>NC_056421.1:0-1250000 GCF_905147365.1 Aricia agestis | reverse complement strand
GATATTCATATTTTTCCTATTCATTTTCAGTCACCTAATATTTTAGTCAATCTTTAATCTCCTTACGCCTAAACCCCTGAACTGATTTCAATGGGTATGAACACTTTGGGTCCCGGAAAGGGACATAATATGATACTTACTAAAATAAAATCAGCTTTATGTTTGAGGTTAAGCCCTAGTGACTTATAAACCAAAGTTTAACTTATCTGGTAACCGTAATATTGTCACTTAAAAGTTAAAACCAAAGTGTAAAATGTCAAAAAATTGTGCAACACTTTTTGACATTTTCAGAGCACACAAAGTTATGTTTCGCCGGTGACTGTCAAAAATGAGTCAGCTTTGTAAATTGGATTATAATTACTCGAATGCTAAAGAAAGGTTAAGTGTTATAAATAGTACCAGCTGACCCGGCAAAGGTTGTTTTGCCAAATATATTTTTCGGGTAAAAAAAAAACAGATGTAGGACGATTCTCAGCAGCACATACACAATTTCATCAACATCGGTCCAGCCGCTTCTGAAGAACAAGTACCGCAACAAGATCCATACTAATATTATAAAAACTTGAAAGGTGTCAAGGGACACCCGGATGGAACGAAGTTATAAATAGGAGTCTATTTCTCAATACCTACTAGAGATCGCCTAATGGTCAAAATTCAACCTCAAATAAAAAAAAAATATAAGATTCAAATTTCAACGCCTTTCTATTGATATTCTATTGTTAAAATATTGACTTTATTATTTTTTAGACAACTCCTGCGACTGTCTCAGATTAATTAAGTCACAGACTGGTCGTGTATTATTTGTCTAACAGTATTTAAGATTCAATATTTAAAAAAAAAACTAAACTATCAACGCCCTCTGCCCCTACCAGGTACTAATAAAAAAGTGTTGTTCCAACTTTTTCAGTCTAGCTTCCGCAAGGCGCAACGCGCGATAAGGAACTAAGTTCCAATAAATGTCATAGTGTCCGCCTGTCTGTCTGTTACCTCTTCATTCTTCACGTTTAAAACGCTGAACCGATATTGATGATATTTGGTATGAAGATAGTTTCAGTCTTGGGAACGAACTTAGGATACTTTTTATTCCGGAAAAGTTTCCGCAAACGATGTTGCGGGCAATATCTATGTCTTATATTAGAAGATGTTGCTCAACTTTCGGCCGACGAACGATGTAATTTTCTATCCATTGTAATGTTTTATGTCCTAAAATATCATCGGACCCTACCTAGAGAAAATATGTTTTCTCGGCTTGCCCATAATTTTTTATGATTTTAATTTATCTAGGAATAGTTCGTAAAATGTTTACGACATTTTTATAACTACAGACTGGAGGTATCGCCGTATTATTCATGTAATTTTATATGAAAGTAGAATGAACATTCTAGTTTCTTAGTTCAAGAGCGCAACTCTGCCCTCGTAATTAAACTAGCTAAAAGCCGAGCTTTGTGAGGGCTCGCGTCGTCACACCTTGTCTTACTGATGATAACACACCTACATATAAAATTAGAGATTACTACGTTAAAGCACAAATCAATAAGAGTGATACGTCTACTGTATATTTGAGTCAAGTGACGTGGGAGAGCCATGCTTCGGCACGAATGGGCCGGCTCGACCGGAGAAATATCACGGGCCCACAGAAAACCGGCGTGAAACAGCGCTTGCGCTGTGTTTCGCCGAGTGAGTGAGTTTACCGGAGGCCCAATCCCCTACCCTTTTCCCTTCCCTACCCTCCCATATTTCCTTCCCTACCCTCCCCTATTACCCTATTCCCTCTTAAAAGGCCAGCAACGCACCTGTAGCTCTTCTGATGCTACGAGTGTCCATGGACGACGGACGTTACTTTCCATCAGGTGACCCGTTTGCTCGTTTGCCCCCTTATTTCATAAAAAAAATATTAAATAATAAATAACAATAAAAAAAATTAAACAAAAATTAAAAACGCGTTTTTTTTTAATTTTTCAAAAATTTAACAAAATGATTGCTTTCTCAATAGCTACTAAAATACGTATGCTTTCGAATTAATTAGACTATAACTGAGGGGTTAGTGCGAGTTTTATTCGATCATACGCATCGAGCGCATAAACGCGAATTTATATGGGATCAAAGCAGCGCCATCTACTGGCTAACGTGGATACTGCTTTGATCCCATATAAATTCGCGTTTACGCGCTCGATGCGTATGATCGAATAAAACTCGCACTAACCCCTCTGGAAACAGATTAGGTTTACCGTTTAGGTTTGCGCAAAGATTCCGTTACATATTTACGTATAATATGTCTTAACTCACATCATTTAAACTTATACATCCCAAGTCGAGTTAAAAATCGGTTTAGTACTTCTTGAAATTAGCGTGTTTAGTCAAAGGTATTTTTCAGCTTTATAATATTAACGACAATTTTATTTATAAGATATAATATAGATAATAATATTTTAAGAAGTTCATTGACGAAGTAAAAAAGAAGGTTGAATTCAGACCTTCTGCTCATTACATACGAAATTACTGAAATATGTTTGCCTGGTTTATCGTTTCATAATCAACTAATGAGTTTTATTACTGATTTCCATGCCTAAATCCTTGCGCGTATACAGGATGTAACAAAACTAAATTTAGGGCGTCCTAGGCCTATACATACCTCCATCTGACACAGATGCTGACTGGGCACGGCTGCTTTGGTCGGTACCTGTGGCAGACACAATGTGTCACCACTGCCTTAACGAAATGGACACAGCCGAACACACATTGTCGACCTGTCCATCTTGGACGGAACAATGAGATTGCGTGGCAGGCGATGAATGACTTTGCCCAGGATGTCATCACTGCAAAGGAGGAGGCCGAGCGCAGAAGAGAACGGGAGGTGTTCGACCCCTTGAGACGGCCGAGGAGAAGACGCGCACCACCGAGTGGCCGCAGTGCCTTGCCTTAGCTAGGATACTCGGGGTGGTAGTGTGGGGACACCGCCGCCCATAACCCATTGCGCCGAGTTTCAGAGAGAGGCGTGCTGCTCCTGCACATCGCGGCCCCCGTCTGGGCTTTTCTAGGCAACCTCGCGAGACGACCTGGAAAAGCCTGCATGTTTTGATGGCACAGACAACCGTTGGTAAAGTTGCGGTGGGTTGATCGTGCCCGTAACTTTGCCTAAGCGGTGAGTGGAGCACCATGGGGTTTAAGTAGGTAGTTCCTCGGAGAGTCCCACATACCCCGGCCGATGTCCCCAATCCGCCGGGGATGCGTAATGCATTTCCCCATGAAAAAAAAATTGGCCTATATATACCTATATAATTACATATTATTTTATATTAAAATTGTAATTTTCCATCTTTTAAGTAAAATATGGCCCCGTGCGAGTTTCTTACGCTGGTTCTTCTCGCCGGGTTTGTTCCCGATCGTAGTAGTTTCTACGTTCTTCTTCAAAAAGTGTATTCATGATACCTATTTTGAAAAAGATATATTATTATATTTTTTATTTATACGTCGTAACAATCACCGTTGGCTTATATACTATAAAAGTGGTTTCATTTTAATCATCACATCTTGCCATATTATGAACATAATAATTTGTGGTTAAAAAATAAACACGGTAGCTCATGGTGGCTATCTGCCATCATGAGACCTGGGAATGTAAATAAATAGAAGCTGGCCTAGTGTGTTATCATTATGACATTAAAAGTAATGTGGTTTTAGAGATAAGATTAGTTTCAAGAGATGTCTTAATAATTCTTAATTTAAGATTGAAGTCTTGTTCTGAGTTCTAAAAGTTTTTCTGAAAGAAAGTTCTGAAAGAAAGGCTGCACACACCTGTTTTGAGAAGATGGTTGGTGTGGTATATTAAAACAAAAAAATCATGAAAATTTACTTTTATTAATCTGACTGAACTGACTGAAAAGATATTATGTTTCCAGTACTTCATTTTGCGCAGATATTTTGAATTCCCCCTTGCCAGGAAAATTGACGTTTATTTTATCTTCTAGGGGGGGGGGGGGGGGGGGTGCTGACCCCTGCCCCTACCTGGGTACGCCCATGCTGAGGCTTGCTACGCTACTGTATAGGTAAATGAATTTGACTGCTATGCATGCATTTTGTCACTCTCACTGACAGGGATCAACAGGTTCTGTTGAGGATTTAGCCATGTGGGTTTGGTAACCCTATGGTTTTTGTAACCCTGTGGTTTAGCGATCCCAGGGGTGTTCAAGTACCTTACCGTGTGAACACTCTTGAGGTCAGTTTTCTGTGGCCTTGACTTTGTTGTACAGACATAGTAATTTCAACCTTATTTTGTATGTAACAAAGTCGAATATTCGTTGGTAGCGACAACACCCACCCAGGTTTTTCTCATGTATGAACAAGGTAACAACATTATATATCAATTTAAAGGACACGGAATTTTCCTATTTTATTGTTAAGTTGGCAATGGCGTGTGAAGGGTCCTATTAACCATTAGTATGAGAGCCAAAATATTTACCTTTGTCATTAATTACTCTTATCAAAATCGGTGTAGTTTTTGTTTGGAAAATTTGTGGATTGCAACCGTTACTAAACTACAAAGTATTGATAAGCTTACTGTTTAACTTAGTTCAAACTTATTTTGATCTAAATATATACAAAACCTTGCGGCTATAAACGCAATTCATTATCATCATCATCAGCATGTTGCCGTCCACTGCTGAACGTAGGCCTTTTGGGCAGCCTTCATCCATCCGCTGATCGCATAGTAGAGGATGACGAAGAAAGCAGATGCACTTTCTTCAAATTTTCACACCGCGCCGCGCCGTGGGACGTCCTACACTACGTCTGTCTAAGCGTGGTCTCCACAGTCCACTCTAACACTTGTCTGCTCCATGTTAACCATCTTCCCGTCAGCAGACATGACCAGCAAATTGAGATGCTATTAATAATGTAAAATGCATGTCGAGGTGTGTGTCACCAACTCCTCCAATCTTCACGGACACGGAAAAACGTTTGCCAGATCATCTACTAATGCAAATTTTTTAACGTAGCGCAAAATGTCGTACGACATCGATACGACATCGATACGTCTTGGTATTCAAATCAGTAGGCACATACAACCTTAGAAAACTCGCAAAAAACCGCTTGAAAGCGTGACCTTAGCGGGGCTGGTTCAATTAACTCATTCGCGGTTGTTAATAATGTGCATTGTTACGGTGGTTAGAGAGGTAAATAGTAAGGGTATTTAGGCAAATTGCATTCGATGTAACGATGGTATTTAGTGTTACCATGTGTTACGCTTACGCATCATTAAACTTCATGGCGATTGCTATGACTTATGTCAAATCCTGTACATTTCCGATGTCAAACTTTGTTGTCAAACTCAGAAATTCAGAAACTGGGCATAACTGAATATTTACTGTCAAACACTTCTTCTTTAATCATGTCGAGGCTCGACTTTTAAGCCCACATGGCTTAAATAGCCTCGACATGATTAAAGAATGTGATGGCAGCAGGGAAGACGACTATAAGTTTGACGTGAATAATTGTTGTCCATTCCTGCAAAACGGATGGATCAATTATTAAGTTAAGCCACAGAATAGACAAAATAGTAGTTAAGCTTAAAAGCTAGGGGTTGCACGTTCGAATACACAAAACCCTCGAATACACAGGTAATGAGTTATCTGATGATGAATAGCTATTCATCATCAGATAACTCATTACCTGTCTATTCGAGGGTTTTTTAACCTCCGCACTCAGAGACGAATATTAATTACTTAACTGTAATAATAATAATTAAATAAAGATTTTTGACATAATCTCCATACATTATCTGTCAAAATTTTCATTAAATTGAAGTTAAATTACCATTAAATATCTCTAGGTGCGGCGGTTCGGTTCTTTTACCCGTCCCTACCCCATCGTGATTTCAGACTTTATTTTCTAAATCGAATATTCTTTAAACTACGATACCTACATTCTGAAAATCGTATTTCCGATCAGATACAATAACAAGTAAATAAATACTAGATAGGTTCACAGTTTTATAGACTAGACTATTCGAATAGGTTTTTATGTTCCTTATCTAAATGTTGAAAGGAACCCAATGTGAGGGTTCAGTGGCCATTTATAAAACATAGGTTTATGATTATTAAGGTCAGATTATAAAGGAAAATTGGTAAAATAGGTCCTATTTACCAAAACTTAAAGTAGAAATTGGTTTGATTAAGAGTGGTCAAAGTACGGTAATTTTTGTGCACACTCACGTCTTTTGTGTATGACTAAGCTAGCACGCACACTGAAATAATGGGTTGCATACTATTTTCTAGACTAGCTAAGCAGAATTCATTTTATAGTGCCCAAGTGTGTGCACGGTACAGATACTCATTTCCAATTAATTCTCTCTCACAACCTATGATTCACACGACTGGCGAGAGATTGAAGGCGTAAGACGAACTTTGTATAAGCGGTAAGCCTGCATATTTTAATTAAACTTGGAAATAACAATATTTCCAACGCGGGTTCAAATCTCCGACCCCGACGACCAAAGACCCAAGTACTCTAAACCACTAGGCCACGGAAGCATTTGAATACGCCTATAAGAATGCGACAGCGCGCCAAAATCGAAGGAAACGGATGCTCTTCTCGAAGATTCTGCCTGACTCCTTTCATAGCCAATAAATTCCAAGATTAAACAGTTTGTGCACTAAAATAAACTTCGGTACAACCTATTTGCAATAAAGGAAATAGGAAAACCAGATGCTCTAAAGTTTCTGACGCGGCGAGATTCTTAGAAGTCCTGTTACGAAAAAGATCTTTGTAGCTAGTACACAAGCTTCTTCTAGGATTATCCGGAGCTAAAGGAAATACAACGTGAGATTCATTGTATTCTCAATAAAAGTACCAACAGCGACTACTTAGTTTATAATTTCAAATGTTGTTATAATATACGCATTTGCAAAACTTACGTACCCAAATGAAATAGTCTCGCCTTGTAACTTGTAAGGTTAAACACTATTTAGGACCTAAACTGCCCTTAAGGCAGTACGAACATGTTTTAAAATTAGATAATACTGGAGATCGCCTAATGGTCGAAATTCGACCTTAGTTTCAACGACATTAGAACTTCTACTACTACTATTTGTAAAAAAATATTGACTTTATCGTTTTTTTTTTCAACTCTTGTCTCTGGGACTCAGCTGATCTCAGACAATGCTTAGATTCAATAAAAAAATATATAATCCATTTTCAATTTGTCACCTTGTTGTCAACAGACTTCAACCATACATAAAAGAGTATAATTCGTATGTATAGGCTTGTCACTCAAAAATCTGTCATTTTTCCTAGTGTGTGTGTTGTAGTGTGTGTAATGTTTTATTTGTTAAAAAAATTTTATGATAAAAGCATAATTACAAAATAATATTAGCTCGGTGCACTCCTTCACCATATAAACTATAACTGTGCAAAATTTCATTCACCTACGTTTCCCCATTTTTCGTCAAAAGGGATACAAAGTTTTTGACTTACGTATTAATATATAGATAACTTATAAGTTACAAGGTTATGTGAACTATTAAAACATTGCACCATATACAAAAAAAAAATGTTAGCAATGATCCTTTTTAGGGTT
Organism: Aricia agestis; assembly: GCF_905147365.1. NCBI lineage: Eukaryota > Metazoa > Arthropoda > Insecta > Lepidoptera > Lycaenidae > Aricia > Aricia agestis. Next base: position 1,242,427 of record NC_056421.1, on the reverse strand, counting down.
CCATAGCCAAATGGCAAAAAACGGAACCCTTATAGATTCGTCACGTCTGTCTGTCTGTCTGTCCGTCCGTATGTCACAGTCACTTTTCTCCGAAACTATAAAAGCTATCCTTTTGAAGTAGATGTAGTCTGTGAACCGCATTAAGAGGATACAACAGGGGCTAGAGAAATGAAAAAAAAGTACGTGTAATATCTATAGCTGTCTCCCTTACCTCAAGCCTATACCGCAGAACGCGATAGAGACAACTGCAGAAAATCCAGAAAATCAACGATTCGTTGTCCCCTGATTCCTTCTCCAAAACTTAACCGATTTAAGTACTTTTTTCATTAAAGATTAAAAAAAGGTTTGAGCTGTGTTCCTAAGTTTTGCTTTTTTTGTATAATCTAGCCAAATCTGTTTTCTGGACGTTTGAACACAGTGGAAAATCTGGCCATTTTTTTGGGTTTTTGAACGTTCATATCTTATTTAATAATTAAATTATGAAAAAAAAGAAAACATAGGGACATTGTGTTAGTGGCCGTAGATATTCAGGAAAAAAATTATAACTCTACTAGCATTATCCAGGGAGGAAACAGGGGACAACGTTTGTATGGAAAAAAGGGCGGTGTGGAATCCTCTTAAGATTTAGATACAAAAATGGAAAAATTATTGAAAAATTTAGGGGTCCCCATAGGTACAACTGAAACAAAAAAAAAATTCATCTAACCTATGCATGTAGGGTATCTATGGATAGGTCTTCAAAAATCATATTGAGATTTTTAATATCATTTCTTCTAACCTGACTAGTTTGCGCGAGAGACTCTTCCAAAGTGGTAAAATCTGTGTCCCTTTAACTTCTAAAGTAGATGATAAGTGATAAATGATAAGTCTAAAAAAAATACATGATGTATATAACTATAAAAACTACTAACGAAAATTGGTTTGAACGAGATCTAGCAAGTAGTTTTTTTATAGGTCATAAAATAAATATGCTTAATTTAATTTTCATTAACCCATTTAGACCCAAATGAAACTGAGCCATGGGAAATATGAATTTTCTTTATCAATTTATAGAAACCAATAAAATTATTAGGAAAACACAAAAAACTTTTTTTTTTTTTAATTCTTATACTTATTAAAAAAATGCCGTCCTCAAATGGGGCCAATGGGATCATACGGTGTGAAAATTTTTGATACATATTTTATGAATGTACCGTGTTTTCACACATTTCTAAAATTGCTTTTGACCTTTTTGATGACGTAATGCTAGCCCATCAGAACAACGCAATTGTTGCGACAGTCTTTCGGGAAATTGACCCTTCATGCTGCAGGTTTGGCAGTACAGATATTATGTATTGCTGGTTGCAGGATTCTACCGCTTGTATGTCTCAAGTGATGACGACCAAATGCCGCCGAAATTGGAGCTGATTCAATTCTTGTTTTTATTACTTTGATGATGCAGCCGCCAAGCGTTTGCCACTAATACATCCAGCATGTGCGTAAACAGTACCTACCAGTTACCACCAACTTTTTTTTCGTATAACAATGCAAAAAAATCGATTGACCAGTTGACTTGACCATACGCATATCCTTGTAATAGCTTTAATAAAAATGTAGGAAGCTAACGTCCACATTCTTTTAACAGTAATACATCTGTTTACTTTTCCCAGAAGAAAATCGCTGTAATGGCTTCCCCAAATTGCATAGACATTATAACCCAGCCGATGTAAAACAAATTCTGATTTAGTTGGTCGAAACGGTAGTCAAACTCGTCGTTTTCTTTTTTTTTTCATATCCTTGACGGATACGAGAGAACACTTTTCTGTACTGCCTTGGCCAACAGTATCGGTTGCACAATAGTAGTAAATGTATAAAACTACTCCTAATCTTATAAAGACTAAAGATTTTCACACTAATATGTATATTTTTATAGGTTATAGTGTAATGAGCTCTTTCGAGTAAAAAAATATAAATGCCTAAAAGAAAAACTTAAAAATAAAAAATACTAACTTGGCGTCATTTCGGATGATAGAAACAGCTTCAGAAAAATCGTTATAGAAACATATATATAGAAACACTGTGAACTATTTTAATATTATTTGTTCTTTCTAGGAATAAAAAAATACACTTTTAGCAAATTAAAACTTACAATAAAAATAAGTATAAACTTGAAAGACAAAAAATTTAAGTAATTTTAAAAGTGTCCTCGTTTGGGCACGGCGGGTCTGTATGGGTTAAATCAACCGAAATATAAAAATAAATCAAAAACCTTTTAAATTCATAAAAGTAAACCTTATTGCTGCTGCGGAGCCCTTCATGGGCGAGTCCAACTCGCACTTAGCCGGTTTTTTAACCCATCAATCCCCAAGCGGCAGCCGGCTGCCGCATAACAATTATTGAAAATCTATTGTGTCTGCGATACCCACAATGGAGGTGTTAATTTCATATTTTTTTTAATAAACTTGTTTTTGTAAACTGACTCTTATGTTAGGTAGTTCGCTCTACATGAATAGTAGTAGGAAGCTGTTGAAGATATTATCATTGGTGTAATTAGATTAAGCAAATTGTCAACCAATGTTGTAATGAGGACAAAGTGTGGTGTTAAAATTCGTAAAGTAACGGCTTGCAGTCAAGTTGCGACGTTCATGAGATCGCATCTGACATACACACATTAAATATTGAGAAATATTAGTGCAATAAATAGGCACATCATCAGGAACATTAAGATTCGATATTATTATGTAGATTGGTAGATAAATACCAGCAAATTAAAAGGTCGGCAACGCACCTGCAGCTCTTCTGATGTCGCTATGGACTCTATGGGCGACGGTAGTTGCTTTCCATCAGGTGACCAGTTTGCTTGTTTCGTAGTTTTATAAAAAAAGACAATTATATTTTTATTAAACGTACGAAATATATTTAACAAAAGTTAGTACTAATTTGGGTCGACACAGAAAAGTTAAAAGTTTTCACCTACAGGAAAAAGATGCTGGAAAACAAGCAGAGATCATGCATTGACAGAACGGCTGCTTAAATTAATGATGACTGAAATACAAATATGGCCAGCTTCCATCCAAATGGACGTGTAGAATTTTTTGGAGTGGTAACTGGTGACCGGCCAGTAGTTAAATGCACGTACAGTCAATGCACATGAAATAACAAGTTCCCTAATATAATAATATTATGTTTGTAACAATTAATAGTATCTAATATTATAATACTTAAGTATTTTTAATTATAGGTTATCAATATCAAGTTCATAATCACCGACCGGAACCATCGTTAATTAACCCGTTAAGATAACTAACTGGATCGTTAAACATTTTCGTTTTGCTCTATAAGAATAATTATTAATTTATTGTTACTATGATCATGAATATTCATAAATATTTTTAATATTACAACAAAGGAGATTTTTTTTAGACTTTTAGACTTTCTTTAAAACAACTCCAGATGAGTTACACATGCTTTTAATAGCTAGCCCAGTTACTAAATATTATGATATAAAATGTTTTTTCCTCATAATAAGTAGGCAAATTCACTCGACTGACCTTGTGTAATTTTATTAGTAAGAAAGTGGATTTCCCACAGTACCTACGCAATAATTATAGGACTTACAGGATACTTCCAAAAGCTTGCCTACTGCTTCAAACATATTATTATATAATTAAAAATTAAAAAGTAACAAAGAGAGAACTATAATTTTATTCAATATTACTGCAATGTTTTCACGCTAAGCGGCAGCACCAGCACAGACAGTAAAATCGGCAAAGTGCGAGTCGGGCTCGCGCACGAAGGGTTCCGTACCGTTATAGAGCAAAAATAGGCCAAAAATGTTATTTTTGTATAGGAGCCCCACTTTAATGTTTATTTTATTTTAATTTTAATACTAACTAGCGACCCGCCCCGGCGTCGCACGGGTATAAAATATATAGCCACTGAAAAAATTATTAAAATCGATAGCCTATGATCCTTCACGTGGTCTACTTCTTATCTGTGCCAAATAACATAAAAATTGCTACAGTAGTTCGCGAGATAAGCCCTTTCAAATAATTTTCCCCGTTTTTTACACATTCTCCTATTAGTCTTAGCGTGATAAAGTATAGCCTATAGCCTTCCTCAATAAATGGGCTATCTAACATTTAAATAATTTTTCAAATCGGACCAGTAGTTCCTGAGATTAGCGCGTTCAAGTTAGCCCTTTCAAGTAATTTTCCCCGTTTTTTCCACATTTTCCTCTATTTCTTCGCTCCTCTTAGTCTTAGCATGATAAAATATAGCCTATAGCCTTCCTCGATAAATGGGCTATCTAGCACTGAAAGAATCATCAACATCCATTGCGTAGTTTTGAAGATTCATATTCGTAGTCATACACTTTATTTCCAAGAAATTGATACAATGGTGTTCTTAGGTCTACGTCAGTCTACTCTACGTTTTATAATTGAGGTGTGGAAATGTCAGTTTATGTCGCTCGGTAACATAATCTAAAAATAATTTATTACATACTAGCTGTTGCCCGCGACTTCGTCCGCGTGGACTTCAGTTTAAAATAGCGCGCGATGTCAACAAAACTGGTGTCAAAAGCTTTTATAAAAAAACCCCTGGTACCCCTTAAATCAAAACAGCTGTGCAGTGTGCACATAATATTTCATTTTTAAAATTAAACTTTATATTTTATGCCAAATTTTAAAGCTTATTTAGCCCCCCAATTACACAACTTTACCCATAAACTATTTATCATTGATAGGTTTAAGGTAACGTATCTAAATATAAAGTACTGACTTATTAAATAACGTAAATAAGAAATAACAATCGAAAAAAATCGAAAAAAAAAATTATGATGATACCATTTCTTATAGAAAGATGTTGGGCAAGCGTTAGCGCGAACGGCGCCATCTAGTATGAATTTTTGGAACTAACTTAATTTGAACAAATTTTAGTATTTTCACCCCCTTACAACCCTTTTTTCCAGTAAAAAAGTAGCCTATGTCCTTTCTCAGGCTTAAGACTATCTGTATATCAAATTTCATTACTATCGGTTCGGTAGTTTTGGCGTGAAAGCGAGATAGACAGACAGACAGACAGAGATACTTTCGCATTTATAATATTATAGTATAGAATTAGTATAGATTAGTATAGAATGCCAAATTTTAAAGCTTATTTAGCCCCCCAATTACACAACTTTACCCATAAACTATTTATCATTGATAGGTTTAAGGTTACGTCACTGTATATAATATAAAGTACTGACTTATTAAATAACGTAAATAACGTAATAACGTTAATAACGTAAATAACGGAAATAACAGAAATAACATAAATAACGTAAATAACGTAAATAACATAAATAACGTAAATAACGTAAATAAGACAATCCAAAAAGATCGAAAAAACCATATTTAATCATGATGATACCACCTCTTATAGAAAGATGTTGGGCAAGCGTTAGCGCGATGTAAGAGACGCACGGTGCCATCTAGTATGAATTTTCGTAACTAACTTAATTTGAACAAATTTTCATATTTTCACCCCCTTACAACCCTTTTTCCAGTAAAAAAGTAGCCTATGTCCTTTCTTAGGCTTTAGACTATCTGTATACAAAATTTCATTACAATCGGTTCGGTAGTTTTGGCGTGAAAGCGAGACAGACAGACAGACAGACAGAGATACTTTCGCATTTATAATATTACTAGTATAGGTATAGATTATTAAAAGTACCTGGATGACCGAGCTTTGCTCGGTATACGAGTAGCAAACACTCATTGACTTCGTGTTACTTAACAACGCCATCTGCTAGAATAGCTTTAGCTGTTGTTGTGTCGTTAAATCAATTAGTTGCTCACCAAATAGTATTATTATTCGCCAATAGATGTCAGGAAGTGTCATATTTTTCAGTTTATCGATTATTATCAATAAAACACGAATAAAAAGACATTTTCTAAAAACGATTCCTAGCTAGATCGATTTATCGCCCCCGAAACCCCCTATATACTAAATTTCATGAAACTCGTTGGAGCCGATTCCGAGATTCCAATTATAAATATATATATACAAGAATTGCTCGTTTAAAGATATAAGATTTATAATATAAAAATTATAAAGGGAACAAAGGGACATGAGGGAAAAAAGCGACTTTGTTTTATAAATATGTATAGATTATAAAATTACAAATATATAATAAAGATTTTGTGAAAATTTCAAGTGCTATATTGCCATTATTGATTACGAGGAAAAAAAGGCAAAAAAACACGTTTCTTATATGGGACCCCTTTAATATTTATTTTTAGTATTTGTTGTTCTAGCGGCAACAGTTATACACATCCTGTGAAAATTTGAGAAGTCTAGCTATAGCGGTTTTTGAGATACAGCCTGGAGACAGACTGACAGACAGACAGATAAATAGACAGACAGACTGACAAACGTACTTACATCAAAGTCTCAGTAACAGGGTCCCGTTTTTACTCTTTGCGTACGGAACACTACAAATAAAGTTTGGTTCGACGTTTGACGACGTTTCTGTCAATATTCTGATAGGTTGTATACTCTGGTTGTATTTTGGTCGGATTATGGTAGCAGCACTCTCTGCTCCGACCTTTGACAAATATTCCCTATTCGCATATTGATAGCAAGTATTTCTGACTACGAATTTGTGAAAAACCAGATGTATAAGCATAAACGTGGTCGCGTTTGCTCTTTATGTTACTTATTCACCGCTGAATAAAATTCGCGAAGACGTAATACGATCACCTCTACCATGCGAACGATCGAGTACGATGCGAGATCTCTACATTTTACAGCCTTTCGTCGAAAAGTGACGATGAGATGTGATGCGATGCATTTGAAAATATTGATTAAACCATTTAAAACTGAATTTATTTACTACGTAAGAATCTTAATATATATATTTCTTGTGTGCGTGTGTATGTGACTGAACTCCTCCTAAACGACTGCACCAATTTTGATGAAATTTTTTGTGTGTGTTCGTGGAGATTCGAGAATGGTTTAGATTTACAGTTTGGTCTACTGGAAAATGTTTTTTCAATTAATTTCTTATTTATAAGGAGTTGTTGATTTTGGAATGTTTTACATTAGATCCGGCGGACGGCGCTACCATCGCATTCAATATTATTCTATTTCAATTTTAGTTTGTCCTGACAGATGGTGCTACGATTAATTTGAAAAAAAATTTGTTATTCAATTCATGTGCTGATTAAAATATTAAATAAATAACACATAGCCTACAATTTTAACCGACTTTCAAAATGGGGGAGGTGTTATGTTCGTTTTCTTATATTCAACGATTACTCCGCCGTTTGTTAACCGATTTTCAAAATTTTTCTTTTGGTATATAGGCTATCATCCCAATTTGGTATTATATTCAGAAAAGTGGTGATCTGATGAAGGATCCATAAGTAATCGAGGGAACTCCTCAAAACTTATAGGGAAACATATGGTGACTTCGGTTTCGTGAGAAGTATTCTAAGCATATGCTACCAACAAGTAAGATTTTGCACCGAGATATACCTGGTATACCGTGGTTCGGAAGGTGCTGAGAGAATTCCTGATTCTTTATAGATACAAGTTTGGGAGTTTCGGCGTTGTTTTAAGAACAGAAAGCATATGCTACTATGCAAATTACATTCTTCATCATCATCATCATCATTATCATCACTACCATATTATACCATTTCATAGTCTTTTAGATCGAGACTCGAGTTTGTCAAGCGATAATTTAAAAAAATCTATATCTACCTAATATTATAAACCTGAAGAGTATGTTTGCTTGAACGCGTCAATCTCAGAAACTACAGGTCCGATTTAAAAACTTATCTCAGTGTTAGATAGATCATTTATCGAGTAAGACTCATCATTTATCGAGAAGGTTATATTATATTATTACTCTAAGACTAATACGACAGAAGAAACTCAGGAAAATGTGGGAAAAACGGGGGAAATATTTTTTATGGGAAAATGTAGCTACGGATTCTGTAAAATTTCTAATTTACGCGGGCGAAGCCGCGCGGGACATCTAGTATACATATATAACATTGAACTATTAGAGTTGTTTGAGCCGGCAACGCACCTTCAACTAGAAGAGTTGAAGTTGATGGTGCAAGGTAGTTGCTTTCCAGTGGTTGACCCGTTGACTCCTTTACCCCCTAATTTTATAAAAAAAACTTGATAGGTGACAAGGGACACCCGAATGGAACGAAGTTGCTTTCTATGTCTATCTCTCTCTCGAGAGAGAGACAGAGATAGAAAGAAAAACACACGTACGTCGCACGGTGGACAACTATTGTAAAAAGTGTCATTACAACTTTTGGTCTTAATTTTTTCTATCTCATTCATTCGTTCCATCCCTGATAAGGAACTTCGTTCCAAAAACCTGTGTCGCTAGGATTTTAATCTAACTTTTCACGTGTCGTTCTAGTTTCGATGGTAGTGGGATGTCACCTGCGATCTACATAATCCCGACATTGTCGATACCAATATTGGATACCGACATACCGACAAACGCCGACATTTGTATACGTTCCTACACAAATTACCCGTATCTACGTCTTTACGATATTTACGTGAGCAAAAATATCCACAGTGGACATAGATAGAACCTTCTCCTTTGTAGATAGCCGTCCTTTTTCACCTGGCATATGAAAGACGGGCGTGAGTGTGAAGAGAGAAGGACGATGTTTGATTTTTAGAGTCAGGTGAGCTCTTAAGGGTGCAGAATATTTCATCATATTCTGTTAATTGTTTTGAACTCCTATAAAGGCAGACTATTATAAATTCATTGGTAACCTCTCTACAAAATTTAATTTTACAAGTTATAACAATAATATCATGCATCCTTTTAAGAATTCAAAGCGATTGTTTTGCAAGAAGACTAAAAGTAAAAGGCGCCCCGAAAGAATTTCGCCACAAGGAAAAGCTGCTAGCAAGATTAATTAAATGTTTCCAACCAACCAAATTTTAGTATTCATAAAATAAAAAATCGGCCTATTCTCTTCCCTACCCTCAACTATTCCCTTCCCTTCCCTTCCCTACCCTCCCCTATTACCCTAGTCCCTTCTGATGCTGCGAGTGTCCATGGGCGACGGAAGTTGCTTTCCATCAGGTGACGCGTTTGCTCGTTTTCCCCCTTATTTCATAAAAAAAAATTTTTTTTTTGCTTTAGCGGCAACAGAAATACATAATTTGTGTAAAATACCGTCCTTGAGATACATACTAGAGACAGACGGACAAACAGCGAAGTCAAAAGGGGTTTTACCCTTTGGGTACTGAACCCCTTAAAACAATTAAATCGTAACAATTTAAAAAGATACAATATTCTTGATATTCCAATTATTTTTGACAAAATGTCTTAATTGGTCGTTATATTACGACATAATAATTATAATTGTAACAATGAGCGTGTTTTTGCAAATGGACTGATTTTCGCTAATTGGTTACTAGCTGAGGGCTGAGGCATATAAAGCTGTAGTATAATAGTTACATTGTTATTGAATGAAATTATCCTTGAGTTGGTACACTCGAACACAATAAACATTAAACACCTAGAAAATCACACAGTTAACAAAAAGATGCGATTTACTGACAATGACTATACAGGGTGTAACAAAACTAAGTGATAATACTTACTTACTACTTTACTTTACTTACTTTAGGATGTGTATGTGTTCCTCGTAGAGAGTATGAATGATGAAAGTGGCAGCGCTGAAAGACCAATTTTTTTCACTTTTGTATGGGGAAACTCGTGACGCTCGGGCTCTTGCCCATGCAAAAGTGAAAATAAAATTGATCTTTCAGCGCTGCTACTTTCACAGTGAACTCTCTGCAAGGAACATGTACACACCCTAAAGTATTATCACTTAGTTTTGTTACACACTGTATATTTTGTATATTTTACGATCTGGGAATATGCTTTAGGGTCAATTTATACTAGCGCAGAGTCGAAGCGCAACGAAGCGAATTATTAAAACTGAAGGACATAACAAATTCAACCTTAACTTCAAAGCGTTACTGACTTAATTACTCCTGAGAATTTAAAAAGGCGCGCCCGACCAACGCTAATTGGCCTCACAAAAGTAATGTATGCGTTAATCTCTGGAGTCAAGGTTGAATTTTCTGTGTTCAGTTTTTGCAAATTCGCTTCGCTTCGACTCTGCGCTATTATAAAATTGACCCTAAGAGCATCCGAGGAACATCTCCAGACGTCGCATTCTCAATTCCCTTCTGAACCTTCAAGTTTATGACAAACTTTGATGGTGCGATTCGGAACGTGACCTGTTTGGTCCGCTACATAATATTTTTAACAGATTTTCAAAGCAGCGGCCTTAGACTCTAAAGAAATAGCTTGTAAATAGGTATTTGGACGACGACCTGCAAAATATAAGATGTAAGAGAAGCCTATAGGAATAGACAATATAACCTTTTATTACTAAATCATAATATTTTCTCGTCTCAGCCCGAGAACTGCAGAGAATTTTGTTTTTCACTGTACGTCTTACCCGGATAAGCAATGTGTAACAAGCAAAAAATTAATTGAAACCGTTTTGCTCTCAGCGACCGATTTAATCATTAAAGCTATATCTATTTTGATAAGATTAAACTCTTTACTTGACTACGGCAAAATACTATTTGTGTGGAAACTACCAGGGCTAAAATAATTACTTTTGACATATTATAATATTAGGCTGTCGTGATATCGGGAATTTGCCATCATGAATTTTAAAATCCATACTGCCATATTATAAATTTATATATTATAAATACGAAAGTGTTTCTATCTGTCTGCCTGTCTGTTACCTCTTCACGCCCAAACCGCTGAACCGATTTTGCTGAAACTTGTAAGGATATAGATTCTTTGAGTCCCGGGAAAGGACATAGGATACTTTTTATCCCGGAAGAATTTACGATTCCGGCGTACTTAATATTTCTTAAAAACGGAGTTGCGGGCGTCATCTAGTATGAAATAAAGTAACTCTTTCGGCACTGCTACTTTTACAGTAAACTCTATAGGGTACTCAGACACACCAAGAACCTACCTACTATCACTTAGTTTAATTACATTCCTCAATTAGTTAATGTTCTATTGAGATTTCAGCACAATTTCGTTCACTTTAACACATCATCAAAATAAGAAAGATGAAAATAAGAGCGTCTTAATAATAATTATGTAAGTATATTATGGGTGGAACATCATACCCGAAGAAACCGAAAATGTCGAATATGCTAGCCATACTGGGACCACACACGCCCTTTCAGGACATCAAACATTATTTATATAATGTTTGATGCCCTGAAAGGGCGTGTGTATATTATTATATACATATATATAATATAATATAGTCAGGTAGATTTCTATATGTATATTGTATAATAATAGTATTAAGTATATAATATTTAATGATAGTGATAGTATAATAATGTATAGGTAATTTTAAAAGGTACAAGGCGTGATGGACTTACAGTAGATTTGAGAAAATGCAATCTTGGTACGCGACAAAATTATGTAAATGAAACAAACAAAGGATATTGGCGACTGGCCCATAGACGACCATAGTTATTAAATAATAAAAATAAAAAAAATATGTGGATTGACTCTCAGATGTTACGATATCTAATACTCAACGTTAGTTAATGTATAGACCTATAGGATATCCCCAGGTCTAATTAATCAAGTCTGGACGTTGGCACACTTCTTTCCGATATAATTATTAGCTACGGCCGATGACTCCGGAAAATGTCTATCTTATCAGATGTTGCGAGGAAAATTAATATTATAGTGGAAAAGTTCCAATTAGTTATGATATTGACCTATATACTTTATAGCAGTGGCGCTCAATCTCTTTTCCATACGGGCCACAAACATGTTTTGGTGTCGCGGGCTGCAACAAATTTTTTTCAGAGCCGCGAGTTGGGGATAGCTGCCCTATAGTTTACACTTCTTTAGTAATACATTTATTTAGTATCCAATGATGAGCGTGAATCGGATGTCGTGGGCTCGATTCCTGCTTTGGAAAATAATTGTTTCCAAGTTTAGTTGCAGGCTTCTTTTTTTCATGACGGATCATCACATGCTTGGATGATCCATGCATCGGATGGGCATGTAAAAAAAAAATCTCCACAGCCGAACATATAACCTCCTCCTTTTTGGAAGTCCGTTAAAAAAGTCGGTCCTGCGCCTGATCTCTCGCCAGTCGTGTCGGTCCTTGGGTTATGACTTATGAGTTAAAGATCAGAGAGTGCTTTTGTTTAGTCACAAACTTGAACAATATAAGTTATTCCTGACTAGTCTGCTTTCAATGAAACCGTCACCGAAACCGGTCTGGGAGTAACACTCTGAATCCATACTAATATTATAAATGCGAAGTGTGTCTGTCTGTCCGTCTGTCTCGCTTTCACGCCAAAACTATTGAACCGATTGTAATAAAATTTTGTACACAGATAGTCTAGAGCCTGAGAAAGGACATAGGCCACTTTTTAACTGGAAAAAGGGGTTGTAAGGGTATGAAAATGCGTAAATTTGTTCAAATTAAGTTAGTTCCAAAAACTCATAACAGATGGCGCCAAGAGTCGCCTAGATCGCGCTATCGCTTGCTCATGTGTATTTCTATAAGAGTTGGTACTATGTTGTAGTAGGTTTTTCGATTCTTTCGATTGTTATACACGTTATTAATTAATAACTCACCTACCAACTTAGATATCAGAAACACCGCCTTCACACCAAAACCGATTGTGCAAAATTTGGTATGGAGATACTTATGGACGGAAAGAACATAGGATCGGATACTTTCACCCCGGAAAAACGTAGGGTTAGAACCCTACCCTTAGGAACAATTCCCTACCCTATTCTCTTCCCTACCCTCCCCTATTACCCCTTAAAAGGCCAGCAACGCACCTGCAGCTCTTCTGATGCTGCTAGTGTCCATGGGCGACGGAAGTTGCTTTCCATCAGGTGACCCGTTTGCTCGTTTGTCCCCTTATTTCATAAAAAAAAAACTTGGCGAAACGGAATTGCGGGCGTCAATCTAGTATTATATTATATGTATTATCTATAATAATAATCTGTGTTTCTGGTCGTGTATCCGGTGCAACAAATATTCCCTGTTATGCTACATGCAAACCCATAAACAAGCCTATGGGGAGATCGAGGACCCTCAGGATTTGAGCATAATGTACATTCCTTTGTAGATGTATTCTGTTGCATATTCAACGTTCTATTAATATGGATGCTCGTCAAAATATGGAACAAATAAAAGGGAGCAATAAAAATATTCGTCCTTTACGTTTACGCTTATAATGTGGGCATATTTACTTTGGAGTAAGGGCCTGACATTATTCTTTGTGTGCTCATTAAAATGTTATAACCTCCTAAAAATATTATTAAACATGCTTTGTACTAAGATCTAAACAGATTGGATTATTTTTGGGGCGAACACTTCTTCATCGACATTGTGTACTTTTTTGCGTTGCAGTTGGGTAAAAACATTAAGAACGTTAAATTCGAATCGGCACCTTCGTTGAAGTTTTTTTTTATTATGAAAATAAGGGGGCAAACGAGCAAACGAGTCACCTGATGGAAAGCAACTTCCGTCGCCCATGGACACTCGCAGCATCAGAAGAGCTGCAGGTGCGTTGCCGGCCTTTTAGGAGGGAATAGGGTAAATAGGGAGGGCAGGGAAGGGAATAGGGTAGAGGATTGGGCCTCCAGTAAACTGACTCACTCGGCGAAACATAGCGCAAGCGCTGTTTCACGCCGGTTTTCTGTGAGATCGTTGTATTTCTCCGGCTGAGCCGGCCCATTCGTGCCGAAGCATGGTTCTCCCATGTATATAGTCGTACGTATATAGTCGACACGAAGTCGGTCAAAAATGGACAAAACATACTATATTTTTATCACCTTTGTAAAACTCCGGGTCAATATTTTTATCACCACCCACAGCGTCCATGAAGTACCACAAAAGCTCATTGTTTCACAAGATAATGGCATACTTGATGGGCGTGCCCTAGAAGCCCGCTAATTTCTGAGTAATCTCTGATTCACCGGCTAATTCCCAGTCTCCCCCAGTCACTGTGAATTTTGCAACCGGAATTATGATCGTGTGGAGCAATCCGTAATAGTCAGTTCAGATTCAAATGCTAGGTACGATCAGGGAAATTGATTTTAGGGCAGATAGCGGATCTAAGTTGGATCATGTCAATGTTAGTCGTGATTTCCCTGTGGATGACATAATCCTACCGAATCACGTAATTTCTAGCATTTCTGTTTTAGCCCGACTGCGCTTGGAGAGTTCTGTACGTTTTCTGTTCCGTACCAAGAATGCAAAAACGGCTTTATAACAAGACTGTTTGGGGCTCGGTTTGGGGTTCCATTTCGGTGCTCTAAAGGTGGGTTGCACCAGAGGCGTAGTTATAGTTAAGGTTAAGGTTATCGTCAAATATTTTGACAGTTCTTTTGACATTTTGTTATGGTTAAAGTTAAAGTTATAGTTAAAGCAGTTAAAGTATTAGTTGGTGCAACCTTAGTGTGTAAATGCGAGTTTCTTACGCCGGTTCTTCTCGCCGGGTTAGTTCCCTAATCGGTAGGCACCATAGATCAGACGTTCAGAAAAAAAAATAACTCTGAATAAAAAATATTTTGATTTTGATTTTCTTACGCGATGGTACAATGAATAAGTTTAAATCTTACGCTAATTTGATATGAAATTATTATAATGTGTTCATGCTACAAATATCCATACAAAAGTATATTCAGGGTGTTGCACAAATACTAATATTCTCATTTATTATACCCAGGCAATGTGTTAAGGCAGCAATGAATTTGTCCATAAGATTGATTAAGTTATGTAATTTGTATGATCGATGATATAATAATTACCTAGCTGAATAGACGTGTGGCCTATAAAATATGTAGGTCTGTGCTATAGCCTATATATATTGTATATAATATTTAATATTTAGTTACAAAATTGTAAACTTTATTTTAAAAGATTAATTTTTTTCTCACTTTTTTTGGTAAAAAAGTGGGCCCCGTGCGAGTTTCTTACGCCGGTTCTTCTCGCCGGGTTAGTTCCCGAACCGGTGGTAGGCATCATGTAGGACATTCTGAAAACATTTATTTTAAATTTATTCAGAAATGAAACAATTTTGATTTGATTTGATATAATAGGCGGATACAGGCAAACAAGGACACAAGGCTCTTTTAAGCTTAAAAAATATGCAGATGTGATTTTGTGGTGTCCACGTGTGTGCGCAATACATGAGAGAATTATCTCTTCCTTACTCTTCTTCTCATAACCCAGTCGGACGGAAGACGGACACGACCAGCGAGAGATCAGGCGCAGGACCGACTTTACGTGCCCATCCAACGCATGGACCATCTTGACAGATCATCAGGTCATCAGCCTTCATTGTCCTAACCAAACTTGGAAACAACTTTTTCGAACCCGGGAATCGAACCTACGAAGCCAAGAGCCTCATTCTAAGCCACTGGACCAAGAAGGCATTATTTCTATCTATACTTTTTCGGTAAATATCCACATAACCTTCCTTCGGAAGTCGTTTAAACAGTCTAGGGCCTCTATCATGAGCTCTTAAATCCATTCTTTTTACGTCCTTATCTGACTGTATAAGGACGTAAAGTGAATGGATTTAAGAGCTCATAATAGGGCACTAGGTTACCCTATAACAATACTAATACTACAATGGGCATTGTCCAAAAAAAATTACATGTACTTTTTATATTTTTTTTCGTTAAAAAAGGGTATTTTAAGAATATAAATTAAATAATTTTGAAATTCATTGGCTAGTTTTTTCTCAATAAATTTTTAAAGTTTCGCTCTGACGTCATCATCGGCGGCCAATAATTGACCTCTGCAGTATGTTTTTTCCTTTCAATCTTATTTATAATGGCTGGATCGTCAAATGCAAGTTCTCATTATGTGAAAGCTGATACGAGAAGCTTACCAAAAGTTTGAAACGTAATGTTGGTCGAATTTATTGCTAATTTAACGCCATTGAAGGTCAAACAAAGGTTAAACATATTTGTTCAAAAATATAAGTAACTAATAGGTATTTTTTTCGTTTATATACAGAAAAACGATCACTGACCTTATTCCTCGAAATGTTTTTGTAATGAGCAAAATTAAAAAAAAATGGACAATCCCCATTACAGCGTTCTCATGCTCCGTAGTGGCTATTAAAGGGACCTTGACAGGCCTATGACTAAGTAAATAGGCTACAATTACATAAATTATGTTTACCATGTAACCGCCTATAAATTTTTTGCTATGCATAATGGAGGTTATTTTATATTACCTACTATAATATGACCCCCGCAACTCCGATGTACCAAAATTCGTTTGCCGTCCAGGCACCGTACATTTTCCGGGATAAAAGTATTCTATATCCTTTCCCGGGACTCAAAGTATCTTCATACCAAATTTCCACAGAATCGGTTCAGCGGTTTGGGCTTGAAGAAGTAACAAAAGATTCCTGTGCGATAAACAACGGTAGGCATAATCTACTAATAAATTACCTGATGAATTTAAAGATAAAAATTGTATACTATTTAATAAATTGACATTTAAATTACTTATAAAAAAATGCTATTACACAATCAATGAATACTTTAATGATAAAGAAATGAATCGTAGTATCTAATGGAATTATTATAAAGTTATAAAATATGTATTTTGTAATGACTTATTAATAAATAAATTAAATAAATAAATGAAATTTATGTAACTATTATGACTATTATGATTACTATTATTATTAATAACTATTGACATTGACTTTGAAACCATAAATGCTAATTAATTTATTGACATATTAATATCTATATTAGAATATAATAATAATAATAATCATATCGAAATAAAATAAGATGATAATTCATGACATAAATATTGTTCATTATCTAAAATTTAAATTGTTTATGTAAAAAAAAGCACAAATTGACATAATATTATTGTATTAAGTTCTTTATAATAATTATTTAAGTATTAGAAATAGTATACTTGAAAATATAATAAGATAAAAGGACAAATAATTATAAGCAGTATTAGTATAAGTAAATAAATTATAAATTAGAATGTATAAAATTTGCACGCCACCCAAAGGCAAAATAAGAGAGCTTGATCATATTACTTTAACATCATATTGTACCTTATTTCAGCAAATAAATGATTTCTATTTCTATTTTACTAAAATTATACATTGTCTTTAATATGATGTTTCTACCGTAGTCCCAAAAAGTATTTTAGATTTTTAGGAATAGGGTGTACTAACCTAACCTAACAGTATACCGGAAACTGCCGTAATTCGCATAAATAATTACGCCCAAAATGCAAGTTGAGGTCTCGTTGGGGCATAGAACTACCATTGGGTTCTGTGCCCCAACAAGACCTCAACTTGAATTTTTGTTTATTAGAATTAGTTCAGAAAACTGGTCACTCTAATATGAATGATCCTATAGGCAGGACAATTTAAGGTGACTCCAGCAGTCATTGACCTTTCTAATCTAGGAGCTATGTGAAAAATTCTCGTACTGCATTCTATTAACTTAAGAATAAAATTTAATTCTTGTAAAGAAACCAAGGACTTTGTTTTAGCTCCGTAAAAGAAATAAACTATTATATTTTCATCGGAAAACGTCTTGGTTACCTCTTCGTATGATGATCTCCAACTATTTATGAGTTTGAAGTGATATGTGTTCACATTGTGTATGCATATTAATACAAGTGCCTGGATGACCGAGCTTTGCTCGGTATAGCAAACACTCATTGACTTCGTGTTACTTAACAACGCCATCTGCTGGAATAGCTTTAGCTATTGTTGTGTGATGTGTTAAAGCAATTAGTTGCTCACAAAATAGTATTATTATTCGCCAATAGATGTCAGGAAGAGTCATATTTTTCAGTTTATCGATTATCGATAAAACACGAATAAAATGACATTTTCTAAAAATGATTCCTAGCTAGATCGATTTATCGCCCCCGAAACCCCCTATATACTAAATTTCATGAAAATCGTTGGAGCCGATTCCGAGATTCCAATTATTCACTTTTGTATGGGCAAGGGCCCGAGCGTCACGAGTTTCCCCATACAAAAGTGAAAAAAAATTTTGGTCTTTCAGCGCTGCTACTTTCACAGTGAACTCTCTACAAGGAACATATACACACCCTAAAGTATTATCACTTATTTTTGTTACACCCTGTATATATATACAAGAATTTCTCGTTTAAAGGTATAAGATATCACCCTTAGACTAGATTTTTTTTCATTTTATTGTCAATCGCGGTTTGTATAGAAAATATAAATTTTGACAGGGAGTCAATGACCGCTACGGGCAAAATTCCGCGATTTCATAATATTAAGAAAACACGAGTATTATTTCAATCCAATTTTTTGTATCTGCTGACTTTGTTACTTTCATAGTCATAACTTTTTTGTCACACATTTGCGGTATTGTGTGCGCAAAAAATCTGGCCTTGCACATTCACGGCCCAATGACTATCGGTTATCAGCGAGCAACAGGGTCATTATCACGACGTGGTCGCCATCATCATCAGCTCTAACACCAGCAGCAATGTTTACCAGGGGCCTGATCCTCAAGTCTCGAATATTTAACAATCTATGGCCTCTGAACTCCCTAGCTGAAATTCTACTAATGTGACATGACACAATGCATTAATAAAGGCTAATAATTATTAATAAGTAAAAATTGAGAAATTAAAAAATGCTGATGGTTATGAAAAAACTTCACACGTTTGGATGCTACTATACCAGACTGACAGACAGACATGTCAAAAATTAGTTAACCAAGCCCCATACGGTCACCGGTGACCGAGACACAATAGAAATTCTATTGTTAAGTTTTTCCACGATCGACGGGTTGAATCACTTGAACTTATATTACCCCATTTTCCGTCAGTGGGTAAATATTTTAATGACTGGTGATGGTGACTGGTGATGATGGTTTATTTTTAACCGACTTCCAAAAAACGAGAAGGTTATATATTCGGCTGTGGATATTTTTTTATTTTTTTTTTATTTTTGTATGTTCAACGATTGCTCCGCCGTTTGTGAACCGATTTTCGAAATTTTTGTTTTGTTGTATTAGGTTTTAGCACGTTAACCAAAATATTAAAAAAATGCTCGATAACTTATATTTTATAAGTGGCAGATAAATAAAGCCTCCGGCATGCATTAGGAATAAAAGAAGTTTTCCTTAACGAAACGTTAAGGAAAACTTCTTTTATTCATTTCATTATATATTTTTGGAACTAACTTAATTTGAACAAATTTACGCGTTTTCAGTAAAAAAGTAGCCTATGTCCTTTCTCAGGCTTTAGACTATCTGTATATAAAATTTCATTACAATCGGTTCGGTCGTTTTGGCGTGAAAGCGAGACAGACAGACAGACAGACAGAGATACTTTCGCATTTATAATATTAGTATAGATTATATTGGTGGGTCTGCAACATTCCGTTAAAAATCTATCTCTTTATTGTATCTATAACAAAATACTTTCAGTCCGTACCTGAGATAGTCAGTTCCTGAGATTCAACATACAACAATATCAGTAATCAAGACGTACACAATCCGAAGGCAAACAGTATCAAATCGAATTAATGTGGGGCACATCCTGACCCCTTAACCCTGAGGGGTCCTTTCTGACCCCCTTTGTCCCGTTGGGTTCAGATCAGGGTAGTTTATTGTGAGACAAAACAACGGATTTATGATGGAGACCCGATCCTTCCTATTTTCTCGAAATCTAGTACTCTAAATTAACCTTTCTAAGGCTATGTCTAGAGCCCAATGAATAATTTATATTCCTAGCTATCCCTTGAAAAGTACGAGGGTTGTTAAAAATTTTAAGGCTTTCAAATTTACCCTTATACAGTTTTTATTATTCGTAGCCCTTATAACTTATTATCTTATCCACATTGGGCCGACGATTTGAAGAAAGTGGTTATAGAGATTTAAATAAGTGATGGTTTTTTTATTGCTAAATCGACGTGAAACTGACTACAGGCTCTTTTTGGGGCTTTTGGGGGTAAGTTTTTTCGTCTTCGTCTTCTCAAGAAACTCATCGCAACTCCTCAGGTTATTTTGGGTATTTTTTTTTGTTAAAGAAGGCAGGTCACTGTAGCCCTGACGTCACTGCGACCCATGAGGATCTATTGTGACTCCTTCGCACTAGAGTATCATCCCCAACCCAATGCTGCTCATAAATTGAACGATGTGGTTGGGGTTGGTGCCACGAATTTCCTCTGTGGATGAGTATTCGTGGCGACCAAGGTATCTGCGGGGCTAAAATGGTCGCTTTGAAGAATCATGATAATATGAATCAGTATGATTCATTTTTGTAAAATCGCAAAATGTAACTCTGCTTGCAATTCATTTCTGTATTTTTGTACTGAAGTGACTATTATAATTCTATTTTGGAAAATAGTGGAGTGTTCTAGCAGGGTAGCATAGCCGCAGGCTTATGCTAGTTGATTGTATAATAATTGTAATGTATCAGTTTTGACCGAGGTTACTATATTTAATAATAATATCATACAAGAATTGCTCGTTTAAAGATATAAGATTTGCTAGAAATTGTTAGACACCGCTTAAATTGTTAAGTGAGTACGAAAACTATGAACCTTGTCTAAGAAACTACATAAATACAGATTCTCCACAATCTATCTGTCAAGTTAAGTTGACGTGGATAGCCTATCTCACCTGGAAGTGGTGAAACAGCCCCTTAGTATAGTATAGGCAACATTATTACGTGTTACTTATTTCGGAAATTTAAAGATATTGACTTTGTATGCTAAATCCGATTAATAACAGTATCGGAAAAGAAAAGACTAAAGTCACAAAGAAAGTTTAAACTTAAAAAAACAATATGACGAAAATCAACACTTATGAAGTTATGAGTTTAACTATCAGTTAACCAATTAATTTATCTTATAAATATAATATAAAATTCTCGTGTCACAATGTTACTGACCGTACTCCTCCGAAACGGCTTTACTGATTTTTACCAAATTTTATATGCATACGCAGTAGATCTGAGAATCGGCTAGTTTTTATATTGATAAGTAGTAGATTTTATATTGATAAGTGCATTTGTTGAATAAATAATAGTAAATTATTACAACTCGAGACTGACGGCGACCATTGTTTGTGCGACGGGATAGCGGTGGACGTTGCCATGGTGACATACTTATTTAGTCACTTCAATAAAATAATACGGGCGAAATACTTTATATTATGGCAAAAAAAACGTTTGCCGGGACAGCTAGTAATTCTATAATATTTCGAGATGAAAAACTACTCGTAATAAACTCAAGCGGTTTATTTCAGGCCACCAACTAACTTTGCCATTTATAAATTCGTCTAAAGTTCGCAGTTTTAGTGGTTCGGGTGTTTCCCACAGCGGTGAGTGGTTATTGTGATTCGACCCGCCATTGACTGCACGTGATCGGAAATACATTATACACCTGTTTCCCGACTACGACGAACAAAGTGTTTTTCGCAAGCTGTGTGTTGCATGTTTGTTAATTTATTAGCCAATTTTAATGATAAGGTGTGATGACACAATCTAATATATAAAAATAAGTCGAGTTTTCCTTCCTGACGCTATAACTCCAGAACGCACGAGCCGATTTCCATGGTTTTGCATTCGTTGGAAAGGTTTCGGGCTCCGTGAGCTCTAAAAAAAAATCAGTTAAAACTTCAAGAGAAAAGCAGGAAAACAGGGAAAATCATTTTATGGCAAAACAACATTTGCCGGGACAGCTAGTAATATTATAATATTATCATTTTCTAGGTAATGCTTTTGATAGCACATTCAAAGTAATGGTAAAAATTTCGAAGGAGATTAAGAGTGACCAAGTGATAGGACAAGCTTGTAGATGTGAAATAAAATATCGGTACAAAGATGGTTCTTACATTTTTTTCTCTTAGAGTCGCCGGTTCTAGCATTTTATGATTATACAGTGCTTCAAAGACTGAAATCATCTAATAATTCCACTCTTTGTAGTACTATACTCATTGAGTATTGTGCCTATTTTACTCGACACCGATAAATTTATAAATGCCACTTTGAATGACTGTATAGAGCTGATATTAGAGCATAACAATTTAAGATTTTATGGTGATTCAGTACTCATTACGTATTTAAGGGCCTGTTTTAACATTTCCTGATAAGTGCTGGATAGGCTATCTACCAATTAACTTGACAGATAGAGTATGGAGAATCTGTCAAAAAGTTGTGGATAGCCTATCCGGCCCTTTATCAGGGAGTGGTGAAACAGGCCCAAACTCTTATAAATACTCAGGGACTGTTTCATCACTTCATGATAATTCCCGGAAAGGCTATCCACAACTTATCTGATAGTTGGAGTATCGCTTAGCAAAGTTCTGGGTAGCCTATCCGGCACTTTATCAGGAAGTGGTGAAACCGGACCTTAGTCTTCTGTATATCCAATATTTAAAAGATCTAATATTTCTCTAGTTATACAAAGAAATCTGTGAATGTTAAGTTTTTGGCATGTCAATTGAAGCACTTTATTCTCTTGGCTCTATCTACGTTCTTTCTACGGTAGAATTACTACTGTGTGACGGGCATGTGCCGTTGCCGTGTCGTAACACGTGACGTCACATGAACTTGACCGCGTCTTGTTTGCTGCTGAGTCGGTCTGATTCACACGGTAAGTAGCCATACCGCGTTACTCGTTCATGTAATAAACAATGGCATGGTTATGAGGCTCATAAAAACATATCAAATAAGTCGTGGTGGTTTGCACTTTGCGTGAATAATAATAATTAAAAAGCATTATTTTAAACTTTTGATAACTTGGCATGTTACGAGGCCTACTAACCCAAAAAATCAAACATCGCCCTTTTCTCTTCACACTAACGCCCGTCTTTCATATGCCAGATGAAAAAGGAAGACGCGGAATCATCGCCAAGTAGCCCAACCCAAGTTAGTTTTCTATGAATAAAAGACGAAATATAATGTTTATGAAATAAGTATTTTTGAGCAAATTTAGGTTTTATCAATGCCTTTTTAGATATTAAAAAAAAAGTTAACACAGCAAACTTCGAAGATCCAAGCAAAAATGATCTAAAACAAGGTTTTTTGTAAAAATAAAACCATCGAGCATTTTTTCAGTGATCGTGTTTTCGTCTTGAGCATTTAATCTTCATGAACTGAAGCTACAAAAAAATCAGTTTTTTAGACCTTACAGATTTTGAGATCTATTTTTAAGTATGTAGTCAATTTAGGGTCAGGTGCATTCTTAAATTTAACATAATACGTGCTTAAATTATACTTGGGCACTACTTACTTAAGGACATTATCACTTTTTTTTCTCACTTTTAAAATTATGTTTTGAGGAAGACCCGAACGATAGCTGTATTTTGCAGAACCAGAAAATACGAAGGTTTTTTTTTTTTTAATATGAAATAAGGGGGCAAACGAGCAAACGGGTCACCTGATGGAAAGCAACTTCCGTCGCCCATGGACACTCGCAGCATCAGAAGAGCTGCAAGTGCGTTGCCGGCCTTTTAAGAGGGAATAGGGTAATAGGGGAGGGTAGGGAAGGGAAGGGAAGGGAATAGTTGAGGGTAGGGAAGGGAATAGAGTAGGGGTTAGTGGATTGGGCCTCCGGTAAACTCACTCACTCGGCGAAACACAGCGCAAGCGCTGTTTCACGCCGGTTTTCCGTGAGAACGTGGTATTTATCCGGTCGAGCCGGCCCATTCGTGCCGAAGCATGGCTCTCCCACGTATAGAATAAGGTGCGATAAGAACTTTGTAAAATGTTACCTCGTCTTTGACCTTTCTGGAAAATTAATTATGGTGTTATGAAATTAAATGTTAATTATGTTGTCCCTTAATATTGCGACATAATGAGAATAAATTATGCAATTTCGAAATAAGCGGTAAATATAAATTATTTTAGGTATAAAATCATTATTTGAATTTTGAAGCTTGGTGTAATTTAATAAAGTTTTCGGAGAATAATATAAAGTCTATTTTGATTATTATTAAGTACTTAATATAATAGTAGGTATTTTAAAGTTTAGTTTTGGCGTTACAAAAAAAAAACACACATTTAAAATATAATTTCTACTATGTTGTAATGTAGAAACAACGTTAAATTAACGTTAAATAAAATTATTGAATCTTTAAACATTCAATATGAATTTGGCAATGAATTCTTTACAGTTTGCTATTAAAATTCAGTAGGCGATCATTATTTTAATAACTTTATTAAAATTGCGAATAGAAGTGCTATTTAATTATTTATTACGAAGTTATATTTTTTGTAAATTTTACTGATGCTTACATAATACATTTTCAAGGTGCTTAGCATACTTCAATCAAACGAAAATAAAACTGCTTGTTTTATTTAATTATGATGACATAATATTTTATTTAATAATAATAATATTATAACTAGTTGTCCCGTTGAACTTCGTGTCACTTAAAAACCTTCCCTGGACTTCTACGAATATTTTAAGACTAAAATTAGCCGAATCCGTTCAGCCGTTCTCGAGTTTTGCGCTTAGCAACACATTCAGCGACTCATTTTTATATTATAGAGATAAAGGATAGATTAATAACCATATCATTAATAATTAATATGCTGTAGCATATAATTGTATGCTACTAAAATAATTTTATGGCACTCGACCTCTAAAATGAGATTTCTTCCTGATAAATGACGAATAGGCTATCCACCAATTAACTTGACAGATCATATTATATTGGAGAATCTGTCAAAAAAGTTGTAAATAGCCTATTCGGCACTTGATATACTTTATCAGAAAATGGTGAAACAGGCCCTTTATATTATGTTATTTAATCTCGTAAGGTCGGTACCATGCTGGACCGATATTGATCTAGTTAGTACTAGTTAGTAAGGTTTTAAAAGGTGGCCAAAAACAGCGTCAGATCTTCTACCCACGCCTCTGCGATAGTTGAGACGAGGGAGAGCGGATTGTAATCACTGTGATCATCTCCCAACTCATCACTCGCTGTTCAGTCGAGTCAGTTAAGACCCTTCTGATGGCAAACGTTCAATGTTTCGAAGAAAAGTATGTATGCGGAGCTTCGGTGAAGCTATAGCGCGATGTAGAGGTCACACGGCGCCATCTAGTTGCGGTAGGTAAGAAGTAAAGAGGAATTATTTTTAGAATTATTGTAACACGTGGTGATACCAATTTCGTTATCAGTTGAATAAACCTTGATCAGTAGTCGCGTCAGTAGAAATTGAGGTATCGGCTAAAGTTGATTAAGCCTACGATTAAACGACCGGATTCAGCGAAGAATTACTTAATACAATAATTATTATTATCACATAACTACCAGCCTACATGATAATATTTATCATCTTACTGATAAAAATATGTGTATTATTTAGTTGTGACTATTTATTTAGTTAAAGCTATTCTTGTATACTAACTTGTGTCTTGATCTGTCGTGGCGCTTCTAACGTATCAGACGAAGACAAAACAAGGTATACCATAACGCGGAACTTATTTTGTATGGAGCTAGTCAAAAGTAAATTATTGAGTAAAAGTAAAGTTGATCTTTTTTATTATTTACAAAATAAATTATGACGTTATTTGTAGTCTCTATACAGGGTGTAACAAAAATAAGTGATAATACTTTAGGGTGTGTACGTGTTCCTTGTAGAGAGTTCACTGTGAAAGTAGCAGTGCTGAAAGACGAAAAAAAATTTTCACTTTTGTATGGGCAACGGCCCGAGCGTCACGAGTTTCCCCATACAAAAGTGAAAAAAATTTTTGGTCTTTCAGCGCTGCTACTTTCACAGTGAACTCTCTACAAGGAACACGTACACACCCTAAAGTATTATCACTTATTTTTGTTACACCCTGTAGACATTTTCTCTACATCTATATATATAAAACTCAAAGGTGACTGACTGACATGGTGATCTACAAACGCACAGCCCAAACCACTGGACCGATCGGGCTGAAATTTGGCATGCAGGTAGTCAGGTAGATATTATGACGTAGGCATCCGCTAAGAAAGGATTTTGATCAATTCCACCTCCAAGGGGTTAAAATTAGGGGATGAAAGTTTGTATATACTTCTTAACGCGAGCGAAGCCGCGGGCAAAAGCTCGTGTAATATAAGCCGTAATTAAAATATATTTTTTTATAAAAAAATGCATAAAAATGCATTGATGATGATGGCCCATTAAAAACTCATCAATATTATAGTCGGAGAGCCCGCGGTAAAATATTTTAATATCTGCAATCGTAGTCTAATGGGTACTTGAGAGATACTTGTAGGGCTGTATTTCTGCTCCACTTTTTTTAAACTCGAGTTTAAAATGATCCATAATATGTTACGTTAACTATTCCGGTTGTGAATATTGAGAAGATATTTGATAGTTTGGTTTCCAATCAGATTTTTTGGTTAAAATTAGTTTCGTTTCTTAATAACTAAGATTTCCTACGTAGGTTTCGATGATGGTAAACTGCTTCCAAAAATGTTTACATTAAAACCAGGTTAACTACGTAAGAGTCATTTTATAGTGCCTAAGTGTGTGCGTAGCACATAAGAGCACTCTCGATTCCTTTACTTTATGAGTGAGACGGATGACGTGACACGGCAAGAGCGAGATCGGATGAATTCACATGAAATGTTAGTCTCGAAGAAGCTTGGTGTTCTTAACAGAGCGAGACAGTAATTCAGTCCGGACCAACGCCTACAACTCTACAAGGCGCAGGTTCGGCCTCATATTGTTCTCATCTATATTGGAATATTGTTCTCATCTCTGGGCAGGGGCGCCAAAATACCAACTGCTCCCTCTGGATCGTATACAACGAAGGGCCGCTCGAATTGTTGACTGCCATAGTGTTTCAAACAGCTTGGACCCTTTGGAATTACGCCGAGATGTAGCTTCACTCTGCATCCTCTACCGGTTGTATCACGGGGAGTGCTCTGAGGAATTGTTCGGAATCATACCTCCTGCAACTTTTTGGCATCGCCCCACGCGAAAAATATTCCATCCTCATCACCTTGATGAGTGGCAGTCTTGCACCGTGCGTTTTTCGCGTAACTTTATACCGCGCACTGTAAAACTCTGGAATGAACTGTCACCAGCCATATTTCCGGACCTATGCGACCTGCAAACCTACAAGAAGAGAGTGTATTCACTGCAGCTCTTTTGATGTTGCGAGTGTCCATGGGCGACGGTAGTTGCTTTCCATCAGGTGACCCGTTTGCTCGTTTGGCCCCTTATTTAATAAAAAAGAACCCACTACCTGCGACTTATAGAGCCAAGAGTTACTAAATGCACTATATTATGTGACTTTTCTAGTGTTTTTGAGTGACTTTTATTTATTCAGATTAGGTTTTAGATACTACAACGTAGAAACAATATAATTTATGAAAAATTTGCAATACTATTCTTTGACTATCGATCTTTTCAAGCGGATTTTAATATGTAAGATGAAGATATTTCTCTCGTAATAAGATATTAAAGATAAGTAAGCGTTTAGACCAGGAGCCCGGTAATCCCAGCTCATCGGATTCTCTGACTTACACGTGAGTCTCCAGCTAACTGTAGTTTTATGGTTAAGTACTAAATATCTCAATATGGAATCGATATAATATTGAGCTTAGGCTTAGCATAAACGAAGTAGAAATGTGAAAAATGTAGACATATTTTGCGGATAAACTTTCTTTGTCAGTCTGAATTTATTCCGTTTTTCCGAAGAACAGCCAAAAACTAACCATATTTTCTATGGTGGCCATTGTATTTTTTGCAAATTCATTAAATATTTTAGATTGAAACTAATCTCCGACAAGGCCATTCGTATCTTTTAATAAACACTTCTCCTAAAATAACAGAGAAGCTTTCCTAAATTTTAGTTTCAATTTTAATAAACTATCTCACTGTTTGTTAGTTTTGTTCAACTATTGTCCGAAACAGAACATCGTTTGTGTGAAACTCGTGGTGAAATAACGCCGGTATTATTTTAGTTTGGTGACCGTGTTTTGTTACCTCATTTTTAACTAAAAAGATACCTCGTGCGTTATTCTGGCTAGTTTTCATACCTCCATGAATATATTGCTGAACCGATTTAGCTGAAATTAGATATTATGGAGATACTTTGAGTCGCGGGAAACGACATAGGATTAAGGTACGCGCACACTTTGTCGGCGCGTGCCGGGGCGTGCCGTTGCGGGTCGGGGCGCAGCGCAACGCAAAATGCGCTATAGCACACTATTGCCGGGTCGGGTCTAATCGCATTGACGGATTTTAACGCTCACTGTGTCAGGGCGTGCCGGGGCGGGTCGGCGCGCAATGCATTGACGGATTTTGAGCCGAGGCTTGCCGGGCCGCATCGCATCTCATCCCCGCGCCGCTTGCTATAGCACACTGTTGCCGAGGCGCAGCGGGTCTTGTCGGGCCGTGTTGCATTGACGGAAATCCGCCGAGCAAAAATCCGCGCCGATGCGCCCCGTCACGGTGTGCGATACGCACATCCGCTTCCATACAAATTGTATGGAGGCGAATTTTTTCGATGCGTCCCGGCACGCTGAGCCCGGGGCTCACGGCCCATCTCAGTGTGCTCACTCCTTTATGGCGCATTTTCACTGGTCGATAGGGATTAGGGCCCGAATACTGGGTGCGGGAGATTTCTGAAACGCATGCCACGACCAATAAAAATACGCCATTAGTAATTGTCATCTAGACTCCACGAATGCTGTATACCGTACGAGTTAACGACTAATGAAAATGCGCCTTATGGTATAATTTTGTGGTGCGGTCGAACCAGGTCTAGTTTTCCAACTTTGAGCCTCATCAGTCATCACTCATCACCAAAAATAAGGTCACACCACCCTGGTAAGCTAGAATATATAATTATGTCTAGATACAGTCGTATACTGTACAATATACATACAAACAAAACTACAACCCTAGATCTCTACCTCTACATATTATCAGCTCTACTGATACATCTTCTTACTGTATAGAATTATAATTGACTTCTGAATTATTGTGATGAGTTTTCTTGATGATTGACTGTTTAAAATTATCAGTTTGTTATACAATTTTGTAAAAAGTTACATATAAGTAAGTAAGTACATAATAATATTATTATCAATTATCATCAATTCATCACCAGTCTTTACCTTACTGTAAGTTTTATATAATTTTAACAGCTTACATCTTTTTTGTGAATTGCTCTGCGGGGCTAAATGGTCCCTTTGTACAATCATAATATGATTCATTTTCTTAAAATTTACAAAATGGTCACTCTGCTTGCAATTCATGTCTACAGATCGACAAGGCTTTATATGAACGTGGCGAAAAAAGGAACTAACGCTGCCATCATACAAAAGCGTCATTTTATGACAGTTCTCCTTTACGTGCAGCGCCCCCGCTCACGTAACCCCCCCCGTCATAAAAAGCCTTGTCGATCTGTAGTAATTGGTACTAATTTGAGATTTGTCAGTTTGACAGTTTTGACAATTAATTTGCTGAATTGATTGAGAGGAATTGCTAAATGCGACCATTTTAGCCCCTGAATGCAAGACATTTCCAACAAAATCTTATGTCACAGATTTCATTTACAAACGTAGCAACATCATCAGTTCTCAACATGTTTACGAGTGTGGGTTAATAAAGAAAACAACAGTATACGAGTTTGTTTGTTTGTTTGACACAGTTGTGTGACCAAACGGGACTTGTTCTGTTTCATGTTGCTCCACTGGACTATTTCTATTCTTTTAGTACACATAGGACAGTGTATTTCTTACTAAATTCTTGTTGGTTCCTGCAATGTTTGTTAGTAAAGTAGTTACAGTTAGGTTATTAAAATATTTTTAAAGTAAATACCGTGATATCTTAATTTTTTATTTATTGCAATGATGTAATTTTATGAATTTTTCTAAATCGCTGCTTTAGCTTAGTGGTACAGTTAAAATTTAAGGGTTCCGTAAATCAACGATTACCTACTAGGTAAATAGGTAAGTTCTATAGCCGTATTTCTGTTAGTTCATTTAAAGTTTGTCATAAATCCTAAATCAATATTTTTATTAAACTGTAGGGTTGTTTTAAAGAAATCAACTTTTTACCTCAGCTAGAACAAAATATGACATAGATACCTATAAGTAGTTATTTAAAAAATATAATTTTTTATGCTTAAATTGCTCTTATTTAAAATTTACTTACTTAATAGTAAATTTTAAGAGGTTTTCCAGCGAAATAATGATGAATCACTACATCTTAATCATGATAAAATCTGTAAATTTAATAATAATAATTATTATTGTTAATTACTTTCTACAATGTTTAAAATATTATATTATACTAGCGGCCCGTATACATCGTGGGTATCGCAGACACAATAGATCTCCAATAATTGTTATGCTGGCAGCCGGCTGCCGCTATTGGAGATTTATAGTTATAGAAATTAATTATAATAGCAATCAAAAAAAATAGTCATTCAAAACGTAATGAATTAATGAAGCACTATAATATTATCCCATCAATGAAGCGGCACCCGGCTGTCGCATAACTATTATATTATAAATCTATTGTGTCTGCGATTCCCATGATCGAGGTAATAATAATTATTATTTACGTGGACTCTCCGGGCGAGCACACCCGCGCGGCGCGCCTTGACGACGCCCAATTCGCAACGTGCAGCAGAAATCGTAATATTTTAATTTCGCCATAACATTAAAACCAAACGTCCAATTTTAATCACTCAAAGACCAAATATTATCTACATTAACTGTACTTAGTAATGAAATAATTTATTTTGATAAGAAGTAATGCCATGAGTAAAATAAAGGCATTTAAATGTAGTCCAAAAACATTTCAAGATTTTGTAATAAAAAAATGGTTATTGTGCCTCACTCAACATAGATAGGTATAGTGTGTCGCGGACTTTTTTGTAGATATTTAAAAGATCTACAATTACTTAGAACATTTTATGGTTCTATCTTTTATAGTTTAGGCAGCGTACGCGAAAAAAGTAACATTTCTGGTTGATTTTTTACACCTTGCGTCCGAAAATCCCAAATATCTTACGGAACTCTATTTTTTTCCAAAATAAAATTTAGCCTATGTTCAGCAGAATTAATGTACCTACCTGATTCCAATGGTAAAAGAATCTTTCAAATCGGTTCAGTAGTTTCGGAGCCTATTCAAGACAAACAAACAATCAAATCTTTCCTCTTTATAATAGTAGTGTAGATTACATAGATTATAATATTAGAAAACTTTTTATCAAAGGACATGCGTACAAACAATAGTTCATTGTTTGTATGAAATAGGAATATTCTCAATATCATGAATTCCCTCCCACTTTCAATAGGTGATTCTTCTCTTATTTAATACCGATCTATTGATCTCTTCAAATTCAAATGGGCCCGAATATAGGCCGACTTCACTGCTCTTTGTACGGTCGGTAAAATCGACAACATAATAAAACGCCTGTTAAAATTTATCAGCAAAGTTCGGAAATTGAAATGCTAATAGAAATAGTTAAACTTTCTAATATTATAAGTACCAACAAAAAAATATTAAAAAAAAATGTTTTTTTTTATAATGAAATAAGGGGGCAAACGAGCAAACGGGTCACCTGATGGAAAGCAACTTCCGTCGCCCATGGACACTCGCAGCATCAGAAGAGCTGTAGGTGCGTTGCCGGCCTTTTAAGAGGGAATAGGGTAATAGGGCAGGGTAGCGAAGGAAAGGGAATAGGGGAGGGTAGGGAAGGGGATTGGGCCTCCGGTAAACTCACTCGGCGAAACACAGCGCAAGCGCTGTTTCACCCCGGTTTTCTGTGAGAACGTGGTATTTCTCCGGTCGAGCCGGCCCATTCATGCCGAAGCATGGCTCTCCCACGTATTTATATATTGATTCATAGGAGGTTGACGAATCTACGTCATTTAGTAGAATTATGTCAATTCAATGTTAAAGTGCGACAAGGCTTTAAATGAGCGTAGGTGGGGGCGCTGCTGGTAAAGGAGAACTGTCAAAAATGGCGTTTTGTATGATGGCAGCGTTACTTCCTTTTCGTCACGTTCATTCGCCACGTTCATTTAAAGCCTAAGAGCTCTTATCGTTTACATAACGCAACCAAATTACATTGGTCCGCCATCTGCCTTTCAACTTCTCGGATATTACAACAAAGTGTATTTGTTTTTCTGTCTGTAATGTTTTCACATTTAATCTGCCAAACTGATTTTAGTGAAATTTGGCATGGGATGCTTTTTATGCCGGAAAAAGTACGATTCGAGCGCAACAAACTAATTTCTGCACAAACGCAGTTGCGGGCTTCATTAGTACTATTCATTTTTTCTTGTAAGTCAATATGTGCCTATCTATATCTAATATTTCTATCTTCTATCTAATGTTTTTGCAAATAAATGGTCCTTACTCTTCTGCTGTCGCTACAACAGGTTATAATCGCGTCTATTGTTCACGAGACAATATATTTATCATTTCGGCGCCATACCGAGACGTTCCCGTATTAACACCTCTTGAATCCCAATCCGTCAACAATTACTTACTACTTAAGATTGTACGAAGTGAATAACTTAAGTTACAAGTTATAACCTAGGACGAATTTCTAGCAGATGTACTATTAGAGAAGTTGATTAATAGGCAGATGGGGGACCTAGTAGTAGAGGAGGGGAGAGTGCTATTTTTGTAGTCACTCTAGCGTCATGAAGACTTAGTAGGTTCTGTACATTAGATAAAACTGATTAAAAAATAATAAGTGTTTTTTTATTTTAGTGGTGGGTTCAGAAACTGCAGCCATTTTAAAGTTTTGAAAAAGAAAATATATTCAGAAAATTGCTAATTTAAGTCAGTTATAAAATATATATTTTAGACAGCAAGGACTAAATCATTTAGTTTAGTGCAAAATAAAATATCTGCGTAAGCTTCGCAGACGTTATAGAAAATATGAAGCTTTACTTTTTTATATTTTAAACAAAATTTAAAATGTACCTACAGGCTTACCAAACCTTGGAATCGTCAGTGCTTTATATGGAAGCTTCTTTGGGGTATACTAAACATCTATTATCTTAATCTGGCAGATCCAATTACATTTCAATGTAAAAAAAAACCCACCCCACCACATGAGAAATCTGATTTCTATACCAAAATAACTAGACACATGTCGGAAGCCTATACAAGCTTAATCTGACACGCTGGAGCTACTCCCGAAATCCCCTCTTCCCCTCCCCAACTATACGAAGTTTGGTCACGTATGTTAACCTAGCCGACGGATCACAAACATTGAATTGACATGATCCGACCAAATGACGTTGGTCTGTCAACTGCCTAGGAATCAATTGTACCTAGGTTTAAAAATTTTAATGTATGGAAATCGGGCTCATTCGAACATGGAAAGAAGAATCATTTTGCATTGCAAAAAATATTACAGTACCCGGTACAGTACCCCCAGTTTTTTTGTCCTGAAGTCAGGTCATTGTAGCCCTGACGACACTTGAGGATCTATTGCGAATAAATTGAACGATGTGGTTGGGGTTGTTGCCACGAATTGCCTCTGTGGATGAGTATTCGTAGCGACCAAGGTGCTTGCTCTGAAGTAGAGCAGGACAGTCGAGACGAAGATGAATAGGTATCTCGTCCTCCTCACAGAATCCGAAAGTCGTTATGCTACTAACACCTATTCTGAAGGTGCCTGTTGAGCTTGCAGTTCCCCGTAAAACATGTAAAAATTAGTTTACAGTAGGGGTTGTAACATTTCAAAATCGATCATAAATATTGTTCACTCTCTATATTTTATGAGTAAACACATAATATTATACCCTAAAGTATTATTAATTTGTTTTGTTGTATACCAGCACCTTCCGAAAAAGTGCGAGAAGTAAAATATTATATTGGCTGAATAAATAGTACATGTCATGACTTATGAGTTATAAATAATAGTTTTATACGTGGGAGAGCCATGCTTCGGCACGAATGGGCCGGCTCGACCGGAGAAATACCACGTTCTCACAGAAAACCGGCGTGAAACAGCGCTTGCGCTGTGTTTCGCCGAGTGAGTGAGTTTACCGGAGGCCCAATCCCCTACCCCATTCCCTTCCCTACCCTCCCCTATTCCCTTCCCTTCCCATCCCTACCCTCCCTATTACCCTATTCCCTCTTAAAAGGCCGGCAACGCACCTGCAGCTCTTCTGATGCTGCGAGTGTCCATGGGCGACGGAAGTTGCTTTCCATCAGGTGACCCGTTTGCTCGTTTGCCCCCTTATTTCATTAAAAAAAATAATATATAACATAATGATGATTAAACTTTCGACGCATTTAATTGCAATGACAATTAAAAAAGTTGTGGATTCAAATAAGACTTGTATACTCTTTGCTCGTACTTAAAATATTATAGTAGAGGCATATTATTATAATGATATATCTCTATGTACATCGACTTTACAACGACAGAGTAAAATATAAAACCACATTCGAAAACATCGTCTTTAAGAGAAATTCCCGAGATAGAATGTATAAATTGTATGTTTGTTTGTACATTATTCCGTAAACCACTTGTACAATGTAACCCTTTTAGCTTCCATATTTCTTGGTTTAAAATCTTTTTACTTGAAGATGGATAGAAATGATTAGTTCCTTTCAGTCGGTTCTGGAGAGAAATGAAGATTCCAGCGAGTCGTTGATCGACGAGTGTACTTATAGAATGAATCGCCTTTTAAAAGCTGGCTTTTCAATTTTTGTCGGTTTTAAACGAAGTAGAAGTATCTATAGTTTAATAGAAGTATATAATATAGACATGGCTGGCTTCCATCCAAACGGACCTACACACCTTTTTTGGAGTGTCAACCGGCCAATTAGTTGGAAGTTTGGAACTTGGATGGACATAATATATTATGTTCATTTTAGGGTTCCGTACCCAAAGGGTAAAAACGGGACCCTATTACTAAGACTTCGATTTCTGTCCGTCTGTCTGTCTGTCGGTCTGTCTATCTGTCTGTCTTTTTTTTTTTATGAAATCAGGGGGCAAACGAGCAAACGGGTCACCTGATGGAAAGCAACTTCCGTCGCCCATGGACACTCGCAGCATTAGAAGAGCGCCAAGTGCGTTGCCGGCCTTTAAAGAATAGGGTAATAGGGGAGCGTAGGGATGGGAAGGGAAGGGAAGGAATAGGGGAGGGTAGGGAAGGGAATAGGGTAGGGGATTGGGCCTCCGGTAAACTCACTCACTCGGCGAAACACAGCGCAAGTGCTGTTTCACGCCGGTTTTCTGTGAGAACGTGGTATTTCTCCGGTCGAGCCGGCCCATTCTTGCCGAAGCATGGCTCTCCCACGTTCAATACCTCGCGTACATTACGTAACGTAGCTAAGACAAAATGTGTGTCCAGATAAGAGTGAAGTGACTAATACACAAAATATATTTAAATAAACACGAATGAATGATTCGGCTAATTTTGGTCTTGTTTAGGTCTTCGTTGAAGTCCAGGGAAGGTTTAACCCATCAATCCCCTGAAAGACATACTATCTGTATGTCTTCAGGCCGTAACTCTAGAACGGTAATAGCTAGAGAGTTGAAATTTTCACAGATTATGTATTTCTGTTGCCGCTATAATAACAAATACTAAAAACGAAATAAATTAAATAATTAAGAGGGGCTGCCATACAACAAACGAGATTTTTCTAACATTTTTTGCTCGGTATCAATGACGACAACAGCTTGCCACTTGCAATGGTCATCATGGCATTGATTGTATTTATATTTCAATAATAATAAAATTTAAATAAAATTAATAATTAGGGGGGCTCCTGTACAAAAATCACATTTTTTTTTACTATTTTTGCTCTATATCGGTACGGAATCCTTCGTGCGCGAGTCCGACTCGCAGTTGGCCGATTTTACGCGATTAGCGTCCAGATTCGAAGTGACTGACGGACACAGTTCGTTCAGAAGTACAAGTATGGTAATTGGTACCAATTACCATACTTATACACATAGGCGCTCGGTTTCACATTTCATTTCATCACTATGAAATTAAATGTGAAACCGAGCGCCTTATGTGGAGACTTATATAGACCCGCTAAACTTCGTATCACTTCCCTAATGTTGCACTTCCATCGTGGCTATCGCAGACACAATGGATTTTAATTGTTATGCGGCAGCCGCTTGGGGATTGATGGGTTAAATCTTCCCTGGACTTCAACGAAGACCTAAACAAGACCAAAATTAGCCGAATCATTCATTCGTGTTTATTTAAATATATTTTGTGTATTAGTCACTTCACTCTAATCTGGACACACATTTTGTCTTAGCTACGTTACCTGTGTGTACGCGAGGCGTACTTTATCAAGCTCTGAGACTCTACTTTTTTACCGGTCTCTTAATTAACGTATCGTGTGTGTGTGTGTGTGTGTGTGTGTGTGTGTGTGTGTGTGTGTGTGTGTGTGTGTGTGTGTGTGTGTGTGTGTGTGTGTGTGTGTGTGTGTGTGTGTGTGTGTGTGTGTGTGTGTGTGTGTGTGTGTGTGTGTGTGTGTGTGTGTGTGTGTGTGTGTGTGTGTGTGTGTGTGTGTGTGTGTGTGTGTGTGTGTGTGTGTGTGTGTGTGTGTGTGTGTGTGTGTGTGTGTGTGTGTGTGTGTGTGTGTGTGTGTGTGTGTGTGTGTGTGTGTGTGTGTGTGTGTGTGTGTGTGTGTGTGTGTGTGTGTGTGTGTGTGTGTGTGTGTGTGTGTGTGTGTGTGTGTGTGTGTGTGTGTGTGTGTGTGTGTGTGTGTGTGTGTGTGTGTGTGTGTGTGTGTGTGCGTGCGTGCGTGCGTGCGTGCGTGCGTGCGTGCGTGCGTGCGTGCGTGTGTGTGTGTGTGTGTGTGTGTGTGTGTGTGTGTGTGTGTGTGTGTGTGTGTGTGTGTGTGTGTGTGTGTGTGTGTGTGTGTGTGTGTGTGTGTGTGTGCTTACACAAGGCGTACTTACCAAGCTCTTTGTCTCCACTTTTTGACCGGTCTCTGTACATGCAGCACAAAGGAAGCCTGCATCAGCGTCTGATTTCCCGGTGGGCCGGCTTAATGAAATATCG
The DNA here is from genome assembly GCF_905147365.1 of Aricia agestis. Classification (NCBI taxonomy): domain Eukaryota; kingdom Metazoa; phylum Arthropoda; class Insecta; order Lepidoptera; family Lycaenidae; genus Aricia; species Aricia agestis. Next base: position 1,205,358 of record NC_056421.1, on the reverse strand, counting down.
CTTAACGACCACCGCTCCCGATAATACGTCTGTTTAAAGCCTTTTAAACCCTGGACGCCATTATTTCTGTTGTTTTCAGAATTGCACGTCGCAGCGCATCCAGTGTCATCAAATTCATTTTTAAAATACGTTGTTTTACATTGCTAAGTATGTATCAATACTTTACGAGAAAGTCTATCTGTTTAACTCATAAAGTTAATATACCTAGCGGGATAGAGAAACAAAGGCCTGAGCAAGAGAGATGTCACTATAACACTGCGTGGTAAAAAGAGACGTGTGATACAAGACAGCAGCACTCTTTTTCCGACGTCCAGTCGGCACGTGTCGCACGTTGACAATTTAATCTCATAGAATTCATGTTCAATCATGCTTGTGTAAGTGTATACGTACACATAATATTTTTCACACAGATGAAAACCAATTTCGGTTTCGTTTGACAGCTCGAGATTGTTGCTCTATTCCTCTAGGTATATTAACTGTATGGTTTAACTCTACACTAAATGATGAATCGATTTTGATGTATCTAAATTGTAAGTTTTGTTTCCGAAGCAGAGAGCAAAGGATATCTAAGGATTATTTTTATCAGGACAAAAATAACAGTCGCGGCAATATCGGTTTGCGCTAAATTAAGTATATACAATAATTATTATTTATGAATTTGGGAAAACTCGGGGAACTGGGGAAAATTATGAATTTCGTCTATTTATATTACAAGAGGTTTTTGTTATCTTCGGGATTTCAGGTATTTCTGTATTGAGTGGAGCGGAAACAACATAGAATAAACAATGAAAGCAATAAAACAAAGCAATAAGATTTTCCAAAGCTGATATTCTTTGCTGGGAAAACTAATTTAAAATTGGAACGTGTCAGAACGAACCAATGAGGATACAGATGCTGAAACTTGTATTGCAAATTGCAATCTACTACATTTTTTACCCGACTAGTACAACAAAGCTAATAGAAATGTGTGTTTTGTTTGAGCCGAGTGAGATTATTTGAAAAATATGTACAAAACTTTACCGTTCATGCAGTTAGATTATGGAATTCCCTTCCCCACACCATTCGTGATAGTCCCACAATCACTGTCTTTAAAAGACGCTTGAAGGAACACTATCTCAATACTGAATCCAGTTAAGATTATTATTAAATATACATATAGTATACAGTACCCATATTGTTAGCGCCATCTGTATTCCGCTATTATGTCTTATACATTTTAATTCAAATTGAGCGATATTCCCCATCCTTTTCCACTGACGCCGTATGCACGCTACTGATTGGTCAAGACAAGTGGCGTGATCTGCAAGCTCCTGCGCTGACGAATCAACCCCCGAGGAGAATGCATTATGCATTGACTCTTGAAAATCGTCGCTAGCCGCGTCCGCTCGCTCCTCGGGCGATATATCCGCTAATAACTTTAATCCTGTGCTTTTATCCGCATCGAGCGCGCTCGCTAATAACTATAAACTATAGATGAGTGATAGTGATTTGTGAAGTGCAGCAAAACCACATCCGAAGACAATTGAAGAAGAGACGAGGTCGGCGTCATCAACTCTCAGGTAGCGTGCTTTCTCCTTTTCCTTCTTCCAGCAATATCGCTCATATTAAGGGCTGGCGATTACCAGTTCTCCTTCGAAATACAGTCCACCTAAACCCTAAATTAATTATTTGCTTAATAAAGTAAAGACATTTCCGCAAATCGCCAGACACGGCCATATTAAAATCGGCCATCTTATCCCGACCGCACCATTTGGTAACGTCATTCTCACACATAATTTTGGTCCATTACGAGCCGGACATCCATAATATTAATTCAACATTATAGTGTCGCTAGCAAATTCCGTATTTCAAGCGCTTCATTTAAACCGCCTAAAGTGTTGCCTTTTATAATTAATAAATTACAATTACCGCATACCGCATACCTATCGCATTACGCATTACCGCAATTTACTTTAAATATTTCCCCGCATCTATTATTTTTCCGCATTATCTTTTCCCGCATTTAAAGTCACAGGATTATATTATACCCCGCACCGCATCGCGTACCTTACTTCCATACAAGTAGGTACTTAATATTTTACCGCCAAATTGCTCGCTGTAATTTGTACGTATTTACAAACCGCATAATATTTGTTTATACTCCCGCAATCTCAAGTATTTAATCTTTTCGCACATTTAAATAAATACTTAGGTACTTAAATACTTAGATTTTGTTTCACAAGGTCGTTAATAGAATATTAACATTTAAAAATGTCGAAAGTGTCGAAACAAGACAAACAGTCTGTTTTGAATAACAAAGAGTTAGCGATGTTATTAGCTAAGCGTAACGTTTTATTTGAGCGCATTCAAAACATTTACGATCGCTCGAAAACCGCTGAGTCATGCGAAGCTGATAAGGAATTATTTCTCAGTTCTTGCATGACGATAGAGGAAATTAGAACTAATTTTCATAAATTGTTGGACGACTATAACGCCGAATTACTTTCTTTAAATCCTGATTCCCAACTAGACTATCAAGCATACATGTCATTTGAAGAACTGTATTGCGTTATTAAACGCGTACAATCACGTTTGGAATGTAACTACGCTAAGCCCAGCGACGCGGCACGCATCGATACAGTACGTATGCAGCCGAGGCTGCCTGCGATCGAGCTCGTGTCATTCGACGGTGATATATGCAATTGGCCGCTTTTTTATGCAAGTTTTAAATCTACTGTGCACGATAATGGCTCTCTGACCGACGCTGACAGATTGTACTATTTATTAGGTAAACTGTCGCCGAAGGCGCGGACCGTGTTCGCAGGAGTTACACCAAATGCTGAGAATTATCAAATAATATTCCAATCGCTTCTTGATAGGTATCAGGATACTCGCATCCTCGCATCTACGTACTTAGATCAAGCTTTAAATCTTAAATTGTCTGGACCCGCGTCAGTTTCTGGTTTCCAATTATTTATGAATAACTTTGTCACTGCAGTAAACTCTTTAAAAAACTTAAAATTAGACGACCTTTCAGATTTCATATTGCTACAACTCGCTTTGAAAAAGTTCGACCGAGACACTATACGTGCGTTCGAAATGACGGAGCGTAATAACAAAATACCTACACTCGATAGTTTCATTTCTTTTATAAGAGATCAGTCTCGAATATTTCTTAATACACAAAATATTTCATATAATATTTCATCTCGTAATATCGGTAAACATAGTTCGAATAAACTACGAGGCGGTAATTCCGCTCCAAATCCGCAGTCGTACGTAACATGTTCAGAATCTATCAATAATAATAATAGTTTACTTAAATGTATGTGCAACAACATTGTGCACGATCACTTTTTTAAATGTCCCGCTTTTAATAACTTGACTCCGACCGCTCGATTTAAATATGTTAAGGATAATGAAGCTTGTGTTAATTGTTTAAGTTTAAAACATAAGATAAGCAATTGTTCAAGCACATCCAAGTGTCGTGTGTGTAACCAGCGTCACCATACGTTACTGCATTTTAATAAAAATTCGCCGCGCAACATAAATAACAATCCAGTTTCTAGCGGTCAAGGTCATCGCGATAACGCTGCACCCGGTCGCACTGCGCCTAGTGATAGAAATTCCCAGCCGGAAGTATCTTTGTGTAGCACATTCGTCGCGCTGCCGGCGCGCACGCACGTGACCGCGCGGCAGACCACAAACAGTACTATACTTCTAGCCACCGCGCAAGCTATTGTTTACGATACGAGTGGATCACCGATAATCGTGCGTTGTTTACTAGATAGCGCGTCGCAAAGTAGTTTTATTACTTCCCATTGTTTCCGACGTCTCGGACTATGGAATAAAATGAAAAATTGTAATTTAATAGTTACAGGAATCGGTGGCTCGGAAAAACCGTGTAAGGGTTCCGTAGATATTAGAATATATTCGCGCCTTAACAATAATATTAATTTTAATGTTTCCTCGCTTATAGTGGATAGTATTACGGACATGTTGCCGAACGCTCATGTGGACGTATCCGCACTTACTCATCTCGAGAAATTGCCTCTCGCAGATTTAGATTTTGCGCTTCCGGGTAATATCGATATTTTGATCGGAGCTGCAGTATTCCCGCACTTACTGCTACCTAACATAGTACGCAGTGAGCAAGATAATTTACCTCCCGCTATTGAGACGGTTTTCGGTTATGTGATTATGGGCGCCGTGCCTACGTCACATAGTTCTCGTTATACTACGTCTTGCTGTTCTGTTCTTCAAGAAAATAACATTAATTCTCTCGTAAAGCGATTTTGGGAGCTTGAAGAGATTTCCGCGCCGCCCTCGATGAGTCATAAGGACCTCGAGTGTGAAGAACATTTCCGCGCTACTACTGTTCGCGATAACAGTGGTAGGTATATAGTCGCGTTACCATTTTGTGGTGACCCTTATTCGCTAGGCGATTCGTACGCCGTCGCTCTCAGACGTTTTCATTGTTTAGAACGAAAACTGAATTCGTCACCTAACTTACGCCGCGCTTATAATGACGTTATTCGTGACTACATCGATAAATATTTTTTGAGCCCAGTTGTGAGTGATAACGCTGACTGCGTTCCCGCATATTATATTCCGCATCACGGTGTAGTTCGCGAAGATAAAATTTCCACTAAACTCCGCGTAGTTTTAGACGCTAGCTGTCGGACTACATCGGGCCAGTCTATCAATGATATTTTGCATACTGGACCGAATCTACAGGGTGATTTATTTAACATAATAATAAATTTTCGTCTTTTCAAAATTGCTTTGTCAGCTGATTGTCGACAAATGTTTCTTAATATAGGCGTTCACGAATCTGACCGTAGATTCCAGCGTATATTTTACCGCTTTAGTAATGATGAACCTATAACGGTTTACCAATTTAACCGCGTTTGTTTCGGACTTAGGTCCAGTCCATATCACGCCTTACGAGTTGTGCGTCAACTGATTGCTGATGAAGGCGATGATTTTCCCGCTGCTGCGTTAGCAGCTTCTAAGTCTTTATTTATGGACGATATCGTTTGTAGCGTTATAGACACTCCGCGCGCAATTTCGCTTTGTGAAGAGCTTATTCAGCTTTTCAAGCGAGGCCAATTTGATCTTGTCAAATGGACGAGTAATTCAAAGGAGGTTCTCGCACACTTATCTGATTCTCATAAGGCTTCACCGGACCTTGAGTTCGATAAGTCCATTCCGCATAAGGTCCTCGGCTTGCGCTGGGACAGATCGCAAGATAGTTTTCGCTTTGACGTCGCACTGCCTGATGCGAAGTGTACCAAACGCATAATGCTGTCCACAATAGCTCGACTTTGGGACATAATGGGTTTTGTGGCTCCCACCATTTTGTACGCCAAGCTCTTGATAAAAGAGCTTTGGTTGGCAAAGTGTGAGTGGGATGACGCACCTCCTAAACATATAGTCGCAGCCTGGAAGCAGTTTTGCAGCGAGCTTCCCAAGCTCAATCAAATTACTATACCGCGTCACTTAGGATTAGTGGATGGATGCAGTGTTAATTTAATAGGTTTCGCTGACGCTAGCGAAAGCGCTTACGGCGGAGTAGTGTATATGCAAGTCCGCAATGGCTGTAACTATTCTGTGCAATTAGTTTGTGCCAAGTCTAAAGTCTCGCCAGTCAAAACCATTTCGATTGCAAGACTTGAATTGTGTGCAGCCCTTCTGCTGTCACAATTGCTTCGCAAGGTCAAGGACACAGTTTCGGCCCACTACCCCATTAATAATATTTTCGCTTTCACTGACTCCAAGATAGTACTTGCTTGGATTTATTCTTCTCCGCATCGCTGGCAGACTTTTGTCGCCAATCGCATTACCAAACTTATAGAGTTTGTTCCCCCCACTTGTTTTAATCACGTCCCGGGTATTGAAAACCCCGCTGACTGCCTGTCTCGAGGAATCCCTCCAATGGCCCTTCTCGATCATCCCTTATGGAAACGTGGTCCACCCTGGATTAGCCATGATCCGTCAGAGTGGCCCATTGAACCCTATAGAGAGAATACAGAAGTTGAGGACGTACCCGAGCAAAAAATTGTCTCTCATCCCGTGGTCGTTGATGTTGCGCATTCCCCGTTTTATACACTCGCACAGCGCATATCATCTTGGTCTAAGTTGTTACGCGTCATCGTTTATGTCTGCAGGTTTCTTAGGAAACTACCTAAAGGAACTTTTGTTTCAATATCCGATCTGGAATACGCAGAACGCAAATTATTATTATCCGTACAGGCTGTTCATTTTAATAATGATATTCAAAGTTTAAAAAATAACTTACATGTTTCCCCCGCTCTTCTTAAACTTAAACCGTTTCTCGATGAGAACGGTATAATACGCGTCGGTGGTCGTTTGTCAAATTCAGACGAGCCTTATAACTATAAGCATCCGTGCATTCTTCCGCGTCATGATCATGTAGTCGATCTTCTTGTAGAATTTTATCACAAAAGGCATCTTCATGCCGGTCCAGAGCTACTTATGTCCTTACTCAGGCAAAAGTACTGGATTTTAGCTGCTCGGCGAACCATTCGCCAGATAATACATAAATGTAACACGTGTTTTAGATTTCGTCCGCGTCCAACTTATCCTCTTATGGCAGACCTTCCTAGCCAACGCGTGAACCAGGTAGATAAGGCGTTCACATTTACCGGTTGCGATTATGCTGGACCTCTACAGTACACTCCGATACGTGGTCGAGGTGTTAAAGGTCGTAAGGCTTGGTTATGCATATTCACATGCCTAACAACGCGCGCTACGCATATTGAGATTGCGACGGATTTGAGCACGGTGTCTTTTCTAGCCGCACTAAAACGTTTTCTTTCGCGCCGCGGCCCTATACAGTGCTTGTACTCTGATAACGGCACTTGTTTCGTGGGCGCTAATTCGTACTTACGCGATTTATATAAATTTCTAAATGAAGAATACCGCACACGTCTTCAAGACGAACTTTTGACCAATCACATTGATTGGAAATTTATTCCGCCTGCCTCTCCACATTTCGGGGGATGCTGGGAGAGCATGGTTAAGGTAATAAAAACGCACCTCTTTAAGGTTATAGGTCAACAAATTCTTTCTTACGAGGAACTTTTAACTGTCCTCGCTCAAGTCGAGGCATTGATAAACTCGCGTCCGCTTACTACGTTGAGCAGCGATCCCGCTGAGCCTTCTGCTTTGACTCCTGCGCACTTCCTAAACACAGTGCCATTGTCGTCACTACCCGCTCCTGAAGCACATTCATCTAACATGCTTCAAAGACATACACTGCTCGACAAGCTCGTGCAGTCATTTTGGCGGCGCTGGCGTTTAGAGTACTTACATAAGCTGCAGACTAGATACAAGTGGAGTAGTCCTGCTTCGCCTATACGGGAAGGAACGTTAGTTATTATCATTAATGACAATTCACCACCGCTTTCGTGGCCACTAGGTGTCATCGAAAGGTTACATACCGCTAAAGATGGTACAACTCGCGTTGTGACTGTTAAGACCGCGAAGGGAAGCTACGTGCGCCCTGTTGTACGTCTCTGTCCATTACCTACCCAGTGAGATCTAGTTGTAACCTAGATCTCCTTCCTTTAGTTTGTAGGTTAGTTATAATTCAGTAAATTGACGGTAATGCGATAGTTTACTTACTTAAGAAATATACTACTATTTTTCAGTCTTTTTTAAAGGTAACCCTTTAAGGCCGGGGGAATGTTAGCGCCATCTGTATTCCGCTATTATGTCTTATACATTTTAATTCAAATTGAGCGATATTCCCCATCCTTTTCCACTGACGCCGTATGCACGCTACTGATTGGTCAAGACAAGTGGCGTGATCTGCAAGCTCCTGCGCTGACGAATCAACCCCCGAGGAGAATGCATTATGCATTGACTCTTGAAAATCGTCGCTAGCCGCGTCCGCTCGCTCCTCGGGCGATATATCCGCTAATAACTTTAATCCTGTGCTTTTATCCGCATCGAGCGCGCTCGCTAATAACTATAAACTATAGATGAGTGATAGTGATTTGTGAAGTGCAGCAAAACCACATCCGAAGACAATTGAAGAAGAGACGAGGTCGGCGTCATCAACTCTCAGGTAGCGTGCTTTCTCCTTTTCCTTCTTCCAGCAATATCGCTCATATTAAGGGCTGGCGATTACCAGTTCTCCTTCGAAATACAGTCCACCTAAACCCTAAATTAATTATTTGCTTAATAAAGTAAAGACATTTCCGCAAATCGCCAGACACGGCCATATTAAAATCGGCCATCTTATCCCGACCGCACCATTTGGTAACGTCATTCTCACACACATATAATGTTTAAATATTTATAATTGGTATATAATATTATGTCGATATAGTATGTAATAAATTATAGAATAGTATTATTAGTATCTAAGTATTGTAGTATAATAGTATAGTATAATTATTGTATTTTAAAATGTTACATTAATTTAACTTGTTCATCAATATTAATTATTATCTGTGCACGCCCTATCTGATGTTTCTGTTCAAATTTCTCTAGTTAGGACTGCTGGAAGAAATTTCTTTTAGAGATAAGCAGTACCTGTTGTGTCGTCTTTCTAATATTATGTTACTTTTTAATGGTTTTGTGTGCAATAAAGTGTAAATAAATAAAATAAAAAATAAAACTTCAAAATAGAGCATAATATTTTATATTATAACTAGCTATTTGACCGAGCTTTGCTCGGTATTCGATAAAACACGAATAAAATGACATTTTCTAAAAATGATCCCTAGCTAGATCGATTTATCGCCCCCGAAACCCCCTATATACTAATTTTCTTAAAAATCGTTGGGCCGATTCCGAGATTCCAATTATATATTACTAGCTGTTGCCCGCGACTTCGTCCGCGTGGACTTCAGTTTATAGCGCGCGATGTCAACAAAATTGGTGTCAAAAGCTTTTATAAAAAAAACCCTGGTACCCCTTAAATCAAAACAGCTGTGCAGTGTGCACATAATATTTCATTTTTTTAAATTAAACTTTATATTTTACGCCAAATTTTAAAGCTTATTTAGCCCCCCATTTACACAACTTTACCCATAAACTATTTATCATTGATAGTTTTAAGTTTACGCAATGTATATAATATAAAGTGCTACCTTATTAACTAACAAAAAAAAGAAATAACAATTGAAAAAGTCGTATTCATACGAACGATGATACCACCTCTTATAGAAAGATGATGGGCAAGCATTAGCGCGATGTAAGAGACGCACGGCGCCATCTAGTATGAATTTTTGGAACTACACCCCCTTACAACCCTTTTTTCCAGTAAAAAAGTAGCCTATGTCCTTTCTCAGGCTTTAGACTATCTGTATACAAAATTTCATTACAATCGGTTCGGTAGTTTTGGCGTGAAAGCGAGACAGACAGACAGACAGAGATACTTTCGCATTTATAATATTAGTATAGATATACAAGAATTGCTCGTTTAAAGATATAAGATATTACTTATGTATCAGACGCCTCCGTGGTCTAGTGGTATAGAGCGCGGCTCTTGACTCGGAGGTCGATTCCCGCGTTGGAAACATGTTATTTCCAAGTTTGGTTAGGACAATGCAGGCTGATCACCAGATTGTCTGACAAGTAAGATGATCCATGCGTCGGATGGGCATGTAAAAAGTCGGTCCTGCGCCTGATCTCTCGCCAGTCGTGTCGGTCTTCCGTCCCACTGGGTTATGAGAGTAAAGGAATAGAGAGTGCTCTTGTGTACTGCGCACACACTTGGGCACTATAAAATTGCTCCTGCGTAGCTGGCCTGGTTTCAATGAAACCGGCCACCGTCACCGAAACCGGTGTGGGAGCTATTATTATTACTTATGTATGTAGAATTAGAGTTAAGTAGTTCTAGCTTGACTATTTTCGTACATCCATACTAATATTATAAATGCGAAAGTGTGTCTGTCTGTATGTCACCTCTCACAAGCCGCGCCGCGCCGAGCCAGCTAAATACGAGCGAGCACGAGCCACCCCTTCTCACGGCGCGTGATATCACAAGCCGCGCCACGCCGACAAACATTCAAGTAAAATTAAACTTTATTAACACGATAATAGATATCATTTTGCTCTAAGTCACTACGTTAAATAAGTAAATTTTAATGAAATGCAACTTTATTCACTAGGCAACTAGGTTGCATTACAATCTATGGCGCTAATTTTAACATGCTAATACCCCTTTCGATCCACAAATTTGCAGAAACAAGCGTCGTATACCAAATATACTCCCCACAGTTAATTTTCGCACAACACTTGCAAGGCGACAACGAGCATATCTTTCAACTTTTCTCTACAATAAAATTAACAAAAAATTAAACTTCTATCCCCTTTCTCTTCGCGAATGTAAATCAATTATCAAGACCTGGCTCTTGACATTAAACTATTGTGAGACAGAAGATCTTTTTAACTAATGTAATAATTAATATACTCGTAAATATTGGCTGTGTGTAGGTAGTAGGTACTTGTGAACTTAATAGTATTATTTATTTTTTGAACATCTATATTTATTTATTTATTTATTAATGTATTATAATATATAAATCCTATATTTACTTACTTATTTTAGTGATATGTTTTTAACTTCTTTATTTTTTGTTTAAAAATTGGGAGAAGCCGCTGACTCCTGAGATACGGGCGTTAGCCTAGTTTAGGTGTCAGAGTCTTCATAGGATTGTTGTAGCGATTAAGTCAATAAAGAATTTATTATTATTATTATTATTATTATATTAAGTTTAATTCTTTTATTTTGATAACAGATGCCGCTGCTTGGCGGCTACATCGCGCTATAGCTAGCACGAAGATATTAATTTGTTATAGGTATACCGTATAAGGTGATTCACTAGTGTGAAACTAGTTCCATTCACACTCACTCTTGGTGTTGTAGAATTATCATGCCAGAGCGATTTAAGTCCCAGGGTAGCCGTACAGTCTACAGACAGACGGATTTCGTGATGTTGTGCTCGAACAGAAGCGTCATTCTTCCACCACTACGAGTGGAAACATAATAATTATTATTATTGTGAATTATAAAATCTGGGATCTGGGAAGGTTTTGAGCAATTAAGTATTATTGTTCGGAATCGTACATCCTGCAAGCTTTCGTCATCATTCCACGCGAAAACATACCATCATCAATCCTCATCACCTTGGTGAGTGGCAGTCTTCCACAATCCACCGTGCATTTTTTGAGTAACATCCTGCCATGCACTGTAAAACTCAGGAATGAACTGCCACCAGTATTTGAGGACCAATACATGCCGTAGGAATTTAGTCCCAGCCCCCAGGGTATCCCACCCTGGGACTTAAATCCCTCTGGCGTGATAATTCTACAACACCAACAATGAGTGTAAGTGAAAAGAGTTTCAAATTAGTTAATCACCTTAAAAATCTTCGTGCTAGCTATAGCGCGATGCAGCCGCCAAGCAGCGGCATCTGTTATCAAACAAATAAATTACACTTAACTTAATAAAATTAGCGGCATAGATTGAAATGCAACCTAGTTGCCTAGTGAATAAAGTTGCATTTCATTAAAATTTACTTATTTAACGAAGTGACTTAGAGCAAAATGATATCTATGCTCGTGTTAATAAAGTTTCATTTTACTTGAATTTTTGTCGGCGTGGCGCGGCTTGTGATATCACGCGCCGTGAGAAGGGGTGGCTCGTGCTCGCCTGTTTGCTCAAGCCGCGCCTTTGAAGTTACCGACTTTAATCGGATCGGGACGCGCCTGCACGACGTTCACACGGCGCGTGGCTCGAGCGGGCGCGGCGCGGCTCGTGGTAGCACGCGCCGTGAGAACGCAACCACGCCACCACTTCCTTAGGGCGCGTGGCTCGAGCTGGCGCGTGATATTAAACGCGCCTGCTCGAGCCAGCCCGAGCCACCCCTTCACACGGCGCGTGGCTCGAGCGGGCGCGGCGTGGCTTGCGATAATACGCGCCGTGAGAAGGCACCATAAGCAGATCGATCGTCAGAAGTGATCCGTTTTTGCTGTTTGATACGGAGATTCTTCGAATCCCGAGAAAGGACATAGAATATTTTTTATTTCCAAAAAATGTACGGTTCCCACGCGATTAAATTTTTTAATCGCAACGGAGTTGGAAAAAACTGTCACCAGCAGTATTTACGGACCTGTATGACCTGCAAACCTTCAAGAAAAGAGCGTATTCCCTCTTAAAAGGCCGGCAACGCACCTGCAGCTCTTCTGATGTTGCGAGTTTCCATGGGCGACGATAGTTGCTTTCCATCAGGCGACCCGTTTGCTCGTTTGCCCCCTTATTTCATAAAAAAAAAGTTGCGGGCGTCATCTAGTAATATTATATTATTATGTATTATTGAATTTATTTTATTTTGTTCTTAATTTTTAGCAGGAATGCATCTACAGTATATTTACACTTCCATCATAACCAAACCATCTAAACCATCTGGAAGCATCTTTATCAGTACAAAGAACTCAACAAATTCATCAAGAGAGTTTCGGGAACAATTTAATTTACAAAACACATTTATCATACCGAGGTAGAGAATTACGAATATTGTGTGCTTCACACTGATCTAATTTAATTATCTCGATACGAAACGAAGTTTTGAAGCAGAATTCTTGTTTTGAAAGTAAGGATAAACACCTATAGTCTATCATATAAGGGCCCTAGCACACATCTATACATATTATAAAACAAAGTCGCTTTTTTCCCTCATGTCCCTTTGTTCCCTTTAACCTGTAAAACTACGCAACGGATGCTGATGATTCTTTCAGTGTTAGATAGCCCATTTATCGAGGAAGGCTATTATTACGCTAAGACTAATAGGAGCGAAGAAATAGAGGAAAATGTGGAAAAAACGGGGAAAATTATTTGAAAGGGCTAACTTGAACTCACTAATCTCAGGAACTACTGGTCCGATTTGAATAATTCTTTCAGTGTTAGACAGCCCATTTATTGAGGAAGGCTATAGGCTATATTTTATGACGCTAAGACTAATAGAAGAATGTAGAAAAAACGGGTGAAATTATTTGAAAGGGCTTATCTCGCGAACTACTGGAATAATTTTCATATTTGGCACAGATAAGAAGTAGACAACGTGAAGGATCATAGGCTATCGATTTAAATCATTTATTCAGTGGCTATACAGTGTGTAACAAAAACTAGTGATAATACTTTAGGGTGTGTACATGTTCCTTGTAGAAAGTTCACTGTGAAAGTAGCAGCTCTGAAAGACGAACATTTTTTCCACTTTTGTATGGGCAAGGGCCCGAGCGTCACGAGTTTCCCCATACAAAAGTGAAAAAAAATGTTGGTCTTTCAGCGCTGCTACTTTCACAGTGAACTCTCTACAAGGAACACGTACACACCCAAAAGTATTATCACTTGTTATTGTTACTCCCTGTATATTTTATACCCGTGCGACGCCGAGGAGGGTCGCTAGTATTATTATAAATGCGAAAAGTGTGTCTGTCTGTCGCCTCTTCACACCCGATCCGATTTGTAAAAATTTGGTACGCAGATACTTTGAGTCCCCGGAACGGGCAATGGACTTAATATAAGGATACTGTTAATTGCAGAAAAATGTTGCAGAAAAAAGCAACTGAGTTGCGAGCGTTATCTAGCAACATTATTATGTCCTTTGAGGTGATATTCAAAATGAAAAAATATTTTGTTATTGTTTATGACATAAGACATTTTTTTTAGCTTTCAGTTTTGTAATCTGCCACTTATCTGCCATTATTCTTTTAGGAATGTCATAAATCATAACAATGAGACTGCTTCACATCTATTTTATAAGTCTTTATTTTTGTTACAATATTATATTTTCATATCAGCACGTGAACGAAAAACATGAACATTCGAACAGAATTGATGCTGAAAGGTTTCAAAGCAAGAAACATAGGCGACTTAGATCATATAGAAAAGATGAGCCTCGGGTTCAGATAGATTTAGCGAGTTTCGTCCAGACTCCTGATAATGATGATATTAATCGGCTAGATTATGATCAGACTTCGCAGGAGAAAAGGTGAGACAAGGAGTAGATACAACTAAAACAAGCATTTTGAGTAAGACCCATAAAGTTAATATACCTAGTGGAATATATTAACTTTATGGTAAGACCTAAAAGAGGCTTAAATTGTACAAAATAATAAATTACAACAATTGTGGAGAAAAAGGTTTATGTGAGCTATAAATTTAAAGAGAGAGTAGGTAGGAGAGTAGTACTTAGTTGCTTACGAAATTATATTTATTTAATAAAGTAAGTGATGTATTTATGTTTGACTTTAGTGATTTCAATGAAAACAATGAAATAATGAAGTTAATAGATACATTTTTAAAGAAAAACTCGGACATACAAGATGAGGCTACGAATGTAGATGCAGAAAATAGTGTTGCAAATGTTGATAACGCGAATAAAAACTACAAAATTGAAGACGAAATGAAAAGAAAAACCGTAGATAACAATTATTTCAATAAATTAAAAATGAGACAGGTACCTGAGAGTAAAATGTGAGTAGCAAAGTTACAAAATATAATAATAATGTAACATGTAATGAAACTTACCCTAAACCTTTACAGGGAAATGAAATTCCCATTCTCTGCTTTCAAAAACAAGTATCATTCGAAGAAGAGTAGGAACAAGAGATTATTCGGATTTAACTTTAACAGGAAACCAGATTGTGGGACCACAAAGACGTATACGACAAATAGTATTGCATCCACAAGAAATCCTTGCATAGCTACAGGAATTCCCTATAACAGTTTTGTTACTAGTAAAGCAACAAAAATGCCTAAAATGGTATGCAAATTCAAAAGATCTTATATTGAACGATTGTGTCCATCGTGTGGAAGAAAGTTTCTAGTAGCAAATTTTAAAAATAACATAGAAAATGAACAGCATTATGGCTCTTAATCTAAAGCTGTCAAGAATAATAATATTGGTAATATTAAAAGTAATAAATAGTGTACAAAACTGGAAACTATAAATGCAATAATTAAAACGTTTACTATAAAGTGCAGCAATAAAAATTTCAATACTCACAAAATATTATGGTAAGTAGTTCGATTTAACTATAAGTCCATAAAATACATTTTAAAATAAAATTCGTTATTTATAGGTCTCTTAGTAAATATTAAAATATTGGTTTTATTAATCTTTGTATTTAATATTGTTATTTAAATGACTAGAGAATTTTGTTACGATTTATACTATAGAGCTTGAAATTGATGGAAGGCAAGGTAGAATTATTGTGTTTTTAAGAAAACTACTTATTTTTACGTGTTATTTTATAATATTAAAGTAATTCAATGTTTTTTTCGTTTGACTATAGTAGCTTTTGCAATCTATCCATGCACTTACGGCCATTCCCAATATTCAATCTATCTCTGGTTTGACATACGACCGATCGCAGCTAACATTGAATTGACATAAAATATAAGTCTCTAATGTCTAATGTGAGCTATTCCTATCTCTAGTAGGGCAAAACCAGAGATAGATCAAATATTGGGAACGGCCGTTAGAGAAGTTGACTCAATAGGCAGATAGCGATAAGTTATTTGGTTGTGTGATGTCAAACCGACAGAAACAACATAGTCTTGACGTAATCCTACCAAATAATGTGGGTCCGCCATATCCCTATGAACCGATTTCCCTGATAGTATTGATCATCGAAGATATTCATAGGCAGATGGCGGACTTACGCACGACCTACGTTATTTGTTCGGGCAATAGCCCGAACTGATAACGTAGCCCCAGCTGATAGATCAAGAATCATTGAATTGACAATAGTCAATTCAATGATTCTTGATCTATCAGCTGGACGGTGGACCGACTATTACTCAAGCAAATCTATGAATTTCTCTGGTAATCTCTCCCTCTCTCATCTGAGGGTTTACGACAAAACACTAGATAAATTATGCAGCCCGCTGCGTTGGCACTTCGCTCCGTAATCAGTAAAATTTAAAATCCTCCGGCCTGGTTTCGCACGCCAAGCCTATTTTCTCCACGGTGTAGGGCCCATCTGAAATATTATAGCTGTTTTATGTAAGATGTCAACGTTTTCGTTGTATCGGAATATTTACGACCTCGAGTGAAGAAAAAAGAAAAAAAAATATGAATTGATAAATATAATATAATAAATAAGTCTGTCTGAATTATTAAGACATCTTGCTTCAATATATCAATTGCTGTAATAATATGCCTGCAACTTTGTTCATGTCATTTTACCGTGATAAAAACTATCTTAGGTCTACGTAAGAAGTATAAGCCGCTCCACGACAGCCAATTTGGATGTTTAGTAATACCTAGATCGCAAAATCTTTATTGCAGCAAAATAGCATAACGAAGTTTCGGACAACATCTAGTAATGGGCATTTAAATGAGAGAAGAGCCAACCATATTGTAAAAACTTTACCTATTTGGAACCATTTTGTGGATGACAATCCAGACTCAGATCTAGCTGATACCATGGCTTCTCTCATCGCTAATGGCACCACGACCGCCATGCAGGTAGCAGGTTCAGCGGTAGCTGAAATAAATGTATTTATTGTAGGGATTAAGCTTCTTAAAATTAATAGGTCACGATTTTTTTTCTCTTCCGTCTCGGCCCGTTCAGAATTTAAAAGCATTTAGGTACTTTTAAATTGTGAAAATTCCCTTGATCCATTTGACTTACCTTTTGAACCCAAAATAATATCTTGACTGAAAGATCCTTTTCGGAAATAGACTCGAAAGTCTTGAGGTATGTCTCTGGCTTGTGGCACCCAGTAGGTCCATGTGCTATCTGTTACTATTTCTCCTGATTCCTTGTATACTATGTTTTCAGTCGTCCAATATCCGAGACCCTGAATGAAAGCTCCTTCGATCTAAAAGAGTTTAGTATTTAGTCCTGAGGATTTGAAAATGCGTACTTAAACAACAAATGAAGTTAAAATTAAAAGAGATTTATATGCGAAGCGTAAAAATATTAACAAGAAAAGTCCAGATTAAAAAAAAATGTTTTCCTATATTAAAAGACACTTACTTGTCCAATATCTATTTCAGGACTGACGCTGAGTCCTACGTCTTCCAATAAGTCTAGGCGTAGAATTTCCCACTGTCCTGTCAGTACATCTATCTCCACCTCTGCCAATGTAACTCCATATACCTTGTAGTCAAATATTTCATTCGGACTTACATAAGAAGTCACTTGTAAGCTCATGCCCGATTTGAAGGCACTGTAGATTAATTCTTCCCAAGTAGGATTATTCATTTTTAGCCGTAACGGCGCTAATTCTGCTAACAGCTTCTCGCAACATCTCTGCACACCTAAAGCCACATTCTGAGATGTAACACTAGCGGCAGTGTGTAAATTGTTTGGTGAAGTATGCGTGTTGTTAGGAATAATTTTTATTTTGCTAGTTGGGATGCCGAGAAAATAAGCGCATACTTGTATCGCTTTCGTGTTTATTCCTTGTCCTAATTCTATTCCACCGTGCGATATGGTGACTGTACCATCGGTGTAGTAGACAGATAGTATTATATTTAAATTAGACGGTCCTTGGCCACTCCATGTCATTATTGTGAATCTTAAGCCCCGTTTCTTCCATCTATTCTCTTTGTTATATTTACTAACTTCTTGTTTTCTTGTATCGTAGTTAGCTCTCGTTTTTACCGTGTTAACCATTCCCTTAATCACACTAGCGTGTTCAGGATCTAGGTTAGCTAACCGAACGTCTAAATGGTCTAAATCTAGTTCGTAGGCTATTCTTTCCATTATCATTTCATCTGTTGTGATTGTTTCCAACGTACCTAAATTGGAAAAAAAAGATTTGAAATTAAATATTTCAAAAGCTTTTTATTGGAGAATCTAGAAAATGATCAAAGTGTTATAATTTGCTGAAAGAAATTCACAAAACGAGCATACTTTCAGGTTTAATTTTTTAAGAGCGAAAATAAATTGGGTTCCAGCCAAACATTTACAACTCACATGTCGCATTTCATTTATGTCTTTATGAAGAAAATTGAAACGAGACCAGTCGTCGCAGTAATGCGCCATTATATTCGCCTCAGAGAGCGTGTGATTCTTAATTTTCTGCTCCATATTCATATATTAAGCTGAATAAACTTTATGACTACGTATAATCGTTATTAAATATTTACAAATTGGGTTACTTATATTATAACAACATTTTGATGGTTTAAATCTATTTTCCTGCTTTGCCAGGTCTATACTTTGAATATCAGTCAAGCTTATACCGCTTAATCGATTTTAATGAAAGTGGAGGTACTTTGAGTTTCGGAAAAGGACATCATGTACGGTTTCCGTGTGATAACCTAATTTTAGCGTTATTTGGGTTCTAGGAAAAGCCATACAGAAGGTTTAGTTTAGTTTGTATAACAAAAAAATCGGTTCCCAAACTATGATACCAATTTTGGCATAAAGAACTACTGCTGCTTTTAGAAGTATAATAGTTACCAGGTGCTCTGAACCAAGTATTTGAAGGAGTGTCGGTGATGGCATTATACGAAGTGTAGTTCCATCTCCTTTTGTCGTAGCAGTTGTAGTAGGTATCCGTCGCCAAGTTGATGAGCAGCTCGTTAACAATACACCCGTTGTCTTCGAAAATGTCATAGTTTATGTATTGTATCATTCCGTCCTGGTTAACGCCTACCTGGAAAAGTGAGTACGATAGAGAAAGAACTATCGACATTCTATCTAAAAATTAATTTTCTATTGAATCTGGGTAAGTAGGATAAACATGTTAATAAAGTAAGGCGAAAACAAACAAGGCTTACTTGATTATCTGTCTAGGCTGGTGTCATTCGTATGTTATTTATTTATTTAAATCAGGCTACGTAGGCCCATACAATATATACTAATATGACTAACATACATAAAAATTATATAAAATTAACAACTACACATTATCACGAATTAACGACGACGTGACGCGCGCTTCATTCCGGAGTCTCCCCCGGAACCTTCGGTAAACCACATCAGTCGGCCAGAATTCCTCCGCTTCAAAGGTCGGGAGAAGATGCGTCGGTACTCTCACCACAAAGGAACTGAAGTTGACCTTGCGGCGAGACTGCAGACGCTCGACCTTCAAGTGGAGGGATGTCTTCTTACTGATGTAGTCCACGACGTCTTCGACCTCCATGGACCAGTGTTAGTTATTGTATATGTGTGTGAGCTAGTGGCATGTGGACCAATTTTGATCTAGTTTATTTAACAAAGATCACCTCATAATTAGTAGAGGACTGCATACGTTTCCCTATGGCTCTCATCTGAACCTGTATGGGGGTGATGAACCGACAGGGCCTGTTGAGCTTGTGGGCCACCAGGTTTGACATCGTCGACAGCATGCCCGTCCTCGATAGCTTGTAGCCGTACGCGCCACCCGCTCGTCGCGTCTTGCAGAAAAATCTGAAGTATTATAAAGATGCATATTAATATTATAACAAAATAAATTAATCCAAACAAAAGTGTGTTTGTATGTCTATTTTCATTTCGGGTACGGAAGCCCTAGAATATTTTTTTTTATTACTATCAAGCTAATTTTTTTGTGAGTAGCTTCATTTTGATAAGGCGAACAACATTTTTATTTGCGAAAAATCTAGAAAGTGGTAGCTAACATATAGAAAGGATTGCATACTTTGAATTGATGGTCCTAAAATATGGACTGTTTTATTTGTAGGAGTTAGGGTTCCGTTATAGGAGTCTGTAATCAACAAAACTTGGTTAACTACTGAACCCTAAAGTTTATAATTATCTAAAAGTTATAGATTAACATTGTCCAACAAATAAAACAATCCATATTTTAGGGCCATCAAGTTTTGACTTGATGGTCCTAAAATATAGATATCTTGAAATCCTTTCTATTTCTGTTAGCTACCACTTTCAAGATTTTTCGCAGATAAAAATGTTGTTCGTGTTATTAAAATGAAGCTACTTACAAAAATATTTTGCTTGATAGTAATAAAAAAAAATTGTTCTAGGGCTCCCGTCCTATACTGCTTCAATAATTTTGAGAGCGAAGTTAGGAATCGAAAGTTTTTGCTTTCAAAGGTAACGAACGCAGCGGTAGAAACTTACGTGTTTTGAGGTAGCGCCAGAACTTTTGAAGCAGTATACTGAATGTTCGATAGAAATTGTGTCGTCGCGCTGGTTATTAACACTTGATCACTCGGCCAAGATATGGCTGCCAAGTTTTCCAAGCAGAAGTGGTATTGGTTGAAAATCGACTGTGATCCCTTTATTATTTTAGAAACATCGTTCAAAGTTTCTGTCGGTTTGATATTTAGGTAGAAGTTATACATGCTAGGAATCGTTTTAGCGACTCTTACGTCGGTAATCGGTTGTCTGACGTTGGAATAAGTGACGTCCACCATTAGAGCAGCTTTGTTTGCGATGTAGGTTGTCTCAGCCACAATAACACCTAGAGGTTGGTTAAAGTAAGCGACTTTCCCATCGCAAAGTACTTTTTCATCGGCCGAAGCATTGACTATATCTGGAACAGTGAAAGTGTTCAATCCAGGAATGTCTTTAGCTGAGTAGAATGCGATCACTCCCGGTTCTCGCTGTAACATAAAATGTAATTATTATTATAGAGAGACTGCGACAACTAGGCGTAAACTTGTCAAGATCAATTTTTGGGTCGCTGAGCAATTCTAGTAAGCAAGTAAGTAAGAATTAAGGTTAGCTAAATACCCGTGAAATTATTCGATTGAAATATATACCATGTCGTAGAAATAGTCTTTAATTTTTTTTTTTTTTTTATGAAATAAGGGGGGCAAACGAGCAAACGGGTCACCTGATGGAAAGCAACTTCCGTCGCCCATGGACACTCGCAGCATCTGAAGAGCTGCAGGTGCGTTGCCGGCATTTTTAGGGGTAATAGGGGAGGGTAGGGAAGGGAATAGCCAATAGGGGAGGCTACAGAAGGAAATATGGGAGGGTACGGAAGGGAATAGGGGAGGGTAGGGAAGGGAAGAGGGTAGGGGATTGGGCCTCCGGTAAACTCACTCACTCGGCGAAACACAGCGGAAGCGCTGTTTCACGCCGGTTTCCTGTGGGGACGTGGTATTTCTCCGGTCGAGCCGGCCCATTCGTGCCGAAGCATGGCTCTCCCACGTCCATTATCAAAATATTATGTAAGGAAATGAAGGTAAGCTACTGTTTCGGGTACCTTAGCGGACTGTACCTCCTCATCAGCCTATCTCACAGACAATTAGGTATTAACACAATATACTTAATTACTTACTGTATAGACAACATATTACAACATGGTATAATATATTTTTATGTTTAAACCATGAGAGTACTTCGCATGTCTGGCGCTAGCCAGGGATCTCACCCTAATATTTTTTTCTCAATTCTGTTGATGTCAGCCCTACAGCCTACGCTTACCTATACTTTGGAATATTGATTTTCTTATTATATTTTTATAGTTAATTAAGCCGAACCCATAAAATTTTATCTCCCATCCGCTCTCCAAGATAAATGACAGCTATTACCCCTCGAGTATCAAAATTAACATTGTACGCGTAAGAAAACCGTCACAAAGTACACACAACCAGATATTAAATTATTTTGTTAATAAATTACAGAGAAGTCCAATTTAAAGTTTGTTCTGAAGCAAGATCACCCATCAAGTTCAGCTATAAATTTTTAATGGCCATACTTATGTGCCCGCGATGAAAGTAGTAAAAACTTCTAACTTCATTTATCTTCGTTTTTTTTTTTTTTTTTTTTTTTTTTTATGAAATATGGGGGCAAACGAGCAAACGGGTCACCTGATGGAAAGCAACTTCCGTCGCCCATGGACACTTGCAGCATCAGAAGAGCTGCAAGTGCGTTGCCGACCTTTTAAGAGGGAATAGGGTAATAGGGGAGGGTAGGGAAGGGAAGGGAAGGGAATAGTTGAGGGTAGGGAAGGGAATAGGGTAGGGGTTAGAGGATTGGGCCTCCGGTAAACTCTATTGGCCTCCGGTATATTCTATTAAGATTCGAAAAGTTTATGTCACATTTCACAGGCTGCGCCAAAATTGGGTAGGAAAAAGGTAGCGTCAGTGGTGCATAGAGTTCGGGAGAGCCGGAATGGGGTCCTGAAGATGATAGCGGAGAGAATAATTGACTCTCCACTCCTTCGCAGACTCACTGAGCTACATGTCAGGGTAGCAAGATGAGCTGCATCTTTATTATTTATTACTTTATAATTTCTTATAAATTTATTTTAAATACTTAATATGAACTTTGTTGTCTGATTATTTTTTTTAATTACTTGGACAGAAGTGGTCCTGTCCAGGACATTAACCGTTTTAGATGAACATAATATACTAAATGACCATGGGAACTTCGTATCACTTTCCTCCTAAGATACCTTCCGTGGGATTCCACGAATGTTTCAAGACTCAACTCAGATAAATCAGTTCAGCCATTCTCGGGTTTTAGCGAGAGTGAAAATCATTTTTATTAAATAGATTTATAGAAGTTTTGGGAAAACTAGGAATTGTGTAAATCTTACCAGTGCCCTTGAAGGGTCTATGTGCCCTATGTTTCCTGATCCCACTGTCGTGAGCACAAAGGCTGCGAAGACCTCATATGGTATTTTAGACATGTCCTCCGTGTACATAGCCTCTCCTGAACATTGAATCTGAAATTGAGATGATCTAAAATCAAAGAAATCCAGCAGCGGATAGAGACCTACGTAATTTGATCGGGTTATGTTACGTTGACAAAGTATCATGACATTGACTTGTTTAATGCAACTTTTAGAGAGTGAATCTAAAGATATGTGGCTTCGTTTTTAAAGGTGAAAGTGATTACCATCTCATTTATCAAATTAAATTTTTAATTTAATTTTAATGTAACGTAATTTTAAACGTGTAAAACAAACTTACCAATCCCTCAACCTTTGGTATTGGTTGGTTCAACGGCCATATCTTTGGGTTCGTTTCAAATATCTGCAGACCCTCCGAGACTGGCCTCGTTTGGTGTATTTTTATGGCTCCAGACTGATATCTGGGTGCTAAAATATTTTTAGGGCACAGAGCCAATAAGCCCTAAAACAGTTAATAATATTATTATTCTAATAAAATATGACCTTAGGCATTAACCTCTGAAACTATGAGAATTTTAACGATTAATTATTATTCTAGCAATAAATAAGTTGGTATTTTGGTTTTATCTGCAGTAAGCTAATTATAACATTGATATAATTCTAAATTTAGATTTAAATATCATCATCATAATATTATAATGTTATATTTAAATAATGTTAAACGTTAATTGGTCGCTGTTAAGCATTAGTGTCCTAACCCACAATTTTTTTTGTTGATAAATTTTGAATGCAGTCTTGTTCTAAATCATTTATAGAACATAACTGCATTCATAACTCAATACGTAATTTTTATGTGGGTTGGTACACGAATGCTTAACAGCCTCCATTATTATATCCTTAAATAACAAATAATTTTGCTATTGAACTTTACCTTATAAAGTAAATTGAGTGCCACTCTACGTTTGTATTCCACATTAAATTCCTCTGGTTCTCTGGTCACTATTATTTCATTTGCCAAAATTTTTACTGCTCCTTGCAAGGTTGCGTTGTTAAAAAGCTCTTTATTAATTAAGTGGCTTTCAGTTTTAAAAGCTCTTATGAATACAGACGACAGTCCACCGTACACAATTCTACATTCTTTGACTCGTGCATGCGCATCAAGTTTGTAAAGAAAACCTGCGTTAACTATCGCATGGGCATTCTGTGCTCTAGGAGCTACCTGAAAAATATAATAAGAGTAAATCAGAATATTGTCAGTACGTTTTTAATACAATTAAGGTGTCTTATTTAAGTTTTATGAATTTTAGCCTGAGAGGTGTCGTTAGATTGCCACTGTATATCTGAAAGCAGTTTTAGTTTTGAAAATAACAATTTTTTAAAATCCCTATTGGTGTTTTAAGAAACTCATAAAAAAGCGACACGTTTAAAAGTGAGATTAGATAACTATTGGGTGACCGAATCAAATGTGCTCTTGTTTTTTTCTCCTTTCACTACAACATGCAACAAGTAAGAGGCTGCCGTTACCTTCTCCGTGTAGATCCTATAACTGTAGTTTCGAGGTGGCAACATCACGCTAACTATAACTGTACCTTTCATGTCTTCGTTGAGAAATTGTTGCAGTGAAATTATTTTTGGAGCAGCTGCCATATAATTCTCTGAAACGCAAAGTAAGAAGCTGTTAGTAGAAACATTTCATGTATTACTGCATCATACAATATGATTTTCGGATCTTACGTATTTTTAGTTTAGCTCCAACAGTTTCAAATAGAAGAAACACATCAGATGCGAAATCACGATGCATGTGTTTTATCATCAAATTGCCAGCAATTGTGCCAATCTGAAACAAAATGTTTACTTTCTTTTAGTGTCCTTCAAAAAGCACCATAAGTTGTTTCATAGATTCTCCAAGGCTTCAATAACCATAAATGGCATGGGGTTCCAGTAATTCTAATGACTTCCCTTCTTCTTTCATTTTAAAGATTGACAACGAAAGATTTACTAGAACTAACCTCTGACACTGCTATACATTACTAGTCATCTACCATTTAATTAAATCCACCTCCATACTTACATTTCTCACAGGTATGTGAGCAACCTCTCTCAAATGCCCGATCAATACAAGCAGGTATTTGAAGTCGTCATCATTCGAAACATCCTGGAATATACTGATCAGTTCAGTCAGAGTCGTCGCAGCTCCGACCACCAGATTCTGGTCAATCATGTAACTTTTTAGTATTGGCACACCTGTTATGTCTATTAGTATTCTGGGATATTCAATTATGGGGTAAGCTCCTGTAAATTAAATTATTTCTATGAGATAAAAAAAAATATATATTTTTGGCTTATATGCCAATGTTATCGTGCTTTATGTTTTGTGTCCTTTACCGTAATGTACTGCAGCAGTCTCACCACGAAGGAGTACGCTACTACTAGCTACTAATGGTACTCAAGCTAATTATCCAACATTACTATTTTTTATACCTATCCATTACCTTTTGCAGTATTACCACCAACTAACATGTAGTTATCAACACCGTATGTTCTAAAAATGTTGAATATTTCGCACAATTCTTGTACTCTAAACCAGATTCTTCCATCGTTCAAATAAATAGTTATAGTAGCCATCACATCGTCTTGGGACACCATGCACCATTCTGATTCTTCACAATTCTTCTTTATACACATTTCGCCAGTCTTCTTACACATTACATCTAGGTCTTCAATATCTACAATTTTAGTAGGTTTTGGAGAGTCGCTGCCAAATGTTTTGAAGGCATCCAATATTGGTCTGTAGCCGGTACATCTGCAAATGTTGCTTGCTAGGGAGTTCTCTATTTCTAGCATTGTTACGTTTGGCTTTGCTTTCAGGAGGCTGAAAATTAAATGTACTTATTTTTTATATTAGACTTTTTTTTGTATACTGAATCTAAAGTAAGTACCTACATAACCTATTTCTGAGACGTCTCATAATTTCTATCCATAGGAATATTGTAAACGTGAAAGTGTATCTGTCCGTTCTTTATCTCTATCAAAACGTGTCAAACTTGAGAGAAAAAAAGAAAGCCATATGAGCTCAATAAGTAATCCCTTGTACGTACCTATACATAGCCATGACCCATCCTGGGCTACAGTAGCCGCACTGCGAGCCGTTGTAATCCGCCAGGGTGGTCTGCAAAGGATGGTAGCCTTGCACCCTGTTCCCCACGCGCTCTATCGTGGTAATGTCCCAGTTGTGACATGACGTTATTGATACTAGACACTGAAAACAAAGTAATCCTCAATTAAATAATACTTAGAAGATGTCACAAACTTTCAAAGTAATCTTAAACTATCGTTGTATTATCAGTATTACTGTAAAGAAACCTAACCTTTCGAAAATATTAGCTGCCAGACAGATGCATTCTTGGGCATATTTATACTAAGGAGCTCAACTTAATTTTGCTGGTTAAAAGGCGGTATACCAAATATAGAACGTACATCATAGAGTAAGCATTGGTCTCGCTTCGCTTCTACTAGCGGTAGACGAACCATTAAAATCTATGACGTAAATCTTATAATAATTGTTACGCCTTGCTTACTACATTCACTTTACTTTCTGATTCACTTTGTTGCTGGTCTCAAGACTGATTTAAAATATGTCGCGGGAATATACAAGATTTAGAGTTTTTGCGAGTAATCACTATTGTCGATCCTGCCTCGCTGAGTTGCATTTGGGGAAAGTGCAGTTGACCAACGTTTGTAGAATATTATCCCTTTGCTATTGCCATAACAAAGGAAACAGCAGAAGGGACCGCGTTTTCCTCACACCTACATCCACATTACAGACTAACCGAGTTGACAGACAGCGACATTGACGATCCAGCCTATTGCAATGATAAGAATACGTGGTGGACGAATGTTCGTCAGATAATGCCTTTGTTACTGCTACATGCAAACTACATACGGCAGAGGCCTTTTCATCAGATACTCACCGAATTAACAGACATCGTGATGCCGTCCCTGACCACGGTGACGATGCAGGCGCCGCAGCCACCCTGCCGGCACATGTACTTGGTGCCGCGCAGCTCCAGCCGCTGCCGGATGTAGTCCAGCAGACTCGTAGTGGAAGCCACATCCTCACCGACTGTATGGGAAATATTTGGTGAGTCTGGACCCACATATATGGGGAAACTGATCGTTCTAGTCGGACTGATCTTAGAATAATAGCAGATAAAAAAGAAGAAGACCGAAACGATCGACGTTTTGGCATTGAAGGTTTTAGAAATTTTACCGCTGGTCCGCCTATCTTTGTTTCCGATTTTTTCATTTCACACCATAACTACCACAGAAATAATAACGATTACTTTATAATTGATACCGGTTCAGTGAATTTTGGGGCTCTGCTAATTAAGACACTAAAAACATACCTGAACATTGTTTTCCGTTCACATGAAAAGGTATGCTCATGTCGGGCCACTACTTGGAACTGCCAATTTTCGTTATAAATATTGCATTCACAAGACTGCAGTAGCAACAAGAAATAAAGTGATAATGTGGTGATAATATTATGCTAATTAGTTTTTATGGCCCATTTGTAAATGTCTTCAATTTTAAATTAGGTTTTACGTAAAATTCTAAATATAGTAACACTTAACTGCTACTAGACGCTGCCCGCTACCTCGCTGAAATTATTTGGTCGCTCGAGATTTGTACATAAAAAGTATCCTAATTTTTTAGGATACTTTTAGGTTAAAAAGTATCCTAATTTTTTTATGAGATAAGGGGGCAAACGAGCAAACGGGCCACCTGATGGAAAGCAACTTCCGACGCCCATAGACACTCGCAGTATCAGAAGAGCTGCAAGTGCGTTGCCGGCCTTTTAAGAGGGAATAGGGTAATAGGGGAGGGTAGGGAAGGGAATAGGGTAGGGGATTGGGCCTCCGGTAAACTCACTCACTCGGCGAAACACAGCGCAAACGCTGTTTCACGCCGGACTTCTGTGAGAACGTGGTATTTATATATGGATAAGTATCGTATGTCCTTTCCTGGGACATAAACTACCTCTCATCAAAATTGGTCAACGGTTTTAGCTTGAAGAGGTAATAGACAGACTGAAACTTTCGTATATTTTATAACATTAGTATGTACCTATATTAGTATAATTTTATTAGGTACTTACCTCATAGTGCCATTTTCAAATAATTTAATTCTATTGTACGATAAATTAAACAGTTTTCCTGTATTCGTTGCATTTTAATATCACTAATTGTTATTACATCCAATTTAGATTTAAAACACAGCAATTTTAGTACAGACGGGAATGTGTGGATAAAATCTAGGCCTGTTGCTGAGTTTACTAGTTTTTAAACGGTCTATTAATCTCTCACATAGCAATTAACATTGCAATTATTTTTTAAACCATCAGTCATGTCATCATCATCATCATCATTATCATCCTCATCATCATTATCATCCTCATCATTTATATCATCTGTATCATGATCAACATTATCACTACCAACAAGTTCTAAAAATACTATCTTGGTATCCCATAAGTGTAATTACACTATATTCATTAGAAAGTTGTCTTAAATACCTGGTCAGTCACAAAATTTCATAAGCGATTTAATATATGCATACAAAATAATAATATACTACTGTCCATCTGTCTGTCACCTTTTCGCTTGAACAAATCTTCGCAACAAGGTTGCAGGCAACATCTAGTTAAATTTAAAGTTCTGTGACTCGCTACGTGGTTTTAAGCTTGGTTTTACATTTTAAAACTTACACAATATACGGAGTCTTTTTTTAATTAAAACCCTCTTATTATAATCATCATTATTAAACCTTCATCCACCAATGCGCCGAAGGTCTCAGTTTCATGGGCAACCTACATTTTACATGTTTTATGTCGTTACTACGATCTCGTTAAATTTCAACCACCATCATCATTATCATCACCAACCACCAACAATAAAGAGATATCCCGGTTTTGCGTACTAAATCTAGATCTTAAAGTTATACTTAGATCTCAAAGTTTAAGTGCTTACCACGATATAAGTTGTCGTTAATTTTAAAGGTGACTGACATGACTGACAATCACACTCGTCCACCACTCACTGCGATACGTTGGTTGGTGAAGTTGCCAATCACACTTCCTAGCTGCTACGTGCTAGTGCCACAGAATATAGAGAGTGCAGACGATAAGATTCTCACATTCCGTTTCAAACATTTATACGTGTATACTTAACGTTTTTCAATAATTTATCTGGCTGAAATTATAATGATATCTAAGTTATTCGGGTTAATATTACAAAAAAATAACTCTCATATTTTTATTGACCTTTTCGTTAACTATATATGCATTGTATTTTTAATCAGTTAGTTTTAAAATTGTGGTTATTTTAATAAAATAAATAAATAGATTAAGCATTGGTCTCGCTTCGCTTCGATGGAGTGTCAGTGAATAGTGATAGACTTATAAACTTGCGGCTTCATACTTAATTAAAATCAATTTTGTTTTAGGAGTTGCAGTGGAATACAGCTGCAGTAATAATAAATACACTGTCATTAGCTTCACCAAATATACGCTCTATCACCTACGAAAAGGCGTAGTTTCGTTACATAATTATTATGTACTAGAGATCGCCCAATGGTCGAAACTCGACCTTAGTTTCAACGACATTAGGACTACTACCTATATTTTGTAAAAAATATTGACTTTACCATTTTTTTTCTCCTCTTGTATCTGGGACTTAGCTGATCTCAGACTGGCCGTGCCGTGTAAGCATTGTCTAATAGTATTAGATTCAATAAAAAAACTATAATCCATTTTCAATTTGTCAACTTGTTGTCAACAGACTTCAACCATAAATAAAAGAGTATAATTCGTATGTATAGGCTTGTCACTCAAAAATCTGTCATTTCTCATGTGTGTGTGTAATGTTTTATTTGTTAAAAAAACGTATGTTAAAGCATAATTTTAAAATAATATTAGTTCGATGCACTCCTTCACCATAATATAAACTATAACTGTGCACTTACGTTTCCCCATTTTTCGTAAAAAGGGTTACAAAGTTTTTCGTTCGCGTACCTATTAATATTATGATGATGCGTGGACTATGTGTGATTTAATTTTAAGGTGTATTTTTCTGGTATTATTTTGTCACTAGCGGTGCCGTTTCACACTATTTCTTACTCTTGTATTTGGTGTGAATGCTGCCAAACTCTAATATGTCGAGCAACGTATTGTAACAACGTAACTTGCTTTCTATATCTCTTTATTCTGTGATAAGCGCAGTTATCCATTTTACTAATTAGACTGTCTATCAACAATGTTTTATGCCGAATAGGAAATATATTATATCGCAGTTCGCACGCATGCGAATCTTACGAATAAATTGTACGACAGGAAAAAAGGTGCTGCCCCCAATAATAATTTGATTCCAGCACTGATAATCCTGAATATGAAACGCTGGAAATAATTTAGATTACTCAAAATAGAATCCTAGGTGCTCTCACAGACACAGTATAGCAATGTGACATATGCTATACTGTGTCACAGACGTGCGGCACTTGTCGGAGGCACGCAGCCGTCGACAAGTTGACAAGTGCCTTTTTTGCGTAGCAAGTTCCTCTGTAAGAAGCCTAAGATAGTACAATAAAGCTAAAAATCGAACACTTAAAAAGGGAAAAATGAGGAATTGCCCATATTACGTTATAAAATGTTATCAGACTTAGCAAAATAAGTAAATCTTTTAAAGGTCAATGTATACGCCTTTACAATAAAATCCCGGAAAACGTTCAAAATCTATCAATTAATAAATTTAAAAAAGTAATTAAAGAACGTTTGTGTGCCAAAGCCTACTATACGGTCAAAGATTTCCTAAACGATAGCACATCTTGGGAGTAGGATATCTGCTTGCAAGGCTGCTTCTACATTTATTATATGTGACTTACAATTGTGTATTCATATTGTATAGATTAAGTTATTTACATTGTAAATTTTATTTTTTTAAAAGACAAATTTTCCACTTTTTTACTAAAAAGTGGCCCCGTGCGAGTTTCTTACGCCGGTTCTTCTCGCCGGGTTAGTTCCCGAACCGATGGTAGGCAACATGTAGTTCAACATTCTGAAAATATTTGATTCAAATTTATTCAGAAATAAAACATTTTTTTTTTTTATTTATCCACTTTATTCACTTACGTCTTTAATTTATATGCTGCTTAACTCATTCCTCGTGTAGACAACGAGTGCAGTGTATGTAAATTAAACGACTTAATTAATAATTACACGGCAATTAATTTTAGGAGCGCGTGTTTAGCTGTTGGATATTTACATACAACATTGATGATAGTTGTTAAGTCATTTACCGCACTTAAGTTAGTACTTAATAATAATAAGTTTATTTCTCCCAAAAATTAAATTAAGTTGCTATTGAGTAGTTATTATTTGACTGCATAAAATGTAAAATTATGTGAAGATAATAGATCTGTACAGCTGTAAGGGTGGATTGCACCAGAGGCGTAATTATAGATAAGGTTAAGGTTATAGTCAAATATGGCATCCATTATGGACTTTTACTGGGGATTTGACTTGAAAGTTAAGTATAGTTAAAGTAAGTTGGTGCACCCTTATATTTTGCAACATTAATATACGTCATACTTGCCTCAGGCTGGCTTTACAGAACCGACATTGTCATTCATTCTTACAGATCGATCTTAGAAAATCATAATTAGAAAAAAATCGATTGCGTAGTGTGATGCATCCTGGTGTTTTATGGTCTTCCGGACATTCGGAACGCGCGGAATTCGTCCTGTTCGGAAAAAAGCGAACGGGTGCGCCAGTTAATGTATCTTTTGATGACGAAAGCGGGGGAAAATTGCAGCCAAAGTCCTCACAACTGTGTCTCTCCCCCGATGTATTTACCATATTTAAGCCGCAAGTCTTGTTACTTATCCTAACCGAATCTTGTGATTGGCTCTGTGTGCCGTTTTCACTTCCGACACGTGACGAGAATAAAATAAGCTATTTAGCCGAATTTTGAGAGCACGAAAAGTGACGCTAATTTTGAGGCTTTTCTTCGTTTGTATAAAATCAATATAAAATCAATTATACGTGGGAGAGCCATGCTTTAGCACGAATGGGCCGGCTCGACCGGAGAAATACCACGTTCTCACAGAAAACCGACGTGAAACAGCGCTTGCGCTGTGTTTCGCCGAGTGAGTGAGTTTACCAAAGGCCCAATCCCCTACCCTTTTCCCTTCCCTTTCCATCCCTATCCTCCCCTATTACCCTATTCCCTCTCAAAAGGCCGGCAACGCACCTGCAGCTCTTCTGATGCTGCGAGTGTACATGGGCGACGGAAGTTGTTTGCCATCAGGTGACCCGTTTGATCGTTTGTCTCTTATTTCATTAAAAAATTATTTCCCTGGTATAAGTTAAACAGTTTCCATAATCAATTCTTCTTATGATCGATCAGCACACTTTAAACTGAACTCTTGTTGTCCTAATCATTGAGATTGTTAGTTTAATGGCTCATTAACAATGTAATAAACAACTGAGTAATATATTTATTTTTGTATCATAAACATATTGTTCAAATTAATTTGAAATCTTCCTTTCTTGTCCCCGCAGCCATGCAAATTTTTTCAACGGTGTATGGGCCATCTGAAAATTAGATAAATAAATTGGTTTTCGTTTGGAGGTAATGCAGCTAAAATTAAGATTTTAGGCTACCACCTACCACATAATAGTTTTATTTTACGTCACAAAAATAAAATGTATTTATGGAATCAAAAGATCCTAATTTGGTTTCATCAAATTTTATAAGATTGCTGATAAAATGAAGTAGAACCAACGAGAGTATTCACGTATTTAAAGGTATTTGACAACTTTCATATTAAACCGCTAGAGGCACAATGAGCAAATGACAAATACTGTACTGTACCTAGTTCAAACCACTGATTTCTAGGTAGACCGACTTCTGATCTGGCTGCAACTATCGCCTCTCTCAGAGCGAATGCCACGGCGACCCCCATGCACGTGGCTGGCTCACCCGTCGCTGAAAAAGATCATCGTTTAGGCCGAGGGTAAAAAAATCTTAAAGTAAAGGCGTGATAGCCAAAATTACCGTAAATATAGGTCTTAATCATTGCTGTCTTTAGGGTAAAATATTGGCGTATTTAAATTAAAAAAGTCGAGTAAAAGATGTATTTTAATTTCTTTGTCCTCTTAGCGTTTGTATCTACCTCACTATATCTGCATCAACCTAAGGTTTGGCTGGAAGATAAAGCCACGAGGCATTAAGCCCACCTTTGTACAACAACGTGCAAAAAGTTTTAAATATTTTTTTTATTTGCCCCAGGGTGCCCCCTGGTTACCTAGCTACGCCACTGGTTGTAGGTCTGCTGGCAGAGATCTCTTCTAGAGATAAGCACACCTATGTTCATACTCTATTAATGTATAGTGTATATTAAGCTAGTTTTAAAAATTGTACATAAAGAATAAATAAATAAAAATAAATAAATAAATAAATAAAAGAAGCTACGCTATTTTCTTAATACGGCAGAAATAAAGAGCAAAAATTTTAACGCAAAAAACCTGTAACTCTTCAACATCGTCCCTAAAATTCTAAACACATCCAACCCAAATTCGTACCTCAAACGCGCGAAATCAGTCGAACATTATTCAAATAATTCGCAATATAAATTAAATTATTTTTCTAGTTCAGCACAAAAGGAGAGGAGCATGCGTGGCTGCCTTCGCGGATCTTCGCCAGACCACTGGGCCGTGAAAAAAGATTCACAAAGACTTTGTGAAGTACGGTGATTCGAGAACACGTCGTGGATTGGATAATGATAAATTATATTCATCCGGCAACCAATTTTTTAATATCTCTCTTTCTTGGATCGTAAATTTTATTTATGAACGGGTAAGGAGCTTATGTTTTTGCGGTTTAACTTATCTCGAGTTGTTTTTACTCGAGATTGAGATGCAGCTTAAAACTAGGGGGGTGTTACAAGGAAATGCCGGTTGTTTGCTTAAGTAATACATTAATTGTATATTTTTGCGATCTTTACTTAAATAGCTTTTAATCGCATTTTATGCTGGCGCTGGCGCGAACCATACATTTTTCCGGGATAAAAAGTAACCTATGTCCTTTCCTGGGACTCAAAGTATCTCTCTACCCAGCAAAATCGGTTTAGCGGTTTGGTGCTTTTAGAGGGTTACCTCTTCACGCCCAAACCGCTGACTGACAGACGCACTTTGGCATTTAATATAATATTATTAGTTCGGATATAGATATATAACTAACTCTTATCACATTTACCTTTAGCTCCAAATAGGATGTCATTGGTGAACGACCGTTTCCTAAAGTACACCCTGAAGTCCTGGGGGATGTCTCTCGCCTGCGGAACCCAGTACTCCCATGTGCGGTTGGTCAGCAGCTCACCAGTGGTAGGGTCATACACCAGATTCTCCGACGTCCAATACCCTGCGCCCATGATGAATGCTCCTTCCACCTGATTGTGAAAATTGAACCGATCAAACTGAGTTGCTAACGAGCTTTTACTAAATCATTAAAAAAGCAAATTTGTTTAGCACTCAGTGGGCTGATGATGATGAAAATATTAAAATGCATGTTGCACAAAAAACTAGATAAATATCAGTCCCCCCGTTTGGATGCTACGTTGCCACGAACAGACATATAGACAGACAGACCGATAGACAAGTCAAACTAATAATACCCCGCCCATTTTCGTCGGGAGTTAAAAACTAAGTACCACATAATATGACGATATATGCCTATAACAAGTTGATATTTAACCCACACCATTTTCCAATCATCTTTTTACGATAAAAGTTTCGTTATCCAATCCAATCTTTAAACTATCCACATGCACCCAAGCGAGCGAGATCACGTCCACATAATAAAGCTTTCATCAAGAAACATTTAATCCAGCAATTACCTGTCCAATATCGATTTCGGGATTAACACTGCGTCCCACATCCTCTAGGAGATCGACCCTGATAATCTCCGATTCGCCCGTTAGCACGTCTATTTCCACCTCAACCGACGTCACTCCGTAAATATGATAGTTCTGTACATCGTTCATGTTGATGAAGCCGTGAGTTTGCAGGTCTATGTCTCGCGAGTGAGCAGTTTTGATCAGGACTTCCCAAGTTGGATTGTTGAGCTCCGTGCGTAGAGACGCAAGTCTACTCAGTAGCTGTTCGCAGCATTTTTGAACGCCAATGGCCACGTTTTGAGATGTCAAGCTGCCTCCTGATGCGAAATTGTTCGGTGATATAGTCGTGTCGTTGGGTTTGATTTGAATTTTTTCTACAGGTATGTTCAATAGATACGCACAAACTTGTATAGCTCTGGTGTTTACACCCTGTCCCATTTCAATACCTCCGTGGGTAATAGCTACTGTTCCATCGTCGTGGTAAACGCTCATGGTTATATCCAAATACAAACTACCGGCTGGTGTCCATCTCAGGAACGAAAATCTTAAGCCGCGTTTTCTCCATCTGTTTTCTGAATTGAATTTATTAACTGCTTTTCTTCTATTATCGTAATCGGAGTTCATCTTTAAAGTTTGGACCATCTCCCTAAGGTCCCCGTGAGTAGCATTATCCAAGTTATTTAGTCTGACGTCGACTGGATCAAGACCCAATTCATACGATATTCTTTCCATGAAAAATTCTGCCATTGCAATGTTTTCTAATGTTCCTAAAAATGTGAAATTATAAACAAGCATGAGAAAATTTTTAGTCTAAATCAATAATAACAAGTTGTGGGGACTAATATTTTATTCTAAGAAATATAGTCATAAATTAAAAGAGACAATTCATAAAGGTAGTACCTGGAGACCGACACCAAGTATTAGAAGCAGTGTCTGTCAAAGTGTTGAAGGCCTTGTAGTTCCACCTGGTCTTGTCATAGCAGTTGTTGTAGACGTCTAACCCGAGGTTTATGAGAGGTTCGTTAACGATATAGCCGTTGTCACTGTATGAACTAAAATTATTGTATTGGATTACACCCTTTGCATCTACCGCCATCTGGAAAATGTTGATTTATGTTAAAAATACACCCACACTAAATGTTCCGCGCGGCTTCGCCCGCGTAAATATATTTTATATTTTCACAGAAAAATTAGTCTACAAAAAAAGCCTATGATCCTTCACGTGGTCTACTTATTTTCTGATCCAATTAACAGAAAAAATGCTCTAGTAGTTCGTGAGAATAATGTCCCTCGTTTTTTACACATTTTCCTCTATTTCTTCGCTCCTATTAGTCTTAGCGTGATAAAATATAGCCTATAGCCTTTCTCGATAACTAGGCTATCTGAAACCGAAAGAAATTTTCAAATCAGACCAGTATTTCCTGACAGTAGCGCGTTAAAATAAGCCTTTTCAAATATTTTTCCTCGTTTTTTCCACATTTTCCTCTATTTCTTCGCCCCTATAAGTCTTAATGTGATAAAATATAGCCTTTAGCCTTTCTCAATAACAGGGCTTACACTAAAAGAATTTTTCAAATCGGATCAGTAGTTCCTGAGATTAGCGAGTTCAAATAAGCCCTTTCAAATAATTTCCCCCCGTTTTTTCCACATTTTCCTCTATTTCTTCGCTCCTATTAGTCTTAGCGTAATAAAATATAGCCTTCCTCGATAAATGGACTATCTCACACTGAAATAATTTTTCAAATCGGTCTAGTAGTTCCTGAGATTAGCGCGTTCAAACAAACAAACAAACTAACAAACTCTTCCGGTTTATAATATTAAGTATAGATAATATATATTTGTAGAACAGACTGGGGTAAGAGGTCAAATGCAAAGGCATCACAGTGGTTGACGCAACTAATGATCAAAAGGAACGTTAAACTAAAAACTAATCAATAGGTATTCTTTTAATTTGACCAGCTGATGCTTTGTATAAGAACCATAAAACATTATATTTTACCTCGAAGTTGACAGAACAGGGGAGTCGTTTGCCGATTGCCCGCATATTGTTGGTCAGCGACTGTATGAATCGGCAGGGTCTGTTTAGCTTATAGGCCACTAAATTGCAAGCTACAGCTATCTGTGTCGCGCGAGAGATCTTGTAGCCGTAACCTCCGCCTAAGCGACGAACTTGCACATCAATTCTGAAATGAAAGCGGCTCTTAGTGTGAG
The DNA here is from genome assembly GCF_905147365.1 of Aricia agestis. Lineage (NCBI taxonomy): Eukaryota > Metazoa > Arthropoda > Insecta > Lepidoptera > Lycaenidae > Aricia > Aricia agestis. The sequence goes on along the minus strand of NC_056421.1, from coordinate 1,168,667 downwards.
GCAAGCTTTGTGCATTACCTACAATTTGGCTTATTGTCACTGTCTACATCACAGTATAGCAATATGACATATAGCAATATGACATATAGCAATATGACATATCCCTACAGTAGTGAAACGAATGTACTTGCGCAGAGCAACGGAGGGGTACCCGCGGGGAAGCGGGCGGCGAGGGCCCGCGTACACTAACTCGCGGAGTTTGTATACCTGCGCCCACAGGGGTGACGTTGGCGCGTTGTCTACGGATTTTTTTTGTTGTAAAACGATAACTTATCTTATAAACAATGGGATATTATAATAAATGTTCATTGTACGCATGTAAATCTGATTCAAAAAACAAAAAGGATTTAAATTTTCATAAATATCGGCTCACAGTTTACACTAATATTGTGTTGGCCTTATCGGCATGTATTTGCATCTCTGTTTTATTGTTTACGTTGTAAGAAGTGTAACAAGGAGAGAAACAATATAGAATAAATTAAAAATCTGTCAAATACCCTGTTACATACTAATTAGTACCTACCTACCCAGGTACACATATCAAGTGTAACATACCGCGCCCTTACCGCGCACGTAATAAGAGTTTTGAAGTGCATCTGTTACACCTGACGTGTGATAATTATTGGATATTTTATATATTCGAAATTTCGAATGCGTCTTCATTATTTTAATCCTTCGATCGTGATTCGTGGATCCTTGGAAATCTATTGTTATTCTATTGTGTCTCGCTCACCGGTGAGCTTATGGGGCTTGATAACTCATCAAGCTCCATAAGCTCACCGGTTTATTATTAATTTTTTAAATAGAGAACTAAAATCATCTAAAAATAAAGTTTCACGTAAATATCTGGCAGTACGACATAATATGTACGATTCATCTACCGGCTCAAAAATTTCCTAATTCCTTTCCACTCCGGTCAAGACCTTGCTGGTCCATTCCCTTATCTTTCCTATAATTAACTATGGTGACCTGTGCTGTTCAGATCTTAATGCCGACAAACTCGATAAACTCGATCGATTGTTTAATAATTGCCTCCGATTCATATTCAACCTTCGAAAATACGACTATGTTTTTTTTTTTTTTTTTTTAACTAAATAAGGGGCAAACGAGCAAACGGGTCACCTGATGGTAAGCAACTACCGTCGCCCATGGACACTCGCAGCATCAGAAGAGCTGCAGGTGCGTTGCCGGCCTTTGAGGAGGGAATACGCTCTTTTCTTGAAGGTTTGCAGGTCGTATCGGTCTGGAAATACTGCTGGTGACAGTTCATTCCAGAGTTTTACAGTGCGCGGCAGAAAATTGTTTCATCGTATCGCTCCAAGTACACTGGTTACCAGTACGTCAGCGCCGCTCTGTGCAGGCACTCTGTGTGCTAAATTCACAGCTGCATCATCCCCATACTCCCGAATATCACGCCCCTTACTTTCAATACCGTTGCAGCAGGCACGATAAAAACCTCCGATCCACTTCAAATCAGCTTTTAAGTTGCCCTTCTTACAAGTCAAGTTCCGTCCACTCTTCTTTTAATATCCAGGGTATTCTCCTCTGGAACGCTCTTCCTCCGGAAATCAGGATCTCAAAAGCCAGAGACACTTTTAAGCGCAGGGTACGTGAGTTTTACTTGAAACAGTTGGCAGACTCTTAGTTTTCATAATTTATGGCATAAATTAATATTTATAATATTTTTAGCATCATCATTGATCAACTATATATTATTATAATATAGTTATTATTTAATAATATATTACGTATGGTTATTGGTTTTATTTATATATAATTTTATGTGTGATAATATGTATAATATAAGTATAGTATAATATTATACAATATATATTTTATAAGTATAATATATATTTATTATTTTTTTCTGTCTTTTTCTTTTTCAACTCGACTGGCACCTATACAACATTGTCCTTGTATCGCCCAAAGGTTCTCTGGTAGATAATGTCATACGGCATTAAGTCCACCTTTGTACCTATATGTGCATAAAGTTTTTAAAATAAATAAATATGTAAATATAACACGCTGATTAAACAGATTAAATAATAACATTTGCATTGCAAGCACAATATTTTATTTCCCGTTCCGTGGCAACCCTGGCATATCTGCTCGGTACCTGTCATCGGTGGCGGCATCGTGCGACGTCAAAGGCGTTTCGTTACTGTAGGGACTAATATTGCTAATATTGCTATACTGTGGTCTACATAGTTAACATAAAAATGTTAATTATTGTTTTAAGAATTGATAGATTTTCTAAGATCTAGCATCTTGGATGGGTAATTGTATCTACCTGTTTTGTTCAATTTGCAATGTCCTTGACGTCATCTGCTGTACTATATCTGTCCATTGAGTTGCAGCATACACTTTCAATCCTTCTTCAATTGGATGGCTTACAGTCACGAGAGTTTCCATACAGAAATGATACTGGCCATAAATAGTATTTTCTCCTGTGATCACTTTTGTGACATCGTTACCTCTGCCAGTCGCATCGATTGAAGTTACCATAGAATTTTTGGTTGGATCATTTTTGGCAATTTTTATATCCACCACGGGTTTTCTTACGTTACTGTAGGTGACTGACACTAATTTTGCAGCCCTATTGGCTATGGCGTAGGATTTTCCAACTATAATACCTATGGGCTGATTGTAAAACTTTACTTCCCCATTACATAATAATTCTTCGTTGGTTAAATTGAATGTTCTTCCTGCTGGTGTATAGCTGTTTGGTCCGGGAATATCTGATGCTGTGTAGAATGCAATCACACCGGGATATTTCTAAAATTATCATAATTAATCATTATTATCATCTTGAGCGGTGCTTCAATAGCAACAGATAAGTTAGCAAATGATTGATCAAAGCATTTTTATCATGGTAAATTGTGTTTCATCACAATTTTTATTTTTAGTCTTACCAAAGCTCTACTGGCATCGACCCTTTCAATCTTCGCCAATGACACTGTGCTTAAAACAAAGGCAGCAAACACTTCTCGTGGAAGAGTCGGTACATCCTCTGTATATTGTGCTTCTCCTGCACATTGAATCTAAAACAGAAAATATAATACAGAAAACATATGAGTGATACTATTTAACCCCCGACAAAAAAGAGGGGTGTTATAAGTTTGACGTGTCTGTCTGTCGGTCTGTCCGTCGGTCTGTCTGTCTGTCTGTCTGTCTGTCTGTCTGTCTGTGGCATCGTAGCATCCAAACGGATGGACCGATTTTGATCTAGTTTTTTTTTTGTTTGAAAGCTGACTTAATTGAGAGTGTTCTTAGCTATAGTTCATCATCATCAGCCTGCTCCGTGCTGAAAAATCGCGGATCATCTGGTTCGTGAAGGACCGATTAGCAACTTGCAGTCGTTTGATGGGCTTTATTGCATTCTAGTTCATAAATGTCACGCATTTATGAATATTTACATATTAATGGAAAGTTGACCTGGTGCTGCAGCATCACCTGGTAATCAATAGGATACCCAAATCCTCACCAACTTAGAGCAATGGTTTCGTGTTTAGGCCAATTTAATTGCGACAACTAGTAAGACGTAGATAACCAATAAATTTTTGCATGCTGCTGCTGCAACATCACCTGGATTCTATAGGAGCCGAGCTCCATATGAACCTAAAGTGGAGGTTTCATGTTTGGACTCATATTGACGGCCTCATCCAAAAAGATATTCCTAGACGGTGTTCATTGGGATATAATATTATGATCCTGTTCTATCAACAGAACATAATTATTCTGCACTATAACCAACATAAGTTAAAAAAAGCATGAAATAAAATTAAATTAAGAAATTTAAAAAAAGCCCCGCCAAACTACTTTAAAAAGTAATGAAATAATATTATATTTTACTGACTTTAAGTTTAAATAATTCCTAAGTGTAAAGTGATATTTTAGTCCATAATTGTTGTCAAGGTGTGTCGGGGGACCGCTAATGTAGATGTTTGATTTCACATAACATTATAGTTTAGGGGTCAGTTTTCAGCGAACCAAATCGAGACAATCAGTGACATGGCGATACAAAATGCAAAAGACACTGTTGGCGGTCCCCCGACACACCGTGACAACAATTATGGACTAAAATATCACTTTACACTTAGGAATTATTCAAACTTAAAGTCAGTAAAATATAATATTATTTCATTACTTTTTAAAGTTGTTTGGCGGGGTTTTTTTTAAATTTCTTAATTTAATTTTATTTACAAGTAGTTGTTGCAGAGTTGTTATCAATCTATACAATATTACTAATTTACTAGCTAAAACCCGAGCTTTGTGAGGGCTCGCGTCGTCACACCTTGTCTGACTGATGATAACACAACTACATACAATTAAAAATTACTATGTTAAAGCACAAATCAACGGGCCTGATCGTTTTTCCGTAAAGTGTACGGAAAGTGTGTGTTGTGAGATATACTAGATCCCGCTTCGGTTGCACTGAGTATGACGTATAAAATTTTAAAGGATGTTTTGTAGCTATCAAGGCTGTCAAGCTACTTTTATAACTTATGGGATGAAGACAAAACACTGTGTTTGTGTTAAGACTTGACGTGTCACAGTCCTCTACTATATCGCTAGTTTGTGTCATCGTGCCACGTTGTTTTTATTGTTTTGGAAAAATTTTGTTTGAATGTTAAAATGTAATAAATAAAACTTCTGTTTATTACAGTGTTAACATTTTCAGCTCAAGGGCTTAAAATCTACTTGTTACTGCAGTTGGCATGTTACATTTGCGTCGAGTAAATTGAATTGTAGATAAAGAGAGCCAATAAGCCTGTTAAAACGGGACTCGGCTGGCGTAAATCAAACTGTGTAGTGAAAATATATTTTACTTTCATAAAATCCGAAGTCATTTGTAAAATTAAAATAAACAGTAGGAGCGAACAAAGCGGCCGAAGTTTTGTAAGCGATCATGCATTTAACGTAAATCAAATAATTGGGAACATTACTCGTGGCCAGAATATAACTGGCGTTATTTGCTTTGGGACCAAACATATTATAGACTTTTATTTGGTTAATAAATGCTTACATACTTTTGACGAAATTGGCCTTAATTTCATAAAGGGCAAATCACCGTATCGTTAGCGGTCATCGTATTTTTCTTAGGTTTTTATTAGAAAATACTAGGAATGACGTGCGTATTTTTCGTGGGAGAGCCATGCTTCGGCACGAATGGGCCGGCTCGACTAGAGAAATACCACGTTCTCACAGAAAACCGGCGTGAAACAGCGCTTGCGCTGTGTTTCGCCGTGTGAGTGAGTGTACCGGAGGCCCAATCCCTACCCTATTCCTTTCCCTACCCTCCCCTATTCCCTTCCCTTCCCATCCTTACCCTCCCCTATTACCCTGATCCGTTTTAAAAGGCCGGCAACGCACTTGCAGCTCTTCTGATGCTGCGAGTGTCCATGGGCGACGGAAGTTGCTTTCCATCAGGTGACCCGTTTGCTCGTTTGGCCCCTTATTTCATAAAAAAAATGACAATAATTATTATTAGGACTTTCTGTAGTAAGGACTCATAGAGTGCCAATAATAATAATTATGTGTTTAACTTGAATTACGGTAGTGTTATTTTCTTATACCACCTTCTATGTTTTCAGATGCTTTAGTTATATATTTCGCCTTTCAAGCGCCTTTAATACAAAAGTAAATACAAAACATTGTTTAACTACTATTCTGTATGAACAGCGTGTCCTTTTATCATAATATTTTTAGTTTACATAATTACATGTTTGGCGAAGAATAAAAAATAATTAAGTTGCCCGCAAATATTCGGTAAGCTGCAAGCAGATAACGAGATAGCATAAAAAGATAATATGATTGTTTGCGAAGCTGCTTAAGAGGCGTCCACACCGCCCTTTTTTCCATACAAACGTTGTCCCCTGTTTCCTCCCTGGATAATGCTAGTAGAGCTATAATTTTTTTCCTGGATATCTACGGCCACTAATACAATGTCCCTATGTTTTCTTTTATTTCATAATTTAATTATTAAATAAGATATGAACGTTCAAAAAACCAAAAATATGGCCAGATTTTCCGCTGTGTTCAAACATCCAGAAACCCGATTTGGCTAGATTATACAAAAACAATAAAACATAGAATCACAGCTGAAGCCTTTTTTTTTAATTTTTAATGAAAAAAGTACTTAAATCGGTTAAGTTTAGGAAAAGGAATCAGGAGGCAACGAATCGTTGATTTTCTGCAGTTGTCTCTATCGCGTTCTGCGGTATAGGCTTGAGGTTAAAGGGAGACAGCTATAGATATTACACGTACTTTTTTTCATCATTAATATTATAATTTTGTTTTATAATATTTGTAGTTTTGGATAATGATGGAGGATCGACTCACGGCGCCCCTCTTACCTTGCCGCGGCGCACACTCTGGAAACCTCTGCCCTATTCCTCTTATGAGGTTCAGTAATATTTTGTAACCAGTAACAGGTTTTATGAACCTACCAGACCATCAATCTTCGGCATCGGTTTGTTCAAAGGCCACAACGTTGGATTCGTGTCAAAGATCTGCCTTCCGTCAGACAGTGGGCGAGCTTCGTGGATCTTGCCCGCACCGCTCCGAGCTCGCGAGTTGGTGGTCGCGGACTTTGGACTTAGTGACAGCAGACCCTGAAAATTGATAGAGTGATTGATGATTTAAATCTGAACAGTTTCACAGAAAATGTAAGGAGTCTTTGTCAAAGTCTTCATTAAATTAAAGTTATATTTTAATAATTACTAGAGATCGCCCAATGGTCGAAATTCGACCTTAATTAACTTCTTCTTTTAGCTCCCCGTTTAAAGTATTGACTATTTCAGATTTAATAAAAAAACAAAAATCCATTTTTATTTTGACAATATAGACTCTGACCATACAGTATAATTCGTATGTATTGGCTTGTCATTAAAAAAGATGGTAGTGTGCACATTGTAGTGTGTGCAATGTTTTATTTGTTAAAAAAATGTATGACAAAAGCATAATTTCAAAATAATATTAGCTCGATGCACTCCTTCACCATATAAACTATAAGTGTGCAAAACGCCTACGTTTCCGCATTTTTCTGCTTAAACATATTATAAATTATAGTGATATCTCTCTGGGTGTCATGGCTATTCTTCTTTATATAATATTATCACTAGCATAACCACAGTACATTTGCGAGAGCATAGAGAAACTGACTGAATTTAAAGGCCAAAAATATTTTTTTGTCGTATTGCCTTTTCTTCCGTGGTAAAAACCCTTTCGGCTTTCTATGACGATTCTGTAGGACAGCGCTACATATTTAGCTGACATCTGATATACCACTACCACGCGCCACGCTAAAACAAAGCAAGTCGCTTTGATAAATTGCTGAATATCAAAACTTGTACGTCATGTCGCGCGTCGTCTTGAAACATTTTGTTAAATGTAACATTACCGCAACGTCGCTGCAATTACAAACATAATTCTCAAGATGATCCATAGCGTCAGTTCACACCCAGACAAGACGCAACGCTGCATTTTTAAGATAGCGATTTCAAACATTTCATGTACTACACAAGTTTTTGGGAGAAGGGGAGAAGAAGAATAACCTCCTCGTTTTTGAAAGTCGGTTAATAATTTTGGGATATAATATAGAGTTACGCAACGTGGTTACTGCTTGTAAAAATGCAGTAGGGCGGGGGCTGATTTTGAAGCTACAAAGATTCTAATATTTTGGATACAATAAAAAACTAAATGTTTAAGCACACTAAATATTTTTACATCGAAATTAGGTAAGGCAATAGTTACTCAGTTTTGTCACAACAACTACAAACTGGCACTCCATAATTCAAGATGTTTCGCTTACAATCACTTACATTAGATAAAATCGCAAACGCGTGTCTAAGTGTGTTACAACCCCAACACAAAATTGAATCTGTACTCACTTTGTAGAACAACGCTAACGCGAGTTGACGTCGATACTCCACGCTCGGACTCGGCGGGTTGGGAACGACCACTAGATCTCTCTCCAACACCGTCAACGCGCCTTGCAAAGTTTCATCGGAAAATAGCTGCTTTCCCGTCAGATAATTCTCCGTGGCTTTAGCTCTTATGAAACTATCTGATAGGCCGGAGTAGACCAGCCTGCAGGATACCACTCGGTTGTTCGGGTTGAGAGTGTAGTGGAAACCGGAGTTGACGATCGCGTGAGCGTTTTGTGCTCGGGGCATTATCTGAGAAGATAATAGGTTTAATCAGAAAGCAATACCTAGTGAAAGATTAGTGGTTACAAAAGCTAAGAGTAAACTTAACGATTAGGAAAATTACAGAAGATAATATTATAGCAAGTAAAATACAGTGTAACATTATTATGATCAAAATTGTAAATTTTATTCTGTTTTTGCTTTACGAGGAATATTCTCCGAAACTATTGAACCGATTTTAATTAAAAATTTGTCATAGATAAAGAGTAGACAACGAGAAAGAACATGCTGAACATTTATCAAGCTTTAACATAATATTACCAGCCCTAGTAGACAAGTGGAAAGCGATTATCGTAAACGCTAACAAAATGTATGCGATTTGAAATTATTAAGCCATCGCTTCGCTAGCGAATACTAATGTTAAATCCCATAAATCCTATATACATTTTTGTGGCATTGGCGTTGGCGTTTACAATAATTACTTGCCGCTTGTCTAGGCGAGTCATTACCTTGAATGTAACGATTTTATGATTGTCACTCAACGGCGGAATGAGCACGCTACATACTACTTTTCCTCTCATATCTTCTTTTAGGAAATCTTTCATCTTTAAGATTTTCTTCGTTAAAGAAGTCGCTAAAAATATAAATCTGTTATCATCTGATATCATTTTTAAATTAAGAAATGGACTATTATAATAATTAACGACAAGATTAAAGGAATCTATAAATCCACATTTGATGTGGATTTTTTTGACGACCTCTGTGGCTCAGTGGTGAGCGCGTTGGTAGCTCAAGCCGGGGGTCGCGGGTTCGAATCCCGCGGACGGAACAAAAAGTTTTCAATGTTCCCGGGTCTGGATGTGTACCTATTAAATATGTGTATGATATAATAAAAATCTTAAATATATATATGGTATAAAAGTATTAAATATATTTCCGTTGTCTGGTACCTGTAACACAAGTCCTTTAGGTACTTAGCACGGGGCCAGACTGAGGTGGTGTGAAGCGTCCATAGATATTATAATTATATTATTATTTATAGATTCCTTTAATCTTAGACAATTTCTCGAATTCGGTAATGAACGTTTATAATTATGTTTTGGTTACATTGATACGCTTTTAGTCAACATAACTGTGGTATTACTAGTTAGTTATTACTCTATGGTGTAATGCTGCATGCAAATTTTCAGATTTACAGATGCGACGCGATCGCTGGTCAGTGGTCACTGTACAGGACTACAGGTGCAGTGCAAATTTCTCCAAAATAAATTGAAAAAAATCTGTTTTTATACCTACACGATATAATTATTGTTGCTAGTTAATTTTCATATAGTACCTAAAATAGCAATAGTTTGACTAACCTACAGTTATCTGAGCACCGATAGTCTCTAGCAGCAGGAACACGTCGGAGGGAAATGAAGGATAGTGGTGTTTTATCATCAGGTTGCCAGCAATTGTACCTAGCTGCAACAAAAAATTTGGATAAAAATCAAATACTAGATTCCTGCGTAGGCAAAATGAATAGTGTTAATTTTTTTATGAAATAAGGGGGCAAACGAGCAAACGGGTCACCTGATGGAAAGCAACTTCAGTCACCCATGGACACTCGCAGCATCATAAGAGCTGCAGGTGCGTTGCCAGCCTTTTAAGAGGGTAATAGGGAAGGGTAGGGAAGGTAATAAAGGTTTTTTGTGAGCTCGTGGTGTTTCTCCGGTCGAGCCGGCCCATTCGTGCCGAAGCATGACTCCCCCACGTATTAGGCCATTACAATAATTTATTGACGCCTCATTTGTTTGATCAGTAGCTTAGGCGCTAAGGTGGGACAAACATACATAACATACAAACAATTTATACCGTACGATATGGTCGTGTAGTAGTGTAGATGCACTTTTTTACCCAACTATTGTTTAAAAGTGTTTTCAAAGCCACTATATTTTGAGCTATATAATTTCATAGTCAGTCGCAAGAGGAACACCGGGTGCGTTGAAGCAGCAGCAAAGTTATAGTTTCTTTAATATAAGTATTAAAGATACTACAATTTTATAGTAATAGTTTCTTTAATGAACAACTGAGATAAGTTCGTAAACGTGATATTAAAACATCAACTTACGTTCCTCACAGGAATATGCGCGACCAACTTCAGATGGTCAAGGAGCACCTTCAGATACTGAAAGTATTGCACTTTGGACACCGTCTCCAGTATCGTCATGAACTCCGTGAGGGTGTTCAGAGCTCCCACCACCAGGTTCTGGTCGAAGAGGTAGTTCTTCAGCTCTGATACTTCAGACACATCGATCAGTAGTCTTGGATACTCCTCGATTGGGTAGACTCCTGGAAGAATAATAGTTTAGTTGAAGGACGTAGGTTACGGTATGACTAAAGCTATAAAATACACTGTATTTAAAATTATTATATTATCTTATATCTATAATTAGGTAACGGTTTTTTTACGACAGTTAGGGCCTGTTTCACCACTTCCTGATAAGTGAAGAATAGGCTATCCACCAATTAACTTGACAGATCAAGTATCAGGAGAATCTGTCAAAAAAGTTGTGAATAGCCTATTCGACACTTTATCAGAAAGTGGTGAAACAGGCCCTTAAACTCCCGTGAAGAAACTCATAAATCGGGTTTCACTAACATAGAGGTAATAACAATAATTGAGGGATATAATATGGGTAATTTATGGCAAGAACCGAAGTATTTTCACAAAGGGTTTTCTGTTACTTAATTCAACCCAAAAGATAAATATTACTTATGCACTAACAACCCGATTATTTTAAAATTTAAATTATTAAGTTCCTGTTCTAAACCCGGGTTCCACTGTCGAATGAAATAAATAAAAATACCCGAAAACTAGAAGCTAAAAATTCAGACAGAAAGCAATAATTTAAGTCATATTTGATGGATTCTACAAAGAAACAAAGTACAGAGATAACATCCAGTTGAAAGTGGATTGATGATTTTAAAAGCTTTGATTCAGGTGGTCTACTCCGAAGTGCACAATTTTTAGCCCAATGATCGGGCCGTTTTCTACTCCGAAACACTTTCGTGTGAATGTTCGGGGCTCGTTAGGCTCGATTGATATGCGTCCTCGTGAACGACCAATTTACCGTTATATCACGAAATCACAAGCAATAATTATATGCAACGATTTAGATAAATAGCGGCGCAACTATTTACATACAATTGTTTGTGATTTGCTGATAATTCTAAGCTTTGATCGACTTTCGGTCGGATCCGAAGATTTAAATGCACGGTTTTGGAGTACGCCTCCAGGTCATGCAATAAACCGGTTCTTCAAATTGAAAAGGTTATTGTGTGAATGCACAGGCTCCACATTCACAAAACATCTTTTATCGTTTTATCTGAAATAGACGTGAAAGCCGAAATGAAACGGACAAAAAACGTTGGAAGTTAGAAACAGGCTCTTAATATACAGGCTGTAACAAAACTAAATGATAATACGCGCACAGTAGCTTGTAGTTTTTGAGTACCTTGTACAGAGTTCACTGTAAAAGTAATAGCACTGAAAGAGTAACTTTTTTATGGGAAAATTCATGCCACTGAGGTGCTTGCCCATACAAAGGACAAAAAAAATGTTCTTTCAGCGCTGATATTTTCAGTGAACTCGATAGAATAAGACACATACAAACCCTGTTTACTGGGAAATCGAATATTTTCCGAGATAAAACTACCAATGCTTTAAATGTCTATGATAAACGCCATCTTTTCCAAAATTCTTTCACTGGATTTTGATGCCACCTGCGCAAAGTTCATATTTGCGTGTAAAATCAAGGTGGGCAATGTTGGCTACAAGTCCAGGTAACTTTACCCGGCATGAAAATCAATCATAAATTGAATTAAATGAACAGAAGTAATGTTTTTGACATTCCTACACCTGCATATGTACGAGTAGCCTTCTAGTTGCAGAGGGCAAAAAAAACTTACACTTCTATACATATATATACACGTGGGAGAGCCATGCTTCGGCACGAATGGGCCGGCTTGACCGGATAAATACCACGTCCTCACAGAAAACCGTCGTGAAACAGCGCTTGCGCTGTGTTTCGCTGAGTGAGTGAGTTTACCGGAGGCCCAATTCCCTTTCCTATCCTCCCCTATTCCTTTCCCTTCCCATCCCTGCCCTCCCCTATTACCCTATTCCCTCTTAAAAGGCCGGCAACGCACCTGCAGCTCTTCTGATGCTGCGAGTGTCCATAGGCGACGGAAGTTGCTTTCCATCAGGTGACCCGTTTGCTCGTTTGCCCCCTTATTTCATAAAAAAAAAAATTTACAAGAATTAAAATTATTCGATAAAAGCTGGCAAAGTTGGCATGTTTCGCTTATATTGTGTCCTCAATCGGGACTAAAGTCTCTATGATAAAATTTTATTTAAAGCTAGGTCAAACTGACAACATTAAAATATTATAGATATCGTAATAAAACATTTTGTGGAGTCTTAAGACTGATTAAAAGTAATTGCTGCCAAAAAGAGGAATTTGAAGAGAATTTTGCCCCTGTCATCCACTTATTCAAGTGAAAAGTTAGTTATTCTGAACAGCGTAGACGTTATTTAACGCCAGATACAATGAGACCTTGGCATCGATGCATTTAGTGAGTAGGCCCAAAGGCATATAACTTTCCACTGGTTAAACATTTGGGTGATTGTCTGCCCACAAGGAAACAAGTTTTAAATTCACTCGTGGCTTGTCAGCGCGGGGAAATCCCAATTTTAATGGCTACGGTTTTTATAAAACAAAAAGGCCATCAGAAATAAAACGTATTTTAAATATCATTTCGTAGAATCTACGAAACATTTATATGAGAATATCGAGCGAATAAATACGAGGTAATTAAAAATCAACAACACACACAAGTCAACACCCAATTATTAATTATTCTAATAGTCAAAATAAGAATTAAGTTTTTATAGCATATTAAGTCATACTAGAGATGGTCGAAATTCGACCTTATTTTCAACGACACTACGACTAAAAATATTGACTTCACTATAATATTTTTTTCAACTCTTGTCTCTGGGACTCAGCTGATCTCAGACTGGCTGTGAAAGCATTGTCTAATACTGCTAATAGTATCTAAGATTCAAAACTATAATATAATTCAATTTGTCACCTTGTTGTCAACAGACTTCAGCAATAAATAAAAGAGTATAATTCGTATCGTATGTATAGGCTTGTCACTCAAAAATCTGTCATTTTTCCTAGTGTGTGTGTTGTTGTGTGTGTAATGTTTTATTTGTTAAATTTTTTTATGATAAAAGCATAATTTCAAAATAATATTAGCTCGATGCACTCCTTCACCATATAAACTATAACTGTGCAAAATTTCATTCATCTACGTTTCCCCATTTTTCGTCAAAAGGGATACAAAGTTTTTGTCTCACGTATTAATATATAGATTATTATACCGTCTATTTCATAATTGAGGGCTTGATAGAACTAGAATAATGAAAAAATGACTAAACATCCTTAGTTAATTGTAAGTTCAGATCATATTGTAAAATCACGAGGCCTTTCAAATTTGGCAGCTATAGACACTTCTTGTGTTGTAAATAAAGTTCAGTTTTACATTCATCAACTAAAAATATCGCACCGCTGCGTCATGTCACGATGTGAACTGACCCTAAATGATGCACCAGTAACTGAAACTAATATTAACCTCCTTTTAGAAAGTCGGTTAAAAAGGTACTAACCTTTGGCAGTATTCCCCGCAACGAGCATATAAGAATCCGTGCCGCGTTCCGCCCAAATTCTGAATATATCGAAAACGGTTTCCACTCTATACCAGTCTCTATTATCTTGCAGTCGAATATACTTCAATATATTGCCAACCTCCTCCTTATCTATGAAGCACCATTCGTCTCTGTCGGAACACGAATTGCAATCTTCCTTTTTGCATATTTTCAAGTCTTCGATGTCTAATATTTTGTCGGGCGAGTCTTTGCCGAATTTCTTGAACGCTTCCAAAATTGGGCGATATCCTGTGCATCTACAGACGTTGCTACCGAGTGACTGTTCTATTTCCATCATAGTTGGGCTCTTGTTCTTGAGGAGACTGAAAATTATGATTAAGTATGTTAAAATTACTCTTAGTGCCCAATTTAGTGCCCATTTCACCAACACGTGTATGTGATAGCGTAAAACAAATATTATTTACCTTATTCTACATATGAATGACTCAGAAGGCAAGATGTTTGAACCAATGGCTAACTCTATTGAAAATTGAATAAGCATAGGTGGTCGTGAAATTGGCATTTATATGCACGAAAAGATCATCATCATCTTGAACATTTTCTCTTTCATCATTCCTACAATTACCGCCCTCGCCGTCACAACCACTACCATCATCATTATCAATACCTCTATCACCATAATCATCATCATCACTATCATTATTATCGCCACTATCACCATCCTCACCTGTACATAGACATGACCCATCCCGGGCTGCAGTACCCGCACTGGGACCCGTTGTGCTCAGCCAGCGTTTTCTGAATAGGGTGGTAGCCCTTCAGTCGGTTCCCAATGCCTTCTATGGTGGTGATCTCCCAGTTTTTGCATGATGTAATCGATACTAGGCACTGGGTAGAAAATTTTGTTTTAAATAAAAAAATATTTACTTCTGAATCAATTCAAAATAAATGTAATCGCCCTACTCGTTAAACTGTTTCGGGAATCGTATGGGTCCTGTTTTTACTGAAAACTGGAAAATTGATCTTTAATTTTAATATAGAATTTTACATTCTAAACTAACTAGCTGTGCTGCGGTGTTACCCGTGGTTTATTAGGAAAAGTTGTGCTAATATTTTCCAGTAACAAAAAAGTAGCATATAATATATTATTACTTAATGCAGGGTAACTCCATACCAAATAATTAAAATTGCTCCAGCTGTTTAGACGTGAAGAAGTAACAAACATACAAACTCACAAACATTCGCCTTAATAATATTAATGTAGCAAGCAAAAATAAAAACAATTTATTTCAGGTATTTGTTTGTTAACGTGTACGTAAACTGTAGGTAAAGCACTCAAGTTAGGTAGTTAATGTCACGAAAAGACATTATTTAAATTAATATCGCAGATATGTGCAAGTAATGTTAATTTACAAAATCTTCGCATAACATTATAGAAGTGTGGAAGTCTGGAGAATGCATATTTTTAAGTAATTGCAGTCGGTGGCATATTTCTTTTATGCGAACTCGGACATTGTGCGAACTTTAATAAGCAACAAAAATTTTCATATAAATTTTCCTAACATTCCATTGTCTTCGGCATCTTTCGTTGAAAAACTAAAAGTTTCAGCTTATAATACGCTTTTGTGTGGGACTATGAGGGTGCACAATGGTTAATCTTTATTTGATTTTAAGGTTTTAGATGTATTAAATATATTCGGATATTGATATTTAATTTGTTGGGGATCCGTACCCAAAGGGTAAAAACGGGCCCCTATTACTAAGACTTCGATGTCTGTCTGTCCGTCGCGTCTGTCTGTCCGACTTTCCGTCCGTCCGTCTGTCTCCAGGCTGTATCTCAATAACCGCTTTAGCTACACTTATGATTTTTTCACAGATTGTGTATATCTGTTGCCGCTATAACAAATAAAATTAATATTTAAGGGGGGCTCCCATACAAAAAACAATTTTTGGTCTATTTTTGCTCTATAACGGTACGGAACCCTTCGTGAGCGAGTCCGATTGGCACTTGGCTGATTATTTTTTACTATCTGAGAAAATATTGACTCAAGTCAAATCAAAAGTTAAGTAAACAGCCAAGATCAGCCAGACAAGACAATATTCTAAATATTGGATGGGCACTAAAGAGTCGGTCCTGCGCGGGCTGCGCCTAATTTTTGAGTCGATTGTTTCCTCGTCGATTGTTCTACTAGGTTTTGACTTATGAGTTACTAGCTGTTGCCCGCGACTTCGTCCGCGTGTTCTTCAGTTTATAGCGCGCGATGTCAATAAAATTGGTGTCAAAAGCTTTTATAAAAAAACCCTGGTACCCCTTAAATCAAAACAGCTGTGCAGTGTGCACATAATATAAACTTTATATTTTATGCCAAATTTTAAAGCTTATTTAGCCCCCCAATTCCACAACTTTACCCATAAACTATTTATCATTGATAGGTTTAAGGTTACGTCACTGTATATAATAATATAAAGTACTGACTTATTAAATAACGTAAAGAAGAAATAACAATCGAAAAAATCGAGAGTCGGATGTAAGATGATACCACCTCTTATAGAAAGATGTTGGGCAAGCGTTAGCGCGATGTAAGAGACGCACGGCGCCACCTAGTATGAATTTTTGGAACTAACTTAATTTGAACAAATTTTCGTATTTTCACCCCCTTACAACCCTTTTTTCCAGTAAAAAAGTAGCCTATGTCCTTTCTCAGGCTTTAGACTATCTGTATATAAAATTTAATTACAATCGGTTCGGTAGTTTTGGCGTGAAAGCGAGACAGACAGATATACTTTCGCATTTATAATATTATTATAGATATTATAGATGACTTAAGAGAGCAAGGAAAGGGAAAGTGTTGTGTACTGCACATATTTGGGTATTTTAAAAATACTCCTACGTAGCTGGCCTGGTTTCATAAACCGGAGTCATTACGTATCCTGCAACCTACGCCAGCAGTGCAACACGAGTTTGACAGCAGAATGGTGTACAATGCGTGTTGTATTGCTGTCGCAAGATACGTAATCATTAATCACCCTGTCAATTTCTATGAAACCAGATTAGATTCACAATGCGCAATTCGACTCCAATTCTGAAAAGTTATCGCGCGACATCGAATAAACTAGGCAACGACCATACGGTAAAATTTCCGAATCCGAGGTGTTTCGTTCCGACATGACTCCCGCATTTGAACTAGCTAAAAGCCGAGCTTTGTGAGGGCTCGCGTCGTTTTTCTGCGTGTTATCTTAAAGGCAGTTTTTTATTATTTTGACAGTAACCAGACCTGACCGATGCTAAATCATCTATAAAATAACTAAACAAAATTTACTATGTTAGAGCGCAAGTCAAATAGGCGTGATAGCTTTTTTTTAAAGTGTACCACAATTAAATAGTGCTAAGGTTGTGGGATATACTAGGGCTCGCTTCGCTCCTCCTGATCATGTTTTCTCTCTCACCGCGTTGACGCTCTGCGGCGTGTCCCCTGGACATTTAGCGGCGCTGACTATGCAGGCACCGCAGCCGCCCTCTCGGCACATGTACTTGGTGCCGCGCAGCTCGAGATTCTGGCGAAGGTAGTCTAGCAGCGTCACCGTGGAGTCCACCTCGCAGCCCACTGGAATTGGAGACTGGGGTGAGATATGATTAGCAGTGACGTAACACACTGTATTACATGTCTCGCTAGAATTTTAGTTTAAAGCTTGTGACGGGGCACGCATTTTTCATGCAAGTTTTACGACCAAGTATACAGGGTGTAACAAAAATAAGTGACAATACTTAAAGTAGCAGCGCTGAAAGACCAAAATTTTTTTTCACTTTTGTATGGGGAATCTCGTGACGCTCGGGCGCTTGCCCATACAAAAGTGAAAAATTTTTTTCGTCTTTCAGCGCTGCTACTTTCACAGTGAACTCTCTACAAGGAATACGTACACACCCTAAAGTATTATCACTTATTTTTGTTACACCCTGTATATTATATAAAAACAGTACATTTATACGGCATAAAAATATCATTCTCCAGAACACAGAGTAAGTATACTTAATCGATTAAGCTGAAATTTGGTATGGTGTGAAATAAAAATGAAATAGAAATTGTTTTATTTCTGAATAAATTTGAAACAAAATATGTTCTCAGAAAGTCTACATGGTGCCTACCACCGATAGATACGGTTCAGCAGTTTTGGCAGAAAGAGATAACAGACCGACCTAAGACACACTTCGCATTCTTATTATTATTATATTCAAATTATTATGTAGTCTGACGTGTGATGTCGTCACACTTAGCTTAAAAAGATTCAACACAAACATTTTTCAACAGGATAGTTGATGTGCCTATTAATTTTCGATGAAGAAGTTTGTCTAGACACTGCAGGCTACAGAATCACTAAAATTAATTTCTTGAAGAAATTATTCTTAAACAAGTTACTCTCAATCTTTATGTTTAAAGTCACATTATAAAACGTGATCACAATCTTGTACAAGATGGAGTTTTAATGTGCACAATTATTTTTTAAATTAAGTGTGTGTTAAGAAATAATCCATTTGAAATGTCTGATATTATCAGCACCAATTCATACAGATTGACACATTATTATTTTGCTCTATTATTTTGCAACTTATTTCATGCAAAAATTTGTCTATCGCGCTGGTACATCTCGCTGTCACAATACTAAATGCCGCACTCAGAGTGGAACATTATTAATTAATTACTTAAATGTAATTATTTCAAAATTTTGACATAAGCCTTTGTCAAACTCTTCATTAAATCGAAGGTTAATCATAATTAAATGTCTCTGAGTGACATCTCTTTTCCATTTAGGGTGTGTTGTACCAGAGGCGTAGTTATAGTTAAGGTTATGGTTATAGTTAAATATGGTGTCCATTATGGACTTTTACTAGGGATTTGACAGTTCATTTGACATTTTGTTATGGTTAAAGTTAAAGTAAGTTGATGCAACCCACCCTTAGATTGTTTCAGGGGTTTATCGTCATTGTCTGTTACCTCTTCATGCCCAAACCGCTGAACCGATTTTGCTGAAATTTGGTATGGAGACACTAATTGGAGTCCGGAGAAAGGTGATAGGAGACTTTAAAAAGTCTCCTATCACCTATTATCCCGGAAGAATGTACGGTTCCTGCGTTATAAACGAATTTTGGCGCAATAAAGTTGCGGGCGTCATCTAGTCTAGTATAAAATCTGTATATATAAAAATGGATTTTCAATTGTGTTAGTAACGCTGAAACTCGAAAACGGCTGAACGGATTGGGCTAATTTAAGTCTTAAAATATTCGTAGAAGTCCAGGGAAGGTTTTAAAGTGACACGAAGTTCACCGGGACAGCTAGTAACAATATATTAATATATTCTATTAACGTGTCCATGTCTGATACGATACGATAGTCGCTTGAGAATCCCGAGCTAAGAGTAACATTCAATGCTTTTTCATTCAAATTACTTTTTATAGAGGCCTAATGAGATTTTTTAAAACTAGCTGTCCCGGAAAATATTGTTTTGCCATAAAATGATTTTCCCTGTTTTCCTGCTTTTCTCTTGAAGTTTTTTCTGATTTTTTTTTCTATAGACCTCACGGAGCCCGAGAACTTTCCAACGAATGCAAAACGGTAAAAATCGGTTCATGCGTTCTGGAGTTATAGCGTCAGGAAGGAAAACCCGACTTATTTTTACATATTAGATTTCTGAGCAAGTTGCTCAGATATCTAATTGAATGAAAAACGGCCTGTTTTAACTCAATCGTAAAAATTAATATGATTGCAACTTCTTCTTTAATATTTTACTTTTTAATTAATATCTGAAAGCCATTAAGTATTCTCCAAAATGTATAAAAGCGACTTACCCATATATGGACAAAACTCGCTCTCACATTTTATAAAAAAAGTTTTTTTTTTTAAATAACAAACCTGAGCACTGCTCTCCATTCACCGTGAAATCCACTCTATCCATGTCCGCGGGTGTGTCACTACTGAGACATAATATCAAATCTTAGCGAACTGGTTTTGTATGCTGTGCCACAGCACAGTGGAAGCGATGATATAGTCTGATTTCATATGCGTCCGCGCAAACAAGCGGCTTGACTGCTGCATTGCAAGCAACATTTTTAATTTTCATGATTTCCAAAGGAGTGAAAGAAATGGCGATAATTTGCATAAAAATAGGGCGAGATAGTTGTATACCTACTTATATCTCCCTCTCAGCTTCTGTTCGCTTCGCCACTTTGCAGAGTTCACTTTAAAAACATTAATCTGCCGCATTCAGAGGCGTATGTTAATTAGTCAGTGACATAATAATAGTTGGGGAGGGGAAGAGGGGATTTCGGGAGAAGCTCGAGCGTGTCAGATTAAGCTTGCATAGGCTTCCGACATGTGTCTAGTTATCATGGTATAGAAATCAGATTTCTCCGGTGGTAATTAATTTTTTTTTTTTAATTTTGAAATGTCGTCTGATTTGTCAGATTAAGATAGGGGATGTTTAGTATACCCCAAAGAAGCTTCCATATAAAGCACTGACGATTCAAAGGTTAGGTAAGCCTGTAGGGACATTTTAAAATATTAAAAAAATAAAGCTTCACATTTTCTTAACTAAGCTTTGCAGATATTTTTAACCGACTTCCAAAAAACGAGGAGATTATATATTCGGCTGTGGATATATATTTTTTTGTTATTTTGCTCTACACTAAATGATTTAGTCGTAAAATATTTTTATAATTTACCTAGATAAGCAATTTTCTGAATATATTTTCTATTTCGAAACTTTAAAATGGCTGCAGTTTCTGAATCCACCGCTAAAATAAAAAACGCTCTTGTTAATTTTTTATCAGCTTTACCCAATGTACAAAACCCTAGGCCTCCATAACGCTCGAGTGACTACAAAAATAGCACCCTCCCCTCCTCTACTATACTGTATGTTTATTATAACATTTTAAACTTTCGCGTTGCATTATAATTAAACTTTTTAATCGGGACTTAACGCGACTTATTTAAGTAGTAATGCTACTACGAGTACATACTTTTTCTCGACGTTTCGGCCGTGTTGCAACGGCCGTGGTCACGAGGGGACTGCAGGAGCGCGACGTCTTCGTCTGCACCGGGAGGTCTGTTCTACGACTACCCTCGAGTTGTCCAATATTTGTGTTCCAATACACTGAAAGTCAGTAGGTTCACAGTGTTGTGTGTCGCAGTGAACCTACTGACTTTCAGTGTATTTCAGACTTGCAGCGCTCCTGCAGTCCCCTCGTGACCACGGCCGTTGCAACACGGCCGAAACATCGAGAAAAAGTATGTACTCGTAGTAGCATTACTACTTAAATAAGTCGCGTTAAGTCCCGATTAAAAAGTTTAATGTATGTTTATTATCTGTCAAACTCTTCATTAAATAGAAATTAATTCATGATTAAAATATTATGTCTCTACTCTCTGAGTGTGACAGAAAGTATAGCATATATTATTATCGCTGTATCAGTAGCCGCTGGCTCTGCCTTAACAAACGACACCTTTTTACTCAGTGAGTGTAACGGTTTTTAATACTTTTCAGTATTATTATATAATATAACGTGTAGCGTGTGTTATGTACAATAATAAATGTCTTTATATAGCACAAACGAAATCGCTTTCGCTGGTTACTGGTACTTATAGTTTCGTTGTTTTTGTTTTTCAGGTATTTTTGAACGATTTCGGGATGCTACGCAGTCGTCTAAGCGATAAGTTGAGAATGGCGAAATATAGAGATAAGGGTCATAAAAATACGTGCGATAGCTCATTAGATTCGAGAAGACGTCTAGAAAAATGTATCGGAAGCGTGTATTAGCACACAAAAAATTGCAAAAGTTATAAGAAAATTAGGTTGCCAAAAAAAGGTATTACGTTTTTGTTAAAAACTCCGAAACTATTAACATTTAATAAGTTTAAAAAAAATATTCTTAAAAAGGAGGAAATTTCCATAAGAAAACTCTAACTCCCGGAATTCTATCTCTATTATTTATAATTATAAATTAACGCTGAAAGTAAGCCTCCGCGCGGCATTTTTAGTTAGCGCGCGCGGCTTCAAAACCGAGCACGTCACACTGATTATTTTTTTAAAGGTATTAAATATTAATTTAAAAATTTCAAAAACTTATGGTGTATACCGAACACTTCAAAGAATTTGCTCCCGTTGGAAATTTAACTTCAAGTTAATTTTTCTACAAATTAGACAAATGTTAACTAACGAAATGTTTTCGAACTTCCGTCCTCATTATACTTTAAATAAAATCTTAAATAATTTTCGTAAAAATGTTTCACTTCGTGGAGCCCTTGATATAAACATACTTAACAAGATCACGCCATAAAAGTTAAAAAAAATAATACTTTGTTTATCATATTTTATTAACTTGAAAAAAAAACTAGAAATCCAAGAATATTGTCAAAAAAAATTTTGTTTCATTTATTATCACGTAATTGTTTTCATATCAATGAAGGACATGTATTAACTAAAAAAATTTTTTTCTCCGCCATTTGCTAATAAAAAATTTATAAACCAATGGACTATTTCGATGCTTTTAAAAAAAATTTTTTCTTACCTTTATTCTCTTGAAAATATTATGATTTTTAGTTACAATTTTTTTTCTTAATAACAATATTTTATTGTTTATAATCGTTTTTTTAATATTTCAATTGTTTAAATTATTAGCTTAGAAAAAAATTTCCTCTTAAAAATTATGATTGATCGTCCTCAATATGGTTATTGTTTTTTTAAAAATTTTTTTTGATTGAATGTATTCAATCAATCAAATCAGCCTATACAGGTTGTTAGGGTGAACACCGTAATCCTTAAAACCATCAAATGAGCCCGTCAAAATGAACAACTTTTTCTATGATACGACGTTCCCAGCATTTTTCTCATAGAAAAAGTTGTTCATTTTGACGGGCTCATTTGATGGTTTTAAGGATTACGGTGTTCACCCGCACAACCTCTATATATTTGTCCACTGCTGGACATAGACCAGCGTTGCCAGACTTCCCGATTTTGGCGGGACGTCCCGATTTTTTCATCAAAATTAAATGTCCCGCGCGGGACAGGGTCAGTCCCGCTTTTCGGGGACAGCCCGAACGTACGTGCAGCGTGCTGAGATAGAAAGGTGCGTAATGAAGATAAGAGTGTGGGAGGTAGAGGGGTGGATTTTCTTTGGCTACTTTTGCTATCTATTGTCACGTAAACTTTATTTTAACGCAATTAAAAAGATAAAAATTGAAAAAACTTTTGACTTTAGGTATACTTTGTTTTACTTTGCCCCGCTTTTGACTGCAGAATCCCGCTTTTTCACTCAAAAGCGGGATTCTTCATCGGGATTTTTTTATGTGCCATGTCGTGACATTGGAATTTTTCACTCAAAAAGTTCCAATGTCCCGACTGGGCACATAAAAAATCTGGCAACGCTGACATAGACCTCTCTCAATGAACGCCAAGATGGCCGATGTCCCGCTACTCGCATCCAACATTGGCCCGCAACTAAACGGAGATCGTCGTCTCACCTAGTTGAAGGTCGACCTTACACCCCGTTTACCCAGCCTCGTATTCAGGCGGGTCCGTGGACGTTGTTAAGCATATTTGTGTATCATCCCACAAAAAATTACGTATCGAGACTGCATTCAATACTCAACAAAAACATTTTTTGTGGTTTATAGACAGCTTAACAGCGACCATGTAATATCATGTTTCCATCACTTTATTTGTTTTCAGTTATTATCTTATCTCAGTCATACTCAAAAAATTTCTTTAGCGCGATGCAACCCTGCAGGGTTCGACTTTTGACGCTAAACAGAGGCATATAACAGAGGCTTCGCAAATGACATGTCACTAATGTCCCCTATCAAATTTTTGATTAGATTGAACTTCAACAGCGAAATTAAACAAAACATCCAGATTAAGCGCCCAGAGTCCGGGCAGGTGAGACAAGTGATTCAAGAGAAAGTTTAAATATGTCCTAGTTTGCAAATAAATTAGTGTACACAAAATGGAAGCAATAATTTATTTCATTGACTTCTTT
Organism: Aricia agestis; assembly: GCF_905147365.1. Lineage (NCBI taxonomy): Eukaryota > Metazoa > Arthropoda > Insecta > Lepidoptera > Lycaenidae > Aricia > Aricia agestis. The sequence continues at coordinate 1,144,774 of NC_056421.1, read as the reverse complement.
ACAACAATAATAATTTTGTAATGTAGAGTTTGTCCAAACTCTTTTCGTAACTTAAAATTTCAATCAAACAATATTGTGTCATTCCCAAAATTCTAACCGCCGTACCTACTCAGAGACATTTAATTATGAGTTTGACCTTCAATTTAATTAAGAGTTTGACAGATAATTTATGTGGCTTATGTCAACATTTTAAATTAAATTAATTACATTTTAGTAATAAATGTTCCACTCTGAGTGCGGCAGTAAGACATTTAACTCCTAAACAGCTCCCATGCACCTATTAGCCATTAATGGGCATTGTCCAAAAAAATCACATGTAAAGTACATGTGATTTTTTTGGTTTTGATTTTTTTTTATATATTTTTTTCGTTAAAATAGGGTACTTTAAGAATTTAAATTAAATAATTTTGAAAATCATTGGCTAGTTTTTTCTCAATAAATTTTTAAAGTTTCGCTCTGACGTCATCATCGGCGGCTAATTGACCTCTGCAGTATGTTTTAAACCTTTCAATCTTATTTATAATGGCTGGTTCGTCAAATGCAAGTTCTCATTATGTGAAAGTTGATACGAGAAGCGAAAAGTTCGAAACGTAATGTTGGTCGAATTTATTGCTAATTTAACGCCATTGAAGGTCAAACAAAGGTTAAACATATTTGTTCAAAAATATAAGTGACTAATGGGTATTTTTTTCGTTTAAGTATATACAAAAAAACGATCACTGACCTTATTCCTCGAAATGTTTTTGTAAAGAGCAAAATTAAAAAATAATGGACATTCCTATTTATTTTATCGTTATTTTGTATTGTTACTAGGTTTATACCTTGAAGCTAATAATTTGTTTTAGCTTCGTGGTCTATACCTACAACAAATCTAACAATGGACAATATCCTCCCTTAGCAGTCGGATAAAAATATCAAAAGATTCTCTGTTTCGGTTAACTTTAGCTTGTTCGATACTTCGAGCGATAAACTTTAACAAGTGTCCGATTAGATCACAACAACTGAACAACTTTTTTAAACTTTATTCCTTTCTGATTTCGTTTCCGCTTCTATTTTATATCTCCCTGTTGGTACTTCCGTTAAGTGTTGAAATTACGGAAGTTGCAGTTAAAAACTCTTCAAAATTAGAACAGGTTATAATGAAATGTTTGTACGGTTTCCTTTGCATTTTCACAAAATATCAGCTTTCACAAATAATCAGCTAATGTCCAGAAAAATGAGTAATGACAAAAAAACGACCTACGCTGTGTAACAAAATTACAGTCCGTGCAATCCATGAAGACGCGCCCCACCAATTTTTGGGTGAGCATCTTTCTCTTCTCTATTTATTGTAGTGTGCGCGTGCACTCATAGGTAATTAGTGTGTACCGATATCACTCAAACATTGGCGAAAGCTTGCACACATAATATTATACTGAGACACACAATAGATAATAGAGAGTTTTACCAGAAAATAAAACTTACCTATTATCTTTTCATCAATATCCGGAATCCATCTTGAGTGATTTATTTGTTATCACCCTGGTGCTGTATGCTGTAAGCTACAGACGCTATAATGTGTTAGGAATTAGGATAGAAATGAATAATTTAGGATTATAGAGAAACCCCAGAAATATCACGAAATATTAATTTTATTACTATTACACAAGTAAATAATACAATATAACAATTATATTATATTAATCAATTTAATTTACAGGATCAAAATAATTAGATAATGAAACTGACTGATTTGCATTATTACAATCAATTATTTCCTTTTGGTAATAATTTTTAAAAGTGTGAGCACATCTCCAATTACCAGTTTTAAGAATTTGATCTATAGGGAATTGTTCCACAAAATTAAGGGAAGCCACAGCCGACCTTACAGAGCCAGGGGTGGCCTGAATTCCAGCTTCAGACAGCAGAGACTTAACCCAATTCCCTATAACTGTCCTGGAGACAGGTTTAACATCACCTCTGGTGGTAATAAATAGTTTTGTTAAATCCTATGTAGGAATACACTGGTCAGCCATGCGTAAGTTTCTTGGATGTTTTCCGTAAAAGCCTTGTTGAAAAACGCCATCATCTGTGATGAAACCTGCGCCCTCTTGAGTGCGGCCGAGAGGTTTAGCCACAAGGTTACGGAGGCTATATTATGAAGTCTTCATCCCTGAGGAAAATACTCTTTTATGTTCCTTCACGTTTTGCAAAGATATCTATTATTTTTGTGCGCTATAATCGCAATGCAAATGGTGACAGAGAGTAGAGACAATATTGTCGTATTGCTTCATTGCAGCTGTAAACTACGTGGTAGAGCCACGCTTCAGCACGGGCCGGAGAAATACTACGGGCTCACAGAAAACCGGCGTGAAACAGCGCTTGTGAGTTTACCGGAGGCCCAATTCCCTACCCTTCCCTTCTCCATTCCCTTCCTTACCTCCCCTGTAATCCAATTCCCTCTTAAAAGGCCGGCAACGCACCTGCAGCTCTTCTGATGTTGCGTGTGTCCATGGGCGACGGAAGTTGCTTTCCATCAGGTGACCCGTTTGCTCGTTTGCCATGTTTTGTTTTTTCATTTAAAAAAAAACTTCAGGAAAATTGTGAATTAGGTAAACCACAAAATTGTTTACCACCTTATCTTCTATTTACTGAGAGATCAAACGACTTGTGAACTAATTGCTTTGACCTTCACATACCTAAGGGCCGGGACACAAAAACACGTGACGTCGTACGACATCGTATCGTGTTTTTGTGTCCCGGCCCTAAGGCTCTGCGCAGATGAGACTTCGTAAGGATTTGTGCAGAGTTCTGGGGCCATACCATACGCTGTTATAGCAACATGTACATGCATACCTACTTAATGCATGTATTCGGTACACAATTTTGTGTAAATATTGAAGTGACAATTAATATCAACGGCTCTATTTTGTAAATTTGAGTGTTAGTGTTTCCTTGCTATTGCCATATTTATGGGAGTATGGGAGTTACGTTTCCTTAGTTTTTATTATTCGTAAGTGAAGAATATGACCATAAATATAAAACACAAAATTATGATCGTAATCGCTTGTATTGATTCATCAAAAGCCACTCTAGACAGAAAAAAAATCACCTCTTTTTTTATGATATAAGGGGGCAAACGAGCAAACGGGTCACCTGATGGAAAGCAACTTCCGTCGCCCATAGACACTCGCAGCATCAGAAGAGCTGCAGGTGCGTTTCCGGCCTTTTAATAGGGAATAGGGAAATATGAGAGGGTAGGGAAGGGAAGGGAATAGGGGAGGGTATGGAAGGGAATAGGGTAGGGGATTGGGCCTCCGGTAAACTCACTCACTCGGCGAAACACAGCGCAAGCGCTGTTTCATGCCAGTTTTCTGTGAGGACGTGGTATTTCTCCGGTCGAGCCGGCCCATTCGTGCCGAAGCATGGCTCTCCCACGTACAAAATCCTCATCGTTACTATAGCGTGTCTGTCTGTCTGTAACTTCTTCACGCTATAACGGCTGAAGCGAATTTGTTGAAGTTTGGTAAGGAGATACATCAAGAGACGGAAAATTGCGATAGTTTTTGTTGCCGAATAAAGTACGGTTCCCGCGCGATATACGAGTTTTGGCTCAAAGGAGTTGCGGGCGATATCTGGTTATATTATATAAATACGGCCAAGTGCGAGTCGGACTCGCGCACGAAGGATTCCGTACCGTTATAGAGCAAAAATAGAGCAAAAATTGTATTTTTTGTATAGGAGCCCCCCTTAAAATTTTATTTTATTTAAATATTATTATTAATTATTAAAGTACACATTATATTTAAGGCCTTTGTGATAATTTGAAGTGCCCACCTGTTGCCATTATTGTTACCGAGTAAAAAGGCCAAAAACGTGATTTGTTGTACGTTTTTACCCTTTGGGTACGAAACCCTAAAAACTGACACAACACCTCCTCCTTTTTTAAAGTCGGTTAAAATTGTAGCTGTGTTATTCTGATGTATAAGCTATATTATTGTAAATTTTCATTAAAATACATTTAGTAGTTTTTGCGTGAAAGAGTAACAAACATCCATACATCCAGACATCCATATACAAACTTTCGCCTTTATAATATTATGGGATTATGGGGTAGGATATATGTAAATATTGAACTCATCACACAGTACAGTTTTTAATATATTTTTAGTTGCTGCTGAGTATTTCAAATACAAATCTCTAGAGTCTGCGTCGAGATAATGAGAAACACCCTAAAGAGTAAGACAGCATCAGCATTAAAAACAATGTTCTTACAAGATTATTTCGTTGCTATTTTCGTATTGTTATAAAAGTTTATTACTCATTTTCTTATTATTACAATGTACTAACACTGTAATAAGAATTTTATTAAACATTTTACATATAATAAGATTTTACCCAAAGTAATAATATAGTAAATATAGTCATAATAACCTGTTCGGTCCGCAAGATGTAAATAGGTGTGCAAAAAATTGGGTAAAAAAGTAAACTGGTTTTGTTCTAGGTGTAATTAAGGTGACTTTGAAGATTTGATTTTTTTAAAGCTTTCTTTTATAGAGGGGGGTTAATATTAACATAATAATTTTGTTATCTACCGTAATTAACCAGTGCCGTAAATAGCCTTTCTTGCGCCCTGTGCGAGCTTATATAACTGCACCTTTGTATTTTAACCGACTTCCAAAAAGGAGAAGGTTGTATGTTCGGCTGTGGATTTTTTTTTACTACATTGGGAAACATTTCTGGGGCGCAGCGGGAAGTACTTTATCGGGAGCAATTCAAAAAAATAAGAGTTGCCTGTTATGGCCATTCTTGCGCCCCCCAGAGTCTACGCCCTTTGCCCGGGCACCGGTGGCACCGCCCTATTTACGGCACTGTAACGACTGGTAGCGGCTGCCCTTGGCAATTGGGACCCTTGCGTGAAATAGTATTCCTATTTCAGGCATACTTTTCATCCAATTTTGAACGTCACGGTAAAATTTTCAGTATAGTTGTTAAGCGGTTTTCTCCCAGGATAAAAATATACTATGTCCTTTCCCCTATTTATTGGGCCTAGCTAGGTAGATTTTGATTGGTGAAATAATTAATTTAAATATCGATTCAATAGATTCAGAGATTACCCCCTAAAATTATCTAGAATTTATTTATTAAGTATAGAAAAAAATAATATCTGATGATTCACTCGAATGAATGCTTCACTTATATTATGTCTTCTGTTTTTTTAAATGGTGACGAAGTACTTTTCTCTGCTAGTAATAATTAAAATATACTTAATTATACACATGTTCGTAAGAGGAAGCAGGTTTTTAAGACAGATCGTTTTCCTCAAAGTTTTTAGTTACGTTTAGTTTTGTTCTTTGTTTTAGTACGTAACTTGATTCACTACAACTTACGAGTACATTAGTAGCCCGATGATAGTCTAAGCGTAATATTCTTAGATTACATACATATTACAAACGCCGTATAGCAATATCGCTGCGGCAATCTACCGCAACGCAAGCAACGTGGCCTCTCTCTTATGTTTACCAAAATGCCTAAGGTTTACGTTTTAAATAAATTCCGCCCCGAGGCAAATTACGGAGGTGCGATAGGATGTAACTCTTGTTTGCTTTCCCGAAAGGGAAACAGGATTAAAATGACAGATAAGGAAATGTAAAGCTCGCTTACACGTTTATGTACAGGGGCTCACACACGCTAGAACAACTAATATTATGTATTCTGCGGCTAGACAACCTCGGCAAGACAGATTGGTGAGTAAGAGACTCGTAGGAAAAATTAAACCGGCTAGCTATCACGATTCTTGAAATAGTAAATACCGTACAGCTTGGTGACAGACAGACGAGCAGACGGACTTACTATCAGTCAGATAGCGACCTCCGTTTTGTAGTAATAGTAGTAGTAGTAACAGGGTCTCGTTTTTACCCTTTGGATAATGAAACCAAAAATCATTCGCTTGGCTTACTGTTTGCCTGCCATAACAATAAAACACTTTTGATAATGAGCAGAGTTTATTTTTTATGCAGGCGTTGCAAAGAAAAATGTCTGTAGAAAGTAACATTTATTAACCAACAAGCTTAATTATTATTGCTTTAAATGCATTTTTTCTCATATTATAACAAAACAAGTAACAACGTCCAAGTATTAAGCTCGTCACAGACAGAGCAGGTAATGTATATTAATGTACATTACATCCCGGTATGTATATCTTTTCATTATATTAATGTATCACACACACAACAGGTAATGTAATGTATCCTTCCCTACATTTCAAAGCTAAACGCCCCGCTTGACGCACATTTCAGCTGCTAAAGTGTTATACAGGTTGTTCTTATTTTTAATGTTGTAATACTATGACCTTTCGAGTTACTAGCACTAGATAGATAGATTAGATTCACTAGATAGTTCATCAGAAGATGATTCGGATTGTAATTTTGTTTGTGCCAAAAACAGAACGATGTGGATTGAAGATATTTGATTGAAAATATAGGCTCTGGGGAACAGACTGCCTGCAGTACCCTGCTGTGAAGTGCTGTGCCAAGGTGGCAAGTGGCAACACTGTGTGTATCTGTCTATCATACACATATAATCACAGACATTTTTGAACACCCTATGAAGAGAAGAGATGTATCGTAAAATACAGAAATATATTGAGATGTAATAATAAATTTAATAATAAATTTATTTATTCACAAAAAATACAGCTTTACAAAAACATTGGTGGAGATTTCTATTAAGTAGAGACTTGTGCCAGAAATCTCCGCGAATTATCAAAATATAAATGTATATTTTCATATAGCTCGGTATCTTAAGATACGAAGATGTAAAAATATACATTATAGCTGCTGTTCGTGGTCTCCTGACGATTTCTATAGAAAGATGTATTGAGATGTATCGTGCTATAATATACATCTTTACATTACCTGCTCTGTGTGTGACAAGCTTAATAATATTATATCAGTATTAAAATAATTTTAATATAATAATATTCAGGTTAGTAACACAGTACATTACCTTAATATAATGAAAACATTATTTACAAGCCCAATAACACCTTGGTTAAGTTTAGTAAGGTACACCATATTTTGTAAATTTTTAGTAAAATTTGAAATCTTCTTTCTTGGTTCCACAGTTGCACATCACTTTTTCGACAGTGTACGGACCATCTAAAAAGATAAAAGAAGAGTCAATTTTCTTATTAGACTAATTTATAAAACACATTTGTTACTTTCTTTGTGTTTCGATTCCCACGTTGGCAAATTGTAACTTTGGGCAATTTGACCTTCATGCGTCGAATGAGCATGTAAAAAGTTGCTGATAAACTTGCCTGATATCTAGCCAGTTGTGTAAGTCATCGTTTGCCTCGTCGTGAGCCAGACGTTAAAAACGTACTGGCTTATGCCCGGTTATTTTTTAACTAGCGCTTTCGATTGGTTAACGTTAAAGTATTAACCAATCACTGGTGAATACATAAACTCATATAAAAACACTACAGAAACTAAGGACCGGCAGAAAGGGTAATTTACCTATATTGAACCAGACGTTGGAGGGAATCCCTGACTCCGCTCGGGCGGCCACCATGGCCGCTCTCAACGCGAGGGGTATTCCCACCCCGAGGCACGTAGCGGGCTCACCGGTTGCTGAGAAAGCAGTCATTGTAATACCGAAATGTGTTAACGATATAATTCAAATTGTTTATACCTAGGTATTCAGAAATGAGTACTCGGGGCGGTGATGTGGGGACACCGCCGCCCATTGCACCGAGTCCTACAGAGAGCCGTGATGAGCAAGGTGTTCCTGCGCATCACGGCCCCCTGAGTAGCGGGGTGGTGTCGGGTCTGCAAAATGTGGATGATCGCTGGTAGAGTTACGGTAGGTTCTATGGTACCCGCAACTCTGCCGTGGAGCACCATGGGGTTTTAGTGGGTAGACCACGCAGGAGTTCCACATACCCCGGCCGATGTCCCCAATTTGCCGGGGATGCGTAAAGCATTACCCCATGTTAAAAAAAAGTTATTCAGAAATGAAATTTCGGCTAATATCCAGATTTTATTCTGCACTAGATGACTAACTTCATCGCGCCAAAATTCTATTTTTACCATACATGAATTTGAACCGTACATATTTCTGGGGTAAAAAGTATCCTATGTCCTTTCCCGGGACTCAAATGATCTCCATACCCATGTCTATTGACGCAACGGAGTTGCAGACGTCATCTAGGTTAGTATAAAACATACCTTTAGCCCCAAGAATCAACTCAGTGCTGTAGGATCTTTTCCTAAAGTATACCCTGAAGTCCTGGGGTATATCCTTGGCCTGCGGCACCCAGTACTCCCAGCTCCTGTCGGAGAGTAGTTCTCCGGAGTCCTTGTCGTATATCAGCTCCTCGCTCGTCCAGTATCCCACACCCATTATGTAGGCACCTTCCACCTATAATGCCAAATTGGTGAACAATTAACCTTTTATTTTGGCGTTGTTCCAACCAGATAAAAGATAGACACATATTTAATAAATGGATATAATATAAAAATTAAGTTTATGAGTTTGTATACTTGTTATTTCTTCACGTCTAAACGGCTGGAGCAATTTTAATAAAATTTGCTATGGAATAAGTTGATACCTTGGATTAACATATAGGCTACTTTTCACTGTGATAAAATATCACAATTAATTTTCCCTAATAAACCGCGGGAAACATACCATTTATGCAACATGAATTTAGATGTAAGCAGATGCAAGTAGAAAAAAATTGCTAATCCATTAATTTATTATAATTGATTTTAAGCTGACGTTGACATGCAGCTGCAACCTGTTTGAGCCGTAGTTGCCTAATATTTCCTTTCTCTCGTCCAGAGCATGTAATTAGATTTATGCAAGATAAAAGTAACTGTAGTCTGTCGATATGATTTTCGAAAGATATTATGATGTTAACTCACCTGACCAATGTCAATAGCTGGATTGATACTTTTACCACAATCTTCTATTAGGTCCACTCTTATGATTTCGTATTCACCAGTCAAAACGTCTATCTCCACTTCATTCAAACCTATACCGTAGATGTGGTATGCTTGGACATCTGCTATGTTTACAAAACCATGCGCTTGTAGATCTATATCCATTGAGTGTGCTTTCTTGACTAATTCGGGCCATGTAGGATTGTCCATCTCCTTTCGTATAGGCTCCAGTCTTTTCAACATTTCCTCGCAGCATCTTCTTACACCAATACCGACATTTTGCGATGCTGTAGCTCCACCGGAGACGAAGCTATTGGGCGTTGTAGTCGTATCGTTGGCTTTAATTTGGATTTTGTCTACAGGTATTTTGAGATAATACGCACAAATTTGAATGGCCTTAGTATTCATACCCTGACCCATTTCTACTCCTCCATGGGTAATAACGACAGTTCCATCTTCGTGGTATACATTTAGATTCACGTCAAAGTATTGGAAAGCTGCTGGAGTCCATCGTATAAATGAAAATCTTAGCCCGCGTTTCTTCCATCTATTTTTACTGTTAAATTCATCAACCAGTGCTTTTCTGTTCGCGTAATCTCCATTAGTTTTGAGAGTTTCGAACATTTCTACCAATTCACCGAACTGTTCCCTGTCTAGATTTGCTAGACGTACATCAACTGGATCTAAATTCATTTCGTAAGCTATATGCTCCATCATAAGTTCACACATGGCTATATTTTCAACAGTTACTGAAATTAAAATGAAACATAATAACATTGTCGCTGCTATTTTAATGTAACCTATTTTCATTTCGTATAAATAAAACATAATAATGATATTTATTTTTATTATGTTTTATTTAAATTACAGCTACATTTAGAAGGTCATACATAAAATTTAAAAAATAATGCCCTAAGATTTTATCACAAAATGTATTAACACAAAATTTAATACTCTATAGAGGCTTTTATTTAGGACAAAGGATGTCGACGAAAGAAAGTCGTTGCACGTTCATTATGAAAATTAAAGTAAAAATTCACGATGTACATTTTAGACTTTTACCTCACTGTCGGCTACTTGTTTCGTTATTAATATAACGTTTTAAGCATAAGACTAGGTGTTAAGATATTTTTTTCCAACAACTTCTTTCATTTTCCTACATACGGAATCTGTGCATTTTTTGTGGAATTATCCACGAAAAATTTTAACTCTTTTTATTAAAAAAGGGGTTTTAACGCGTTTTATTAAAAAAGCGTTAAAACTTTTGTCCCGAATATAAAGTTATCATTTAATAAACAAAATTGTTTACAGCGGATAACTCATACAAGATTTCCTTCCAAAGAAAGGATTCCTTTCAAAAGAAGAAGGCAAACCTGATTCTTGGAAAAAAAGACAATAATAATTATAGACACTGTTTAAATATATACAACTAGCTGTTGCCCGCGACTTCATCCGCGTGGACTTCAGTTTATAGCGCGCGATGTCAACAAAATTGGTGTCAAAAGCTTTGATAAAAAAACCTGGTACCCCTTAACTCAAAACAGCTGTGCAGTGTGCACATAATATTTAATTTTTAAAATTAAACTTTATATTTTATGCCAAATTTTAAAGCTCATTTAGCCCCCCAATTACACAACTTTACCCTTAATTTATTTATTTTGATATGTTTAAGGTTACGTCACTGTATTTAATATAAACTTTATATTATATACACGTTATTTAATAAGTCAGTAATAAAGAAATTACAATCGAAAAAATCAAAACTTGATTGTATGATGATACCACGTCTTATAGAAAGATGTTGGGCAAGCGTTAGCGCGATGTAAAAGACGCACGGCGCCATCTAGTATAAATTTTTGGAACTAACTTAATTTGAACAAATTTTTGTATTTTCACCCCCTTACAACCCTTTTTCCAGTAAAAAAGTAGCCTATGTCCTTTCTCAGGCTTTAGACTATCTGTATACAAAATTTCATTAGAATCGGTTCGGTAGTTTTGGCGTGAAAGCGAGACAGACAGACAGACAGAGATACCTTCGCATTTATAATATTAGTATAGATACATTAACTAGGTTACTCACTGGGAGATCTACACCAGGTGTTAGAAGGCGTATCGGTGAGCGTGTTATACGAGGTGTACTTCCAAGGCTCTTTCTTGTAGCAGTTGTGATACTCTCCCAGCCCAATCGGTTGGAGATCCTCCGCTCGCACATAGCCATTGTCTGAGTACATCTCGCATTTGGCGTATTGTATCACTCCTTTTTCATTTACACCCATCTGAAATAATATCAACATTACTTTATAGGTAAAGGGCTACTGTAAACGCTCAAACCGAAAATAATAGAAAATAATACTTAATAGTATATTAAAAAGATAAAACCAACATCAAGTTATACGTAATTAAGAATTAAAATTCCCGATGTCAAAAACTACTGAACCCATTTTAATAAGACTTGCAGTATTCCCTAAGTTGAATAAAAGTATTGTTCAGCAACAACAATTCAATATATTAAGTACTTACAACAAAAAAATAATCACTTAAATCGGACTTGTAGTTCCATACATTCACTTTTAATTTGGCACATTTGTTCAGAAGCTGCTATAGATTAACATAATAAACAAAAACTGGACAGTTCAGGAAATATTACATACATACGCGTCGAATTGATAACCTCCTTTTTTTGAAGTCGGTTAAAAAAATATAGACAGATGAACATAATATTATAACCTTTTTGGAAGTCGGTTTAAAACTACTTGGAATTTGAGTAGGAATTAAATTGCTTAAACACTGGGACATAGAAAAGCGCAGACACCAGATAGAGGCTAGGGTCCGTAGTGGGCAGGATATTAAAATAACTTAAATAATTGGGAATTTCGTGAAAACTTATTTTTCTTACTTCCCTCGGCCTGGGCTGGTTTTCAAATTATTGTACGAATTTTTAATGTATTTTAAGAAATTTGCTTAAGCCCTACACTAGAATTATACTTACCTCGAAGCCGAGGTAAGCCGGTAGTCTTTTCCCCACAGCTTTCATGTTTGTTTTCAAGGGCTGTATGAATCTGCAGGGTCGATTCAACTTATATACGACCAGGTTACATGCAATAGCGACTTGAGTGGATCGGGAAATTTTATACCCATAAGCACCTCCGACGCGACGACAAGACACATCGATCCTAAAAATAAATGAAATAAGACTAGTTGCGTATAGCGTTCCATTTCAACGTGGTAGAGCCATGTTTCGGCACGAATGGGCTGGCTCGACCGGAGAAATACCACGGGCTCACAGAAAACCGGCGTGAAACAGCGCTTGCGCTGTGTTTCCCTACCCTTCCCTATTCCCTTCCTTACCCTCCCCTATTTCCTCTTAAAAGGCCGGCAACGCACCTGCAGTTCTTCTGATGTTGCGAGTGTCCATGGGCGACGGAAGTTGCTTTCCTTCAGGTCCCCTTATTTCATAAAAAAAGCGTAACGTAATACTATAATTCCTTGAATCATATTTTTCTTTCATAGATCCAGAAATGTTTTAGTAAAACTACTCACCTATTAACATCCATTTTTAGAGCTTTAGCAGTCATTTGCTGAACAACATCCACCCACTGCGTAGCTGTATAGACTTGTATACCTTCTTCAGTTGGATGAGATACACATACCAACGTTTCCATGCAAAAATGATATTGTCCATATATCGTGTTATCTCCTTTTATTACTTTCTTCACGTCATTCCCTATTTTGGTTGGTTCCATACTTATGAATTGGGTATTTCTAGACGATTCTTTTATTGCATCTTTAACATCTATCACAGGTTTTTTGACGTTACTGTAAGTGACTGATACGAGTTTAGTCGCTCTTTCTGCTAAAGACTGAGTTTCAGCGACCACTACTGCAACAGGTTGATTGTAATATTTTACGTCTCCACTACAAAGAACCTCTTCGTTATCTACGTGCAATATTCTTCCTTTTGGTATGAAACTGTTCACGCCAGGTATATCTGATGCTGTATAGACAGCGATGACACCCGGACATGCCTGAGAAAAGTAAAAACTGTTCTATTCGATTTTTCAACACTATCATTTGAGGTAAAATTTATATAGCTGTCGATTATTATGAAATGAGCCACAAAAACTTAAAAAATTGATTATTTAATTTTAAATTATTTAAAAATAAATAACGTTATACAATGCAATAACTACCTATGGCTAGATCTTATAATATTTTTGTTTCCCAATGTTCCTCATGTTACTGAAGCATCATTTTCTCTTAATTTACCAAATTTTCCTTCTCCCTAGAAAGATGCATGTTCTTCGGTCGGCTTTGTTATTATGTATGTTCTAAATTTTTCGTTTCTTGCCAACCGGTGGTCGGATCTGGACTATGGGGTCTTACTAGACTCGCGGAAGCGTGTTCCAGTTGAAAGAGCTGGCTAATGTTACAGGAACCATTTGGCAGCACTTTCGACGAAATTATGTTTTTGTTCAGCTATTTATTATATTGAAAGATTTTTTTTCTTACCAAAGCGCTGGTCGGATCGATTCTAGCGATCTTGCCGAGCCCGACGGTGCTCAGCACGAAGGCGGCGTACACCTCGTTCTGCAGCGTCGGCACGTCCTCCGCGTATTTCGCCTCGCCCGAGCACTGCAGCTGAAGTGGGATTCAACATTTAATCTGCATGTAAATTATATAAGCGTTGGGTGTAATATCGTTGGATGTATTTGAGTTCCTTTCGGGTGCAAGCATGAAGATAAAATCAGGCCAAATTTTTTTTTTCAATTGGCGGTTTTCGGAATTGATTGAGGTTTTATTGGAAAAGCCTTGCTTTAGTTTTCCAGTTCAGGATTGAGGATACTCAGGGTCCATTACAGATAGAGAGTCATAATATATTAAATTGGAACTAAAATGATATTAAAACATTGCTTACAATTTTGTAAGTTGCAAAATCAATTATTACCGAAGTTTTTACAAAGTAATTTCCTAACTTAAAAGAAATGCAATAATTTCATTCGTGCACTATTATAAAGCCTTCTATTGTGATTATTTTCAGTAGCAGTTTGGCACGTTTGGACAAGTGTGTTGTAAGTGTAATAATATTATGAACATACTAATCCATCCAATTTGGGTATAGCCTGGTTGACGGGCCAGTCCTTGGTGTCAGTGTCGAATGTTTGCCGGCCACTCGACACCGGCCGCGCTTTGTGCACCTTGATGGCGCCTGAAGCGTACTTCGGCCGGAGAATGTTCGCAGGGCATATCGTTAGCAGGCCCTGAAAACATTATCAGTTTTCTAGTCAAAAATTGCTGTAATGAATAAGTCGCTTAGGCCTGTCGCCGCTTTTTTTTATGAAATAAGGGGGCAAACGAGCAAACGGGTCGCCTGATGGAAAGCAACTACCGTTGCCCATGGACACTCGCAACATCAGAAGAGCTGCAGCTGCGTTGCCGGCCTTTCAAGAGGGAATACGCTCTTTTCTTGAAGGTTACGTCTACCCCATTCAGAGACCTTCTCGCTTTAGGTGACATAGCCTAATTGACAATTTTTTATCATGATTGCAAAGCAGTCTATAGCGCACCCAAGTGATGTCTGTAATGGAGTTTCATAAACAAATAAGCCGGTCTACATGATAGGAACCTCCTATCATGGCCCTATGTGCAAAGGCCGTATGAGAGTAATTATGTCATAATGTGCATTGAATAAGATCCCTAAGCATTACCTAACTGAAATTAAGTCCAAGACCTCATGACAACAAGAAAGTATCAGACATCTTATGAGATATTAAGGCTGGCCTCACACAGCCGGAATTTCATAATCGGAAATTCATATTCTTACAGATCGATCTATGAAATTCATAATCTGAAAAAATCAGAATGTATGGTGAGCGTACTGATATTGTATGGTATTCCGGTCTTTCTGAATTAAGAATATGAATTTCCGATTATGAAATTCCATCTGTGTGAGGCCAGCCTAATATTATTGTTACAAAAACTCCGTCACACCAGATCTGTAACGTCACGCTGTGAGTAATGGAGTCGGCGTGACGCCGGAGTGATGAGTGACAGTATTTATCTGGAACACGCAGACTCATCTCACTATAGCCAGAAGCAGGTTATATACGTATTGAGCAATAAGCATGCAGCGTGCAACAATGATAAGTATAGGTACTATCAGAGAAGTTGATTCCTAGGCAGATGGCGGCGTAATTTGGTCGCGTTTTAGACAAACCCACCCGACCATCATCCGATCAGCTACATTGAATGACACAAGCCGACCACATGACGTAGGTTCGTCAACATCCTAGAAATCAATTTACTCGATGGTACAATGTTAAATTGCACCTTCCATCTTAATGGCACAATATTTAAAAAATAATAAATTAAAGGGCGGATGAGCGGAAGTAAACGATGTGAAAGGTATATTATTGTATGAAAAAGGGAGATCGCAGACGACAGACTTTTTGTGCGATCGAGTCTGCGGCGCCCATACATTCGGCATGGCCGCGCCATGCCTATTGTATGGGCGCCGCAGACTCGATCGCACAAAAGTCTGTCGTCTGCGATCTCCTAAAAAACATTTCCATAAGGCGCATCTCAGACGAAAGACTATCCATGACGCACTTTTTAGTTCGTGGAGAACGTATGCAATTATTATATGCAGTAACACACACGTCTGCGCTGTGCGTCGTGTGCGTTACTGCATATACGTTTTATTTCCACGAACTTAAAAGTGCGTCACGGATAGTCTGTCGTCTGCGCTGCGCCTAACAAAGTCAGGACTCAGGATAACTATGCCTATGGGCGTTTATGCAGTTGAGGATTACCGCTAGTGATGCGTCGCGTTGTATAAATTTCATTTTTCATTATGATTTATGGATAGTTTGATGTTTAGGCTCATAAAACATTGTTGCAGAAAATTCAATATTATGGTAAATCCAGTTAATTCTTTTAATTTCGAAAAATATTTTATTCAAGCAGCAAAAATATATTCCGCATTTTTATAATGTAATATTTACGCTAGGTGCCTGGTAGCGCCACTTTTAATTAAGGCTTGCACTTTTTACGAGGGTTCATTACAGACTGTAATTAGATCAAAGCGGAGACTTAACATTCACTAGCTCCTACACTTTTTATATCCTGAAAATTAATGTGTCCTTTCACAGTTTCCGTTATATTTTAAGCTGTTGCATAGCTTTTACCGCGGACTCACGAAATTCCGTAACGAAAAAACCTAACACCCCCACTCCGACCGGTACAGTGTTGGTCGGTGCGGCGTTGTTAGGCACGGTGTTTGTGTGCGTGCGACTATATATGCAAATTTAATTGCATAAATTAATAAAAAAATGCTATGCAATAGCTTTATCGCGGCAGTCTCCGAGTGCCACACGAATTTTTTATATATTTTTTGTTTTTAAATCTTAAGACTCATCAAACGACCGGAGATAATATAATAATATAGATACGGATCTAAACTTTCTTTGGCTTACACTGAAAAAAAAATCGAACTTTCTATGAAAATTCATTTAAAGTTATGATGTTAAATTTTGTTGTCAGTTGTTAATAGTCTAATGGTTTGTATCTACAGATGCGGCTTGCTAAGTTTTATAGCGTACTTTCGGCGTTAATAATTATTATTTGGGCGTTAAGCCTCAAATATTTTTGTATAATATAATAAGTAATATTATATTTTATGCATATTTATTCCTTATTTATTTGCAAGTCTATAATATATTAAAGAAATATTGTATTAGTTTTAATTATTATGTTAATTTCTAATGTTAACCGTACCATAAACCTAAACAACTAAATCAGTATACAGTGTGTAACAAAAATAATTGATAATACTTTAGGGTGTGAACGTGTTGCTTGTAGAGAGTTCACTGTGAAAGTAGCAGCGCTGAAAGACGATTTTTTTTTTTACTTTTGTATGGGCAAGGGCCCGAGCATCTCGAGTTTCCCCTAAAATTTTGGTCTTTCAGCGCTGCTACTTTCACAGTGAACTCCCTACAAGGAACGCGTACACACCCTAAAGTATTATCACTTATTTTTGTTACATATTTATTACATATAATGTACATATTTTAAGAAGTCCATTTTTGACTTATATTATTTTTATCCTGCTATCTATTTGTGAACTCTCCTGTCTCGCAGGGTTGCTTAGAAGAGATCGCTTATAGCGATAAGGCCGCTCTTGCTATCTTAGTTTTTAAATTCCATGGGAGAGCCATGCTTCGGCACGAATGGGCTGGCTCGACCGGAGAAATACCACGGGCTCACAGAAAACCGGCGTGAAACAGCGCTTACGCTGTGATTCGCCGAGTGAGTGAGTTTACCGAAGGCCCAATCCGCTACCCTCTCCTATTCCTTCCCCACCCTCCCCTATTCCCTACCTCCCGTATTACCCTATTCCCTCTTAAAATTGGGGCACGATGGGCGATGGAAGTTGCGTTCCATCAGGTGGCCCGATTGCTTGTTTGCCCCCTTATTTCATTAAAAAAAAAGTATTTAAAGTCTGTTTGTATACCCATTTATATGTGAGCAATAAAGTGTTTATCTATCTATCTATTTACCTTATAAAACAGAGACAACGCCTCCTGCCTCCGATACTCCACTGAGGGTTCTGGAAGCTTCAGGGTCACCACCATCTCAGCATCAAGCACCTTCAACGCGCCCTGGAGGGTCTCGTTCGTGAATAAAGGCTTGCCTATCAGGAATTTCTCCGTTTTGAACGCCCTGAGGAAGTTCTCCGAGAGACCGCTATAGATGATCCTGCATCGTCTGACGATGTTTTGCTGGTCCAGCTGGTAAAGGTAGCCGCTGTGTAGCATAGCGTGAGCGTTCTGTGATCTAGGCATAATCTAGAACATGAAAAAATACTTATAGTGAGCAGAAACAGTATGTCAAATTCAAAGTAACATTAAACACTGAGGTATAATTTTTACATTATTTTTTAAGTCTTTCGCTCTGTTATTCCTTTACGTTTAAACCCAAATAAAGTAATTTTTTAGTGCCCAAAAATATATTTGCAGCTAAGCAAAAAAAAAAATTACATCTAGTAAGTAATAAGTATTGGACAAATACCTTGAAAGTTACGACTCTATTTTCGTAACTATTCAGTGGAGGCAGCATCACGTTCAATATAATTTTTCCTTTCATATCCTCCTTCAAGAATGATCTCATTGACATTGATTTCTTCACTCCGGGGCCAGTTACTGAAATATTGTGAAAAATATATTAAAAAAAATATTACCTACACCCAAAAAAATATGCAGACATCTTAGGTCTTTGATGAACTAGTTTTTATATGGTATTACGGTTAAAAGTCCTTTTTTGTTATATTTTTTTAGCTTGCTGTTTTATCTTAACTTACCAATTGTTATTTGTGCTCCGACAGTTGCTAGCATAACGAATATATCCGACTTAAATGTTTTGTTTTGGCTTTTCAACATCAGATTACCAGCTATTGTACCAATCTGAAAAATAAAGTTCCTTTGAAGTTTAATTTCAAATTCCTCACAGATTTTTCAGTTCTTATTGGGAAGCAAGTCTATGTTGTTATCTTTTCATTTCTTTTTATGCTTATATAAATGGCTGCTAGTCAAGTTATTTTACTAGCTAATGATTGCTGCTTACGTTTTTCACTGGAATGTGTGCGACCAGACTGAGATGATCATTCAACACTTGCAAGTATTTAAAATTATTATCGTTAGCACTCAACTGCTGAAAAATCTGTGCGAGCTCCGATAAGGTGGTTCCGCCTCCAATCACTAAGTTCTGATCAAAATAGTAACCTCTCAGTTCGGGAATATCTGCTATATCTATTAGTATTCTTGGGTATTCTTCAATTGGGTATACACCTAGAAGAATTGCAAAATGCGAATGATTAACGGAAACGTTAACTATACTTTACTCTTGTCTCTATTGATTAGAAGGTCGTTGGATTGATCTTATACCCATTAGGGTTTTTAACTACACAAGTAATGAAGCAATATACCAGCGTTCATATTCACACTTAGATCGAGTAATGTTCGGTCCGGACGCACGAAAGTTTAGTTTCTCACAACAATTAATGTGATAAGAACTTACAGTTGTTCCACTTTACCTTTGCCAGTATTTCCTGCAACAAGCATGTAGGAGTCTATTCCTCTTTCTTGGAACACGCTGAATATGTCGTTAATAGTGTCAATTTTGTACCAGAATCTTCCATCCTGTAGCTTTATGTTAATCAGTCTATTACCAACATCTTCTTTGTTTATTAGACACCAGTCGAACTCTTCACAGTTTGATTTCGAGCATGCCTCTCCTGTTTTTTTGCAAATTTTCAGATCCTCTATGTCCATTATGTCGATAGAATCATAGGAATCAGACGCGAATTTCTTGAATGCTTCCAAAATCGGTCTGTAGCCAGTACATCTGCAGACGTTGCTACCCAGAGATTGTTCGATTTCTAGTCTTGTCATTCTTTTGTTTTTCAGTAAACTGAAATTATTATAATAACAATAAGTTACTTGTGCACATGTTTTTATATATGGAGTTATTTTGGTCTTTTAGGCTTTTTTTCTACTAAAGTGTAGCTCTAAGTGGAGGTTTCAATATCTTTGATTTTGTAAAGTCTACAAGTCATTGTTAAATCAGTGTAATTTATTTATTTATTCAGTCAATCTTGTCTACACTTAAAATGTTCTAAGTAATTGTAGAACTTATAAATATGTATATTTATTAGTTTGGGGAAAAGTTTCTTCGCATTTTATATGAAAATTCAAAAAGTTTTTGTATAAAGTTTATTTACAATTAACTAAATCATTTTCAAATTAAATCATTTAAATTCAGAAGGGGTGTGGTTCACCATTATGGTGAATTCTTCTGTTGATTAATTCCGGCCGCTCTCTCTCAACTTATTGCTTTAATCTCATCAGTTTCAGGCAAATTAGTTTAACAGGCAAGGCAGGCAGTTCATTCTGAACTGTACTGCGAACGCAGTACAGTTCAGAATCGATGGTCCTGCCTGGCGGTAACAGCTCAAAATGAATAATGCCCTTCCAATACCACCACACACACAGCATCACCTTGTTGCGAGTTAACCCGGGTTTCGCCACAGTCTATGAAGCCTGACCGGCCTTTGACCACGATCTTTTTCGCCCGCTCTTGTCGTTCGTTTTTCCTATTTTTCCTCTATAGTGGTACGGAACCCTTAGTGCGCGAGTCCAACTCGCACCTGCCCGATTTTTTAATCGAGTTCTCTCTAAAACCACATTAATGTAATTTTCTTTTTTCCTTTATGCAGTACTTAATAAAACACTCCAATAAAACCCATTATGATCAGAACTGATTGGAGTTTTTACGACTGTCGACTTTTAATTTTATTCATTTTGTATTCAAATTAGACGATTGAGAAAATATTTGACCATTACTATTTGCTCAATTTGTTCATTACCATTAATTTACAATTCAAACTCCACAATAATAGTACACTGTACATCTGATAAATCAGCTGGGGGGTATTTTGGATAAATTCGCAATAGGCTACAGGGCTACAGGGCTCCGAAAGTAATCGGTAATTTTAGCGTCAGTCTTGAGCCTTGACATAAGGCATCGTCAATGACATAGTGATGCCTGTTAAACTAATTTGGAAATTAGACCAATTTTACTAAGAGAATCTGCCCCAACCAATCAATCCCAAGCGACAGCCGGCTGCCGCATAACAATTGAAAATCTTTTGTGTCTGCGATACCCACGATGGAGGTGTAGTTACGACATAGATCCAAGCCAAATCCAAGTGAAAAACATCATCATTATTAGCAATTTACCGCCAGTTATAGTTTTGATAATTTACTAAAATTATAATAATCATTACTTATCCGATATTTCGGATATCAATCAGTAGAAGAGGAAATGGAAAGATAAACAATAGAAATCGTGTAATACAAAACCGCGCGAGATGGCTTCAGAACACAATGGGAAATAAAATGTCGGAAATTCAGAACAGGTCTGAAATCTGATAGATATTAAAAGGTTGGATTTCTCCGGCTTTACTGAGAGTCGCCCAAATTAATTTATTATCTAAGGGTGGGTTGCACCAGAGGCGTAGTTATCGTTAAGGTTAAGGTTATCGTCAAATATGGCGTCCATTATGGACTTTAACTAGGGATATGACAGTTCATTTGACATTTTGTTACGGTTAAAGTTAAAGTTATAGTTCAAGTAAGTTGGTGCAACCCACCCTAAGAGGCAATCATAATAATTTGTAAATTGTGAACTTGGCTTTACAATATTTCATTGGTTTATTTGCTTGCTTCAAAACTACTTGTTGTGTTTAGTGAGATTGATTATTATTCTTTATTAAACGTTTAAAACATGTTATTACTTTAATAAGTATTAACACGTTGACAACTGTAATAAGAAAACAAAAATGTTGGTTTATAGTCTTATGGTCAATATATTATTTTAATTTGGAAAATTTGATTTATAATTTAAAACATAATATAATTACATATAATATTAAATCATCTCTTCTCTTATAAATATGATTACTTGCACAAAGTTTACCCTATTGCTAGTAAGCTTATGAATATTCCACGTTTGATAACGTCTTTTTGCGACTGTTATTAAGCAATTTGCGGCTATTACATTGCAATCTTTTTGTGGAGATAATATTATAAAGTGTTGTGTAATATAATAATATGAATGTGTGAAATCGGCATAAAAAAGTCAAGACAGTAAGTAACCATAATTTGTACAAGTTTGTTACTACTTATAATTTTTAACCGACTTCCAAAAGGAAGGAGGTTATATTATGTTCGTCTGTGGGTATATTTTTTTATTATAAACCCCCCCCCCAATACTATAACATTTATATTATAGTTTATATAAATGTTACTGAAGAACTGCAACCAGTTTTCCGATGATCAAAAAGGTGGTACCTTCTATTCTACTTCTTATCTAGTAGACAGAAGACGAATAAGGAAGCAAAAAGAAAATTTAAAGAAAGAAAATGTGATGGTCCATGTAAACCGTCTTTATTTCTAGATATCGGCCAACTTAGCGCAATTTTTAATAAACTCTACACATATAATTTGACAAAACTATGAACACATGCTATACAATATACATGCATCACCTCTTTTATCATCATCCTCAGCACCCTCACCTGTACATAGCCATCACCCATCCCGGGCTGCAGTACCCACACTGGGTCCCGTTGTTCTCAGCCAGCACCGTCTGCACCGGGTGGTAGCCAATCAGCTTGTTCCCGATGCCCTCCACGGTGGTCACATCCCAGTTGTGACAAGAGGTCACTGATACTAGACACTGGAAGAGATGGTTAATATTACCTGACTATATTAAGAGGATTATTGTAATGCATGGATTGTATATTGTAAATGCAAAAATGTGTATCTCTGTTTGTCTGTTACCTTCACGCCCAAACCGCTAAAACCGATTTTGCTGTTTAGTATGGAGATACGTTGAGTCCCGGAAAAGGACATAGGATAAATTTTATTCCGTCAAAATGATCTATAATTTAAATTAGAGATATACATTTGTCTTGGTTGAACAAGCACCTCGTAAAGAGGGGTCATGAATTCATGATGGAAAACTATGATTGCCACCATGATATAAAGCTGTCTTGATGCGCAATCGACGACGATTACGAAAAAGCTTAGAAGATTCGTTTCTCTACGTTCGTCATCGGTTGTCGTCGTTGAGACCTCCTTACTCCATAGTCAATCGAGATACCACATTATAAAACCTTCGGTACTAAAATAGATTTTAACAAATAAAATATTTTACTTAGTACTCACGTGATTTGAAGTTGGGGCTATCATCAACATACAAAAACTATCAATTTATTACAATAATATATTCCAACCATGAGATTTCTCAATGACCTATGGCTTTTATCATAATATTGGTCACGATTTTAACACGCCTTTTTATTGATATGATACAAAAACTATTCTCATAAACATTGTTATTCTGATTATAATAATATGACGATTTGTTTAGAAACTCCTCTGAAGTCAGAGGTCTAAATGTCAGAGGTTCCTGTGGACAATATTTTGTCACTTTCATTTGTATTTTTACCGTTGCCTAACACTGTAATATAATCAGCTGATCAGAGTTTTATTGGTGCTATAGTCTAAGTCAAAAGTAACTTCTTTATCGCTGCTATTTCCACAGCAAAATGGTACACACGTACTACCTTTTTATTATCACTTGGTTTGTTACACCCCTTAGAAATTTGTTGATTGCAAGTTCTTTCCATATTAATTATTACTATATCAATTAGTAGTATAAAAATAACGATGAAAAGCTAAAAGTAAACCACTACTTCGTAAATTATAACGAAAATCACCAAAAATATAATTTCACAGAAACAGAAAAATTCACAAATTTTAACGAAAAACGACAGGAGTATTAAGTACATAGCTACGATGCAACAAAATGCACATAACCTCTGCCATTATCTTCATTCCTAACCCACTAACTTAATCGGATATAAGCCTTGCCCATTCTTCTCCCAAACAATATAACTTTAAACCTGTCGCCCCGAGGCAGCTTGTCTCCTAATTCGGGCGATTCTAAAAGCACAATAATTTATCCGTTATCCGGCCGTATATACGGGGGCTGGCGGATTGAACTACGTGCTAAAGTCCGGCAATAAAACCGGACCGGAGAATTCGATATTTAAAGGGAGTTTAACCGAAGTTAAACGTTATTAGGTTAATGATTTCGTATTTCGCTAACTCGGTATGAAGTGGATATTCGTTGTAAGTATCGAGCGAACGTAGATTCGAGGGATTTTATGAAGTAATAAATAAGTTTTTGTGACTGCAAAAGGAAATACCGGGTCCGTACATTTTGAGATGATTGAAATTAAATGATGTGCTGTGTGATGACGTAGACTCGACTTTGAGCATTACATAGCAAGTTGAGTTCACTGTCACATAGCGTTGATGTTACAAGTTGTATCAAGATATTACACATCGTATTACTGCTCGGTTCTCCTCCCTCACTGATGTAATGCTCGACTCTGTAAAGTTACATTACAAGACGACCTCTGTGGCTCAGTGGTGAGCGCGTTGGTAGCTCAAGCCGGGGGTCGCGGGTTCGAATCCCGCCGACGGAACAAAAAGTTTTCAATGTTCCCAGGTCTGGATGTATATTAAATATGTGTATGATATAATAAAAATCTTAAATATATGTATAGTATAAAAGTATTAAATATATTTCCGTTGTCTGGTACCTGTAACACAAGTCCTTTAGGTACTTAGCACGGGGCCAGACTGACGTGGTGTGAAGCGTCCATAGATAAAAAAAAGCGAATGCTCCCGGTGAGGGAGCACCTTAATAAGTTTCTTAATTAATTAAAACTTCTCCAGTATTAATGTCCATGGGCAGCGACAATCGCTTGCTCACGATTTGTTTGCTCATATCTCTTCTCTCATGACACTTCTTACTTCTCACTTCCCGCTAAACTCTTAACTCTTACTCTTCCTATACTCACCGAATTGACACTCTCAGGTTTCCCATCTCGGCCCTTAGTGATGGTGACGACGCAGGCGCCGCAGCCACCCTCCCTGCACATGTACTTGGTACCGCGCAGACCCAGGGTCTTCCGGAGGTAGTCCAGGAGGGTCACCGTGGAGTCCACCTCGCTGCCCACTGAAGGGAAATACAGGACAGTGAGACCAACCGACCGTAAGATTGAGTAAAAATGGTTATCGCTTTTCCATGAAAATTTACATGTCACGATGTTTGAGAGAGTCAATGCCACGAAATGTTTACCATCGAGGAAATTGATTCCTAGGCTGCAGTTGACAGACCAACGTCATTTGGTCGGATCATGTCAATTCAATGTTAATTGTGATCGGTTCCGTGTCGGCTGGGTTGACGTAACTCGACTCGACGGTCCCTCATCTGCTTAGGAATCAACTTCTCTGATAGTACCAGCTGTTACTAAAAACAATGACATGTCGTACAGAATACAATATTCAGTCCCCTATTATTATATTTAAAGAGTTGCATGACTGACAATAGCTATAATTATAAAGTTTTCTTCCCTGAATCTTTACAAGTAGTGCGGTTAAGTACCGAAGTAAAACTGTAAAGACAGATAATGTTAGCTTTTTATAAATTAAAAATTCTCCTAGATGTATTAACGTTATCATCACTAACGATTAAGTCTTTTTAACTGTGAAAATTCATTCCATTTTCTAGAAACTCCATTTCATACATTAATCTTATTCGTCTCTACTAAACTCCGGCAAATCGAAGCAAGTCATAAGAAAAAGAAAATCGGAAACCGAGCCTCAGATTATGGGATAAAACTATTTCCTCCACCGAATGAGCTCTGTACGAGCGATTGCATTTGATCGTTACAATTTTGTTCGCTATTACTTAAGCTTTATACCAGTTATATACTATGACGTCGCCTTAGGAAAAATTAAAGTTGGAATCGTCTATTTTCGATGAAGAGTGAATTCTGAAAAATATTTTCTCTGTCTTTTACTAGTATTTTGGCACGTTTGAGGGTATCCAAATGGAATAGAATTGGAAGAATATCGTGAGCGTTGTACTTTCACAGAAATTTATTCATAGAAGGATGACAGACCTGTTTTTAATACAATTTTGACTCGTCTTTTGCCGACAAACTATCAAGCTTGGCAATGTTTTAAAAACTATTTAATTTATTAAAAAAATTATGTTCTGAAGAGACCCATCTAAATAGAACAAGTGTATTTCCGTTGTCTGTTACCCGTAACACATTACACAAGTCCTTCAGGTACTTAGCACGGGGCCAGCCGCCAGAGCCCAGAACGACGTGGTGTGAAGCTTCCATAGATATTATATTATTATTATATTTCTATAATAATATAATATCTATGGACTATTGACGCCTCCGTGGTCTAGTGGTAAAGAGCGCGGCTCTTGACTTGACTTGACAGCGAGGTCGTGGGTTCGATTCCCGCGTTGGAAACATGTTATTTCCAAGTTTGGTTACGACAATGCAGGCTGATCACCTGATTGTCTAACAAGTAAGATGATCCATGCGTCGGATGGGCATGTAAAAAGTCGGTCTTGCTCCTGATCTCTTGCCGGTCGTGTCGGTCTTCCGCCCACTGAGTTATGAGAATAAAGGAATAGAGAGTGCTCTTGTGTACTGCGCACACACTTGGGCACTATAAAATTTCAATGAAACCGGCCACCGTCACCGAAACCGGTGTGGGATAGCTATTATTATTATTATTATTTAAAGAAGAGTAGTCTCGGCTGTTTGCTGGAGAAGATGACTCAGGTACGGGCATGAGCTAAGTATCCTGGTTCATGTTAAAGATGTGTTATGATTGGGGTGTAGAGAAAGATGAGGATGGGTTTAGAAAACGGCAAACTAATGAGCACGTATCGATTATGATGGATTTCTGCATTTTAATTTATGTATTTTTATGAAGATCTAGAGTTTTCAGAGAAGTGGCGAGGGTTTTTGGTATTACTCCGGTAGAAGAGATGATGATGGGGATAATCTTGACAGCTTCTTGGTGCCACATTTGTTTAATTTCAATGGCCAATGGAATATATTTTTGGATATTTTCATTGTGTTTTTGTTTTAGATTGTTGGTATTGGGGATGGCGATATCTATGAGGTAGGTTGATTTTTCATGTTTTATTGATATTGTTATTATTATTATCTGGGGACACGGGAGTGCCCCCGCCAAGATGAGCCAAGCGAAGCGCGCAAGGGCACTACCTACCTTTTCTCGAAACGTTTCGTCGTATTTTTGAACCCTCGTAACTTTGGTTTGAATAATGCCAGATAGTTGAAATTTTTAAGATAAAGTGACATGGGTATAGTTATTAAATGCACAAAGTTTGAATATCGTAGCTATTATACTTTAGATTTTATAGGTGTCCAAAAATCCACAATTTGGTCACTGACTCACCGATCATCAAAACTGTTAGGGTACTTCCTGAAGTCTTAGAAAGCTGAAATTTGGTATGTAACATGATATTAGTACTAAAACAACAAAAAAATTATCAAACCCAACTTAACCCCTATCCGTATTCGTCAGGGCTTTGAACTTAATAATATACCGTAACTACTAACTAATGATAAATGGCCAGGCCACCGATTTTAACTAATGTGTAGAGTTTTTAGATTCTTCTCGTGCGGCTGACACATTATAATATTAGTATCAAATATTTTGCCGCGCTTTAATGTAAAATTAAGGTTTTTAGATTTAGGGCTGAGTATGTAAGGTTAGAAACTTGGCTCTACATGAGATCTCACTACTTTTTGACACGACGAACTATAATATTATTATGTTCTCATCTTGGCAACATTTTTACATGAAAATGTTTTTGGTGGGATTATTATATTACTGAAAGCTCACACAACATACTCGTAGTTTAGTGGCAAGTAGATAGTGTACCTTTTGACTAATTACGAATATATAATGATTTTATTATTCATAGCCAAATTGAGTAACGTTTTTATGGTAATCTATCAATGTTCTCTCTAGGAAGTCAGATGAAACTAATTTTTTATGTGACAATAGTCATTTTATTTTCGTTTATGTTGAGTAGTGTTCTCTTTAGTAAATTAAATTAAGAAAATTAAAAAAACCCCGCCAAACAACTTTAAAAAGTAATGAAATAATATATTTTACTGACTTTAAGTTTAAATAATTCCTAAGTGTAAAGTGATATTTTAGTCCATAATTGTTGTCACGGTGTGTCGGAGGACCACCAAGTGTCTTTTGCATTTTGTATCGCCATGTGACTGCCACTGATTGTCTCGATACTATAATGTTTTGTGAAATCAAACAACTACATTAGCGGTCCCCCGACACACCTTGACAACAATTATGGACTAAAATATCACTTTACACTTAGGAATTATTTAAAGTCAGTAAAATATATTATTTCATTATTTTTAAAGTTGTTTGGCGGGGTTTTTTTTTAGTTTCTTAATTTAATTTTATTTCATGCTTTTTAAACTTGTGTTGGTTATAGTGCAGAATAATTCCTATCAACATGATCATATTATATCCCAATGAATACCATCTAGGAATGTCCTTTTGGATGGGGCCGTCACGCGTCATATGGAGCTCGGTTTCTATAGAATCCAGGCGAAGCTGCAGCAGCAGCATGCAATTGGTTATCTACGTCTTACTAGTTGTCGCAATTAAAATGAGCCCAAACACGAAACCATTGCTCTAAGTTGGTGAGGATTTGGGTATCCTATTGATTACCAGGTGATGCTGCAGCACCCGGTCAACTTTCCATTAATGTGTAAATATGAATGAATGTCACGACCTAGAATGCAATAAAGCCCACCAATCGACTGCAAGTTGCTAATCGGCCCTTCACGAACCAAATGAACCCCGATTTTTCAGCACGGAGCAGGCTGATGATGATGAACTATAGTTCATCATGTTTTTGTTTGAAAGCTGACTTAATTGAGAGTGTTCTTAGCTATAGCTAAGAACACTCTCAATTAAGTCAGCTTTCAAACAAAAAAAAACTAGATCAAAATCGGTCCACCCGTTTGCCACAGACAGACAGACAGACAGACAGACCGACAGACAGACCGACAGACAGACACGTCAAACTTATAACATCCCTCTTTTTTGTCGGGGGTTAAAAAGTAAAAGTGTACCTTGCTCTTGATGAAAATAAAACCATAATAATATTATAGTCGTGATTTGGTTTACACTTAGATACGAAATATAAGAGAGTGATGCACAAATCTTTTTTTTAATGAAATAAGGGGGCAAACGATCAAACGGGTCACCTGATGGAAAGCAACTTCCTTCGCCCATGGACACACGCAACATCAGAAGAGCTGCAGGTGCGTTGCCGGCCTTTTAAGTAGGAATAGGATTACAGGGGAGGTAAGGAAGGGAATAGGGAAGGGAAGGGTAGGGAATTGGCCCTCCGGTAAACTCACTCACTCGGCGGAACACAGCGCAAGCGCTGTTTCACGCCGGTTTTCTGTGAGCCCGTGGTATTTCTCCGGTCGAGCCGGCTCATTCGTGCCGAAGCATGGCTCTACCACGTAATAAATCTTGCATAAAGACAGAATTACACAAATTACTGTTACATAATTAAGATATTTTAAGCAAAAATAAAAAGTAAAAGGTAACGTAGATAAAGTTTAATATACACCCATCGATCGTGGAATAACGAGACACAATAGCTTATCTATTGTTATCTATGCTTCGTGAATTAAAATACGAAATGGTAGTTGGAAATACAAATCAGATAATTTATCTGATTTCAAAGTAGCCACTCTAAACATTATGTAAGTATAATAATCTTTTTATGGAGTTGACCTGAGGTAACCCAACATTGTTTTTAAATAGCAAACAACAATTATATAAATCAAATTTTGTTTTGCCAAATAAAATAAAAATATATTTTTTTCTGAGAACTACAGTCAATAACCTGTAATAAACGAAACAATTGGTAAGCAGTTTGATACAAGAATGCGCCAAAAATGCCCTCAAAATCTCATCCATCAGGTTATCCACTAGCTAAAAGCCAGAAAAACGTTTTCTGCGTGGTTTTTTTATATTTTATTAGTAACTAGATGTCCCGCGCGGCTTCGCCCGCGTAGATTAGGAATTTTACAGAAACCGTACATTTTCCCATAAAAAATATTTTCCCCGTTTTTCCCGCATTTTCCTGAGTTTCTTTGGTCGTATTAGTCTTAGCGTGATAATATATTATATAATATAGCCTATAGTCAAACTATTTTTAGAAATAAAATAAAGATTTTTTTTAATTATCGCTTGACAAACTCGAGTCTCGATCTAAAAGACTATGAAATGGTATAATATGGTAGTGATGATGATGATGATGATGAATGTAATTTGCATAGTAGCATATGGTTCCTGTTCTTAAAACAACGCCGAAACTCCCAAACTTGTATCTATAAAGAATCAGGAGTTCTCTCAGCACCTTCCGAACCACGGTATACCAGGTATACCTCGGTGCAAAATCTTACTTGTTGGTAGCATATGCTTAGAATACTTCTCACGAAACCGAAGTCACCACACGTTTCCCTATAAGTTTTGAGGAGTTCCCTCGATTACTTATGGATCCTTCATCAGATCACCACTTTTGTGGATATAAAAATCGGGTAACATACGGCGGAGTAATCGTTGAATATAAGAAAACGAACATAACACCTCCCCCATTTTGAAAGTCGGTTAAAATTGTAGCCTATGTGTTATTCTGATGTATAAGCTATAGTACTGTAAAGTTTCATTAAAATCCGTTCAGTAGTTTTTGCGTGAAAGAGTAACAAACATCCATACATCCACACATCCATACATCCAAACAAACTTTCGCCTTTATAATATTAGTAGGATATAGCCTATAATATATTATCACGCTAAGACCAATAGAAGCGGAGCACCAATGAAGAATGTTTCAAAATCGGGTGATTTTTCCTATTGTGCTGCGTAAACGATAAAAGTTTCGCAAAAATTGACAGAATTTTCTTTATTTACCCATGAATTAGTTACTCTCTCGGGTCTGTGGCTGTTTGGTTGTTCGTTTTGTTCGGTGTTGCTATGTGTCTGTGCGGATGATTTTCTTGCTCTCTGTATTCGATGCCTATCCCTATCCTGGATGAGGCGAGCCTCATGCTCTACAGATGATTCTCTTTCTCTCTGTATTCGATTTCTATCACTATTCTGGCTGAGGCGAGCCTCACGCTCTACAGACGATTCTCTTTCTCTCTGTATTCGATTTCTATCACTATTCTGGCTGAGGCGAGCCTCACGCTCTACAGACGATTCTCTTTCTCTCTGTATCCGAATTCTATCATTTTTCCGACTGAGGCGAGCCTCACGCTCTTCAGACGATTCTCTTTCTCTCTGTATCCGATTTCTATCACTATTATGGCTGAGGCGAGTCTCACGTTCCGTTGACGATTCTTCATCTCTTGCTGAACGTGCTCTTTTGGTATTCACTGTACTACGACCTATGTTCGAACGACGACGTCTTCCAGGCATGATCGTATAGTAATACCCACAAAGCAACAAATAACCCAATCGCAAAGCAAAAACAAAAGTCCGTTTTTCTAACCAAGTCAAATATATTTTTATCGACAATTCAGAAACCAAAGAACCAGAAACAATGAATATTTGAAAGAAAGCGCTGTGGTTGCTCCTCTGCGTTACCGTCTGCACAACCACACAATGACGAAATACACTATCTACTACAATAACATAAGCCCGAAGCTTATGAGAGTCCCCGGCCGGTTCCGCCGTAACCGCTATGTCCCTCGGCCGCCGCCGCGCGACATATTTTTTGATTCCGCGTAAGTTTATACGTTTGAAAACTTCTAAAGTATTGATCGAAATTGTATAGTGTAAAAGACAAATATAATCTACATTTAATGTCTTAGCTTACAAACATGTTTATTTGGATAAGGGTTAATGTTGTAAATTGTTAAAATCGCTTCGTAAATAAGCCATTATTTTTCGTAAAAAGTAAAGAACAAAAATGGCTATTGTGAGTTATCCCTAAGAAATAGACATATACCATCGCGGACTTTTTTGTTTACCTTATTAAGGTGTACAATACTGTAGTACATTATTTTGATCTATCTCGTAGGGTTTAGCCAGCGTTTGCAATATAAACGCAAAAAAATGTATTTATTTACGACATAACATTAGAAACCTCTAAAATTATCAGTGTTTCTCTACCATATTATGCATATGTTATACATATAAACCTTCCTATTGAAACACTCAATCTATTAAAAAAAACTGCATTAAAATCCGTTGAGTAGTTTTAAAGATCTAAGCATACATACACACATACATACAGACAGCGGAAAGCGACTTTGTTTTATACTATTTAGAGACTAAGCCTCGACTGACAGTTGCTAACACATCTAAGTACATATAAAAATAAAAATCGGCCAAGTGCGAGTCGCACTCGCGCACAAAGGGTTCCGTACCGTTTGTAGAGCAAAAATAGGCCAAAAATTGTGTTTTTTGTATAGGAGCCCGCCTTAAATTTTTATTTTATTCAAATATTATAAATAATAATTATTAAAATACACATATATTTAAAGCCTATATGAAAATTTCAAGTGCCTACCTGTTGCCATTATTGATATAGAGCAAAAAAGGCCAAAAAATCACGTTTGTTGTATGGGAGCTCCCCTTAAATATTTATTTTACTTCGTTTTTAGTATTTGTTGTTATAGAGGCAACAGATATATACACAATCGGTGAAAATTTCAGAATTCTAGCTATAGCGGTTACTGAGATACAGCCTGGAGACATACAGACAGACGGACAGACGGACAGACATCGAAGTCTCAGTAATAGGGTCCCGTCTTTACCCTTTGGGTACGGAACCCTAAAAATTACTATGTTAAAGCACAAGTCAATAGGAGTAATAGTTTTCCGTAAATGAACCACAATAGTGCTCAGGTTGAGGGATCGCTTCGCTCGCCCTGATAAGCTCATTATCCAAAAACTCACCGGAACACGGAACCCCGTTAACTCTAAGCTGTATCCTGTCCATGTTTGACACTGACCACGACTGTGACACCGCCGGCGATCACAACACATCCCCACCATGATTGCCGAATCGTCACACCCGAGAGCTTGACCTTTCAGAGTGTTAAAAATTACATTCGATTTAGCGCGCACATTATGACGAGGCGCAGCGGGGAGCGCCGCATTTTTCATACAAGTTTTGTGACTTATCGCGCACTCGGTCATTGAAATTATTTAGAAAGAAAAACATTAAAAATAATAAATATCAGAAAGAATTGAGAGTTAGTGCGAAGTATAGGAATACCGTTTGTGGAAGTAATAGTAAAATGAACCACGGCCGCTGAAAAGCAGCCGAAACTTCGGGACCAAGAAAAGTACTCCGCGACAATAAATTCATAAGTAAACGTAAACATTATGTAAAAAGTAGGTTATATAATAATCATAAATCATAATATTATTATCGTATACTTATAAAAACGAAATCACATTTATATTTTAATTTTTTTTCGAATGGTATGAAAGCTACTTTCGAAAATTTTTAAATTGTAATTTGTATGATACTGATTTTATGTATCACGGTATGTCTTACGACAGTATATATTATGTCTATGGTATGTCTTATTACTTGACATTGTGATGACAATGACTATCAATCATCCTCTTAAGTCTTATTAAATTACAGAAGAATACTTTATATTACTGATGATAACATTATTTTAAAAGAGTTTTATTTAATACTAGTTAGTTGACGCTCGCAACTCCGTTGCGCCATACTAGAGCCTGTCCAGATGAGACGTTTTACGCGCGTATCCGAGATACAATGAGCTATATCTATCGCGTCCAGATGCCTACGCGCGTTTTCTTACTCGCGAGTCGCGCGTAAAACGCTTGCAATAAGCGGGACTCTCGACTCGCCCGTAAAACGCGCGAGCGACGCGCGAGTCGAGATACTTGGCGTGCAATGGGCATTGTCCAAAAAAAATTACATGTACTTTTTTTTTTTTTTCATTAAAATAGGGTATTTTAAGAATATAAATTAAATAATTTTGAAATTCGTTGGCTAGTTTTTTCTTAATAAATTTTTAAAGTTTCGCTCTGACGTCATCATCGGCCGCAATTGACCTCTGTAGTATGTTTTAAATGTCCTTTCAATCTTCTTTATAATGGCTGGTTCGTCAAATACAAGTTCTCATTATGTGAAAGCTGATACGAGAAGCTTACCAAAAGTTCGAAACGTAATCTTGGTCGAATGTTGGTCAATGGCGTTAAATTAGCAATAAGCTAATTTAACGCCATTGAAGGTCAAACAAAGGTTAAACATATTTGTGCAAAAATATAAGTAACTAATGGGTATTTTTTTCGTTTATATACAGAAAAACGATCACTGACCTTATTCCTCGAAATGTTTTTGTAATGAGCAAAATTAAAAAAAAATGGACAATCCCCATTGCAGCGTCGGGCGTCTAGAACTACGCGCGAGTCCGTTGCGTATAGACGTGTATTTGATTGGAGTCGAGTGGAGTCGAGCGTGATAACTTCGAGTCAATTTTTGTAGCGTAAAATCGCACGTCAAACGCGGTATCTGGATGCAATAAAAATAGAAACGCGCGTATAGACTTCGCGCGTAAAACGCCTCATCTGGACAGGCACTTAATTTGGTTATTGCGCGGGAATCGTGCATGTTTTTTTGGGATGAAAGTATCCTGTTTCCCGAGACCTAAAGTATTCTAGAGGTACCATCGAGAAAATTGATTCCTACAGGCAGTTGACAGATCTACGTCGTTTGGTCGGCTTATTATTGTCAATTCAATGTTAGGCTCTGTGATCGGTCGGATGAGTTTGACGTAACGTGACCAAATACTTACTTAGGTCCGCCATCTGCTTTTCTGATAGTAGATATAACCAAATTTCAGCAAAATCGGTTCAGCGGTTTGGGCGTGAGTACTGAATAGGTAACAGACAGAATATAGACACAATTTCGCATTATACAATATTAATATGGATTTAACATAATATTACTTTACAAACTAAACAATGTAACAAAAACAAACATTTGGCAGTTAACAAGACGCTATTTATTTATGGTGTTCCTTTTACGGATTGCAGGCTCGGCCAAGCGTGAAAACGGTGAAACGATTACCTCGAAACATATTATTCACTAGCTGCTGCCCGCGACTTCGTCCACGTTAGCATAGTAGATCACTTATTGTACAAAAATATTCAATGTACAGAATTGACTTTCCTACGATTTTATTATATATAGATGTTCCGCGCGGCTTTGCTTGCGTGCTTTGTTTCACGCAACCGTACATTTTTCCGCAAAAAATAGCCTTTGTCCCTTCACGTGGTCTATTCTTCATGTTTGCCAAATAATATAAAAATTGCTCCAGTAGTTCTTAAGATGATAAGCAATTTCAAATAATTTCACTCCGGTTTTTTCACATTTTTCCTCTATTTCTGTGCTCTTATTAGTCTT
Organism: Aricia agestis; assembly: GCF_905147365.1. NCBI lineage: Eukaryota > Metazoa > Arthropoda > Insecta > Lepidoptera > Lycaenidae > Aricia > Aricia agestis. The sequence goes on along the minus strand of NC_056421.1, from coordinate 1,109,861 downwards.
AGCGTGATAGCCTATCCTATCCTTCCTCGATAAATGGGCTATCTAACACTGAAAGAATTTTTCAAATCGGACCAGTAGTTCCTGAGATTAAATTTAAATTTAAAATTTATTTATTTCAGACAATCACAGTCCATATTTGTTAGTGAGTAGCATAAAACTTATCCTATGTTAGTTAAGATTTTAAATAAAAAGGAAAACAAAAAGACCAGAGACGACTCAGGTGAGTCAAGTCACCCAGTTGCACCTCTCACATGCAACTCAGTGAAACGACCCAAAACTGCTGAGTCCAGCCTCCCTGCTATCATTTCCAGGATGATGTTGCAACTACCCCTTAACCTTTGTACTACAGAACATGTTTTCTTCCTCATGATAGCATAAAAATCATCAATGTGAGCATCTGCAAACATGCCTGAGGCACTACAGTATCGGGGTAATCGCACCAGCGCCCTGAAAATGTTATTATATTGCACTCTGAGTGCATTATAGGTTCTCTGTGTATAGTTGACCCATAGACCACTCGTGTAAAAGCTTTGACAATATGCTTTAAACAATGTGAGCTTAACATTCAATGTACAGCGAGCGAATGTATGAGCCAGCATGTTCCCACGAGTTGACAATGCCCTCCTTTCCCTCTGTATATCCTGATCATCAGTCAAAGTGTCAGTCACAATATGTCCAAGATACTTAAACTGATCAACACGATTCAACTGTACCTTATTTAAAAAGACGGGGGGGATTAGCGCGTTCAAACAAACAAACAATCAAACTCTGCAGAATTATAATATTATAATATTATATATAGTATAGATTATTCGTATACTCCACTCGGGCTAACTTGTCGCTAGCGGTCATTGACTCCCTGTCAAAAACTAGTCATTTTACATATAAACCGCGATTGACAATGAACTGTCAGATATTGTCAATCGTGGTTTTATATGGAAAATGACAAGTTTTTGATAGGGAGTCAATGACCGCTAGCGACAAGTTAGCCCGAGTGGAGTATAGGTAAGTATATAATTTTGGCAGCGGTGTTTTCTTTAACCGCAGCAACCCTGTGCAGTGTGCTAATCCAAAAATATTTCGAAAATATTTTTGGATATTTTTGTTTATGTTTGTTTTTTTAGTTTATAATAACTATCCATACTAATATTTATAATGGATATACTTTGACATCCGGGAAAGAACATGGGATACCTTTCATCCCGGAAAAATGTACGATTCCCGTGTGATACATTTATAATATTTTGTATACAAATAATAAATTATAATTTGTATACTGTAGCATGTACGGTTCTTGTGGGATTCATGTCTAATTCATAAGTTGCGACTTGCGTCACACGTGAAAAGTAATTGCAGATTTTCTGGTAATTTTGCTAACGAGATGTAATGTGTGTATGGTTAATGAGATTTTAATAACGAAATGATTTTTGTGGTCTCACAAAATTGCGTGGGAATGGTTTCGGGCCTACTTTGCATAATATTAACCATACAATGATATTACTTACTTACTTAGGTATTTTCTTGCTGAACATATTATGGTTAGGTAAATGAAGTTAAAACATTGAAGTGAATCATTGATTCGTAGTCTTGGTCTACTAATTTGGTCGGACTTGGGTTTTAATATGGTGAAATGCTTTGCGCATCTCTGATCGGCCGGGGTATGTGGGACTTACCTAGTCTACTTAGTTTAGCTAGTCTACCCACTAAAACCCCATGGTGCTCCACTCCCCGCTTAGGCATAGTTCCGGGCACTGTCAGCCCCCTGCAACTCTACCAGCGGTTGTCCGCGTCTCGCAAGCGCAACAGCTATTATCAGCCTATAAAAATTATCTGATGATGACAATTTGTGTATGTAAGCAGAAGCAATGAGACTGTCATGTAATAAACCTTCAAGAAAAGAGCGTATTCCCTCTTAAAAGGCCGGCTACGCACCTGCAGCTCTTCTGATGTTGCGAGTGTCCATGGGCGACGGTAGTTGCTTACCATCAGGTGACCCGTTTGCTCGTTTGCCCCCTTATTTAATAAAAAAAAAATTAAAATAGTCCGCTGCACAAATTGGACCAACATTGGACCAACGCATTGAGTCAGCGCATTGGGCCAATGTGTAGAGTACGGAATGTCGCACCCAACTTGTGGCCAACTAGGCCTACGTCGGCTAACAAAGTATTGTTATACATCTATAACTAATTAACTATAACACTTGTAGTAGGGGAGGGGAAGGTGCTATTTTTGTAGTCACTCGAGCGTCATGGAGACCTAGTAGGTTTTTTTACATTAGATAAAACTGATAAAAAAAATAAGAGCGTTTTTTATTTTAGCGGTGGGTTCAGAAACTGCAGCCATTTTAAAGTTATGAAAAAGAAAATATATTCCGAAAATTGCTTATTTAGGTAAATTATACATATATTTTAGACCACAATGACTAAATCATTTAGTTTAGTGCAAAATAAAATATCTGCGAAGCTTAGTTAAGAACATATGAAGCTTTATTTTTTTATATTTTAAAATGCCCCTACAGGCTTACCTGACCTTTGAATCGTCAGTGCTTTATATGGAAGCTTCTTTGGGGCATACTAAACATATCTTAATCTGACAGATACGATGTCATTTCAATATTTAAAAAAAAAATTACCCACCACATGAGAAATCTGATTTCTATACCATGATAACTAGACACATGCCGGAAGCCTATACAAGCTTAATCTGACACGCTCGAGCTTATCCCGAAATCCCCTCTTCCCCTCCCCAACTATTGAGCGTATTTGTGACTATCGACTTTTAATTTTGAAGTCAAATGAAATAAAAAAAAACTCCTACACTAATACAACTAGCAAATTGTTATCATTTTTGCTGTTATTATTTTACAGGAGATTAACAATATATCAAATTATCGATATTGTATATTGACTATTGTATTGTATTCACTAAAATAAAAATACGAATTTATAATAATATTATATTGACGACGATGACGAATCCCGCCGACCAAACAAAAAAAGTCTAAACTGGTAGAACGCCTAAGAAAATATTCTATTTTGTATTGGTCAGACAGTTAGCAAATTAAAATAAAAGTAATTATCTTTGTTCATTTTTACCATCATACAACAGTTGTAACATGGAAAATTTGGAATTCAACCATTGTTTGACATTAAATGTTAATCTCGCTCATGTTCGCATCAATCGTCAGATTGATCTTCAGAAGTTCTGGATCTCCTAAAGAAACCGCTACCGAAACTCCATAGTTGCTGGTCATTCTTACCTCCATAGGGGGTCATGAAACTTTCACCTTTTATAAAAAGTCTAGCTGTCATTGGCTTAATGGCTGGCTTGGATTAATGGTAAAGTGCCTAGCCATTATATCTTTACTAATCCTTACGAAAGTCTGTCTGTCGGTCTCTCTACCTTTTTGTTGCCTATTCACTTTTAAAACGGCTACCGATTGAGACGAAATTTGGTATGAAGATACATTGAGAGACGGAAAAAATCATATGATAATTTTTGTTTCGGAAGAAAGTATGGTTCCTGCGCTATAAACGTATTTTCGCGCAACGGAGATGTGATCGTCGTTACGGATTTTAATGAAATTGGGCGTGGATAGACCATAAAGTTAATATACCTAGCGGAATAGAGAAACAAAGGCCTGAGCAAGAGAGATGTCACTATCAGTAACACTGCGAGGTAAAAAGAGACGTGTGATACATGACAGCAGCATTCTTTTGCGTGCCGCACGTTGACAATAATTTAATCTCATAGAATTCATGTTCACTCATGCTTGTGTAAGTGTACTTTAATACCACAGAGTACTTTATTATTTACTGGAATATACTGTATACGTACACATATTTTTCACACAGACGAAAACCAATTTCGGTTTCGTTTGACAGCTCGAGATTGTTGCTAGCGGAATAATTCCGCTAGGTATATTAACTTTATGGGACAGACTATGAGTCCCGAGAAAGGAAAAAAAATAGATTCCGCCTTCAATCGCGGATTCTTGGAAATCTATTGTTCTCGCGGTCACATGCGGCCGCTTGGGAGTTGAAGCGGTGTCTGTCTGTAACCTCTCCACGCCCAAACCGCTGAACCGATTTTGCTGAAATTTGGCATGGAGATACTTTTAGTCCCGGGAAAGGACATAGGATACTTTTAATCCCGAAAAAATTTACGGTTCCAGCGCGATAAATAAATTTTGGCGCAACGGAGTTGCGGGCATCATATAGTGTGTACATAAATAAACAGAATATAATATGTTTCAGCGCCAGCATAATATACAAGTATATAGCAGCACGATACGAAGCAATTGGGCGTGAAATTAGCTTCGTTTTTACTTAATTAATAACAAAGCAGGATATACCTGATGAGGAAATTGGGTTGAAGCGTAAGACTGTTATTAATAATTGTCAGGCTTTCAACATTTTATAATTAAAATCGTGTGTACTAGCAGCTTGATGTGGATTGATTCTTTGCCAAGTGGAAGATAAGAACGGTTGAAGAAAAAGTGCTATTAAAATTTCTTCCACGAGTTGGTTCTTTACGGAGAGTGAACGCCCAGTAGTGATAGCAAATTAAAAAGAGAGTGATATTGATAGAATTAAATTATTAGAAAATTTAACAATTAACTTTTGAGCAATCAGCGAAAAGTGATATCCTAAGTAATATTAAAATAGTATAATATGTATCCTGTAGATTACGTAATTCATCAATAGTAAAAAGTACAGTGTTTTCATGGGATTCTGTATTCACGCAGGTAAATGGAATGAAGAAGGGGAAAAGCAGATGAAGTATTAGACCCCTTTCTCATGCAAGAAGGATTATTGTTGCAGACCGTATTTGTTTACAATTGTAACACGTATATCAATAAGTACACAAATCACGAGACCGTGACGAGACTCGCAATACAGATGTAGTGCTTGCTTCGCGCCTGTGAAGATGGATCGAGTGACTTTTACTATAAACGGAGTGAAACATTCAGGTAAAAAATATCATCTTAATTTGCATGGAAATGAAGCAGGAAATATGACAAGCGATTGACATTGCTCATGGACACTTGTAAGAACCGAAAAGTTTTAAGAAGTTATTAAGAGTTGAGCACTTACGTTCTTGGTACTTAAGTACTTAAAATTCCCGGTCATGTTGGTCCATTTGTGTCGAAGAATGGCTCTCTCACTCTTAAAGTGCATTTTAAAAATATTTCAGTTGGAAATGAGGTATCTTCAACCACAACTCTCCTGGACTACATCCGTAAGGTGGCGAATTTACGTGGAACTAAGTACATGTGCAAGGAAGCCGGCTGTGGAGCCTGTATAGTGAGTTACTCCAGACCATCTGATGATGCAGCTTTTGGGAGACACATTGTACAAGGAGTGAATTCTGTAAGTCTTAATTTATATTATGGAATAGTAACATGTTTCATATTATCTTCACTTATGTTTCATATGTTCTCTTAAAATTTTCAGTGTATGGTGTCTATAACTTCGTGCCAAGACTGGGAGATCAGCACGATTGAGGGCATCGGGAACCGGCTGAAAGGATACCACCCGCTGCAGGTCACCCTCGCCAAAGACAACGGCACGCAGTGCGGCTACTGCAGTCCTGGCTGGGTCATGGCTATGTACAGGTAAATGTGGAATACGATAGAATAAGAATTATACCACCAGTTCATGTCTTGATTAAAAATTTACCAACAGCTTACTAAAAACAAAACCTCGGACGATGCTGGATGTTGAAAGAGATCTTTCTAGCAATACCTGTAGATGTACAGGTTACAGACCTATTTTAGAAGCATTTAAAAAATTTGCTTCGGACGCTCCACCTAATAAGCTGATTGATATAGAAGATTTAAGACTCTGCCACAAAGACAATGAGCTAAGAAAATGTGAAAGAAAAATTGACAACACTGATTGGTATTTGGTATCTGCAAAAGAAGTACCAAATAAAATGATACGCCTGGAACTACACGATCATAGAACTTGGTATAGGGTTGAAATGATAAACGACATTTTCAATATATTTATAACAGAAGGAACTGATTCTTACATGTTGATTAATGGAAATACTGGAAAAGGTAAGATATTTTTCTTAAATTAAAATTCAGATCGAAGTTATACTTAATTATAATAACATGAAGTCACACGTTTTTTAAGTTTAAGATTTTAGGTTGATAATGACGAGAAACTTACAAACTGTTTTAGGGGTAGTACCCATTCTTGAGTATCCAAGATTGCTCATAGACATCTCTTGTGTATGGGAACTTCAAGGTCATTATTTAGACCAGAATCTGGTAATTGGTGCTGGCACAACGCTGACTAAGGTTATGGAAATTTTTGAAGATATTAGTGAAGATGAATATTTTTCGTACCTAAAAGTGCTGAAGGCGCACTTGGACGTTGTTGCTCATATACCTGTTAAAAACGTAAGTTTTAGGAATTAACTGTGTTGAATTGAGTTTATAAATGTAGATGTTTAGTTTCTACTAATTAATGTTTTACCTAACAATTTTATTAAAATTCTATTGTTAGCTAATTTAATCTTTTCAAGACACAAGATTGAGTGCCCTACACATATTTTCAGGTAGGAACAATAGCTGGCAATTTGATGGTGAAACACCGTCACCCTGAATTTCAATCTGATGTATTTTTGTTATTGACAACTGTGGGAGCAGAACTAACTATATGTGAGTATTTAATAAGAGCCTTTGTGAACTAAGCGTTAGGTATTTATAATAAATAATATCCAAGTCTAGCTATAAAAGTACTTAAAAAAATATTATGTTATCTTCAGTGTATGCACCCGGACTTACGGAAGTGGTACCCATGCATAAGTTTCTCCAGTTGGATATGACAGGCAAAATATTATTAAACGTCCTATTCCCACCACTGAATAGTCAATATAAAATTTGGACACATAAGGTATAATTAATTAAGTTTGGTAACATAACAACAATTATTACAATTTTTAAACCTTTTGCTTACTCTGTTGCAGATAATGCCTCGATCACAAAACTCACACGCTTACGTAAACTGTGGATTTTTATATAAGCTTGATAAAGTAACAAAAGAGGTGTTAGAATGTCGAATTGCCTACGGTGGTCTATCTCCTAAATTCACAAGAGCAGCCAGAACAGAAAGTTTTGTTGTTGGTCGACGACTTTTTAGCAATGAAACATTACAAGGAGCATTATCTGTTTTGGACCAAGAACTGACCCTCTTTGTTGTTCCAATGCCACCAAACCCATCGGTTGAATATCGAAAAGATGTTGCTTTAGCACTATTTTATAAAGTAAGTTTTATAAATTATCATAATATCGTAATATTAATTTGCCAAAATTCGAATTTGAATTGAAAAATTATTAATAATATAATATTACATTTAATTTTATACAAGGGCATTCTAGCATTAGCTCCAAAAAATGAAATCAGTCCCTATTATGCAACTGGAGCAATAAAAATACACGAATCAAGGCCAGTTTCAAAGGCACAGCAAGATTTTGATACCGACCCAGCGACATATCCATTAAATAAACCAATACCTAAATTGGAGGGCCTGGTAAGTTGTAAAATAAAATATTGAGGGTAAATCTATATTATAGTAAAGCAACATTTTATGAATGTATTTTTTTTAATTAGCTTCAGTGTGCTGGTGAAGCGAAGTATACGGATGACGTACCTACATTGCCCGGAGAAGTATACGCATGTTTCGTTTTAACTACAGTTCCATTAGGTAAAATAGTCAAAATAGACCCCAGCAAAGCATTGGTATGTAATAAAATATTATTTCAGTTTAATTTTATGTCAATATTTTCTATTGTAAAATAAAACGAAATAACGATCAATCCATTTCATGTGCATTATACAGGAAAGACCAGGAGTGATTGCATTTTACTCTGCAGCTGATATACCTGGGATTAACAGTTTTATTCCCGTTAATCCAAAATACATAGTACTCGTACAAAGGGATGAAGAACTACTTTGTGATGGAAATGTTAAGTATTTCAACCAACCTCTAGGTATCATTGTCGCAGAAACGGAGAAATTGGCTGAAATCGCCTCTAAATTAGTACATGTTACTTACACCGATGTAAAAAAACCTGTGTTGGATATAAAGATTGCCAAGAGAGATCCTGCAAGAAATACTTTAACTTTGAATATACCAGCTACCAGAGTAGGTCCAAATGTTAACCGCATTATAACTGGTGAGAGAACAATATATTCCCAGTATCATTTTTGTATGGAAACATTGGCTTGTGTTTCTCATCCAACAGAAGAAGGAATTAAGGTTTACGCTACTACCCAGTGGATAGATGGAATTCAAGGCATGACGTCAAGAGCATTAAAAATGGATACAGGCAGGTAAAGATAAAATTTAAATTAGAAAATTAGTATCATAATATAATAATCAATCTCTAAATATAAAATATAATATTCTAATCTTCTTTTCATACTTTACTAGGATTGATGTAAGTGTTCGAAGGCTCGGAGGTGGTTTTGGGTTGAAAATTACTCGACCAACACAACAGGCTGTGGCATGCAATCTCGTGGTTTCTAAGCTAAATAGGCCTTGCCGGTTTATTCAGTCTATGAGAACAAACATGAGAGCTGTTGGTAAAAGACTACCAAATTCTGTTGACTTTGAGGTAAATTATAGTGTAGCTATTGCTAGCACAAATAAATTATTTTTATAATATTATTCATTAACGTCTGTCATTAAAATTTAACCCTACAGTCCCCAAGCGGCACCCGGGTGCCACATAACAATTGAAAAGTAACAATTGAATATTGTGTCTGCGATTTCCACGATCGAGGAACACGAATACTGAATTAATACAATATTAAATTGATAATGAAAGGGATATTGAATGGTATTTTTATGCCGAAAGTCCAGCGTTCTTGGCTTGTTGCCGAATACTGTATTTAGCAGCAACATTATATTTTTCTTTATAATATTCAGGCATCTGTCAGTGATACAGGAGTTATTCAATATATTAAGTATTCTATTTACTCTGACAATGGCTATATATTCAATGAAAATTTCACGTCATTGGGAATGGACTTGTACTACAATTGCTACGACCGAGGGCCTTGGAACTATACTTCGTACAATACTGTTACAGATACAGCCTCCAATACGTGGTGTCGCTCTCCTGGTTAGCATAATATTAAAATTATTAATTTAAGTTATAGATGAGTTAAATTGTTGCTATAAACTTTAGAATTTCACACGCTCGCACGCACATTTATTCTAAAATTGTTAAAAGTAATCTTTATCTTTTTCAATGTTTATTCTAAAACGGTTACAATTATTTCAGGAGCCTTAGAAAATGTTACATCTACTGAAATGATTATGGAACAAATAGCATATGAATTAGGATTAGATCCATTGAACGTACGACTTGCTAACTTAGACAGAGTGAGACATAACGCTATCCAAGAAATGACTGACTCCATAATGGCTAAAGCAGAATATAGAGAAAGAAGAAACAACGTGGAAAGATTCAACAAAGAAAATAGATGGAAAAAACGAGGACTAAGATTCACCTTCTTGAAGTGGTCTCCATTTGGAACCCAGTACTATGATGTCAATTTGAGTGTATTTCATGACGACGGTGCAGTTATTATATCGCATGGAGGAGTGGAAATGGGACAGGGCGTAAATACTAAAGCAGTGCAAATATGCGCGTACTATTTGAAAATTCCAGTTGAAAAAATTCAAATTAAACCAAACGATACATTGACCACACCAAATGGTTTTGCAACTGGCGGTAGTCTTACTTCCCAGAATGTAGGAATTGGCGTTCAAAAATGTTGTGAGGCACTATTACAAATATTGGCTCCAGTGAGAGAAAAGTTGGAAAATCCTACATGGGAACAACTTATTCAAGCTGCCTTTGCCGCTGATTTGGATTTACAGACACATGCCCTAGTTAATGCAAGTGATCAAGAATATTCTGATGTGTATGGAGTAACATTATCTGAAGTAGAAATTGATGTTTTGACTGGAGAGCATGAAATCAAAAGAGTTGACTTAATTGAAGACACTGGGCGAAGTTTGAATCCTGATATTGATGTTGGGCAGGTTGGTACTTTTTTTTTAATTTAAAGGGTGACTTTTTGTTCAATCAAAAAATATTTTATGGTTTTTAGGTTGAAGGAGCATTTATCATGGGAGTTGGTTACTGGACTTGCGAAGAAATGGTATATGATCCCCCAACAGGAGAGGTTCTCACTGACCGTACTTGGGACTATCATGTTCCACAAGCTAGAGATATCCCGGAGGACTTTAGAGTGTATTTCAGAAAAGGATCGTTTGGTACTCCGAAGGCACTTGGAGCTAAAGGTTTGTTTATTTGAATATTGACTTATCGATATTTCGTGTAAGATCTGTTCTGTTCTTTTGACACTGTTTTATTTCATTTTCAGTCGTAGGCGAGCCAGCTACGTGTATGGGCGTCGGTATCGCTTTAGCTCTGAGAGAAGCTATCACTGCAGCTAGGACTGACTCTGGCATATCCAGTAGAGTGTGGTATGATATTGGTATGTACACCCAATCAAAATCCTTTGCTAATTTAGTTTTGACATATAAAATATAACTTTTGTATTACTTTCAGATGGTCCTTACACCGTGGAAAAGATATATTTGAACAGTGCTACAAAAAGAGAACAATTCAAATTAAACTAAATACCCTGTTAAGTAAATAACAGTTTTATTAAAACCATATTTTTTTTAATAATAAATAAAATAAATCTTTATTTCTCAATAAAATCACATACTTACAATATTATTATGAGGCATCCCCATTAAGTAAATAATTACTTGTGTTGGGGATGTCTCGCTCATTCCCTCAGTTACTTAACAAAATTGAGAAACAATAACATAAGAACTTACATAATATATACTATGTACTAATTTTAATAACAAAAATATAATGACCAGATTCATCATGCATAAAATCCGTTTTGTAAAATATACATTACATATTATGTTTTTGTTTATATTAATTTATACTAAGCTCTCTTCCTGTATGTGTGTACAGTGTATGTGCGTGTTTATGTGTATGTGTACGTGTGTGTGTATGTATGAATGTTTGTTCCTTTATAGTCAAACTACTCTTTTAAGCAAATTCTCTAGGTCATCATATGTGATAGTTTTTATCCACTCATTTAACGACACTTTACACTCATGCAGAGTATGCGGAAAGATATTTAGCTTACGATTTATTAAATTATAAAGGTAAGATGATTGAGCAAGATATTGACGTCTAGCGAATTCGGTACGTACTGGACAAACAGGAATAACATTAGCACTCCGTCTTCTATTACTAGTGGTAGTCGTGGGTCGGTCTTTATGCAGGCTTAGAATTACATTAAATACGTATAATTTTCTAACCGTGAGGAGGTCGCTAAGAGAGTAGAGGGTGTGAGTACTAAATCTATAGGGCTTGAAATACATGACCTTAATTAGTGATCTTTGAGCTTTTTCAAGGTCAAGGAATCTAGTCTTTGTCGCACCACCCCATATTGGTATGCAGTATGTAATAACCGATTGCACCAGAGAAACATAAATTTTATTTAGAAGTTTACTAGACATAACAGTTCTTAGATTTCTAAATATCCAAATAAACTTTCTAATTCTTGAAATTGTAGTGTCTATATGCTCGTGCCATGACAGTCTTTGATCTATAATAACACCGAGATATCTGGTAGATGTTACTTTTTTGATCTGATTACAATTACAGTTTATATTATCATAGATACCACAAGAATGGATTCGAAGTCTGAAGTCAGAAGTGGGTTGGGATCTAGAGCTCGGGGTGAAGCAAATAAAATTACTTTTGTCAGTATTTAGCGTAAGTAAGCTCTCCTTCAACCATTTAGCAATTCGGGCGAGTCCCTCCTCAGCTATCTTTTTTACTGATTCCCATGAAGTTCCAAAGAAAACTATAGCCGTGTCGTCTGCGTAACAAAAGATTTTTCCGTTTCGGATGTAAATCCTACACATACTGTCAATATAAATCAAAAACAGAGTCGGCCCGATAACGCTTCCTTGAGGAACGCCAAACGTTACATCCTCTTCAGAACCGACAATGTTATCAATCTTGACAGCCTGTTTTCGTTCGCTGAGGTAGCTTATTAAAAGAGATAGTGGTAAACCTCGTAGACCAATAAATTCAAGTCTTTTTATAAGAGTTGGGATGGACACTGTATCAAAGGCTTTTTTTAAGTCCAAAAATACAGTCAAACATTTATATCCCTTATCCACTTTCTCAATAATAAGAGATGACAGTGCTTTGATCGCATCTTGAGTTGAAAGTCCTTTCCTAAAGCCGAATTGGAAATCGGAGAGAATGTTATTTCTATCTAGAAAGCTTATTAGTCGGTTATTCAAAAGTTTCTCTAGGATTTTGGAGAAAGCTGGTAATACTGAAATAGGCCTATAGTTTGCAACATCGTGTGTGTCACCATTTTTGTAAACAGGAGTAATAATAGAGCGTTTAAACACAGAAGGAAAAGTTCCTGTACTGAAACAGAGATTAATTAAATCTGTGAGCAAAGGGACGCAAAAATCTTTTGTTCTTTTAAAAAAGCTGGTAGGAATGCTGTCCCATCCAGGAGCACTACTGGAAGAGATGCTTCCAAGAACGGAGGCCACTTCCTGGGAATCAGTATCAAGCAAGGCAAAAGATGAAGGGTGAGGATATATGGCACCACAACAGTCATTAAATTGATGTACCGATGTGTAGTCAATAGCTTTAGCCAGACTTTTTCCTATGTTTACGAAGTATTGATTCACATAATTAATAGAGTCGAGTGGTTCTGATTTTATATATAGCAAATTAGTGTTACTAGACTTTTGACCTTTGAATTGCGTAATCTCATTAATAGCATTATATAATTTTTTTGAATCTTTTACACAGTCAAGAATTTTCCTACCGTTATATTGCCTTTTGAGTTTTCTTACTTGGTCCGTGCAGAAATTACGAAAACGTTTGTATGTTATTTTTAATATAGAATTTTCTGGATCGTTTCTTAATTTTAGTTGCATCTTATTCCTTAGGCGAATGCATCGAAGCGCTCCTTTTGTGATCCATGGCTTAATGATACGTTTGCTGCTGCTATTCACCCTTGTCTTGGTATTTAGATCAATAGCCGTCTGAACCATTTTAACAAAGGCTTCGGCAAAATCATTGGGATCATTAAATATGCCAAATTGGGATATATCTGTTGCAATTAATAATTTGTAAGCACCCTCATAATCCACATGTTTAATATATTTCTGGTTTTTAACTTTTAATTTAATATTTGATATTTTTAGGAAAGTCATTAAATGGTCTGTAATTGTCGTGTTAAGCACGGCTACGAGTGGGGAATATACTTGCATATCTGTTTTTATAAAAATATGGTCCAGGCAATTTTCTTCCCTTGTTGGTAGAGTATGACCCGGTAAAAACCCATGCATGTGCAAAAGGCTTAAATAGCTTAGTCTATTTTGTCGATCAAGGGACTTTTCGCATGATCTTGGTAGGAGGTTAATATTAATATCACCTGTAATTATTATATTTTTCTTAGACCTATTTTTTTGAAGGTAAGCTTCAAGGGAATTAATAAATAGTTCCGCGTTGTTTTGAGATGGCGATCTATATATTCCAAGGATAGTAAAATTTGAAGCAACTATTTGTATCGCAGAAGCATGGTTTAATTTTATCTCTTCTACTCTAACATCAATATTATTTTTTATGTAAGTCACCACACCGTCGTTTTGATTAAACTGCCTGAGAGTTTGATAAGCGGTATAGTTTCTTAATAATGGCAAATTCTTATTTATATTTAATCTACACTCTGTAAAAATAATAACATCAACATCAAAGTTCAATTTTGAAAGAGTGACTTGAAAATCATCAAAATTTCTATAAACACTTCTAATGTTTTGCGTTAAAATTGTAAAATCTGAACTACTATTGTAGTCATTAAGATCTTCTATGTTGCAAGAAAATGCTTTGAACGAATTTAAGTCATCTACTTCTTGCAGAACACTAAGCTGATTATTATCCATTGATAAATCCAAAATCAGCTAGTGGTCGCAGATATCCAAAACTAATTAACAAATTAATGATAGATATTTTAAAATGCAAAACCGTTTTGACAAATCTCGTGTTAATAATATATGAAATTTTAATAAAATATGCAACATAAATCCTCATTATATGTGTAAGAAAATGTAACGTGCCGTAATCTAATATTCCATGTATTTTAATGTATATCTGTATAATATAATGAAATTTAATTGCGAGTTTATAAAATTTTTGTTTAGTTAAATATTTTGTCACGAACGCAATATTATTATGATAGTATTTAGTTGTGCTTTGTAGTTTCATGTGTTTTTGTATTTTGTTTGTCACAAAGTTAGAAATGAGAGTTAGGAATGAACAGTTGGAATTCATGATACAGTATTTAAAAGCTAATTTCTTAGTATCTATGGAAACATAATATAGCATTTGTAGAACATGCAGTACTATAATAATTAAGGAGCTCAATCTTATATTAAAAATTAAAATGTTTAAGTTGACAATGCAATACTGAACGCGAACATGCAATATTAATACGAGTATACTTAAACTAACATAAGTAGCAAAAAATAAGGATTTTAAGCTTTTATAATTTAAAGCATAAACTAGTCACTCATTCTGCATTAATTTTTGCACTTGGGCTTCACTGATAATATTAATAATACGCGAAGACTCTTCTTTCCTGACGAAAACCTTTCCAAAACTGGTCCAGCAAAATTTATAATTCTTTGTTTTCATAAGATCTCGAGCCAGAAAATAGAGACGGGCGCTTTTTGGGGTAAGTTGTTCAGAAACATACACCGGTGACTCTGTGGTAGAGGTGAAACCCAGTTGCTTACATTGGAGTTTGCTCTTGTTTTTTTTATTAAATGTTTTTACTTTTTTTAGAAGTTCATTTTTCAGGATAGTCGATCTTAATTCTAAAACAATTGGCGGAGTTCTTCCACTATCTTGCTTAACTCTTTGCCTATATATATCATTTATGTCTTGAGGCTCAATGTTCAAGTCAATTGATTTGCCTAAACATGTTATCATATTAATTAGGTCATCGCGGGCCTCATTTATTTTTCGGGGAACGTTCTTAATCTCTATGAAGTTTTTACGAAGTGAACGTTGTACATCCTCAATCTTGTCCTCTAGAAAAAGTATATACTCTCGATTTTTAGAGATGTCATTTTCAATTTTTTTAATTTTTTTGTTGAACTCCTCATATTGATTTGACAGCAAAGAAACCGAAGTTTCGATGTTTAAGTTAGTTTGTTGAATATTATTGAGATTAGTTACAATATTTTTCATTTGACAATCTTGAGACGTAATAAATTTGTTGATAATTTCTTTTATTTCTTCCTTGAAATTTTCAAATTCCATGGGTAAGTTCTCCTCTCTCGCCCTTTTACCGCGTTTAGAGGCAGGATTTTGAGGGGTTCCTTCAGTGTCCAAGGTGTTAGCTAAGTCCGATGTTGACTGTGACTTATTCATTGTATAATAATGAAATAATTTTTTGTGGGGTAGTTTAAAATAAAAATAGTAGGAGTGGCCTAGTAACAGCCAATGTCTTCTCGGGGGTGTAGCTCTAGGCGGGGTACTTGTTCGACGGAAAGATGGCCGACAATGCTCCTGCGCAGATTGGTGGGCTTCTTCGGAGCGGCGTACCAGGAGCGCATAGATTCAAGAAGTCACCCGTGCGTTGATATGTTAGAGATGTAGAAAGGAATTGCTACTCACAAGCTTGGCGCAAGTGTTGTCGGGATATCTCTTCTGCGTTTATGGTCTCCTATTATTTTACTTGTAATTAAATTCACTATTTGATTATTTAAATGTTTAAATAAAAGAAAATATAAGGTTTTGGTAACACAACTGCACTGGTCGGCGGTCCGGGGGGAAGAGGATAGATATTTTTACATCTGCGTTTTATTTTATAGTAACAACAAAACGTTCTAAATGTCATATTTTGTTTTTTCTAGAAACTAGATTCTGGTCTGGTGGATGGCTTAATATTATAAGCATTTAATTTTTATGTCTGGTAGAACATTTTTAATACATCGACCGTGGGAATTGCAGACACAATACATTTTCAATTACTATGCGGCAGCCGGGTGCCGCTTGGGGATTGATGGGTAAAAACACTATAATACCTTACAATTAATTGGACTCAATTACAGGCACATTCTTATGCAACTTGCATTAGCTATGAAAATAGATCCATTTTCCCTAATTACGCCTGAAGTTACTTTCACCTATAGCGTATCGATATGTAAAGTGTAAACTATATCCAATTTGCTCACTGCTCAGTGTTCCCGACCGTGCGATACTCGTAATATATACTAAGTGGCTCTGTGAGTGAAAATGGACAGAGTGACTTTTACTCTCAATGGCGTGAAGCATTCAGGTAAAATGTTACTAATTTTGATATTAATCAGAATTCCTTATTAGATCTTTTAGGATGTAAAAGAATTAAAACTAAATTACTACATAATATTATGAGGTACTCCTTAAGCAGATATTTTAAATAATACTAGATGACCCGATGAAATTTGTACTACTTTCCATATGAGCCTTCCCTGGACTTTCACGAATATTTCAAGACTAAAATTAGACAAATCAGTTCAAAGAGAGTAGCATTTTTTATGTTTATACATGTTATTATTACAAGCCTTATCTATCCCACTGTAGGGCAAAAGTCTCCCCTGTAGTTCTCTCTCCTGTGCCACCGATGGAGCTGAATTTATTAATAAGTAGCTGTCCCGGCAAAGACGCTGTTTTGCCATATAAAGTATTTCGCCCATTTCGTCAAAATAGATTGAATAGTTTAAGCGAAAATCATTAAAGTTTATTGTGTGGGAACCGTACATTTTCCGGGACAAAAAGTATCCCTTGTCCTTTCCCGAGAAGTGAAGTATCTCAATACCAAACTTCATCAAAATCAAGTGAATAGTTTACGCGCAAATCATAAAAGTATATTGTGCAGTAACCGTACATTTTCCCGGACAAAATATGTTCGTCTTCGGGACTCAAAGTATTTCTATGCCAAATTTCAGCAAAATTGGCCCAGCCGTTTACGCGTGATGTCGTGACCACGCGAAAATGGATTTATTTTTATACTAGCTGTTGCCCGCGACTTCGTCCGCGTGGACTTCAGTTTATAGCGCGCGATGTCAACAAAATTGGTGTCAAAAGCTTTTATAAAAAAACCCTGGTACCCCTTAAATCAATACAGCTGTGCAGTGTGCAAACAATAAGTACTTCATTTTTGTATGTTAAACTTTATATATTATGCCAAATTTTAAAGCTTATTTAGCCCCCCAATTACACAACTTTACCCATAAACTATTTATCATTGATAGGTTTAGCCCCAATTTCACCAACGTCTGTTAGTGTTAACAGCTTGTTAAAATATCCTGTCTTCTCTTTCATTCATATGAAAAACAAAACAGCTAACGTGATACTAATTCGAGCATTAACTTTAACAGTCGTTGGTGAAATTTGGTCTTAAGGTTACGTCACTGCCTGCACAGATAAAGTACTGAGTTATTTAATACCGTAGAATAGATATAACAATCTAAAAAATCGAGACTTAAATGTAGGATGATACCACCTCTTATAGAAAGACTTTTGAGCAAGCGTCAGCGCGATGTAGAAGACGCACGGCGCCATCTATTATGAATTTTTTGAACAAATTTACGACCCTTACAACCCTTTTTTCCAGTAAAAAAGTAGCCTATGTCCTTTCTCAGGCTTTAGACTATCAGTATACAAAATTTCATTACAATCGGTTCGGTAGTTTTGGCGTTTGGCGTGAAAGCGAGACTGACAGACAGACAGACAGACAGAGATACTTTCGCATTCATAATATTAGTACAGATTATGTGCACACTGCACAGCTGTTTTTGGGTATTTTGATTAAGGGCCGCGCTACACTGGAATGGCAGCGGCGAGGCAAGCACTTTCAGCGCTGCCATTCCGGTGTAGCGCGGCCCTAAGAGGGGTACCACTTACCAGGGTTTTAAAAAGTTTTTAAATTTGACACAAATTTTGTTGACACCGCGCGCTATTAACTAAAGTCCACGCGGACGAAGTCGCGGGCAACAGCTAGTTATGAATAAAAACAATAATATATAATAAAGTAGGTACCGTATGATTAGTTCTGTTATAATAATGAAGTAAAAAATAAAGCGCCATCTGTTTTCATATATTAGAATTAAAATGTTTTCATATATTAGAATTAAATTGATATATTTTCTGGATGGAATATAGGCCACAACACAACACACTCGAACTCCTTAGAAATGCAGTAGGAGTTCTATAAGATAAGATAGATTGATTATTATTATAGCAAGTGATAATATTATTAAACATAATATTCTAACGTATTAAAAACTATAAACAAAAACATAATAACTAATAAGTATGATTAGTTTTATGTTCCAACGAAGTAAAAAAAAGCGCCATCTGTTGAATCGTATTAGAACTAAAATGTTCATTGCATCGCGTCGATATATTTCTGGATTTTTTATAATATTATACATAAAATATATTTAAGATTTTTGAAATATTATTTTAATACACATCCAAGACCCAGGAACATTGAAAACTTTTTGTTCCGCCTGCGGGACTCGAACCCAGGACCCCCGGGATGAGCGCTGGCCATGCGCAATGCGAATTCATTTTCATCGATATTTTCATGGAAATAAGATATTTTCCCACATCAAAATGTAGCCTATGTCCTTTCTCAGACTCTAGAATAACTGTGTACAAAATTTCATTGCAATCGGTTCAGTAGTTTTGGCGTGAAAGCGAGACAGACAGACAGAGATACTTTCGCATTTATAATATTAGTTTTTGGCGTGAAAGTGAGACAGACAGACAGACAGAGATACTTTCGCATTTATAATTTTAGTATGGATTAGTATAGAAGTATAGATACATAAAATATATTTAAGTAAAAAATAAAACGCCATCTGTTGAATCGTATTAGAACTAAAATAAAATAAAACGCCATCTGTTGAATCGTATTAGAACTAAATTGCGTCGATATATTTCTGGATTTTTTATAATATTATACATAAAATATATTTAAGATTTTTGAAATATTATTTTAATACACATCCAAGACCCAGGAACATTGAAAACTTGTTCCGCCTGCGGGACTCGAACCCAGGACCCCCGGGATGAGCGCTGGCCTGCGCAATGCGAATAAATTTTCATCGATATTTTCATGGAAATAAGATATTTTCCCACATCAAAATGTAGCCTATGTCCTTTCTCAGACTCTAGAATAACTGTGTACAAAATTTCATTGCAATCGGTTCAGTAGTTTTGGCGTGAAAGCGAGACAGACAGACAGACAGACAGACAGAGATACTTTCGCATTTATAATATTAGTATAGATATACTTACTAGCTGTCCCGGCA
The DNA here is from genome assembly GCF_905147365.1 of Aricia agestis. Taxonomy (NCBI): domain Eukaryota; kingdom Metazoa; phylum Arthropoda; class Insecta; order Lepidoptera; family Lycaenidae; genus Aricia; species Aricia agestis. The sequence goes on along the minus strand of NC_056421.1, from coordinate 1,090,391 downwards.
AACGTTGTTTTTTTATATATATATATATATATATATATATATATATATATATATATATATATATATATATATATATATATATATATATATATATATATATATATATATATATATATATATATATATATATATATATATATATATATATATATATATATATATATGTTGGCCGATTCTCAGACCTACTCAACATACTCACAAAATTTCATGAGAATCGGTCAAGCCGTTTCGGAGGAGTATGGCAACGAAAACTGTGACACGAGAATTTTATATATTAGATAAAAAAAATTTATAAAAAAGGTTGAGTAATATAATTTAGTTAATGGAATCAGGCGTTACTTTGCGGAAATCCATAGTTAATGACCAAACTTGCTTGACTACGTCACCGCTTATTAATATGTTCGGGGGTACTAGTGAGAGTAGTGGGGGTAGTGGGGATAGTAGCGGGGCTCGATAGTGTATAAAAGGCGGTGTTTTGGCCGTTGGCGGCACTTAACGGACGTTGTTCGTAGAGTCCACATCCTGAGGATGCTCCGGTGTTGGGGCGAAACGCGCGTCGAGGTTTTCAACCTGCATGGTGGTGAGGGGCCTTGCACGGATTTGCCAACATTATTGCTTGTGTGGTGGTGGTGTTTGCAAGTTCTTGCATGCGAGTGTACGCATAGGCAGTGTGGGAGGAGGGAGGTGCTGTACGCATGTCTATGCGTACACTCACTCATTTACTTAAAGGTGGAAGTTGTTTTCGCGGAATATTGCTAAAAATAATAACAAACTAAATTCTATAGTTCAATTCAACTTGTGCGCCGTTGGGTCTGCTATAACGTTATTTAGAGATGAAAACGATTTTGATCAATTCTTAAATCTACCAAGAGCATAAAATTGGAAAAAAATGGTCTAGACTCTAGCTAATAGCCATTTTCGTCTAAAGTCTAGCAACAAACACCGTTAAACGAGTTTTCTTAAGTACTCTATAATTATATCCAAATATCCGAGTCACTTAGTATAATTTACAATCCATACTACATAGTTATATACCTTTAATATAATATTATAAATGCGAACTTTCGCATACTTACTTGTATCTTACTTGTATCTGTCTGTCTGTTACCTCTTCACGCCCAAACAGCAGAACTGATTTTGCTGAAAGGTATGGAAATACTTGGAGTCCCAGGAAAGGACATCGGATACTTTTTATTCCGAAAAATGTACGGTTCCAGCGCGATACACGAATTTTGGGGCAACGAAGTTGCGGGCGTCATGTAGTAAAATAATAAAAGATGTCAATAATTCATAGTTGGAAATGAAGTTTCGTCCACAACCACCCTTCTGGATTACATCAGGAAGGTCGCAGAGCTGCGAGGTACCAAGTACATGTGTAAAGAGGCTGGCTGTGGAGCCTGTATAGTGAGTTATTCGAGACCATCAGATGACGCGGCTTTCGGGAGGCACATTGTGCAAGGAGTCAATGCTGTAAGTCAAATTTTTGGGTACGATTTTTTATGAGTTAAACGTCGATCAAAACTACGAGATCAGTTTTAACAAAAAAAAAAAAACGACTTCAAACAGTTTTTCCTTATCATGGAACCACTTGTGAAGTATTCTTTCCTACGAAAAAGGAATCGTCTAAATTGTATCTAAATTGGCTAAGTGGCTTAAGTGTGAACAAATAATAGCGGGTTTACTTTATTTCGACCAGTGATCTCTCTAGCGTTGGATTTGATCACTGGATTGGAATAACAGACATACACATAGAGTTTACCTGCCTAATTTAAAATATAAGCATGGATTTCTTTTAGTGTATGGTGTCGATAACTTCGTGTCAAGACTGGGAGATCAGCACCATAGAGCACATTGGCAACAGGCTGCAGGGATACCACCCACTGCAGGTCACCCTTGCCAGAGACAACGGCACGCAGTGTGGCTACTGTAGTCCTGGCTGGGTAATGGCTATGTACAGGTAACCTTGAAAACACCAATCAACTAGCTATGAAGATATGGTATGAAAATATTATTATTCTTACTTAAGAAATTTATTATGTTGCTCAACAGTTTACTAAGCACCAGACCTCGCACCATTTTTGAAATAGAAAACGATCTATCTAGTAATATATGCAGGTGTACTGGTTATAGACCTATATTAGATGCATTTAAGAAATTTGGCAGCGATGCACCAATTAACAGTTTAATTGATATAGAAGATCTGAAACTATGTGATAAAATTATTCATAAAAAGAAATGCCCAGATAATAATAAGAAAGATCTAAACGAAGATTGGTATGTCATAACTAAAGAAGAAGTATCAAGTAAAGTAATACATTTAAAACTACATGATGACAGAATTTGGTACAGAGTTGAAATGGTCAATGATATTTTTAACATTTTTATGGAAGAAGGAACCGACTCTTATATGTTAATTAATGGAAACACTGGGAAAGGTATGGAAAGGCAACACGCATATTATAATAATCTTAAATAGTAAAAACATATTATAAACAGAAGTATTTTTTATTAGGAGTCGTAAATATACTGGAGTATCCGAGACTTCTAATAGACATCTCTAATGTTTGGGAGCTACAAGGTCATTATATAGACCAGAACCTGGTGATTGGTGCTGGCACAACATTAACCAAAGTTATGCAAATATTTCAAGACGTCAGTGAGGATGAATATTTTGCATACTTGAGAGTGCTAAGTGAACATTTGGAATTGGTAGCTCATATACCCGTAAGAAATGTAAGTTATGTTAGTGTTTACTGATATTTTTGTTGTGATGCTTTGTCTATTTACTTTATAAAAGCCCTGGTTCATAAAATGATGAAAAACGAAAAAAAAGTAAGGTGCGACAAATGGTAAACTATCTATAATTTACGATTTGAATTTGAATTACTTATTATGAATAGGACATTTTTTGAAACGGTCCTATTATGCTCCTGAATGAAATAATCATGCAATCACATTGTCAAAACTCTTCCAATAAGTAAGTAAGAGACAATTATTATAATCACCCTTAAAGCCATAAGAACAATGCTTTTAGATTAATACGCTGGTGAGAGTTGTTATTACCTGTTAAAATTAATACTTTCAGATAGGAACTGTGGCTGGTAATCTGATGGTAAAACACCGATATCCAGAATTCCAAAGTGATATATTTTTGTTGTTGTCTACTGTAGGAGCAGAGCTAACTATCTGTAAGTATCGAAAACCTTTCATTGAAACAAAAAAGCTATAAATATTTATTATTTTACTTCCTATTCTATAAATTATTACATAGATATTAAAAATAAAGTTCACTTTATTGTTGTAATAAAATGATAATAATTATTATGTAATAATTATTATCATTTTATTATTTTCAGTGCATGGACCGGGTCTAACAGAGATAGTACCAATGGAGCATTTTCTTCAGTTTGATATGACGGGAAAAGTAATATTAAATATTCTCTTCCCACCATTAAATAATCAATATAAGCTTTGGACGCATAAGGTATCTACCATTTAATGAAAAAGATCTAAACATCATGCATTACGTTTTATTATTATTCAAGCTTTTATAATGAGTATTATGTCTTACAACACATTAAAAAAATTCTCAGATAATGCCACGAGCACAAAATGCTCACGCCTATGTTAATTGTGGATTTTTATACAAGCTTGAAAGTACAACAAACAAAGTATTAGAATGCAGAATTGCCTATGGCGGGCTTTCTCCTTTCTTCACGAGAGCATTATTGACTGAGAGTCACATTGTTGGCAAATCACTTTTTCTGAATGAAACGTTACAAGAAGTTCTGAGTGTTTTGGATGAAGAATTAGATGGCGCTGTTGTTCCAATGCCACCTAATCCATCGGTACAATATCGGAAACAAGTTGCTTTAGCGCTTTTTTATAAAGTGAGTTCTATTTTTAATTAATTTTTAAAAGAATTTTATTACTTTCTTCATAGACTCTGCTGATTGTGTATTTAAAATGTTTCCGTAGGGCCTCCTAGCTTTGGCACCGCAAAATCTAGTGAGTCCTCATTACGTCACTGGAGCTATAAAAGAGCATGCAACCAGACCATTGTCAAGCGGACAGCAGGAGTTTGACACAGACCCCAAAGTATATCCCTTAAATAAGCCTATACCTAAACTCGAGGGAATAGTAAGTTAAATATATCTATTTGTACCTATCAGTCTTACAAAATGTATGTTTTTATTGGGTTAAACACTTAAAAATAATAATAATATTTTTTATACTTAAATAGATTCAGTGCGCTGGTGAAGCAAAATACACTGAAGACATACCTACTTTACCGGGAGAAGTATATGCATGTTTTGTTCTAACAACAGTGCCTCGGGGTAGAATCGTCAATATTGACCCTAGTAGAGCATTAGTAAGTAAAACTTTTAATATTATAATAAATGCGGTCTTAAGGCAAATTTAAAGTTTTTCTTTACTCGTCTATCAGGAGAGACCAGGAGTGATTGCCTTCTATTCAGCAAAAGATATACCCGGTGTTAATAGTTTCATCCCCGTTGTAACCAAATATCGTAAACTCATACGAGAAAACGAGGAATTATTATGTGATGGAGATGTTAAATATTTTAATCAACCTCTGGGTATAGTTGTCGCAGAAACAGAAATCTTGGCTGAACTTGCAGCAACATTAGTACATGTAACGTATACGGATGTTAAAGAACCTGTGATAGATATAAAAGTTGCAAAAAGAGATATGTCGAGAAACATTTTTTTTGTAAATATACCAGCCACCAAAGTAAGTCCTGATATACATCAAATAATAAGCGGCGAAATAACTATTTACACACAGTACCACTTTTCTATGGAAACTTTGTGTTGTGTTTCACGCCCAACAGAAGAAGGAATCAAAACTTATGCTTCTACACAGTGGATAGATGCTGTTCAGGACATGACTTCAAGAGCTTTAAAAATAGACGCAGGCAGGTAAATAAGAGCCGAGTTGTGTAATGTTCATAATCTTGTAATGTTGCAGGAAAAAAACATCAAAATATAGTATCACCATTTTATAAAAAAAAACTTATACTTATAATTGAAATGAATACACAATATTTGGATACAATAATTTTAGGATTGATGTGAGTGTTCGAAGACTTGGTGGTGCTTATGGAATAAAAATTTCTCGCAACACCCAACAGGCCGTAGCATGCAATCTCGTGGTTTATAAACTAAATAGGCCTTGTAGGTTTATACAATCTTTGAGAACAAATATGAGAGCTGTTGGAAAAAGATTACCGTGTTCCGTTGACTTTGAGGTAAACATTAAAGCTTATGTTGCAATAATTAAAATGTATCATACAATATGTACATCGAAATTTAAATGATTTTCTAATTATTACTTATACCTATATCAATTATTTTTGGTTACAGGCTGGCGTTAATAAAGAAGGAGTAATCCAATTTATAAACTTTGTGCTTTACTCCGACAATGGGTACATATACAATGAAAATTTATCTGACTTGGGAAAGGATGTGTACTACAATTGCTACGATCAGGCACCTTGGAACTACACTTGCTTCAATACTTTAACCGACACTGCATCTAACACTTGGTGCCGTGCGCCTGGTAAATATTTTTTATTATATAGTACATTAAATTAAGAAGTGTAATCTCATAAAATAAATATTCGTTAATTATCAGGAACCTTAGAAAATATTATATCAGCTGAAATGGTAATGGAACAAATAGCTTACGAATTAGGATTGGACCCATTGCAGGTCCGGCTTGCTAACTTAGATAGAGCTAAACATAATGCTATTCAAGAAATGACTGACACTATCATGGTTAAATCAAACTACAAAGAAAGAAGGAAGCATGTAGATAACTTTAATGAAGAAAATCGATGGAAAAAACGAGGCTTTAGATTTACATTGATGAAATGGTCACCGTATGGCACATTTTACTATGAAGTAAATTTATCTGTTTTTCATCAAGATGGCTCAGTTATTATCTCTCACGGAGGAGTGGAAATGGGGCAAGGTATAAATACTAAGGCGATACAAATTTGTGCATACTATTTTGGAATTCCAGTGGACATGATTCAAGTAAAACGTAATGATACAGTGACTACTCCCAACGGTTTTACAACTGCAGGTAGTCTTACTTCACAAAATATAGGAATTGGTGTGCAAAAATGTTGCGAAGAGCTCCTACGAAGACTAGCACCTATAAGGGCAAGACTAGGAAATCCTACGTGGGTGGAACTTATAAGGGCTGCTTTTGATGCCGATCTCAGCTTACAAACTCATGGACTTTTGAATGCTAGTGATGAAGAAAATATTGACGTTTATGGTGTAACATTAGCCGAAGTAGAAATAGATGTTTTAACAGGGGAACATGAAATAATAAGAGTCGATTTAATTGAAGATACAGGGCGGAGTTTAAATCCTGTTATTGACGTAGGCCAGGTACGAGCTTGTTTGGTTTTTAGATTAAGTAAATGCAACCTTTTTTGCGAAGATAATAATTACTTATTTAAGGTTGAAGGAGCTTTTATCATGGGACTCGGTTATTGGACATGCGAGAGAATGGTTTATGACCCTCAAACTGGGGAAGTGCTAAGTGACCATACCTGGGAGTACCATGTACCACAAGCTAGGGATATCCCACAGGACTTCAGGGTATATTTTCGGAAAGGGTCATTTAGTACTCCGAGAGCTCTAGGTGCTAAAGGTATGACAGTTAAGGTTAATGAAATATAAATAATGTTAGTTAACTTTTTTGTATTTTATAATTCAATGTTTGTAGTTGTTGGAGAACCTGCTACTTGCATGGCTGTGAGTGTTCCATTAGCTTTGAGAGAAGCAATTACTTCTGCTAGAACTGACTCTGGCATACCGAGCACCGTTTGGTATGAGATTGGTTGGTATACCAAAATGATTATTTGTAAATATTTTAAATTTTAAATAAGTACTTCTACAAAGTTTTTAATATATTTTCAGATGGCCCGTACTCAGTTGAAAATATTTATTTAAATTGCGCTACAATAAAGGAACAATTCAAATTTTACTAATAATTTAAAATGTATGCTTAATTGAATGCAATAAATTTTGATTAAAAGTGGACTTTTTGTTTAAGTAATTTGATTTCAATAAAAAAGAAAAATAATATTTCTCGTGTTTTGTTTTATTTCTTCATTAATTATTATTATAGTAGACAGCATTCTAAAATTCATGTTAAGCATGCTGCAGACCCAATGTGAATGTGAGAGTCACAAAAGAAGGTGGGTAAGATTTTTAAATAAAACACAAAGGCGGAAAGTATGTTTTAATTCTATCGTAGCTTTCAAGTATGAAAAGTATAATTTGAAAGTGTTATAATATTATAATGATAGTAATTGTCTATACATATAAATAAAATTGGAGTGTCTGTTTGTAATATTCAAAGAACCGTTTTTTACTACATGCATTTTTTTTTGCGTTGCCGGCCTTTTAAGAGGGAATAGGTTAATATAGTAAGGAAGGGAAGGGAATAGGGGAGGGAAGAGAGGGGAATAGGGTAGGGGATTGGGCCTCCGGTAAACTCACTCACTCGACGAAACACAGCGCAAGTGCTGTTTCACGCCGGTTTTCTGTGAGAACGTGGTATTTCTCCGGTCGAGCCGGCCCATTCGTGCCGAAGCATGTATATGTGCTACATACACCAAAACAACATTTTTTACAATTTTTGTCTGTATGTCTGTCTGTCTGTCTGTTTGTTCCGGCTAATCTCCGAAATGGCTGGAGCGATTTTGACGAGACTTTTTTTGGCAGATAGCTGATGTAGTAAGGAATAACTAAGGCTACTTTTTAACCGACTTCCGAAAAGGAGGATGATATATTTTACATTTTTTGTATGCAGTTTACGCGGATGAAGTCGCGGGCAACAGCTAGTGGTCAATAAAAATAAATATCTATCTCTGTGCATACTTTTACGTCCTGGAATAGTAACGATAAAACCGCAAACAAACGCAAAACAAAACACATTCTCCCTTTTGGCAAAGTAACTTTTACCTATAGCAAACAAACACGTAAAGTATAAACTCGATCCACTTTCCATGTACCTATATTATCTGGCTCCGACAAAGCCCGGAAAACCCAAAAACTTTCAAAACTTACACATATCTTTTGTTTACAAAGTGATCGAGTCGATGATCGTCCACATAGATGTGATATTTTGTATTCGAATATTATAGAAATGGTACTCAATATGACTTTTTGAATTTTTTATGGCATTTAATGAAATAACATGGTATTTTATGCCAAATTTCTCTAAAAGAGCCGGAATGATTAGTAAATTGTAATCTGTCGGTTGGGTTTGACATAACTCAACCAAACTACGTAGGTCGCCATCTGCCTATGAATCAACTTCTCTGATACTACAATTACATTATAAGTAATAATATTTTCCACACGATATTTTATTTATACGTCATGTTATAGTACAACATATTTTCTACAGAATAAAAAAATAAGTTATAGCATCAAATATTATGTCATTCGTAGCACATCTATAAAAATATATCGTTGGCGAGAGTCGGAGTCTCACAACTCAGGCAGTCGCTGGAATACTAATAACACCTGAAAGCCCAACTTTAGGGCTTCTTGCACTTCGAAATGGAAAAATTACTTTCCCAGTTAAATATTTTATAGCTGAATTTTTCCAATTTCACTGCGCCAGTTGAGTGATTGTAAGAAATTTTAGATTGAAACGCGTTTAAAGTTAAAAATATACCTTTATTTAATTAGCTTAAAAGTGCAATGCTGTGAATCCATGCATTAAGTATTGGCCTGGATGAAAACCGACTTCAGAATTGTACGTACCTAATTGAGAATTAATCAAATAAAATCATTTATTTCGGGCATCAGAACCCTATAATATAACAAATACCTTAAATCTAACATACAGATTAATTATATTTAAAATTACCTATCTCGAAAACTACTAAACCGAGTTTGATGAAACTTGCAGTATTCTGAATTCCCTAAGTTGAGCCATAACTAGTACAACAAAAAATAATTACTCAATTCGGACTTGTAGCTCCGGAGATATGCGAACACAAACATGAAAACATACATGTATACATACAATATACATACATTCATACATTTTTGTATTTTGGCACATTTGTTCAGACGCTGATAATATACACTAACATATACAACAATACGAAAACTGGGCAGTTCTGCAAATATTACATACATACGCGTCGACTTCATAACCTCTTTTTTTGAAGTCGATTAAAAATAAAAAAGTAATAAACTTTAAAAAAATTATAAAGACTACAAAGGAAACATGAATCAGGAATTAAAATTACTTATTTTTGTGGACTTGTTGCAGTTTCTATTGACTAATTATGTATAATATGAACAACGTACGGTGCGCATGCGCATGCGGACCTTGCTCTAGTATTTGCCACTAATAAAAAGAGTTAATGAAAGTGGATAAAAACATCCAAGAAACAACGCAATATAATGCTTGCAATACAAAATATATTATTTATTTTAAGTAGACGATATGATCACAATTATTTGTTTTAAATAAATTTAAACCAATAAGCAAGATATGCATGTACGTACAAACATATTATAGACACGCCTATATTGTCTATGTTGACGGTATTTCACTGATGCAATGCTAAATGCAGCCGTCGGGTAATATTTTGCATACTTGAATAGATATATTGAAAGTGGCGTGCAATACAAGGTGAAGTTTTTCCTCGACCAGTCCATCGAAAATGGACAGAGTTACTTTTAAAATAAACGGCGTAAAACATTCAGGTAAGAATTACTTTCAAAGTTTTTAAATCGGGATTTAACGCGTTAAGTCCCGATTAAAAAGTTTTAATTATAATGCAACGCGAAAGTTTAAAATGTTATACTTACAAAGTCCTCAAAAAAAATTTGCAACAATTTTTGAAATTTTTGAAATTTTTTTCACTACGCAATTTTATGCAATGCAAAATGTGTGCAGCTATATATTATATAGCTGTATGTGAGCAGCTGTGCTGCACACTTAATCTTTTAAATAAAATAATATTAACATCTGCACAAAAAAGTCCATACTTCAAAATGAACTCTTTCTTTATTCATGTTATTTAATATATTATGTTAGAAGTAATATTTGTACCTGTGTGAAGTACCTGTGCAAGAAGTAATATTTTGTAACGCCTTCAATATATTTAGTTGGTCATGAAGTGTCTTCAACTACGACTCTTCTGGATTATATCCGGAAAGTCGCAGAGCTGCGTGGTACCAAGTACATGTGCAAGGAAGCCGGCTGTGGAGCCTGTATAGTGAGTTACTCCAGACCATCTGATGATGCAGCTTTTGGGAGACATATTGTGCAAGGCGTGAACTCTGTAAGTTATAATAAAACTGTTACGTTATTTCTAAACTGGTTGGCAAACCTTTCGTTCAGAAACTGATAAAGATTTTGCGTAAAAAACTCGCACCCGTGAACACTTTTTAGCAAAAGATAAAGAAATAACAAAATATAACTTTAATAACTTTGATTTAAGTACAATCACTTATTTCTCCCAGTGTATGGTGTCAATTACTTCCTGCCAAGACTGGGAGATCACCACCATTGAGGGCATTGGAAACCGGCTGAAAGGATACCACCCGCTGCAGGTCACCCTTGCCAAAGACAATGGCACACAGTGCGGCTACTGCAGCCCTGGCTGGGTCATGGCTATGTACAGGTAATACATAACAGCGAAACAAAACTAAAGGAGATTATATCAATATAATCTAATTATAAATTATTTTATTTTATCAGCTTACTGAAGACAAAACCTCGTACTATGTTAGAAATCGAAAAAGATCTATCGAGCAACATATGTAGATGTACTGGCTATAGACCTATCATGGACGCTTTTAAGAAATTTGGAACAGACGCTCCACCTAACGTCATGATAGATATTGAAGATCTAAAAATTTGTGAAAAAACAAATAAAATAAGCAAATGCAATAGACCAACTAATAGCAAATTAGATAAAGAATGGTATCTTGTATCCAAAGATGAAGTACCTAATAAAATCATACAAATAGAGCTGCACGACCACAGACTTTGGTACAGAGTGGAGTTACTGATTGATATTTTTAATATTTTCATGGAACAAGGAACGAATTCCTATATGTTGATTAACGGAAACACTGGAAAAGGTAAATCAATCATAATATTATTAAAAAATGATAATTTATGATTACTTACAATATTTTTAGCTAATGAAACTGGAACACTTTTATCTTTATTTATCTTAAAATAATGATTTTCATCTAGGTGTTGTTCCTCTACTGGAGTATCCAAGATTACTTATAGATATCTCTTGTGTGTGGGAGCTTCAAGGTTATTACATAGACCAAAACCTGGTGGTCGGTGCCGGCACGACACTCACTAAAGTTATGGAAATATTCGACAAAGTCAGTGAAGACGAATATTTTGCTTACTTGAGGGTGCTAAATGAACATTTGGAATTGGTTGCTCACATCCCTGTGAAAAACGTAAGCTGCTTGTGACTATGTGGTGTAGCATAGTTCTAATCTTTATTCAAAAAGTTTTCAGTTTTAATGTATTTTCTTACAGATAGGAACCTTAGCAGGTAATCTGATGGTAAAACACCATCATCCTGAATTTCAGTCTGACATATTTTTGTTATTGTCAACTGTAGGAGCAGAGCTCACTATATGTAAGTAATATCATTTCTTATTCTGGTGTAAGTTGTATGTTCCATACCGGTACTCGAATATTTTAGTATTTTTAAACTTTTCAGTGCAAGGACCAGGTCTCATGGAAGTAGTACCTATGCATCAATTTCTACAAACTGATATGACGGGAAAAGTATTATTGAATGTTTTATTTCCACCTTTAAATAGTCAGTATAAAATTTGGACAGATAAGGTACAAAAATTTGATAGGTATTTCTCTGATTTACTTATAATTGTAATAAAAAAAAATGCATTCTTAACTAATTTTCAAATATTTTACGCATTTAATTTTTCAGATTATGCCTCGGGCACAAAACTCACATGCCTACGTAAATTGTGGCTTTTTATATAAATTGGATAGAAAAAATAAAGAAGTTTTTGAATGTAGAATTGCCTATGGTGGCCTATCTCCTACTTTCACTAGAGCAGTAAGAACAGAAAGCTATATTGTTGGACGAGAACTTTTCACAAATGAAACATTACAAGGAGCACTAGAAGTTTTAAGTAAGGAATTAGATCTTTTCGTGGTTCCGATGCCACCAAACCCTTCAGTAGAGTATAGAAAACAATTGTCTTTAGCACTTTTTTATAAAGTAAGTTTAATTTCAATTTCGATATTCTTATTAAAATTATTGATTTATTAAATTTATTTAAAAAATAAATGTTTAATTATTTTTTTTTACAAAGGGTCTTCTAGCCTTAGCTCCAAAACATAAAGTAAATTCTTACTATGCAAGTGGAGCTATAAAACTTCACGAATCAAGGGGCTTGTCTAGAGGTCAACAGGATTTTGAAACCGATCCAACTACATATCCCGTGAATCAACCAATACCAAAATTAGAGGGTGTGGTAAGTAGTAGAAGTAAAAAGTTTTGTTTTATTATCTTTTATTATTATAGATATGTGTGTTTTGAACTCTAAGCATCTAACAATACATTTGCAGCTTCAGTGTGCTGGAGAAGCAAAATATTCAGAAGACGTGCCTACTCTACCAGGAGAAGTTTACGCATGTTTTGTACTTACGACTGTCCCGTTGGGTAAAATAGTTAAAATAGATCCTAGTAAAGCATTGGTAAGTGAACCATCTGTATCTATAACTCTTATTTATTTGAAAAATTTCAAACTTTATGTTTATAATACATTAAAATTAACAGGAACGTCCAGGCGTTATCGCATTTTACTCCGCTGCTGACATTCCTGGCTTAAATAGTTTTACGCCAGTTGATGAGAAATACATAACGCTCTTCAAACTAAACGAAGAAGTTCTGTGTAATGGTGATGTTAAATATTACAACCAGCCTTTGGGAATTGTTGTCGCAGAAACCGAAAGATTAGCACAAATCGCGTCTAAATTAGTACACGTTACTTATACTGATGTTAAAAAGCCTGTGATAGATATAAAAGAAGCTAAAAAGATTCCATCAAGAAACACCCTGACTCTAAACATACCACCCACGAGAGTGGGTCCAAATGTGCAACGTGTCATTACTGGAGAGAAGACTGTCTATTCTCAATACCACTTTTGTATGGAAACATTAGTTTGTGTTTCACATCCAACAGAAGAAGGAATACGAGCTTATTCCTCTACGCAGTGGATAGATTCCGTTCAAAATATGACATCTCAATCTTTGAAAATGGACATGAGCAAGTTAGTAAATAATTATTAAAAATATACAAATAAGTAAAACGTTTAAGACAACTTTGCAGCTATAATATGATATTAATATAGAAAAAAATCTTACTACTTTTATAATCAAACGCCCTTCTTTTGTTTTGAAGGATTGACGTAATAATAAGAAGGCTTGGAGGTGCGTATGGATTGAAAATTACAAGGGCCACTCAACAAGCTGTGGCGTGCAATCTCGTAGTGTATAAGCTCAACAGGCCATGTAGGTTTATACAGTCAATGCGGACAAACATGAGAGCCGTTGGTAAAAGATTACCAAATTCGACAGATTTTGAGGTATGTAACATCACTCTTTCTTCTAGTAGTAATGTGCAAAATTACTTTAACTTTTACGAAACCAAAATTCTCGTGCTTATTTTGGCCTAATAAGACAAAAAGTGTTTCTTGGATTTATCAGTTAACAATTTTTGAATAGTTTATGTTGTAACGAGATTTGTTTATGTGTAACTGGTTACTATTAAGCATTTGTGTCACTAACCCCCAAAAAATTAAGCGTTGAGTTAGTTATAAATGCAGTATTATTCTAAATTATCTAATTAATAATAAGACTGCATTCATGACTTATAATACCAATGTTTTCCCATATCAGTGAACTTTGTATAAATGTATTCGTTCCTTGCATTGTAAAAAATTGTAACAGAATTGAACAATAAAAAATTATCTTATCTTATCTATCTTAATACGTAATTTTTTGTGGGATAATAGACAAATGTTTAACAACGTCCAACTATATTTTAGGTAGGCGTGAACGATCAGGGTGTAATCCAGTATATAAATTTTTCTATATATGCGGACAATGGATACATATACAATGAAAATTTCACTTACTATGGCATGGACGCGTATTACAATTGCTACGATCGAGGACCTTGGAACTATACTTCATACAATACCGTTACAGATACAGCCTCCAATACTTGGTGTCGCTCTCCCGGTATGTATAATATATTTTAGAGTTAGTATTTCTAATAAAGTTTAATTGACAAAGCTCAATCCATAGAAATTATATCACTTTTTGTACGACATTTAATATGTTATATGTATTATTATTACTTAGGTACATTGGAAAATGTCGTTGCCACTGAAATGATACTGGAACAAATAGCTTACGAATTGGGTTTGGATCCTCTGAATGTTCGACTAGCTAATTTAGACAGAGCGAGAAGTAGCGCCGTTCAAGAAATGACAGACATTATTATAGAAAGATCTAACTACAGAGAAAGGAGAGAAAGTGTAGAAAAGTTTAACAAGGAGAATCGATGGAAAAAACGTGGGCTTAGATTCACTTTTCTAAGATGGTCACCAGTTGGGAATCAGTACTACGACGTTAATCTTTGTGTGTACCATGAGGATGGAACAGTATGTATATCTCATGGTGGTGTAGAAATGGGACAAGGCATTAATACTAAAGCAGCGCAAATATGCGCTTATTATTTTAAAATACCAATAGAGAAGATTCAGGTAAAACCTAATGACACGGTAATAACTCCTAACTGCTTTACTACTGGAGGTAGCTTAACGACTCAAAACACTGGCATAGGAGTTCAAAAATGTTGTGAGCAGATTCTCCTTAGATTGGCTCCCTTAAGAGCAAGAATGGGTGATGTTTCTTGGGAAGTGCTAGTAAGAGCTGCCTTTACTGCAGATATCGATTTACAAGCACATGCAATCGTCAATGCTTTAGACACAGAAAATATAGATGTTTATGGAGTAACATTATCTGAAGTTGAAATAGACGTACTGACAGGAGAGCATGAAATAAAAAGAGTCGATTTGATGGAAGACACTGGTCGCAGTACGAACCCTGATATAGACATTGGTCAAGTAGGTGTTATCATATTATTCTATAATGAAATTTATAGAAACAAATGACTAACTATTAAATTATTATTTAAGATTGAAGGAGCGTTTATTATGGGAGTCGGTTACTGGACTTGCGAGGAAATGGTCTACGATCCTCCAACTGGAGAGGTGCTTACTGACCGTACTTGGGAGTATCATGTTCCACAAGCTAGAGATATTCCGCAGGACTTTAGAGTATCTTTTCGTAAAGGTTCTTATAGCACGCCCAGATTATTTGGTGCAAAAGGCAAGTTATATCCATACTTCCATACAAATGTTATAAATGCGAAAGTGTGTCTGTCTCTCTGTCTGTCTGTAACCTCTGCATGCCCAAACCGCTGAAATTTGCTTGAATTTTGCTGATGGTTTGGGTAATATTGACGTCATTTTCAAATCTCGCGGCCACTCACCAAACCGGCATATTATGAAAGAGCATATCAAGGGGAGTAAACTTTATAATGGGAGACATACAGCTAAACTATATCGGAGCCGAGATATAAGGCTTTTTAAGTTCGTATTTTCAACTAAACGTAAATTCGATCATAACCTGAATATTCAGGAAAATAAAAAATAAAAACGGCGTTATTTATTAGCTTAAAGTCTTCCTCGATAAATGGGCTATCCAACACAAAAATATTTTTTCAAATCGAACAAGCAGTTCCTGAGATTAGCACTTTCAAACACACAAACACTTCAGCTTCATAATATTAGTATGCAGGGTATAACAATACTAAGTGATAATACTTTAGGGTGTGTACTGTGTATGAGTCCTGTGTATAGAGTTTACTGTAAAAGTAGTAGCGCTGAAAGAGAACATATTTTTTTTCACTTTCGTATGGGGAAACTCTTTACGCCAGGGCGCTTGCCCATGCAGAAAGGAACACGGTCGGGTTTTAGTGGGTAGAGCCAATTTCCCGACCCAAAAAAAATGCAAATCACAAAAAAAAATTCAGAGTGAACTCTATACAACGGACACATAATATTATATACTTACCCTAACTACAGTATTATCACTTATGTTACAACCTGTAGATATATCAAGAAAAATTAATTATTCATTTCATCATTTATTTTTAATTTTAGTTATTTGTACATTTTAGAGAATGACTTAACCATTTAACATACAATGAAATTTTTAACTATTTATTTTGCTTTTGCAAAAAAATGCAAATCCATTTTTTCTCGAATTTCTTAAAGAGGGCCGTTTTGATTTTTTTACTTTTTAGTTCATAAACCCCCAAACTTGTATCTATAAGGAATTCGGAGTTCTCTTAGTATCTTCGGAACCATAGTATACCTTGGTGCAAAATCTTGCGTTTTGGTAGCATATGCTTAGGATGCTTCTCATAAAACCAAAATCACCATATGTTTCCATAGAAATTTTGAGGAGTTCCCTCGATTACTCATGGATCCCATCATCAGATCACCACTTTTGTGAAAATGGGACCAAATTGGAGTGAAACCTAATATAACACAACAAAAATTTTGAAAATTGGTTCACAAACGGCGGAGTAGTGGTTGAACATACAAAAATAAAAAAAAATAAAAAAATATCCACAGCCAAATACTTAACCTCCTCGTTTTAAGGAAGTCGGTTAAAAATTATTCATATTTACGCGGATGAAGTCGTGGGCAATAGTTAGTGAGAAATATATATCCAACAGATTAATATACCCTTTCTACGCCTGTTTGTTGAGGATAGCTCCATAAAGTAACGTTAATTACTATTGATTTTGTGAACATAAGGTGCAAAAATAAATATACTAAAGTAATCGTAGCTCAGCTCCGATATTACTTAGAACAATTTTTATTACTAATATATGTTTCTCTAATGTAGTGCTACAAAATAGTTATGGTTTTATCCCTGGCCGCTGGAAAAAAAAATTACACCACAGGTCCATACAAAGTTACCCAATGCCCTTTGGCATGGAGATACTTTAAGTCCTGGGAAAGGACTAGGATACTTTTTGTTCCGAAAAAATGTACGGTCCCCACGCGATAAATGAGTTTTGGCACGATAAACGGAGTTGCCGGCATCATCTAGTATTTTATAAATTGGACAAAATATAGTAGTATTGATTGTTTTTTTAGGGTTCCGTACCCAAAGAGTAAAAACGGAACCCTATTACTAAGACTTTATTGTCTGTCCGTCTTTCCGTCTGTCTGTCTGTCTGTCGCCAGGCTGTATCTCAAGAACCGCTATAGCTAGACTTCCGAAATATTCAAAGATAGTGTATATCTGTTGCCGCTATGACAAACACTAAAAACAAAATAATATTAATATTTAAGGAGGGCTCCCATACAATACACAAACATGATTTTTTTAGCCTTTTTTTGCTCGATGTCAATAATGGCAACAGATAGGCTCTTAAAATTTTCACAAAGGTCTTAAATATAATATTATGTTTACTTTAATAATTATTAATAATATTTAAATAAAATAAATATTTAATAGGGGCTTCGACACAAAAAACACAATTTTTGGCCTATTTTTGCTCTATAATGGTACGAAACCCTTCGTGCGCGAGTCCGACTGATACTTGGCCGATTTTTATTAATTATTTTAATAATTGTCTTCTTTTTAATTCTTCTAGTCGTAGGAGAGCCAGCTACGTGTATGGGTGTCGGTATCGCTTTAGCTTTAAGAGAAGCTATCACTGCAGCTAGGACTGACTCTGGCATATCAAGTAGAATTTGGTATGAAATTGGTAAGTTGCTAAAGGTTACATCGATCGATTCATATAAATCGTTTACAGTCAGAATAATTTTGAATTAATTTTTCAGATGGCCCATATACTGTGGAAAAAATCTACTTAAACTGTGCTACAAAGAAGGAACAGTTTAAGTTTTACTAAGAGTTTATAAGTAAAAAAAATCAAAAGTAAGTATTTAATTTGTAAAAATATATGTATTGTTACATCTGTAACTGTAATAAAACTTTTCGTAATAAAATAAAAATGATTGCAATGTCATAAATATACTAATAAGCCATTCCGAAATCGTTCTTTTTTTCCTCCTCCATTCTTAGATGGTTCTACGACTTACGAATCTTTCATAAATAAATTGATTTGATTAAATTCATATGAATTTATAAAGTGGTAAATTCTGAATAGATAAAGACGTGATAAATTCTGAACAAAAAAATTGTACTGACTCAAATAATATTTAAGTCGGTACAATTTTTTTTTCAGAATTTATCACTTTATCTATTGATAAGTATGATAATATAAGTTAAGGCCTTAACTTGGACGAACGACGATGGAAGGCGGAAATTGAGTCGTGTATTTATTTGGTTTCCTACTTACCACTCGGTAGTATGAGCTGCTGCTGAACTAAGAGGTTTATTGAGATTAAAATTTCCAGAAAATTGCATTTCGCATTACTCAAAATGTACGAAAAATTAATCTGTGAAGATGACTCCGAAGAAAATATTTTATATGAATAAATTTTGCAAAATAACGCAAAAAATATGTGGACTGTAGGTATTTCTATAATATGATATCGAGATTATATTTAAACCAAGGTTCAAAATAAACATAAAAATAATTAAAATAAATATTCATTAAAATTAATAACCGAGTAAATGAGCGGAATAAGTAAAATTAAAATTCCGCCCCAACGCAATTCAACAAATTAAAAAGCGACAAATTAAGCAGGCAATTAGCATAGAAAAATGTCAGTCCAATAGTATTTTGCGATGCAGATTTCATTATTCAACGATCACAGATGTAGGCGACTGGATGTGAATTACACTTTGTTGAAATTACATTCAAAAGTTTATCCTGCAGTTGTAATATATTTGCTTTTTTTCAGGCTTTGTTTCGGACATACTGTAATAATTATGATTTTTGCAGAATGAATTATTTGTTTAACTTATCACTGCATATCTTACTTAGATGATGCAGTAAGAGTCCACAAATGAATACAATGTTAACAGGTTGTTTTTTTTTAAAAACTTTTTTGTGGTGTTTATAATTTTTGCGTCGTTTTAAATCTAATATAGAATTTTAATAATTTAATTTTCTTGTTATTAAGGGAACATCCAGTATTTTAAATCCTCGTCCAACAACATGGTGTGTCGAGAACATTTTAACTCAACGCTTGCAATACGTGAATAATTTAGCAGTTATTTTTCTTCGTTTAGCCTAAATGCCTCCACAGTGTCGCCGGCTGCTGGAACATTATGTAGCTTATCTCCTTAACGTTGTTTATTATGTTCAACATGGCTCTCGGAATTTATGGCTCTCGTCGATATCGTGAGAAAAGTTTTACAAGTTCTTCGTGTTGTTTCCAATGATTTTAGCGTTAGCGAAAAGTATCATATTATTATTATGATCAGGGGATATGGATTTGTCATTATAGCTTATTTATTATTTACCTTTGAAGGATAATATAGGGATCAAAGAGAAAAATTAATAACATTATTATGTGTCAGTGTCACACAATAATAAATATCGATTCAATAAACTTATCATCAATATGAAAACTTACTATATCTACAAGTGTGAACGCTACGTGCTGATGAAAAGAATAATGATCTGAAGTACAGCACCAAATAATGAACACAATAATAAAGTAAATAGTAAAGTATAAAGTGATGTCAAAATTGGAGAACCTATTTTCGTACACAATGCGGCCCAGCGGGGGTCCCAAATGACAATATTTCTTTTAAAGCCACCGTTTTCACGAGTCACGCGTCTATTGAAGAATTTATTCACCCCCACTTGCCTTTATATAATAATTTCCTTCGTTCCATAGCGCCATTGTGTGCGAAATTTGAGTCAAAACTGTTAATGAGACCAGAATTCGGCCACTATTTTTGGACGCTGCTAAAGGTACAATACAATACAATTATAAACAGTTGATTGAATTTCGCCGGTAAAGCTCAGGTCCGTCAGTTCACAAAAACTATTGAAAACCCCTTAGATATTATTGTAAGTACATGAAATAATTTTACTTTTCATTTGTTGTAATCATGTAAACCACTAGAGCTAATATTGAAGCACGGTGGTATAATTTACTTATGGTGATGTCCAAAATAATTGCAGACCCACAGAATTCCCACAAAATTGGTTCTATATTCTATTTGAAGGTACAAAGCTGACCTTTGATTCCCATTTCTCGGCTAAATACGAAATTAATTTTACAATTTACGTCGTCCTTGAGTGGCGGTCAATGAGGCTGAATGGAATCTAATTTGGCCTGTGGAGCTCAGTCCCCAAATTAAATAATGTTTATTATAGAATAAAGATACCGTTGTATATTTTACTTTTCGACAAATAGACAGGACTTTTGATTTTAAAAGAGTTTTTAATAAGACGTTTTTATTAGGTCAATATTTCAAAATAATAATGGTTCACACCACGTTCGTCTAGCCCCGTTCTAAGTACAGTTGCGAGTCCTTCAGTAAGGACTCGTGTTGTACCAGACTAAGTACATAATATATTGAAAAATACCTTTTCGCATTAGGTCATGATCATACAATACCACCATGATTGTGAAGCTATAGCCTGGAAAAACGTTTTCAATCATGAACAATCATAGATGAATATTATGCCACTCTTGACTCTACACGTCCGTCATTGCTTGAACAAATCCAACAAGAATCCAAGTAAAGTATAGTATATTTTAAATTTAAAAAGCATTTAATATAACAACAAAAGTTCCATAACGTTTACAAGAAGTAAAGTAATTCAGTAATTATTTTATGCATCTGCAAGCAACAGTTGCGGCGAAGTGGCTCAGTTTCCCGGCTAATACATGCACAATGTTTGCTCCGGAACTTCGAACAATGCCACACAATATTAAAGGATTTTCGGTTTGTTCGGAAACTACTATGATACTGCTGCAATTTATTTGTTTATGCATTGGCTTTTGTCGGCCATTTTGCTTTTGCAATCAGTTCTTAAAGATATATTGACATTGATATATTCGATAAAACACGAATAAAATGACATTTTCTAAAAATGAATTTATCGCCCCAGAAACCCCCTTTAAACAAAATTTCATGAAAATCGTTGGAGCCGATTCCAAGATTTCAATTATATATATGTATATAATTGAAATCTTGGCTGTATATATATATATATATATATATATATATATATATATATATATATAATTGATCGGGCTTTCACACTAATCCAGAACTGCTCTTGTAAATATCCTATGAAGATAAAAAAGGTCTCGTTTGATAGCTAAATTTGTGGAATACGCTTTTTTTCTCCAACTTTTGAAAAAAAAAAATTCTTGTATGTATGTATATATATACATACATACAAGAATTGCTCGTTTAAATATAAATAATATTTTTCTAGAACTTACCACCGTATCTAAAACATTATTCTGTTTAAAATCTTTTTAAAGTATTAACTTACCTGTCTCTATGAACTCTCATAATATTAGTCCCATTGCCGTCCACACAGAGGAAAATTTCGTTCTTTTCAAATACTTTTAATTTAAACAGGCGCTCATTTCTTTGTGTTCTTTGACGTCAAACACTTTTTAATTACTATTCTGTTAGAATTTAGTTTCATTGAATTTTTATTTCAACACATTTTAGGAATATAAGTTCTTTCAGTCTCTCTAAGACGAGTTTAACTTTTTGTTTAGAACCAGATTGTGTTTTTGTTTTATTTTTGCTTAAGCTTATAATAGTTATTATTATCAATAATAACACATTAAAAAATGATTGCCTCTTTTTTAGGGTCGTCCTTTCATAGATCGTTTTCCTATCAAACCACTACATTTTATTCTTAGCAATCCAAGAATAAGAATTGTTGAACTTGGCAAGGTGAGTTTAGTATAAATGGTGTTCTCTACGGGAAAGCACTTTGCTAAGACAAATACTTTCAGTTGAACGCGAAGTTTCAAGTTTCCAACGCTTTATAGAAGGTATTGTACTGTTTCAGTGTACACAGGTACATCAGCACTATGGTACAGTATAAAATTATACGCACACACATTACACATTACACAATATAGTACGGTAAAGTAGCTTAACTTTGTAATGCTTATCATAACAAGGTAGAAGTAAGTTAACCCAGAGTTCTCTTTTACAGGGTTTAAGTAAGTTGATGGGGTTTTAGTGAGTTAAAATCTTCTGTCCATGTTTGCCAGGTCTGAACCGGTAAACTGTTTTTAATGAAATTTACTATGAATATCTCTTTAGTATCTGGAAAAGGACTTAAATATTTTATCACGTATTATTAAATTTGTCAAAAGAGATAACAGAAGGACAGGCATTTCAACCCACTAAACCAATAAATGCAACTGAAATTCTAAATCGTACACATAATTATTATGCACGTAATAATTGTTACCACAAACGAATAATCATTATTTAGTAATCAGCTTGTTGTATTAATTAGTGTAATTAAATAGTGCGTGTGTTGTAGAGGATACGTAACTTTCGTGTTTCAATGCTAGTAGTTATTCCCAGAAGAATTTCAGAACGAGTTATCGTTTCATAATTTATGCAACACAAATTGCAATACTTAACAAAAAATATGGATGTAGAATATTACAAGAAAAAAAAGTAAGTTTGAAAACCTATTAAGAGCCCATATGACCCTAACTTGACTACATACATTAACCTATATCTCAAAATCTGTAAGATCTAGAAAACTGATTTTTTGACACAAGTAACTTCAGTTCATAAAGATTAAATGCTCAAAACGAAAACACGATTACTCAAAAAATGCTCGATAGTTTCTTTTTTACAAAAAACCTTGTTTTATACACATTTTTGCTTAGATCTTCGAAGTTTGCTGTCTTTTCTTTAATATTTTTTAATATCTAAAAAGGTATTGTTAAAACCTAAATTTGCTCAAAACACTTTTTTCATAATCATTATAGTTCGTCTTTTATTCAAGTAAAACTAACTCGGCGATGATTCCGTGCCGTCCTTTTTCACCTGGCATATGAAAGACGGGCGTGAGTGTGAAGAGAGAAGGACGATGTTTGATTTTTAAAGTCAGGTGAGCTCTTAACTACAGTACATTAGCTGATATACTAAGAATTTAAAATTATATAGAAAATCAAATGAAAACTGTTATGAAACATTAAAAACGCGAATTAGATTATTTTGAAAAGACTCATCTCCATTACAACGAGACATCATAAGCATTTATTTTCCTTCGCCGTACCATACATTCGTAATAACGCGAAGCCCCGACCGGAGCCCGGGCCGGCGATGTGCTCGGAATTGACTTCGGGCTTCGAGACAACTCGACTATTATCCGCGAATGCTGCTGGTGCAAGTTACACGCTTTTGTCGCAATATAAAATATAGACAGATAGAATATCTTAGGGCGTTCGCCCGGTGCGGCCACCCGCGAGACGTGCTTGTTTCATGTCATCCCATAGAGCAGCGCTACGTTGAGCGGGTCAGCCAGGGATGACATGAAACAAGCACGCCTCTCGGGTGGCCGCGCCGCACGCACGCTTAACGCAGCGAAAGCCTGATTTGAATTAAATTAATTCAAATCAGGCATAACTTTTTCTGATAACTTTAAATAGCAAAACAATGCAATATCACGTGTAAGGGTCAATTCAGACCGTAATGCGATGCGTAGATGCATTTTTTAATTAATTTTGACCGATTTCAATTGCGTGAGACGTCTCGCAAATCTGTGAAATCTATACAAATTTAGAAATGCATCTTGCGTCGCGTTGCGGTCTAATTTGACCCTTAGTTTTAAGCAAGTTTAATTTCAAGAATGTGATTGAGGTACGTTACGAAACTTTGCGACAGTGATATTCTCTTTCAGTTGTCTTAGCTGACTCATCAAAAGGTTTTTGTGGTCGCCACAGCTGTCGATCTTGTTTACAAAGTAATGCAAACGTGTAGCTGATGGTTTGCATCGTTTACAGAAGAAAAATATTTAAAAGCCTTACTTACACCTATAAGTTATATTTTAATTGTGTAGACCTAAACAGCAACACGCTTGCGAAATGAACTTTATTAGGAACTACAATAAGGAATGACCAAAAATCAAGAACATCGAGAATTAATCAAAACGCTTCCGCTCCTGACTTGACTGCAGCACTTTTAGAAAAGTATGATCGCCTATCACACTCGACGCTTTGTGACATGACAATGGTCCACTATCAGCTTAAGTCCTGATCAGCGCCGGGTTTTACTCCTCTGATTGATTCCCATTGTTGGGCTTACGTGATGGATGGAATGGGCATCTTATTGTGGGGGCCTTTCTAATAGATTTTCGATATCATTGGTAGCTGATTACCTATTGTAAAATAAAGGAGTCTTTATAAAGTGTTCATACAGGACAGATCACAGGCCGACCTGACCGGTCTCATGCATACACACAGGAATGGCCAAAACGAGTCCCATCGGTTCATCAGTCAGGTCAGTCCAATCGGATCGAGTGGCCCACAAAAGCGGCATTCCTGGGCCTTCATCGGCTTCCCTTTCCAAATTTTCAATTTCAAAAATATCGGAAGCCACAATTATTGAATTCTTTAGTATAATAAATAATAATTATTGTTCTCGAAAACATAATACTCAATAATTCAAGCCAACAATAGGCATTTAAGCGTTATTTTGATTGATGATATCAAAGGGGAAATTGTTAATTCAGCGTGAGAGCTAAGCATCGATAAGGGGGATAGTTGAAATATGCCGGAAGATGGGGAACTTATGAATTTTAAGCACATCAGAATACTTACGTAATTCAATAGCGCCTACACTCGAGACCTTTGAGGGCTCATACGTGCAAAGAAATTCTGCTTATTTCAATATCATATTTTAGAAACGTGTCGGCTAGAAACGTTGCCCGTGGAATAATTTAGTCAGAATCTGCATAATATGTCTTGATAGATCCAGGAATTTACGGTCAAGACTTGACTGTAAATTCCTACAAAGACTGGTGTGTATTCTATTTTTATTTGTTTATTTATTTTATTTATTCATTGATTTCGGAAATGGAGCCCATATGCCCAGTTTTGCCAGCTGTCGGGGTTCAAGGATAAGACGCCTCAACCTTGAGGAAGGCAACGCATTCGGTTTCATGTTCCTAAACTTATATCTGATTAGGAATAAAATATTTTAAGCCTTCGGATTATTCCTGCTTCTCCTTACATATTTTATTTACTCCTACATACGACTAAAGCATTTCTCTGAATCTGGTACATTAATAATTTTGACTCAAATATTAATGATTCCAATAATAATACTGATTTTAATTTTATTAAATCGATGTTCAATGTTCATATTTGATTGATTTCTGTTCATATACAATTTTTGGTCAAATGTGTGGTAGTTCTAGAATCAATATTTTAGTTTGATTCGCTCTAATGGTTACCATGATTCTATGATGTTATTACGGTGAGTACGAATTTCTGTCAACCCCAATGTTTGGAGTCCTGCAGATTCAATATTATTGTACAGTCACGATGAAAATGGTCATCACACAAATTATAAAATATGTTACTTTTGATGAGAAAAGCGATTTAGATTCTTCTATTCGTCTTAATTATTATTTATTTAAACTTAGAACATTTTTTTTGTAAACATTATTATTTTCATTAGTATTTATTATTCTAAAAACTCACATTATATAACTTTAAATAAATCCAAAGTGGAATCCTAATACATAGTAACATTTATAATATTATGTATACGTGCAAGATTTTGTTTCAACTCCCAAGCGGTCGAATTCGACCAAGAAAACGATAGATTTCCAGGAATCCACGATCGAGGGATTAAAATAATAATTAGATGAGCAAAAAAGTCATAAATTTAATTAGAACAATAATAAAAAGAAAAAGGTACAGTATCAATGTATGAAAAACTAGCTTTTGCCCGCGGCTTCGCTCGCGTGAAATTCGAAAATCGTGTGCAATACGAATATTCTTGCAAATCTCCTTTAGAAACATGATGTTTTTCCAAGACCAAAAGTAGCCTATGTTACTCTCTATCCTTTCAACTAAGTCGATGCCAAAAATCAAGTCAATTGGTTGCTTCGTTAGGCTGCGAAGAAAGGACAAACAAACAAATACACTTTCGCATTTATAATATTAGTATTTATAATATTAGCTGTTTCCCGCGACTTCGTAGGCGTTACCATAGTATAATAACGGAAATGGATAATTCTCTCCTTTTTATGGTCCCTTACTCAAATGGTAAAAAACGGAACCCGAGTACAAAGATATAATATCAGCCTGTCCGTCTGTCCATATCCAGGCAAAGCCTCCCTGATATTAATCAAATGACGCTCGAAATCTGTATGTTTCACATGTTTCACTATTAATTAATAACTTAGTTTGTTCCTAAGGAATAAGAATTAAAACTCAACACTAACGACGCAACATGTTTTTGCTTGGCAACATTACCAGGAGGGGGGAGGGGGTATGGGGGGGCAAAGCCCCCGCAAGTAGGGGCAGGGGCAAAGCCTCCCACATATTAATCAAAAGACACGCAAAATCTGCATGTTTAGTTTTGGTTAGATTAATTTCACTATTAATTAATAACTTAGTTTGTTCCTAAGGAATAAGAATTAAAACTCAACACTAACGACGCAACATGTTTTTGCTTGGCAACATTACCAGGAGGGGGGAGGGGGTATGGGGGGGCGAAGCCCCCCCAAGTAGGGGCCGGGGGCAAAGCCTCCCGCATGTTAATCAAACGACACGCAAAATCTGCATGTTTAGTTTTGGTTAGATTCATTTCACTTTTAATAAATAACTTACTTTGATTCTAAAGAAGGAGAAGTAAGACTCAACACGAACGACGCAACACCATTCTGCTTGGCAATATTACCAGGAGGGGGGGGGGGGTATATGAGGGCGCAAATCGGATCAGTAGTTTTCGTGTTAAAGAAAAAAGTTTGGTACAAAATCTTACCCCCTCTTTTGACCCCTTGGAGAGGTGGGGGGAAAAATTTTTGTACACCAGATGTTAAGTTGGGAGAAGACAAATATATCTGCGAAAACCGCATTCAAATCGGATCAGTAGTTTTCGTGTGATGCTGGAACAAACATACAGACAGACAGACAGACAGACAGACAAAAAACTAACCACAGTTTTGGCTTCTATAGCGATGTAGTAACAGCCCCCACTTATTATTTTTTGGATATCTTTAATGTACAGAATTGTCATTTCTACAGTTTTATTATATGTATAGATGTAAAAGCTTTCAGTAGCGATTGTACATGCATTAATAGCCTGAAATGAATATTCAAACGAACCCTTGTGGTGAGGCAAAGCTAAAAAGATATGAATATGAAGGGTCCATTTGGGTCTCTTAGTTTCGGCCTTAGCATTGAAAGGGTTTGTGAAGAATCAAAGTGATTCCAACCTAACGGGGTTTCTCGGCCTGATTTTAGTATCAACATCAATGTTATCATTATCAGCTTCTGATGCTACACCTGAATAATTTCCCTCTTTCCAATAAATATATTAATCATGCAGTACTAAATGTTGCGCCAAAACTTGTTTATCGCGCGGTAAACATTTTTTCCGGGGTAAAAATTATCATATGTCCTTTCTCGGGACTCAGTGGATTGGGCGTGAAGAGGTAACAAACAGACAGACAGACACACTTAATATTTATAATATTAAGTATAGAAGTATGGATATAACCATCCGGGTTTCGGAGTCTTTGTCTGTCATACTGTGATGTTTCCAACATGCCAGTCCAAACAAGCAGACATTATATTTTGTTGTTATTCACTGTATAAATATTTCTGTTGGTAGGCGTTTATGTACAGAAGCAGGTAGTAGACTAAATTCTCTACAATTATCTCACAGTCAGTCATCAAACAATCTTGTTTTCTTCCGTATAACAAACTTTAAATACTTAAAAATGTATTCTCTTCACTTATTATTTTATGCAAGCAAAATTCATAACAATTTGAAAATACTTTCAACATAGAAGCGAAACAATAATTACAAGGGGCGACCACTAAAACTATTAGTGGATAAAACTAAAATTAATATCGAACGTCCCCGACACCTTTACCGCAGCGAAATTCTCTAATGGCTTGCGGCGTTCACCTAAGGTATCCCAGCTATCCCTTAGCGTTATTAGTTTTAAATCTAGAGCTATGAGGGAAATTGATTAATCATTCATAAAAATCATTATGATCATCTCAATCAGGCCTCACTCATCAGTTTTTTTTGATGCAGTGGTATAGAGCGTGCTTCTTGAAACTGCAGATTTTCACGTTGCAAATAATTTCGAAGTTTGGTCAGAACAACGCATACTTGATTATCTGACAAAAATGTTGTGTTTATAAAAAGTCGTTCCTGTGCCTGATTTCTCATCGATTGTGTTGGTTATCCATCGTTTATTGAGAATAAACGACGATATTGGGGGACGGCAATATTTGTCTTCATTTATTACGAACGTACTCGTATATCATTGATGTCGTTAGACAACAGTAATTAATTATATTCACCTCATGTCTTAATATTGCTTTATTTCAGTTTCCTCCACTATCACAACCTCCTTGGTTCAAAGTTCATTAGTACCTATTAATTAATATTAACGATATTCCAAGCACGCATGTTGGATCAAGGCAGCTTGTCAAGATAAGAAAAATTCTTAACTGGAGAAAATGTTTTATAGTTTACTTTTCCTGGATTTGTTGTGTTTTGTGTAAGTATAACGAATACTTATAAAAGCCACTGGTAAAATAGTTTATGAAAAAAAAAAGGTTTTCTTTTCATAAAACTAAATATCATGTTAAGCGATAATTAATAATATTAATTATCTATTTGGTCCAACCAAAGGTAAATAATTTTCATGTAAATACATATTTAACTTAAAATATCCTACAGTAGGAGTTGGACGTATCACTGGCTTTCTTTTCGTACAAAATCATTCATCTCTGCTATAGTTTCGATTAATCTGAATCAGCGATTTAATAACAATAAGCGTCATCAGCATGTGCCCAATTAATCAATCAATGTTCACAATGGATGGATGGATGTTGTGATAATGTCTAACGATATTACATAACTTACGATATGTCCAAGATGAACGTTGCTTAAGATAATGTATGTACCATCGAAGAAAAAGATTCATATTATTCACATCTGAATAATATGAACCTACGTCAAATGGACAAATTGATGTCAATTCAATGTTGGTCGTCATCTGGCGGATGGTTTTGACATAACCCCACCAACTTACGTAGGTCCGCCAACTGCCTATGAATCGACTTCTCTGATAGTACACGATGATTAATTATCTATATCTTTATATATAAAAATGGATTTTCAATTGTGTTAGTAACGCTAAAACTCGAAAACGGCTGAAGGGATTGGGCTAATTTTAGTCTTAAAATATTCGTAGAAGTCCAGGGAAGGTTTTAAAGTGACTCGAAGTTCACCGGGACAGCTAGTCTTCTTGTATATAAAAATTGATTTTCAAATGTGTTAGTCGCGCTAAAACTCGAAAACGGCTGAACGGATACGGCTGATTTTAGTCTTAAAATATTCGTAGAAGTCCAGGGAAGGTTTTAAAGTTACACGAAGTTCACCGGGACAGCTATGGTGTGACCAGTTTAAACGCGACCCTCGTAGCATGCTTTTACTATGCTACGAGGGTCGCGCTTAAACTGGTCGGAGCATAGTTGAAGATAAAAATTGAAGGTGTGTGGCAAGTTTATTGTAAGCTCCATTTGATAACAACGTATAGTTAAAACCAACGCCTCCATGGTCTAGTGGTACAGAGCGCGGCTCTTGACTTGGAGGTCGTGGGTTCGATTCCCGCGTTGGAAACATGTTATTTCCTTGTTTGGTTAGGACAATGCAGGCTGATCACCTGATTGTCTGACAAGTAAGATGATCCATGCGTCGGATGGGCAAGTAAAAAGTCGGTCCTGCGCCTGATCTCTCGCCAGTCGTGTCGGTCTTCCGTCCCACAGGGTTATGAGAGTAAAGGAATAGAGAGTGCTCTTGCGTACTGCGCACACACTTGGGCACTATAAAATTACTCCTGCGTAGCTGGCCTGGTTTCAATGAAACCGGCCACCGTCACCGAAATCGGTGTGGGAGCTAGCTATTATTATACTATATATTAAAACCAGTGTGGTAACAGTTAGTGGCAATATGACAAACGTTAAGAAGACACTGCAGAATTCTATGAATGTTTCCGAAAGCAAAGAAAAAAAAGATATTTCCGTGGTTAATGTGTGGCGATTGTGTGTGATTTAACATTTTCATTAATTACAAAATAATAAACAGCTATTGCTGTTATTACCTAACTACGCTAAAACTGTCCATTTATAAACAACTAAATGACGCCCGCAACTCCGTTGCGCCAAATTTCGTTTATCGCGCGAGAACCGTACATTTTTCTGGGCTAAATAAATAAAATAAAATAAAATTTGTTTATTTCAGATTACTCAGATCCATAAAATTGTTAGTAAAGAAACTTATCGCTATGTCGCTATGTTAGTATTCTATTCTAAAAAGAGATTTGGTCCTATTTATCATAAAGTCGATCAGAGGATAATCCCCGCTGTCGACTATCTCTCTCAGGACACTGTGGTTGCCGCCGCGGACCCTGGCCAATAACGATGCAGTCCTGTTGGGGAGTATAGCTTTAAAACTATCTAGGTACATCCGCAAAAGCAAACATCGCTAAGGCACTACAGAAACGCGGCAGCCGCAGGAGTGCTCTAAAAGCATGATTATATTGAATGTTAAAACGTATCCAATGTCCGTTCCTATATTTCAGCAAAATCGATTTAGCTAGGGCGTGAAGACGCAACAGAGAGAAAGACAGACAGACACACTTTCGCATTTATAATATTAAGTGCTAACTGCTAGCACTAAATTTCACTTGTAACCGGACCCGGAGTCCGGACTACTCAGATTGAAGGACACATAAGATATTTTGCTCACACTAATTAAATTTTTTGTCGAATTCCTACTACAAGGTTTCTTTAATGTCCTCGTTACGAAGGGTTGTTTTATGTCCGCCCGGTATTCACAACTACCATTTTCGACATTTTTGCCTTTAGGACCTAGCTAGGGTATGGAAGGAATTCAATTAATGTCAAGGTCATTTTAAAATAATTAACATTGTTTAAATAATTAGTTATCTGGGCATTTAAGCGTTATGTTATGTAAGGGCCTGTGTTAAAAGCTTTGTTCAGATTATAATATTTAGGTAGGTACTTTCTGCTATATAAATATGGAAGCGTCGCGTCGAATATCGAATGCTTGCTTCCATATTTTTATGGCAGGTACTTTAATAAAAGAAGAATTATTATATACATATGAATATTATGCTGTAGGCAAAAATGCTGACGCGTCGCGACGCTTCGACTCTGTCCCAGTGTGATTTGAGACTTGAGCCGAAACTCACGCGGGTAAATATAAAAATTATACAGTATATATTATATTTCTAAACTGAGTGTGAGTTGAGGCTTACGCCGGTTCTACTCGGCTCGAGTAGTAAGTAAGCATTACGGCATCAAATAGACTCTACGTTCAAAAAGCATATCGAAAATACTTTGAATAAAATAATTCCAATTTTGAATCGGTAAAGAGTGCTTGAATATCCATTTCAAATTCCAATAAAGTGTATGCAACGAAATCCCGAACAGCATCTCATTTTTCTTAATATGCTTCGATTTCTTTAAATTTCGCTTCAGCTAGGAAGGAGATAATATAGCGAATATCATTTCAATTAGGATTGCCGTGGAGCAATTACCTGCATTAGCACGAAATGTAATCAAAGGGCGTAATGGCGGCTACAAAGCCACGCTAATTCGATACTAATGATAGCAGGGCCGTGAATTGGCTTGACAGGAGCTATATAGCCTCTTATAGACTCGATGGGATCGATAGTCCTAAATAATAGGCCCAACTAGCAGCCTTGGATAGGCACCAAAGAAACTTATGTAAAGTTATGTTAAACTTGTTACTTGTATTTAAACATACATTTTTGATTTGACCTTACCATTGTATTTTATACAGATGCTAAGATATTGAATAAATTATTTTTATCCTTATGGAACACTGTTTTTATCTTGGGGTGGGAGAGGCCAAAGTACCAGCTTCTCCATCTGGATGGTATGTGATTGTATCTAACAACTTTGTCCCCTAACCAACTCATACCGAAATGGGTATCAGTGCTATCATAATATTATTATTGCGACCATGCTTACCATACACACGTGTCATCCTTCATAATATGTCAGGTAAGTATCTATAGCAAATTGCGAAGGAGTCACAATAGATCCTCATGGGTCGCAGTGACGTCAGGGCTACAGTGACCTGCCTTCTTTAAAAAAAAAATCTATAGCAATTAATATTTCCAATACCCAATCAAAACTTTTACGAATAATATCAGATCAAAGCTTCAATTTCTAAACGTGTTGTGTAAACAAATTAGTTTTCTGAACAATAAACATTTCTACTAAAAGGTCAGTTATTCGAAATTCGAATCACGTGACAAAAGGGACAATTATTGTCTGGTAGGGTAACCAATAGAGTCGAAAACTGGAGGAGTGTATTCGGAAGATAGACGATTTCAATAATTGCTTAGCTACGTGGAATTATAAAAAAATATATATTTGGGACGTTCATAAGCGATACTAGACTATATTCATCAAGACTGGAATACTTTCTACTCCAACATTCACGTAATATTTTCGTCACTGGTCCCGAGAAGGATTTAGTAGCTTAAACTTAAAGATTCAGTAGACCTTGGGCGTTAGTAAAATCGTAAGGTTTCGTGATTGGTTTACCATTGCAGCACGTGGCTTCTCAAGAGTTGCAGTTGTGATAATGAATATAATATTATTGTGTCAAATGTCAATACCTTTGCCTATTAAAAAAAATATTATCATGTGATGTGAAGAGTTACTGTTTCTCAAAAAAGTTAAGAAGAGTCTGCACTCTGCACACATGCAAATTGTCCGATTTTGGCCCAACGCCTGGTCACCATTTAGGGAAAGTAAGTTTAGTTGGCAGAAAATATAAACATTCGTACACATAGTTCCACAGAGGACATATTACAAACACGATTACTAGGGACAAAGGAAAATTTAATATGAAGCTTGTGACTTCAAAGGAATTTCGTGACGAATATAGTTTTTATTGTGTTGTTGTAAACAATGGTAATGTTGGCATGTGTTTATTGCCTATAATTTTTGAGGGAAAGAGGAGCAATTTATTTTAAGTATATCAAATTTTCGTCTAGGTTCGGGATATTATACTTTGTTGGTCGTGTAACGTCATGAAGGTATTCGTCATTTTTCGTTTAGCGAATGCTACGATTCCCTTTATTTTTATGTTATTACTCACGGAAGATTTCTTACCTATGTTCTTTCTTCTTCTTCGATTACCTCCCAAGCAAGCAAGAGGTGCATCATTGCAGATTCTTTGTTCTTGTTTTCAACCGACTTCCAAAAAGGAGGAAGTTTCTCAATTCGACCGTATATAATATTTTCTTATTTTATAATCAAAAATCGTCAATGAGCTTATTTTATTTTTTATTTTATTGAGCACAAATGAGATTGTGTTCTAACACAAGAGCACTCTTTTCAAGAGTAGACTCTAGTCGAAGTGCTCTTATGTTAATTTACTTAATGCTTTTAATATAAACTTTATGATAAAGTGCAAGGTATGTCATTATAATTGTAATAAAACGACAGTGTTAAAAACAGAATATAATTTATCAAGTCCAATTCGCATAGTTTAAACCGCTACGTTATAATATTATATAGAACATAATTCTTTTCTAGATAAAAAGCCCTCGTATTTTACATAAGATTTATACAATATAACAATTATTACTTATTCTTATGAGCAATCCTAAGATATAATACAAGTCACTCTTATTGTATGCTACTTTGGTTTTCAGAGGTATATGATATTATAATAAATACGTTAAATATTAATGAGCATTAATTCATACCATTATCGATCACCTTTGGTAATCAATAATGGTAGGTAACAAAAGGTAAAAAATATATATTTTTATTTTTGCGCAGTCTACTGTGACTTGTTTTTGGTTTCAACGCAACATCATCTAAACCAATAAGACGAGACTGAAGAAAGCTGGAGTTGAAAGCTTTATCCTGTGTTAAAAGTCTGAAAAGAACGACACGTCGGGGGTATGGCAGATGGGCCTTGGAAGTTTGTTATCAAATCTTTCATCGCAGATTCCTCAGGATGTTCTCCTGAATGTAAAAAATATTTATGTGAATCAGTAAACAATCTAAATATTTGTTACAGCTCAATAGTAATTGTCATCTCGAGTCTTTACTCTTGTAAAATCAGCAGGGCTAAAATGGTCACATTTAGCAATTCCTCTCAATCAATCCAGCAAATTAATTGTCAAAACTGTCAAACTGACGAATGTCAAATTAGGACAAATTACTAGACATGAATCGCAAGAAGAGTGACCATTTTGCGATTTAAAAAAATGAATCATAATATGAATCTCCAAAGCAACCATTTTAGCCCTGCAGGTACCGTGCCCATCAATACAGCAAGCGACCGCGACCGACAAAAATTTTAATAAAATTCCACTTTATGTCATAGGACGATAGGTATAAAGGTAAGTTTCATTTTGCTCTACTCCACTATAACGGCCGTTCCCAATATTCAATCTATCTCTGGTTTGACATACAACCGATCGCAGCTAACATTGAATTGACATAAAATATATGTCTCTAATGTCTAATGTGAGCTATTCCTATCTCTAGTAGGGCAAAACCAGAGATAGATCAAATATTGGGAACGGCCGCAAAGCTGCGGCGTCATGGGTCACTAGACCAATGTCTGTAGAAAATGAAACATGTAGTCTGTCATAAAGTGGCATTTTATTTGAAGTTTAATTGTCGATCGCAGTCGCTTGCAGCAAAGGCGGGAGAACCATCTTAACGGTAAACCTAAATGCAGTCGGTACACCTCGCATGTATAAACGATCAATTTAAATTGCTTTCTGAATAGTTTTATGACGAATCCAAACTATGGCTCGGATGATAGCAATCTAAAAACTGCTAATAGTATTACTAAATATTTGAAAGACGCCGAAGGTAGAAAGCTGCAATTGGCTACCAACTTATATGAATACTAATGTTTAAAAGTAGCTAGACAAATTATAAGACAAGTTAATAAAAAGCGTGTAAAAGACTGCACAAAAACATATTAGTACGACGTATAAAAACAAAAAATAATATCATGTAAAACACAACACAAGTTTGAGCAAACTGAGATCACAGTATTAAACATACTAGTTAAAATTAATGATTAATCAGTTACTATTTACAATTTGGCACATAATATAAAGTGATCAGTTATAAAATAGACCCGTGATTTGTGACTAGACAGACTATCTTTATTTAAAACTAATATAATATAATATTATCACTCGACAACTAAAAATATTTAATGCTTGATAACTCACTGATCTTTGAATCAGCAGAAATATTTTTGACAGCTTGTTCATGGTAAAGTTATTGAATAAATATAAATGTAAAATTTTCGCAGCTGTCAACATTTTCATTCATACATCGCAATATTATTTCTCGATAATGTTACGATTACCTATTGGGATTGTAATATGCTCCCTCTACTAAAGTGGGTACTTTAATTTCCACATTCAAACAATATAATATTAGTCTCTGACATTTTTTAATTCTTTTCTTTTCAATAATAATATTATTTTATGCTCATTTTATGAATTTTATGAATAGAAAACGAGTCCAACTAACTTTATTCTGAATTTTATAGTCGTTAAATGATAAATTATAGGTACTATTTTTTTTTCTAATGTGTCATCTATGTCCAATTCGACGTCAAAAGTTGGAGATCGCTGCTCAGACGATCAATCTTCATTTTCATCCAACGCAACATGTTTTGGTTTTACATTCATTATAATAATATCGCTGTAATATTTTAGAAAAAATATAATATTATGTATTTTGGGCGCATGACTCGTGCTTCTTATGAAAAGGTGCTTAGGGAGATAAATATTGGTAATCCTAAATTATCTATCATCCTTTTTCACACTCAATACTGATTTATTTGAGACTTTTTCAACTAATTTCAAATCAAATCTCATAAATTTTACAATTTGTTCTGGCGAAAGATACTGTCTTTCGTAGGTGGTAATTAATATAGATAAGTACCAATATTATTATGATGTGTCCTAAACATTAAGTACCACTTATTTTATTTTTATGTACTTATTATTTATGTAATATAATAGTACGGTTATATTTTTCGTAATAATTTACGTACAGTGACTTTTCTATTTACAATAACTAGTAAGATTCATAGTTATGAGTTTCATAAGTCCTAAATTTCCTTCCTAGAATATTATAATAAATTGGCTTAATTATTTTATTATTCAAAATTGTTTTTATTTTGATATGATCACTAAACAATAAGTACACCACACTCGTTAGTGGATTCCATAAGAGAGAAAAAAAGAAAGTCAATAATTTAGAAATACAGCAATTAAAATAAAATACAATTTGATAGTAGTTGACAAAAATGAGGCAGACAGTTTCTTCGTAGCCGTCTCATTTTTGTCGTAAAATGCTAAGTTATGCAACGATTTAATATGGAAAAATTTAAGTTCCACTAATTTCTACTTTTTATGTTCAAGGCTCTATAACAATAATAAATATATTGTGTTAAGTCATAAGTCTTTGGATAAATTAATTTAAGGGAATCACGAGTGTAGACTTTTTGCTACAGTATCAAATCACGCAGTGCACGCATGCCCTTTTGGACCGAATATTTTACCCTTCATAATATTATTACATTTTAACGATTACGTTATTTACAATATATCAAATATACTTAGGTACTATCAAATTTAACTAGGAGACTTTGATTTGAACGTAAATATTATGTTAAAAATAAATTATTTGCCTGATGATAAGTAACGAGCAATCAATCCAATAAAACATCACAACGTCAACAATATTACGATCTAGAAGACAGATTACTGGACGGAAAAACAATTATTAGTCGAAAATATGATAAATATTACTACACTAAAGTCACCAATCATTTCTACTTTACAAGTTAGGAGATTTAAACATATTTAAATACGTCCGGTGTCCCCAAAAAAGTGATAGGTTTTCGAAGCCTTACGCTAATGACCTTAACAAAGTAAGGTTCTCTTTGTCCGACAAAAAGCAACAAGTTTTGTCATCCAGTTTACAAAATTAAAATAATAATCATACCTCAAGTACGAGGCTTTCAAAATAATATTAAATTAAAACTATCAAATCACGTAGGAACTTGTAAAACTACGTCAGATCAATTAACATCCAAGCACGACCCGTCACTAACTTCTAACAGAATTCACAAACGAGGGTAGTTTCAACCCGAAACGTGATTAAAAATATCACAACCATAAAAGAAACGAAGCTTTAGAATATCACTTAGAATATGGCAAGATATTACGATGTCCGAGCTAGTAGCAAAGCTAAATAGTTTACAAAAGTTATTTTTAAAAGAGTAATAATTAAAATAATACATCTTAAATTGTAGATCAAAAATATTTCGATTATGACAGGCAACCAACGTTGAGATTTTAGGCTTCGTCCACATTTGTATCATTTGCGCGATCAGATCTCCGTCGCGTATCATCGAAGCGTATCAAACGATACGCGTATCATAATACGCCCCGATCGCTATTGACCGCGTATCTGATACGTGTCGTATCAAATACGCGCATGATCGGAAGAATGACCTAATAGGTGTCCACACTATGATACGCATACTTGATACGGCGCGATGATCGCGACGGAGATCTGATCGGTGATCTGATAGCGCAAATGATACAAATTTGGACGAGCCTCAATGTTAAGAAAATTCCGAAAATGATAACTTTATACCCAACGATAGCTCGGCTACTAGCAAAGACTTTTTCACTAACTCAGCTCAAACAGTTATAACAATAACTATAATACGAGTAAATATTTCTATCAATCATATTATTTTAAATATAGTACATAAGTAGTAATACTGTTTGATATTGTACATTGGTGTGTTTTGTTATTTGACTAGTGCATAAGCGTAACGGTAGTAGTCAAAAGTTATATACAAATAGTATATTGATATGCTACATGTCTACACTAAATTCTTATATCACATAATTCTATATTTAAAATGGCCTTAGCTACTTTGACATTTGGTCGTTTGAGATCTCAAAAGTACAGTTAATATTCGTTGTTAAGATGCAAGTTGATGAGCGAGACAATTAACCCGGCGTCATGGGGGTTGGGTCTGTGAGACCCATCACTTTTTATTTCACTTGTGATTCAGTTACCATGCGTTCGGCGTTGCCAAATTTCTCAATAGCTGGAGCTGTTGAGTTGGTCTATGAGTCACAGGTAACGCGTTAGTCCTGCGACGGCCGCAGCGGTAGTAACAGGGGCCCAAAGTTGCATAAGGTATGTGAGACCCATCCCTGCAGTCAGTGTAACAATTTCGGGACATCTTACGCAGACATTATTTTAATAATTATCAGTGTTTTTAACATTTTATTTTTGTATTTTTGTTGTATTTATTTTACAATAAAATTAGATGATTTATAGTTAAATGTATTTTATTTTTTGTAGGTACTTCCTTAATTACTTTTTTTGCGTTTTTTGTAGGTACTTGAAGTATTTTAATCTTTTGATCGTGGATTCTTGGAAATCTATTGTTATTCTATTGCTGTCGCGATCACCTGTGATCTTATGGCGCTTAATAGGTTAATCTCAAAATGGATCGAGAAGAGGCAGAACGACAACGCATTCTTTCAATTTTACAAGAGTCGGAACTCGGACTCTGATTCTACCTCGTCAGACCAGGAAATATGCGAAGCAGAAGATCACTTGAGTAAACGTAGTAATCCTAGCGACACAGAGCAAAATATCTCTGACGATGATGACATTCCACTGTCTTCGCTTGCGGGTAGAAATCGATTGTCGGAAGAACATTGTACACCTGAATCGGCCAGTTCTTGACAAAGACGGTGCAATTTGGTACAAGACGCCTATTGAAAAATTTGTTGGTGAATCTTCAGGGGAACCTCCGGTAAAGAAGCCGAATATTTGCAAAAGATGTCAAGACTGGCCAGCCAAAAAAGACCGTAAAACGAATAATTACACTTGCGAAAGTTGCAACTTGCACCAAA
The DNA here is from genome assembly GCF_905147365.1 of Aricia agestis. Classification (NCBI taxonomy): domain Eukaryota; kingdom Metazoa; phylum Arthropoda; class Insecta; order Lepidoptera; family Lycaenidae; genus Aricia; species Aricia agestis. The sequence continues at coordinate 1,051,025 of NC_056421.1, read as the reverse complement.
CACATTTGCTTAGAACATGTTGTACCTTTCTATGCTGATTGTGCCAAAGATAATGATTAGATGTGATTATATGTTATTTTTTTATAAAAATATTTTAGTATTCTTTAAATAAGTGCCATTAAAAAATTAAAACTGTTTGTTAATAAGTAATAGAGTAACATTTAAGTAGAGGAGAAATATTTTGTTGACTTTTGTCGTTCATTTTTTAAAGCTCTATTAAATATGGTTAAAAATTATATAATATATTTTTGTTTCATTAATTCATATAAATACATAATGAACTTAATATAAACATATAAAATAAATAGATTATTATAAAAGGTTGGACTAATTTTGATATCTAACACACGGGTATGTGAGACCCACTCCAACGTCCGCGTAACACTTTTCTGCCCCCATGACGCCGGGTTAATACTAATCTTTTTAATCAAGAATAAATTCATTGATTTGTTTGTTCTAAGTAAATAACATGTACATATGTTGATAATCAACAAATTATCATCAAAACAATACAAAAGTTTTAGAATTAGTATCGAATTATTAAATTAAGAGATCTACTGTGTGAAAACGACCAAATAGTCTCCGGGCTAGGTGCCGCATTTGAGAATCTTACGGAAGGCCTTCCTGAATTCCGGGTTGAAGATAGTATAGATGACGGGGTTGAGGAAGGAGTTGATGTAGCCCAGCCAGGTGTTGAGGATGAAGACGGTAACACCGGGCGTAAATTGAAGACCGAATTTCGCACAAATGGCATCTAACACGTTGCAGGTGAAGAACGGAGTCCAGCAGAAGAGAAATACACCTAGTAAATAAATAAGCATTATTAGCATTCGATAGCATATTTTATCATTCGACTTTATTTAATTGAATACGAGTATAGTCAGATTCACGAGCAAAACTAGAGTATAATTTTTGGCAAAATTTACAATGTGATATTGTAGAATGTGAACATCCTTCCAAACATAATAAATTTAAGGCGTAATTGAGACAAGCCGTGTGTATATTTAATAAGCTCTTGAGACTTTAAATAGACGATGACAATGTTTCAAGTACAAAATGAATTAAACCAGTTTAATTTAAACGAGGAAAGTTGAAGAACATTTTAATTAAAATAAATTAAAAGTAATCTTTTTACCTAAAACAATTGCGAGCGTTTTAGTCGCTTTTCTCTCCTTTTTTGCTGAGGATTTCTCCCTTTTCTTTTTGCTTGCTTTATTTGCTTTGTATATCGTGAACCTAGCGGTCGCCGCACTTGCTTTTCTTTCCTTTTTACTGCTCGAGCCGTCTCTTATATCGTATTGACTAGTGCCAAGATCGTCGTCTGAGCGGAATGCGATAGACGCGTTTCTGAAAACAAATTGAAAATCTGAGAAAACATGCTCAATGCTTTATACTTTCTGCTTTAACATGCTTAGAAATGTATTTACTTTGGGACCATAATTTTTGAATGGCATTAATTTTGGTCGGATTAAATTATTACATACTACATTTGTAAATATATCTACATCATTCCCTGTTTACCCTGAGTCAGAATGATGTATACGAATTCTGCAACAGGAAATGACTTGAAAGGGGCAAAAAATCAAATGTGGAGTCTATTGAATACGGTAAATTGCCTTCGGGAGCGCTTTATTTTATAACTTAAGATTAATGGTAAAAGTAAACAAATAGTGTGACGGTAAAAATGTGGGGTTTTCAGTGACAAGATTATTCACTTTTTCGCTACGAAATAATATTGTAAAGTTTATGGGATTTAAATAAATATCCTAAATATTGATTAGTAACTTAAAGAATTAGAGTTACAACTTAGAAAACTATAACTTGACTTATATTTTATTACTACATAGTTGACGCCCGCAACTCCGTTGCGCCAAAATTGGTTAATCACGCGGAAACCGTACATTTTTCCCGGATAAAAAGTATTCTATGTCCTTTCCCGGGATTCAAAGTATCTATGTACCTACCACATTTCAGCTAAATCGGTTGAGTGGTTTGGGCGTGAAGAGGTAACAGACAGACAGACAGACAGACTGTCTGTCTGTCTGTCTGTCGCGTTTATAATAATATTAAGTATGGATTTTGACTCCTTATTACTTCAATTCGAATCAATAGCTGAAGCAATGGTGCAGGGTAGAGAAAAAAGGAAAACAACAAATGTCATTACTTTAGACCAGTTATAGTGGAGTTCTACACACAGATACTATTTTTGAAGTGAAACTTCTTTGGGCGCGTTGAGAATAAAATGTCAAGGTCATGTTATGGAATAGAGGGTCAAAACTTGAAATCATGACATTATTGGGTCACGACGCCGTCACTATTTTGGACAAAAGTTTCACTTCTGACTCGTGTACCTCGTGTACTTTGTATGCGCGCTCTTTTTTTACTTGTTCTTTTTATAAAATAAGGGGGCAAACGAGCAAACGGGTCACCTGATGGAAAGCAACTACTGTCGCCCATAGACATTCGCAACATCAGAAGAGCTGCAGGTACGTTGCCGGCCTTTTAAGAGGAAATACGTTCTTTTCTCGAAGGTTTGCAGTTCGTATTGAAAATACTCGTGACAGTTCGTTCCAGAGGTTTACAAAGTTACGCGAAAAACGCACGGTGGAAGACTTAACTCGCAGTTTTTGTCCCCTACCTGGAGTCCGAGTCCATCCTTTTGCCGTTCCTCTTCCTCTCGCAGCCCATGTTCCTGAGCACCGTCGCGTCGCGTAGCCCCGGCGAGGCGGGCGGCGAGATGTGGTCGCGGTCTAACGTGGACGCCGCGTATCCCGAGTCGTTATTGCCGTTCGGATCCGGAGGCTGGGACTTGAGACTACGTTTTGGGGTCCTGTTTGGAGAGAATAATATGTCAAAACTAGATGACGCCTGTGATTCCCTTGCGTCAAAACGTCGCGCGGGAACCGAACATTTTCCGGGATAAAAACTATGATACGTCCTTTCCCAGGACTCAAAGTATCTACATAGCTAGCAAATTCGGTTCAGCATTTTGAGCGTGACAGATATACAGACAGACTCACTTTTACATTTATAATATTACTTAGTATTGATATTGTGTGGTAACATAGTGTTACGTGCTAGGGTTCGAAGGATTTGGAGAGTAAGACCTGCTGACTCTTATGAAGACTTTAATCACTAGCACTAGGTCTAACACAAAGCACTAGGTCCAAAAGACAAAACACTATCACACAAAATTTGACACAAAAATGTTTCTACAAAATTCGCGCATGTACTCGGGCTAAAGTTTATAGAGTATTAAGCTTAACACTTTCCAATGACTTATCTGAAATAGATTGATTGACTGAGACTTGAAAAGTTGTGAAATGGATCTCGTTGCTAACACACCGTAAATCGGCTCTCGTAAACTAGTGAAAGGGTAATATCTGGTAATATCGTCCTAGATTTTATCCTATTGTTGCGAATTCGGACGACACACAGTGCCATCTAGAATCAAACCAGCGGAACTTATCGGGGGAACACAGATATCGTGAATTCTCCTACTCGATACTAGATGGCGTTAGGTGTACGATTACATGCGCGTATTTTCTAGAAACGTTCAACCCATTTTTACGCAAGTCAGGTGCGTTTGGAAACGAACTTTCTGGAACAGTCTGGGACTCGCCTCCGCCCATATAATAATTGAGCTTTCTTCTAGGTGACCAAAAGTGATATCAGTGAAACCTACGACTTGGCTACGACCTAGGTCAGTGCGCTTAGTGTTTTGGACCTAGTGCTTTGTGTTAGACCTAGTTAATAAAGTTAAAAAAAGTCTTCAAGAGAGTCAGCAAGTCTCTCTCTCCAAATTCTTCGAACCCTAGCACGTTAAAATATTATTGCTACATTGAAATCATACTTAGCAGTCTCTTCAGTGACGGTGGCGAGCATGAACTCGGTGGAGCGGTTGTTGGGGATCACGTGACACTCGTCGGCGTCCTCCAGCTCCACTGACTTCTTGTCGAAGCTGGAACAATATACAAATGTGAGGTATCCTTATGTGGGAATATGCGTAGGGGCAGCAAAGGAATATCTTCCAACTGAGCGAGGTGGCATGCTCGGTCAGGCCGAAGCCCATTTTAGCTGTCGTATATATTATACCGACGCACTTAGAAATCTTCGATGGCGTGATGCAGGAATGTGGCGCTGGCGATTGTGGCGCCGGCGATGGTGGCGCCACACTTATAATAACTCCCACACTGGTTTTAGTGACGGTGGCCGGTTTTCATTGAAACCAGACCTGTTACAAAGGAGTAATGTTATAGTGCCCAAGTGCGCAGTATACAAGGTATTCCTTTACTCCCGTAACCCAGTGGGACGAACGACCGACACGACTGGCAAAAGATCAGGTGCAGGATCGACTTTTTATATGCTCATCCGACCCATGGATCATCTTACTTGTCAGACAATCAGGTGATCAGCCTACATTGTCCTAACCAAACTTGGAAACTTGGAAATAACATGTTTCCAACGGTGGTTCCATGTTTCAAACTCACGACCTCCGAGTCAAGAGCCACGCTTTACCACCACTGGGCCACGGAGGCGTTAGAGGTTAGATGAATCCTTCCTAACATGTTTGCAGATACACAGTCAAATCCAGGAGCAGATGACGATAAAAATTACATTTTCATGCTGTCAATAATCAGTGAGAGTGTGACGACTGATAAAGTGTAAAATATAAATAAACTTTTTAAATGTTTTTAATAAGGAGATGTTTTGAAGTCGAATCGCATAGGATATTTTTTGTTATCAGCAAAATGTGCGATTTAAAAATTACCGCGAGGATAGTTGATGGCTTCTAATTGACCGTACTAATTAATATTAACCTTACCTGACGTAAGGTAAAAGCTCTTTTGTAGACACAATCATTATTAAAATCTTTGTTTCCTCGTCATTTTAAAACAGAATGCTAGGTATTGTGTTTGTAAATACCATAAACTTGTATATAAATAAGTCTATGGTAAATACAGAATAGCTTATCCACAAACAATTTAGGGTCACATCAGACGGCAACGCGACGCGTAGATGCATTTCTGAATTTGTATGGATTTGACAGATTTCATATTTGCAAGACGTTATTGAAATCTGTCTATGCAGTACAAAATTAGAAATGCACCTAATACAATCACGTTGCGGTCTGAATTGACCCTTAGTATGCCAATTAAAATTTATTCGGTTCAGTGCTGTGAAATCATGAAAAATATTTAAAAGAAATTGCAAAATACACCCAAAATAAATCATGAATTTCCACAAACGCTGATCATCAGATTTCGCACACAATTTATCTTCCATAATGTATTCGAGCGAAATAAAGCACACGAGGTGAAACAACAAGATTTTCATACCAGATCCCAGCTTGGGCACGCCCAATGTCCCGCTGGAATAGAATCTGTCCACCCGCGTAGATTTATTAGCTTCGGTTTGGTTTTTAAATATTTATTTCGCCGTATAGAATTGCCATTTAAAAACAACAATTTAAATGCGGCGTTTTAACCGAACTTTTGTTATTTGCTGCCTCGAGAATTCGAAAGAACAGCAATATAAGTAGAAGTAACTTTAATACAAACTACTTCTGATAAACTTAAATTGATCTACGAAAGTGCACCTTTGTTCTTCAAATAATTTCGTTTGTATGATACCACTTTTATAATACCGTTCGTGACTTTATTGTGGATGCGAAGATTCAATGGGTCATAAAATTTGACAGCCCGTAGTATTTTTGCACGGTGGTAAACAAAATTGTTAAATGAACTACTAGCTAGACCTGGTAAGCCAAATGCTATAGCGGTAATTTTCTATATTAATATGCATGTACATGTTTAAAAACCTTTCCCTTTAACATTTTTAACATTTATTAAAAAACCGCATCAAAATCAACGGACACACATCGAGAAGCGTCTTTAATTCAAACTACAAGTATGTAGTATGTATTGGTAGAAGGCATTTAATCCCCAACAGCAAGTGCAGTGTGATGAGATCTTAGTGATATCAGAAACCAATAGATATGCATCAGCAGGTTCAATTATTATCCAATTCAATTTGCGAGTAATCACCAGCGCACGCGATACGATGCATAAACAATTAATTTGTTAAATTGATGACTCCATCGATCTTGCCTGTCAGTGATATGCAACACGGGCCTTAATGAAAGATGGCCCATGTGGAAACTATGTGCATTTTCATCAATTTCAACTGTAATCACGTCTGGACATTTCGGTAATCAATTAACGACATTTTACACCAACGTGCAACATGCAACAGTTACAAAATAAACCCTCAATGCACTGAATTCGTTTATGTCATGTCAACATTAAAATTATATGAAAAAGTAATTAATTCATTAAGACCTAAGCGGCCGCATCCGGCCGCGATAACAATACATAAGCTATTGTGTCTGTAGAAATATGTACTGGAAAAGGGGAAATTTAAACGTGGGAGAGCCATGCTTCGGCACGAATGGGCCGGCTCGACCGGAGAAATACCACGTTCTCACAGAAAACCGGCGTGAAACAGCGCTTGCGCTGTGTTTCGCCGAGTGAGTGAGTTTACCGGAGGCCCAATCCCCTACCCTATTCCCTTCCCTACCCACCCCTATTCCCTTCCCTTCCCTACCCTCCCCTATTCCCTCTTAAAAGGCCGGCAACGCACCTGCAGCTCTTCTGATGCTGCGAGTGTCCATGGGCGACGGAAGTTGCTTTCCATCAGGTGACCCGTTTGCTCGTTTGCCCCCTTATTTTCATTAAAAAAAATGCGCTGAATTCGTTTTCTGTCATGTCAACATTAAAATTATATGAAAAAGTAATTTTAATGTAGAAATATGTACTGGACAAGTGAAATTTTCTATTAGATAAAGACTCAGCGGAGGCATATCTGTTTATTTGTTATTTTAGAGATCCTATTTGCATCTGATATTATGACTCTGCACTACACTGTTCTGACCCATTAATGTTTCTAGTGCCAAACAAATAAAAATTCGTTCCGTTGCCAATCACAATAACTATAGTAATAATAATATTATGTTTGATATCAGCAGATCACCAAATATCCTTTGATGCCTGAGTAACTTACCTGTCATCATGATCATCCTCATTGCTCCCCGACCCGGTGTTAGTTGGTGCATCCAACGCCGTCTCGAGCTGTCTCGTCGTGGCGACGTTCTCTATCACCACGGCTGCCGTCGCCGGCTCCGACACCGGTGGCTGCTCCGGTGGCTGCTTCGCTGCTCTCTGCTTCTTCGCGCGGTTTCTTAAAGCCTAAAAAATTTAAAATATTAAGTGTGCGCCACCTGGCACTTGCGCCACCTGGAACTTGCGCCACCTGGCACTAGGGTTGCCAACTCTCGAAAGGACCAACCCGGGAGAATTGTAGGGGGGGGGGGGGGGGGACAATTTCTCTATTTCAATTTCGTAAGGTACTCGTAGTCGTTAATCCAAGCGAATTTCTTCGAACAGATTTAAATAGGATTGTCCAATCCAACTTCATCTTACAATTTTTCACTAAGTCAGTTATAAATTATGCAATAATTATCAGTTTTTGAAAAACCGGAGAAATTATCGTTCTCCGGGAGGACGGGAGGTTAAGCATTATTACCGGAGTCTCCCGGGCAATCCGGGAGGGTTGGGAACCCTACCTGGCACTAGCGCCACCGATAATTGAGTTATATTTCTAGAAAACAGAAATAAAATATATTAAAAAATCGGCCAAGTGCGAGTTGGACTCGCGCATGAAGGGTACCATGGGTAGTATATATACATGAAGGGTACCATAGGGTACATGAACCACAACAGCGCAAAAATACGCTAAAAATGGTGTTTTTGTATGGGAGCCCCCCTTGATTATTTCATTTATTTAAATATTATTATAAATTATTAAAGTACAAATAAACTGAGTATTTTGTGAAAATTTCAAGTGACTATGTATTGCCGTTACTGATATCGAGCAAAAAATAGCAAAAAAATTACGTTTGTTGTATGGGAGCCCCCCTTAAATATTTAATTTATTTTGTTTTTGGTATTTGTTGTTATAGCGGCAACAGATATACACAATCGGTGACAGAAGTCTAGCTATAGCGGTTCTTGAGTTACAGCCTGGAGACACACAGACAGACAGACGGACGGACGGACAGACATAGTCTCGCCGGGTTAGTTCCCGAACCGGTGGTAGGCCCCAGTAGCAACAACGTTCGGAAAATGTTTGAAAAAAACTTATTCTGAATAAAAATTTTTGAGTTTGACTTTGACTTTGACTTAGTAATAGGGTCCCGTTTTTATCCTTTGGGTACGGAACCCTAAAAAGAACTGTTTTTGGTCCTAAGTAAAAAAATAAACAAATAAAAATCCAAAAGTGACCATAATAATTGGGAGTGAACCAAAAATTCTCTTAATCAATGTCATATTGGAACGTAAAAAGTTATAACAAAAATACTATCCGCCATTATCTAATGCTTATATTTTCTGTTTTTTCTTTATTTGTGGTTTTCCAGAACTAGAATCAAGCAATAGGTGGCGCTAGTGCCAGAAAGTACGCGCCTTCAAGATACAAGAATGCTTTTATCATCCAACCCGTTTAAAGATTTTTTGGACCATCCATAAAAACATGAGGGTTTGTAAACACCATTAAAAAGTAATACCAGATGATTGTCGAGTTAAAATTAACGTTGTACTCGTTTCCCCCGAGTATGATATGCTTTGCATAAAATATGCAATCGAGAAATTACGTGGGTTTTTACTCGACGAGGTTATTAAGATATTCATGCTGAAGCTTCTCGCCGGTATCAGTATTCAGTAATAATTTACAATAATAAATATGGAATGATACGCTTTATCGACTTGACCTACGGCACCGCAACGATTGCTAGAATTCCCAGGTTCAAAATAACGTCATATTGTATTTATAAACTTATTTTTGATAAAAAAATACTTGTATTAAATCATGTAAGCGCTTTGTTATATTGTGTGTACTGTCTTGTTTGTAGATGAGTTTAGTTTGGGTTTAATCTAAGGGGTTGAATTTAAGACATAATGCTCCAAATCCCATGGTGTTTAAATGTTAATGACAAACTTATATTATGATCTTATTTTATCTTCTTGCTCTGTTTTTTTTTTTGGATCTGAGCAGTGTGTTTCGTTCAAAGTGATGATGCAAGAAATTTACTTAAAATATTATCATTATAAATAATATTTACAAATACATTAGCACCAGTACAGTATTAACAATTTCTCTCTATCTTCTTATTTTCAAACGATAGGTTTTTCAAGCAAGAGTATAGTAATAAAAAAAATTCAATGTACCCAGTTGACTCTTCCGGAATTACTTACCGTTTCATGTCCCACCCTATAACCGCCAAAATTCATTTGTCTGTAGAGCAAGTGCAAGTTTTAATAGTTTCTAATTAGGTAGAAATATTGAAGACATTTTTAAAATAAAATCATCCCAGATTTGTAGGATTTTATCAAATGAGTATTTTAAGCTGAAAAAGTGAGAATGGTTACATTTATGGTATTGAATAGTTATGTAGTATGTAATAAGTAATGAGTGCGTTCTGTGAGTGATTATGTTACAAACAATATGGCTTAATCTAAATTAAGCCATATTGTTTGTTGTTAATAAGTAATTACTGTGGAGTGTTGTTGCTTGCGCATGTTACTTAGATATTATTAATGCTTCATTTTTCACTTTTTTGTTACTTATATGTGAAAACTTTTTAATTGGCTTTATGTTTCTATAATTTATATCCCTACTGAAATTTTTGGCAAGCTGTAAGTTTTCTGAATAAAATAAATTAAAAATAAAAAAATAACACAGTCTGGTGCAATTATCCCAAAGAATGCGCAAGTAACTCACCTTAAAAATATTATAATAGAGGAACATCATCATGATGCAGGGGATATAGAAGGAGCCGAGCGACGAGTAGAGGACGTAGTTCTGGCTGTTGAACAGGCACTCGTTGTAGTTCCTGTCGGGGGTGTCGTTGAGGCCTAACACTATGGGGGCGCCGATGGCGGCGGAGATCATCCAGACGAGGACGATGGTAAACCAGACCCTTCGGTTGTTTTTGTGCTTCGCGTACTTGATTGGCTGAGTTACTGCTATGTACCTGTGGAGAAAGACATTGAATCAATATTGTATTGTTTGCTTTAAAACTATCAATCAAATTCATAACTTTGGAGAGTTATGGTTTAATTTGATAGCCTACTTTCAGCAGTGGACGGCAATGGGCTGATTATGATGATGAGGATGATAAATTTGAAAGCAGCAATGGTCAACACCTTCAAACATTATAATGTCAAAGATAGAGAGATCTTTATCTATTATTTTGTTGTAGTGGTTGTGTGATTGGAGCAAGAAAATAATTTTGATGACTTACTGACTTAGTTTTGGACTTTTTTTTAAACATAAACCGTTTAAAAGTAACGACTTAAAACAAAAAATTCATCAAGTAATTCAAACAAAGCAAAATACGCTGTTTCGATTGCTGATACTAAAGTTTCCAGTAAATCAAAAAGTACAACATTAAGTGGGTATCGAGTTAATCAAATTGCACTCCAAGAAGTCCGGGACATAAATCGCGAGTTATCTTAACTATCAAATCCGAAGCTATTAGTGGCGAGTTCGGAATTCGGTCAAGTGACCGAGGAGTCACTTGACGTTCATTAGATAGTTTGCCGGAATGTTAACTGTATCACTTAGCTGAACTTAGCTCATAACTTGGGAAGTTTTGGACGAATCCTGCATGATCATCATGATTAGACGAATAGTTGTATGGTTTTCAGCGTGAAAAGAAAATGTTTAACATATTCTATTTAAAAATAGATGAAATTAATTTTGAACCATTCTACAAAAAATAAGAAGACTTACATACCAATTGACTGTTAAAATTAAATAGTTATTTACGTTTTACTCACATAATTTTGTTCAGTTTAAAGAAAATAACACAATTTTAATTTGTCGGATATATTTCTATATTTTTTGATGATAGAATAAAATAATAATATCCCCTAGGATTGGCCTACCAAACTAGATCACCTATAAAACAGAAAGAAGTTACGTATGATGATTGATGAGTAACTCACCTATCAACAGAGATTGCAACGAGATTGAAGATGCTTGAAGTGGATGAGGTAACGTCCATGGCGATGTACACGTCGCAGATGAACGCTGGCAGACCCCACGAGCCGTGCACCTGAAATAAAAAGCACTTTAGCATAATATACGACATAAACATTAAACATTAGAGCCTTTTTGTTTTTTGTGTACAAACTAGAAAGCAAAGATTGAAAAATGTTTTTGCTACAAGAATTTCAAGGGCGAATCTCCAAAGACTTCTATCTCAGTATAAATAGAAGTTTTTGCGAATCTCAAGAAAAATATAACTGCTACGTAATTCCAAAAATTAAAAATATACTAAATAATAAGAATATACTCGATTTATTTATAAATAAAATTTAAAATAAATATACTTAGGTATATATATTTTTATTTTTATTGTCGGACCGCTTTATAACTTACGTGCAACCAAAACGAAACAATGTAACTGTACCAAAATCTTTACCATAACATTTAATGAAAACATCAAACCCATTTAATTGGATCAAACATTTCTTTGATTGCTAGCTAGAACGTTTCTTTGTCAACGTGAACTTCGCCGTTCGAAATCCAATTTGAAAGCAATCCATCATCCCCCGGCCCGTGACGTCACATCCGCAAACACACGCCGCTTCCGGTGGCCATTACTACCCTCCATTATTCGCCATCTTTTGTGTCCTTGCTTTTATTACTTTCTCTCCAAATTGATAACATACGACACGACAAGTGTTTTTAATTTTTACAAAAGCGGATTAGAAGATCCTCTTTTATAAAAATACTTGTCGTAGCTACATTTAAAAATTCAGGCTTGCTTCATAAAGTTCATATTCAAATCCTCGAATCTATCTAAAGATTGTCATAGACCTCAAGATATGAAGAAAAAGTTAATGATATAAAAAATTTACCCAACCAATTTTTTTGTGAATAAAATTTGCCGTGTTTTTAATAATCATCTTAATTATTGGTTTTTTCATTAAGTACGGATCTATAGTGATACAGAGTGAAGTGTAGGATCGGATATAGAGTAATGTAATAACTCATATAAAAATTCATTTAAATGTTACATAATAAGTAATAACGAGCTCTGATTTCTAAATCACTAACGTTGTTTTGTCCTAACTATAAATTCCGAATGAAATATAATTACTATAATATAACGACGATAAAAAGTTATTAAAAATTCTCCATAAAACAATGTTATGAAAATAATTATATGTAAGGCAAATAAAGTCAAGGAAAAATTGGCCCAGCCGATCCTGTAATTATTGTAACGATATTGACTAGGCGTTTCAGATGCCACGACATAATATCGTATCATGTAAAAGTATACTTAGTCCGTTTATCGGAGAACTGGCTAAGTCTGATTTTGATGTATTATTTGAGTCCAACAATTCTGGACCTTCACATAATATTCCCCAATACGAACGTGCATTCAATCAAGTAATTGTTTTCACATTTCAATGAGGAATAATCATAGCCTGTACGATTCCTCTAAAGGATATTTTCTATTTTTTGCGGATCTAAGATATTAGTCGCAGAAAAATTGTTAATAAAATATTAGATGATAAACATTGGTATTTATTAAAAAAGCTCGAGTAAAGTGGAATAAACACTTTAAGGGTGGGTTGCTTCAGAGGCGTGGTTATCGTCAAATATGGCTTTTTTTACTAGGGATTTGACATTTCATTTGACATTTTGTTATGGTTAAAGTTATAGTTATAGTTAAAGTAAGTTGGTGCAACCCACATTTTTTTCTGCACCAAGACCCGTGTCGTTTTAATGATGGTAATTGTATCTGGAAGTATTCAAAGATCTTTAAAGGCTTTTAAATTACCATATTCCTTACTATTTGCCGTTCCTTCCACTTGACACCACCAAAACGACACCACCGGTGGTGTCATATTAAAGAACCGCTAGTCCATAATATGACACCACCCTAGTAAAGTCAAGATGTCCATATTTTGAGGGACAGATAAATATAAACTTTACTGCTTGAACTTAATTGGAGTTTTCATATCAACAAAACTATGTAACATCTTACATCACTAATAGTTGGTGGTGTCATATGGACTAGGGATTTTATCGGTGGTGTCAAGTGGAATGATCGCTATTTGCTTGTGTATAAATAATTCTGTTCATTGTTTTCACTTTAATAATAATAATATCATAATAATATCTATGGACGCTTCACACCACGTCAGTCTGGCCCCATGCTAAGTACCTGAAGGACTTGTGTTACGGGTACCAGACAACGGAAATATATTTAATACTTTTATACTATACATATATTTAAGATTTTTTTATTATATAATACACATATTTAATACACATCCATGACCCAGGAACTTTGAAAACTTTTTGTTCCGTCGGCGGGATTCGAACCCGCGACCCCCGGCTTGAGCTACCGACAGCCCACCCACTGAGCCACAGAGGTCGACTTTAAAATCACTTTCTTTGAATCCTCTTAAATGATAATATTTCAGTATGTAGTTCTCCGTCCCATCGAACTCACTTGTTAGGTTAATATTATTTTCATCGCAGAACTTTTTAAAAGCTTTGCCGACAACAATAATTTCCTTTCCAATGTCTTTACAAATAGTTTCTGGAAAGGTCTATAGATTTTGATGATCTTTTCGCTCACAAATATGGTGAGCATGGCGAATAGGTTGGTGGTGATGATAATTACCGAAACGATGAGCGTGATGGCGATTTTTCCAGGGACAATTCGACTAACTAAAACAGTGATACTCCGCTAACGCGAGCGCAGCAAGGAGCACGATAGTTTATAGCTGTAGACGATACACTATTCAGAGTGTGACTGTGGTTGAAAGCATTGCAATTCTTATACCTATTAGCTATGTCCAATTGTCCACACTATGCGCTTTCGCCTTCAATTTTCGTCATCTTCTTTCATTCAACTTTCGTTTTGGCGCATTCAATAATTGAATGCGTCAACGAACGCAACGCCAACATTGTCATTTTTGTTTTTTGGATACGGTCAGAGGGCATGCGTCGCGGGCATTCCTCTCGTTCACTGTTGACTGCGCTATAACGCATGCCCTTGACGATCAGAAAAAGGCACATTGTGGACAAAGCTATTGATAATTTTTCGTCAATTTTCACATTATCAGAAAACGATCAACAATATTATGAGAGCCAAGTATTTGCTATCTCTTGTTTCCGACTCTGAGAAACATTGTTGACTCGGTATAGTAATCATTTTTTCAGATCCTTTTCTTTTTTTTCTTAATGTTCACAATATTGTTTACTTTGTTTTTGTTTTAAATTTAGTAGTATATTATTTTTGGGTTGCTGTCTAGCCTGGAACTTAAGATTATGTTTGTATAACCTGTCTGTATACTAAATATTTAAAAAAATATATTTACGTTGTACTTGATATGTTTTAATAAAGTGATATTTTTTTAAATTTACTTTTCTTTTAATTATTAAAATATTTATGATGTGGAAAAAAAGGAAAAAAGACTTATACGACCGTAACTTCCTTTTCATACCTTCCAGTAATAGGATAAGTCAGTTAATTAGAAAGTTCTGGAGTGAAAATCTGCTAATATACTTTAGGAGAATACAACCAATATTTACGAATTAGCGTAAGATTTTCATACTCCGTTATTGTTATTATAATATTATTTTGATAACCTAAGACAAGACATTAATATAAAACTTTAGAAAAGAGACAATAGCTTATCTATTCTTATCGCGGCCGGATTTGGCCGCTTGGGGCTTCATAAATATAGTAAAACAAAATGTAATTTTATGTCTTAAAATATAAAAATACTAAAATCATTCGATATTGTTTTTACCGTTATATTATTTTTTAGATATTATAATAACGGTAAAAACAATATCGAATGTTTATCATAATATTATTATTACTCCTACCAAATTTTTTTAACAATTTGTATTTTCATGGAGCCTATGATCGAAATCTTCTCAAAATATTTATTTTGGAACTAAAAACGTAGAAAGTCCTACATTTGAAATTCAACTTTTATATGAACTTTACCATTATTATTTATTATGTAAAATAACTAAAGAAAATAATATATCATTTACTTACATTTTCATTACTTCAAAATTTCTATCAGGATACTTAGAATAAATCTCATGTTCTTAATTAATGTTCCTGTAAGTTCATCAATTAAATATACATGGTTTGTTTAGTTCACTCGTCACTGTACCATAGTTATTGTAAATGAGAAGCAAAATTATTTCATAAAACTTTTATTAAGCTAACTTAGATTTAAATTAAATGTTACCACTTCTGTACCCTAATTGGCCTGCTACACTCATGTTTGGCACTTTCTTCACCGCTTCGTCAACATCATCACAATATAGAACCTTCTCATTTCTCGAATTAGTTTTGTATGGAAAATACACTTTGAGTGTTTTGTGCTCGAAGACCCAGCTCGCTTGACTGGTGTCAATTGTGGCTGGAAGTATCCTCAGATCTTTAAATGCTTTCACATTTCCACCCTTACTTTCTGCTGTTGTGTAAATCAATCTATTCATTACTTTGATTTCGAAATCACTGTTTGTGAATTCTGGTAGTTGATATTTCAGAATGTAGTTGTCCTGTCCATGAAGCTCACTCGTAATGTTCATATTATTTTCATCACAGAACTTCTTCAATGCTTTATCAATAAGAATGATAGCTTTTCCAATATCCTCAAAAGTCGTCGCTGGAAAGTTGGATGAACTTTCTTGATGTTGGTGATCCATATGTCCACAATGGTGATGGCGATGATGATGGAAGTGATGATCACCGTATCCGTGACCATGGTGGTATCCTGAATGGTTAGTGTTCCGAGTACAATTAGAGTTTCCGAAGCAGTGGCACTCCGCAGTAGCGAGTCCAACCAGGAACACAAGTAAGCGATACATGTTTTAGTGTATGTGTGACTGAGGAGTAAAGAAAACAAGAAAAATATAGACTTTTTTAAAATGACCTCTTGATAAGCTTAACCTTTCTGTAGTGGATGCTGCACATTGCATGTCCAAATCTTAAGTGCCATTTTGTTAAAAGGCTTTTAATATTAATTGGACTTTATTTTTAGAAAACATGATAAAAAATATGATCTACGAGCTTTTGCCCGCGGCTTCGCTCGCGTTAGCAAGTATTATTATATACAAAATTTCATCCCCTATTTTGACCCCTTGGGGGTAGAATTGATCAAAATCCTTTCTTAGCGGATGCCTACGTCATAACATCTACCTGCATGCAAAATTTCAGCCCGATCCGTCCAGTGGTTTTGGCTGTGCGTTGATAGATCACCAATCACCATATCAGTCAGTCACCTTTGAGTTTTATATATATACTCGTATATAGATTTTCTCAAAGAATAGAAAACAATGTTTTTAAAAGTATCATAAAATTATTACAATTATTATTTACAGTTTTTGGTCATTATTTCTAGTACCAGTGCAACATAAGCTTTATTTTATCAGTGTCTATTAACAACTTGAGTTGGTATTTCCATATAATACTTATGACATAGGCATATTATTATTCCTTCAAGCCCCATTAGAGTACCGATGATCGAGCGTACAATGACCCTGTTATAATTGCTATTATAATGAACAATAAATTGAGACTTCACTACATAATACATATTATAAAACAAAGTCGCTTTTTTCCCTCATGTCCCTTTGTTCCCTTTAATCTTTAAATTACGCAACGGATTTTAATGCGGTTTTCTTTAATAGATAGAGTGATTAAAAAGGAAGGTTTATAAGTATAATAACATTCATTAAATAGTGGAGAAATACTGTTATTTTTGGGGCTTTTAATGTGATGTCGTAAATAATTACATTTTTTTCCGCTTACATTGCAAACGCAGGCTGAACCCTACGAGATTTATCAAAATAATGTACTAAGTATTGTACAACATGAAAATGTCTACAGAAAACTCCGTGATGGTATAATATGTCTATCTCTTATGGATACCCCAAAATAAAATTTTTTTTGTCATTTA
The DNA here is from genome assembly GCF_905147365.1 of Aricia agestis. Taxonomy (NCBI): domain Eukaryota; kingdom Metazoa; phylum Arthropoda; class Insecta; order Lepidoptera; family Lycaenidae; genus Aricia; species Aricia agestis. The sequence continues at coordinate 1,033,953 of NC_056421.1, read as the reverse complement.
CTTTTTACTACAAATAATGGCTAACTTTCGAAGCGATTTTAACCAATACGACATTAACCCTTATTCAATTAAATACATTGTTGATTTAATATAGATAATCTATAATTATGGCCCTTTACATCATAATAATATTATGATTTAAATGAATATTTTCAAAGATATTACAGATTCTAAAATTGCGGGACGTGGCTTTTGCGGCGGTACCGACCAATACTAATACGGGCCATGGGTAGTAATGAATATAATTAAAAACTACTGAATAGATTTTAATCATTTCTTCAGTGAGTGACATAGGCCCTCCGTGAGTGACATAGGTCCTAACCTAGGTATATATTTTATACCCGTGCGAAGCCGGGGCGGGTCGCTAGTTTAAGATAAAAAAAAACTACAGAAAAAAATTTATTAAGTATAGAAATTTTCATATGAAGCCCTCGATTAACTATCGTCGTTAAATGATATCAGTTATAGAGTGCACTGAAAAAAAAATCTTTTTCCTCACCTCCGGGCGGAAAACTAGTCCATTGATATGTTACAACTTACAATAATTTAAGAACCGAATATTGCGTATTTTATTAGAGGACGCAATTTTATTTTTGGGATATGTTGCGGGGGTCAATAGAAGCTTAACCTTAAGTTTGTGGGGTCGTCACCCTTGTCCCTCGCCCGCCATCTTGAAAAAAGGGGTGATAACACCATTTTCACGATATTTCGGAAACTATACGTCTTACAAAAAAATTGTAAGATCATAATTTGGTGCAAACTATTTCGCCTACTATTATGTTTATATTATATAACTATTTACCCTCCATTAAAAATCAAAAAAGTTATTATAAGCAGAAAAGCGCCCGCGATTGACAGTGAGGTGTGAGATATTGTCAATCACGGCTTTGTGTAGAAAATGACAAGTTTTTGACAGGGAGTCAATGACCGCTGCCGCCATGTTTCGCCGAGTACAGTATAAAATAGATGAATATCAATATCAATATATTCACTAAAAAAAATATTTTTCATATGCACATAACTTTTTACTGACAGCTTATTTTTAATTTATCTCAAATTGAAAGTTACTCTATAGTCTATATATTTTAATGGACAATAACTCAATATAGGTCTCGTTAGTGGTGGAAATTTGGACCACTTTACTTCATTCTCCTTTCTTCAAATTAAGTTCAACGTAAAGAGGTAAGAGGCAGACAAACAGCTAGACATAGTACACACTTTCGAACTTTTATATTTAGTGTGGATAAGTTCACTGTTCCATAGTTATTGAAAATGAGAAACAAAATTATTTCATAATTTTTTTATTAAACTGATTTACATTTAAATTAAAATATATTTGGCATGTTTGGCACTATCTTCACCGCTTCGTCAACATTATCACAATATAGTACCTCCTCATATGTTGAATTACTTTTGTATGGAAAAGTAACTTTGAGTGTTCTGTTTGCGAAGACCCATCTCGCTTGGGTGATGTCAACTGTAGCTGGTAGTATCCTTAGATCTTTAAATTCTTTTACATTTCCATCCTTGCTTTCTGCTGCTGTGTAAATCAATCTATTCATCACTTTGATTTGGAAATCACTGTTTGTGAATCCTGGTAGTTGATATTTCAGAATATATTTGTTCTGATCGTATAGCTCACTTGTAATAGTCATGTTATTTTTATCGCAGAACTTTTTTAAAGCTTTGTCTATGAGAATCATACTTTTACCGATATCTTCAAAGGTAGATCCTGGGAAGTTTTCTGGAATTCCATTATTGCCACAGAGATTAGTGCGATTGCGTTTTTTTTTCCAATAACAATTACCATTGTCGTGACAAAGGCAATCTACAACAGAGATAACGACGAGAAACACAAGTAAAAGATACATTATTTAGCGTTCGACTGAGTATAAAAAATATTTTGTAAAATGTAGACTCGTTTGCGATAACCTATTGATAAGTAAGTCTTAACTTAGTTGGATAGTGAACGGGACCCAAGACTTCGTTTTCTGTCCATCCGTCTGTCTATCTCCAGGCTGTATCTCAAGAACCCCTGTAGCTAGACTTCTGAAATTTTGTTGCAGCTATAACAACAAATACTATAAACAAAATATACTAATATTCAATGTGATTTCTTTGGCCATTCTTGCTCGATAATATCAATAATGGCAACAGGTGCCTCACTTCTATTATAAAATCATTGAATTCTGACTGTAGCGGTCATTGACCCCCTGTCAGAATACTTATCACATTTCATCGTTTTCTATACATACCGTGATTGACAATAAAGTGACAAATATTTCTAGTCTGCGTAATATCGCATTTTGCATACTCGATGTGAGCTCATTGTGAATTAAGTATATCACTTCAAACTCATAAAATATAGTTCCAGTATATTATAATATCATGGATTTTATATAGTTCCATACTAAGAGTTACCAAGAGGTTTTATGATGAACTAGCTGTCCCAGCAAACGTTGTTTTGCCTTATTTCGTCCATATTATTTTATTGAAGTGACTAAATATTCGTATGGCACCATGGCAACGTCCATCGCTATCCCGTCGCACAAACAATGGTCGCCGTCAGTCTCGAGTTGTAATAATTTGCTATTATTTATTCAACAAATGCACTTATCAATATAAAAAGTAGCCAGTAGCCGATTCTCAGACCTACTGAATATGCACATAGGTTAAAATGAGTAAAGCCGTTTCGGAGGAGTACAGTAACTAACATTGTGACACGAGAATTTTATATATTAGATAATAAAAATGAAGCCTAAGCACTTTAATAAGTTCTATAAAAATCATGTCCTCTTGAATCTTTTCTCCTCATATAATTTAGATAATTTTCCATAAAAGTACGATTACACAAAATATTTAAAAGATGATTTGATCAATTAATCATAATTTAGCATTTTGTATTTGACATATAAATATTTTACTTGAAATCTAAGGACAAAGTATTCATACTAAAAGCGATAGCTGTGATGTATCACAGCTATCGCTTTTATGTATGTATAGCAAACATGTATAGCAATTTATGTATAGCAAACATACGATCGAACTTGGTTGAAGCCAACATGGTGCGCTCGGAACTAGTCTGATAGTATGACGCATGGTGTGCCGAAAATTATTATTATTAATATTGGTGAGGCAGGGGTCATACCACGAAACCGTTTTGAGACTTAATCAAACGAATCGGAATGCCGCGTCTTACTCTAACACACGAGAAATGACGTTGTTTGAGCAGGACGCGGCATTCTCATTCGATTGTTTGAGTCTCAAAACGGTTTCGTGGTTGAGCTCCTCTGAAACGTCTCGACCGACTTTCGTGAATCTTAGCGAGCATATCGGCTAGGGCTGAGAATCGGCTACTAGGTACTTTTTATATTGATAAGTGCATTTGTTGAATAAATAATAGTAAATTATTATCACTCGAGACTGACGGCGAACATTGTTTGTGCGACGGGAATCGGGACAGCGATGGACGTTGCCATAGTGACATACTTATTTAGTCACTTCAATAAAATAATATAAGCAAAACAACATAATAAACTTGCGTGCAAAAAAAATCGACCCACCTCTCTCCTTATGATTCAAACGGTAATAACTCAAGAAATATAATTAGTATTAAATAAATGTTGGAATCGTTTTAAAGGTAGTACAATAAGGATTTAATTATTGCTATAGTTATTGTAATTGTAAATTGTTTACTAATTCTACAGCCTTAAAACAAAAACCGGTCAGTTTGGCATAACATTTCAGTAGGCAATTAATGACATCTTTCTTGTAAAAAACACTAACAAATTGATTTCAATAGCTCATAGTGCCACCCATTACCCTAATTTAGGTTTCCATCCGGGTTTTCCTTGACCTTATCAAAGTTATGATGAACTCCTGAGCGATACCATGCCGATCTTCTTGTACAGCCACCTGAAGGGTATCAGCGGCAAGAGTCCGGACCCTGACCCTCCTTTTGAGTTCTCCCCATAGGTGCTCAATAGGATTAAGGTTAGGACTCCTTGTTGGCCAGTCCAAACCCGAAATTTTGACGTCGGAGAGATATTGACGAACTTTCGCAGCAACGTGCGGTCGAGCATTGTTCTACATCAATATGAAACCTTTATCAACAAAACCAGCACATGGCACCAAATGTTGTCCTAGTACGCCCTGAATGTATCGATAGGTACTCAAAGTGCCAAGGCGTGGCCCGGTTACGAACTCAAGATTGGTTTATGCATCAAAAGAAATCTCGCCCCATACAGTCCCCGAACACCTACCAAATGGAAGCCTTTCGTCAATGCACGCCTGCGCAAATTATTCTCCTAATCAACGGTATGCTTTTCTGCGACCATCGTTACCATAAAGACTGATTTAGCTTTCATCAGAAAAGAGCACGACCCGCCATTGCTCCAATGAAAAATCAACATGAGAACGTGCGAAACTAAGCAGCGCTTGACTGTGTGCTGGGGCTAATTTTGGACCGTTAACGAGTTTTTGTGAAGTCAAACAGCTGCCTGCAAGTCTTCGTCGTACAGTCTACTCAATTACTGTAACTCATCCGACTTCTCTTGGCCGTCGTTGCACTTGAACTGAAATGAGATGTCGATTCCGCAAGGACGTTGACACCTTAAAACGGTCATCACGTTCAAATGTAGCCCAATGTCTTCCTGAACATGGTCGCATGGTAAAGTTTAGAGTCTCTAGAATACTTCGGTATACTCTTGTAACCGAAGTTCGACTTAAATTAAGACTTCTAGCCACAACTCGTTGTCTAAATTCAGCTCTTAGCAAAGCCCTTGCTTGAGAGGCTTTATTTGGAGTAATATCCATTTTGCCACAAAGAAATTACGTTTAAAATGAAGTTAAATGAACAATAAATCAATAAAAATCGAGACAAAACAAAAACAATAAGATTTTACCTATTTTTCATACAGAACAAAACTGTTCAATTAACGATTAAAAAACTGAGTGATGGGGGTGCTTAGTGATTTGTGTCGTTTGTAGTCAAGCATGTTGGAAATGAAAATGTAGAGTAAACGTACACATTCCCTATCATATTAACTCGCATTATTAATAAAAAGAAATAATAAATAACTATAACTTTTTAAGATATAGCGGGGTGGGTCGATTTTTTTGCACGCAAGTGTAATATTTTGCCGGAACAGCTAGTATATTCAATAATAATTTTCCTCTGAATAATTAAATACATATATTGCTAAATGCTTATTCTTAATTTCTTTATAGTTGATGCCCGCATTCCGCAACTTTGTTGCGCCGAAGTTCGTACTCTTTCGCGTGGAATCATAACAAATTTCATCAAAATCAGTTCAACGGTTTAAGCGTGAAGAAGTAACAGACAGACACACTTTCGAATTTATAATATTAGTATTAATAAGTTCACTTTACCATAGTTATTGATAAATAAGAAACAACATTTATTTCATAAAACTTTTATTAAACTGATTTAGAGTTAAATTAAAAATTACCACTTCTGTATCCAAATTGGCCTGCTACACTCATGTTTGGCACTTTCTTCACCGCTTCGTCAACTTCATTACAATATAGAACCTCATATCTTGAATTAGTTTTGTATGGAAAATACACTTTGAGTGTTTTGTGCTCGAAGACCCAGCTCGCTTGACTGGTGTCAATTGTGGCTGGAAGTATCCTCAGATCTTTAAATGCTTTCACATTTCCATCCTTACTTTCTGCTGTTGTGTAAATCAATCTATTCATTACTCTGATTTCGAAATCACTGTTTGTGAATCCTGGTAGTTGATATTTCAGAATGTAGTTGTCCTGTCCATAAACCTCACTCGTAATATTCATGTTATTTTCATCGCACAACTTTTTTAAAGCTTTATCTATGAGAATCATACTTTTGCCGATATCTTCAAAGGTAGATCCTGGGAAGTTTTCTGGAATTCCATTATTGCTATTGTTTTTTTTACCAAAGTGGTATGGATGATGACCGCCAAAGGTATGGGTATGATTGTGAGTTTTTTTCCAACGACAACCACTATTGCCGTAACAGTGGCAATCCGCAAAAGCGAGAACAACGAGAAACACAAGTAAACGATACATTATTTAGCGTTCGACTGAGTATTAAAATATTTTGTAAAATGTAGGTACTCGTTTGCGATAACCTATAGATAAGCTTAAGTTTGAACTTTGTTGAATAGTGATATAAGTACTTTTCCTCACAGTATGAACTAGAATTATTTCTTACTATTGCATATTATTATTATCATTATTTATAGCACTTTAATTATCTTTTTTTTTATTACAATAACATAAAATGGAAACATTTATTTTTTTATCTGTGCATCAAATCGAATACGCTCTAAAAGTACTGGACCAATTTTAAAGGAATTTTCACATCAGGAAACTACAGTAACTGCAGACGTTACTTTTGCGAGCACTAAGTTATAGAAAAAAGATAAGACCTTGCTAAGATCTCATAAGTTGCTTATTAGTGCGCTAAGATAATATCGTTTTTATTAAATAGTAATAATAATAATGATTTATTGCATAAATGTGGTACAACAAGGTCTTACAATATTATTAATGGATCCAACATCGTTATTTTATATTTAGTTTTTATCAGTATCTTTTTCTTTTTTACACAGTGTTTTTCCAAGCATTCCATCTTTTTTACAATCCGAAAACGATCCTTGTTTTGGAATTCGCCTATAGATATAAGCAAAATTTTTTTCACATCTTTTTACATTTTCCTCGTGTATTTTAGTTTTATATGGGATCGATATTTTAAGGAATTTTTGTTCAAATGTCCACGTTGCATTAGGCCCGGCTACAATATCTGGAAGTATTCTTATATCACTAAAATGTTTAACGTCACCAGTTTTAGGTTTTGCCATTGTGAACAAAACTCGATTTTTTATTCTAATAGTTATCTCTTTTTCATCAAAATCTGTTAGATTATGCTTAAGGATGTAGTTACTTTCTTCGTACACTTCTTTAGTGCGATTGATATTGCTCTCTTCACAAAAACTATTCACTATTGTATCAAGCCGTCTAACACTGTCTGCAACTTCTTCAAATTTCAGTTCAGAATAGTCTACTGTCGCTTCCAGACCCGTTTGGCTGCGGGAAACTTTTGGATTACACTTAGGGCCATAATTTGGATTTGTATTCAGTTTCGTTATGTTCGAAGGACATATACATCCATAGCGTCCATAATACAAGTAGCACCATGGATTTTCATAACATATTTGTCCAGTAACTATATTTAACCCTTAACTGTAGTCGTGGGTCCACTGGACCCATGGTGATTCTTTAAACAAGTACTAGTAGCGCTGTGGGTAGTGGAGCTCCCCGCGCACCTCAGTACCTTTAGACAGTAAGCCGGTGCATACGCAGCAAGACGGACGTTTTTCGCGAGCTACTCCAATGGTAAGTAAATGATTATGCATGGGTCCATTGGACCCACGACTATAGATACGTATTTTTATAATTCTTGATTTGTAGTTGCTTTTTATGTTAAATTTCAGTTTTCATCATGGAAAATAATAAAAATATGTCAACCAATCGCGTAGACATAATGGAGCAATGACTGAATGCTGATTTAAGCAGTGATGCAGAAGAAAATTCGGTTTCTGTGAGAGATGCTCTAAATACTCACTCTATTAATGAGTTTTCTGATAATGACGAAGATTTTAAGAAAAAAAGTGATCATGACTTGAACTCTGAAATAAGCAGCTAAGACTGTTCACTTATGTACTAAGTGCCAGCAGCCTATTTGCATGACATGTGCAAAAGTTGTTTGCAGTACATGTTTGTAAGTAGGCTAAATGAAACTGGTGTCAAAATTTTTGTTTTAAAATTTATTTCTTTGTTTTTGGTATGTTTTTAGAAAACATATCTTTTTATTATAGAAAACATTTTTTGTTTTTACTTGGCGAGCAGTTTTATATTTTTTATAAAATTTTTTTCATAAGCTTGTTTTTAAGATTAAGGAAACCTGGACTGATTATAAAAAGTACAAATTAATGTTAGAAATGTATGTTCCTATTGTTGATTTTTAAAACACTATGTTTGTTATATAATATAGAATAAAGCTAATAAACATTTTATTAATTATTCGGTATACTTTCATTTTTATTGCCTTTTAAAAATACATGGGTCCAATGGACCCCACAACTATAGAAACGTGATTATTGTTCACCACTGTAGTTAAGGGTTAAAACAGTTAATAATGTTAATATACAGAACATTGTTTATGTACGACGGTTGCAAGTAATCTAAATGAGTTCGAACTTTGCTGTGGCTATCTGCTATGTAGGTAATAAAATGTATAATATTATCACGTCCACTTTGCAAACATCATGATCCCACCAAAACATTTTCATGTAAAAATATTGCCAAGACGAGTAAACAGTAAGATAATGCCTTATGAACAGAGATATATTAAAGTAACTCGATCCCAACGCCACAGTCCCAGTCCACAAAATGTAATTGAATTCTGCGAATGTCGGGCTAATCCCTGTAGACAAGAGCGAGACAGCTCACTTTATGCGATTGTCGTTGTTTATGGTAATTTACTATCCGCTGCCACGTGCATCATTTATCACATCACCGTTTTATTCTCACGCATTTTTTTAAATTTTCATTGGGTCAAAATTGTACGTACAGAAATGGCTAGGACGTGGCTAGGGCGCTCAAACATAATATTGTCATTGACCACAAAGCTATTTTACAAGGGTGTGTGCGTGCGTTTCAACAATGTTTTTGTCGCATGCCTGGGGGGTGAGCCAAAATCTTTTCGTTTACGCTTCGTTATAGAATCGCCGATGAAAATGTATGGAATTGACATAATCGTTCGTTAATATTATGACGTTGACGTTCGACTCGTCTTATGTCAATTCCATACATTTTGATCGGCGATTCTACAACGAAGCAAAAACGAAAAAGTTTCGGCTAAATGGCCTGGTCTAGCGTCGATTACTTTGTTTATAGTAGAAATATATTCTTCATGTCAGTATTTATCACTATCGTCACTTAATTTAGTATAGTGTTTTTTCCAGATAATAAAATGATCCTGGGGTCAATTTTAATCGTCCGTAGCTAAGCTAAAAAATTAGGTACGAAGTTTAAGTCGTGGAATTTCAGGTGTCCGTTGTCCAGTCAAGTCCGATGGTCTACGACTATAATCCAACCAAATATTTACGATCACCCTCACCATGAAGAATAATTGATCCAAAGGCTACGGATTAATTCTTTGACGAATAAAATATACCTATAAGTTTATTTCGGTAAGTATAAAAATAAACACAAAAGTTAGGTAATTTCTAAACAAAATTACATTTTGATATTATGATATTAATAGACCGTTCCATAATCTCATTGCCTTGGTGAAATAAGTTTGAAAACCTCCAGTACACTTGAACGCTTTTTCCAGAACTTTTTAACCACACAGCGATTTTCAAAGTTGTAAACTACTTAATGCAATTTGAAAGTTGAAAAACTGAAGTTAAGATTTCAAGAATTTAAACACTTTCGAAATAAAAATAGAAGAGACCAGAGACTAGAGAGTATTAAACTCAGGCTTCCATGAAATATTACTCGTCTGCCTCAGTGTTTTTCAACCTTTTGTATTATGTGACTCCCTTTGCTTTTTATCATGTATTTATACGTACGTTATAATACGGAAGCCGTAGAACACTCTCACTACTCACAAAAAATAAGCTTGATCGTAATAAAAAAAGTTTTTTTTTTTTTGATCAAGCTAATTTTTTGTGAGTAGCTTCATTTTGATAAGATGAACAACATTTTTATTTGCGAAAATTTTTGAAAGTGGTAGCTAACAGAAATAGAAAGGATTTCATACTTTGACTTGATGGTCCAAAAATATGGATTGTTCTATTTGTAGGACAATGTTACTCTTAAATTATATAACTATTAACCTATCAATATACAAAAAATCAGCTTGTTAGGGTTCAGTAGTCAACCAAGTTTTGTTGGTTACATTATCTCTGTTAGCTACCACTTTCAAGATTTTTCGCAAATAAAAATGTTGTTTGTCTTATTAAAATGAAGCTACTCACAAAAAATTAGCTTGATAGTAATAAAAAAAAATATTCTAGGACTCCCTTATTCTTGTATTTTATTCTTATCTGCTTTGTGGTTATTCAGAATACCTATTTTTTCTTATTGTTATCTAATACGATTCTAAAATAAAGTTCTTAGGTAGTAAAACGAAATTGTGTTACATTATAATATTATTATACAGCATAGTTATCGTACAGAATGCTTGGCTGAAGTACTTATACTCGTTTAATATACTTAATACATAAGATCAGAGATCCATTTTTTATTAGAAAAAAATGTGAGATCAAAAACATTGTATTATATTCTTATCTTGATAGGTTTGATATTATACAATTTACAAATGCGTATTTAAACTATTTTTATTAATAAGGGGGTAAATCTGTTATGCTAAAATGATAATGATATTTTTTTAATTTGAATTAGTCAGTAGCATATAATTAAGCAGCTAGCACGTAATACAGATATTGCTAATATACCTTACAATTCGGATTATGCAGAGCTGAGCGGATCAATCGGTATTCTACGCACGTCCGATGGCCTCGGATACCCCAATATACAATGCACTTAACCAGCTTAGACCGATATTAACAGAATATTATTCATAATATAACCTTCATAAATGAAGGTATACTCAGCGGGGCTAAAATGGTCGCTTTGGAGAGTCATATTTTGAATCATAATATGATTCATTTTTTAAATGGTCACTCTGCTTGCAATTTATGTCTAGTAATTCGTACTAATTTGACATTCGTCAGTTTGACAGTTTTGACAATTCATTTGCTGATTGATTGAGAGGAATTGCTACATGCGACCATTTTAGCCCCGCTGCTCTTATTAGTCTAAGCGATAAGTTGAGAATGGCGAAATATAGAGATAAGGGTCATAAAAATACGTGCGATAGCTCATTAGATTCGGGAAGACGTCTAGAAAAATGTATCGGAAGCGTGTATTAGCACACTAAAAATTGCAAAAGTTATAAGCAAATTAGGTTGCCAAAAAAAAAGGTATTACGTTTTTTGTTAAAAACTCCGAAACTATTTTTTTTGAAAAGGTGCAATAAAAAGTGCAGAAATTTTATTTTTGAAAAGGCAATAAAAAATCGAAAAAAATCGAAAAAAAAAAATTGTGCACTTTGTTGTACATCGTTGTTTTTGTATTTTTTAGGAGATTCAGAAAAAGAATATAAAAAAGTTCAGATTTTTTTTTAACAAATTGTTAAGTTAATAAGCAATGAAATTGTTGACAAAAATTTTTTTGTTTTTGTTAACCATATTGAGGACGATCAATCATGATTTTTAAGAGGAATTTTTTTTCTAAACTAATAATTTAAACAATTGAAATATTAAATTATTATTTTTAACAAAAAATTAAAACCGACTTCCAAGGTAATTACAATAATAATATGAACTAAAAAGTATTAAATAACTCTTACTCTATAATAGTGCCTTTTTCAGAACTCGTTGAGATTTAGATCTCAACTATTTCTGTACATACTACCGTACCAGTATAGTCGGTACCAGCTAATTTTATCGTGAGTTCAGTCAATGTCAGAATATCTGAAGCTTTTGGGACTGGTACCGACTGCAAAGTAATGAAGACTGTAGTAAGTATGTACAGAAATAGTTGAGATTTAGACGAGTTCTGAAAAAGGCACTATTATAGAGTAAGAGTTATTTAATACTTTTTAGTTCATATTATTATTGTTTTTACCTTGGAAGTCGGTTTTAATTATTTGTTAAAAATAATAATTTCACTCTTTTTAGTTATCTACAAGATAAGGCTTTATGCGTAAATAACCACTACGAATTTTAACTATTCACATTATGTTACTGTAAGCGAAATTGTGGTAAATGCTTGCAGTTATCTAAGCGATGCTGCAATTTAAAAACTTTTATCTTTAAAGGTTCAGGAGTTCTGTTTAGTGCCTTTGGACCAAGAGACACCTTTGTATGAACTTTCTCTTATTCGTAACATATGTTTAAGTTACTAGAAACAACATTTTAACCACTATGAGTATTTTGATAAATTTCAAGGATTTCCCTCGATTGCTCATAGACCCCATCATCAGCTCACCACTTTCGTAATTATTATACAAAATCAAGATTATACCCTATTCAAAATCACAAGAATTTTGAAAATCGGTCCACAAACAGCGAAATAATCATCAAAAACATCTGCTTCGATGCAAAATATCACGAAAAGCATCGATAATTATTGTGTCATAATGTGATGACCTATGGCATAATTATGATTTTGATGATGATGATCAAATAAATTGATATGTTGGCTTATGCTTTCAGTTGTTTAAACAACGCCGAAATCCCCGAACCTGTATCTATAAGGATTCAAAAGTTCTGTTGGGTACCTTCGGATCTAGGGTATAACCTGGTACGAAATCTTACTTTTTGGTAGCATTTACCTCGAATGCTTCAAAAAAATTGAAATCACTATATGTTTCCATACAAATTTCAAGGAGTCCCCTCGATTCCTCCAGGATCCCATCATCAGATGACCACTTTTTTGAACATGGTACCAAATTCGAGTTAAGCCCTAAACACAAAAAGAAATTTGAAAATCGGATCACAAACGGCTGAGTTATCGTTGAACATGCCAAAAAAAAACATACAGCCGAATGTATAACCTCCTCCTTTTTGGAAGTCGGTAAAAAAACGATTATAAACAATAAAATATTATTATAAAGAATAAAGGTAAGAAAAAGAAATTAAAAGCATCGAAATAGTCCATTGGTTTATAAATTTTTTATTAGCAAATGGCGGAAAAAAAAATTTTTTAGTTAATACATGTCCTTCATTGATATGAAAACAAATACGTGATAATAAATGAAACAAATTTTTTTTGACAATATTACTTGGATTTCTAGTTTTTTGTTCAAGTTAAAAAATGATTATAAACAAAGTATTAAATTTTTTTTAATTTTTATGGCGTGATCTTGTCAAGTATGTTTATATCAAGGGCTCCACGAAGTGAAAATTTTTTACGAAAATTATTTAAGATTTTATTTAAAGTACAATGAGGACGGAAGTTCGAAAATATTTCGTTAGTTAACATTTGTCTAATTTGTTGAAAAATTAACTTGAAGTTAAATTTCCAACGGGAGCAAATTCTTTGAAGTGTTCGGAATACACCATAAGATTTTGAAATTTTTAAATTAATATTTAATACCTTTAAAAAAATAATCAGTGTGACGTGCTCGGTTTTGAAGCCGCGCGCGCTACCTAAAAATGCCGCGCGGAGGCTTACTTTCAGCGTTTAATTAGAATTATAAATAATAGAGATAGAATTCCGGGAGTTGGGAGTTTTCTTATGGAAATTTCCTCCTCTTTAAGAATCTTTTTTTTAAACTTCTTAAATGTTAATAGTTTCGGAGTTTTTAACAAAAAACGTAATACCTTTTTTTGGCAACCTAATTTGCTTACTCGTATAACTTTTGCAATTTTTTGTGTGCTAATACACGCTTCCGATACATTTTTCTAGACGTCCTCCCGAATCTAATGAGCTATCGCATGTATTTTTATGACCCTTATCTCTATATTTCGCCATTCTCAACTTATCGCTTAGACTATATTATGTACAATCTACAAAGTAATAAGAAATTATGAGAAAATCATCTGTACTACACAGATGATTTTCTCATAATTGCTTGAAACGTTGCTATAAATATTTTGCACCTTCAACAAAAACAGAGAAATGTTAATAATTTATTGTCTGTATGTATATCTTTTTTTTTATGAGATAAGGGGGCAAACGAGCAAACGGGTCACCTGATGGAAAGCAACTTCCGTCGCCCATGGACATTCGCAGCATCAGAAGAGCTGCAGGTGCGTTGCCGGCCTTTTAAGAGGGAATAGGGAAGGGTAGGGATGGGAAGGGAAGGGAATAGGGTAGGGTAGGGAATAGGGGATTGGGCCTCCGGTAAACTCACTCACTCGGCGAAACACAGCGCAAGCGCTGTTTCACGCCGGTTTTTTGTGAGAACGTGGTATTTCTCCGGTCGAGCCGGCCCATTCGTGCCGAAGCATGGCTCTCCCACGTATAAATCTGTGTCATCGTAGCTCCCAAATGATTTCGATTTTGATGTTTTGTTTTTAAAAGATGAAAAAGAAGTGAATATTTAACAGCTTTGAATATATTCATCATCTTATTTAATCCATTTCCTAATAATGATTTGAGTTTTTCATTTTGATATAATATATTCTTTCACATTTAGAAAAGAGGAGGCATAGAAAAGGTTGTCAATTTAGCAGTCACCTCATTCAGCTCAAAAACTAAAAGAATCAGTAGAAATTAAAAAAGCAAAGTCAATCCACACCATCACCTCCGGGATTATAATATTATTCGAGAATTTTTAATTACTTAAATTGAATTGCATTAATTACTTGCCTTTATAATTTAACGGGAACTTTAATATTAAACTTTTTAAACACCTTTTAATGAGTTTTATTACTGGAACCTTCATAAATCAAAATCACCCTTTTTAATTTCGAAACGTTTTTTTCAATAATAAACTTCTAAAAAATATTGAATTGATTGTGAAGAAATACAGTATTTTTTCTGTGCTACATTTTTAACATTTAGGTTGGGTTGCACCAGAGCCGTGGTTAAAGTTAAAGCTATGGTCAAAATTATGGTTATAGTTAAGGCTAATTTAACTTTAACCTTAACTTTGACCACAGAATTTGACAGAAGACGTTGCTGGTCCGACAAGGCTTTATAAGAACGTGGGCGGGGGCGCTGCTGGTAAAGGAGAACTGTCAAAAATTGCGTTTTTGTATGATGACAGCGTTAGTTCCTATTTTCGCCGCGTGCATTTAAAGCTCTTAAATTAATGCATTTAAAGCTCTGGTTATGGTCTTGATGGCGTCCATTTTTAACGTTAACCAAAGATTTGACATTTTTTTTTATGAAATAAGGCAAACGTGCAATTTTGCATTGTAGTTAAAGTTATAGTTAAAGTAAATTGGTGCAACCCACCCTTAGTTGAAACGCTTTTTTCAAATAATACCGTAAAGATTACAGTCTTATAAAATCCTAAAGATTTCGTAAAGAAGCACTTTTAAATCCCCAAAGAAAAAGTCGCCTAAGTAATAATCGGTAAATTACTTTTAAGTAACAATTTGTGTTCATGTGATAAGAGGCAGTGGAGGTCCTGAGAGAGATAAAAGGAGGATAATAGAGAGAAAAAGAGACTAAAAGCAGTAAATACCTCTTACGTAGGTATAAGATTAATACAACGTCAAACCATACAAAGTAATTTATTTCTGGAGGTAATAAAATTTAAAAGTACATTGCTGAATATACCTAGGTTATTTCAAACTGGCTGGTTTAAAATTTTTATAATATCGTTCTTTGCTTATTCAGCATATTACGCTTTTTTCTGTACATATTCAATCAGACAAGATGAACAAACTAGTACATAGGTAAGTGTGCAATAATAGACATAATAATTCATTGCAAAAGATTTAATTTACTATTACATGTTTTAAGTTTCCAGATGATAAAAGAAAGGTCGTTTAAGGCGAGAAAAGTTTACATTTTATTACTATTCCTGAAAGATGCAAAAGGCAAAGCATTTCCAAATCTTTCATCAAAATATTAGCTATAAAACATAACAACGTTTATTCCATTATTTTTGCAGACCGGGACATATGGAATAACGATTTTTCGTTTTCATCCACTAAAAGTATCAAAGTATATCACTTTCGCCGCAATCAATTTTAGATCTTGGTCCAAGGTCGTAGGATCCATTACTGCGTGGTCGCGCTGAGTGCTATTTAGCTGCTTATGCCGATCACGCGCGACTACGTGACGGCGCTATTTCAAATTCAAAGGGTAAAAGTAAGATTGTGTTAGGGCCCCGTTTCGCCGCGATTATTCTACAATTATCAAACTTCTGTATACATTACAAACTTTGTTTTCAACAATAATTGTTTTCTTAATGACTTTTATCTATACAAAATAGAATTGCTGTATGGTCGTTACGCCGTTTGGGCTTGCTGTTTTCGATGTTGTTTTGCGTGTTGAGAGGAAAAGACTTTAGTGATGTATCATCTTCATTTGAAGCTTCGTCGTGGAGTGAAAATGTAAACCATAATATTTCATTCAGGCTTTTATTACACACTATTATGTAATATCACCAAGCAAGATAAGTGAAGTGTTTTGACTTTCCTATTACGAGTAGACATCTGAATTATACCAGAAGTTCCGATATAAAATATTCCTCTTGGAGTTTTTCAGTCGATTTAGAATAAGGCTGCGTCACGTTTGGTGAAGTTTAGCGTATTGAGAACTTGGTATAATGTTAAAAATTTTCCTCGCTTTCGCCCACAACTTTTATTCTTTGAGTAGTTTGTGGTTGCGCCGGTAAAGTTGAAAAAAGCGTCGACATTCTAAGGCGAACTTGTTTAGCGATTAAAATTTTAAATTATTTGGAGCTGGCGCCAAAAATAATGTCTATTAAGCAAAATAATTATAGATTATGTAACAATGGTATAAGATGGTAATTGGTAGTACCTCGTTTAAGCGCTGTTGTTCTTATGAAACTTTCTAACAGGCTAAAAATAAAAATATATACGGCCGAACATAAACCCTCCTCAGTCATCCCCTTTTGGAAGTCGTATTTTTTATAGTTGTAAAATGTATTGTGTGAAACTGCTATCATTAGGGTCTGTTTTACCTCTAAAATGTGTTCTCAATAATGATTACACATCCATATTATATTTATACCAATGCAATGCGATATATCAATTTTTTTTCCGTTCAAATACAAAATTTGTCTCGATTAATTTTAAATATGGTATTCACTGAAGTGCAATCGAGTCAATGCTTTCGAACAATGCCACTGAATTCATACTGATATTGAAGTATTTTATTTTACGTTTTTACTTTTTAATATTTTAGCGTTAGAAGACATTGTTAGAAAATGAAATGCTATAAAGCATGTTTAAAATTATATCTTGAGTATATAATACTATTTACTATAATACCAAAAGTAACAATAATGTCACCTTTGATATAATTAAGTATAGTTAACTAGATGATGCCCGCAACTCCGTTGTACCAAAATGCTTTTATCGCGATTCGCGAGGCAACCGTATATTTTTTCGGAATGAAAAGTATCTTATATCCTTTCCCGGGATTCAAATATTATCTCCATACCAAATTTCAGAAATAATCGGTTTGGGCGTGAAGCGGTAACAGAAAGGTAGACATTGCAAACACACACTATCTCATTTATAATAATTTTTATTACTATAAAACCAAGAGCTTTTTTAACTTTCCAAAATTACTGAATTGGTGCTTACGTCTTTTCTATTCAAAATATATTTTTTTTAAATATTTATTGGATTGGAAGTCAGGAGGATCGTAATATTTTTCATTTTCATCTAACATCAGCAGCCATGCAGAGTCAGCTTCGTAAGAGCTGGAAAATTTTGCTGAACAAGACAGAAGCGAAGGTAACATCATATTTTGAAGTAATAAGGATATATTTTATCCTGGAGTTGTGATATTTGGACAGTGGAACTGATAAAAGTTTTTCGTAAGGTATTTGTGACTAAAGGCAATGGTCTTCCAAATTGACCTGACTAAAATACGATTATGCATTTTTTGTGATAATAATTTAAAAATATCATCGTAGCTTAAATTAACTTTTATTTGAATAAATTAAAAATGAATGATTACCAAACTAATAAAATTACAATAATCTTATAGCTTAAATTAAAACGGAAGACTTAAATTAAATAGTAAAATTATAAATGTGTCCTTATCATTAATATTGAAATCATCACAATTTAATAAATCTTGATAAAATGTAATATTACTAAAATTTGGTATTGAATTTGAAACGGTTCCAATCTCAAAAAAGTTTCTGGCTTCTTCGGAAAATCCTTATTGATTCACAACTATTGTGAACTGCGTGATTAAAATCATTGCACATACTTGAATGTAATAATTATAATTGCTATACGATCTGGAACTTGGTTAACACGCTTCCACTTGTGTACATTTAAATCGACCTAAAGAAGTACATTAATGAATAACGTCCCCACATAGCGGCTATTCCCTTTATTCAGCCTACTGTTCTCTAAACTTATTATTTTTTCTCAAAAACTCAAGTTCATCGGATCTTCATTTCTCTCCACAACGTTATGTGACCAGCTTCCTCCGCAGCGGCTGTGAAGCGGTGGTCTACCACGGATTCTCCCCTCGTACTTATGTCGCTTGTGGTTGAGGGGACTAGGTGAGCCCACTTCATCAAACTTGCGTTTGGACGATGACGAGGAGTCGTGGGAGTAGTCGAAACTGTACGGTGTTGATGGATCTGAAATTATTATTTTAAATAAATAATAATATGTAGCGAACTAAAAACCTACAATCTACAATATTTAATTTTTTAATGTACGAGCTTTTGCCCGCGGCTTCGCTCGCGTTAAGAAGTATTATTTACATACAAACTTTCAATCCCTATTTTAACCCCTTGGAGTTGGAATTTATCAAAATCCTTTCTTAGCGGATGCCTACGTCATAACATCTACCTGCATGCCAAAGGATTTCAGCCCGATCCGTCCAGTGGTTTGGGCTGTGCGTTGATAGATCACTATGTCAATCAGTCAGTCAGTCACCTTTGAGTTTTATATATATAATGTATACAGACATAAATTATTACTAATATTAAACCATTAAGTATAGTAAAAATAAAAATGTGATAAAGTTTCACAAACAAAATAGAAGGCTTGAAATTCGAGGGAAATGAAAATAGATAGTGTCGAATAGGCTAAATTTTGGTAGTGTCTATTTCACCTAGATATATTTTACCTTAATAGCAAAACGTGTCGCAAAATACAGAGCAGCAAAACAGTCGCAGAATTTGAGTAATGTGGCGAATATTAATAACGGAGTATTATCATGAAATTAAATTTCACACAATTCGTTATTACGATTGGACCCCAGCCAGAGACAAATTAATTTCGTAGCCATTTTGAAATGACAAAATATCGGCCCAAAATCCCCATCAGATTTATCGTTATAATTGATCTTTGCCTCCATACTACTTGACATTGTGTCTTTGCCTGAAGATCACGATTCACGAGACCAGAGAGTTGGAGAGAACAATTGTTAGACTTTTTAATAACTCATTATTTAACAAGACGTTGTATAGAGTTGACCTTCACAATTTTAAAAGAAACGATTGTAAGAATATCACATAAATACTACCAATAGCATCTTAACTGTGATACAAACTGTGCACAGCAAGAACTAAATAATTGTCCTCACGACAAAAATATGTCAAAAATAGCAGATTTTTTCCAACTGAAAAAAAAAATCACGGCATCCGAGTCAAGTGGGTCAGGCGTCATACAAAATTCCCTGTACCCAATACCGGCGTAACCAATAAAAAGCGACATCGTCAAAAAATCATCGAAACTGAACCTGTCGGGAGAAATGACGTCGATTGTCGTCAATTAACAAGCGAGGATTACAGATCACATCCATGTGTAATTTCTCTATTCAAAGCCTTCATTTAAAGTAAAAAGTCAACCTAAGTTTATATTTTAAATTTTTTTGGAATTAAATGTTTCTAATTTGTTAAAAGACAATATTATAAATACTCCGAACAGATGTGTCTTAGGGTATGAGGGCTTCTTAAAATAATTCTTTTGATTTCGATTGATTTTTGAGTGTGTGACTGGAAATTAGCTATAAGTGTTTGAGAATTCAATGGTTTAATTAATAAATTAATTTGAAAACGTAAAATGAAATGCATTTACCTAAGCTATTAAGAATTTTAATAAAAGTAATGACTTCGTCTTATCTGAATATTATTTACTTTCGTTCACGAGGATTGACCAATCTTTTAGTTTTAGGTTGTTTTAGAGAGTTGACTTAGTTCTTAGTTAGTCCATTATTTAAATTGTGCAGTCCTGATAAAAAGATTAATTTCTTTTTCTACAGTTTTATTAAAGGAGTGATAAAATATACCCTAGTAAAGATGAAAGATTGTGCCTTAATTGTCTCATTAATTAACTTACTTACTTAAACATTTTTCTGCTATTTTATCTTTTAAATTCCTTTAGGTAGATAGAACTTTACTGTTATTCTGTTTTAAGCATACCTACTATACTATTATTGAAATTTATTAAAATGGGGGTAACATAAAAATAGGGAAGACTTGCTATTTCCTAGAGTTGCAACGAAGAGATTCTGCATAATGTTTGTCTATAGTCAGCTGATAGCTCCAAATGTATTTTAAATGATGATGATGGCGATTAGTTATTCTAAGTAGATATTTTCAAGAAAATTGTGGCGAAAAGGTCGTATAAGCTATTATTGTAAAAAAAAACGTGATCTTGTTTAATCTTAAGCACCTTTCATTTTGTAAAATAATATTATAGAATTTTATTTATTTCAAACAATTATTTATCCATTACTTCCTGTTAAAAGTTAAGTAATGTTAATTTACTATATTGTAAAGAAAAGAAATGTCACATCAAAAATTATAATCATAAACGAAACACAAACCAAGGTTGCCCGATTTCAAAAGCCGGGAGGAACGAAAAATATGATTTTTTCTTTTGGAAATATTAAAAATGAACAACTGGAGAATGTTAACCTAAACAAAGTACTCTGGAGTTTTTCGAGCGTGAGTTTCTCGAATATTATCTTTGGATATTACAAGTCATACATTTGAGGCCGTCGATTACCCTACAAAAACATTGGATGAGGCTGAGACCTTCCTCAATCGAAGGAACTGAATAAATTTCCTCGAGTTTACCAAATATATCAATATTTAGAGTTTGCAAGGCAAATTCAGACCGTCTGCATTGGAGTATTTGTTTTGTAAACAATATTACGTTGAGTTTTACTAGCGTATTCTGTGATGCACCAGTTTAATTTACTGTTTTTGTTTTGGTTAATATTAATTATTAGGTCATGCATATTAAAATAATAATATTACAATTTTATTTAAAGGAAAAAGATGCTTTACGAAATTTGTCACCAGCAAAGAGATATTTTTAATCATTATAAAATTTAAAAAAAAATGGATAAAAAATGATAAAAAAAATACCTTGTCCGCCCCAAAATACGTTTTTTACTACTTTAGCAACAGTCGACCATATATTATCCTTATTCGGATTCTCCTGCTGTTCTATCTCCTTCAATCTCTCCTCAAAGCCTTCGGTGGCCACTCTCTTCACGCTCACCTTCTTCTTAGTTATCGTGAACTTAAACTGTATCTCTGTTTCCTCGTCTGTCGTCCGTAAAACGGAACTGAGACACGTTTGCAGCGAGCCGGCAATATTCGCGGTGAGCGCTGTTATTGCAGTGTTCATCGGCTGATCCGGGGAATTGACACACGTCCTGAATAATTCATTGGAATCCTTTGTGTTCTCGCTCCGATCTGTTTCTATAATTGGACTTTCTTCTTTAAAGTTTATGGCGCGTGCGGGTATATTGTGCTCGCCCGTCGGTGGGGTGTTCTCTAAACTCTCTTTCGGCTCCTTTAGTTCTTTATTGATGGGGGTCCGAGCGAGGGTCTTGGCTTGGTGTTCGAAGCGATTTATAAGGGCTTGGAAGCGTGGGTTGTTGTTGAACCTTTTTTGTGGTCCAGGTGTTAACATCCGCTTTGGTTTACGGAACACTGAAATTGAAAATAAAGTTTATTTGTTTGTGATCGCGTGTAAGGTTCCGTTCACACTGAAGGGCGATGCATGACATGGCAATGCATAAAAGCAATACGAAATATAAATGCCCAGCAATGTCGCACTACGAAGCGCTGAATATTATGCATTTATAAATAAAATGCAGTTTTTTTATTGGTACAAATTAAAAAAGCATAAAGTGATAACAAACGCCTCTTATCCCGTATTTATGAGCACTAAAAGATTGCGACAAGAACTAAATACAGCAAATACTAATTCATTGTTATTGTTCAAAATTATGTCAAATATATAAGTATTTTGTCTTTGTTAGTAAGTACTTGCAAGAAAATCTATATAAGTAATCGGCCAAGTGCGAGTCGGACTTGCGCACGAAGGGTTCCGTATCGTTATAGAACAAAAATAGGCTAAAAATTGTGTTTTTTGTAAATGTCCTTAAATTTTTATATTATTTAAATATTATTATAAATTATTAAACTACACGTATATTCAAGGCCTTTGTGAAAATTTCAAGTGCCCATCTGTTGCCATTGTTGATATCGAGCAAAAAAGGCTAAAAAAACCATGTTTGTTGTATGGGAGCCCCCCTTAAATATTAATATTATTTTGTTTTTGTTTTTTTTGTTATAGCGGCAACAGATATACACAATCTGTGTAAATTTCAGAAGTCTAGCTATAGCGGTTCGTGCGATACAGCCTGGCGACAGACAGACAGACAGACAACGAAGTCTTAGTATTAGGGTCCCGTTTTTACCCTTTGGGTACGGAACCCTAATAAAAATGAATCCATATTTCCCTTGGTCACGACATATCACGCATAAACGGCTGGATCGATTTTGCAGAAATTTGGTATAGAGATACTCGAGTCCCGGAAAAGAACATAGGATACATTTTATCCCGAAAAAATGTTCGGTTACTGCACAATGTACTTTTATAATTTGCGCGTAAACTATTCAATTGATTTTGATGCATTTTGGTATGGAGATACCTATGGTAGTCTCGGGAAAGGACAAGGGATACATTCTGTCCCGGAAAATGTACGGTTCCCGCAAAATAAACTTTTATGATTTTTGCCTAAGCTATTCAATCTATTTTGCTGAAATTTGGTATAGAGATACTTTGAGTCCCGGGAAAGAACATAGGATACATTTTGTCCCGGAAAATGTACGGTGCCCACACAATATACTTTTATGATTAGCGCGTAAACTATTCAATCAATGTATGAGAACAACTATAAACTAATGTCCACGCGGACGAAGTCGCGGGCAGCAGCTTATAATAATAAAAATGAATCTTCACCATATTTCAAGGATGTCTATATTAAATGTAATGTAAATCGGTCCAGCCGTTATAGCACGAAGAGGTAACAGACAGACACCTTGCCGCATTTTTAATTGTTATAGAAAAGATAATTAGCATTATGCTCAAAAATATATCCATAATTATATTATAATGTTGTTTATCCGAATTCGTATAATATAATAGTATCAATGTACACGTACGGCACACAACAAAATCTCGGCGGTACCAGCCTTATAAAACTAGCCGAGATTTTGTTGTGAATCGTACGTGGCGACGCATTGATACTATGGCGCACACATACAAGCCGCCTTTGTATGAATATAACTTACTTCCCCTCTTTTTACCATGACTTAACCAAATAGCCAATTGTAAAAGAATACCTCTTTTTACTTTGCACTCCTGTCCGAACTTTGTATCATCGGCGAATGTGACCTTCTTGATCTTAGCTGAAGTTTCTGTATTATTATCACTATCCTGGAAAGTCACTTGTCTGTCTGTACTGTCCTGGCTTCCCAGTCTTCTACCATCAGCTACGATTATACTTTTGAGCTTCGGTTGAGATTCTTCTGGTTTTTGCTGGAAATTTAATTAGTAATTAATTAGTAACTTCAAAAAGTGGTTGAATAGTTGAAGATAAAACTATTTTTAAATTTTATTACCGAGTAATAGGAGTGAGTTGTTATACATCGGATCTATCTTAGACTGTACCTTTAAGGTTGTTTGTCAATCAATTAAGTTTATTTTATTTCAATACTATCATTAACTATGGGTATAATAAGAATAATTAGTATCTGCTAAAAAAAATTAATCCTTTTTCCTACCTCTTTATCAATACTCTGAGCCGGGCTCTCTGTGTTTTCTATCTCAGAGAGTGGTGACTCTGTACCGACAGCAGGAAAGAGGCTCCAGTTGCCAGCAAGTGGGTGTGTTGGTGTGCTCGTGGTCACTATCTGAGCCAGCTTCATCACGTGAGGGGTCATCGAAATAGGTGTAGTCATCTTCTCTGAATCTGTTGCTGAAATCATATCACACAAATAACTAAAATAAAATAATAATATTTTTATTCTCATTCATATTTTCATTTCATTTCTGGAGTTTAACATTGGCAATTTATCTTAAAAATACAGTAGATAAAATAAGCATACCTTCGACGTCAGTTCTCCCAGGAGTAAGCCTAGTGGAATCTGGTGAATCAGTGCACACTTCATCATCATCTACCTCCTCATATTCCTCCACAACCTGCTGCCTCATCAAACCCAGGAATTTCTTTGCATGTGGAGTAGCACACCTTTGTTTCTTCAGTTTAGGCGTTTTACCTAGCATTTTGGGATGCGGTGTCGTTGTAATATTAATTTTAGATTCGCTTTCACTTTCTGTATCGCTAGACTCATAGTCCACTATATTCTTCTTGCGGACGATAGGTGTTATGACAGCTGTTTTAGTTGAATTGTTCACTGATACAATAGCTTCAAAGTTATCACAATCATTATCGACGATCTTATCGTATATTGAATCGAATCTTTCTTCGACTTCCTGTTTTAGTGGTTTGTCTATTAGTTCTGAAATGCTGGTGCATTCATCGATTTCATTGAAGTCTTCCATCGATTCAAATATTTTGTTACACTTTCTACACTGGAGCGGTGCGTGTTCGGTCAATAGATGTTTTAAAAATTCCGAATTTAGTTCTTCTTTGCGACACAAAAACCTATTGCCTCGACAAATGGGGCAATCATAGGTCAGGCCGTGTTTTAGCTTCTCATGTTTCCACCGACAGTCTTGGCAGCAAAATAATAACTG
Source organism: Aricia agestis (assembly GCF_905147365.1). Lineage (NCBI taxonomy): Eukaryota > Metazoa > Arthropoda > Insecta > Lepidoptera > Lycaenidae > Aricia > Aricia agestis. The sequence goes on along the minus strand of NC_056421.1, from coordinate 1,009,123 downwards.
GCATATAATACAACGAGCCTAAAATATACATAATACTATATTATTATGACTTTTTCATAAAACTTTGTACGTAAGGTAAAATCCCTTTACGTTGGAAGTTGCTAAAAGTTTCGATAGCGGCATGTTTTCAGGGGAGTAGATGCGTGTATAAAATCGTAATTTCTTGTTTATATTCAATTCGGGGTTTCGAAAAGGAATTGCAATTTCGGATAAGATTCCTACGACTATATTGTTACAATTTTCTATTACAAAAAATTCGATATTCGAATGTTATTTGGGAACTAGATTTTTCAATTTTCATACCCAGTTAATAACTAACAAGCCTGCGGTTAATCTTGGACATAGCGCAGTACAAATGAACCACAGTTTGTCCAATAACTGTATGTCGATAGTGTAAGCAATGAGCATAACTTGTGCGGCGTGGCCGGCCATTACCGCGGCAATCACGGCTACAAATTGGTTCCTAATTTGGGACGGTGTGGCCAATATGTTTGCGCAGGAAAGTATTCCGTATGATCATAATCATCAGCAGCTGCTGATCATCAGATAAGCAAAAAAAATATTTAAAACTACTTATTAAATTTCGGAACGTCGCGTCGGTTAGGTACATAGTAACTAATTGTAATTGTTATCTATTAATCAGTGATGTCGGTATAAAAGTGCAGCTTCAAAGAATCGGTAAATTACTTCGGTAATTAATCGGTATTTATACGTGGGAGAGCCATGCTTCGGCACGAATGGGTCGGCTCGACCGGAGAACTACCAAGTTCTCTCAGAAAACCGGCGTGAAACAGCGCTTGCGCTGTGTTTCGCCGAGTGAGTGAGTTTACCGGAGGCCCAATCCCCTACCCTATTCCCTTCCCTACCCTTCCCTATTCCCTTCCCTTCCCATCCCTACCCTCCCCTATTACCCTATTCCCTCTTAAAAGGCCGGCAACGCACTTGCAGCTCTTCTGATGGTGCGAGTGTCCATGGGCGACGGATGTTGCTTTCCATCAGGTGACCCGTTTGCTCGTTTGCCGCCTTATTTAATAAAAAAAATGTTCAAAGCAATTAACAAAGTTCTCGTAAATGTAATAAATCATTAGGTAAAAAATAAAATTACAAATATTTTGAGAATTAAATCCATACTCATTAATATTATAAATGAGAAAGTATGTATGTCTGTTACCTCTTCACGCCTAAACCACTGAACCGTTTTTCTGTGGTATGGAGATACTTTGAGTCCCGGTAAAGGACAAAAGATACTTTTATCTCCGAAAAATTTACGCTTTCGCGCGACGTACGAATTTAGGCACAACGAAGTTTTGGTCGTCATTTAGCTTAGTCATATTTTGTAAGTAATATATTATGAGTAAATACATTCAAACTAGCTAACACAGGAAGTAATATACTTGCAATTTTATAAGCTTCAAACGTTCTATAATATAGAAAGTTTAAAGCTTATAAGTTATAAAATTGCAATTCGAACAAACAATATTATATTATAATTTTTTTTGTTCGAGATAAGTATTGCTTAAATGTACACAAGTCTTAAAATTTAAATGATAATTTTCTTGTAGTTTAAAATACTAAGGGCCTGTTTCACCACTTTCTGATAAGTGCCGAACAGGCTATCCACCACTTAACTTGACAGATGAAGTATGGAGAATCTGTCAAAAAAGTTGTGAATAGCATATTCGGCACTTTATCAGAAAGTGGTGAAACAGGCCCTAATTGTCCAGTTGTCTAAGTTATTTAAACTTATCTCATGCAATATTTTTCTTGTGCAATAAAATTAAACACCTACACCCTCTGATCTGAGATTTAACTAGCAAGTAAACATCCACTAAGATTAACGCCTATGTGATCCAGTGGTTTAGACCCTTCCTTAAAGATTATCCACAAGTTTAGGAAGGCAACGTATGCTGATAATCTGACAAATTATGCATTATAGTATACCTAAGCGCCTAAAACGACAAAAGCAAAAAATAAGACAAAGAAAAAAAACGTACCTGAATCGATTCCTTCATATTGCAACTTATTGATCAGTCAGTATTTACTATCATCGCTAATAAGGCACTAAATAATAATATCTGGAACAAGTATCTGAATTTGAAATACAATAATATCTGGAAAATATTCAAGGAATTTGAAAATGAAAACTTTTAAAACGCAAATTCACTTTTCATAACTTTTCGAACTACCCACAATTTTGTTTTTTTAATTCTTCTTCTCATTCTTGTTTTAGCTTTTTTTTTTTTTTTTTTTTTTTATTAAATAAGGGGGCAAACGAGCAAACGGGTCACCTGATGGTAAGCAACTACCGTCGCCCATGGACACTCGCAACATCAGAAGAGCTGCAGGTGCGTTGCCGGCCTTTTAAGAGGGTATACGCTCTTTTCTTGAAGGTTTGCAGGTCGTATCGGTCCGGAAATACTGCTGGTGACAGCCCATTCCAGAGTTTTACAGTGCGCGGCAGAAAGTTACGCGAAAAACGCACTGTGGAAGACTGCCACTCATCAAGGTGATGAGGATGGTATGTTTTTCGCGTGGGACGATAGCGAAAAGTTGCAGGTGGTATGATTCCGAACAATTCCTCAGAGCACTCCCCGTGATACAACCGATAGAGGATGCAGAGTGAAGCAACATCTCGGCGTAATTCCAGGGGGTCCAAGCTGTTTGAAACACTATGGCAGTCAACAATTCGAGCAGCCCTTCGTTGGATACGATCCAGAGGGAGCAGTTGGTATTTTGGCGCCCCTGCCCAGAGATGAGAACAATATTCCATATGAGGCCGAACCTGCGCCTTGTAGAGTTGTAGGCGTTGGTCCGGACCGAAGTACTGTCTCGCTCTGTTAAGAACGCCAAGCTTCTTCGAGGCTAATTTGGCCTTACCCTCAAGATGATATCGAAACTGGACTTCGCTCGATATGTTGACGCCAAGTATCTCAATGCTAGGGGAGATGGTTAAAGATGTGCCCTCGAAACGAGGATAAACGACCATTGGTGACTTTTTAGTGGTGAACGCGCAGACTTGTGTCTTGGCGGGGTTGAATTGGACTAAGTTACGTCTACCCCATTCAGAGACCTTCTCCAATGAATTCTCCACCTTAGACACAAGTTCGTTTCGACTCTCAGTGACATTTTGCCGAGAAATATTAGGGGAGCCGGTATATACAGCATCACCTGTACTATCATCCGCATAGCAATGAATGCCTTTGGTTTGTAACATGTCATTGATATGCAGTATGAATAGAGTAGGCGATAGCACACAGCCCTGAGGGACACCAGCATTAACAGACTGAGTTTCCGAGCATTCGCCGTCAACTACGACCTTTATGCTTCTGTCTGCTAAGAAACTAGTGACCCACTTACATAATTTCTCGGGCAGCCCGTATGATGGAAGCTTTGATAGCAGCGCTTTATGCCAAACCCGATCGAAGGCCTTCGCAATGTCCAAACTAACAGCCAATGCCTCTCCCTTCGACTCAATTGCCTGAGCCCAACGATGAGTCAGGTATGCCAAGAGATCACCAGCCGAGCGACCCTTACGGAACCCGTATTGTTTGTCGCTTAGCAATCCCTGGCCGTCCAAGTATCGAAGAAGCTGGCTATTGATAATGGATTCCATTATCTTCGAGAAGAGAGAGGTTATAGCGATTGGTCTGTAGTTGGAAGGATTTGAGCGATCACCTTTTTTGGGGATCGGGTGCACCAAGGCTGTCTTCCAGGAAGCCGGGACGATGCCAGTGGAATAGGAGAGCCGAAAAAGTCGCGTCAAGACCGGAGCCAACTCTGGAGCACACTTTTTCAACACAATAGGCGGAATTCCGTCAGGCCCACTCGACTTTTGGATATCAAGGGAACAGAGGGCTTTTCGCACTGAGCGCTGATGAAACCGTATATCCGACATGATGCTCGTGCATCGCGGTATGGTCGGCGGTTTCTGCCCCCCGTCACCCAGGGTCGAGTTTGACGCAAAGAGCTTGCCCAGAAGATCGGCTTTGTCTTTTGCGTCCTGGGCCAACGATCCATTTCCTACGTGTAGGGATGGTAGGGTTGGCTTGCAGAAATTTCCTTCAATAGCTTTGGCCAGAGACCAGAATGCACGGGTTCCCGAGGGGAGGCGCTCAAGTCTCTTGCCAATTCTATTGACGTGCTGTTGCTTTGCCCGAGTAATCTCTTTCTTGAGGGACCTAGAGGCAAGGTTGTACTCCTTTTTATATGTGCTGGTATTTAAATCCCGAGCAGACACTGCGTTGGCCCAGGATTGGTAAGCCTCCTGCTTCCGGCGAGAAGCTTTTTTGGGGGATGAACCAAACCAGGGACGAAATCTGCCGCCAGTTGGCACTACAGAGGTCGGAATGAAAAGTTCCATCCCCTGCATCACCACATCGGCAACAGAGTTGGCAGTGTTGTCGAGATCATCCGGCGAGAAGCACACATGCCCCCAAGGATAGGATGCAAAAAACGACCGCATCCCATCCCAGTCTGCTGACTTATAGTGCCACACACGACGGTATTTAACAGCGCGCTGTCTTAACACCGTCGTAAGTGGCACAGAACTCCTAACAAGGCAATGATCCGATGAACCAAGTGGTGCGGTTACGGATATTTGATAGTCGTCAGGATTTGAAGTCAGCAGGAGGTCCAACAAGGAAGGATTCTGACCATCCACATCTGGGATTCGCGTAGGCGTAGTAACCAGTTGTGTCAAGTCGTTCGCAAGGGCAAAGTTGCAGACAGATCTCCCCGCGTGATCAGTTTTACTGGAATTGAGCCAGTCGGCGTGGTGGGCATTAAAGTCGCCAAGTATTATGATCTCTGCGGATGGGATCTGCCGCTGCACAAAATCTGAAGCAGCTTGTAGGTGCTCCAAGAGTCGGTCCGTCTCGGGGTCACCACTATGGGACCTATATAGGCACGCATAGACGCGAGGGTGGTCGTCGCAATCTATGCGGAGCCATAAGTTTGATAGGTCCATGACCTCAAGATTGCTGAGGCGGCGAGAGCTGATATCATCTCTGATATACACACACACTCCAGCTTTGGGTAGAAAGGAGTGCTCGAGGTAATACCCTGGGTGGGAAAGGTATGATGTGTCACTCGGAGATGATATCTGCGTCTCGGTTAAAAAGAGCAAAGCCGGCCTTGCCGTCTCAAGGTGGTAATGGACGGCATTAAGGTTGGAGTGTAATCCCCTGATATTACAAAAGTCCATGTTTAATATCGAGGGGGGTGCCTTTGTGTGTTTGCTCTTGCCCCGAGCAGATTGGAGCGCAGTTTTGCCCTCCCCAGAATACGAGGGGCAGCCTGGACGTCCACGTTCAGTTCCAGGGGTTCCTGAGCATGGACGTCCAGAGAGGGATTCTCCAACGCAGTTGGTACCCTCCTGGGGTAACAAATTGTTTTTCAACTGCGGCATTTCTAGGGGGGGTAGGGGATTGGGCCTCCGGTAAACTCACTCACTCGGCGAAACACAGCGCAAGCGCTGTTTCACGCCGGTTTTCTGTGAGGCCGTGGTATTTCTCCGGTCGAGCCGGCCCATTCGTGCCGAAGCATGGCTCTCCCACGGACATAGCTGGCAATATTCTTCTATGAAATGGTTTAAAGGCAACGTCTTATTATTATGTTATTATTATAATATAAGTAATTAATAATATGATATTATTTTATCTTTTTCTTGCACTACAGAAAGGAAAAATGTCAAACCAACTTTAAATACAATATTCTGATTAGCCAAAACCTACATGAGAACACTATTTTGTTGTTTCAAAAAAAACTTACTGGATCAAACAGAGAAAGAAGCTTCATCAATATTTGTATAATGCTCAAAGTCGAATCTGTAATATTACATTACACGCGAATGCTCGTCGGTGTTGTAATGTAATGCTATAAAGTCGAATATTAAAAATGTTACATAACGTGGGAGAGCCATGCTTCGGCACGAATGGGCCGGCTCGACCGGATAAATACCACGTTCTCACAGAAAACCGGCGTGAAACAGCGCTTGCACTGTGTTTCGCCGAGTGAGTACGTTTACCGGAGGCCCAATCCCCTAACCCCTACCCTATTCCCTTCCCTACCCTCAACTATTCCCTTTCCATCCCTTCCCTACCCTCCCCTATTACCCTATTCCCTCTTAAAAGGCCGGCAACGCTCTTGCAGCTCTTCTGATGCTGCGAGTGTCCATGGGCGACGGAAGTTGCTTTCCATCAGGTGACCCGTTTGCTCGTTTGCCCCCTTATTTCATAAAAAAAAAATACACGTGCGTGAATGCTCGCGGTGAGGGAGCACCATAAAATGAACGGTCCGTTACTCCAAAATGTAACAATGCATTATTAACGTCCCAGTCATATTCAAATGCATAAATATGACAGTGACGGATGTGACATCGGTGCGTTTGACGGCAAATGTCCGAAACTACGGATGCGGGCGGATTCGGACAAATGTGTGATCACTAATGTATCCGAGTGTGATAATCGCTTGGTACGTAATTGCGCGGCCACTAGAAACGCGAGGCGATTATAGTTCCGAAGAAATTGTATTTTTAAGATATTATTTTTGAGGTGAACTTGACATAACACAGAATATAAAACCCTTTATAATATTTTCCACTTTATTCATTAATTATTATTAACGAAATACACGACCGCGGGTTTCGAAACAATTATCAAGTAACTTGACATTAGGCATACATAAACAGCCTTCCTTACTAATTACTATAGATGTAAGGCCGGCTTAAAACGAATTGTACCTGCCGATTGAAGACAATGTTTTTCGTTCAAAACTTTTTAACCCAAATTTTTGGGTCTGAAACGGTTGAAAAGTATGTTTCAATGCTAACTTAATTTTCATCGGATTGGCCACACGATAAAGCATAAATTTTTATAATAATTACAGATGAAGAATCGAAGATGCGGTAAGAAGTAATAACATGGGGGTGAGCCAAAGTCTTTTCGTTTTTGCTTCGTTATAGAATCACCGATGAAAATGTATGGTATTGACATAAGCGTTCGTTAATTATGACGTTGACGTTCGACTCGTCTTATGTCAATTCCATACATTTTGATTGGCGATTCTATAACGAAGCGAAAACGAAAAAGTTTCGGCTAAATGGCCAGAAGCGTTAGGGCCGCACCACACCGGAATGGAAGTGCAGCGGTGAGGCGAGCACTTTCAGTGTCATATGATTTTAAACTTTATCTTCATTATTATAATACATAGTATCGCTTGAGAAATCACGGCCACGAGCGTACACGCGTGATACACACAAAATCGACTCAAAAAACGCCAGTTTAGTGGCCCAACCGAACCCACCTGGGGCAGTACATTTGGCAGTAGCCCCTGTACAACTCGAATCAACTTTTATTGTTCCCAATAAGTTTATATTCGTACGTGCGATTCCGTTTTATCGTTCCTTATTAAACTTTGTCGATTCGAGATTTTTGGCGATAAAAATATTGTCGGGGTTGTTCTGATTGTTATGGGGAATGTTATTGCGATGCGTGCTTGGAATCTATTCAGTAGTTATAGCCTGTACTGCGCCACAACTCTCTTACCTGAAACAAAAAAATAGACAAATAAGCAACAGAATATTTTGCATGTATTTTGTAGGGAAGATTGTATTGTGTTTTGCCTTAGAACTAGATGTTTCCCAGTCATTTTTCGTGGTAACCGTAGACTTTCCCGTACGTCATTTGTCAGAACTCAACGTTCAGAAATAAAACGATGACTTCTGTGACTCCGCACATACCGTTATTAAAAATATCCTATATCCTTTCCGGGCCTCAAACTATCCCCATACTAAATTTTAGCAAAATCGGTTTAGCGGTTTGGTCGTGAAGGGGTACTTAACAGACAGTTACATTTTCGCATATTTTATATAACTAGAGATCGCCCAATGGTCGAAATTCGACCTTACTTGCAACGCCATTAGGACTACTAACTATATTTTTAAAAAAATATTAACTTCATCATATTTTTTTCAATTCTTGTCTCTGGGACTCAGCTGATCTCAGACTGGCCGTTTAAGCATTGTCTAATTAGTATCTAAAATTAAATAAAAAGAAAAACAATAATCCATTTTCAATTTGTCAACTTCTTGTCAACAGCTTCAACCATAAATAAAAGAGTATAATTCATATGTATAGGCTTGTCACTCAAAAATTTGTCATTTTTCCTAGTAGTAGTGTCGTAGTGTGTGTAACGTTTTATTTGTTAAAAATATATATGATAAAAGCATAATCTTAAAATAATATTAGCTCGATGCACTCCTTCACCATATAAACTACTAGCTGTTGCCCGCGACTTCGTCCGCGTGGACTTCAGTTTATAGCGCGCGATGTCAACAAAATTTGTGTCAAAAGCTTTTATAAAAAAAAACCCTGGTACCCCTTAAATCAAAACAGCAGTGCAGTGCGCACATAATATTTCATTTTTTAAAAATTAAACTTTATATATTATGCCAAATTTTAAAGCTTATTTAGCCCCCCAATTACACAACTTTACCCATAAACTATTTATCATTGATAGATTTAAGGTTACGTCACTGCACAGATAAAGTACTGAGTTATTAAATAACGTAAAATAGTAATAACAATCGAAAAAAAATCGAAACTCGAATGTATAATGATACCACCTCTTATAGAAAGATGTTGGGCAAGCGTTAGCACGATGTAAGAGACGCACGGTGCCATCTAGTATGAAGTTTTGGAACTAACTTAATTTGAATAAATTTTCACCCCCTTACAACCCTTTTTCCAGTAAAAAAGTAGCCTATGTCCTTTCTCAGGCTTTAGACTATCTGTATACAAAATTTCATTACAATCGGTTCGGTAGTTTTGGCGTGAAAGCGAGACAGATAGACAGACAGACAGACAGACAGACAGACAGACCGACAGAGATACTTTCACATTTATAATATTAGTATAGATAACTATGCGAAATTTCATGCACCTACGTTTCCCCATTTTTCGTCAAAAGGGATACAAAGTTTTTGGCTCACGTATTAATATATAGATTAGTATAAAAGGGTCACCGTATTATACAGATTGCCAAAATACACTACACGTTCATAAATATGTGGTGTGAAAAATCAACCCTGCGGCGGCGCGCGGGTCCAATACTCCCAGCTGACAGGTTTCGACGTATAGACGGGGTGTCGCGGGATATTCCCGTAGTAACAGTATTAGAGTCAATTAGGAGGTCAGGAGTGAGTCGCCTGAGCCCGCGACCCTCGTCAACGTCGCGTTTGGGACTTGTTAATTCGTTACATGGAAAATATTTGTCACTCACCTAATCTGATTTGGGATTTTTACGGATTTCGCGTCGCCGTACTCAAGTTTTGAAATGTGGACGATAAATGCTATCTGAGACATGTGACAAATCCCGGTGGGCTTACTTTTAGCTAAAATCATCATTTTCAAAATAATATAGAACGAAATAAAATTATTATATCTTACGTTATCACCAAAGTTCTATACTTAGGGCATTATTTTCAACAGCTATTACACTCTAGCTGTTGCCCGCGAACTTGTGGACCCCCCCAATTACACAACTTTACCCATAAACTATTTATCATTGATAGGTTTAAGGTTACGTCACTGCACAGATAAAGTACTGAGTTATTTAATAACGTAAAAAGCGTCAACGCGTCAGCGCGATGTAGGAGACGCACGGCGCCATCTATTATGAGTTTTAACTAACTTAATTAGAGCAAATTTACGCATTTTCACCCCCTTACAACCCTTTTTTCCAGTAAAAAAGTAGCCTATGTCCTTTCTCAGGCTTTAGACTATCCGTTACAATCGGTTCGGTAGTTTTGGCGTGAAAGCAAGACAGACCGACAGACAGACAGACAGAGATACTTTCGCATTTATAATATTAGTAATAGATCACAGTGTAAAAAATCGCGAACAATGTCACGTAAAACATCTACTAAGGCAAAATTTTCCATGATTGAAGTAAATCGTACTTAGCAGATACGGCCAATAAATCTTGACAATATACACCCAGTGTCAAATTTAATCGCCTTTCTAGGCTATGTCGGCCCCGGAGGGTAATAACCCGTCCCTAAACATAATAAACACGTCTGCAAATACGTACAATACACTACGTAACATACTTTTACTCTTCGCATTCCGAGGTTCTCCGGGGAGTGGTGTAAAAGCGTAAGTGATAGTTTAATAAATAAAGGGATCCCCGGGGCCTGAAAAGCGTGCACGATAAGCGAGAGGTTCAACCTTCAAATATGGCGGATTAAAACCGGCGGTTAATTATTATCAAGCGTTCAAATATGTAGAGTTGTAGATACCCTGTATCGTGGATTAATTAATGCTTTTGTTTATTAAATGTTATAATATGATCTGCGACACCTTCGGATTTCCAATCAACGTTAGGCCGCATACACACTTGTATTACCTGAATGTGTATTAATTTAAAATCTTTTTATACAGAATGCGAAAAATCTGTGCGAGTCTATAATTTAAACCAACAAAGGACCCCTAATCAAACAATGGCACTAAGCAAAAAATTGCAAATTTTACAGGAGCCACATTTAAAAATTTTAAGTGAGCATAAATGTACATAAATTACGATTAATGATCGTTTACCGAAGCATTGGCATTTTTAAATTAAATGTTTAAATAGTATTGGTATCCATCATTATTTTTTCTATTTTTTTATTATTATTTAATGTTTTTTTTTCATGCAAGATGTTTCTAAGTGACACTTTTCTTTTCATAAGTATATTTTAAAGTTTTTGTTAGTGTCAATTTGGTTTTTAATATTTATCGGAAAGGCGTCACTAAACGTAAAAATATACTTTTCTGGTAAAAATCCATAAGAACTTTTGATGAAGATTGTAATTTTTAGGCATTACTAAAAAAATTTACGTCTTGGAAAAAAAACTTTTAATAAAAATATTTAAATAAATAGTGCGTAGTAGTATGGGGAGTACCGACAGCATACTTGCTATGATAGCCAGTCGACTTGAATGTCCTTATGTGCGTCACTGCTGCGCCATAATATCTAACGGCAGGGAGCAAAGGTGATGCACAATGTAGTTATAATATTATTGTTTAAATAAATCAAAAGATTATGATGTTACTAACATAATTTATAAGCCTCTACTAACAAGTGAGTCTATGTTACTTTAAACTGAATAAAATATTTCATTTCATTTCATTTAGCGCAACACTATCCTTAACATAATTATGCCACTATACGAACAAAAAAAACTTAATTTTTCAACTTTAAAATCACACAATGGCGGTTTTTTCCGATTAAACACAGTTTAAACCTTAAGCGAGAGGAAGTCGAAACCATTAGCAATGCCATTTAGGACTTAGAGTAGTTAGAGTAGGAAATAGGAATTAAAAGACAAGAGTCTGCGCAAGAGATAGGTCCTCGAGTTTTTGACTAGATAGCGTTGAAAAAGCATTTTACAAAAATTTTGGATAGTGCCACTATTGGAATAAGGGTGCGATATTCTCAAGAATTGCTTATCAATATAGCTTTGCATAGATCTTTAAGATTAGATTTTTCTTTAAGTCTATCTATGAAAAAAATGTATTTTTGGCATGGCCAGCATAGAAAGATTTCGTTTTTACAAAGTGACAGGTTGACAAAGAACTTCTGTTAATTTCGTCCCCAAATTCTGTATTATTTCATATACATAATACTACCTAAAGCAAGCTGAGCTAAGCGCGAGACTAGTACACAACTTTTCTCCAAGCAATTTGTACGAGTTTCCTTTTTCAATTTTGTACAATATTAGTTATAAATGCTTTTAAAAGTAGCCCATTTACTATACACATAATAAAGTATACATACACAAACATTAAAGCAATTTCTTGGAAGCAATAAACCAAGTTACAAGTACAAATTACGAAGTATTTCCAATAGAAGCGACAGCAATAGATGTGTACACACTACACAGGTTTACCGACTAATGGAGAATATAAGGCCGTTTGTCCACTGCAGGCGTCAACGCGACGTCACCGACAAAAATTAAAATAAAATGCAAGTTTATGACGTAGGTAGGTTTCATTTTGCCACTACGCAGTTATAGCGGCGGCATGGATATCTGAACCAATGTCGGGTGAAACCTATATAGTACATATTTTCGTTTCAACGTATCCTTTTCTGATGAAATCTTTCAAGTAGTCATGTACGTACCATTCCTTTTTTTTTGTGATTCGGTGTGTATTCCAAAATTTTCAAGGTTGGTCTATAACATTCATTGATGGTAAAATAATTTCGATACCAGTTTTGTGACCAGAAGCGTGCTCCAAATTTTGTGTCAAGTGTCACTGGTGACACGTATGCCATTGGTTCGCCATACCTGGCCTAGGTCATAAAGTGTAATTTTTGCCGGTGACGTCCCGGTGACATCGGCGGTGGATAGACGCCCTAATGGAGAATATCTGTACACACTCGATGTTAAACCACGTATTCAAATAGAAGATCGATCGGGGATTTCAATTCATGGGGAAATTAAGCCAATCAAACTAATAGTGAGTTTGCCAAAGAGAATGTTGTGTAATTTAGTTCCGTAGAAATGTAGGTAAATCCATATTCGTGCTAAAATTATAAAACTGTATATTGTATGTCTGTCTGTCCGAATAATATACGTCTGTTTTCCTGTTTGTATGTCGTCAATTCTTCGCGCTTTAACCACTGTACCGATTTTATGAATCTTGACAATGATAGATGCTTTGAGTGCCGAAAAGACTATCTTGTATTATATAATTTTTTAAACGGGCTTTGCCCCACCACCACACATTCCCACCACTGTATCTCCTTTGTCGCCAGGATCGACATCGGTATCCAACCACGAAAACCCTTTGATATTATGATCTCAGGGAGCCTGAGAGACATGCTAAAGCTGTCTTGGGACCCGCTACGAATTTAATCACAAGAAGATAGGAAGAGTAGGAAGTATACAGTTGTCCCTCCCCATAAAAAGCGGGGGACAGCACAAAGTTGCAATGATCGAAAGTCAAAGAATGAAAGTTGTATTATACTATACTATATTGTGATATTATAATACTGCTTCCGTCTGCTTGTCCTCTGCCCGAAAATAAGGGGTCCACGGAAGATCAGGGATGACCTTGAATGTCGTCTTAACCTGAGTGGCCTCCTTTTCTGTTCACTTGGGTGTTACACTGCCATGCTAATGTGCTAATACAATAGGTTTTTCAGTGTTTATCTTCAATAATATTTAATGTATGTTTTAGCTGTAGCGTCAAATAGTTTTTTTTTCGATTGTTGATATATATGTTGTGTAATGTTTATGTGTAACATTTAAAGGTGGCAGAATAAAGTTTATTTTATTAATTTATTATTTATTTATATAAGTAAACTAGATGATGACCGATAAACGATTTTGGCGCAACTCCATACATTTTTCCGGGACAAAAAATATCCTATACTTGTGTCTTTTCCGGGCTCAAGTACCATTAAGTTTCATAAAATTTCTGCGGTTTTGGCGCAAGGAGGTTTTGTGGAATAGACAGACAAACAGACACACTTTTGGGTTTATAATATTAGTATGGATGGAATACAATCTATACTAATATTATAAAGCGGAATAGTTTGTTTGTTTGTTTGAACGCGCTAATCTCAGGAACTACTGGTCTGATTTGAAAAATTCTTTCAGTTTTAGATAGTTCATTTATCGAGGAAGGCTATAGGCTATATAAATTATCACGTAAATACTAATAGGAGCGAAGAAACAGACGAAAATATGAAAAAAACGGGAAAAATTATTTGAATGGGCTTATCTACCAAACTACTGGACCAATGTTTATGTTATTTGGCACAGATATAGAGAGAACCACGTGAAGAGACATAGGCTATTTTTGCGGGAAAATGTACGGTTTCCGTTAAATTCCTAACGTCTAGTTTAACATAAACTTGCTTGATTGGTGTAAGTACGATTTTGTCTGCATTGGGAATCCTCGCCTATGGTAGGTAGGAACTCCAAAATCAACATAAGTAAGGTTATAATCAGCATTGTTTCTTATGTAATATTTCCATCTGGACAATATGGTCCCAGAATAACGTTCGGATCCGGCCTATATGATAATGCGCTTCATTTGAAAACCAAATTCGATTCAAATCCATACCCGTATCTTTCAGGTTTTATTGTATTGAATAAGTTGGAGCGGCAATATCTACAATCAGAATTATTTAATATATTTGCTTTTTATTAAAATTTAATAAGATAAGTATATTAATTAATATAAGACATAGCTGTTTATATATAAGTATTAGATAAAGGCAAAATAAGAGAGCTTTAACACCTAACTATAACATCATATTGTACCTTATTTCTGCAAATAAATGATTTCTATTTCTATTTCTATTGAAAGACCGATTTAGTGACAAAAAAAAAAAAACTTATGTACCGATTCACGACTGCTACAACGAGAACGTAACTCCAGCTTAGATCTGACAAATTTTTCAACTCTAGGGCATGGGAAAGAATTATCATTTATAGGTACAAAGTTTTACCATGAATTTTAATTTTTTTTATGAATTATGGGGGCAAACGAGCAAACGGGTCACCTGATGGAAAGCAACTTCCGTCGCCCATGGACACTCGCAGCATCAGAAGAGCTGCAGGTGCGTTGCCGGCCTTTTAAGAGGGAATAAGATAATAGGGGAGGGTAGGGATGGGAAGGGAAGGGAAAAAGGGAGGATAGGGAAGGGAATTGGGCCTCCGGTAAACTCACTCCTGAAGTTGCTTTCCATCAGGTGACCCGTTTGCTCGTTTGCCCCCTTATTTCATAAAAAAGACACTTTAAGTTTCTTGAAAGGAGATAGGGCAGTTTTCCTTGCGCGTTATAATATAAATCTATACGGCACACACCGTTACCAGGCTTTAGTGGCCGTCGACCCCCTGGCAAAATACTTGTCATGTTTCATCGTTTTCTATACAAACCGCGATTGACAATGAAGTGAAAAAAAAATCTAGTCTTAAGAGTGATATCGTATTTTGCATACTCGATGAGAACCGAGTTGAAGTTGGAAATTATCATTCTAAGAGTACTAAAAGGTTATGCGAAGAATCTATAACAGTATGTGTCTTATAAAGAGTTAATTTTTTTCTTAGGTTAACAGCAGTGCGAGAATTTTTCACATAGCTCCTAGACTAGAAAGATCAATGATCGTTGGTGCCACCTTAATTCATTTTAAATTTTGTAATCTATAACCTAGTCGCTACCCCAGTTTGAGGCCTTATTCGTAATTAATTCGATTGCGTTCCATCCAATGCGGTTGACAGCGGCTGATGTGGGTTCACTTTTTATTTGTCACTCCTTTGTCGAACGGGGCCTTTGAGTCCACTAATTAGACAGAGTTAACTTCTGACACACTTTTGATTGTGACTGACGTGTCATTGGAAGTTCAAGGCTAACAGTCAGAAATCGTGTTTTGCAAATAGTTTTATAAACTACTGTAAGTATAATGAAATTGTATAACATCTGCGTAGCTAGCACGGGGTTTCCCAGTCGATTCTTCGGAAGAAAGTAATGGCAGTTTCTTTCCCATGTCTACATATCTCATTCCCGAGCATGGCCCCACCCATCGACTTGAGTTTCAGTGGACAAAGACAAGAAACTCTTTCCATAGCAACCATTAAAGCAACGGCAATTATTATTTTTTTGACATTTAGTTTCTTGGTTCTTTTTTTTTAATTATGGCACCTCGGCTATAAAACCATGGCCAGTGTCGAGTAAATGGCGGCAAATTAAAAAAATCGACGTGTAGCAATCTTGTCTATAGCCGGAATTATAGTTTTGATCTACGAAATACGAATAATAAAAACTAAAGAACTTTATTATTCGTAATTTTAATTTGCCGCCATTTATTTGACACTGGCCATGGTTTTATAGCCAAGTGCCATAATAAAAATAAAAACAGAATCAAGAAACTAAATGTCAAAAGCGGATCGTCATGCTTGACATATAGATTTTCAAAAGCGAAAGATATCGAGATACGAAAGAAACTTTTACTCCAATGTTTTTCCGGTAAAACTGTCAAAATTTAGTTTCTTTCGTTTGTCTACGTGCTTGTGCTAGCTATGCTGGGACAGTAATTATTAGGAAGGAATATTTGTATAAAAAAGTGCTATCAAAGTCTTTTGTACTATCAGGAAATTGGATTCGTCAGCAGACGGTGGAACTACGTAATTTGATCGGGCTATATCATCATCATAGCATAAGCCGGACCGCCATCTCCTGTTTTTATTGTTCTGTGGCCATCTCCTATAAATCTATTTAAAGTAAGTATATTTTATAGGAGATGGCGGATATACCATTAAAGTATATTTCATTAATTCATTTCATTATTTTTCTGATAGCACAAGCAACAAGTAACAACCCTTAAAAATACGGATTTTATAGTTTCCTGCGTTTAAGGGCAATTGTGAAGAAAATATGAAATCTGTGACAAAAGCATGGAAGCAATAGGAATCACGACCGAGCTCGACCGCCAGCTCAATACAAGCAATTCGATTTATTTTGTACTAGACGTTCCGCGCGGCTTCGCCCGCGAAAATTAGATATTTCACAGACAAATTAGTTTACAAAAAATAGCCTATGATCCTTCACGTGGTCTACTTCTTATCTGTGCCAAATAACAGAAAAAATTATCCAGAAGTTCGTGAGATAAGACCTTTCAAATAATTTCCCCCGTTTTTTCACATTTTCCTCTATTTATTCACTTCTATTAGTTTTAGCGATAAATGGGCTATATAGCACTGAAATAATTTTTCCAATGGGACCAGTAGTTCCTGAGATTAGCGCGTCCAAATAAGCCCTTTCAAATAATTTCCACCCTTTTTTCTACATTTTCCTCTATTTATTCGCTGGACTATTAGTCTTAGCATGATAAAATATAGCTTATAGTCTCTCCCGATAATTGGGCTATCTAACACTGAAAGAATTTTTCAAATCGGACCAGTAGTTCCTGAGATTCGCGTTCAAAGTTACAAAAAAACAAACAACAAACTCTTCTGCTTTATAATATTATAGATAGATAGATTGTATTCGAAAGACCATTAGAAATGCAAACTTTGTTAAATAAGTCTTGAGTTAGAACGTCTACATGCCATAAGTGCCTACCACCGGTTCGGGAACTAACCCGGCGAGAAGAACCGGAGTAAGAAACTCGCACGGGCCACCTTTTACGCTATAAACGAAATTTCACTCGAAGGAATTTGTTATCAGCATCAAGTAACTGCTTACAAAAATATTATGTGGTATGTTATGGATATAGCAATAAAAATGATTATAATTCCCAAACAAAATGAGAGTTATGTCTTGAAATATCTCGTTGGAGTAGAATCGCGGATGGTATAAATTTCAGTAATAGTTCCGAAAGCGTCTCCGTTCTTAGATTTATGCTTTACTGGCAAATGGCAATAAAGACAAGATAATCGTTACCGGCGACTATCCTGGAAATACATTGCCTCTTGTACTATAAGTATCGGATCTTGTACTATAAGTGTGCATCGTGATGGAGATATGGATCTTGTACTACAAGGTGTTTTCTACATATTAAATAAACCATCGACTCTTGTACTATCAGAGTATCGGATCTTGTACTATAAGTGTGCATCGTGACGGGGGTATGGATCTTGTACTACAAGGAGTTTGCAGTTGACGGAATTGTTTAATGAAGCATTGATAGACTCTTTTACCATCAGTATAGGATCTTGTACTAGTGTGCATCGTAACGGGGATATCTTGCAATACAAGGAGTTTGCTGTTGACGAAATTCTATAAAGCATTGGCTCTCGTACTTTAAGTATGCATCGTGACGGGTATTGGATCTTGTACTAGTTGTACTACAAGGAATTTGCAGTTAAAATGTTAATGCATTGGTTCTTGTATTACAAGAGTACAGCGAACACGATATGCAGTGATCTAGTAATATTTTTTTGTAGTACGTGTGGTAATTCAAATAATATAATGTTCCATACCTATCATAAACGATTAATCAATCAAGAAAAACGAATAGCATATCAGCCACAACACGAATTTCGCGTCGTGGGCCGTGGCTAACGCGTTGTGAGCTATTTTTTCGCTCACTGAGCGACATCGGTCTTTGAGCGTACACGACCGGTTTCGAAAAAACCTGATGATGATTTTTTCGAAACCGGTCGTGTAATTTTGTAATAAGGTGGAAGAAGTGCATATAAAGTGTATAATTATTTAATTGATGACAGAACTGTTAAATAGAGCAAATTGACACTTGTACTATCATAGTATAGGATCTTGTCCTACAAGAGTACAGGGAGCATAGGATCTTGTACTACGAGCAGTTTGCAGTTGACGGAACTGTTAAATATAGATTTGACTCTTGTACTACAAGAGTACAGCTAGCACCGGATCTTTTACTACAAGCAGTTTGCTGTTGACAGAACTGTTAAATAAAGCTTTTCTTCTTATACTACAGGAGTGCAGCAACTTGGTACTACAAGCAGTTTGCAGTTGACGGAACTATAATTGCAGTATTGGCTCTTGTACTACAAGAGTAAAGAGAGCATAATAATAATATTATCTTCATCTTGACATAGTGACGGAACTGCTGTAAAGTTTCTTGTACTATACTATCTTGTATAGTGTACTGTGAACTACAGGAGTACTTATAGGACCTTGATTTACTCTTGTAAATCCATCAACATCAACCAACTAATTCTCTAAGTAAGCTTACATAAAATATCATGCTTGTACTACATCATCGTTTAACCCTAGAAAGATAATCTGCGCCTCAGAGGCGCACGCAAAATGCATATACAGTTGTCTCTTTCTAAATAGCGCGCTCCCGATCCTGTCGTGGCAGGTAATTTCAGTGGTCGCCAAGTGCTACAGCGGGGCGTACGTGTGTCACCGGTAAGTGCTTTAGATTAGCTGTTTTCGGTAGGTGTTGCGCTCGAGAAGCGCATGATTATCTTTTGTGTAACTTTCGCCGGCATTCATGAAGTTTAATTCGTAATTATTTCAATGATGTTTTACAGTTATTTATGTGTTATAGGATTTGGAAATCATGGCACAGAAAAGATACTTGGCTGAGGAGGAAATATCTAATGCGTTGTATGAGGAATGTGGCGATGATATCCAGTTTGCTGGTGAGGATAGTGATCAGGAAGAAGAGGATCATTTGAGTGAGGATGACGTTCAGAGTGACGAAGAAGAAGTTTGTAACGAGTCAATTATTAGCGAATCTGTAAATGTAAGTACAACATTAGTAAATGAAATTACTGATGCCTCACCTCCTGGGTCCCCTGAGGTTCCTGCGGTTGCCAGTTTACCCAGACAAGACACGCGAATTATTATACCGAGCAAAAGGGTACTCAAAGGAAAAAACAAACATTGTTGGACTACGTCAAAAGGAGAGCGGCGGTCAAGGACATCGGCGATAAATATTGTTCGTTCTGCCCGGGGTCCTACAAGGATGTGTAGGAATATCGTGGATCCAAAACTATGCTTTGATCTTTTCATCACTGCGGAAATTATCGATGAGATCGTTAAGTGGACAAATCACGAAATATCTAATAAACGGCGTGAAAACATGACCAGCGCAACGTTTTCTGACACATGTGTACAAGAAATCCGAGCTTTGCTTGGTGTTTTAGTATTTACAGCTGCGATGAAAGATAACCACCTTTCTTCTGAAGAGCTCTTTGACACCTCTTCTTCAGGGTCAAAATACGTAGCGGCTATGAGTCGAGATAGATTCGATTTTCTCATAAGATGTCTAAGGATGGACGATAAGACTTTGCGACCAGCTCTTCGTCAAGAAGATCCTTTCATACCGATTAGGAAAGTTTGGGAGCTTTTCATTACGCAGTGTAGAATAAATTATACGCCAGGAGAATACCTTACTATCGACGAACAATTACTTGGGTTTCGTGGTCGTTGCCCATTTCGTATGTACATACCGAACAAGCCAAATAAGTACGGTATAAAAATCCCTATGATGTGCGATGTTAGCTCAAATTATATGATCGACGCTATTCCATACATAGGTAAGGCCACTAAAACAAATGGATTGCCACAAGGAGAATTCTACGTAAAAGAACTGTCTCGCAGTGTACATGGCTCTAACCGTAACATCACATGTGATAATTGGTTTACGTCCGTTCCCCTTGCTAAGTCTCTTCTCCTCCAACCTTACAATCTTACACTTCTGGGAACTATAAGATCGAATAAACGAGAGATACCAGAAGAGATAAAGAACACTCGCTCTCGACCTGTTGGCACGTCTATGTTTTGTTACGATGGCCCTTTGACCCTGGTGTCTTACAAACCAAAGCCTTCAAAAATGGTTTTTCTATTGTCTTCATGTGATGAGCCAGGGTTAATAAATGCATCCTCAGGAAAACCAGAAATGGTGATGTTCTACAACAAAACTAAAGGCGGCGTTGACAGCTTTGACCAAATGTGCTCCTCTATGTCCTGCTCACGTAAAACTAATCGATGGCCTATGGCAATGTTTTATGGGATGTTGAATATGGCTTTTGTTAATTCTTACGTTATTTAACACCATAATATGACCGTCATGCAACAAAAGCCATTGAATCGTAGAGAGTTTATGAAAAAATTAAACACTCAACTCACAGAGCCCTGGATGAATAGCAGATTGCTCATTCCTACTCTTAAACGATCTGCCCGAGCCGCTATAGAAGCTACATTACCAAAATTGGCTAGAAATGAAGCTGAAGATAGAGAAGGTGAGCCGGAACCAAAAAAAAGGCGATATTGTGACTTATGCACATCTAAAAAAAGGCGGATGTCAAAAATGACTTGCACGAAATGCAAGAAATGCATCTGTGGCGAACACAAAAAAGATGTGTGTGTCGATTGCATTTAGTGTACCAATATAAGTCTCAAAGATATATTTTTTTTTATACTTTTATGTTATTTTTAAGTCGCAATAAGCAATACTTGTTACGATCTCACAAAGAGAAATTATATACTGTTAAAAGAAGACTGATATTTTTTGTTAATTTTTATTAAAGGTTTAAAAGTTTGTGTTATATTTTTCGTAAAATAAATAATTATAAAAATGTTTAGATTTTATTTACTTCTAATAAGTATGAACTGTATACTAAAGCAGGCTGGTCTTGAATAAAAAGCTTTTCAGGTGTCAGAGAAACCCTAAAAAAGTCGTGCGCTCGAGAAGCGCAAGAATATCTTTAACGTTACCCCCAACATGATTATCTTTCTAGGGTTAAAAAATATTTAATGTAACACTAAATATAAATGTATATTTGTATATTTTGTTCGTGTTTGAACTCATAAACATTCGCGTACCCAGGTTCTGGGCCCGGGGAGTGCAAATAACCAAGGTTCTGGTGCCGGGGGGGGGGGGGGGGGGGGCAAATTACCCAGATTCTGGGCCAGGGGGGGGGCAGCTGCCCCCCCCCCCCTGCCTCCCCCTCGGTACGCCCATGCTCATAAACAAATATAATTGAAACAAAATAAAAAATATTTGACTAAAACAAATCTGAAATATTCACCGTTTGAATAAAACGCTGTTATTGTTGAATGCCATTTTTTAATAACAACGAAATTCCATTGTTTAACTTGATTTGGCATTGTTTAGAAAATATTCGAAAGCCTGCCCACGACTAGGGTGTCCACAAAGTCTTAAAAATCGGACACTAAAAAGGTTTAACTCGGTTATTTCAATCTAAAAGTAATATTGTTTCTATGCTGACAGGTTTGCATAAATAAGTATACTTACATAATTGTAAAATTACTGCAGAGTTAGGCATAATTGAAATACTCGTTAATCTAATTATCAATCTAATGGCAAACTAATTACATTTTAATCTAAATACATTGTAATTGAATTGATTTAAAATTATGGGTAGATGACACAAAGCAATCGATTCATAAGCAATCCAATTTCAAAGAAATCTAATTAACCTATTACCTCCCAAGCAAACAAAGTCGGTCCTGCGCCTGATCTCTCGCCAGTCGTGTCGGTCTTCCACCGCACTGGGTTATGAGAGTAAATAATAGAGTGCTCTTGTGGCTTGCGCACACACTTGGGCACTATAAATTTACTCATGCGTAACTGGCCTGGTTTTATTGAAACCGGCCACCACCACCGAAACCGATGTGGGAGTTTTTTATTTATTATAATTACCAGCATTGGACATTGGGTATAATTGAAATACTCGTTAATCTAATTGCAAACTAATTAGAATAGATTTTAATCTAAATACATTCTAATTAACTGCTGGTTCATATCTGGTGCATCTAGCAACAATTAATAAGTATACATAATTGTAAAATTAGTATTGACAGACTTCAATTGCGTCAGACGTTTTGCTAATCTGTCAAATCCACACAAAATAAATGCATCTACGCGTCGCGTTGCGGTGTGAATTGACTCATAGACTCGGGCACTAGAGACTGTCCGACTTTATCTGGCCGCTTGGCTACCCTCACCGCAAACCGTTTATAATTGATTACTAATACCCCGGGGAAGGTGTATTGAACATTGAAAGTTCACGACTTGCACAATACTGCTAAAGTTTTCACACTTTTATTTTGACGAAGTTGGTGAAAAGTTGTAAACGGACTTAAGAGTATACACCAGGGGCGAGAGAAATTGAAAATAGGTATTTGAAAATGTATTGCTGTCTCACCAATCTCAAGTCTCCCACCGCAGAGCGCGATAGAGACAACACGACAAAAGTTGTAATAAAAGAACAGAAAATCTTCGACTTGTAGGGGTATTATATGTATATTGTATGAGTATTGTTCATGTATGCAAACGGCAGTACGGCCAGTCATCGGGTGTAAGTGCGCGCGATTAGTTGCGCCCAATAAATATTCAATATATTATCTCTGATTATCATTCCCGTTAAGGGTCTCCTAAATTGGTGACCCCGACGTGATCTTTGTGTGAAACAATGATGCACCCCGCTGTGGCTGGACAGTTTTCGCCGAACCCGGCACCCGCCAATCCGACGACTCAGGCAGTAATCAAGACAGAGGAATCCAATTTAGCCACAATTTCGGTGTCGACAAGAATTCCCGAATTTTGGGTGGAGCTACCAAGATTATGGTTCGCTCAGTTCGAGGCCACGATGAATCCTCAAAAACAAGGTGACGACTGCAAGTTCCAGTTGGTGATATCGAAACTCGGACGCGACGCACTCCAACAAGTGTCGGACATCGTGTACAAGCCGCCAGACAGTAATAAATACCAGGCACTGAAGGATAGGCTGCTTCAGGTATTTGAGGAATCACCAGAGAGACAGTTTCAAAGGCTTGTGAGTGAATTAGACCTCGGCTCGCAGAAGCCCTCGCAGCTCCTCAGAAAAATGCGAGAGCTCGCTCGAAATTGTCAAGCTAGTGAAGAGACGGTACAGAGCTTGTGGTTCTCGCGTCTACCTCCAGCGGTCAGAGCTGTATTAGCCGCTAGTGCAGACCAAAAACTGGACAACTTGTCGCCGATTGCGGATAAAGTGATGGAGAGTATGCACCAGACTTCCTTAACGGGCGAGCTGGCCAATATAGGATGCCATTCCGCCCAGGTGTCTGTTGATAAGGAATTATGTACGCAGATGAACAACTTGATGCTGGAAGTAGCTGCTTTACGGAACGAGGTTCGAAGAAAACCGCGATTTAACTTCAGGGGACGCTCAAGATCAAGAAGCAGATCGAGGTATGGGTCTAACTCTGTGGCTAGGACCCCCGAGAGTCCTGACTGGTTGTGTCACTATCATTTCCGGTTTGGAGCCAGATCCAGAAGGTGCGAAGAGCCGTGCAATTTTAACAAGAGACCGTCAGCGGAAAACTAAATGAGGCGACCTCCGAGGAGACGGGAGATACATCCGCCGGTATGAAAAATTATCGTCTCAGTATTTATGACTGTAAAAATTCATTGAGTTTCCTTATTGATACAGGAGCTAATATTTCAGTTGTACCTGTGACTAAAGTTAGTAGATATTTTAAACGTAGAAATTTTCCATATAAATTGTACGCCGCTAATGGGTCAGACACACAGTGTAATAAAAACCTCGATTTTGTTTCACAACGTTTTTCTTTCAAAATACTATAGTTGATAGCTATATAAACATTAGAGTAAAACTCCGAGATCGATATTCTTTGTAGTTATTTTTTTAAAGAGTGTCAAAGTTAGCGTTTTTCTGGGTAAAAAATTTGTATAAAAATTAATAAAAAAAAAACTAATCAAGTAACATTAATTTTGTTTATACCAATTGAACAAGCATTTAATATTTGACTTTTTCTCCGAATTTGGTTAACCTACTGTGATCAAGTGGGCAGATATTTATTTATTTAGTAATTTTAGTTTTTTATTTTAAATTTCGCGATTAGATCGAATTAGAAAAAGTTTTAAGCATGAAATGATAGTGTGAGTAATCCTTTATCAATTTTATCAAAAATCACACTCTAATAACCTCTGTGTCAGAAGTAATATCCAATTCAATTTTTTTTTTATAAAAATTCGGATTTTTTATACCTAGGGTTGTCACTAAAGTTGATATTTTATTTTCCCCGACTACATCAGAAGGTGATTACTGATTAGATACTGTTTGAGCATATAAAATCATTAATTTACGTCATATTTTTTCACTTTTTAGATTTTTTATTATTAGACCTACCTAAACGTGATCCTGATATTTTTTGTATAGGATATCAATTGCGAATTTGCTTATCAACCGGATAAATCAAACAAGAGACCTTTAGTGACAACCTTAGGTACAAAAAATCCGAATTTTTATTAAAAAAAATTAAATACGATATAACTTCTGACACAGAGGTTATTAGAGTGTGATTTTTGATAAAATTGATAAAGGATTACTCACACTATCATTTCATGCTTAAAACTTTTTCTAATTCGATCTAATCGCGAAATTTAAAATAAAAAACTAAAATTACTAAATAAATAAATATCTCCCTACTTGATCACAGTAGGTTAACCAAATTCGGAGAAAAAGTAAAGTATTAAATGCTTGTTCAATTGGTATATACAAAATTAATGTTACTTGATTAGTTTTTTTTTAATTAATTTTTATGCAAATTTTTGACCCGGGAAAACTCCAACTTTGACACTCTTTAAAAAAATAACTACAAAGAATATCGATCTCGGAGTTTTACTCTAATGTTTATATAGCTATCAACTATAGTATTTTGAAAGAAAAACGCGGTGAAACAAAATCGAGGTTTTTATCACACTGTGAGACATTCAAACTTTTGGTGTAATAAACTTAGAATTAAATTTAAACTTAAGAAGAGCCTATAAGTGGTCTTTTGTAATAGCTAACGTGAGTCAGCCCATTATCGGAGCTGATTTTTTGAATTATTACAAGTTGTTAGTCGATATTAGTTCAAAAAAACTTCTCGATAAAATTACTAATTTACATGTAACAGGGCCCTTGATCAATGGTACCGATTCCTTTTTAGTGAGCACTTTTAGTTTAGCTGACTCTTGTTCCGATATTTTATCTAAATATCCTAATATAACGAAACCTTATAATTTTAAAGAAATACCTAAACATAATGTCTATCACTACATAGAGACTACGGGGCCTCCGGTTCACGCCAAGGCCCGGCCGCTTCCGGCCCAGCGTTACGACAAGGTAAAGAGTGAATTTCAGCACATGCAGGAGGTCGGCATCTGTAGACCATCGATGAGCGAGTGGGCCAGCCCCCTTCATGTGGTGCCCAAGAAGAACGGAGACATCAGGATCTTTTTAATTCATTAATGAAATTTTTGGGCATTAAAAAATGTAGGACCACGCCGTACCACTCACAGAGTAACGGGATGATCGAACGGTGGCATCGTAGTTTAAAAGCGTCGATAATGGCGCGGCTGAGTTCTGAATCATGGAGTGACGAGTTATCCACGGTTCTGTTAGGATTGCGGGCGGCAATACGAAGCGATACTAACATAAGCGCAGCACAGCTGGTCTACGGCCAAGGTATTAGATTGCCAGGAGAATTTTACACTGAGACGCCGCAGACAAACCAAGGTGTACATGTATACCTCGATAAGTTACGACACACGTTGAGTTCATTGAAACCTAAGGCGAGTCTACACTCGAGCGCAAAATCGTTTTTTGTCCATCCTGACTTAAAGACATGTACTCATGTCTTTATAAGAAATGACGCGGTACGGCAACCGCTGGTACCACCGTATGATGGTCCATACAGGGTATTACAAAAAAGTGGTAAAGTATATACCGTGCAGCTACCCCAAAGACAGACTCGAGTTTTAATAGATAGACTCAAACCAGCCTACCTGATGACTCATCCGGTACCTGATCGCACTCCGAATGAGCAGGTAAGTTTAGCTAAGCAATTTACAAATAACGAGGGTCAAACTCCTAGTTCTGATTTTGCAAGTAAGTCATGTACGGTGCAGCCCAAAATTTCCCGGCATGGTAGATTGATCAAACGGCCTGTTAGGTTTGACTTTGAGTAGGAATAAAAATAATTGTTATGATAGTGTGTACCTGCCCTTATGGTTTCTAAGGAGGCTAAACGTAAAAGCTGATTCTAGTTCTAAAATTAATTAGCAAGTATTGTATTGTTGCGCAATAGAGTATATTGTCCAATTAATATAGTGTTATTTCAGAAATTGTTTCACATTTGTAATCTGTACTTTACGAGTTAAACATTGCTATATTCGCGAGCATAATGGGAAAGAACCAAAGTAAAGAGCAAGAGATCATAATTGCTCAAAACGGAGCGAACAGTGCATCCGCTCAACAAATTGCAATGGATAGTAAGATAAACCACGTGTACGTGATGTTGTTTTGTGTAATAGCAGCGGTGGTCATGCTGTACATCTATGTGCTGTACCAGCACTACAAGAAGCATACCATTAAGCTTTTTAATAAGCATGTCGGATTATCGTCTCTTTCGTTTGGGCTGAGCCAAGGGGGAAATGCAAATCAGCGCCCATATACTGTGCAGCAAGTATAGTGATAATACTGTGTTATATTGTGTCGCGCGCTTAGTGCTAGATAAGTTTTAAATTGTAACTTGTACGTGTATAACATTTTATGTTGTGTCTCCTAGCAGTTGTAAACTGATCCCAAGACTTCGGTCGTAGGGCTAGGTAGTATGCATATGTGCATGATAATTTGATAAACGAACTTGCATTCCATTGTAATGCACACTTTGTAATCAGTTATTATGATATAAGTAATATGATATTTGTTTTGTTATAACTTTAAAGGTATACTGCACTATAATATGCATGTAAGCTGTGTCTAAGTACACAATCATGTCATAATATATATATATTTTTTTCTTTCATTTGACTTTGTATGTATCTAAATTTTTTTTAAAAGGGGGGGAATATTGTAGGGGTATTATATGTATATTGTATGAGTATTGTTCATGTATGCAAACGGCAGTACGGCCAGTCATCGGGTGTAAGTGCGCGCGATTAGTTGCGCCCAATAAATATTCAATATATTATCTCTGATTATCATTCCCGTTAAGGGTCTCCTAAAGACTCGTTGTCCGCTGGTTCCTTCTTCAAAACTTAACCGATTTAAGTACTTTTTTCATTAAGAATTAAAGCAAGGCTGTGTTCCTATGTTTAATTTTTTATATATTTTAGCCAGTTTTGTTTTCTGGGTGTTTGAACACAGAGGAAAATCTTGCCATTTTTTTGGGTTTTTAGACGTTATTATCTTTTTTAATAATAAAATTATGAAAAAAAGAAAACATAAGGACATGCTTATAGTGGCCATAGATATTCAGGAAAAAAATCATAGCTCTACCGGTATTATCCAGGGAGGAAACAGGGGACAGCGTTTGTATGGAAAAACTGCGGTGTGGACTTCTCTTAAGCTTAATTATTAGAAAAGCTAGATGACGCCCGCGACTCCTTTGCGCTGAAATTCATTTATCGCTCGAGAACCGTGCATTTGGTAAAATGTACGGTTCCCGAATCCTGAGTGGGATTTGTGAGATCTCACAAATCCCAAAAAGGCATCTGATCACCACTTTTGTGAACATTTATAATAATCAAATTCGGACTATATCTCATGCAACAATAAAATAATTTTCGAAATGGGTCCGCAAACGGCAGAATTATACACGAACAAACACGAAAAAGGTAAAATATATACTTCTCCTTTTCGAAAGTCAGTTAAAAAGTATCCTTAGTTACTCCTTATTACATCAGCTATCTGCCAAAAAAGTCATGTCAAAATCGGTCCAGCCATTTCAGAGATTAGCTGGAACTAACAAACATACAGACATACAGATAAAATTTCTAAAAAATGTTATTTTGGTGTATGTATATTCATATGCTACTAAAAACCAGACTTCTTTTAAAAACCTTTTTTATATTATTTAGTACTGTTTCTTATGTCAATGCTTTAGTATAACTCTTTAGTTTATGATTTTTTGATTTGTTTACATTTTGATAGATGTTAATTTCACTAGACCATTGTGGACGTGCTTTATTCCTCTGCACCTTCCAAATCAAAAGCAAGCTTAGCATCTCGCAACCCTCATGTCCATCCGTCCAACCCGTCCGACTCTGATGTTAAGTATGAGGATGTCATTACCACAACAATTTCATTTACACCAGATGAAGTCGCGCGTCTTCAGCGACTGTTCATTAACAAATGAAGTTTGTCGGTTCGCACCGTAGTCACTAGTCGCACAGGCACATTATAGACAATGGCCGTGTTCGTCGGCGTAATTTTTAGCGCATTCGCTGCAAAACCTAGTTATTGCGCATGTCCAAATCATGTCATGCCATGGCAACGACAACTGTTTACGACTTGACATTTAACCCAATTGCAATTTGTTGATGGCGTTGCAATGAACAAACCAGTGGGAGAGCAATGCTTCGGCACGAATGGGCCGGCTCGACCGGAGAAATACCACGCTCTCACAGAAAACCGGCGTGAAACAGCGCTTGCGCTGTGTTTTACCGAGTGAGTGAGTTTACCGGAGGCCCAATCCTACCCCTACCCTATTCCCTTCCCTACCTTCCCCTATTCCCTTCCCTTCCCATCCCTACCCTCCCCTGTTACCCTATTCCCTCTTAAAAGGCCGGCAACGCACCTGCATCTCTTCTGATGCTACGAGTGTCCATGGGTGACGGAAGTTGCTTTCCATCAGGTGATCCGTTTGCTCGTTTGCCCTCTTATTTCATAAAAAAACAATTACATTTTTAAATTTTTCCAAGTGATCCATATCCATATTTTCCAAAATAAAATAATCAAACACTATCATAGTGTTAAATAAATTATTTGTGCGGCTGTTAGACAATTTAGGTTTATGTATAATTTATGTTTAGCTTTTATTATTTTAATCATGTAGGTATAAACAATTAAGACGTTGTTTACGACATGACCAGCAACTTGTTATGGCGTTGCCATGACATCTTTTGGACATGCGCAATAAAAGGTTTGTCCAAAAATACGCCGACGAACACGGCCATTCTGTCTACTCTGGCACAGGTGTGCACGCCCAGTTTCGCGTTGCAGATGCCCCTGTATCGCGTCCCGTGTCGGTGGTTGGTATGGTTTGTTCGAAGCTTTCACTTACCGAGGCGTTATGTCAAATATCATTTTCTTTATTTCTTACGAGATGGCCCGGCGGACTTCGTATCACTTTCCTCTTAGTGTAAACCTTTCCTGGACTTCCACGAACATTTCAAAACCAAACTCAGCCAAATCGGTTCAACCATTCTCGAATTTTCTCGATAGCAAAATTTAAAATTCATTTTCATTTACAAAGATAGATAATATTACGACTGCGTATTCTGTGACCGGACTATACCATAATAAGCATTTCTCACCTAAGTCTAAGCTAAGCCAGGCACTAAATCTAGGACTTAGTCTATTCAATATTAGGTATTATAGTTTAATCTCCCTGAAATTCTATGCACCATCTCCAGAGGTGGCGACGTTTCTAGAATTTGCATCCATTTGCATTGGATACTGCCATTATCTGCCTTGGTATAATCTCTTTGTTGAAGATACAGGCTTTTATTACCTGTGATGATTCGTAAAACAACATAATATGATATCTATTATATTGGACCTACAAGAAACCTATGGTCTAAAAGACGAGATACCAAACCGCCCGCGCCATACGAAAACGTACAGTCTAATATTCTATTCTAATGCAAGGGACAAGTCATATAAATTACCTTACTTTTAGTAAATACAGGGTATAACGACATATACGTGGGAGAGCCATGCTTCGGACGAATGGGCCGGCTCGACCGGAGAAATACCACGTTCTCACAGAAAACCGGCGTGAAACAGCGCTTGCGCTGTGTTTCGCCGAGTGAGTGAGTTTACCGGAGGCCCAATTCCCTTCCCTATCCTCCCCTATTCCCTTCCCTTCCCATCCCTACCCTCCTCTATTACCCTATTCCCTCTTAAAAGGCCGGCAACGCACCTGCAGCTCTTCTGATGCTGCGAGTGTCCATGGGCGACGGAAGTTGCTTTCCATCAGGTGACCCGTTTGCTCGTTTGTCCCCTTCTATCATAAAAAAAAAATGTGATACCTAATACTTTAGGGTGTGTAATTTTGTATTGTATACTGTATAATGTATCTATTGTATAGAGGTCTCTTTGAAAGTAAGATTTTTTTTTGCATATTTTGCATGATAAAGCGCTGATATATAATAAGATGCGATGATAAGGCGCTGAACGTCATAAACTTGCCCATTCAAATAAAAAATAATATTCTTAAATACTAAAAAGCATTTTCAGCACTGCTACTTTCGCGTTGAACTCTTTTGCAAGGAATGCATAATATTATCTAATATATAAAAATAAGTCGGGTTTTCTCTCCTATAAAAATAACTCCAGAACGCACGAACCGATTTTCACTGTTTTGCGTTCGTTGGAAAGGTCTCAGGCTCCGTGAGGTCTGTAGAAAAAAAATACCAAAAATCTTCAAGAGAAAAGCATTAAAACAGGGAAAATCATTTTATGGCAAAACAACGTTTGCCGGGACAGCTGGTATATTCTAAAATATTATTATCACTATGTATTACATTCTGTATTGCAGTATGTGTGTCTAAATATTTAAGTTTGGGACTTTGTTACTGGTAAGTAACAAAGTCCCAAACAACAAAACCAATAAAATATTATGTAGTAACATTTATTCATAAGGAATTTATCTTACAAATAAAAAATAAGCCCCTAACAATATTATCATCTTAAATAACGATATTCAAAATATTCAGGCATAACATTTTTAATTTGTGAAATCATCCATGCCGATCATATTGGGATGAAAATTAAACGGGAAAAATATGTGGACGTAAATAGAATCAAGGGTTCAGAGGAAAAAATGTATAGACGAATTCCGCATAATATTAATTTCTGGAGGAACATTCTTCGGACGGCTGAGCATACACGTGTACTATAAACTATTATTTATTAATTTTTACTTTAGGGCTAATAGACATGAGACATTTTAACGATTTTAATGCGACATTTACACTCAGCTATGTTTGGTAGGGAAGTGGGCAGCGGGGGGAGTTGTAGTCGCTCTGCGGTTTCCGTCCCTCTCGCATCAGGCGCATGACGGAGGGCTGGGGGAGTTTTAGTGGGTAGACCTCTTGTAGGGAGTCCCACATACCCCCGCCCCTTCCCCCGAGGGGGTGGGTGATACGCACAGTATTTCCCCTCCCTTAAAAAAAAAAAGAAAAAAAAAAGGGGAGTGGGCAGCGCAATTATGTAAATAAATATTGTTATGTCACTCACGCTGCCACTCGTCATGCCGCTGCCGCTGCTCCACGCGGCAAGTGAGTAGAAGGCTGAGTGTAAACACTGAGCGTAAGTTGCCCATAAGGTAAGCAATTATTGAAACTCTGCAAGAAAAGCAATTAATCTGCATTTGTCTTATTGAGCGTTGGTGACCTTCAAGAAGAGAGTGTATTTCGTCTTAAAAGACGTAAGTAACGCACTGGCACTCCTTCTAATATTGCAATCCAATGTCCATGGGCGACGGTACGAGTTGCGAATTACGATACGGTGGTTGCTTTCCACCAGATAAACCCTTTGCTCGTTTGCCCCCTTAAAAAAATCACATATATTCTCGACCTTTTAAGAACTACCGTCTCCTTTATAAAAAATAATTGGCCAAGTGCGAGTTGGACTCGCGCACAAAAATAGGCAAAAAATTATTTAATTAAGGACTTTGTGAATATTTCAAGTGCCTACGTGTATCCATTATTGATATAGAGCAAGAAATTTAAAAATCTCAAGTTTGTTGTATGTGAGCCCCCCTTAAATAATTTGATTTATTTTGTTTTTAGTATTTGTGCCTAAAGACAGACAGACGATCAGACAGACATCAAAGTCTTAGTAATAGGGTCTTGCTTTTATCCTTTGGGTACGGAACCGTAATAAACCCACATCAAAAAAAAATATTTCTATTCCTCTGTTTCTTTTTTTACTGCGATCGCACTAGTTGCCAAGTAATATTGGCTAGTTCACGCCACAGAAATTGGAATGGTTTCTTTACAATCAATTACAGTAGTTTACACAATTAATATTTAAATTGAACAGAAGTGCTAAGTGGAATCGTGAGGGCGAATAATTTCAGTTTATTTTTGTCGACGATGTATTCTGTGGTCCATGTTACATGAATTATGTATGCTGAACACTGGGGAATTCAGTGAATTATTTCTAGCAACATCCAGAAAAATTAGTGTGAGAAAAGTACAGGAATGATAGGTAAGTATGCAGACGTGGGAGAGCCATGCTTCGGCACGAATGGGCCGGCTCGACCGGAGAAATACCACGTTCTCACAGAAAACCGGCATGAAACAGCGCTTGCGCTGTGTTTCGCCGAGGAGTGAGTTTACCGGAGGCACAATCCCATACCCTATTCCCTTCCCTACCCTCGCCTATTCCCTTCCCTTCCCATCCCCACCCTCTCCTATTCCCTCTTAAAAGGCCAGCAACGCACCTGCTCTTCTGATGCTGCGAGTGTCCATGGGCGACGGAAGTTGCTTTCCATCAGGTGACCCGTTTGCTCGTTTGTCCCCTTATTCCCTATATTCCCAAAAACTGACGATTTTCAAGATTTAAAAGTGGCAGTAGACACAAAAATATAGTAATTTAAATTCTGAAAAAAATATGTGTTAGTTAAGGATCTAACAAAGTGGAATTTATATTCCATTACACAATATCATGAACTTCACTCGATAGAAAAAAATCCCAAACTTACCGCTCTGAATTAAAGACAAAGAATATATCTAGGGCGATTCGTTCTTTTGACTCGATTTAATTGATGTATAAAAAAACGACGATCAAAAAACTATAAAATAGCAGGCGCAAAGGTTTGGCTGAAAGCGTTCAGTCACACACTTTGCGCCTGCTATTTTATAGTTTTTTGATCGTCGTTTTTTTATACATCAATTAAATCGAGTCAAAAGAACGAATCGCCCTAGATATATTCTTTGTCTTTAATTCAGTGCAAAAATTATCTGAAAATTCCAAATAATTTGGACATAGTATGGAAAATTCGTTAAAAGAAGAGGTAAGTTTGGAATTTTTTTTTATCGAGTGAAGTTCATGATATTGTGTAATGGAATATAAATTCCACTGTGTTAGATCCTTAACTAATAATATATTTTTTTCAGAATTTAAATTACTATATTTTTGTGTCTACTGTCACTTTTAAATCTTGAAAATCGTCCGTTTTTGGGAATACAGGGCCTTAAGAAATAATGCTATTATCACACCTACCGAGTGGTTGATCGGTGATCACTCGGCAATCGGCATAATTATTAAATATGGATGTACTCGGCCGAGTATCTTGCCGCTTACGCTCGCCAGAACGTACAAACACAACAACCAAACAAATTAAACTTTTTTACTTGATTTCAGTATTGCGTGACCTGAACAATACATTGTGTTACCTCAAAATATTATCATTATCTCAGATCTTATAAAAACGAACAGTGGTAACTTTAAGTTGTATGCACGCACACGTACTGTCAGATAAGTTGATTCCAAGGCAGATATGGGGGACGTACTATGCTGAAGCCTCTGTGGCTCAGTTGGTGGGCTGTTGGCAGCTCAAGCCGGGGGTCGCGGGTTCGAATCCTGCCGACGCGACGGAACAAAAAGTTCCTCGGTCATGTTCCATGGATGTGTATCAAATATGTGTATCATATAATAAAAAATCTTACATTTATACATAACTAGCTGTTGCCCGCGACTTCATCCGCGTGGACTTCAGTTTATTTTCCCCAATTTTTTCCACATTTTCCTCTATTTCTTCGCTCCCCTAATGGGAGTTTTAGCGTGATAAAATATAGCCTATAGCCTTTCTCGATAAATGGTCTATCTAACACTGAAATAATTTTTCAAATCGTACCAGTAGTTCCTGAGATTAGCGCGTTCAAATAAGCCATTTCAAATAATTTCTCCCGTTTTTTCCACACTTTCCTCCATGTTTTCGCTCCTATTAGTCTTAGCGCGATAAAATATAGCCTATAGCCTTCCTCGATAAATAGGCTATCTAACACTGAAATAATTTTTCAAATCGGACCAGTAATTCCTGAGATTAGAGCAACCTCAGGCAGAGCAGCCTCGACTTGAAGCAAAACGAGGCTGCTCACTCCGAGGCAAAGGCTCGAGGCACGTTACCCAGTACCTGCCTCGCCCTGAGTCTGCCTTAAATGGATACGTAGCTATAGACGAGTTTTTTGGTAGTGTAGTTACGCGGGAAGGCAGGTCGATCCGATTGGACCGATCGCAGGTCAATCTTTGTCGTTTATGAACCGATTTTGATTTTTTTCTTTTTTTGTAGTAAAGATAGGTACCATCGAGGAATTTGATTCCTATGCAGTTGACAGACCAACGTTATTTGGTCGAATATGTAAATTTAAATTTCAATGTTAATTGTGATCTGTCGTCTGGGTTTGAGCACAATAGACATAACGACCAGTAGTTCGACTGCAAAGAGACGGACAGGTTTCAATATCTGTCAAATTCGTCGGGTTTCACTAGGATTATGAACGGAATGTGCCTCGCGCTGGCTGATATAATTTATTTTTATATATTTAAAATAAAGATTTCAAAATTGGATTCTGACAATTTTAATCGCATGTACCAAAACACAAACAACAATACGACCAAAGAGGAACACGTCCAGCGAATATCTCATAGTTTTAAATTCGTAGGTAACAAGTTAACAACCCTAGCGAAGATTTTCGTCATAATACGTCAAATTTAAAAATTTCAACATCAGTTCTAAGTCGGCATACTCTATCATTCTGTCTACTCTGGTTTGAGGTAACGCAACCAAACTACTTAGGTCCTCGATTTGCATAGGAATCAACTTCTCTGATAGTACATTAATACTTAATTGAGAAAATACTGTTTTAGTCGTTTTTTTTGTTGTTAAAATGTGCAGGCACCAATCCGGTCAGGACTAATCTCGATATGCCTAAACTTATTTAGGAATTTATTTTTAGCCTTAATGATTTATGAACAACTCTTTGTTGTTAAAACTTGTCTATACTTTTTACTTCTTCCGAGTTGAGTAAAAATGATGTAGTCTGACAACAATACAGCGGAAATTCGCTTTTTAACAGCCTCCTAATTGCTCCAACTGGGGAACAAAGCCTCGAAATTAGCTCAAGATGAGGAGTTATTTATTCACGTCAACAGACGATAGTCAACTTGGACCTTATGTGGTAGAGAATAAGGTATGTTATCGCAGAAACTGTTCAATTAGAAGGCTTATTTCAGGTACTGTGTAAATTTGTTTTCATAAAAGTGTGCCTTGTATTGATTGCAAGATGTTAGGGGTTGTCTGTCGTTGTGATGGACAAACATCACTGATTAATAAAGACAAGCGTCGCTAACTTAAGAAGTTCGGCGATATTTTCTACCTGTATATCTTCAAGATGGGAGCACATTCTTTCTATTGATCTGACTGAAAATATATTTATTTTGTTTCCAACACTTCATTTAGCGCATAGTAAGTAACACGTTCTTAATTCCCACTTGCCAGGAAAATTGACGTTTATTTTATCTTTCAGGGGGGGGGGGGGGGGGGGGACGGCAGCCATGGGTACTGCCATGGATGACGGACCTACGTCATTTGGTCGGGACTCGGGTTATGTCAATTCAATGTTATTCGTGATCTGTGGGCTATGTTTGACAAAAACAAACCAAATTACGTAGGTCCGCCATCCTATAGTACCCCGTACACGGTAATTCAGCATGACCATTCATTTACGTGAATTACATGCTGCATGATGAACGCTCATTTTTCATCATGCAGCATGATAATTCAGGAGGATAATTCAAGAGTATAATAATAATGTTATTTACTAAACTAAAAAAAAAACCTGGGAGAGCCATGCTTCGGCACGAATGGGCCGGCTCGACCGGAGAAATACCACGTTCTCACAGAAAACCGGCATGAAACAGCGCTTGCGCTGTGTTTCGCCGAGTGAGTGAGTTTACCGGAGGCCCAATTCCTTACCCTATTCCCTTCCCTTCCCATCCCTACCCCCCCCTCGGGGGCGTCTTTCCCATAGGTGCAACGTGTGCGGTGCACACGGGCGCCGCGGTCCTAGGGGCACCGAGCGCCGCTCGCACTTGGCGCGCGCCCGCGCTGGCCGGCCGCCACGGCCCACGCTTTATTGACCAACGTAAAAAGAACTCCAGTTTGAAAACATTTTTGGGTAATTTTTTTTTAAAGAAGGCAGGTCTCTGTAGCCCTGACGTTACTGCGACCCATGAGGATCTATTGTGACTCCTTCGCACTAGAGTATCATCCCCAACCCTAAACTGCTCAAAAATT
Source organism: Aricia agestis (assembly GCF_905147365.1). Taxonomy (NCBI): domain Eukaryota; kingdom Metazoa; phylum Arthropoda; class Insecta; order Lepidoptera; family Lycaenidae; genus Aricia; species Aricia agestis. Next base: position 972,311 of record NC_056421.1, on the reverse strand, counting down.
GAACGATATGGTTTCTTTCCATCAGGTGACCCGTTTGCTCGTTTGCCCCCTTATTTCATTAAAAAAATATACAAAAATTTAATTGTTCTCAATAGTTTTTAATTTATATTATAAACTATTAAAAACTAATTATTATAATTTATGTTATAAACTATTAAAAATAATAATTAAAATTTAGTGCTGGTGTCTGTACACGGGTGGCGGGGCTTTTGTCATAATAAACACACTCGTGTTATTAACAAGTTAATTAAAACTAGCGACCCGCCCCGGCGTCGCACGGTAAAGGGCAAAATGGTCCCAATGCATATGTCATTTGGGGAATACCTTTTACAAATAAATGTTGTGTACAACTAAACTACAATGTGCCTAGAGGAGACAAATCATGCACTGCACCCGTCTTTTTTGTTTTTAGGTTTTCATGAATAAATGTCACATTTTGAAGTTAACCGTTTTACCCCTTTCATTCTTTAAATACTATATTAAAGTTAAAATCATGCAGAACACTGTGTCATATCATTAAATAGAAAATATTAATTACAACAAAAGTGCGGACTGGTCAAAAATTGTGTTTTTTACATCAAAATGTGAAAAAAATATTTAACCGCAATAAAAATCCGCTGTTCCGTATGACAGTTTCGCCGGCAATGACCGAGAACGGGAAGGGCCCGAGTAATTAGTAGCGTTACCTAGCAAATAGATGGCCCTAGTAGGTTTCAAGTAATTTGACCGTTCCGTTTTGCCTGCATGGTCCGTTTTGCATGCAGTTCCCCTACACTCAAAAATAGACGTCGCTTCACCGCACTGTTCAATGCCAGAGAGGGGGAGAGAAACAAGCACTACCGCACGGCTTACAACTATTTAGCATTTTTGCTATATTTTTTAAAGTAACTAGTATCTGACCAGAGTCGAGTGCGCGCTTCGGTACAACAGCTCGATACCGTGTAAAATAATTTGTGAAGTTAAATAGACAAAATACCACCAGAAAGTGTATCTTACTACTGCCAAAGGACTTTACCACCGTGGTATGATAATTTTTTGTCACTATTTACCACTATTCACCAAGAAATAAGCATTTGAAAGTGTAAGCTCAGCTGATCACTTACCTACCGCTCGGGCCGGCGCATCCATCTCACTCGCTCCCGTTGATCTTCATATCTGACATCTCACCACAGTTTAAACACAATAACGAATTCACATTTCTGCTATCCTGTATTTTGAAGTAATTTCCGAATTAAGCTGAGGATTTCGTCGAAATCATATTCCTGCACTTCACTTTTAATCAATTATACGGGCAAAATGAAGAAAAGCTGCTTTAAATGTTCTCAAACAATCACTACACCTCGCTACCTTAAATGCAAACAATGCGAGAAAACTTTCCACCACATTTGCGTCAACACAATTATAGGAGACCCGATGCACCAGGAGAATTGGTTATGTTCTGGCTGCCGTAACTTATCATCTATAGGCGCGGAACCGGACGCAATCGACGCGTGCGCCTCCCCCTACAACGGGATTGCAACTGCGACTACTTCACGGGCTAGCAAACGTGCCGCTTCGAGCTCCCCGATCGCCGCTGAACACTTACCTACTGATAACCAGTCAGACATCTTATCCGAGCTTCGGATTTTCCGCCAAGAAATGCACGAGTACAAATCCTGTTTATCAGACGGGCTATCAAAATGCCTCGAAAAAATTGACGGCTTTGACCGGAGAATTAAAGAAATTGAAAACCAAATTTTAATTATTCCAACGCTGCAGGCAAAAATAGAAAGCCTAGAGGAACAACTCGCTCAACAATCCCAGTCTGCTATGAAAAATGAGATTGAAATTTTAGGGGTACAAGAAAGCCAAAATGAAAACCTATCACACTTAACTATGGTCATAGGAACAAAGCTAGGGGTTAACTTACAGGACTCAGACATCGACTGGGCTGCTCGCGTTGGACCTCAAAAATCAAAACCCACCTTAAGCACACAGCAGCAAGCAATGAGCTCCCCTCCTCCTAGACCAGTCATTGTCAGATTAATCCGCAAAAGTAAGAGGGATGAACTGCTTAAAGGTGTCAAGAGTCGCCGTGCACTATCGTCCAATGACTTAGATATACAGGGACCCATTAGAAAAATCTTTATAAACGAGCATCTGACAAAACAGAAGCGTATTTTATTTCGAGACGCTAGAACTCGCACAAGGGAAAATGGATTTCGATTCTGTTGGGTCAACAATGGGAGAATTCTTGTTCGCCGAGCAGAAGGCAGTCCTGCTATCACGATCAACAGCGCCGCGGACCTTGATCAAATTATCCAAAAATACTCCCCTAATCAATCGGCAGCGACCGCTAGAATTGCACTTTCCTAAAATTATTTTAAAACTATTTAGTGTTAAAAAATGTTTTAGTCAATATCACTGTATGCTATTGAATACTTTTGTAACCGTTATCCCTTCCATAATAAACCTTTCCTTGCCCCAAACAACATATAATTTTCTATTGATAATAATACATTATTTATTCATAAAACTTATAGACAAAACCGCCACATCTATAATAAAAAGTCATATATCGAGTTTTCCCCCACTTAAATTAATTTTTAACACAGTATTACACCACACAATTTTCAACCACTCTACTCACATCTATTTAAGCCTTCCAAATATTATTTACAGAAAAATTCTCCTGAAATCGGACCCTAAATATATAAAACCGTTAACTACCATAAATAATTATCAAATTAAAAACTATCATGGTTACTATTATACTTCAAACCCTGCACGACTATTACTATCAAATATTATACACAATACTTATTCAACTAAAACAAGATATTTACATAATATTCAACGTTACGGATATATAATAATGTCTATAAATTGCCTTACTAGAGGACACGTTAATGCAAACATACTTCCTAACAAAAATGAGCTGATCCAACAATCCAATTCTTGTTTTCATTTTAAAACCTTGTTGACTATGAAGTTACCCCTCGATTATGGATAATATAAACTTAATGAATGACATCGACGACATTCTTTCCATTAACTGCTGTTCTGTAGACAAACTTGAAGATTGTGGAACAGCTCTCGCAGGGTATAACTTTAGAATTTTATCGTGCAATGTGAGAAGTCTGAGCCACAAGGCCGCCACAGGTCAACTCGATGTTATTCTGAAGCGACTCGATATTTGCTTCGACGCTCTGGTTTTTACAGAATGCTGGTTTAATACTCCGGATCCTCATATCCCAACAATTTATGGATATACTGCTTTCCACACTAAAAAGGTAATAAATAAGTGTGGTGGAGTAGCGATATACGTCAGAAACCGCTGGTCTGCGAACGCACATGAGCCGATTTTAGACGATGCTAATTGCCTCACCGTCAATATCGAAAAACTCGTAAATATTATAGGCATCTACCGATCCCCGTCGACCAAACCCCAGAATTTTATAACTTCCCTAGACCTAATACTAGAATTTAACAAAGAGATAAGTAACACCGTAATTGCAGGGGACATAAACATTAATCTTGTGGATGATACATCAGATACTGTAGACTCATACCTTAGCACGTTGACCGAATTTGGCTTCCTCCCTGCTATCTCCATTCCAACTCGTATCAATTCATGCCTCGATCATATCTTTATAAAACCGTACAAAAAAGCGTTGGGTATCGTATGTAACTCGTCTGTAACCGATCACAGCTTGACAATGGCTGGTATTAGTCTTAGAGAAACTGAGCTACAAGCGAATAAGTCCAAGCCTAGGGTTAAGCTGAAAACAGACTTCAACGGAATCCTTGATTCTCTAAAATCAATTGACTGGAGTGATGTACTCAACGCTAACAACGTAAACGACGCAACAATGACTCTAAATAAAACTCTTACAACACTAGTTAACAAATTTTCCACAGAGGTAAAAATCAGCCGAAAGAAACACAATCTAAAGCCATGGATCACACCCGGCCTCATGCGTTGTATGCGGCACAGAGACCTTCTGCACCTAAAGGTAAAAAAAGACCCAAACAACGAAATTGCTAAAACGACGTACACGAGATACCGGAACTTTTGTAACCAGCTACTGCGCAAACTTAAAATAAATTATGAAAACAACATACTAGCGAAGAACCATCGAGACCCGAAAAGACTATGGCGCGCTATAAAAGAATTTAGCGACATACCCCACTCCAAACCGGACTCACAGGTATTAATTAAGAATCACACATGTCCCCAACAAGCAGTAAATTCTTATAATACTTACTTTGCGCAAGCAGCTCCCAAATTAGCTTCAAATATTCTGGAAAAAATGTCCAAAAGCGAAGAAACTCTTCTTAAAACCTTAAAAGTAAACACTATTTCAGCCGATTCAATCTTCCTGAGTCCGGCAGATCCGACTGAAATTGAAAATCTTCTAGCTGAAATAAAACCCGAAGGCGCTCCGGGTTTAGACTTACTATCACCATTCCTGCTGAGGTACATTAAATCTAGCATCGTATCACCACTGACACATATCTGCAACCTTAGTATAGAAACTGGCACATTTCCCGACTGCTGGAAAACCGCTATAGTATGCCCAATTCACAAATCTGGCCCAAAAGACAAAATTGAAAATTACCGTCCAATCTCACTCCTACCTATACTTTCCAAAATTTTAGAAAAGGTGGTAAACAAAAGACTCGTAAGCTACCTGGAAAAAAAGGGATTAATATCTGACCGACAATTCGGTTTCAGAAAAGGTCGCTGCACGGAGGATGCCGTGGGAATGTTGACTTCCACTGTAGCCGGAACTCTAGACGAGGGGAACAAGAGTATTGGTGTATTCCTGGACCTCGCGAAGGCCTTTGACACAGTGTCGATCCCACTGCTACTTCGCAAACTTGAAGGCTTCGGCATACGAGGCAACGCCTTCTCTTGGCTTAAAAGCTACCTCAGCAATAGACGACAAAGGCTGAAACTTGGGAACTATTTGAGTGAGGAAGAAAATAACACTTTCGGTGTCCCACAAGGCAGCATCCTCTCCCCAACCCTATTTCTCCTCTATATAAATGGAATCTTAGAACTTAACATTCCTAATGCAGAAATAATCTGCTACGCAGATGACACAGTTGCAATTTTTCGAGGTAAATGTTGGCGTAGTACTATTTGTGCGGCAGAAAGAGGTATGGTTTTAATAAATAAGTGGCTCAACCAAAATCTCCTCTCTCTTAACACAGCGAAATCAAAGGTTCTATTTTTCCACATCACTGAAGCTACCAAACCTATAGGTAAATCCATTAGATTACATCGTGAAAATTGTCCAACCGTATTTTTTCCTCTCCTGCAAAAGTGCAGCTGTGAGTGTATTGCTCGTGCCACGTCAGTCAAATACCTAGGTGTCGAGGTGGACGAGAAACTCACGTTTAAGCCTCACATACTATCCGTAGCAAAGAAAACCCGCAAAATAATATTTATAATGAAATCCCTTAGACCGATTGCCAGCTTTCACGTCAAGAAAATAGTTTACTCAGCGCTCTGCCAATCTCTCTTACAGTACTGCATCGGTACTTGGGGCGGTGCTGCCAAATCTCACATGATTACGCTAGAAAGAGCCCAACGCGCTGTAATCAAAGTCGCTCTTGGTAAGCCCCGTCGTTATCCAACTGCTTCATTGCTCCAAGAGTTTAACGTCCTTAGCGTAAGACAACTCTTCGTCCTCCGTACGATAACAAAATATGCAGGAATGGGCTCTGAAGCAATTTTGCCAAAATGTCGTACGGTCTTCGCATCAAGATTACCGCCCTATATCTACGATATCGTTCTTTCGTCGGTAGCATCAGACCGAAATATCACGATCGAATCTTTAGTGAAGAATTCACCACACGCAAGTAAATTATGGCTTCTGTCCAAAAACTATCATGAAACTGAAAAAATTGTCGAAATCCATAATTTGAAGAGATAAACACATACACACAGACACACACACACACACACACATACACACACACACAGATACATACACACACACACACACATATTATATTATTAATAAGTACTTACCATCCTACCTATCCATTGAATTTACCCTAATAACTGCTAAGAAATATTAATGACTGTTCATTATTGTAATTTATTATCGTAATTTTGATTTGTTATTTGTAATGTATATGTAAATAATTGTAATTTTAAATACACTTTGACAATTTTCTATCCTATCCACTATTGTACTCATAAAAAATAATAATAATAATTGGTAACTTCCCAAAATTGCATGTTAAATTGGTTGTATGTATTTAGTCTAAATGCTTTGTTTAATTGTAGATGAAACCTCGTTTTCTGTCCTTTGTCCGAAAGCGCGTCTAGTTGTTTGTGAAATTGATTGTGTATAATACTAGGACCACCAAGATACAGGCTTTGCCTAGTTTGGGGTCCACAGATAAATCCTGTACAATGTTTTATTTCGCAAATAATTGTCATGTTATTAAGATAAGTCTAGTGTGCTATTAATTTCTACATTAATCTTGACTGTAAGTTTGTTTTGAAATGTATTGTTGTGGTAGGTAACAAATAAATAAATAAATAAATAAATAAGTATAACATGTAAACTGGACCTTCGTTCCATCCGGGTGTCCCTTGACACCTCTCAAGTTTTTTCATGATGATAATCTTATTCATTGCACCTTGAATAAATTATTGTACAAATATTTCCGGTTTCCCACACCGGTTTCGGTGACGGTGGCCGGTTTCATTGAGACCATCCCACAGGAGTAATTTTATAGTGCTCAAATGTGTGCACAGTACACAAGAGTAGGTATACTCTCTATTCCTTTTACTCTCCTAGCCCAGTGGGCCGAAAGAACGACACGACTGGCGAAAGATCAGGCGCAGGGCCGACTTTTTACATGCCCATCCGACGCATGGATCATTACTTGTCAGACAATTAGGTGATCAGCCTGCATTGTCCTAACCAATCTTGGAAATAAAATATTGTTTCCAACGCGAGAATCAAACCCACGACCACGCTAAACCACTGGACCACGGAGATCACGATACGTTCTTGTAAATACTTACCGACGTTTTTTGTATAAATTAAATTGAAAAAGTTATTTCATCATCATATCAGCCTATATTCGTCCAAAAGTTATTTATTAGCAATAAAATATTATATTATGGCAAAATATATTATTTGATTTATTAATTTTGCGCACATTAACAGTTTGTATGCCCTGTTCAAAGAAACGCATATTTTTTTTAAGTGTTCGGGAGCACCACCCTGGAACTGAGTTGTCCCATGGGCATGCCGATGACATGCCGATCGCGCGATCCGCTGCATTATTGCATGACGAAAAATTAAATCACTTGTAAATCAATGTACAGCACGTAGTTTGCATGTCATTCGCGTCATTCACTACAATAAACGATCATGCGTGAATTACAGCACGTCACTCATGTCGTGCTGAAAAATTAAAGAAGTTGTCATTCAATGTACAGCACGTTGTACAGCACGTAGTTTGCATGTAATTCGCATCATTCACTGCAATACACGATAATTCGTGCATTACAGCACGTAATGCATGTAATGCAGAATTACCGTTTAGCGTGCGCATATGAATCAACTTCTCTGATAGTGCTATCATCCATTTCATCCACAATCTAAGCTGTCACCTGTCATATCTACTGTCATAAATCTTTGTTTTTCACTTCATAAAGTTGACGGCGGGCGAGTGACGTTCAGAGGCACTTAGCGCGCCCAATCGTGCGGACGCCCTTATCGCTTAAGGTTTATAAGGCGAAAAAACTCGGATTCTTCATACCTAATTTCACAGCGTCAATTTTATTTACAGTTTTCGTAAAGGTGGTTTTATTTCTGTATGTAGAACGTTTTATTTTATTGAGCCTTGACGAAAACATACAAGTATTTGTAATTTTGACGTGTTTGTGGGTACAGACATACATATACGTCAAAATTACAATGTAATATATTATGTTCTAGCTGTGCCCCGCGGAGTTACCCGCGGCTTATTAGGAAATATAAATTGCGATATTTGCCCACAGTAAAAAGTAGTCTATGTGCTTATCCAGGAAGCAAAGTCGCGCCTCGAGGGCTGCCTGCCTGTTGAGGTCTTCCAACATTGATTGTAGGGTTTGAACTGATGTGGCAAACAGAAGTATATCATCGGCAAAGCGAAGGTTTGTAAGCCTTTTATTGCCGACAACAATGCTCTTGTCTCTCCAGCCTATCGAGATTTTTTTAAAAACCTCTTCTAAGGCGCTCGTGAAAAGGCGTGGAGAGATTGGATCGCCCTGTTTGACACCCCTTTCGATGGAAAATGTTGTGCCTGTGCATTGTAGTTTGATTGCGGTTGTGCTATTTTGATAAATAATTTTAGGAAGGTCTACATAGACGGGCTTAATGCCCTGGTTGCTGTGAGTTGAAAAATGATTTTGTGGTGGATACTGTCAAAAGCTTTATGTTATGTCACCTATGTTTTTATTTATAACTAGATGTCCCGCGCGGCTTCGCCCGCGTAAATTAGGAATTTTACGGAAACCGTACATTTTCCCATAAAAATAGCTCTTATGTCCCTACTCCCTTCACTTGGTCTACTCTATATCTGTGCCAAATATTGCCATAAAAATTGCTCCAGTAGTTCTTCGGTCGTATTAGTCTTAGCCTATAGTCTTAGTTCTTACTCGATAAATGAGCTATCTAACACTGAAATAAGTTTTTAAATCGGATCTGTAGTTCCTCCGATTCCGTTCAAGCAAACATACTCTTCAGGTTTATAATATTAGGTAGGTATAGATTTTTTTAAATTATCGCTTGACAAACTCGAGTCTCGATCTAAAAGACTATGAAAAGTACTTACCAATAACATGGTATAATATGGTAGTGATGATGATGACGATGTTGATGATGAATGTAATTTGCATAGAAGCATATGCTTTCCGTTCTTAAAACAACGCCGAAACTCCCAAACTTGTATCTATAAAGAATCAGGAGTTCTCTCAGCACCTTCCGAACCACGGTATACCAGGTATACCTCGGTTCAAAATCTTACTTGTTGGTAGCATATGCTTAGAATACTTCTCACGAAACCGAAGTCACCACATATTTCCCTATAATTTTTGAGGAGTTCCCTCGTTTACTTATGGATCCTTCATCAGATCACCACTTTTGTGAATATAATACCGAATTGGGATGATACCCTATATTTATGATGATACCCAAAAGAAAAATTTTGAAAATCGGTTAACAAACGACGGAGTAATCGTTGAACATAAGAAAACGAACATAACACCTCCCCCATTTTGAAAGTCGGTTAAAATTGTAGCCTATGTGTTATTATGATGTTTAAGCTATATTATTGTAAAGTTTCATTAAAATCCGTTCAGTAGTTTTTGCGTGAAAGAGTAACAAACATCCATACATCTACATATACATCCATGCATCTATACATCTGTGGGATAATGCGTGGCGACGCTAAAGGAAGATCTTCCGACCGAGCGAGGTGTTATGCTCGGTCAGGCCGAAGCCCACGTGATACATTTCAGCTGTCGTATATATACCGACGCGCTCAGAAAACTTCGATAGCGCGATGCAGGAATATTAGGCGATTTGTGGGTACCGCCACACATCCAAAATTTTTCTCACCTTTTAAACCTTCCCTAGACCTCCACGAATAATTCAAGACCAAGATAAGATAAATCCGTTCAGCCGTTCTCGAGTTTTAGCGAGACTAACGAACAGCAATTGATTTTTATATATATAGATATCCCATATTGCTTTACATTTGTTTTTTTGATTATTAATATAATTTTTATTTTGTAATTGTATTGATTTATATATGCATTTTTTCAATATTTTACTATATTTTATGTATTTTTTGTAGTTAAGCTTTTTATTTGCTCGTGAACCTATATATTTCAAGTATAATTTTCTTTTAACAATGCTACATTTTTTGATGTCCTTTGATAACCATGAAGTTTTTGATGGTTTATTAGATTTTTTATAGAAATTTCGGGGAAGCATAGATTATAAAAAAGTACCAATATTTCGTGAAATGCGTTAAAGGCATCATTTAAAGTAGTATGCTCATATACTTCGGCAAAGCTTAACTTAGACATGCAATTACAGTATTTTTTTATAATTTCTGTACTAAAATGGCGTGTTTTTTCTGACCATTTAACAATTTTGAAGGTTTTATTTGTTTCTAAAGTTAGTACTTGAACAGTCTCATGATCCGATAAACCTAAATAATGTATACTTATTTCGGCGCGTTTTAGATTACTAGCGAATTGATCAAGACATGCTAACTGGCGAGTCGGGGTCTTGACGTGTAATTCTATGTTAAAATTTTTTAGTAAATTTGTTAGATTTTGAGTAGTTTTGTTAGTTAATAAAGTATTTATATTCCAGTCTCCACATATTATTATTTTTTTAGAATAATTTGAGATTTTTAATAGAAGTTTTTCAAGTTTTTCTATGAATATCAAAGGATCACTATTTGGGGTTCTATAGATACAAACAATTATAATCTTTTGAAGTGTTATTTCTATACCACTAGCTTCGAAAGTAAAATTGGAAGACAGATTGGTTAGAACGCCCAGTGGTTTGTAGTGTATGTCGTTTTTAATCAAGATACATGACCCTCCCCGTTTTTTGCTACGTGAAAAAGACGTTCCTAGTTTATATCCCGGTATTTTGAGTAACTGTTCTGTTCCTTTTTTGATAAAAGTTTCTGTGAAGCAAATGACGCTTATATCTTTTTTATTATTGCAAAGTTCAGAAATTGCAACTGTTATTTCTTCAGATTTTGATATAGCACCAGCAATGTTTTGATGGAATATAGACAACTTATAATTCTCCTGCGTATTATGTTCGAAAAAAGTTACTTGAAACTACTCAACTTTGAAAATACTCAACGAAATAGGAACGAGTTATGAAGGTTCGCTTATATTAAACATTATAAACTTGTTAGATTCCAAAATTATTCCACCCTAGCGTATTTTAAACTTTGGTAATAAAATATGAAACAGTGCAGTAGTAGTAATTTCAAAATCTACCTATCCTAATTATTATAAGAAGGTATAATACATACACACACGTGTTTCTCTTATGGTTTGTTCATTATTCGATGTCGACTATTCGTCAGTAATAGTTAAAAGTCGGTAAAAAAATATTATGGTAAGTACTTGCGAAAACTTTAACAAAATCTGTCCACATTTTACATGCTTTTTGTGAAAGAAACTATAAAAGTTAACGAAAATCGATAATTTGAAAGACATTTTCTCTCGTAATCCCAGGATCCAGGCAATGTTTGTACAATTGAGGATTTCGAATCATAAAAATTGGAATATCGAACGCGATTTGAATTCGTAATGCGCTCGCTAAACGGTAATTCTGCATTACATGCATTACGTGCTGTAATGCACGAATTATCGTGTATTGCAGTGAATGATGCGAATTACATGCAAACTACGTGCTGTACAACGTGCTGTACATTGAATTACAACTTCTTTAATTTTTCAGCACGACATGAGTTACGTGCTGTAATTCACGCATGATCGTTTATTGTAGTGAATGACGCGAATGACATGCAAACTACGTGCTGTACATTGATTTACAAGTGGTTTAATTTTTCGTCATGCAATAATGCAGCGGATCGCGCGATCGGCATGTCATCGGCATGCCCATGGGACAACTCAGTTCCAGGGTGGTGCTCGCGAACACTTAAAAAAATTATGCGTTTCTTTGAACAGGGCATACAAACTGTTATTGTGCGCAAAATTAATAAATCAAATAATATATTTTGCCATAATATAATATTTTATTGCTAATAAATAACTTTTGGACGAATATAGGCTTATATGATGATGATGATGATGAAATAACTTTTTCAATTTAATTTATACAAAAAACGTCGGTAAGTATTTACAAGAACGTATCGTGATCTCCGTGGTCCAGTGGTTTAGCGTGGTCGTGGGTTTGATTCTCGCGTTGGAAACAATATTTTATTTCCAAGATTGGTTAGGACAATGCAGGCTAATCACCTAATCGTCTGACAAGTAATATCATGCGTCGTAAAATCCATGCGTCGGATGGGCATGTAAAAAGTCGGCCCTGCGCCTGATCTTTCGCCAGTCGTGTCGTTCTTTCGGCCCACTGGGCTAGGAGAGTAAAAGGAATAGAGAGTATACCTACTCTTGTGTACTGTGCACACATTTGAGCACTATAAAATTACTCCTGTGGGATGGTCTCAATGAAACCGGCCACCGTCACCGAAACCGGTGTGGGAAACCGGAAATATTTGTACAATAATTTATTCAAGGTGCAATGAATAAGACTATCATCATAAAAAACTTGAGAGGTGTCAAGGGACACCCGGATGGAACGAAGGTCCAGTTTACATATTATACTAGTTACTTTAACAACTATAGCAAAAATGCTAAATAGTTGTAAGCCGTGCGGTAGTGCTTGTTTCTCTCCCCCTCTCTGGCATTGAACAGTGCGGTGAAGCGACGTCTATTTTTGAGTGTAGGGGAACTGCATGCAAAACGGACCATGCAGGCAAAACGGAACGGTCAAATTACTTGAAACCTACTAGGGCCATCTATTTGCTAGGTAACGCTACTAATTACTCGGGCCCTTCCCGTTCTCGGTCATTGCCGGCGAAACTGTCATACGGAACAGCGGATTTTTATTGCGGTTAAATATTTTTTTCACATTTTGATGTAAAAAACACAATTTTTGACCAGTCCGCACTTTTGTTGTAATTAATATTTTCTATTTAATGATATGACACAGTGTTCTGCATGATTTTAACTTTAATATAGTATGTAAAGAATGAAAGGGGTAAAACGCTTAACTTCAAAATGTGACATTTATTCATGAGAACCTAAAAACAAAAAAGACGGGTGCAGTGCATGATTTGTCTCCTCTAGGCACATTGTAGTTTAGTTGTACCTACACAACATTTATTTGTAAAAGGTATTCCCCAAATGACATATGCATTGGGACCATTTTGCCCTTTACCGTGGTCCATTTTACCTTCACACGCAGGCAAAATGGCCTGTGTGATTAATAGGAATTGTAGAGTGATTAATAATAAAGATATTCTATAAAAAATTTAATAGTAAAGTTATATTTGTTGATGTAAGACGAGTTTTGCCTTAAATATACAATTTTGCCTTCAGTTCCCCTATACAGGTTTTTATTACTTACATAAGAAATAATACCTATCTAAGCCCGGGTGTCCTTTGACACCTGTCAAGTTTTTTTTTGTTTATTTTCCGTTAGTATGGTGTGTGAAATATTTTAGTGAAATTAAACATTTATTCGAGCTAATTTTTTTTTAATTTTTGGCAGTTTAGAGTTTAGACTGAAATGTTTCTTAAAATGTTTAACCTAAACTTGGTACTACTATAATATATGTATGATAAATAAAAAAAATATATACTTATCGGATATAATAGGTATGTGTTTTTTTCTTCTGTTCTGAATTTCGAAATTTAATAATAGAATAGAGAAGGAGATAATTTTCCGAGCTCCACGCGATAACTTGTTTTCGCATTTCTTTTATTTCATTTTATTAGTTTATTAATTTACATTTTAGTTTTATTGTTCAATATCGTGTTTTAATATGTAACTTCTTTCAATACATATCTGTATCTGTCTAATATCACAGCTAATATATAAAAATAAGTCGGGGTTTCCTTCCTGACGCTATAACTCCAGAACGCACGAACTGATTTCCACGATTTTGCATTCGTTGGAAAGGTCTCGGGCTCCGTGAGGTTTATAAAACAAAAAAAAAATCAGAAAACCCTCAAGAAAAAAGCAGGAAAACTGGGTAAACAGGCAAAACAATATTTGCCGGGACAGCTAGTACTTATTATAAAACAAAGTCGCTTTTTTTCCCTCATGTCCCTTTGTTCCCTTTAATCTTTAAAACTACGCAACGGATTTTGATGATTTTCTCACTGTTAGATAGCCCATTTATCGAGGAAGGCTATAGGCTATATTTTATCACGCTAAGACTAATAGGAGCGAAGAAATAGATGAAAATGTGGAAAATTATTTGAAAGGGCTAACTTGAACGCGCTAATCTCAGGAACTACTGGTCCGATTTGAAAAATTCTTTCAATGTTAGATAGTCCCTTTATTGAGGAAGTCTATAGGCTATATTTTATCACGCTAAGACTAATAGAAGAATGCGGAAAAAACGGAGGAAATAATTTGAAAGGGCTTATCTCGCGAACTACTGCGGCAATTTTTATGTTATTTGGCACAGATAAGAAGTAGCCCACGTGAAGGATCATAGGCTATCGATTTTAATCAGTTTTTTAGTGGCTATATATTTTATACCTACCCGTGCGACGCCGGGGCGGGTCGCTAGTTTTAATTAATTTGTTATTAACACGAGTGTGTTTTTTATGACAAAAGCCCCGCCACCCGTGTACAGACACCAGCACTAAATTTTAATTATTATTTTTAATAGTTTATAACATAAATTATAATAATTAGTTTTTAATAGTTTATAATATAAATTATAAACTATTGAGAACAATTAAAATTTTGTATATTTTTTTAATGAAATAAGGGGGCAAACGAGCAAACGGGTCACCTGATGGAAAGAAACTTCCGTCGCCCATGGACACTCGCAGCATCAGAAGAGCTGCAGGTGCGTTGCTGGCCTTTCAAGAGCGAATAGGGTAATAGGGGAGCCGCAGGGCCGTCTCTAGCCCATGTGGCGCCCGTGTGCAAACATTACCCTAGCGCCCCCTAAGAAGCGCGCGCGCGGTCAAAATGAAATGGGTACAAAGTAAAAGTACAGTTTGTCCGGCCGTTTGAGGGTGAGGACTCTAAGCGGTGGCTTCCTTCGTTCCACCAGACGAACTATAACAGCACATCAAGTTAGTATAGGTACTGTCAAATTTCTCCAATATAAATAGATAACAAACTCTATTGTTATTTGTTTGTAGATTGAAGTTTTTTTCGGTTTTGACCATGATGTCTTGACTGACCCTAACAAGCTTAACCCCAAAACATAAATTTTATATCGCTTAAGTACTTCAATTTTACTTTAAATTTCATGTTATAAACTTATTAAACATCACATCATCACAACATCGGTATTAATTCGATTTCATTATTCGATTTCATTGAAGAGCTCTAACTTCTCTACATCCGAAGAGCCAGCATGGCACAGTTTGTTTTCTAAATTAGAACACTATGCTTTTCACATTTAAGGTTCATTTCAAGGTTGAAAAATAAAGATTATAATATTTATATTGCAAAAGCCGAGCCGCTAATGGCGCGCCTTGCTTTGCTGTAATTCTACAAATATATGAAGAGCTTCGGATATTACACAAAAATTATGCTACAAATACCCATTCTGTTTAGGACTTGCAGATTCTATGAAGAGGAGGATGAAACACCTATTCACCTTCTCCTCGACTGCCCTGCTCTACTACAGAGCAGGAACAGGCACCTTGGTCGCCACGAATACTCGTCCACAGAGGAAATTCGTGGCACCAACCCCAACCATATCGTTCAATTTATGAGCAGTATTGGGTTGGGGATGATACTCTACTGCGAAGGAGTCACAATAGATCCTCATGGGTCGCAGTGACGTCAGGGCTACAGAGACCTGCCTTCTTTAAAAAAAAAAAATTACCCAAAAATGTTTTCAAACTGGAGTTCTTTTTACGTTGGTCAATAAAGCGTGGGCCGTGGCGGCCGGCCAGCGCGGGCGCGCGCCAAGTGCGAGCGGCGCTCGGTGCCCCTAGGACCGCGGCGCCCGTGTGCACCGCACACGTTGCACCTATGGGAAAGACGCCCCTGAGGGGAGGGTAGGGATGGGAAGGGAAGGGAATAGGGTAAGGGATTGGGCCTCCGGTAAACTCACTCACTCGGTGAAACACAGCGCAAGCGCTGTTTCATGCCGGTTTTCTGTGAGAACGTGGTATTTCTCCGGTCGAGCCGGCCCATTCGTGCCGAAGCATGGCTCTCCCACGGATTTTTTAGTTTAGTAAATAACATTATTATTATACTCTTGAATTATCCTCCTGAATTATCATGCTGCATGATGAAAAATGAGCGTTCATCATGCAGCATGTAATTCACGTAAATGAATGGTCATGCTGAATTACCGTGTACGGGGTACTTAACGAATGTGGATGCTGGCCAGTAATTACGATTACATTCGAAATTGGAACACAAGCGCGGCTAATTTCAGTTTGACAGGTGAAATTTTTTAAAATGCAAGTTTTTGTGCAATGAACTACGAACTTATCCTACAGATTGCGAACTAGGGAATATTCGTCTAAAATTGCCTATGGTCGACGTGGACGTTATACCTACCTAGAATTTAGAAATGACCTAGACAGCTATCCGACTTTTTCTTACCAGTTAGAATGTTAGATCAAGGACATGATGAGTTGAAACTAATAACTGACGACCTCTGTCATGGCTCAGTTGGTGGGCTGTTGGTAGCTCAAGCCGGGGGTCGCGGGTTCAACGTGGTGTGAAGCGTCCATAATATTATAATTATATTAAAATAGACTTCAGACCAGATATACCGAAAGGTTATTGATGGACTTTACATAACAATATTATTATCATCCCAATATTGTTATATCAGTAATAAACTATAATATGTGGTAGATGATGTTGAACCTATTTTGCCAGAGACTCCAGCCCACATATTATCAAGATAGTATCTAAGTCCGTTGCCAGAAAATTTTTCGCAATGCCTAGAACATTTACTCTTAATTTGGGATTTGCTCACAACTTAGGATTTGCCAAATGATAGTTAATTTTGTCACTGAATTCATAAGCTGATATCTCCCAGAAAATAATGAAAATAAATGTCTCTGTGTTTGTTTAATTAAAAATTATATTCGAGAAATTCGATAAAACTCCCTTTAAATCTTTTTTTCAATTCAGGATCAAGGCGAATTTAATGATACCTCTAGTTTGCATCCAACCAGACGTTAACATTCGGAACAGCCTTCTTGCGAAAACGAACTAAACAAATTCCTACGTAATCGGCGATCATGAATGCTTTAGTAATTATCAACAAGTTGTCCATAAAAGTAGATATACGAGTCTGAAAAAAAAAACAATTTAACCGTTACAATGAGCCGAACACTGTAAAAAACTGGAGAAATGTAACACACATTATACTTATCGTCGGCCAAAGAAATAGAGAAAAACACATTAATTTGGCCGTCTGAATGAACTGAGTACTAGACAGTAATAAATATAAGGGAAATAGGGAAATACTAGATGACGCCCGTTACGATAATATTATGTTATACTAGCTGTCTCGGCAAACGTTGTTTTGCCATATAAAGTATTTCGCCAATATTATTTTATTGCAGTGACTAAATAAGTATAAAACACTGTGCCAACGTGTGCAAACGTTCCACGCTATCCAGTCGTACAAACAATGGTCGCCGTCAGTCTCGAGTATAGATGCGCTAGAGTATTATTTATTCAACAAATGCACTTAGGTATGACTATAAAAAGTAGATGTTGTCCGATTCTCAACCCTAGCCGATATGCTTGCTAAGATTCACGAAAATCGGTCGAGCCGTTTTAGAGTAGTTCAATTACGCACAGCGTGACACGAGAATTTTATATATTAGATTAGGTGACGCGCGATAAACGAATTTTGGCGGTACTTTATTCTGGGATAAAAACTATCCTATGTCCTATCCCTGGACACCAAGTATTTGCATACCAAACTTCATTAAAATCGGTTCAGGGGTTTAAGCGTGTAGAAATAACAGACAGACACATAAACACACTTTCGCATTTATTATTCGCATGAATAGATTTAAAGATATATACTATAGAGATTTATAAAATCATAGATAATAGAGACAAAGAGATAGGGATAGTGTTATAGAGATAAAGACAATAGAGAGATAAAGAGATAGAGAAATATAACACAGCAACACGATAGTTATCGTTGGCACAAGAAACAATTACAGCAATTCCGCCCTCAACTGAAGCCGCATTAAAACCGCTGATATTTCTAATTACGGAAGTGCGGCTTAAGAATGGAGGAGACGAGCGTTTTTAAAGAATAATTTGCATCGCCGCCTTTTTATTATTGGATTTTGTAAAAGCAGCAAATGAAATGTATTTTATTCTTGTTTCTATATTTATAAAGGCGCTTAGATGTTGGATTTAGTAGAAGGAGCAAAAGAAATTGATTTTATTTAGACCCTAAATACAATTTTATATATTTTTAGTCCCTGAAGTCCATAAGTCTATATTTGAATAGATGTCTAATTTTAGATGTTTGACGTTTACAGGTATGATTAGCATTTTTAGAAACCTAACTAGATTTTTAAAAGTAAATAAGTGTGCTAGCACACTTATTATTTACTTTTACTTATCTAGTACATCCAAATAGATGTGGCTCTAATAGTTGAACTTTTGGAGGAAATACAAAATATGTAGTCTTAAAGTGGATTGAAGCAGAAAAAAAACAATATATATCCTGTTAAAGTTGAATGAAGAAGGTACAATTTAAACTGATCTTGAAGTTAAACTTTGGAGACATAAATATACTCTAGAAGTGAAACAAAAGAGAAACAAATGTGGACTAAAATATAATCACAGTCGCGGAAAAAAAATAGTATACAGTACACAAGTGGAAATTTATTATTAACGCTGGCAATAAGACCAGCACAATCAACACGAGAAGGCTTTATGTAATTTTAAACTCTTTGAAATCTCCGAGGAAAGTTACTATTGCATTTCCCAGAACAATATGGTTTTATATTTGTTCTTGCTTTAGATTAAGGGTTTCAACATTGTCCACGATTAAATGTTTAATATTCCAGATATTGCTAGTGTTTTATTACTCTTTCATTTTTAATTTGTAATTAGTTCGCTGTTTGTCGCAGTGTTTTAATATTTACTAGTGTTATTCAGGAATTTTACAATTTTATTGTTTGTGTGTAATTATTTGGTGGCAACGTGTGTCTTTTTGTTGCAACAGGTTATATTACTAAGATCATTGACACATATTTGCATATTTGGGTTCCCATGCATAAGCCTAAGCACAGATAGTCTGCAAAAATCATAAGCAGTTAGATTCGGTCACATACGAAATTGTATTTCGATGATATTGCCACGAGAGCGTATGCAATAAACAACTTCTTCCTTCTAAAGAGTTTTTACGTTTGATTTTGACTACAAGCGTAAAGAGCCCCTTACTACTTATTACTTAGGCACTGTCATAATAATTATTATGTACTATAGAAGTTGATTCCTAGGTAGTTGATTCCTACGTAGTTTGGTCGCGTTACGTGAAACCCAGCTAACATTGAATTGGCATAAGCCGACCACATGGCGTAGGTCCGTCAACTGCCTAGGAATCAATTTACTCGATGCCACATATTATTATATCTATTATCTACCCGCTGCGTCAGTCATTGTGCCCACTGGTTTATGTTATCACGGCCTGCTGTGTTTATGAGTCACGGATTTGATGATGACCGATAAAATTAGTAAAATATACAATGACATTAAGGAACACGTAGTATCTCTATTATATATGTATATTTTATACGTGGGAGAGCCATGCTTCGGCACAAATCGGCCGGCTCGACCGGAGAAATACCACGTTCTCACAAAAAACCGGCGTGAAACAGCGCTTGCGCTGTGCTGTGTTTCGCCGAGTGAGTGAGTTTACCGGAGGCCCAATCCCCTACCTCATTCCCTTCCCTACCCTCCCCTATTTCCTTCCCTTCCCTACCCTCCCCTACCCTATTCCCTCTTAAAAGGCAGGCAACGCACTTGCAACTCTTCTGATGCTGCGAGTGTCCATGGGCGACGGAAGTTGCTTTCCATCAGGTGACCCGTTTGCTCGTTTGCCCCCTTATTTCATAAAAACAAAAAAAAAAGAAATTAAGAATTATCTATTTATCTCTTAAATTATATATATATCTCTTAAGAGGAGTCCACACCGCCCTTTTTTCCATACAAACGTTGTCCCCTGTTTCCTCCCTGAATAATGCTAGTAGAGTTATAATTTTTTTCCTGAATATCTATGGCCACTAATACAATGTCCCTATGTTTTCTTTTTTTTCATAATTTTCAAAAACCCAAAAAAAAATGGCCAGATTTTCCGCTGTGTTCAAACATCCAGAAAACAGATTTGGCTTGATTATACAAAAAAAATAAAACATAGGAACACAGCTCAAGCCTTTCTTAAATCTTTAATGAAAAAAATACTTAAATCGGTTAAGTTTTGGAGAAGGAATCAGCGGACAACGAATCGTTGATTTTCTGGATTTTCTGCAGTTGTCTCTATCGCGTTCTGCGGTATAGGCTTGAGGTAAGGGAGACAGCTATAGATATTACACGTACTTTTTTTTCATTTCTCTAGCCCCTGGTGTATCCTCTTAAGTTAAGAGAATTATCTTTACAAGATGAGCAGCGGTTTAAGTTTCTAATGCATATACTTACTCCGAACTACGAAACAGATTTTAATGAAGTTTCGCATAGATATAGAATAAACCACGAGGAAGGATATAGGCTACTTTTTATTTCCCAAAAATGTACGGTTTCCGCGGTATTTCACTTTGAAAGCACGGTGTCGCGGGAAATATTTAGCAAGAAATGTATTAATAACTCTGAAAGCCTCAAGTCACGTTCAAATGACAAATATAACCGAAAAATTCCATTCGCCGTGACGTCGGGGCCTGCAGTGATGTATGGGCCAATATCACAGAACACGAGGGGAGGAGTTAAACACTCTTATTTATTTCTTATTTTAT
The DNA here is from genome assembly GCF_905147365.1 of Aricia agestis. Lineage (NCBI taxonomy): Eukaryota > Metazoa > Arthropoda > Insecta > Lepidoptera > Lycaenidae > Aricia > Aricia agestis. The sequence continues at coordinate 951,544 of NC_056421.1, read as the reverse complement.
AAATGTGACGTGACGCATGGTCCAAATCTATATTCAATTCAATACTTTGAATCAGCAAAAGCTAGGACAAATTGACGTTAATATTTTATTAAACAGAGTTCAAGCTCATAGAATTGCTGCCAAATTATTGTTCCTACTATATATATAATTTGGCAGGAATTTTGAGCCCCTCACAATTAAAAGATACTTTACATGAAGATGTCAAAATAATTCACCTATATTGAGACCTGCGAGACTGATATTTGGTCGATTTCTTATTGGCACTGATGCCTCCACTGTTATATTAAAGGAAATATTATAGTAAGGCTAATAAATATCGGAACCTTTTGAGCGCTTAACAGAAGTTGATTTTTTATTAAAAACAATAGCGCCTGCAAAACTCGAATAGCAATAACCCGAGAGAGCGAATGCTCACACATAACTGAAGGTGATAAACGACGGGAACTTCCTACGAAAACTCCTTGAGAGCCTATTTACGATCGTGCGACGTTACGCGATTTACAATCCTACGCCCTTGGGAATAAGGTGATAAATTTAATTACGTGCGTGCAGAAGTAAACCAAAATTACATTTTTATAGGCCTTAAAAAGTGACGTGAAAAGTGTGTAAATTTTAATTAAGTGATGTTATACGTTTATCTCGAAAAGGAGGCTAAGGCGTATACTTCCTAAAGTATCGTAACTGATAGGACTATTCAATTATTCATTTCTATATGGACAAATACGTAACAAAGTATAGTTATAAGTAATAAAGTTACTTATTACTAGACTAGATGGCGCCTGCAGCATGACGCTTTCTTACCTGAAACAAAAAAAATACTAGTAAAATAAGCAACATAATATTATTATTTTACATGTTGTACTGTTAAATAAGACGAGATGACTCCCGTATCTCCGTTGCGCCAACTTCGTTTATTGAGCGAGAACCGTAAAATTTTCCGGGATAAAAAATATACTAATACTCGAAATATCTCCATCCCAAAAAAAGTTTAGACACGAAGAGGTAACAGACACACTTTCGTATTTATAATATTAGTACGAATTTTTGTTAAGATTCCATAAGCTTTATAAGATTCATTTTGAATAAATAAGATTCTTCTTTTGTGGGATATTCCCAAAGAAAGATCTCCGGTGAGATTGCCAAAAGAAGATCTTTCGACCGAGCGAAGTCATAATATGCTCGGTCTGGCCCATAAAGTTAATATACATAGCGGAATAGAGCAATAATCTCGAGCTGTCAAACGAAACCGAAATTGGTATCATCTGTGTGTAAAACTATTATGTGTACGTATACACTTACACAAGCATGCTTGAACATGATTTCTATGAGATTAAATTGTCAACGTGCGGCACGTGCCGACTGGACGTCAGAAAAAGAGTGCTGCTGTCATGTATCATACGTCTCTTTTTACTACGCAGTGTTACTGATAGTGACATCTCTCTTGCTCAGGCCTTTGTTTCTCCCTTCCGCTAGGTATATTATATAAATTAACTTTATGGTCTGGCCACATCAAATTGATTTTAACTGTCAATTGTCAAATATACACCGCCGTTCTGGCTCTATCTAGTTGGTTCACCACATTTTCCTGTCTTTTTTATTTCTAGTTCCTGCCTCTTACCACTACATTTTAAAGCTTCTATTTCTCCTAAAAGCATAAAGGGGAATTACCTAATTCGAAGGTCGTTAACCTCGTTTGTGATGTCATTCCCCAGCTTCCATCAAATCCTACTCATCCTAATCTCCTTCGCGAGGGATATTCACCAAATTAGGCTACTGAGTGGTCCTTCGTAGAAAAAGTAATCCAGTTAGATTGTTTCATGTCAATGTACCTAGAATCGACATCTAGAATTTCTAACGTCTTTTTTGTACACTTCTTATCTTTCTTGAAAACACACTATGATTGGTGTAAAGGACGTTGAAATCTGTAGGGCTATTATTTATCAGTATAGTATAACAGTTGGTCTGTGTTCAAATTAGGTATTTAGGACTTAAAAATCCTGAGAAAAAAAATGAGGATAATTTTAATCCATCAACTCCCAAGCGGCACTCGGGTGCCACATAACAATTGAAAATCGATTGTGCCTGCGATTCTCACGATCGAGGTAATAATGTAAATGTGCGCAACAAAATTATAGACAACAACTTCTTTTACTGTACCCTACTGTACTTTTTTTTTACGCAGAGAAATGCTGTGACGCATTAGCCATACCCTACTGTAGGTCCCTATTGTTTGATAAAAGTTACAGACATGTTACAGCTTAACCCCACTTAAGCTAGTCTAGTTCAAAACTTCAAAGTGACCAAATAACAAAAAGAATAACTTATATATCTGGCCTAATATCTATACTTATATTATATTGCTATACATAAAATCCACCGTTTTTTTTATTTAAAATTTGTTTTCCGGCCCTGAACCCTCCATTTATGCAAAAAAAGTGAATTTTTAACTGTTACTTACATGGTTCTTCCACTCACGTCTTCAAATATTATGTTAATTCTTTATCTCCTCATATAAATGAAAGAAATTGATATTAACTTTATTTATTAAATAATACAGGGTAAATTTTAACTCCAACTGGTTCAAGTCGGCCCCAGCCCCCAACCTGTTTAGTTAACCTAAGTTCTAACAAACCTGTTGCTTGTTGTAATTGATTTTAACCACGAAACCACAGCTTAATAATTAGGAAATAGCAACAACTATGTAGTATATTTAAAGGAGGAATAATAATATCTTCTAGATTGGTTTAAATGTCTGTATAGAAGAAGCAGATAACATTCATTTTGTGTAATTATAATAACAAACTATAATATAAATAATAACAAACTAAATTTAATTATATATTAATAAAGCCTGATTTAATCTATCCTGGATTTTATGAAAATAATTCCCAGTAATTTTCCAGGCAAACAAATAAATCATTTTGTGATCTACAATTAATTTTTTAGTTATAAATTTAAAGATAAATAATGCAGTCTACGTTAATAATAATTAAATATTATACTGGTGTGATTATTGAGAATCTACATTCTACAAGTGCTAACACATCTCGAATCTAAATCTGACTCATACCTAGGTGCTGCTGTGACACAAGCAATCTATACTAATATTATAAAGCGGAAGAGTTTGTTAGTTTGTTTGAACGCGCTAATCTCAGGAACTACTGGTCCGTTAGATAATCCATTTATCGAGGAAGGCTATAGGCTATATTTTATCACGCTAAGACTAATAGGAGCGAGGAAATAGAGGAAAATGTGGAAAAAACGGGGGAAAATTATTTGAAAGTATATATTTGGACGCGCTAATCTCAGGAACTACTGGTCTGATTTGAAAAATTCTTTCAGTGTTAGATAGCTTAGTTATTGAGGAAGGCAATAGGCTACATTTTATCACGCTAAGACTAATAGGAGCGAAGAAATAGAGGAAAGTATGAAAAAAAAGGGAGAAATTATTTGAAAGGGTTAATATGAACGAGCTAATCTCAGGAAGTACTGGTCCGATTTGAAAAATTCTTTCAGGGTTAGATAGCCCATTTATCAAGAAAGGTTATGGGCTATATTTTATCATGCTAAGACTAATAGTGGCAAAGAAATAGAGGGAAATGTGGAAAAAAACGGGGGAAATTATTTGAAACGCTTATTTGAACGCGCTAATCTCAGGCACTACTAATCTAATTTGAAAAATTCTTTCAGTATTAGATAGCTCATTTATCGAGAAAGGTTATAGACTATATATTTTTATCACGCTAAGACTAATAGGAGCGAAGAAATAGATGAAAATGTGAAAAAACGGGGGAAATTATTTGAACGAACGAACTACTGGAGCAATTTTTCTGTTATTTTTCACAGACTTATCCGTAAGTAAGTAGACCACGTGAAGGATCATAGGCTATTTTTTGTGGACTAATTTGTCTGTGAAATATCTAATTTACGCGGGCGAAGCCGCGCGGTCACGACATCACGCGTCGGCTGGACCCATTTTGCTGAAATTTGGTATAAATATACTTTGAGTCCCGAAAAAGAACATAGGATATATTTTGTCCCGGAAAAATGTACGGTTACTGCACAATATACTTTTATGATTTGCGCGTAAACTATTCAATGTATTTTGATGGAATTTGCTATGGATATACTTTGAGTCTCGGGAAAGGACAAGGAATACTAATTTTGTCTCGGAAAATGTACGGTTTCCGCACAATAAACTTTTATGATTATCGCCTAAACTATTTAATCTATTTTGATGAAATTTGGCATGGAGATTGGAGATACTAATTTGAATCTGGGACAAGGAATGTTTTTTGTCCCGGGAAAATGTGCAGTTCCCACACAAAATACTTTTCTGATTTGCGCGGAAACGATTCAATCGATGTACGGGAACAACTATTAAAATTTAAAACTAAAGTCCACGCGGACGAAGTCGCGGGCAACAGCTAGTCATACATACTTCTATAATAATTATAATACAGGGTGCAATTAAACCTTCCTGTCAAATTTTGATATATTGTCCCTTGTTAAAAATAAAAATATACGTATTTTTTCTTTTATATAACCACTCAGTACTAAAATGTTGAGAAATAACTTCCGAAAGTTATCCTAAAAATCACTACAATTAATGGACACGACGCGTCGCCCGCGCGTGATTGACCCCGCGCGCGCGCCTCCCCCCGCGTTACCCCCTCTCATTCCCTCGCACCGCGAGTGACCGTTTTGCAACGATTTTAAATGGGATAAATAAATAAATAATAAAAATAAAATAAATAAATAAAATATATTTTTATTCAAAATGGGTATCATGATACACTTTTTGAAAGTCGAACGAAGAAACTACGTTGCCTACCACCTATACCACCTGGATAAAATATGTTAATAAAAAAAATATAACACCCAATTTTTTTTTGTTAAATGGACTCTCCTAATGATACTTAAGCCCTGGAAAAAATTTGGCAGGAAGGTTTAATTTCACCCTGTATAAGTACAAAACTAGATGACATCCGCAACTCTGTTACGCCAACGTAAGTACGGTCCTATTAGTACCTACCTACCTACCTACCTACGGTAGTCCTTTCCCGGGACTCAAATTATGTTCATACCAAATTTTAACTAAATCGGTTCAGCAGTGAAGAGGTACCAGACAGACAGACAGACTAGACATATAGACGGACAGACAGACAGGCCCACTTTTGCATTTATAATATAAGTATGGATGTTAAAATCATAACTCGTATTCGCTAAAGTCGGGTAAAAAGCTGTTGCTGCTGATGATGACGAGCATAACGAGCTGTATTCAACATTAAAAACGCTAAAACTTTAGCACTTCAATTCCCCATTCAAGTGGAAAAGAAAACTGCACTTAAAATCATTTTATTATCATATTTTCATTTTATACTTTTAAATAATAGTCTGGATGCAAAAAAGTTCGCATTTATATACATAAATTTGTATGATTTTCAAATAAAATTTCCAACTGGAATTTAAATTGATGTAAAATTTCATTCTCACGTTGAAATATGCTTTTAATGAGGAGTTTCGGTATTTTCATCGCGTTTTTTATTTGTTTAGGTTTTTTTTTAATTTGGGGCCGTCTATGGGCACAGAATATATATTAGTAGTACCAACTATGGGCTCTGCGTCCATATCCTTTTTTGCTATCTTTGTATTGTTTTTCGCACCAAGGACACAGAATATATATTAGTAGTACCAACAGAAGTCTCACTTGCGAAACCCGTTTAAAGAAATAACGACTCATGCTACGATACTATTAAGTTCAAATTCCGACCACGAGGTGCTAGGTGCCTACAATTATATTCACCTACATGTCCGTTCTCTGTCTATCGCATAACTCGTACCTTTTCTGACGAAATCAAGGTTTTCGCCTTTTAGAAAACAAAATATTCTTTTTTAATTACTATTGGTATGAATAGCAAACCTTTTTATAGTAATATAAAATTTTAGTAACCCAACCTATATTTTAAAGTAGTTTTATATATTCGATTATAGTGCAGGAAACTTTTACAATTTAATGTTAATGTTAAAAATAAATTTATATTTTGTGCGTTTCTTTGTATGAAATTGGTTTATTTGCTATGTTTGTTTAGTTTTTATCTACTTTTTGTATTTAAATACCTTATTCAAATACATATTTCATAAATCTTATAAAAATTAACAATTAATGTTAATTTTTATAAGATTTATAACGATTTTGTCACAGCGGTTAAATCAGTATCATGATTAAAATTCCTCTATGATTAGTAAACAGTAGATACTTACGCGACGAAAAATCTTGCGCGTGCGTCACCGCTCGCTTGTGAGTCCCTACTGATTGGCCACCCGCGGGTGGTACTTACAGTCCGATACCTATTCTCGCGAGTGAGACAGGCCTGCCAAGGATAATTGAAATTGCAATTATTTGTTTAGGTTATAAATGTAACTATTTTAATTGACTTTCTACAATAAGCATTATAATAATAATCATCATTTTGGTTGTGGCAAAATGTGAGTTTTATTAAGTATCTAAAGCTCGCCGTCAACTGATGATTTAACTTTATGCGCTTCTAACAGTAATAAAAATAACATAATTTTCATTCTTAGACGGATATAATTATCAGGGTGCACGGTAGTGCACCCGCCGAGACGAGCCAAGTGAAGCGCAGGGGCACTACCTTTTTTTAAACATGGGGAGATGCTAAATGCATCCCCGTCAAATTGGGGATATCGGCCGGGGTATGTAGGACTTCTGCGTGGTCTACCCACTAAAACCCCATGGTGCTCCACTCCTCGCTTAAGGTAGAGTTGCGTGTACGATAGAACCTACCGCAACTATACCAGCGATCATCTTTATTTTGCAGACCCGACACCACCCACACGGAGGGGCGACGGGGCACTACCTACCTTTTCTTGAAGTGTTTCGTCGTTATTTTTTAACCCTCATAGAAGTTAGGGTCAGACGTCAGTAGAGTTAGGCCGTGTAGATTCAGAAGCTTGGCACTACATGAGATCTCATAATATCTTTTTCACAGAGTAAGCCGTATGTGGTCGTTTCGGCAACATTTTACAAGAAACGTTTTTGGTGGGATAAGATTTATCTAACAATTTTGAACTGCAATATACGTTTTTTAGATTGATAGCCGACCGGCCCATGTATGATCAATTTCAATTATAATAAATGATTTTGCTACGACCAAAATAAAATTGATTATAATACATTAATGATCGAATACTCAAAAGCTTACTTGAGAGCAAGAAACCTTTAAATGATGTTAGGATAGATTGTTGGCGGAGCAAGAACGGTACAGAGTTAAGTATTTTATGGAAGATTCCAACAACGAGGATTCGTAAATTGAAAGAAGTAGCATGAGCGAAGAACCTAATTACATTTACATAAACCCATGATCCGTTAATCGTTCGTCCGTTTAACGCTTGTGCTTAGCGCTAGGGCTGTCGACGCTCTGAAATTTCAGTAGTCTAGGACCCATACGGAGGTCGACCTACACCCAATCATAGATTACAAAATGGTTACTACGTACCAGATACGTTATTCCCACATAAAAGCAAAAATACCTACCGAAAAGAAAATAATATGAGCCGCAAGAGAAAGTGACGGATGCCTGAACCAATGGTGAAGGTAGAGTTAACATTAATAATTGTCTACCGGAAGAAAGGATATTTAATTATTAAAATATGAAACAAATTTCAAAATGTGACAACAAAAACTCAAAATAGTCATTAGATAAAAAAATATTATTTTCTAAAATTACAACATATTTTAAACTGTATTTTTCATGTATCAAGAGAAACTACCTCTCTGGCTTTATCCACAATAATGCACGGAGTTGCCATATTAGTTCTTGTTCAGAAACAAATATTCAATAAAAAGTTATTGAATATTCGTTTTCGGTTTCAAGACTAATAAGAATTTTATTTAAAAAAAAAATTTTTTCATGTGGATGAAACGTGAACATCGACTTAACTTCGGATCCTGGACTACAACTATTTCTGCGGTTAGAACTGCAGAGGACCGGTGGTTCGTGAATTTTAAATTTGGCTCGCAATTTTAGTGATTTTAAAGGTGTCACCAAAAGGCTTTATTTCACGGCTGTCGGGATTTTCGCGTGGAAAATTTAAACGCCATGACCCTAGCGTGACAAACGGCTCGACAAATGAAATTCGGCAAATGTGGTGCGAACGCCTAGCCTTTATGTGGCCGACAGATTTTTCAAGTGAAACAACGATACGTGGGACTACCGGACAGATTTACTGTAGTGTTTTTATGATAATGTTTGATAAGGTCTGTGAAGCTCTGGAACGAACTGTCACCATCAATATTTTCGGACCTATACGACCTGCAAACCTTCAAGAAGAGAGCGTATTCCCGCAAGGCCGGCAACGTACCTGAAGCTCTTCTGATGTTGCGAGTGTCCGTGGGCGACGGTAGTTGCTTTCCATCAGGTGACCCGTTTGCTCGTTTGCCCCTTATTTCATAAAAAGAAAAATTGATAAACATATTTTGTTTCATCGACTTGAAAATTGCAGTTTAATTGACCGACGATTTGGAGGTGGCGGTTAGTGGATGGATGACTTATTTTATTTTCTGGAATATAAAGGCACAGAATAAGCCTTTTTTCGGACTTTAATCATCTCCAAAGACTCCATATCCATCTATAATCTTCAATATTTTGTGGGCTAAAAGGTGAAGAGGTGACAGACAGTCAGACAGACAGTCAGACAAATACGTGGGAGAGCCATGCTTCGGCACGAATGGGCCGGCTCGACCGGAGAAATACCACGTTCTCACAGAAAACCGGCGTGAAACAGCGCTTACGCTGTGTTTCGCCGAGTGAGTGAGTTTACCGGAGGCCCAATTCCCTTCCCTATCCTCCCCTATTCTCTTCCCTTCCCATCCCTACCCTCCCCTATTACCCTATTCCCTCTTAAAAGGCCGGCAACGCACCTGCAGCTCTTCTGATGCTGCGAGTGTCCATGGGCGACGGAAGTTGCTTTCCATCAGGTGACCCGTTTGCTCGTTTGCCCCCTTTTTTCATAAAAAAAAAAAAAAAGACAAACTCCCCAGAAGATAACCATTTCGTACATTCTAAATTCTATTCAACGTTTTTCAATTTATATAGCAACATGTTACGCTATCTCCTACGTTTAAGTGAGTGATGCTGGCAACATATTCCATGAAAACTGGAAGGTAAATAGCAGCACTAAATCCAATCGCGTGAGAGTTGGAAGTTGGAATCGTAGTCTACAAGCTCCACAACACGTTTAAATGTTGTTTATTTGGTACACAGCTTTGAAAAAGGTACCGATGTTGCTGTAGTTTCTGTTTGTGATAATATGTGATAATATACAACGTTTTTGTATGCGCACGGACGCAAGAGGGTATGCGAAAAAATTACAGTGAACGACAAAGGGAATAAATGGCATGTGCATTTTTGTATGGAACTGTACAAACATTACTTGTGAAGTATTTTGTTTTTTGTAATACCTACACAGATGACCTGATGGTAAGTTGGTAAGTGATAGCCACATACATGGTCGCTGCCACGTGCGTCCCTAGTCCCAAAAAGCCTTTAAGTTTCAGTCTTCTTTGGTAACTTGGCGAAATAATAAAAAAAATTGTTGACGCTGGTTACTTACGAAGCTTTGATATTAATTCCAATTACCATCATAAGTAAAGCATATTTCGACTCTTCTCTAACCTTCCATTCACTTAACCCTCACCTGCTAGGCTATTCTCTAAGGAACACGTTAAGGCTGTGCTCTCCGCTGTTATCACGGATGTCGCAGCCGTCACATCGTTAGCTGTTACCACGGCTGTAGAATTCGTATTCTCTAAGCTCTATTAGCTCGTCGACGATGTCTCGGCTGCGGCTGTCGGCGAGGCTGCGGCTCAGATAGTGGACTCGACTATAGATACATTTTTGTCTTAGGAATTTTAGTTATTTTGTCCCGATAAACTCTATATTATTAGAACTTTTATAGTAATAATCATTTGTAATACATACTTGAACCAATTCAAATAGACAAAATTATTAATGCATCGAAAAAATATCCAAAAAGTTGAAAGTACCAAGATATGAACCTCGTATCCATTGAGTTACTCGTCGCATAAAAAAAAACTAGCTTGGCCTTCTACACTTACGTACCTATGTAAACAAAATATAAAGAATGTAAACAAAAGTGCAAACCAGGGGACATGAAATAGATTAAACTTCATTTAAATAAAGCTTTAGTTTTACAAAAATAATTTCTACTACGCGATAAGAGGAGTGTACCTCGGCTCGAGTGACCCGCGCCAACCACTTGAAATATTTCGTGGAACATATTTCATAATAAGCATTGAATAGTCTTTGTCTGAGATTCGTGAAAGTTGGATTCTTGTTTAGTAAATCAATGTGGTTTTGTATAAGTGAATAAGTAATTAATATAAAAATCTAAATGTGCTGCGTAAAAATTTACTAATATTGAATACTTGGTATGTAACTATGTACCCGCGTATGTTTAATGTTTTGTACTCAGTGTTCATACAAGCTCTAAGTTAAGTGTAAAAACTAGATAAAAACGCCGTTTAGTATGTAGAAGAAAGTTAGAGACTAGAAAGATTTATACAAAACGTGAATTTCTAGATTTTTGTGTGTGGAGTTACAATTTTGTCATTGTCGGGTGTCGGGACTCGGGGCTCTAGCGACTTTTTGAGGTAAGCCGTAAGAATTATTTTTATAGTGACTTAGCATTTGACTTTCGGTTTATATACTTACGTAAAAAAATTAAAACAATACATTAATTATTAGGTGTACATTTCAGTAAATAAGTACAAAATCATACAAAATCTTTGGCGACAGCCACGAAATAGTAGCTTTTCGTTTGACATTAAAAGTTGTAGGCGTTCGCCGAGGCTGTAATCGAAGCTGTAGGCTGTTGAGCTTAGAGAATACGAATTTCTTACATGAAATGTCAAAAAGTGATTCCATATCACCCCGCTTACAGCCGCGCGGCGCTAGTATCGAACAGCCTAGAAAACATAAACAAGTGAATACCAATCTCGATCTCACGGCTGTAACAGCCGATGTGATTACGGCTGTTTTAATATTTGCTCTTAGAGAATAGCACTGCTGAACAATTCCCCAAAACAAACACGTTAATATACTCCATCTTTCATTAAATGTATTGGAAGTGAGATCAAAGCCTCAAGATGAATAGGAAAACCCTACCACTCACGGGAATGAGGTAATGAATGGAAATAAAAAATAACAAACATCCTTTATCGAATGAAGAAACGTCACATTTGATGACATGAGTAAGATAAAGTGACTAACATTATAACAAAAGATCAATTACTGAATTATTTTTCCCTTCTTTGATACCTTGTAACTTACCTACTTCACCATCTAGTTAAGAGCCTGCTGTCAGAAATATCCCACCAAAACATAAAATGTAAAAGGAGCCAAGCAAAATATTGCATAGCTTTAATACTTCTGTCGTAAAAAGTTTTTAGATCACATTCAAGCCAAGCCTTCAACTTATTTTGTAATTTAAATCAACATTCAGTAATTAATATATTAATATATTTCTTTATTTTATAATTATTATAGTGGCTTGGCAATGATCACTAGACAAATAATCAGCGACTAATTGCATTCATTGGGTACCATCGGCCACATGCGTCGTTACATACTAAAACAATTTACGCTTGCCGTCTGTGTAAGTAATGAAATCCTCCAAATATGCAGTTTTATATTTGTTTCTCTTGTGCTTAGCAGATATTTGTTTCGAAAATATAATTAAACTATGGAGTCAAAATAAGTGAAACGTGTTTTCCGTTAGGCTAATATCAGATAAATATACAATGATTTAATAAAACTCAATTTCACTTAAGTCAATCGTCTTCCGGGATCGTACCTAATATTTATTAAAAAACACAGCAAAATTTGGCAGCCCGCTATTTATATAATATCTAGCCATACATAATATTATTATAGCCAAATTTTCTTAATTTCAAATAATTTTCCGGTTGTTGAGGTAAAGACGAAACAACCGGTGAAATTGTTTCCCTGCTGTTTCTTTTTAGGGTTCCGTACCCAAAGGAACGGGACCCTATTACTAGGACTTCGATGTCTGTCCGTCTGTCCGTCTGTCTCCAGGATGTAACTCAAGAACGGTAATAGCTAGAGAGTTGAAATTTTCACAGATTATGTATTTCTATTGCTGCTATAACAAGAAATACTAAAAACAAAATAAATTTAGTATTTAAAGGGGGCTCCCATAGTACAAACGTGATTTTTTAAACATTTTTTTGCTCGTTATTAATGACGACAACAGGTAGCCACCTGAAATTTTCACAAATTACTCAGTTTTATTTGTATTTTAATTATTTATAATAAAATTTTAAATAAAATTAATAATTTAGGGGGGCTCCCATACAAAAACACTCATATTTTTCTTATTTTTGCTCTATAGTGGTACGGAAACCTTCGTGTGCGAGTCCAACTCGCACTTGGCCGATTATTTACTTCTGCCAGCACTCCCATAGTGAAACGTTTGTCTTCTATGTCAGATTTCCATCAAAAGCTGTACGAGTATAGTTGAAGACGTATCCATCTTTAGCCGTTTCGGCCAAATGTCTGCGAAACCATTTCACCGAATGTGCTCTAAAATTAAGATGTCTCTATAAACAGCGCCTTCATTTTAACATCCGCCGACATGTCTCATCTTCATAAACCTTCGGTACTGTAGCGACTCAATCAAAATTTTAGTACTTATAACTCTATATTCAGTTGTGCATGTTAAAGCCCTGAATTGGTCCTAGTAATTTTTTCCGCAAAATATTATCTCCAAAATTTATTTTGCCATTTTTAGGGTTCCGTACCCAAAATGTAAAAACGGGACCCTATTACTGAGACTTCGATGTCTGTCCGTCTGTCTGTCCGTCTGTGTGTCTGTCTCCAGGCTGTAACTCAAGAACCGTTATTGCTAGACTTCTGAAAATTTCACAGATTATGTATTTCTAGTGCCGCTATAACAACAAATACTAAACACATACATCAAACGATATTCTTCTAGGTCTTTTTGGCTCGTAATCCATAATAACACTTAAAATTTTCACAAAATATTTAGTTAATTTAATTTAATTACTTATAACATTAAAATAAAATGAATAATTAAGGGGGGCTCCCATATAAAAAACACATTTTTTCCCTTATTTTCGTTCTATAATGGTACGGAACCCTTCGTGCGCGAGTCCGACTCGCACTTGGCCGATTATATTTTATTTAAAATTTAGCGCAGTATCTACAAAAACGATCTAGATGCATATTGATTTCTATGAATATTTAAAAGCAAAAACATTATAGATTTTTTAGATATTTTATTAGAAATAAAAATATATATCTGTGTAAAAGATGCCACTGGAATTTTAAGTAAATTCTAAAACCGTTTGAACAAATTTTGCTAACCTGTGGCAATAAATCGGGATGAAATGGGATTTATTGTTGTGTTTCGCGATGTAATAAGTAAGTTTGTAAAGTAAGTAAGCGATAAGTATGTTTTATTCCCGTTTATATATTTTATTACGATTTATATATTTTATTTTACGTACATATTCCATTGATCAGGGTAAAAAGCTTACTATCCAGAGGAGTTTCAAACAAAATATTTTAATTTTTGTCTTCAAAATCGGACTTAAGTGAGACTTTAATTAGTATAGTTATGATTGTATACACTAATTATTATTTTAATTAATAGAGCTACATCATATTTTATAGCATTTTCCATAACATTTTGTTTGAAACAAAACAAAATACAGGATCTGAAACCAATGCCATAAAATGTTTTATCTCGTATTATGACAATGGTGAAAAAACACATAGGACATTTACTGGCAAAAGTGGGTCAAGCTACTTAGAACTCTGATGCTCCAATAATAGGGGTGAGTTCGTATTGCCGCTTGAGGACATGTTGATGATAGTTGTCAGTATAGTTTAGTATATCATCAAAGTAGCCGTAACATTTTACGAGTGGATGGATGTTAGGGTTGTTACTAGTTGGGTCGTAGGTATGTCTCCTTTTGATATCTCCGTGTCAACACGTAACCGATTATTGGACGTAGGTCCTGAAATGTCAACAGAATAGTCGAATATGTAGTAGATAATGTTAGAATGGTCATTCTTAAAGACTTCTTAGATTTACGCAAATATTTATCAACGTTTTAAGCACTTTAATATTTTGTAGCGGAGCATTATTTTATTCACGATGTTTCACCTGCTTGTGGACTGAGGTGACAGATGAAATGCTTTCCTGAGATAATAGCTGAATTGTTATGAATGTTATTTTTGTTTGTTTCTGATCAAAAATAGCGAGCTTGTCCTTCAGTTTCCATTGATAGCAATGGAAACTGAAGGACGCGGATTCATCGCCTAACCAGTTTTTTCTCAATAACTCGATAAATATACAACATTTTAAAAAACCGCTAGGTCGATCTCTCAATGATAGAATTTTATACAATGTGTTAAAATATTAACTTAATTCAATGCACGGTTATGGCAATAAATGAAAAATTCGTGAAAATTAGATGCATCTTTGTGATTTTTTTGTATTGAGAAATTTTTAAGATATCGTGTTTTTGCTCAAATCGAATTCTTGGAAATATAATGTAGTATCTAATTTTAGAAAATGAAACAATTCGGGGCTTACTTTCAAGTATAAAAATGAATTATAAAATCCACACTTTAGGGTTAGTCGCCCCCTTAAGTACGTTATGGATCTCGTTAGCTTTGAATTCCATTACTTCATTTTGTTTTTCCAGTGTGTGACTAATGATGATGAGTATCATCAGACGCAATGCCATCTCAATATACTTTCGATCCATTGCGAATCTTTCATTTCAATTACTCCAGTTTGTTCTGCGAGTGTTCGATCTAGGAACAAATGGGGCACATTTGCGTAGATCGCACTCACTAGTCTTTGTCTGGAGCCATCGATAGATTCATCACGATATAGCCCTGATGTATTGTCCGCTTTTATTTGAATGTGTTTCTCAATAAAATCTATAAAAGGTTTCTACATTATTAATTACCAAAATATTATATCAATGATAGACGTTCCGCGCGGCTTCACCTGCGTAAATTAGATATTTGACAGACAATTTAGTCCACAAAAAATAGCGTATGATTTTTCACGTGGTCTACTTCTTGTCTGTGCCAAATAACAGAAAAATTGCTACAGTAGTTCGTGAGATAAGCCCTTTCAAAAAAATTATCCGTGTTTTAAATAATTTCCCCCGTTTTTTCCACATTTTCCTCTATTTCTTCGTTCCTATTAGTTTTAGCGTGATAACATATAGCCTTCCTCGATAAATGTGCTATAAGATACATTGAAAGAATTTTTCAAATCGGACTAGTAGTTTCTGAGATTAGCGCGTTCAAACAAACAAACAAACTCTTTCGCTTTATAATATTAGTATAGATGTTGTGACTTGTGATCAAAATATTATGTCCCATTTTTTCTTCACAATAAAAAATTCTGGTTAAGCACATCCAGAAGTGCCGGAAAAAGTGAAAACAAATCGTTTTATGGTGGAAAGACAGAGGATATTATTACTTCTTCTGCTTTGCCGCATCGGGGATCTACTCTCCCGGAGTCGACTGCAAAAAAAGAGATCACGTGTTCTGTCTCTTGAAGTAAGACGTTTTTAACCATCTCAAGGAAATACACAACACCGCTAGATAACGCCAGCTCGTCCTACAAATTTTAAATCAGATCACGTGAACAGACTCCTTTTTTTTTGATGCGCAGGGGAAACCCATCATGGGTGCCCCGGGTGAACAGACTCCTGAAGCAAGCAAACTTAACATTTTTAACCATCTAGAAAAATACGCAACGCCGCTAAATTGCGCCTACTAAAAATGTATAATTTTACTAAATAGTCCCTATTATGAACACGAAATAAAAAATTGAAAGTTTTTAAACGATTTATCTATTCAAAGAACATTGATTCAAAGTTTCTATAAAAACTCGACAAAGTTGTACACAGCACTGATGGCCCACGGCATGATAAGTGCGAATAGTTCAAAACTTATTACCATCGCCAAACTTTGATCCGAAGATAATATCGTAAAGTTCTGGGGACATTTTTGTGAAGAAGTCGACCATAAAATGGATGTCTGGATTGCTAAAGTTTTGGATATTCGAACATTCCTCCTCAGATATTTATTTCACTCTTTTATGAATGCTATCTAGATAGAAAACAACAAGATAAGGGTTTGAATAGTTTTCATTGTGGGATCATCTGTGAAGATCGATTTGGTGAAAGTTGTAAAAACTTCACAATTTCAATGAAATAAAACGAGATCCAAAAGATATACACTAATAAAACACACTTTTCTTGCACTTTTTCCACTATATTAAGATATTATTATAACTTTTAACAAATAACACGACCGGTTTCGAAATTATTCATCATCAGGTGTAAGTTTAACGTCGGTACTTTTAAAAAATTAAATATTATCAAAACAAACATTAGGGTTGTCAGCATCGTGGTACTTTTTACAATTTGGTAGAATTTTTATTCCAAATAAGACTATTTTCTACTAATGTTAAATTAATATTTAGTTGGATTTACCCATTTTTTATATTGATAAATTAATAATGTTGTGCTGGTAATGTCACATATACAGATTTCAGAGCCTAAAATTAAGTAATAATTGTTACATTTCTAAAATTATTATAATTAAAATAATTATGTCACAAAATTTCTGTAAAAATTATTAAATGTCAAATAAATTAATATAAACAATGTCAAACTAACAATAATAAAACTTAATAAGACGATACAATTGTCTAATTACATCACCAATAATTTAATTGAATTGTCCATAATATTAAAATTATAAAAATTAATATCTATATGAATGTCAAATAAATTAAACTAAATTAAATCATGTCAATAAATAAAATATAATGTCCATAAAATTATATAAAAATAAATATCATGTCAATAAATTAAATTAGCGGTGAAATGTAAATTGAAATTAATGTATAAGTAATAATAGTTTAAATATCCTGTAATAAAATTGAATTTGAAAGGCATGTTTGGTCGTTTAACAAGTTCCCATATTTTTTGTGTCTGTTGACTTCGAGTGCTTCCAGTGCGTCCATTTTCTTGCTTTTGGGTAAAACATGTAGGTATTTAATGTTCTTGTCAGGTTCAAAATTATGGTCATTATTATTTAAATGCTCAGCAAATGTAGATCTTTCTGTTTTCCTTTTCCAAGCTGTGATATGTTCTTTTATCCTGGTTTTAAATTTCCGCCCTGTCTGACCTATATATATACCTCCACATGTTTCACAAGAAAGGCTGTATATTCCGCTATTGTCCGTGACGTTAAACTTGTCCTTGTTATTACACAACAGACTTTTTAGGGAACCCGTAGTGTAGAATGCTACCCTGGTCTCTCCGTTTTGTAAGATCCTTTGAAACCTATACGATAGAGGGCCAATATAAGGTATTTTAACCCAAGTTCTATTGTAAATTGAAATTAATGTATATTACTTATACATTAATTTCAATTTACATTTCACCGCTAATTTAATTTATTGACATGATATATTTTATTTTTATATAATTTTATGGACATTATATTTTATTTATTGACATGATTTAATTTAGTTTAATTTATTTGACATTCATATAGATATTAATTTTTATAATTTTAATATTATGGACAATTCAATTAAATTATTGGTGATGTAATTAGACAATTGTATTGTCTTATTAAGTTTTATTATTGTTAGTTTGACATTGTTTATATTAATTTATTTGACATTTAATAATTTTTAGAGAAATTTTGTGACATAATTATTTTAATTATAATAATTTTAGAAATGTAACAATTATTACTTAATTTTAGGCTCTGAAATCTGTATATGTGACATTACCAGCACAACATTATTAATTTATCAATATAAAAAATGGGTAAATCCAACTAAATATTAATTTAACATTAGTAGAAAATAGTCTTATTTGGAATAAAAATTCTACCAAATTGTAAAAAGTACCACGATGCTGACAACCCTAATGTTTGTTTTGATAATATTTAATTTTTTAAAAGTACCGACGTTAAACTTACACCTGATGATGAATAATTTCAAAACCGGTCGTGTTATTTGTTAAAAGTTATAATAATATCTTAATATAGTGGAAAAAGTGCAAGAAAAGTGTGTTTTATTAGTGTACAACATGAATTTCCACCAAGAACCGACAGTACAATCAATTACATACAAAAGATATACCGCCAGTAATAGATAAGTAGAAAAGGCTGGTATAATCAATATCTGAAAGACTCCTACTGCTTTCAATGAACATCTTACAATATATCTTAGAAGATAAGTTTAATTTTCTCCTGATTTAAAATAAACATATCAAACTTATAGGTGGTCACATAACATTCCCGTCTCTACTATCATGAGACGACGACTAAAACAACTAAACCGTCTTGAAATCATTTTCGATAGTTGACAGTTGTCGAAGTGATTCCAGCAAAAGTACTGTCAATCCCAAAGTAAACTGATGTCGAGTGTTGACAGCTTAAAGCTTGAAGAGGGTTTGACTCGCGTGGAGTGACGACGCTCAAGTAGTTTGATCTGACAAACTATACGACAAATACCTGGAGCAAACTGCTTATTAGTATTGAGTTGGTAGGATTTAGCAATTTTTATGAGTAGAAACATAATTAGGTGATACGAGTATGTAACAGTAAATAACGCGACTATCAATTTACATTTAATACAATTGGCAATTTTTTTTTTATGAAATAAGGGGGCAAACGAGTAGACGGGTCACCTGATGTTAAGCAACTTCCGTCACCCATGGACACTCGCAGCATCAGAATAGCTGCAGGTGCGTTGCCGGCCTTTTAAGAGGGAATAGGGTAATAGGGGAGGGTAGGGATGGGAAGGGAATAGGGGAGGGTAGGGAAGGGAATAGGGTAAGGGATTGGGCCTCCGGTAAACTCACTCACTCGGCGAAACACAGCGCTAGCGCTGTTTCACGCTG
This sequence comes from Aricia agestis, assembly GCF_905147365.1. Lineage (NCBI taxonomy): Eukaryota > Metazoa > Arthropoda > Insecta > Lepidoptera > Lycaenidae > Aricia > Aricia agestis. The sequence goes on along the minus strand of NC_056421.1, from coordinate 932,496 downwards.
GTTTTCTGTGAGAACGTGGTATTTATCCGGTCGAGCCGGCCCATTCGTGCCGAAGCATGGCTCTCCCACGTTTAGTGCTAGCTAATAATAATTCTTGGCGCAAATGTTGGAAAGCCGACCCTTCATAAAGTGGGATAAAGCTCAGAAGAAGAAGAAGACATTTGGGTAAGAATCAGAATATGAACATTTTTATTTCTTAAGATAAAAATAATACTTATATATTTGGCTACCTGCCTATACATCAGGTATATTATGTCAATTAAAACCAAGCTATGAAATAACGTGTCAATGATAGTCATGATACTGGTAATAAATTAAAACGAATGTATTCGGAGGCAGTTTAGATGAAATATGATGCTTTTTCAGCAAGTCGTATTTATATGCCAGGTATTTTGGTGTATTTTAATGCCGAGTCAGAAGAATGGCGGAGTATAAATTATTATTAATAATGACTAGTATTGCTTGTGATATATGTATGCCTCACCCATAATGCTCAATACCTAGATGACCGAGCTTTGCTCGGTATAACACACACTCATCGACTTCGTGTTACTTAACAACGCCATCTGCTGGAATAGCGAATTTGACATAAGCCCCATACATTATCTGTTAAACTCTTCATTAAATTGAAGGTTAATCGTAATTAAATGTCTCTGAGTACGGCGGTCAGTCCTTATTAGCTGAGGCGACGCTCTCAAGTCAGACGCAGCCTTGCCTAGGTATTATAAGCCTGGCAATGAGTTCTATGCCTTTTATGATATCTCCTTTTTTTTTTAGCAATTTAATTTTCCACTCGCTGCCTTTATGAGAATAGCAGTGACGTTATTGTGAAATTTTCAATATGAAAATTGTGGATAGGCATCAAATTTTAAAAATAGTACATTCCGCACATAAGGCTGGAAAATAAGAAATGTCTCAGATCACATGTTGTTGGTGCATATACTATTTTTCTCATCGACGGAGGCGGAAAACGGCAACATCGGTAAGCGCAGCGGGAAGAAAGTTGACGTTTTCCGCCCGGAGGTGAGAAATATATTTTTATAATCATCATGAACGTCCCCAAAAAGAGCTATCTTGATATAAGGAACTCCGATGTCAATTTTTATTATCAAATCCTGAATATTTTTGACTTAATTTTGTCTACATGGCTTGTAAATTAGTTAAGATTTAATTGAAGTCTTAATAAATTACTATTAAGTTTAGGTTATGGATGAATTATGCGGTTCCTTCTATAATACGGTAGCAAAGTAACCAACATTGGAAAAGTCACTTGACACAAAAGCGTTAACAAAAGAACTCCTGATCAAAGGGGACATGTTTATTCTCTTCGCTTTTTCTAAATCATGTTTTTGTAAAAGCGTTATCATTAATACAATATAAGCTATTAATATTTGAAAGCGTAGATCTCAAGAGCGGCATTAAGTCAGCGATTTCTGGTAAACAATGTGAGATCTTATTTATGTTTTATTGATCCGCGTCCAAAAGACTTCTTGTTTTTGCTTTCATGTCTGTTATATTTATGGCAAGCCTTTAATTTTTTTTAGTTTTATAGTGTTTTGTTCTAATTTGATTTCAATTTCAATTTCAATTTCTTTATTTGCAAAATGTGAGTTAGTACTTAAAGATGTTAGTAGATTTCACAATGGTATCATCACATTTGCCCAACTGGGCATGCAAATGTTTAGCTTATAAACTACAATATAATAATATGAAATATTACAACACTATTCTTACAAATTAACAAAGTATAAAATATTATATATTCCAAATGTGTTACTTAAAAGAAGCTAATTTGTGCTGTATGGATATCTTATTTAAATATTACCAATTGTCAATAATAATAAATAATTAGACATAACAAAATCTATTATTATTAATCATGTTTTATTTCATTATTTACTTAATTGTATTTTATGGAGAATTATTATATTTTAAAAGTCAATTTAGGTATGGATTTTATTATGTCAATTATAGTCAATTTACAATTACAATAATTATTAATTATCAAAATATAAGAATAATAGTATGTCATACAATTCATTAAAAAATATTTTCATTTAAAAAGTCATTTACAGTATAATAGCATTTGTCAATTAAGAATTTTTTTAGATTTCTTTTAAACATATTTAAGTTTTCAATTTTTTTTATGTCCGTAGGCAATCTATTATAAATTAATGTTACCATGCCTATTACTCCCTTTTGCATAAATGTTGTATTACGGGTTATAGTCCCAACTCTTAATTTAAGTCTGTTGCTTTTAAGTTTTGGAAATATATTTATATTGGTTTTAACTAATAAGGCGCATTCAAGTATATACATGCTTGCAAGAGGGAGTATATTATATTTTTTAAAGTATGGTACACAACTTTCATTCTGTTTTAAACGAAAAACGGCCCTGAGACATCTTTTTTGTGCCTTGAAAACAAGTTCCCTATTGGATGAATTACCCCAAAAGACAACACCATATCTCAAAGAAGACATAACGTAGGCATTAAAAGCCATTAAAACAGACGATGTATGTGAGACATTATTCAGCATATAAAGAACGTATGCATATTGATGCAGCTTCTTACACAATGAGTCACAATGAGCTTTCCAATTAAGTTTGTCATCTAGTATAATACCTAAAAATTTTGTAGTTTGAGTATCTTCTATCGGGATTTCTTGATATTCTATATTTAATTTGATTTTATTTGTACGTTGATGAAATTGAATCATTTTAGTTTTTTCCAAATTTATTATTAGATCGTTCCTTTGAATCCATTTTATAATTTTTTTTATGCTTTCATTTATTTGTTCTTCAAAATTTTTATTGATTTGTTCAAAAATAGCTGTACTGTCATCGGCAAATAAAATCATAGGATCCCTTATAGCTCTAGGTAGGTCATTAATATATATTAAGAACAAAAGTGGTCCTAACACACTGCCCTGCGGGACTCCGCATGTAACAGTTCTGTATTTAGACTTAAAATTGGTCTCTGTATGTGTTTTTGGACAGATATTTACTATTTCTGTCTGTTGTTTTCGACCCGTTAGATAAGATTTTATAAGTTTTAAGGCTACACCTCGGATACCACTACGTTCTAATTTATTTAACAATATTTTGTGATTCACACGATCAAAGGCCTTTGACATGTCCATGAATATAGCCACAACTGATTTTTTTTTGTCAATGTTAGGTATTACGTGTTGAAGAAAATTGAAAATGGCTAAATTTGTAGATTTATTCTTTCTGAATCCCATTTGCTCCTTGCATAGAATATCATTTTTCTCAAAAAATGCATTCAATCTGTTGTAAATTGTCTTTTCAAAAACTTTTGATAAAACAGGATTTAAAGTGATAGGTCTGTACGAGTTCATACTTTCTTGGTTTCCCTTTTTAAAAAGTGGCTTTACTATAGACGATTTTAAATGGTTAGGATACACCCCTGTTATAAGGCACTGATTTACAATGTGACTTAAGACCGGGCTTATATTACCTGCAACTTCTTTAATGATGCTCGTTGATATTCCATCGTATCCTGTGCTATGTGTGTTATTAATTGATTTTATTATTGTAAGTATTTCACTCGGGTCAGTAGGATTCAAAAAGATTGAATTCGAACATGTAGTGCTTGTGTTATTATCATTTAAATTATTATTTTCATTAGAGTTACATTTAGTATTATTATTTTCCGATAATTCAATAAAATAGTTATTAAAGTGTTCTGCAATTTCACACGGATTTTCTACTAATTTGTCACCATATTTTATTTTAGTTATTGTTTTTTTATTATTTTTTTTATTGTTTTTTACTTTATTAATAATGTTCCATGTTGTTTTGGTTTTATTTTTTGAATTATTAATTAAATAACTGTTTTGTGATTTTTGTGTTAGTTGTATTATTTTTTTTAGCCTTTTTGAGTATTCCTTTAGATATATTTTAATTTTTTGATCTTTTGTATGTCTGTAATTCCATAATAATAACCTTTTCTTTCTACAACACTGCCTAATTCCTTTTGTAAGCCACTTACATATTTTATTATTTGACTTTTTTCTTATTTTGTGAATCGGAAAACACAGGTTATATAGCAAAAGAAATATGTCAATAAATGAATCATATGCCTTGTTTGGGCAATTTTGTTTGTAAACTTCATCAAAAGAAATACTCGATAAATAATTTTTAAATTTACTTATGTTATCATTGCTATAATCTCTTTTATTTATGAAGTAGTATTTATCTGTTTTACCTGGCTTATTAATTTTATATTTCAATAGTTGAGCTGTATGATCAGAAAGTCACCAGTCAGTTGAGACCTTAGTTTAACTGTAGTTTTATCTGATGGACACGTAGGCTGGTGATATTTCTTCCAATATTTTTGCATCTAGAAAATTATTTTCAGTGGATGGTAGTCAATGGATAGTAGTGAATTGGTATTTGCCCTCGGTTTTAGTTATAACATAATAAAGCCATTGACTCAATTTCATTTAAAAGCAAACGGCAAACAAAAATATAGTCATAAAGCATTTTATTTGCATTTATGTCGGTCGCGGTCGCTGCGGCAAAGATTGGAAAGTCACCTTTAGTCACAAAAAAGGCCGTACGCTATCTTGGTTTTTAATTTGATATGAAATATCATGTAATAACAATACCCATTATGCTGGAAAAATAGGAGATGTATTTCATCAACATTCTTGTTTATTCGACCATAAAATAGGCATTTCGAGGACGACTGTCCATAATAATATTATGTCGTGTCCTCTTCGAAGGAAGCATTTTCATCAGATGTTTAATGATGCAGAACAAACCACATTAATATGGCATAAATAATGTATTGGTGATTAGCATGGTAGATGGTTCTGGCAATGTGCCCAATGCCCATGTGCCTTAGAATAACGACTTGAGCATGTTGTTTTATCCTTTCATGAGTATTATGATCCTTGTGAATACTGAAATCTGAAAATATAAGGAGGAGGAGCGGCAACATTATGAAAGTGGTAGAGAAGGAACTTCATGGATATTGTACTCATATTATCATTGTATCGTTTGGTGGTTTGTGCTGTTTGGGACACCACACATTACAAACGAACAAACGATGAAAAGTCCTGTCTTCGTTAAAAATATGCTTTAAGTCTGAAGGTTTAGGGCATGGTTGGCCACATATTAATCAACATACACGGTACACCGTTTCGGCCCAATAGTGTAGTATGCTAATACGGACAACTTCAGAACGGTTTAATTTTCTAACTGCACAGACTAACTACACACATAATGTTTTAATTAATATAAACGCTATAAATTGTAAATGTGAAAATGTGTCTGTCCGTCCGTCTGCCTATCTGTCTGTTACCTCTTCATACTCAAAAGTCTAAACCGATTTTGCTGAAATTTGTTATGGAGATACTTTGAGTCCCGGGAAAGGACATAGGATACTTTTTGTTCTGGAAAAAGTATGGTTCCATGAGATAAACGAATTTTGGCGCAACGGAGTTGCGGGCGACATCTAATTGAGTATAATAATATGCGAAATATAAAAAAATATATATATTTTGTAACTCAAATGAAACGAGCACCGAACAAAAAAAATCTAAATCCTTCTTTAATATAAAGACGTCATTCTAAAACATTGTTGTAACAGTATACAGAATTTAAGAATACAATATCGTATTTTATATCAAGTGATTACGTGATATAAAGTATATCGCACTAGGTATCACGTCCAACCGACAAGCCAATATCGTGGAAGTGCTGTAAAGAGTCCAGTGTCTGTTGAAAATGCACGGAAAATCGAAAACGTATTAACCTGCTTCGAAAAATAAGAGAGAAATTTCTCAAAAATATATTGGGCTCGTCCGGGATTTGAACCCGGGACCTCTCGCACCCTAAGCGAAAATCATACCCCTAGACCAACGAGCCAGCTGACTAAACACACGAAAATTATTTTCAATTATTTTTTTATCAGGTGAAAGGTTTTTGTGCCATTACAAACAAATAGTCTTTATGTGGAGCGAAAATGAATTATTGAGGAGCTGGCGAACAGAACCGGATTAGTAATTTATAAAGCATTTTAACCGGTTTTGATTGAAAATATTAACAAGAATTGACGCAGATGGATCAAGAGCTAAGATGATTCGAAAAAAATATATATTTTCGCACTCTGGTGGACTTGTCCAGTTTTGTTCGCCAGCTCCTGAATAATATTTGTGTACCACAATCAAACGTCATTTTGACACGTCCGGCTGACCAGAATGACCAGAATTGCCTTGAATTACGAATTGAAACATAAATTTCTCTTTGTATTTTGAATAACCGCAAAAATTGATAAATTGTTATCGCTTTTCGCGCGATATACGCACAATGCCAAAAAAAAAATTACGCCACAAAAAACAGTATATAATATGAGCCTATGTTTACAAAAGTGGCACAATAAAAATTTTTATTGGGAGATTGTTCAATTTTTATTTACATTTGTTTGGGTATATTCATAAAGCAGTAGTTTTCAACCTGTTGGTGGCGACCTCCTGGGGGTCGCGAAGCATCTGTAAGGGGGTCGCCAGAGGTCGAGAAAACTATTTAGTAAAGTAAAAAAACAATAAATACTAAGATGATTGACATATTAAGTAAAAGAATTTTTACAAAAAGCAAAGGGGCGCGAATTATTTTTTCATACCAGTATATGTAGGTATGGTCTCTGATACCAGCGATATTTTATGTATTACAAGGGGGGTTAAAACATAAAAAAGGTCGAAAAACACTGCGATAATATCTTAACAGAACGCTATCAAAATTAAATGTAAGGTCCCACGGAAAACCACAAGTTGAAATGAGTTACAGTTTCTTAGATAATTACATCTCTTATATTTACACACTCCTACAAGTTCAACAGTAACTATTTAGAAATCTGTGATCCTACTCCTAAAAGACACATTGAATAATCACAAAATATGCGTCTGAAATCCAATTTTTCGAATGTAATTACTGATCCCCAGATATTCCGCCATTTTGAATATTTCTATCGCAATAAAACTCTCTGGTATCGATTACTCTGTGCAGGTAGAATATAAATCTGAGTTTAAGAGCTTATTTACGAGGATTAAAATGTGTTCTCGTGACCAATTGGATGCTAGACCAAATTTTATGATTATTGTCTGTTTCAGTTTTAAACCGAGGTTATTGCTGAAACTTCGTGAATAACTTAAAAATAATCTTGTAGGAATCGTGCTATCACAATAACTAATTGAAGGTGAAATGGCAGAACTATATCATTTGGTCGGATATTATAAATAAATAAATAAATAAATAAATAAATAAACGTTTATTCTGCCACCATTAAATGTTACACATGTGACATATGACATAATATAGGTATTATATACAGAACTGATATAAACAAGAACAAAATTAAAAATTAACCTATTTTACCTATAATCTACAGCTACAGCTAATTCATACATAAAAAAACTATCACAGGTAAACAAAAAAAAAAGAAAAGAAAAAAACAATTAATGTATTGATATCACAATTATAGCACGCCAGTGTTAAGTGTAACACCCAAGTGTGCAGAAACGGAGACCACTCAGGTTAAGACAACCGAACAGTCGTCCCTGATCTTCCGTGGACCCCTTATTTTCGGGCTGAGGACAAGCAGACGGAAGCTATATTTTAAAATTATAATATAATATAATATTATATTAGCGAGTTCAGTTTCGATTAACGAAACATTGCTTGACAGAGTTGGACCAAACTACGAAGATTCGCATTAGTCTATGAATTAAAAGTTCTGAAAGTACCTTTGTCCGAGTTGGGAGGGTAGGGAAGGGAATAGGGTAGGGGATTGGGCCTCCGGTAAACTTACTCACTCGGCGAAACACAGCGCAAGCGCTGTTTCACGCCGGTTTTCTGTGAGAACGTGGTATTTCTCCGGTCGAGCCGGCCCATTCGTGCCGAAGCATGGCTCTCCCACGTTACAAACTCTCTTTTGAACACATTTGGTTCCATATCGTTCTGGAGTTGTAGCGAGACTAACAAAATTGAATATTCAGTTTATTTATGTAGATATGTAGAGAGAGGTATCTTAATCCTTAACCCTGATGCCTGGTCTAAGTGTAATAATAATAAACAGGGACATGTTCTGAAACTATCCCTCAAAATTAGGGACATATTTGTCTTGTAACGTATAAGGTCCCATCTAAGCGGTCCCATTTGCCAAATAGCTGGTGGCCAGATTGCCGACACGTGTTGACTTGAATAAGGCATGGTACACACTATTGTTAACTAACATACAATATGAAACTACAATAGAGTTAGTTGGAATGGGATATAACGTGATACTCGGGTAAGGACACGTGATATGTTCAAAAATGTCTACAGAGTTACTATTATTAGTCGTTACTCGTTACACAATATACTCTTTACACTCTAGGATTCGCTCCTTAGCCGTCGGCGGTCTACTGACTTAGGGTCAATTCAGATCGCAACGCGACGCGTAGCTGCATTTCTAAATTAGTATCATGGATTTGACAGATTCGCAAGACGTCTCACGCTGACGACATCTGTCAAATCCATACAAATTTAGGTCGCGTCGCGTCGCGCCTCGCCTCGTCACGTTGCGGTCTGAATTGACCCTAAGTCAGTAGACCGTCGGCGGCTAAGGAGCGAATCCTAGACCACGGGAAAGGACATGGGAAAAGTGTAATGTATACTTACGGTTCCCGCAAAACATTGTTATTACACGGTTGGTGTTGCGCGCAATCCTAGTCTTGAATATAAGCAAGATTTAACAGGGGATAGAGCCGCGCGCAATTCTAGTCTTGAATATGAGCAAGATTTAGCAGCGGGTAAAGCCGCGCGCAATTATAGTCTTGAATATGAGCAAGATTTAGCAGCGGGTAGAGCCGCGCGTAATTCTAGTCTTGAATATGAGCAAGATTTAGCAGCGGGTAGAGCCGCGCGCAATTCTAGTCTTGAATATGAGCAAGATTTAGCAGCGGGTAGAGCCGCGCGCAATTCTAGTCTTGAATATGAGCAAGATTTAGCAGCGGATAGAGCCGCGCGCATTTCTAGTCTTGAATATGAGCAAGATTTAGCAGCGGGTGGAGCCGCGCGCATTTCTAGTCTTGAATGTGAGCAAGATTTAGCAGCGGGTAGAGCCGCGCGCATTTCTAGTCTTGAATATGAGCAAGATTTAGCAGCGGGTAGAGCCGCGCGCATTTCTAGTCTTGAATATGAGCAACATTTAGCAGCGGGTAGAGCCGCGCGCAATTCTAGTCTTGAATATGAGCAAGATTTAGCAGCGGGTAGAGCCGCGCGCAATTCTAGTCTTGAATATGAGCAAGATTTAGCAGCGGGTAGAGCCGCGCGCAATTATAGTCTTGAATATGAGCAAGATTTAGCAGCGGGTAGAGCCGCGCGCAATTCTAGTCTTGAATATGAGCAAGATTTAGCAGCGGGTAGAGCCGCGCGCAATTCTAGTCTTGAATATGAGCAAGATTTAGCAGCGGATAGAGCCGCGCGCATTTCTAGTCTTGAATATGAGCAAGATTTAGCAGCGGGTGGAGCCGCGCGCATTTCTAGTCTTGAATATGAGCAAGATTTAGCAGCGGGTAGAGCCGCGCGCATTTCTAGTCTTGAATATGAGCAAGATTTAGCAGCGGGTAGAGCCGCGCGCATTTCTAGTCTTGAATATGAGCAACATTTAGCAGCGGGTAGAGCCGCGCGCAATTATAGTCTTGAATATAAGCAAGATTTAGCAGCGGATAGAGCCGCAGGCAATTCTAGTCTTGAACATGGGCAGATTCTTCAAAGTATAAGGTTGATAGTAACCTAATTTAAAAACTTATTTTCAGGATCCAATTACTAAAATTCGTTTCTTTTCCGAAAAGGGCATAGATAATTCAAATTGAAAAGTTTATTGAAGAAGTACAAGCAATTTAATTCAAACTTAAAATCCTATTATCGTCTTTAGAATAGTTTATCTACCCTTTTCAAGTCGGCGAATACTTAGAAAAGGATTTTAATGAGTTCTAAGATGGAAAGATGGAAAATACAAGCTGAGGGTGACTAGTTTAACATAAATACTAACGTGAATAGAAACTATATAGATGACAAGACATTTTTCATGAGGAACTTACTTTCCAATGTATTGCAACACAAACATGTCTGGTTTCCATCAAACTTACATAAAATTCGTCCTAAGAAGGTAATATTATGCGTGACGCAGAAAAAAACATTTACAGATGTAAGGTATACCGTGTATTTACCATAAAGTTAATATACCTAGCGAAATAGAGCAACAATCTCGAGCTGTCAAACGAAACCGAAATTGATTTACGTCTGTGTGTAAAAATTTGTTTACGTATACACTTACACAAGCATCTTTCTAAGAGATTAAATTGTCAACGTGCCGAAAAGTGCCGACTAGACGTCAAACAGATGTAAAATATTGGTTCTGCTGTCATGTATCACATGTCTCTTTTTACTACGCAGTGTTACTGATAGTGACATCTCGCTTGCCCAGGTCTTCGTTTCTCTATTCCGCTAGGGATATTAATTTTATGGTTTTTACTTCAGTCTACTCTGATGTTAGTGGTGTCCTTGTCTGTCAACTGTCAATCATCCGTTTGATGGAAGCCAGTCATGTTTGTGTTGCATAGCATTGGAAAGTCTTCAAATGGCTGTTTTGTCAATGCACACCAAAACACCAGTTGTTACGTGCTTGGGTTCGAAGGATTTGGAGAGAAATACCTGCTGATTTTCTTGAAACTTTATTCACAAACACTAGCTAGGTCACACAAAGCACTAAGTCCAAACACTAAGCACTATCACTGTCCTAGGTCGTAGCCGAGTCGTAGATTCACTAATTCACTCACTATAATTGATGACTTGTTTTCAACAAAAATTATGTCTACCTGTTTGTGTGCATATTTTCAATACTCAGATGGAATCGAAATTCTTCAAAATAAGTCCATCGCAGCCCGCAGCGTTTAAGCGAGAAAAAGTTACATACATAATTTTATATTGACCGTATTAGTGCAGAATCAAATAGTGTACGCTCAGCTTAGTCAAATAATGTAAAACTTCAGGCCATTACAAGTTGTGGGACTAAATTGATTTCACCACGGACATTAGTGGATAACGGGACAGGGGACAGGATTAGCGCTGATAGTTAAACTTGGACGTACGTGATACGAGTTGTATAATTATTGTGCTTAATGTTCATGCTGATTGACAGTTTTACTGAATTGAAGTGCGCGGAATTGAACAGCGAGGCTAAAATGATCACATTTAGCAATTCCTCTCAATTGATTCAGCAAATGAATAGATATGAATTACAAGCAGACTGAAAATTTTGCGATTTTGAAAAAATCATATTATAATTCATATCTATATATGTATTAATACGTGAGCCAAACACTTTGTATCCCTTTTGACGAAAAATGGGGAAACGTAGGTGAATGAAATTTTACACAGTTATAGTTTATATGGTGAAGGAGTGCATCGAGCTAATATTATTTTGAAATTATGCTTTTATCACACATTTTTTAACAAATAAAACATTACACACACTACAGCACACACACTAGGAAAAATGACAGATTTTTGAGTGACAAGCTTATACATATTATTTTACTCTTTTATTTATGGTTGAAGTATGTTGACAACAAAGTGACAAATTGAAAATGGATTATAGTTTTTTTTATTGAATCTTAGATGCTATTAGACAATGCTTACACAGCCAGTCTGAGATCAGCTGAGTCCCAGAGACAAGAGTTGAAAAAAATATGATAAAGTCAATATTTCTTTACAAAATATAGGTAATAGTCCTAATGTCGTTGAAACTAAGGTCGAATTTCGACCATTGGGCGATCTCTAGTTATTATGATTCTCCAAAGCGACCACATTTTTAGCCCCGCAGTTCTGCTAAGTGACTCGGATATTTGGATATAATTATAGAGTACTTAAGAAAACTCGTTTAACGGTGTTTGTTGCTAGACTTTAGACGAAAATGGCTATTAGCTAGAGTCTAGACCATTTTTTTTCCAATTTTATGCTCTTGGTAGATTTAAGAATTGATCAAAATCGTTTTCATATCTAAATAACGTTATAGCAGACCCAACGGCGCACAAGTTGAATTGAACTATAGAAGTTTATCAGTTATCATGTTCCGAGTTGTCATTAGGTACAAGTTGTACCTAATGACTACGTCTGTTATGACGAGTCCTCGCATGGTCTAAGTTATTTCTTTGAATCTCAGCATTATACGAGTATACACACTAAGTAAATGACAAAACAATATTTGCCGAGTTTTATCTTATATATTCTTCTGACTTGGTTTCACCAAAATGCTGGATTAAAAGGGCTTTAATCATGACACTGGCTCATGTTTAACAACCGAGGCATTACCTCATACATTTTGCCCAAAAAACCGAAATGACCGCCCATAAAATTTTATCCCTTGAAGGGCCGAAAAATTGGAAACACGCCAGTGGGTAAGTTATTAAGCCCTCGGACGGATAGGCCACCATTTGCCGGACAGATAGGCTACATTTGTCTGGATTAGGCAAACACTAAACAAATTTTATGCGATTTGTAACGATTATGAAGGGGACATGGATCAGTTTGGTTTTTGTTTGAGCCTCGTCGATTAGTAATTTAATATGCTTTTTACTGCCGATTTATATTATGAGTCTGATAGTTTCATCACCGTTTTCGGCGACGGTGGCCAGCTTCATTGAAACCAGGCCTGTTACGCAGCAGGAGTCATTTTATAGTGCCCAAGTGTGTGCGTAGTACACAAGAGCACTCTTTATTCCTTTTACACTCATAACCCAGTGGGACGGACGACCGACACGACTGGCGAGTGGCGAGAGATCAGGCGCAGAACCGACTTTTTACATGCCCATCCGACGCATGGATCATCTTACTTGTCAGACAATCAGGTGATCAGCCTGCATTGTCCTAACCATACTTGGAAATAACATGTTTCCAACGGGGGAATCGAACCCACGACCTCCGAGTCAAGCCACGCTCTAAACTATTGGACCACGGAGGCGTACTGTTAATATTTATAATTAATTATTAACTGTTATGAATAACTATCAAACATAATTTAGTCGATTTGGCTACTTTTTGGTTCAGGGAAGGTTGACGATGAACAAATTTTGAAAAAATGCGTCAAGAATAATTATTAGCTGCATGCAAGCTTTATATTACTAGATGAAGTACAGGGTTTATACGTGGGAGAGCCATGCTTCGGCACGAATGGGCCGGCTCAACCGGAGAAATACCACGTTCTCACAGAAAACCGGCGTGAAACAACGCTTGCGCTGTGTTTCGCCGAGTGAATGAGTTTACCGGAGGCCCAATCCCCTACCCTATTCCCTTCCCTACCCTCCCCTATTCCCTTCCCTTTCCATCCTTACCCTCCCCTATTACCCTGTTCCGTCTTAAAAGGCCGGCAACGCACTTGCAGCTCTTCTGATGCTGCGAGTGTCCATGGGCGACGGAAGTGGTTTTCCATCAGGTGACCCGTTTGCTCGTTTGCCCCCTTATTTCATTAAAAGAAAAAAGGATTGTGTTATTTTGGTGGCGCAGGCCAGCTGGTCTTATGAAAAACCTAAACACTTTAAAACTACATTATGATGTATAATATTATTAAATTGAATTAAAGGTGTGAGTTGTGACAGAATAATAATTATGTGTGATAGTTATTAACAATGTGCGTGTATGAGGCCTGTCCGATGTGAATGTCAATTCATCATGTGTAGTATTACGTGCTCACTTGCAGTTTATTTTATACACGAATTTCATTCTTATCTCGATTAATTTAAAGACTTTTATTAAGTGCTATAAATTGAGCATTTTACTGCTATGATTATATTGAAAATATTTTTTGGGTAAATTGTCAGCTGGCTCGTTGGTCTAGGGGTATGATTTTCGCTTAGGGTGCGAGAGGTCCCGGGTTCAAATCCCGGACGAGCCCAAATAACTTTTTTATAATAAACTAAAAAATGGGTAGACACGTCTAGACACCAAACTAAGTTCATCCTCTCTATGACAACCCATATAGCAATACGATTATGAATGTGTAGGTAGGCCATAATATTTGTTTATGATCAAAGGCGGTGCAAGACCCACGCCTGACACCGCCCACGGCCTTGCGGTCCAAGGAGCCTCGCGCCCTCAGACCACGAAGATTTTTTTAGGATTTACAAGTTTTGATACTTAGGGCCTGTTTCACCACTTCCTGATAAGCTATCCACCACTTAACTTGACAGATAGAGTATGGAGAATCTGTCAAATAAGTTGTGAATAGCTATGTCCACACTGTGCACTTTCATCTTCAATTTTCGTCATCAACTTTCATATTGGCGCATTCAATAATTTAATGCATCAAGGAACACAACGCCAATATTGTCATTTTTGAAGTTTTGGATACGATCAGAGGGCATGCGTCGCGGGCATGCCTCACGTTCGCTGTTGACAGCGCTATAACGTATGCCTTTGACGAACAGAAAAAGGCACAGTGTGGACAAAGCTACGAGTAATAAGCCTATTCGGCACTTCATCAGGAGGTGATGAAACATTACATTTTTTAAAATAAATATTTGAGTATCAAAAAAATTCTTTCTTTCAATAAAAATTGTCCTCTTCCTTGTCCATCAGGGGGCCTCGCAAAATATAATATCTTGCCCACATCAAATTTAGGTCTTGACCCGCCACTTTTTATGATTGTCTTCAATCATCGTCGATTGTGCTTGATAATTGCTATAATAAACAAGCTTTGCAGTCAGTGTTATCCATACTCCAGGTAGGGCTTAAAATACTAAGGGCCTGTTTCACCACTTTCTGATATTGTGCCTAATAGGCTATTCACAACTTTTTTGACAGATTTTCCATACTTGATCTGTCAAGTTAATTAGTGGATAGCCTTATCAGGAAGTGGTGAAACAGGCCCTAAAAGTACGTTTCACCACTTTCTGATAAAGTGCCTAATAGGCTATTCACAACTTTCTTGATAGATTCTCTATATTTGATCTGTCAAGTTAATTGGTGGATAGCCTTATCAGGAAGTGCTGAAACAGGCCCTAATAATATAAGTACAAATAAGTACTAAATACTAAAAGTTATCTAGATACTAATAGACTAATGTATATCTGCTCTATTTAAATATCTAACAGCTATTTTGCTATTTACCATCTCTTACAATAGCAAAATACGTTTTATGATCACACCACTCTACAGTAAAAGCATTCCCCCAGTAAACTGGGCAGTTTCTCCTCCATTTTTATGAATTACCCATAAAATTTCAATCAAAATGTGTCAGATGTTATCAGCTAACCCCGGCCTGGCCTGGAGCCAGTAGTGTTGAGCTGCCAACGTTATTGTCTTCTTTTATCACAATTGTGGTGACGATAAGCGTATGACCAATTCCTGTATCTGGCTTTATGAAGGCGTTATTAGGAGAAATGATCTATGAATAGTGGTAGGATGAATTAAGGATATTTGGGCTTAATATTATGACCTGCTCATATTTTATGGACACTGATTAAGATAACTCTCATACTCAAAAAAGTATAAGCATGTATCGGAAGGATCCGGAAGGATCGGCAAATATAACTTGATAGAGAATGTTTAGTAAGATGTAACAATATTTTACTATCGAGCATAAAAAAAAAATCTAAGATCGATAATCGAACACTAAGCGTGCTCCTTATTTAGGTCCCCACCTAAATTTTTTTCAAAAAGAATTCATGTAAAAATTTTGCTTTAAACAGCTTTACAGCTTGTGTTTACGTTCATCTCTCACGTACTCAAGCTATAAGCCCGCTCCATGCTTGAGCATCTTTACCAGGCATTGCATGATTTATGCTATATTTTGAGCTTGCTAAAATATACTAGTCCGGATTCCGTAGAACAATTTTTTTTTATTACTATCAAGCAAATTTTTGTGAGTAGCTTCATTTTGATGAGACAAACAACAATTTTATTTGCGAAAAATCTTGAAAATGGTAGCAAACAGAGATAGAAAGGATTTAATACTAGTTATTTACAATATATAGAATATATTATTATAATTTATATTATAGAACCCAACCACAGCAATATTTTAAGTAACGTATCAGCAATATGTTATCATAATAATGTAACTTTGTTTATGAGCCTATTTCGCGCAGACGCGGCTGTAGAATTAATTAACCGCTAATATTGTATCTGTCGTTGTTTTGTATTTGTTGCTTCCATAATTTAATACTTTATCAATAATAGACGTTCCACGCGGCTCACGTAAATTATTAGAATTTTCACAAACTTAAATTAGCCCACAAAAATGGCATATGAATCTTTGATCCTACTCGTAGTATACTTTTTATCTGTGCCAAATAACATACAAATTGCTCTAGTATTTCGTGAGATAAGCTCTTTCAAAAAAAATTATCGTTTTTTTCACAATTTCATCTAAGTAGCGTCATATTCGTCTTAGCGTGGTAATTATAAAGGTATATAGCAGCCTTTTTTGATAAATAACATTTCCAACACTGCAAGAATTTTTCAAATCAGACCAGTAGTTTCTGAGATAAGCGCGTTCAAACAAACTCTTCAGCTTTATAATATTAGGTACCTACCTATAAAATATGTATATTTTGAACCTTACTACTTGATAAGGCTAAGATTGTCGGCCACTGTACAAAGGGTTGGTATATTTGGTAGTATCGTTTTACAAAGAGGTAAAGTTTGTTTGTTTGCATAGTTTCCAAATTGCTGGGCCAATTTTGTTAAAATTTAGTACACCAGTGCTAGTTAGTAGTCCTGGATGGGGAGAATATAGGATGACATAGAAAACTTTTACTGAGGAATACTGTTTTTACCGTTCTAACATACTATTGAATAGTATACAAGGTGTAATAAAACTTTAGGGTATGTATGAGTCCTCTATGTCACAGTATAGCAATATGACATACTAATATTGCTATACTGTGCCTATGTTGAGTTCAAAGTCGCAGCGCTATAAAAGAGCAACTTTTTTAACCTTTGTATGGGCGAATTCTTGACGTTTGGATGCCAGCCCATACGAATAAACTCTATAAACGGGTCCCCATACACACCCTAAAGTATTATCACTTAGTTTTATTACACCTTGTATACTATTCAATAGTATGTTAGAACGGTAAAAACAGTATTCCTCAGTAAAAAGTTTTCTATGTCATCCTATATTCTCCCCATGGACTACTAACTAGCACTGGTGTACTAAATTTTAACAAAATTGGCTCAGCAATTTGGAATTTGAGTTACACCGTGTATAAAAATAATATTTCAGGAAAATAAGAAGTCGAGTTATCATTGTGATTGTTCGGAAAACCGATAATAATCAACGAGGCCTTATCCCCTTAAGTCGCATTAAGGTTTTCCCTAAGACTTCATCATTACTCCCATTCGTTTCGAAAATGTTGTCTCCGATAGGAAAATAAAAGAAAAATCAAAATATTCTCTCTCCGATCGAAAAGATTAAGGAAAATAATTTTATATTATGACTTTGTTCTAACGACATTATGCGTGTTATAAGGTTAGACCACAGATAGTCTACATTTTGTTGTATTCACTTACCAACTGTGGGCTCTTTTTTATATATTTATAGCAGGATTTTAGAAGTAGCCCATGTTTTTTGACATATAGTAGTCTTATCTTCTCTACGAATATGCCTACAAGGTAATTTTTAGCTCTAGACGACCTGTTTATTATGAAAATAATTTTTCGATAAATAATCTATATATATAAAACTCAAAGGTGACTGACTGATTGACATAGTGATCTATCAACGCACAGCCCAAACCACTGGACGGATCGGGCTGAAATTTGGCATGCAGGTAGATGTTATGACGTAGGCATCCACTAAGAAAGGATTTTGATAAATTCCAACCCCAAGGGGTTCAAATAGGGGATGAAAGTTTGTATATAATAATACTTCTTAACGCGAGCGAAGCCGCGGGCAAAAGCTCGTTTGAAATAAATGTACTTACATAAATTAATGATGCTCCATCTAGTCTAAGAGATAATAATAATATAAAAGCAATATTTAAATAATTATAATGATGTCAAGAATTTATATCACATCTTACAGGGGTAGATATTAAAATCATAATAATGGATATATTTATTTATTTATGACACATTCTATTTACATTATCAAACCTAAGTGGCTTACAAAAGTAGAAAAGATATTACTACTACTTAATCATAATTTATTATGTAGTAATAATACCTTTACTACTTAATAGTAAAGGTATTATTACTATTACTTTTCAGCCGAATAACTACAATTAACATTCAAGGAAACTCCACAAGAATCACTGACCCACTCCCCAAGCCGATAGCAACCCTTTGGCCGTAAACAATTCGCAGACAATAAAATGATTTGTCACAAAAAGTTCAGTGTAGCGAGCTGCTAATGTCCCCAAGTTTTGTTTACTGTTATTAATTGACTGCAATCCGGGGCCAAGCGGGACCAACTTGCTCCGAACTGGGTCAAACTGGATATTACTCATATCTTGTCCGAATTGGATATTCTTGAGATGGGGTTTGTGATGTGGTGTTAATTTTTTATAAGCTTGACCTGACAGGAATTGCCAATCTTCATATCTTATTTATGCGAGACTAGACGACCGCAACTCCGTTGCGCCAAAAATCGTTTATTGCGTGGGAACCGTACTATTTTCCAGAAAAGAAAAGGGTTTCCCAATAAGGACTTTACAACTTTTTTCAAAATAGCATTAAAACCATTTCAGATATTTAAAAAAAAATTAGTAACGGATTGAAGCACAATGAAAACATTTGTTATTGGAACTCGATTTCGCTGATATGGCCACTGCAGGCACGTTTGCAGCGGTAATTCGTTGAACCCAATTTTCTATGACTCGGCCACACATTTCGGCTATTTCGCGTTTAATTTTGGCTCTGAGCTGTCTAAACGTCGTTGACTTATCCAACGACTTGACGCAGCTCCATAGAAAAAAATCTAGAGGCGTCGCACGAACGAGGCGGTCAATCGACTGGCCCATTTTTTAAGATAACACGCTCATCAAACTTACTCTTCAATAAATCGATTGTAACGTGTGCTGGGTGGCTTGTGGCATCGTCCTTTTGAAACCTCATGCTGTCCAAGTCTATAATAATATTATCTTCTAATTCAGGCCAAAAGTAATCCATAATCATGGCCAATCTGCCTGTCTACAAGGGCGAGAATTGCGATCGAAAATCGGAGTTAATGCTCTTAAAGTAGTGGCCACCGACTCCGAATTTCTGTGGTAATTTTTTTAAATTTTCAGACGTTGTTCGTTCGTGTACTTCACCATGATAAAAATGTTATGTCTACAGAATAAACTGACAGTATCAGTTTGATGTTAAATGAAAGGGTGCGTCCCCAAACTAAATTCAAAATTGTCAAGTCCCCATTGGAAAACCCTTTATCTTGATAAATGTCCTATTCGGGTTTGAAAGTGTCTCCATGACTTTCAGCAAAATTGTCGGTTTGGACGTGAAGCCAGAGGTTACCAGCTGCTGCTTCAATTGTTCAATTAAATGTTCAATTGTCCAAACATGGGAACTGTACCTCCTTACGAGTAAAAAAATCACGTTTGTTGTTGGGAGGGTGGGAGCCCTATTTTATTTTGTTTTTAGTATATTTTGTTGTTATAGCGGCAACAGATAATCACAATCTATAAAAATTTCAGAACACTAGCTATAGCGGTTTTTGAGATACAGCCTGGAGACAGACAGACGGACAGACAGACATTTAAGTCTCAGTAATAAGGTCCCAGGTCAAGGTCAAGAGGTAGATGAGGAAAGTGTGATCAATAAAAAGAAGCTATGGATACGAAAATGGAACGATAAAAATGGGAGCTACTAATTGTCTTCTGAAGGAATCAGCATTGGAAGATTCCACGGAGCTCATTAGCTCCGTGGAAGATTCCAAAAAATACTTCTAAAGTTTTAGAATGTATGAAAGTTGGATAATTTTTGCGGTAACTAATGAACTCGACTAATTCGACAGGGTCGGACTTGTTTAGCCGGTGCGCCAGTAGCGCGGACGCGTGGTGGGAGGTGCTACCTACTCGCCTGCGAAAAATATAATAAAATGGATTGGCTCCATGGGCGTACCCAGGTTCTGGGCCAGGGGGGGGGGCAAATTACCCAGGTTCTGGGCCAGGGGGCGGGGGCAAATTACGCAGATTCTGGGTCAGGGGGGGTAAATCAGATTTTTTATAAGCTAGGTGTTAATCAAGAATAAAAAATAATCATTTTTAGTTGTAAAAATATTGTATTGCAAACAAATGGCCAAAATTCGTTTCATTATTTTTAATTTATAGATGAAAGTACTAGATAATATACTTAGTAGGGATGTCAACATGATCCAGGGGGGGGGGGGGGGGCAGCTGCCCCCCCCTGCCCTCCCCTCGGTACGCCCATGATTGGCTCGACTAAATTACTTAATAATCTACTTGACTAAATTGCTAAAACAAATAGTGTTCAGACACGTTTAGCTACTAAAAAACTCGGTACTAGACTAAAGTACTGGCCTAATGCGAACTAGCCTTAACAGTGACAAAACTATGAGTATCACGAAAACCATTAGAAACTATAGAGCCGTAATATCGTATAATCGTGTTAATTTTGCTCGATCCACTACAGAACCCTAAAATCTCACTCGCAGTTAATAAGAAAATAACTGGGGTTTAGTGAGGTACAGTTACGTCTTAATGGGTAATTGTTGCACTAGATTACTTTATTAGTGATGTGACTCAACCGGGATTATGATGTCGATAAAATAATTAATTAATAATTTATGATAAATAAAAGTGAATTTTAATTGTGTGTGTTACTCGGGAGGTTGCTGAACCGATTTGGCTAATTTTAGACTTGAAATATTCGTGGCAGTCCAGAGAAGCTTTATATAGCTTAAACTATGCATAACTTCCCTTCTAATGGAAGGATTTGATGCAAAGTTTACCGGGTCATCTAGTTGATAAAATTTAAAAAATATATTATATTAGAAGTGGAAAGCTTATTTATGTATATTTCTCCGTTTTCCTTAGTTTCATGTTGTCAAATGAGATAATTATCTTACTAAAATGCAATTAAAAGTTAACTTTTTAGTGCAATTAATGAGTGAATTAAGTAGACTGTAGAACCTTTTCCCGTTGGATCGTAAAAGATTTGAAAATAATCTTTCCGAGATGGAGACATAAAAACCGTTATAATATGATAAGGTTTTGATACGCGAATAACTTTCGCCCTACTTAAGGGAAAGTTACGGACAATTTTTCGGGTTAGAAGTTTTTCGCATAATTCTGCAATAAGGCGGAATTGGGGTCAGAGGATACACTTCGGTACCTGCATATTTTATATCAACTCACATTGCGTATCAAAATGAAAAATTATGAAATATGGCCCTTCTCGCCTTTGCACCTTTGATATTGTTATTAGTTTCCCTTTGATATTCAAAACGTAGGAGAAGGTTTTTGTACTTATGTGAAAAATATTCGGTTCTTGGTCAACTTTTATGCAGTTTCAGTCCCAGCGAATACATTGTTAAAATTATAATTATTCAAAAACATAAGTGGTATTTATTTGAAAATATTATTTTACTATGTATACTAGTACAATATACTACCTTAACCGTTTTCGAAGCGGTTACGAAGTACTAAACGATTTGCAAAGCATTTACTACCACAAATGCATTTCTAGAGATGTATTTTAAGGTAATTTTGCAAGATTTTTATCGAGATGCGTCGACGTGCAACGTCACATCACTACCGCGGCTATAAGATTGACGGTCCGTGCGATAATGCGAGCGTTACATTGTTAACGAGTTCTGGAGGTATACCCTACCTACCCTACCTACACCTACCTACTACATACTACCTATCTTGATTAAGTACTTTATTTCATGTGCGAGTATTCCTATACTAACCTGACCTTTAAAAGAAGTACTAACTTTACTAAGTCTGATCACTGGCAAATCTAGGTTAAGCCTATTTCTGGTATTCCTACAATGAATTTTTAGCTTTAAAACATAAATTTTAGCTTTAAAACTTTTAGCTTTAAAACATAAATTTTTTCTAGCATATTATATTACATTATCCAAAATGTATTCAGAAGCAAAAGTTAGAATACCAATTTCTTTAAATTTATCTCTCAGATACTCAAAAGAAGACATTTTATAAATAAAACGTATGTCTCGCTTCTGCAGTACGAATATTATTGAATTAATGTCAGCAGCGATTCCCATAAAAGGATTCCATATGACATTTAAAAGCTTAATCTCAAAAGATCTGTTTCATACAAAAATCTTAGACGCTGATATTATGTTTTAGTACGAAAATACGGTTTTTTTTAAACAGAAAAGTTGCTGCAGTAGAAAAAATACTTTATACTGCGAAGTGCTGCAAATGGAGGAATATTAATTAGTTTACTATACGTACAAATACATAATATTAAGTAATGTCAAATATTAGATTTTAAATGTAAAGCAACCGCTGAAGCAATTTTGGTGTAATTTGATATTGATACATCCCGAGAAGGGACAAAGTTTTCCTCCAGGAAAAATGTCACGACAGCGAACTTGCGAGCAACTGCTCCCAGAAAGCGCGTTAAAACTGTTTTCTCATTAAAATGTTCTTCCACAAATTAGCGGACTTTTGTCGAGAAGTTCGCAAGGCATGTTAAAAATGTATGTCAGTTCAGCCCTTCAGGTAACAGTTATGTCAGCCTCATTAAAAAAAGCCCTTCACAAGAGTTTGCGAGAAACGTAAGCGACGAGTTTATTACTAGGTGACGACTGACGCCGCAGTTCCGTTGCGCCAAAAATCGTTTATCGCGTGGCAACCGTACATTTGCACGAGATGAAAAGTATCCCATGTTCTTTTCCGGGAATTAAAGTATCTCCATGCCAAATTTCAGCAAAATCGGTTCAGCGGTTTGGGCGTGAAGAGGTTACAGACAGACAGACACAATTTCGCATTTATAATATTAGTATGGATGTTGGCTGTTACTCTGTTGCAAAATTCGTTTATATTGGGAAAACTGTGCCTTTTACTGGGTTACATATTATTCGATTTCCTTTCCCGGAACTTAAAGTTTAGTCATACCAAATTTCATCATCAAAATCGGTTCAGCGGCTTGTCCACAAAGAGGTATAACAGACAGAAAGACACACTTTTACATACAGATGGTCTTTGCTCGCTTTGGCCACGGAAGTACCGCAGAACTCTACATTTGCTCCTACGCAAATACCAGCTTGCCAAATGAGCTACTCTCAGTTACTAGAATATTTCATGTGAATTCAATTTCTAAGGTTGGATTGCACCAGAGGCGTGGTTAAAGTTAAAGTTATGATTATAGTTATGGCTAAATTTAACTTTAACTTTAACCTTAACTATGACCAGAGAAATTGACAGATGACAGCTGGTCCAACAAGGTTATAAATAAACGTGGGCGGGGGCGCCGCTGGTAAGGGAGAACTGTCAAAAATGGCGTTTTTGTATGATGGCAGCGTTAGTTCCTTTTTCGTCACGTGCATTTAAAACCTTGTCGAGCTCTATGGTTATGGTGAAATATGGCGTCTTGATGGCGTCCATTTTTAACTTTAACCAAAGATTTGACATTTTGCATTGTAGTTAAAGTTACAGTTAAACTTAGCTGGTGCAACCCAACCTTAGAAGCATAAAATAGGTATTTACTTACGCAAATACGCACACATTTACACACAAACCGTACTTTTTTAATATGAATGCAAAAGAATCATTAATAATAATTAAGACATAGCTTATAAGCTTGTCTTGATGTATGTTAATTGTTGCTGTCTAATATTTTGTGTGTTCTGTAAATGTAGATGTAAAACTAAAAAAGGTATTTGGGCTCGTCCGGGATTTGAACCCGGGACCTCTCGCACCCTAAGCGAAAATCATACCCCTAGACCAACGAGCCAACTGACAACAATATCGAAATTATACCAGTGATAAAATTATAGTGTTTAGAATTGATATAATATAAACTGATCCCAGCCTACCTAGCATACGCCAATGAGATATCTCACTCTCGAGATAATTAAATTTTGACATTATGAGACGAGTAGTTACTCGTCTCATAATGTCAAAATCTCGACATTATCTCGACCAAACTGTATAAAAATGCGTTATTTCGATGATAGATATACGCGAGAAAAAATGTTTGTCATGATAGGGTGAATAGAGATGAAGAGACAAACCATCAAACATCGAGAAAACATGTAGAGTGAGATATCTCGTTGGCGTATGCTAGGTAGGCAGATAACTGCGTAGTAGACTCCCTTTTGAATAGTTGCCTTTTACACGCTTAAAAGCTAAAGCAGTGGTCATCATGCCCAACCTTTTCTTTATACGGACCACAAACACGTTTTGGTCTTGCTGTCGACCTTTTCGTTCGTTTTGGCGGAGACCACAAATTTTTAAGTCCAATCCAATCGGTACCGTCATGCCAATTGGACGATAGGAAAGATGGTGTATGGCCACCATAACGTCGGCACGGGTCGCTATACTACTGTAAAGTGTGTTCATAAAGTGGCATTTTATTTGAATTTTTGTCGGACGCGGCCGCGCGGTGCGCGCCGTGCGTAGTTCGGAAAACACCTTTAGTGATGGTTAAAATAATGTTACAATATTGATAATCGTGCTGATATTAATTTAATATCTCGACCATAAAAAATTAGCTACGCGCCGACGTGGTTACGATCGTAAAACTTGATAACCGCGTATCCGATATACACCATAGTCGAGTACAAAAACTTGTTACATCACAGATTTTTTTTAATATCTTAGATGCTGGTGATAAAAGTCTTTGTTCAGCAGTGGGAGTTGGGACAGTTTAGGCTTCATAATATAATAAAAATGATAAATAGAATAGATGCTGGTAATCAAATATATAAATATCAGAATACTTAAATATCAGAAATCAACGAGTTGTAACTACAACCGGGAATGCCGTGTGGGTTGCACCAGAGGCGTAGTTGAAGTTAAAGTTAAGGTTATCGTCAAATATGGCGTCTATAATGGACTTTTACTAGGGACAGTTCATTTGACTTTTTGTAATGGTTAAAGTTAAAGCTAAATTGAGTTGATGCAACCCACTCTAAGTGAAAACGATACAGTAGAGCAACATTTGAAAGAGAGATCTCCTCTCGTACGCTATGCACCGGCGTTCTACTCCTCTACCGTCTTACGATTATTTAACCAACTCGACGCGGATTTTAAGTAGTTAGCTACTACAGACAGCTACAGATACAGATTTTACTTTCACTACACACGTTTCATTATACAAACAGCCTACGTATTTATCAGATCCAATTTTTTTATCACATTAACAACCGGCTCGTTGGTCTAGGGGTATGATTTTCGCTTAGGGTGCGAGAGGTCCCGGGTTCAAATCCCGGACGAGCCCAAATACATTTTTGTAATTAATTAATTAATATCTCAAAAGAATAAACAAATGTTATCCGCAACTCCGACCGTAAATTTTTCGGGAAATAAACTATCCTAATATTATGTGCTTTTCCAGCCCCTCTAGCATACGCCAACGAGATATCTCGTGGATATCTTACTCTCGAGCGTAGTGATATTGTCGATATCGTTAAATATCTCTTTTTTGCTAACATGCATACGTCGAGACTCGGGAGATAAATTTCTAGTTCGTATAATAAAGTTCGTTAGTATATAGACAACAATAGCACATATAAAAAAAACCAAAATTATCTCTAATTTTGACGACAGGCATACGAGAAAAAATTTATGTCATGTTAGGGTCAATAGAGATAAAGAGATAAACCAGTTAACATCGAGAAATCGTGTAGAGTAAGATATCTCGTTGGCGTATGCTAGCACTCTATGTCAAATTATCATAATATTAATACGCGAACGAAAAACTTTGTAACCCTTTTTACGAAAAATGGGGAAACGTAGGTGCATGAAATTTTGCACAGTTATATTTTTTAAGGTGAAGGAGTGCATCGAACTAATATTATTTTAAAATTATACTTTTATCATAATTTTTTTTAACAAATAAAAATATTACACACACTACAACACACACACACATGAAAAATGACAGATTTTTGAGTGACAAGCCTATACATACGAATTATACTCTTTTATTTATGGTTGAAGTCTGTTGACAACAAGTTGACAAATTGAAAATGGATTTTAGTTTTTTTTTATTGAATCTGAGATACTATTAGACAATGCTTACACGGCCAGTCTGAGATCAGTTAAGTCCCAGAGACAAGAGTTGAAAAAAATATGATAAAGTCAATATTTTTTACAAAATATAGGTAGTTAAGTAGTCCTAATGTCGCTGAATAAGGTCGAATTTCGACCATTGGGCGATCTCTAGTTTTATTAAAATCGCTTTGAGTGTGAAGAGATAGACATATAATATACTTATAGTTAATAAAATCTGGCGTTACTTTGCGGAAATCCATAGCTTAAAATTTAGTATGTTATTATTTTTAGCAATATTCCGCGAAATAAATCTCAACCTGTAAGTAAATGAGTGAGTGTACGCATAGGCTCCTCTCCCACACTGCCCATGTGTACACTCGCATGCAAGAACCTGCAAACACCACCACCACACAAGAGATAATGTTAGCAAAATTCGTGCAAGGCATCTCAAATGACAAACTTGGGGCGAAACATGGGGCGAAACATGCATGTTGGATGCATGTTTCGCCCCATGTTTCGCCCCAACACCGGAGCATCCTCAGTATGTTGACTCTACGAACAACGACTGCTTCCGTCTGCTTGACGGACGTGTCAAGCAGACGGAAGCATATTGATGCCATAAGTAGAGATGATAATCTAGAATTTTCTAGGCCGATCTAGAAATTCTATCAATTCAACTCCTGCATATCGGACGATCTGTCCCGTGGGAAATCGGACGCGACAGGAACTTATCTGCAATGCATCGGATCTTGCTCAGTTGATCCTAAATTCAATTTTTTTCTGACGCAGTTGATAATTGCGTTTAAAATACATATACTGCCGTAATAATGCGCGGTTGTAGCCTCAAATTTGAGGGGGCAGAAGGGGCCAAAGAGTGTACTCCTTGAGAGGATTTAAATCTAAAAATAGTATGTGGGTTAAATAATACATTACTTACTAAAATAATAATAATAGGTAAACATTGGATAGCTGTAACTTATAGTTCGCAATTGGATATTTAACCCTCCGTGTACTAGGTGACTAATCTCGCCATGCTGTACTAGGTGGGGTATGATATACCCCAACAATAAAAGGTAGTTAAATCTGAAAAATAGTTCTTCATGATTGTAAAATAATAAGTAATATATTTAAATAACTAATAATGAATTGTTTTATATAAAATAAATTCAATTTTACATATACATTTTATAAGCAAAATTACAAAAACTTGACTTTTTCTTCAAACTGTAAACTATAAAATCTTTTCTACTGTACAAAAATCAAATGGTACCTATTACAATCAAATTCTTCAGAATTTCTAAGACTATAGTATATCTAGTTTTAACCTATTGAAAATATAAAATTAAAATAAATAATATAAAATAGATATTGATCACTTAAGTTTCCGTAATATTGACAGTTATTTAGACACAAAAATTTGTATGTCACATACATAATATGGACATATAATATATTTTGCAAATGTGCCCAGTATTCCTACTATTATTATAGGGCATATCCGGTATCCCTGATTTGATCTTCATTACTAGCCGATTCTTGTTAGGAATTCATTAGCTCAGCGTTACAATCATCATCTTCTTCGGTCAGTGCTCAAAAAAAATATTTTTTTCAATAACCAAGACATTTTTAATCTAAACCTATACCAGAAAATAATATTTCATCAAAATAAACAAGTCAATAAATAAAAACAAAAGTGATTAAGTATACTTATCTTTTTTGCTACGTGCTGTACTAGGTGGGGTATGTGATACCCCAGCGCACTTTAAGCACATGCCACAGAATTGGTGACAAACATAGGACTCATTATTTGGCAGGAATTAAAGCAGCATCAACGTCTCATTTGCAGCTACTGAGAAAACCAACTCGCACGCTTTATTCGTTTAAAAATGGTATCAATTTTCTGAGCGCTGGGGTATGTCATACCTACAATCTCATCAATCAATCATACGTGGGAGAGTCATGCTTCGGCATGAATGGGCCGGCTTGGCTGGAGAAATACCACGTTCTCACAGAAAACCGGCGTGAAACAGCGCTTGCGCTGTGTTTCGCCGAGTGAGTGAGTTTACCGGAGACCCAATCCCCTTCCCTATTCCTTTCCCTACCCTCCCCTATTACCCTATTCCTTCTTAAAAGGCCGGCAACGCACCTGCAGCTCTTCTGATCCTGCGAGTGTCCATGGGCGACGGAAGTTGCTTTCCATCAGGTGACCCGTTTGCTCGTTTGCCCCCTTATTTCATAAAAAATCTATATGTAATAAATATTATAAATAAAGATACATAATATTATAAAATTAATAAGCAGTTAAAATTAGCAAGTGACTTTACTCCTCAGATGGATATTTTACAATTATTAGCATTTAGCTACGGTTACCTTCTCTTCAAGATTTGAAACTAGTTCTAATCTTGCATGTTATTTAATGACGTGACGTCACGTGACATTGTATGTGTGTGTGTGTGTGTGTGTTTGTGTATGTGTGTGGGTGTGCGTGTGTGTGTGTAGGTGTGGGTGTGTCTTTGACGTCATACTTTCACTTAGACGAAGCTATTCTGACCAGTATTGAATGTACTCATCAGCCGGCTCGTTGGTCTAGGGGTATGATTCTCGCTTTGGGTGCGAGAGGTCCCGGGTTCAAATCCCGGACGAGCCCTGCTTTTACCACTTTTACTTTAGCAGAAAAGTTACCGATTCCGTACGGGGCATTATTTTGGTTGAAACCCTATTAAGGTGGCATTAGAATGTAGTATTAAATTTAGAGTCTGTTTCACCGCTTACTGATCAGTGCCGGATAGGCTATCCATAACTTATGTGACAAAATATAGAGTATGGCTATCCGGCACTTATCGGTTAGTGGTGAAACAGCCCATTAAAATATTATTGAAATTATAGTTACTAATAGGAATATTACTTAGCGGATACGACCAATATTTGAAATTTAATTTCATCAGCATTCAGAGTAAAAAGGTTTGCCTTTTTCAAACTCTACATTTTCGCTTCAGCCGCTTCTTGAAATTACAGAAATTGCAGTAATATTCAAAGAAACGTGGACTTAAAACGAGTATTTGCTAAAAGATTACATATCAAAATTCACCCCAACCATACTTTCATAATAATATTATAAATGCGAAGGTGTGTCCGTCTCTCTGTTACCTCTACACGTCCAAACCACTAAACCCATTTTGCTGAAATTTGGCATGGAGATATTTTGAGACATAGGACACTTTGCATCCCGGAAAAATGTACGGTTTCCGCACGATAAACGAATTTTGATGCAACGGAGTTGCGGGCGTCATCTAGTAATGGGATAAAACCCACGAACAATAAAAACTAGTAGTGGGGGATTGAAAATCAGAGGCTTTTTTATCATGTTTATGAATGATACATTAAATTATTTTGTCAAAATTCAATCCTTTTGGTTTATTTTTTACTGAAATAGTTCTCTCAACCTCTGACGACCTACAGAAGCTTCGCGACTCCCCATGGAATCGCGACCCACAAATTGAAAAACACTGGTTTAGCTCAACAAACAGGTAGATAATTCGACCGCACTACTGGATCACGGCAATAACTGCCATAATTACGGCGATAATGGCGGAACAACGCACATTCATTACACAAATTAAACAATTAAACAAAACGCTGTTGACTGATATGACTGTAATCACAGCGACCGACCACTGAATATATGTAGCATTGAAATAGAAACTCTCATTTGGTAGCTCTAATTATGATTCCAGTTACTGACATAAACATGCAACGAAAATTGTATTATCAACCCGACAACCAACTGAAAGTACGATACGGTTACTGAAATTTAGGGTCAATGCAGACTGCATTTCTAAATTTGTATGGATTTGACAGACTTCGTGTGACGTCATGCAAATCTGTCACTTCGATATAAATAATTTAGGGTGCTATTTAAACGGTTAGAAAAGTATTGAAATATTTGTGAGCAGAAATATGTAATTGGTAAGCTAAAATTGATAGTTGGACAGCAACTTGTGTTCAGCAAATATTTGTAAATCAGTCTGCAATATATTATTAATTATTATATCATTCTGAACAGCAGTATTTTTTTTGACAGCTGAGTATTTATCAAAGCTGCAATGAGTGGCCTATACTTAATTAAATTTTGGTAAGCACTCACAGAATAAGCAAAAAATTTTGGATTTATTTTTTTGTTTGGGCGCGAGCGAGCCCCCCTTTTGTTTTATGACGGTCGCCGGCTGCTGCCGCAGCACGCTCGCTCGGCTCCCTCTGTGTTGTGGTCTAAGTTCTAACCTAACCTACTTTTGGACTTTCTGTGATTTGTTTTTGTTTTGGCGGGGGGCGGGCCTGCTTCAGTACCTATCCGTGGTAAGTAGGCCTTCTGTTAAGTCTTTATTTATTAATAAAATAAATAAATAAATAATGAAATGAAATAAAATACTGAAATGTTTTCTCTCCTGACCGAATGTATAATCTTGCCGACCAAGTAATTATTCTGTCGAGTGACTGTTTATTTTGCAGATATACATATAATAAAACTCGCTGCCAGTTATGTTTTTAAATTGCTGACCATTGTCATAATTATTTACAGAACACCAATTGGAGCCTGATTTTAATTATTGCTAACAAAATCTTTGTTAGCTGACCAAATGATTTATTAACTGTTTTTTCTTACAAACCAAATTTTTAAATGGCATACGCAATTAATTACTTCTCAATAATTTAGAAAGGCATCTCCACTTCGCGTTGCGGTCTTAATTGACCCTTAGAAACCTGGGAGTGTATTTCGTAGTATTTCAACACAATTGCAACGACCATTGGCTGTCAAAAAGGTATGGACTTATCGTAAATGCACACCCTCAGAACCAAAGCATAGTTTACCAGGTATTGCATACTAGATGACTAGAAAAAGCAATCCTTGGATGTCCTGTCTCGTCTAAAAAGTATCTGCACACCAAGTTTCGTCTAAATAGGTTCAGCTGTTTAAGCGTCAAAACGTAACAGGACAGGCAGTATCTCTCTGCCTGTCCATTTGTTACTTCATCAGTCCGATAGACACGATACACTTTCGCATTTAGAATATTAAGTAAGAATATTAAGGGCCTGTTTCACCACTTTCTGATAAAGTACCGAATAGGCTATTCACAACTTTTTGGACAGATTCTCCATACTTGATGTGTCAAGTTAAGTGGTGAATTGCCTATTCGGCACTTATCAGGAAGTGGTGAAACAGACCCTAAGGATTGTAAAATCTTATTCCTTGTATTACTAGTAAGCTGTAAGCATAAACCAAACCATTGGTTTGGTTTAAATCCAAAAAATGGTTTGAAACCAAAAGATTCAGCCAATAATTCGCCAACATACCAACGACCATTGCCACAATCTCCGTCAGGACCCCCGCAGCTGTCAACGGACGCCCTCATCATTTCGATGTCAAGTGATCGACAGTAAATTAAAAATTGTCCGCCAGACCCAATCCAGTTGATTGCCGTCGTGGCGAGTGTTTACCCGATTGCTGTAAATGGGTTACGTCACTTACGTTTTATTGATAGCGTGTAACTAAACTAGCTTTTTATGAGTTTTTACTTTTTAGCGTTCAGTGATGGGATTTCTGAATTCATACTTTACTAATATTAAAAATGCGAAGTGTGTCTGTTTGTCCGTCTGTCTGTCTGTAGGTTACCTCTTCACGCCCCAACCGCTGAACCGATTTTTCTGAAATTTGGTATGAAAATACTTTGTGTTATAATAGGACACAGGATATTTTCCATCCCGGAAAAATGTACGGTTTCCGCGCGATAAACGAATTTAGCCACAACGGAGTTGCGGGCGTCATCTTCTTTCTGAATATTCAGATGTTTATGGTGACATTTGAAACGTTATAAGTTATAACTGATAAGTGATAACATACTGAAACGTACGAATTAATAAAAACTACATAATATTATTACCACATAAAACTCCTGTATGTGTAAATTAGTTTCATATGCATCTGTCAGTTGGCTCGTTGGTCTAGGGGTATGATTCTCGCTTTGGGTGCGAGAGGTCCCGGGTTCAAATCCCGGACGAGCCCTGCTTTTAATGTAACGATTTTAGTAAACGTTATGTAAAGGTAGGCTTTGAAGCTTTTTCAGACGATCTTTACTTTTCTAGTGACAAAAGTTTTTTTTTTAAAGAAAATATCAAGAAACAGCTTATGACCGACTGACCACTGCCCTTGCAGGCTTGGAGATCTTACCACTAGATAAGTTTCAGATTCATTCTCCATCCTTGAAACCTCCAAACTTATTGGCCTCCGGCAACTAATACAACGGAAAATCCATTTTACGCTTATTCTAGTACAATTAGTGGTATTTATTCAGCAGTGTTGCCTTAGGATCATACCCACATGAGGCGTAACGAAACGTAACACGACGATGTTTAATAATTAATAATTATAATGGTACAATATAAAATAAAATATAGCCCTAGTATATCCCACAACCTGTACATTTTGTGGTACACTTTATGCAAAAACCATCACGCCTATTGATTTGTGCTTTAAAAATTTACGGTAGTAATTTTTATTTATCGTCAGTTTAAATAGAAGTCTTTGTTATTTATATGATATGTAGATGTGTTATCATCAGTCAATCAAGGTGTGACGACGCGAGCCCTCACAAAGCTCGGCTTTTAGCTAGTAATTATTTGTATGTCAAACGGAGTTACACTAACTTTTCAATTTCATATTATTTATTGTTCTTAAGCGCAATACACATTAAAACAATTTGTAACGTCTTGTTTCCGTATGATTTAGCTCCATGCTAAGTATATTTCAGTAATTGCTTAGCAATTAATATGCCACACTGCGGCTTTTGGGAAACTAAAGCTTTTTCAATATAATTACGAGGAGCCGTGGCCCATTTTGTCGAAAACGAATCCTTAGATATTGTCAGAGACTCATCGATGGCCTTGCCAGGAATTAACTAAGCACTTTGTAAAGAAATAAATTATTGGTTATAACTTATAAAATTACTTATAGCTAAAGGCAATTTACTACAACAAAAATTGATTTACAAATTAAATTATATAGGAACATTTTAGGTCCCTTTTACGTCGACATACAATTTTTATAACAGAACGGTGAAGGCCAGACGAGTTTACGGCCTCATTATTTAACCACGAACCCAAATATGTGGCCCATAAGAATGTGAGTGTTCCATATTATGTAACTACATGCTGTGTACCTGTGTAGTGGAATTAAGCCTATTGTGGGGTTAAAATTATATAGTTACTGTTAAAAGGACATATTTGTTTGTTGCGTAGAAAATTTGAAAAACTACTGAATAATTTTTAATAATTATACACTTTAGAGAGCTATAATAACATCACAAGGATAATTTTGCCCTAAGATATTCTACAGGTTTTGAGATTTTTCCTTTGCGAGTCACGGATAACATTACTATTAAAACATACTTTAATAATTTTCTAAGATTTAAAATTCTTGTTTATTCCAATGATTTTAAAGTAATTTTGTATGTTTATTGGATATGACTTTAGAGAATGGGTCCATTCTATAAAGCACTAGCTGCCCGGCAAATGTTGTTTTGCCATAAAATGATTTTTCCTTTTTTTCTGCTTTTCTCTTTAAGTTTTTTCTAATTTTTTTTCTATGGACCTCACGGAGCCCGAGCCCTTTTCAACGAATGCAAAACTGTGGAAATCGGTTGGTGCGTTCAGGAGTTATAGCGTCAGGAACGAAAACCCGGCTTATTTTTATAATATACTAGCTGTCCCGGCAAACTTTTCTTTGCCATATAAAGTATTTCGCCCGTATTATTTTATTGAAGTGACTAAATAAGTATGTCACCATGGCAACGTCCACCGCTATCCCGTCGCACAAACAATAGTCGCCGTAAGTCTCGAGTTGTAATAATTTACTATTATTAATTCAACAAATGCACTTATCAATATAATAAGTACCCAGTAGCCGATTCTCAGACCCACTGAATATGCATATAATCTATATATATAAAACTCAAAGGTGACTGACTGACTGATTGACATATTGATCTATCAACGCACAGCCCAAACCACTGGACCGATCGGGCTGAAATTTGGCATGCAGGTAGATGTTATGACGTAGGCATCCTAAGGATCCAGCTAAGAAAGGATTTTGATAAATTCCAACCCCAAGGGGTTCAAATAATATGAAAGTTTGTATATAATAATACTTCTTAACGCAAGCGAAGCCGCGGGCAAAAGCTCGTATGCATATAAAATTTGGTTGAAATCAGTAAAGCCGTTTCGGAGGGGTACGCGGCCTAACATTGTGACACGAGAATTTTGTATATTACAAGATTCAGATCAGTCTCAGATGTCTGCAAACATCTATTTTTCTTCTATTTGATTGGTCTACATGTATCGGTGGAATTAGAACAAAATTTATTAATTCTTATTGGATTTTGAACACAACTTTCCAAATCTGCTTTACAAAACATTAAACAATCCATCCACTCGCCACGATTTCGCTCATCCGTTTTCATAAAATTGAAGTAAATATCGTTCATGATGTACGATTCTAAAGTTCTCTCTACGCCAGCTCTGGCTAGAGCTTCGGGCTGTGTTAATTTCCGTTTGTTTCGCTTTGTTCTGTCTGTATTAGATTTAAGATGATGTTATCATAGCCATATGGAAATTATGTGCTATAAAAATTTAATAAAAGTTGGAAGTCGTAAGATATATAATTGTAATATTCTGATCGTGTGAAAAGGTAACAGACGAACCTTTTACCTTTTCACGCCTAAGTCACTGAACCGAAATTAATAAAATTTGGTACAGATATACGTTAAGACTGAAGAAGACGACTCACCCAAAATTTACGATTTTATAATTCATTTTTATACTTGTAAATAAGCCCCGTATTGTTTCTTTTTCTAAAATTAGATACTACGTTATATTTCCAAGAATTCGATCTGAGCAAAAACACGATATCCTAAAATTTTCTCGATAGAAAAAAATGACAAAGATGCATCTAATTTTCACGAACTTTTCATTTATTGCCATAACCGTGCATTGAACTAAGTTAATATTTTAACACATTGTATAAAACTCTATCATTGAGAAACCGACCTAGCGGATTTTTAAAATATTGTATATTTATCGAGTTATTGAGAAAAAAACTAATTTGGCGATGAATCCGCGTCGTCCTTTTTCACCTGGCATATGAAAGAGGGGCGCGAGTGTGAAGAGAGAAGGACGATGTTTAATTTTTTGGGTTAGTTTTTTTTTTTTTTTTTTTATTGTTTATTAGGGTAAAAAAACAATATCACAATATAAGATACGTTTACACACAGTCTTACTCTATACATATAAGTAATTGTGATATCCACATCATTTACCACATATATAAAATGTAAAATGTATTTAAGTTTAATTATAAGTAGTTGAGATTTTAACCTTGATTGATTAGCAGGCGGCACCCTAGCCCTACGACATTAGGTCTTGGGATCAGTGACAAGTACCACTAGGGTGCCGTATGCGAGATCAATCTAGTTTACAAACAGTACCTATTTAGTATCATGTAGTTAATTAAAATTACTTTAAGTAATAACGTATAAGGCTGCTTTTGATTTTTACAAGCTTATTACAAGATCAAAGCCAAACAACTAAACAAATTCTAGTATCAAATAAAACGAAAAGATTTACAGGATCTAACAGTTTAAAGTAATACCTAATTACTAGGAGTTAACAATCAAAGCTATGCGTTTGTCTGTGTTATGTGTACCTTGGTTTGCCATTTATGAGTGTGTGGCACCCTAGCCCTGCGACACGAGGTCATGGGATCAGTAACTAAGGCTATAAGTTAACATATTGTGTTATTTTTATATAAATTTTAAAAAATATACAATATGTAGGCACCAATTAATAACACGTGTAAGTGCACAATACCTGCGGTAAGACATATGAGAGTTTGTTTGAGTTTATATGTGTGCTAATTGTGTTTATCATCGTATTTTGAGTGTGTGGCACCCTAGCCCTACGACATATTATTGAGATCTTGGGATCGGTGACGATGACCACTAGGGTGCCGTATCCTGTTTCTGTATATGTTTAACACACTACGCACGAACATTTCGCGAAATATCTTAACAATACAGTTTTATCATTAAGTGACACTAGTGATATTTATTTTAGAGAGTTCCTCTGAGAGCAGTTTTTTAAAAGCAGTGGCTTTATTGGCATTAATATCTATATGGTTAAAGTGTCTGTTGTATAAGGCAAGCATATGATTAGTTGGTGCACGGAGACCTGCATTAGTACGTGATAATCTTGTCGCAAATACTTCAGAAACAGCACGACAAGCTCTTTTGTGTGTTCTGAGAGGCACTCTGTAACTAAGGTCATTTACAATATCGATACAGTCATATTTATTGTGGCAGATGTCATACAATAACATCATCTGAAGTTGCATTCTTCTACATTTTAAGCTTAGTAATTTATACTTTTCTAGTAACTTAGGGTACGATAGGTAGTATAACCGACACTTATATTGCACACAACGTAAGAAACTTTTCTGCACTTTTTCTAGGTAGTGTGAGTATTCTGCGTACATCGGATCCCATATACATGAAGCATATTCTAGTTGTGAGCGAATTAAGGTTTTGTATAAATATAGATATGTACTAGGTCGTTTGAAATCGTTACTAGCTCTTAATACAAAACCGTACATCTTAAAAGCTTTACTGCAAATAGTATCTACATGAGTGTCCAGCGTCAACTTGGCATCCAATATAACCCCAAGGTCACGAATAGTGAAGACTTTTTCTAAATTATGGCCATCTATGGAGTAGTTATGTATTATGGGTCGACGTTTTCTAGTAAAAGAGATCGTTTTACATTTATTTAAACTTAGCTGTAATTTATTGGCATCACAATAGTTTGCAAATCTATTAAGATCCTCCTGAAGCCTCCTCTGGTCATCAGCATTGTCGTTAGTTAGTTGCCCTGTTAAACCTTCGGAAGGGCAAAGGATAGTTTTATTTCTGAAAATATAAGGTGTGGAAACAAATGGCGCAACTTAATTGCAGCCTGCAGACAATAACTAGACGTGATAGTATTTTTAAAACACGAGACGGTTCATTTTTAGAACCAATTTAGGGTCCCAAAATATGCCCGTCGGAAATTGTTTCGGCATTTAATAATATCGATAAAATTCCGAAGAATTCAGTTATCGACCTGATAACATGCGATGTATTGTTAGAAAATAAAATAACATTTATCATTTCGTTATCCGCGGAATTTATGGGGTCGTAAATTTAATATGGCGGGCGATATTTGTTGAAATATTTGTGATAAACCGTCTGCTCCGGATTTCAGTTGCTGAGGAAATGTCTCTTTTCTTTTTCCCCGATTATCGTTTAAGTACCCGGTAGTGGATATCAATTTGTATCTATTGTTTCAGTGGTCAGTTTGTTATCAGATATATCATAATATTATATCCCTTACATAATATTAGTTTTTTTTTTTAAACTTCGGCAATACTAAAACATTTACTTGAAATTTTTATAGCCAAGTTTTTGGTGATTCAATAAAAATTATACATTCGTCATCATCTTGATGAGTGGCAGACGGCAGTCTTCGGCAGAGCGTTTTGCGCGTTCCTTTCTGCCGCGCACAGTAAAACCTGGAACGAACTGTCGCCAGAATTATTTCCGTACCAATACGACCTGCAAACCTTCAAGAAGAGAGCGGATTCCCTCTTAAAAGGCCGGCAACGCGCCTGCAACTCTTCTCATTTTGCGATTGGGTTGGGTGACGGTAGTTGCTTTCTATCAAGTGTCCCGCTTGCACGTTTGTTATAAAAAAAAAACTTGTGGAGCTTGTTTTTTGTTTTTGATTTGAACATAGCAACCGACATTCTTTTCAACCATTTGATGAAATTATGCCACGAATCACGATACGTCACGTCTGTAGCATGCGAGAGAAGTGAAAGGTGTTGCGTGATGGAACTGGTTTTAAAACATTATCAATTTGTGATAGTATATTTCAGTTCTCGCATCAGCTGGCTCGTTGGTCTAGGGGTATGATTTTCGCTTAGGGTGCGAGAGGTCCCGGGTTCAAATCCCGGACGAGCCCAAACACTTTTTTTTACCTAGAACTTACTACTTACATTTTTTCGGAATAAAACGTATCTTATGTCCTTTCCAGGAACTCAAAGTATCTCCATACCAAATTTCAGCTGAATTGGTTCAGTGGTTGTGTACTAGTGTTATTTGGATTACAGTACCTATAGAACTTTTGTGTTCATCACTTATAATTATTGTAAGTACTTTTGTTTACATCTATTTATTAGCAAGCTACCAACGCAAAGTTAAAAGAACATCGGTACAGGCGCTTTGTAAAACAAATTAAAGCCAAATTCATCGCCGAAACGTCTCACAAAACTCGCAAAAGTTATAAGCAGCGCCATGCCTACTTCAAACTCGACAAAGAGATTAAAGGCAAGTTTAGAAAAGTAATTAACGACCACGTGTCCCGGATTCGTTGCCTGATAGCTCCAGATTGTCCTGAGGGTTCTTAGCTCCTGGAATTACCCAAAATATGCTGGAAATTTCGCCTGGTGGTTGATAATGGTGAGGTTAAACCGTCTGCAGATATTTCGGAAATATGATCTGCTCTATCCCCTATCTGCTTCCTAAAACACTTAGGCGATCCATAATAATATTTGTGAAAGTGTGTCTGTCTGTCTGTCCGTTACATCTTTGAGTCCGGGGAAAAAGGACATAGGATAATTTTATGCCAAAATCTGTGCCCGCGCGATTTTTTTTGGCTCAATGGTGTTTCGGGCCGTGTGGACTGGCTCTAATTAATTGTTCTTCCCCTGAAATTCACAGATATTCTTGGTCCCATGAATGAACCATTAAGTCTTAAATCAAATTTCACCGTACGTATAGTACACCGTGAAAATGTCTGCCCGAGATAATTCTGTTAGTAGATCATGAAAGATATATCGAGGGACAATTTCTGGGATAATTTTTACCCCGGGTCCGCTTTTAATTTGATTTTAGCCCAATTAGGGTTAACGTTGAGAGCTCGTTGATATAAGATGGGATGCTTTATGTCTGTGTGATACATATAGTAGAGGGGTCCATGTTGCTTAGTGATTTAAAACGTGGCTCTTTACTCGGAGGTCGTGGGTTCGATTCCTCCGCTGTTTCCCAGTCGTTTGGTTAGGTCAATGCAAGACAAGAAAGACGATCCATGTGACATTGGGTAATGGGCATTTAAAAAAGTTGATTTTTTTAGCGTAAGACTTGTGTATTACGCACACACTCGTCCACTATAAAATTACAGTGATCGTGCCGACCTTATGTTTATCTTATAGGTTTGTAGTAATGCAAGACAAGAACTACTATTGGCTTGTTCGTATCTCCTCTTTCTCTACCCGTGTTCATTTTATAGTTGGATAGGGAATGCCTAAGAATGCTTTATTCCTCTACATCTCTCGTCTACGTTGTAAAACAGACCTTTTATGTGTCGGTTAAGTACTGAAACGAGCTCGCTATGCTGTCTTGCGTTTCGCTCAAATTTTCATCAGATTTTACAGCTTTATTCATTAAAATACAGACTCTAAAATTTGGTCTCATGATTGAAGATTTTAGTAATATTTGGTACTACTAATATATATTCTGTGGTAATATTCGAGTTTAGACATCTATATTATTGCTAAAAGTAATTCACCATCTTCGTGCAGTGATTAAAGTTTAAATTAAAATGGATATTTGAGAATATCTAAATTCGCATGATATGATTTTCGCTCTAAATATTCTACGTTCTTTTTTGCATCAAAAATAAACTGGGGATATTGTGAGGGTTATTGTGTTTATTTTTTATCACAATTAAAAACACGAATGAAAATTTGACCAAAGTTTTGGTAAATTTTTTATTTGGTTATTAAATTTTTGACGTTAACCATTCTAAAACGCTAATAAAAACTTTAGTAAGAACCTCAGGAACTCCGGTCTAGGCATTATAAATTAGTTCAAACACCTACGTCGTAGACCAAACTATTCTATCGTTGGGGGTCATCCCATTATTGAAATCTTAGGTTTTTAAAAATACTAGAAATGCCAAGAATAAGATTTTCTACAATAATATTATGATCTTTCAAAGTGCCAATAATTAAGTGTAGTGTTATATTATATACTAGATGAATAGATCAACATACTCGTAGAGGGTAGATTACCGGGGAAGAGACCACTTGGTAGACCAAGAAGAAAATGGATAGATGACATAAAGGAATGGACCAGATGTAGCTACCCACAATTAAAGAAATTAGCCCAAGACCGGAAGAAATTTTATATACGTGGGAGAGCCATGCTTCGGCACGAATGGGCCGGCTCGACCGGAGAAATACCACGTTCTCACAGAAAACCAGCGTGAAACAGCGCTTGCACTGTGTTTCGCCGAGTGAGTGAGTTTACCGGAGGCCCAATTCCCTTCCCTATCCTCCCCTTTTCCCTTCCCTTCCCATCCTTATCCTCCGCTATTATCTTATTCCCTCTTAAAAGGCCGGCAACGCACCTGCAGCTCTTCTGATGCTGCGAGTGTCCATGGGCGACGGAAGTTGCTTTCCATCAGGTGACTCGTTTGCTCGTTTGCCCCCTTATTTCATAAAAAAAAATCAACTAGCTGACCGCCGAACTTCGTTATGAAGAGGGCACTAAATGATGATGAATAGATCAATGATGATAGGAATAGATGATGACTTATTGCGCAGGAACCGTACATTTTTGCGGTATTAAAGTATCCTAGGTCCTTTCCCGGGACTCATAGTATCTCCATTTCAACAAAATCGGAAGCGGTTTGGACGTGATGAGGTAACAGACAGACAGACACACTTTCGCATTAATAATATTAGTACGGATATTATGAAACACAGTGAGGGCAAACAAAATGTAAAGTCTCAATATAATAAGTACACTAATGGAGAGCCAAAGAGTAGCGAAAGGAGTTTGCGTTTCACACTACGAAAATCACTACATTACGTAGGAAATTATTAATTTCGGTAAATATTCGTTAAAATTTAATAAATAAAATGCAAGTTTAACCAGTCAATTAACTCATTGTCGGCCGATTGCGTAATATTTAAACAGTTAACATCGCTAATTTTTAATTTTGCTTCGTGAATAATACATGAACGTGACGCTTATTTTCAATATTACCACTGCATTGCGAATATTTTTCGTTTACGTATGAAATTATTATAGTCAGAAGTATAAACAAATACTTTAATAAGATAGTGCCCAAATTGAAGTAATATTAGTTGTAAGCAAGGGGATTTCCTAAAAATCGTCTATAGTTTCAGCTATAATATACAAAAAATTAAAGTGCAAGTAATTTTTTTAGTTACAAAAATCGGCCAAGTGCGAGTCGGACTCCGTACCGTTAAAGAGCGAAAGTAGGGAAAAATTGTGTTTTTTGTATGGGAGCCCCTTTATATATTTTTTAATAACATTATTAAATATTAATTGAGGATTTTGTGAAAATTTCAAGTGTTTACATTTCTACATGTTGCCATTATGGATTACGAGCCAAAAGGGCCTAAAATCATGTTTGTTGTATTGAAGCCCCCCTTAAATATATTTTTTTTTGTTTTTAGTATTTTTTGTTATAGCGGCACCAGAACTACACAATCTGTGAAAATTTCAGAAGTCTAGCTATAGCGGTTCTTGAGATAAGTACAGCCTGGAGACAGATTGACGGACAGACAGATGTACAGATATCGAAGTCTCAGTAATAGGGTCCCGTTTTTACCCTTTGGGTCCGGAACCCTAAAAATGATGTTATGAAATTGTATAGTAATTATTTTGATATACATACAATAACGTCTGTATATATGGACATAATATAGACATATAGACATACTAGATATCCTTTCAGAAATAATTTCACAGAAACCGTACATTTTCGAATAAAAATAGCTATAAATACTCCTTTCACGTGGTCTACTCTATATATGTGCCAAATATTGCTCCAGTAGTTCGTGAGATAAACCCTTTCTAATATTTTCCCCGTTTTTACCACATTTTCCTGAGTTTCTTCGGTCGTATTAGTCTTAGCGTGATAATATAATATAATATAGCCTATAGCCTTACTCGATAAATAAGATATCTAACACTGAAATAAGTTTTTAAATCGGACCTGTAGTTCCTGAGATTAGCGCATTCAAGCAAACATACTCTTCAGGTTTATAATATTAAGTATAGATTTTTTTAAATTATCGCTTGACAAACTCGAGCCTCGACCTAAAAGACTATGAAAAGGCTCATAATCATGGGACGATGCATGGTATAATATTATGGTAGTGATGATGATGATGATGATGAATATAATTTGCATAGTAGCATATGCTTTCCGTTCTTAAAACAACGCCGAAACTCCCAAACTTGTATCTATAAAG
This sequence comes from Aricia agestis, assembly GCF_905147365.1. NCBI lineage: Eukaryota > Metazoa > Arthropoda > Insecta > Lepidoptera > Lycaenidae > Aricia > Aricia agestis. Next base: position 889,844 of record NC_056421.1, on the reverse strand, counting down.
AATCAGGAGTTCTCTCAGCACCTTCCGAACCACGGTATACCAGGTATATCTCGGTGCAAAATCTTACTTGTTTGTAGCATATACTTAGAATACTTCTCACGAAACCGAAGTCACCACATGTTTCCCCATAAATTTTGAGGAGTTCCCTCGATTTTTTTTATAAAATAAGGGGGCAAATGAGCAAACGGGTCACCTGATGGAAAGCAACTTCCGTCGCCCATGGACACTCGCAGCATCAAAAGAGCTGCGCGTGCGTTGCCGGCCTTTTAAGAGGTAATAGGGTAATAGAGGAGGGTAGGGATGGAAAGAGAAGGGAATAGGGGAGGGTAGGGAAGGAAATAGGGTAGGGGATTGGGCCTCCAGTAAACTCACTCACTCGGCGAAACACAGCGCAAGCGCTGTTTCACGGCGGTTTTCTGTGAGAACGTGGTATTTCTCCATATTACTTATGGATCCTTCATCAGATCACCACTTTTGTGAATATTATACCAAATTGGGATGATACCCTACATAAGAAAAGAAAAATATTGAAAATCGGTTAACAAACGGCGGAGTAATCGTTGAACATAAGAAAACGAACATAACACCTCCCCCATTTTGAAAGTCAGTTAAAAATGTAGCCTATGTGTTATTCTGATGTATAAGCTATATTATTGTAAAGTTTCATTAAAATCCGTTCAGTAGTTTTTGCGTGAAAGAGTAACAAACATTCATACATTCATACATCCACACATCCACACATCCACACATCCACACATCCATACATCCATACATCCATACATCCATACATCCAAACAAACTTTCGCCTTTATAATATTAGTAGGATAGTAGGATAGTAGGACTAGTAGGATAAATAAAATTGGAGTGTCTATTTGTAATATTGAAAGAACCGTTTTTTACTACATACATATTATAGGGTACAGACACCAAAACAACATTTTTTAAAATTTGTGTCTGTATGTCTGTCTGTCTGTTTGTTCCGGCTAATCTCTGAAATGGCTGGAGCGATTTTGACGGGACCTTTTTAGGCACATAGCTGATGTAGTAAGGAATAACTTAGGCTCCTTTTGACCGACTTCCGAAAAGGAGGACGATATATTCCACTTTTTTTATAAAGGAACCTTAAAAAGGGGATTTTTTTTCTCTTTTTTATCACATTTTGCTGACGCGGACGAAGTCGCGGGCAACAGCTAGTTAAAACTAAAATATTATAAGCATTCTTTCCTTCGTTCATACGTAACTACTTTTGCGATTATCCAGCTGCCAAGCTGGATACACAAATAATCAACACGTTTGTCTGTTTGTCTATCATGGCCAACGTGGAAGTGCCGCATTACAGAGGGATTACAGTTGCACCGATGTCCACAAGTCGGAGTAAGATGAATGCCCCTGATGTACACTCGGCGAGACGGGAACTAATGATACTGAAATCGGAATTGTACGAGCATTTTGTACAATGTTTGTTATCTTTATTTACTGTTATATAATAGGGACGTGATATTTCATACTACTGAAGCCTATTTTAGCCCATGATGGACAAAATATAAGCTATTGCGAACGTGTTGGAGGATATTTTCGTTTATGATTGACTACGATTTTACATGCTTTAGACACTTATCCATTATGAACAGACGTGGAACGTGGAGATGGCCCTTTAGGACTGTAGTATCAACGGGACTTCGCTGAGAGACATTTTTGTGTCTTCAGATGAATTACTATTACTACCAATTGCAATGGTATCTTATATCTTTAAACGAGCAATTCTTATATATAATATATATATATATATATATATATATATATATATATATATATATATATATATATATATATATATATAAATATATAAATATATATATATATATATATATATATATATATATATATATATATATATATATATATATATATATATATATATATATATATATATATATATATATATCCAAGGTCATCCAGGTACTATATATATAATTGGAATCTCGGAATTGTCTCCAACGATTGTCATGAAATTTAGTATATAGGGGGTTTCGGGGGCGATAAATCGATCTAGCTAGGAATAATTTTCAGAAAATGTCTTTTTATTCGTGTTTTATCGATAATCGATAAATTGAAAAATATGCCTCTTCCTGACATCTATTGGCGGATAATAATATTATTTTGGGAGCAACTAATTGTTTTAACGACCAGCAGATGGCGTTATTAAGTAACACGAAGTCAATGAGTGTTTGCTATATCTAATGCGAAAAAGTCGTGATTTCAATGACACGCGTCGTAAAATTGGGATCTAACTGCATATTTTGATTAAAAAATTGGTATAAACTAAAAAAGTCAGTCACATAACTACCAACCGAATATCGAGAAAAGTATCTTGTCGTTGACAATCATCCTCATTATATTTGTTTTAAAATATAATCCAAATACCGGAGGCCCAATCCCCTACCCTATTCCCTTTCCTACCCTCCTCTATTCCCTTCCCTTCCCATTCCTACCCTCCCCTATTACCCTATTCCCTCTTAAAAGGCCGGCAACGCACCTGCAGCTCTTCTGATGCTGCGAGTGTCCATGGGTTAAGGAAGTTGCTTGCTTTCCATCAGGTGACCCGTTTGCTCGTTTGCCCCCTTATTTTATAAAAAAAAATCTAACACAGTATTACTATGGATAGTTTAGAGAGATATGGCGACAACATGCGTTAATATCCCAGTGGCGACGTGCGGTCTCATCAGCCGCGCCGCGCCGGTCTAATGTTCGTCAGATCCTGTCCATTTGCCGAGTGTAGAGCGTGATACAAGTCACACGCTTATTCTATTCTAATTAGAGAATGTTATTATTCGACAAATTTACTATTCGAATAATTCGAATATTTTACAAAAGTTTTCGAATAATTCGAATATTATTCGAATAATTCAAAATTTTTGATAAATGCTGAAAACTCTGAACAAAAGTAACAAAAAACTTCGTACAACCATGTACAACCTATTTTGTTAATACTACGAAGTAAGCAATTCTAATTTTTACTTTTATCAACATAAATCTTTGTAAGCTAGAGATCGCCCAATGGTCGAAATTCGACCTTAGTTTCAACGTCATAAGGACTACTACCTATATTTTGTAAAAAAATATTGACTTTAACCCTCCGTGCACCACGTGAATAAAAGTTACACCGTGCACCATGTGGGGTTTGTCAAACCCCAAGACTTATCTGGTCAAGAAATGCGTAATTTGTATTTATTTGTCCATTTTATTACTATTTTTTATATGTTCAATTGTAATATAAAACGATACTTAATGATATAACTCCCATTTTTAATTCTTTACACCCAAAAATGAAAATTTAGTAATCTTTTACCAAGTAAAACATAGACTCTTTTTTGGTGAGATCCCACAGTTGAAAAGTTACTTTTATTTCCCGTACTGCTTTAAAATTATAAAACTAACTATACAAGGAATACAAATTGAATAATATTAACTTAATATAATCAGTCTACAAGATATTCAGGCAAGTTGAAATCAGTACATTTCTTACAATGAAAGTGGGCGCGGTATGTGTAAGCAAAGAGGTATATTATTGTGCTCACAACCGTATTTGTGTTTTCAATTTATCTTCATGATATAATCTGGATACTTCTTTATTGATCTTGATAATCTTTCTGGTGGTCCAGGGGCTGCTTTGCCAAGAAATTTGTAAAACCGCTTACAAGAACCTCTCAGTATCCATGGTTTATATCTTTGCGATTTTTTAAATATTCTTCTATGAAAGTCATACTTAATTTTTTCATAAACCTGTTCACGAAGGCTAATTAAATCGAAATGAATTCAATATGCGAGAAAAAGAGATTTTTTCACATTTCACAATGCTCTGTGATCTCTGTCTATACAACTTTTTAACGACGTCCTGAACTACGTGGGGTTTGTGGGACCCCAGCACACTTTGTGCACGTCTGTTCGTTGCATCGGTGAAGAAAATCCTTAACTACTGCCGCAAAACGGTAAGGCAAGGTCTTAACTCCAGCTACATAAAGCGTCAAAAAAATCATACGAATTTCTAAAAAGTTATGAAAATTTTTGTACGTCTGGGGTTTGTCAGACCCCACGTGGTGCAAGGAGGGTTAAAGATGTAGAATATTCATAAATAATATTATTTTCCTAAAATTAACTTAATTATCTTCTTATTACATGTTAGTTTTATGTTTGATAGCATTTTAAACAAAAATAAAAAATATTGTTACGTGCTAGGGTTCGAGGATTTGGAGAGAAAGACCTGGTGACTCTCTTGAAGACTTTATTAACACTGCACTAAACACTAAGCCACAACACTTAGCACTAAGTCCAAACACTAATCACTAGGTCCAATCACTAAGCACTATCACTGTCCTAGGTCGTAGCCAAGTCGCAGGTTTCACTGGTTCACTCACTATTGATCACTTGATGTCGCGTCGATCGCTCAGATTGAACTAACTTTCCGGGCCTGCCTGCGGCTCTTTTTATATGGCGAGACGAATTCCAGAAATTTCCCGATTCACGTAAACAAGTAAACAACCGTGGGAAATTTCTAGGAGGCTCGGGCATGTACTACAATAAAACTGCCGTCCTTGCGATAAGTGCAGTAAGTTGAATTTAATTTAGACCTTATGGACTCAGTCATAAGGTCTAAATTCAAACATGCTAACAAATAAAGGGTAAACACGTAAACAAACATTGGACCTTCCTAGAAGGCTCGAGCATGTACTTGCGCACCACGTGTCTGTATACCATGTACCGTAACAATATTTTTACTATTCGAATTATTCGAAAAATAATTTGGCGAATATTCGAATAATAAAATCGCCGAATAATCAAATAAAACGAGTATTCGAATATTCGAATAACATACCCTAATTCTAATATTAAAGCTTCGTAAATACAACATCTTATGCTCTGTCCCCATCAGACACGGCACGACGCCGCCACCGTGATACGGTACGGCGCCGCACCGTGTCACGGTACCGCTCACGGTGCGTCCCTATTCAGTCGATATTTTTGCTCGAACGAGAGTGCTTGTCTGGATAATGGATATAGATCGCGAAAAAATTATTATCTTGTTGTTACTAAGACGAAGATTGAAAAAGAATCATTAAATATTTTTTGAAGTCGGTTAAAAAGAAACCGAGGAAATTTTATCTATTATTTATTATAGATAAAATTTCCTCGGTATACATGATAATATTTGCATTACGCGATTTTGATATGTATTTTCATATTATGCCTCGTTTAAATTTGGATACAAATTTTGTTCGGAAGTTTCACCAGAATAGGGGCGCCCGGTGCACCGTACACGGCACCGTGTCACGGTGCGGCGCCGTACCGTATCACGGTGGCGGCATCACGGCGGTGTCTGATAGGGACGCAGCCTTTTCGTAATCGTACATTATCCAGCGATAAAAAGTAGCAGAAAACGTAGAAGAAGCAGTGCCGTAGCTGATCATACACTGATCAAGAGTACTCAAAAAAATATTTAAATACTTTACCGCTACTGTTTTTTTGCAACCCGACATGATTGAAAGTGTTTCTAGCAAAACTTCATCATTATCAGCGCACTCAGTGCTGAAAATTTTGCGTTCATAGGTATATATTCGATTAAAGCTCTCAGTGATTTGGTTGGTGAAACATTTTGATTCCTGTCACTTGTTAGAGTTTTAAATCGGGTGTTGTTTTTATTTTTATTTTATTTAACAATATCGGCAAGTAGGTACATCATACAAGGCTCAGCCTAACTAAATACCTAGGATGGTAATACTCAAATATAATTTGCTATAATCATGGAACCAAAGTTATATTATTATCTTATTTCCCGCACCGCTACAATCTGCTTTAAGGTATTTCTTCCTCGCTACATCCTATCCCTTGCACCACACACAGAAACGATAAACGAGTTTACGCTACAAATGGAAATCATCTGTATTTATAGTTCTCGTATCGCTAGATCTGGCGAGATTTACTGTGTCCCACCACCACTCACCAGCTTAGCGCCAGCTTATTTATTTGTTAATTTACTTAATTACATTTTTCGCTATCAGCGAAATAACTGGAGTTTAAAGATTGGAGATTGTTTTTAATTACGGCTCTGGAAAAAAAGGTTTGAATGCTTTTAGAGACTTCGTACGAGAAACAGCAATGCGGCATTTAAATATTATCTTTGCCGTGCTAGATGAAATCGTACATTTTGACGCTAAAAGCATTCTCAGCACCATCGAAGAAATTGATTCATATTATGCAATTTGCATTTGCAGTTGGTCGGGTTATGTCAGTTCAATAGTAGTAGTGATCTGATCATAAAGCTAATATACTTACCTAGGTATATTAACTTCACTGATAGTACTTTCCCAAGGCGGGGAAGAAATAATTATGCATTCATGTTGCATTAAAATAGTGGGTGACTTAGAGAATAAGCTGATGAGGCATCCAAAATGCTGTTACGTTTCTATATAATTTAACACCTTGCCTAACACTGCCGTTTTCTTCACTTTCCCCGTAGTTTTAATTAAAATTGAATTAAGAATTTATGTTGCGTTATTATGTTTGAGATGAATTCACTGGAAAATATATAAAACCTGCTGAGGTTATCACACGGTTTTTAACGACGTTCTATATTTGTATAATGTTACTACCTTAATGAAAGGAAGTAAATAGGTTGTCTGCTTAGTTGGTATGTTTTATCGCAGTATCATACAAATAATAAGTTATAAAATATAACCTGACTACGTAAAAATACAAAATGTTGAAAAAAATAGCCTATGTCAACCGCGGCACAATCCATGGCATCATTACTCTTACATTTTTTTTGATCGGGCTTTGGCCTACCACACATTCCCACCACCGTATCTCCTGTGTCGTCAGGATCGACAGTGGTATCAAACCATGAAATCCCTTTGATATTATGATCTCAGGGACCCCGTAGGACATGCTAAAGCTGTCTTAGGACCTGCAACGAATTCAATCAGAAGAAGATAGGAGGAGTAGGAAGTATACAGTTTTCCCTCCCCATAAAAAGATGGAGACAGCACAAAGTTGCAACGACCGAAAGTCAAAGAACTAAAGGGAAAGCACCACGGGAATAATTAATGTAAATTATGACACTAAGCCAGATCTTACAATCTATTCTCAACTACAATGAACTTAAATTCATCACCTACAGTTGCAGAAAAAACACTTAGAGAACATGTCAAGGAATGTGATGTCAATTTTATTTTTAAAGATATTGACTCCAGAGATATTATCAAGACTTTCAAATCAATCAATATTAAAAGTACCACTGATCTCTGGGGTATGTCCACAAAAATTATAAAATCAGTAATGGGGATTGTCCATTTTTTTTAAATTTTGCTCATTACAAAAACATTTCGAGGAATAAGGTCAGTGATCGTTTTTCTGTATATAAACGAAAAAAATGCCCATTAGTTACTTATATTTTTGAACAAATATGTTTAACCTTTGTTTGACCTTCAATGGCGTTAAATTAGCAATAAATTCGACCAACATTACGTTTCGAACTTTTGGTAAGCTTCTCGTATCAGCTTTCACTTATTGAGAACTTGCATTTGACGAACCAGCATTTATAAATAAGATTGAAAGGAAAAAACATACTGCAGAGACTAATTATTGGCCGCCGATGATGACGTCAGAGCGAAACTTTAAAAATTGATTGAGAAAAAACTAGCCAATGAATTTCAAAATTATTTAATTTATATTCTTAAAATACCCTATTTTAACGAAAAAAAATATAAAAAGTACATGTGATTTTTTTTGGACAATGCCCATTGACATCATTGCCCCTTACCTAGTCTTAGTTTTTAATAATTGTATTAAAAGTGGTGTGTTCCCAGACCTAATGAAGCACAGCAAGGTGATGCCTCTATTTAAAGCTGGGAAGAAATCAGACCCAGCCAATTATAGACCAATATCTATATTGCCGACTTTAAGTAAAATCTTTGAAAAAATAATTTTAAATAAATTACTTGCTCACTTTAACTCAAATAATTTATTACATAATAATCATTTTGGTTTTACTAAAGGTCGGTCTACAACAGATGCAGGCATTAGTCTTCTGTGTAGTATTTTTGAAGCTTGGGAGGGGTCGCAGGATGCACTTGGTATTTTCTGTGATCTTTCTAAAGCATTTGACTGTGTGGAGTACGATACTCTAATAAGAAAACTACACCATTATGGTATAAGGGGCACGGCACTTGAACTTCTAAAATCTTACCTTACAAATAGAACGCAGAGGGTGGAAGTTAACTCCATAAGGTCTAATGGAACCAAAATAAAACTAGGTGTGCCACAAGGGTCCATTTTAGGCCCTTTTCTTTTTATCATCCATATAAATGATTTACCTTATCTTCTTAAAGATAAACATGAGATAGTACATTTTTCTGATGACACTTCACTAATTTTTAATGTGAAGAGACGACAATTTAATTATGACGAGGTAAATAGTGCTCTCTCAAAAATAGTACATTGGTTTAATGCTAATAATTTACTTTTGAACTCTAAGAAAACAAAATGTTTAAAATTTATCTTGCCAAATGTTAGGCAAGAAAATGAATTTAGTAGACACCACCGTGTTCCTAGGCATAACGCTGGATTGTAAGTTACAATGGGGTCCACATATTGCAAAACTGGCAGATAAGCTTAGTTCTGCAGCATATGCTGTTAAAAAAAATCGTGAAATCACTGATGTAGAGACCGCGCGATTCGTTTACTTTAGCTACTTTCATAGCATAATGTCTTACGGCATCCTCTTGTGGGGAAACGCGGCGGACATTAATACAATATTTGTGCTGCAGAAGCGACCTGTTCGTTCTATTTATAAGATATCATCTTTTGAAACTCTAAGAGAAAAATTTAAAGAAATAAGAATTCTGACCGTCGCATCTCAATACATTTTGGAAAATCTCTTATATGTTAGAAAGAACATAAATATTTTCAAAAAGAAAAGTGATAATCATAATGTAAATACTAGAAATAAGAACAAGTTAGCAATACCAATGTTCAGACTAGCCAAAGTAAGCATATCCTATTAAGGCCAATGTATACGCCTATACAATAAAATCCCAGAAAATGTTCAAAATCTACATTTAAACAATTTAAAAAAAGCAGTTAAAGAACGTTTGTGTGCTAAAGCGTATTATAAAGTCAATGATTTCATCGAGGACTGCACACTTTGGGAATAGGGTGGCTCCATGCAGGTTACTTTTCTTTTATTTTTGTTACATAGCTGTAAGACATAACATTGTAATTTTCAATTTTTTTTAGTAAAAGATGGCCCCGTGCGAGTTTCTTACGCTGGTTCTTCTCGGCGGGGTAGTTCCCGAACCGGTGGTAGGCAACGTAGTTTCTTCGTTCGACTTTCAAAAAGTGTATCATGATACCCATTTTGAATAAAAATATATTTTATTTATTTATTTATTATTATTTTATTGTCACCTCATCATTGGTTAAAATCGGTAGTTTATCCACTACGAGCCACTACTGCCAAAGTCATAATACTTCATTTGAACCTAGAACCTAGAACCTAGTACATAGTCACATAAATTTACAAAGTGACACAATATGTGACAATAATATGTAAAGCTAACGTGAAATTCGTTTTAATTGATCTAAACCCCAGACATCTTCTAGACATTCTAAAAATAGATTTTTAGAAGTCAGTAGACATTCTAAAAATAGATTTTTAGAATGTCTACTGACTCTACATAGAGATTCACCCTCCTATTTAATTACTAGCTTTTTAAAGTCGCCAAGTCAGAGTTTAAAAAGTGTTTAATGACCGAAGCGTTTTAGGTAATAAATCAGGGGCTCTTTAGGGCATTGAGAGTCCTACTTAGATTAATTACCTCCCAACTTAACCAATTAGACTCACACTTTTGTTGACTTTTGACCTGGATAACTTGACCTTGAGGTGAAGACTTGACGTTAATTCTATTATATACTATAATAATTTATAATCTATACTTAATTAATATTATCATTAATATTATCATTATCATTAATTTTATAATTGGGAAGAGTTTGTTTGTTTGTTTATTTGAACGCGCTAATCTCAGGAACTACTAGTCCGATTTGAAAAATTCTTTCAGTGTTAGATAGTCCAATTATCGAGGGAGGCTATAGGCTATATTTTATCACGCTAATACTAATAGGAGCGAAGAAAAAGAGAAAAGTGTAAAAAAAACCGGGGGAAATAATTTGAAAGGGCTTATTTGAACGCGCTAATCTCAGGAACTACTAGTCCGATTTGAAAAATTCTTTCAGTGTTAGATAGCCCATTTATCGAGGGAGGCTATAGGCTATATTTTATCACGCTAATACTAATAGGAGCGAAGAAATAGAGAAAAGTGTAAAAAAAAACCGGGGGAAATTATTTGAAAGGGCTTATTTGAACGCGCTAATCTCAGGAACTACTAGTCCGATTTGAAAAGTTCTTTCAGTGTTAGATAATTTTATTTAGTTTAGTTAGCAGGTTATTTGGCACAAATGAAGAATAGACCACGTGAAAGGACATAGGTTTCTTTTTTGCGGAAAAATGTACGGTTTCCGTGTCATTCCTAAATTACGCGGGCGAAGCCGCGCGGAACTTCTAGTGTGTTATATTTGTGTCACAAATGCGGTGACGTAGCATATAAATAGGATATAATAACATATTACTGCAATATTTTTACGCTTACTATAATGATAATATTATAGTAAATAACATTTATTACAGTAAACAAACAGTTTTGTTCGACGTTTGTGTGCAGCATGTCGGATTTTGGTCAGATTATTCACTGTATGGTCTAGTAGCGCCCCCTGCTTCAATCTTATATATTTTTTCTATAATTATTATAATAATTATAGACAAGATATTATTGGTAAGGTATACAATAACTTATGCGGTAGTTCTGTGGTAGAGCTACTATTTTGTTGGTAGTATCTTAGGTATTATAATAATTATGTGAAATTGTAGTTTTCGATCTATATATATGTGCGAGCGAGATAGAGTAAGAATCGATTAAGACGAGTATTCTGTTGTTCAACTTTATGTAAGCGAATCGAACTAAAAATCAAGCAACAATGAAGATTTTCTCAAAAACATTCCTTTCCAATCCGACCCAAATACGAAACACTTTTAGAATGCTAAGCCCTTTTTCGTTTTTCGTGAAAATTATTTATCGAAATTATTCAGACGCTCCCAAACTTTCCTTTCTATAATTAAAAATACCATTTCTTTATTAAAAGACTTGTTCTCTAAGTTTAATTTTCTGTAAATTGATTGTGTTTCCTTTTGTTTATTTCGAGTGTTTTAAGATGGATCTTAACCGACGCTAACTGTAGGGTAGTACGTTTTCAATACAGTCTACTGTCTGCTCTCAATCTTCTCTCTATAATAATTATAATATTTAATATCAATAATATCTATTCATAGTATACTAAATGACAATTATTATGTGGAGGTATATTGTGTCTATCTGTCTTCACACTTAAACCTACGGTACAATTCTCTTGCCGGAAAAGGACTAACTATACTAAAAATGTTACGGTTACATAAGTTTAAATCTTATAACAATTCCTCAAAGCTAGATTGATTAGACACATACATTGGTGAGAAATATTTAAATAGATTTTTAGCTCAACGTGAACCATCTGTAACGTTCGACGTTTCAGATATTTCGGGATATTTGTGTCTATGTTGTTTTGTTTGTATGTTTGTGTGAAGCCGGCAATCACCTGGCGGAAATTAGCGAAACATTACTTAACCTACATCTTCTAGGCCGGGTTTGATTGCAGATATATATTATCGACGTTTTATCTTTCGGTTTTGGTTCTAATAAATTAAGGGTTCTTTTTATTATATTACCGTATATTATACCTTAATATGTATTACCGTAATATTATAAATGCGAAAGTGTGTCTGTCTGTCTGTCCGTTTGTCTGTCTGTCTGCCTGTTACCTCTTTACGCTGAAGCTGCTGAACCGATTCTGCTGAAATTTGGTATATAAATACTTTGAGTCCCGAGAAAGGACATTGGATACTTTTATCCCGAAAAAATGTACGGTTCCCGCCTGACAAACGAATTTTAGCGCAACTGATTTGCGGACGTTATCTTGTACTCTAATAAACCACAATTTTTTTCTGCAATCAGAATATGATGATGATATTGCTAAGAACACTCCCGAATCCCGATCATGCTAACTTTAAAACAAAAGAAACTAGATAGTTATCGGTCCACCAGTTTGTATTCTATGATGCTACGTACAGACGGACACGTCAAACTTATAACACACTAGTTGGTGAGTGCAACTCCGTATCGCATGAATTCGTTTATCGCGTATTTCTCCGGTCGAGCCGGCCCATTCCTGCGGAAGCATGGCTCTCCCACGTATAAAATTGCTTTACCACGTACTAATTGTAAATAACATGTTTGTATGCTAGTTTATGGCGTATCCGCATAGGCCGGGTATTATTCATAAGCTCAGACTAACTTTGTTAATTGGATTCCTAGGTAACCTGCGATTTATGGAGCTAAGTTTATATTTGTATCATGTGAGCACTAAATCAAAAGTACAAAAGTACTGTGGAGTACTTTGTACTCTAAAGTACAGTGACTACAACTGTGGAGCTTTAGTAACTGTGTTTAGAGGGAAAACGTTAATAGTTTTTGTTTACTTACGGTTATACTACAGACTATTTAGTAAGGTTAAATTAACCTTCAGCGCACTGATCATAATAATTTCAGTGAACACTGAACAGACAATAATAGATTAGTAGCTAATGGTGACAAGAGTGGATATAATGTGATTGCTAATAAATATTATCAGGCTAAGCTATAACATGGTGAAATAATATTTTAATATATAGGTTTTGAGACAACATTGAGGGTGCCAATATACAAATATTTACAGACTGCTGGGTATCTCGAATTCCGAGGTGAACTTACTATACTAATTGGACTATTATGTAAATATAAAAGTCATCTATGAGTTTTTTGTTCGAACTTCGAAATATTCCCTTAAACTATGCTAGAATAGAACTAAGCAATTCCAATGATCAAATGACCGTGACAAATGATAATCGGAGGCTCCATCACAATTCACAGCTAACACGCAAATTATCTCCAAACCGAATATTTAATTACGCTATCAATGATTGACCAGGTATCTATAATTGGCTTCACCGCGAACATCCCACACACAAATACCGACTTTAACCTTCAGCTTCAGAGTACAATTTTCATTGTAGATGTTTCGCTTCACCGCGGATGCTGTGGTGTACTCGAATTGGAGTTCTAAGGCTTTAGATTTTAGGTGGATTTCGATTGTTTTGTGCAGTTGTGGTGCACCACATAATGCTGCGGTCGCATCAAATTGCGTTGAGGTGTCTGCATGCCGTATGAACACCTAATTAAATGGCTTCATGTTTGTTTTGACTTATGGCCCGTGTTCACTGGTAGGTGGCACTATCTAAACTCTAAAGGTTCTCACTATACTTATGCCACAGAATATATATTAGTAGTACCAACTTATGCCTCAAAACAAGAAGAATGAATAGAAATAATAATACTATGGATGAGGATAAATATTGAAAGAAATCTGTTTAGAGAAAAATAACTCTACATTACTATTTAAAACCTATTTATTAACAAATTGCTGTTGCAAAACAATAAAAAAAATCTATTGATCATCATTATTATGATGATCATTTAATGAATCAAATCATCATTTACCAAATAAGATCGAACTGTGCACTTAGGGCCAATTCAGATCGCAGCGCGACGCGTAGCTATATAATGCATTTTTAAATTATATATTGACCGATTTCGTGAGCGGGAGACGTCTTGCAAATCTGTCAAATCCATACTTTAGAAATGACGCGTCGCGTGTTGGTCTGGCATCTGGATTGACCTTATCACACTGGCGATTAGCGAGCGATTTGAAAGCGACGCGACTGCGCAGCGCACACGCCGCGATTGTGCGGCATGAACGTCGTCGCGGCGTGGCGTGGACGCCATTTTGTACATTCGTCTACACAGATTATTATTATATTATATAGTAGACTCGTCTAGGGAGTGACATCGGAATCCATTTTGCTGCTGAGTGTCCAAATCGCCGAAGGCAAGCTGCGTGCACGCCGTGCAATCGCGGCGTGTGCGCTGCGCAGTCGCGTCGCTTTCAAATCGTTCGCTAATTGCCAGTGTGATAAGGCCCTTAGATCGTACAGTCAGAACGTCCATTTGTTGCAGTAACCACAATCTATCCAATTCGTACTGCACATCACCGCTAGCTTTCATTCAGCATAAACAAACTCCTGACTTAAGGGGAGGTTATTCCTAAATTAGCAGGCCGATGTCTGTCAATGCGAATATCGACGTAAATGACATTAAAATAACATTCATATCAGCGTGCCTTGTACAGTGGCGGTTACGACGCTCGCCGCGTCCATGATAGGGCGAAATAGGAGAAAAAACCTTTTTACTTAGATAAAAAATAGTATAACTAAACATGTATCCGTACACTTCCCTTTAAAATTTTAATAGTAATCGAACTATCCAAATTATTTTTTGATTGAGTCCCTGTAAGTCCTATAAAACTCAAAACGTTTTTAAAATCGAGGTTGTTTCGGATTTTTTTTATCGAGTAAAATTATCTGTATTGTGTTTCTAACCATAAAAGTCACTAGTTAAAAGATGTATCTGTACATGTATATATTTTTCAGTTTTTTTAATGACGCTTTCTTTAAAAATTACTCATTCTAGAAACGTGAATTTGGAATAACCTAGCCTTAACTGCATTTCACCTTTCGCTTGGAAAAACGTTGAATATTCGAGGATGTTTAATTAAATCGAATTTTGATGTATCAATTAAAAAAAATCCTCGCAAGTTATCCGGAAAATTTCGCTCACGAAAACTTTTATTTATTTTACGAATTGAATTTTTATTCTTAGTGAATTTTCCAAGCATCTATCTCGCCGTTGATTTCAAAGTGTTATTTTAACTAGTTATTCTACTTTTAATTTTCGACGAGTCTAACTTTATTTACTAGCCTTCTATTAAAATAAATTTTAATATTACAAATACTTTTTTTTTTAAATTTCGTAGTAAGTATTTAATAACTTTACAAATAAAAATATTTCATAATTTTGGTTTCCATAATGTGGAGCTTATTACATGGACAGGCCGATTGATCCGATCGAAACGATCGCAGGTCAACCTGACTGTTCGCAGGCCCACAGGATTGCACATAAGCACATTATATTGAGATCGATCAGGTCGGCCTGCTATCAGTCTAACCATGGTCTAACCATATCGATCCGCCTCTATATATGCAGGCCTTAAACATAGGACGTACAAAATCGGGATATTCCTGCAAAAATTATTTATTTATCACGATTTATTATCTAACTTTATATTATGTGCTGAAAAATTCACAGCAGAATGTCTGGAATTCGTAGGTCTAACTAGCAATAAAAGTGACATAACTAAAAAATGCGACATGACGTAGCAACAGTATCTTTTCGGGAAATATAATTTTACTAGATGTCCCGCGCGGCTTCGCCCGCGTAAATTAGAAATTTTACAGAATCCGTAGGTACATTTTCCCATAAAAAATATTGCCCCCGTTTTTCCCACATTTTCCTGAGTTTCTTCTGTCGTATTAGTCTTAGAGTAATAATATAATATAACCTTCTCGATAAATGATGAGTCTTACTCGATAAATGATCTATCTAACACTGAGATAAGTTTTTAAATCGGACCTGTAGTTTCTGAGATTGACGCGTTCAAGCAAACATACTCTTCAGGTTTATAATATTAGGTAGATATAGATTTTTTTTAATTATCGCTTGACAAACTCGAGTCTCGATCTAAAAGACTATGATATGGTAGTGATGATGATGATGATGATGATGAAGAATGTAATTTGCATAGTAGCATATGCTTTCTGTTCTTAAAACAACGCCGAAACTCCCAAACTTGTATCTATAAAGAATCAGGAATTCTCTCAGCACCTTCCGAACCACAGTATACCAGGTATATCTCGGTGCAAAATCTTACTTGTTGGTAGCATATGCTTAGAATACTTCTCACGAAACCGAAGTCACCATATGTTTCCCTATAAGTTTTGAGGAGTTCCCTCGATTACTTATGGATCCTTCATCAGATCATCACTTTTCTGAATATAATACCAAATTGGGATGATACCCTATATACCAAAAGAAAAATTTTGAAAATCGGTTAACCAACGGCGGAGTAATCGTTGAATATAAGAAAACGAACATAACACCTCCCCCATTTTGAAAGTCGGTTAAAATTGTAGCCTATGTGTTATTTATTTAATATTTTAATCAGCACATGAATTGAATAACAAAATTTTTTTCAAATTAATCGTAGCACCATCTGTCAGGACAAACTAAAATTGAAATAGAATGATATTGAATGCGATGATAGCGCCGTCCGCCGGATCTAATGTAAAACATTCCAAAATCAACAACTCCTTATAAATAAGAAATTAATTGAAAAAACATTTTCCAGTAGACCAAACTGTAAATCTAAACCATTCTCGAATCTCCACGAACACACACAAAAAATTTCATCAAAATTGGCCAAGATAAGATAAATCCGTTCAGCCGTTCTCGAGTTTTAGCGAGACTAACGAACAGCAATTGATTTTTATATATATAGATTTATCTTTCGATTTCTATATAGTCTTATTAAAAAAATAATCGGACAGAGTAACAACTTAAGTTAGCTAAAATAAAAAAATAATCGGACAGAGTAACAACTGAAGTTAGCTAAAATTGTGTTTATTTATGTTCTATGTATTTTGAGACTATGCAATTTTGTCGCGTTCGCGATTCACTTTCACTTTTGTTGAGTTTCAGAACGCGATATTAGGTCCTCCAACGCGCACGCGAATTTGAACTTTATGCAGCGGTAATAAATTACAAATTGACTCTCCATTTTATTTAGAAAACGTTTGTATGGGAAATAGAAAAATGCTGTTTTGAGGATTTTCCCGGCAATTATTCGAATTTTTCTCACCTTTTAAACCTTCCCTAGACCTCCACGAATAATTCAAGACCAAGATAAGATAAATCCGTTCAGCCGTTCTCGAGTTTTAGCGAGACTAACGAACAGCAATTGATTTTTATATATATAGATTACAAATATTTTATGACTCTATTGCCGTGTATGAAAAACCTTTACGGTCGTGCGTCGTAAACACGCCGACATAGAAAATCCACTTTGCCGCGGGCCCGTTCATGCGAAATTAATTTTAAGTGAACCAAAAATGTGTGATGACAGATCACGAAACGAATTGTTTTATAATATTTATGTTATTGTCTTTTTTCTAGTGGAAAAAGTGGTGATATTATTATATTGATTACCATATTATAAACTATCAATTAATATGATATTTAATTATTAATATAAGCTTATAATGAGCCTATGCTCACAAAGTATTTGACCATAATTTGATCAAAAATGTTTCAGCGGCAGCATGTACCATCGAGGAAATCGATTCCTAGGCAGTTGACGGACCTACGTCATTAAATTTACTTATGTCAAATCAATGTTAGCTGTGATCGGTTGGATGGGTTTGACGTAACGCGACCAAATTACGAATCAGCTTCTCTGGTAGTACTTTCACATTTAAGATATTCAATGGATAATAAATTTTAATGCCATCTCGGAGCTAGCACTGGATCTGAAAATTCGATTGATAGTATTCACAGGGCGCAGGCCGACCTAATCGTAAGCACACGAGAGACGTTTATACGTGGGAGAGCCATGCTTCGGCACGAATGGGCCGGACCGGGGAAATACCACGTTCTCACAGAAAACCGGCGTGAAACAGCGCTTGCGCTGTGTTTCGCCGAGTGAGTGAGTTTACGCCGAGTAGTGAGGAGGCCCAAAATCCTTCCCTATCCTCCCCTATTCCCTTCCCTTCCCATCCCTACCCTCCCCTATACCCTCTTAAAAGGCAGGCAACGCACCTGCAGCTCTTCTGATGCTGCGAGTGTCCATGGGCGACGGAAGTTGCTTTCCATCAGGTGACCCGTATGCTCGTTTGCCCCCTTCTTTCATAAAAAAAAAGAATAGCCTCCCCGTGTATACGGGACTTAAAACTTTTACAAAAAAAAAAAAAAAACATTTCGATAGTGTAGCCTAGCACCTTGTACTATTATCTATTCTGTGCTAGCACTTTGAATTGACTATAAGTAATACACTTTAGTGGTATTATAATATATTCTGACACTAACATCGAAGGTAAAGTGAAAATCGATTTCTATCGAATAAGTAATACTTATCAATTTGTGGTTAGCTAAAGTGGCGCAAATTGACGCCCCTGTTGTGGCTCCGATACATTAGACATGCTTCACAGATGGATGAGTCCATGTTCTATAGATCTATAGATCTACAGGATGTAACTTAAGTCATTGAAAATATTTCATCGCTGCTACTTTTACAGTGAACTCTATAATATAAAAGACACGTCATACACACCCTAAAGTATTATCAGTTAGTTTTGTTACAACCTGCATAGATCTTTGAACATAATCTACTGTTGATAATGAAAATCTATTATATTTTGGGCATAAGCTTATCGTTTTATTTTCGCTGTACAAAATTACAATTTGTATAAGTACCTAATATAAAACCCTTAAAGATTTTGGAATATAATGTTTGTATAATTTTAATTGTTGATTGTTTATTTTAATCACAAATTTAATTATCTATTTCCGTGGTATTTATTGTGTAAATACAAATTAAATTTTACAAACGATGTTAGTCCGTCCTTCCAAAATAATAAAATTATCAGCAAAAAGGCGTTTGATAAAGCAAAGATGCAGAATAATTAAGTGATAAAAACTGTAAAGACAGGTTCAAAGCTTGGGGCCTATTTCACCACTTCCTGATAATTGACGCATAGGCTATCCACCAATTATCTAGACAGATGAAGTATGGAGAATCCGTCAAAAAAGTTGTGAATATAGCCTATTCGGCACTTTATCGGAAAATGGTAAAACAGGCCCTAAACATCTTAACTAAGTTACGAATAAAATGCGGTTTATTTCAAAAGTTAAAGTGATTCAAGCAAAAAGTTTACATAATGTATAAAACATAATAATTATCATAATATTATATTAAGTATACTAGATGACGCCCGCAACTCCGCTGCGCCAAAATGCGTTTATCGCGCGGCAACCCTACATTTTTCCGGGATAAAAAGTATCATTTGTCCTTTCCCGGGACTCTATGCCAAATTTCAGCAAAATCGGTTCAGTGGTTTGGGCGTGAAGAGGTAAGACAGACAGACAGACACACTTTCGCATTTATAATATGTATGGATTATAATATTGTATAGAAGTATGGATAATTCAGTATAATGCATAATGGTAATAGAACTGTGGCGTCTCTGTCGCACCTGCGAGCTTAATTTTAATTAATATTAATGATCGTTATTTTAATCTGATAATTTTAGTTTGTAGTCTATGACATTATTGTTTATATTATATTTTAAGGCTGGAGAGAAAAAGAATGTACGGAAGACAGTTGGTTGACAAATTGGTAAAAAATTATTATGGCTAGATGTTGATTTTGTGAACACGCATTTTTTAAATATTATATTTCAGTGAGATTTGAAGATCTGGTAGTTTCATTTATAGAAATATCTGCCTATCATTTCAATGATCTCCAAAGTGGTGACCCCGACGTGATATGAACACGCAACCTTCTGATTATTATGGCTAGCGACAAGCTAGATGTTGTAAATATTAGTTTGTGAAAAACTTAATTTTCATTCTTATTAATAAGATATTAGTTTTTAAGTTACCATTTGTACATTAACTTGGGACATATTTGGTGTACATTTTTTTTTTCTTTTCTCGCGGTTTTTTTGTTCTTTGTATCAATATGGCAGACGGTGAAGGTGAAGGTGAAGGATCTCAGCCAAGGTCTGAGACATGTAAAGTTTCAGTGAAATTACCTCCATTTTGGCCTAATAAGCCGGCAGTATGGTTCGCGCAGGTGGAGGCTCAATTTGACATTGCGGGAATCGTTGCTGATTCCACTAAATATAGTTATATTGTTGGCCAGATCGACCACAAATATGCAGGGGAAATTGAGGACATTTTGGTGCGGCCTCCGGAGAAAGGAAAGCAATATGAGACTCTTAAGGCTGAGCTTATAAAAAGATTATCACTGTCGGAGGAGCAAAAGGTTCGTCAACTCCTCAGTGGTGAAGAAACGGGGGACAGAAAACCGTCCCAATTCCTTCGTCACTTGAGATCTCTGGCAGGGGTTTCTCTCTCGGACCAGAACATTTTAAAGCAGTTATGGCTGAGACGGCTGCCTCAAAATGTACAGGTTATTTTAGCATCTCAGCCGGACTTGTCACTTGAACAGCTAGCGAATCTGGCTGATAAAATTACTGAGCTGACAGGACCACCGGCAGTTTTCTCCACAGCTGTGCCATCAGCCAGTGTTTCACCCTCTCTTCCTCCTTCCCAGGATCTTTTGGTCACTTTGATGGGTAAAGTTGAGGAACTTAGCAAACAGGTCAACGCTCTCTCCTTACGTGACCGACCTCAATCCCGTGTCCGCAACCGGAACAGGTCAAGGTCTAGGAACTCTCGTGCGAACTCACCAGCTCCAAGTACACTTTGCTGGTACCACCGGCATTTCGGGGTTAAAGGTGCCAAATGCATAAAGCCGTGCACCTGGACCGAGCCCCCGGAAAACTCCAGAGGCAATCAGTAGTGGCGGAGACTGATTGTTCATCAGTTAGCCGCCGTCTCTTCGTTACTGACCAGGTAACTAAACGCCAATTTTTAATTGACACCGGATCGGATTTATGCTGCTTCCCCCATAGCTGGCTTCCTAGACGGGCAGAATCGCCTGACGACGTGTTAACAGCTGCAAACGGAAGTAATGTCAAAACTTTTGGTACAGTCAACCTCCGGCTTAATTTAGGTTTACGTCGGGACTTTGAGTGGCTATTTGTCGTTGCTGACGTACAGCGGGCGATAATAGGTGCGGATTTTCTAGCACATTACCGCCTGTTACCTGATTGTCGCAGTAAGACATTGATAGATGGTATCACCGGCTTATCTTGCCCTGCATCCTGCGCATCCGTCGAGCAGCCCAGCGTCAAAGCCATCGTCGCCGGTACTTCCAGCTTTGTGTCTGTACTCGCCGAATTTCCGGATATCACCCGACCGCCTGGTTTGCCCAGAGTCATTAAGCACAATACTGTGCATCACATACAGACTACTGATGGTCCCCCAGTTTCTTGCCGCCCTCGTCGGTTAGCGCCTCAGAAATTGATTTCTGCTAAAAAAGAATTCGAGGACATGGTACGTAGTGGCATTGCCAGACCTTCTAAGAGCGCCTGGTCGTCTCCCTTGCATATGGCCGTAAAAAAGGACAATTCCTGGCGTCCTTGTGGCGACTACCGCGCCCTGAACGCTAGGACCATTCCCGATAAGTACCCCGTGAGGCACATTAATGACTTTACTCACAACCTCGCTGGAGCCAAGGTGTTCAGTACCCTCGACCTGGTGAAAGCATACCATCAGATCCCGGTCTTCAAGGACCATATTTCGAAGACAGCCATCACGACTCCGTTTGGCCTCTTCGAATTTCCTTTTATGACCTTCGGTTTGCGCAACGCTGGTCAAACTTTCCAGCGTTTTATCGATGAGGTCACTCTGGGTCTTGATTTCTGCTTCCCTTATGTGGATGACATTCTGATATTTTCACCAGACGAGGGTACTCACAAAGAGCACTTGCGCACTCTATTTTTGCGTCTCCAGGAGTATGGTGTCGTGTTAAACCCCTCCAAGTGCATCCTGGGTGTTAGCGAGGTAAAGTTCCTAGGATATCATATCAGTGCCGATGGCACTTGTCCTCCACAGGAACGTGTCCAAGCACTTTTGGATTTTAAGCCCCCTGAGAATGTCCAGGGGATGCGCCGTTTCCTAGGCATGCTTAACTTTTATAGGCGTTTTATTCCCCAAGCTGCTAAGTTTCAGGCGCCTCTCATTAACGCCCTGGTTGCTACCAAAAGTAAAGGCTCGAAGCCATTTCCTTGGTCACCAGAACTTCTTAAAAATTTCGAGGAGTGTAAGAAGACCCTCTCGGCTGCAACAATGCTCCACCATCCCGTCGTCAATGCACCTCTCGGTTTATTTACCGACGCGTCCAGTGTGCATATCGGCGCTTGCTTACAGCAACATATCGATGGGCAATGGTTACCGCTGGCATTTTTTAGTAAAAAACTGACCCCTCGTCAGTGTGAGTGGCCAGCGTACTATCGCGAACTTTTGGCTGTGTACGAAAGTGTACAGCACTTTCGGCACATCGTTGAGGTTCAACACGTGACTGTTTTCACGGATCACAAGCCATTGCTGTACGCTTTCGTACAACGTCGCGAAAAGCTCCCTCCACCACAGTTGAACCAGTTGTCATTTATCAGTCAATTCACGACTGATATTAGATACATTCGTGGGGAGGACAACATCGTTGCAGACGCTATGTCACGAATCGACGCAATATCCCTGGAACAGGAATATGAGGCACTTGCCAAGTCACAGGAGACAGACAAAGAGATGTCCCAACTTCTGAAAAATTCCAGTTTAAAGCTTACAAAAGTAAGCGTACCAGGCACTGACTTCTCTTTATTCTGTGATTTCTCGACTGGCAAGCCTCGTCCTTATGTTCCCTTGGATCTACGTCGCTTAGTATTTAATAAAATGCACAATTTGAGCCACCCTGGCATAAAGTGTTCGGCTCGCCTCATAGCTGATCGCTATGTCTGGCCGTCTCTTAACAAAGATTGCCGGCAGTGGGCTCGTACATGCGATGCGTGTCAACGCAGTAAAGTGTCGAGACACAATTCGTCTCCACTTGGTCAATTCGACACTCCGACTGGTCGATTTATGAATGTGAATATCGACATTGTCGGTCCACTTCCTCCTTGCAAAGGCTTTCGTTATTGCCTAACTGCCATTGATCGGGTATCTAGATGGCCCGAAGTCTGGCCAATGCAAGGTATAACAGCTGAGGAAGTAGCGGAAACTTTTGTTCGTGAGTGGGTCTCGCGTTTCGGTGTACCATCGACCATTACGACTGACCAAGGTACTCAATTTGAGTCGGACTTGTTTCGTAGGTTGATGCAGAGCTTTGCCACTAAGCGCATCAGAACCACCGCTTATCATCCACAAGCGAATGGAATGATCGAGAGATTTCATCGACAGTTAAAGGCTTCCATCATGTGTCACGGTGGCGACTGGGTTACTGCCCTGCCCCTGGCACTGTTGGGCATCCGTTCTGCTTTTAAGGAGGACATTGGATCCTCTGCTGCGGAGATGCTTTATGGTGAAACTCTGCGTCTTCCGGGCGAATTAGTAGTTCCCCCTCTTCATCCTGTTGTCTCCAGTGATCCTGTTGATTTCGTGACGCGCCTTTGCCAGCATATGTCTTCAATTCGACCGACACCTGCTTCTCGTCACGGGAATAAATCTAATTTTATTTTCAAGGATCTAGCTTCAGCCTCGCATATCTACTTAAGAGATGATGCAGTTCGTCGACCCCTTCAGCCACCGTATAGCGGACCATTTAAAATTCTGGATAGGTCTACCGACGGTAAGACCCTTACGGTCTCTATCAAGGGAAAATCAGTCACTGTTAGTGTCGACCGAATAAAACCAGCGTACATAGTTCAGGATGATTCTCCCTCCTCTGTAGCTCCAAATCTACCTTTTCCTGACCCTGTTATTCCTTCGTCCACAGTTACTTCATCTCCTCAGCCTTCACCTTCTACTGATCTGCCCAAAGAACCTTACACAACAAGGTCTGGCAGACGAGTGAGGTTCAGATTGTTTGATTAGTTTGCCCCCGGGGTTTGCTTTCTCCGTGGGGGGGTGGTGTGGCGTCTCTGTCGCACCTGCGAGCTTAATTTTAATTAATATTAATGATCGTTATTTTAATCTGATAATTTTAGTTTGTAGTCTATGACATTATTGTTTATATTATATTTTAAGGCTGGAGAGAAAAAGAATGTACGGAAGACAGTTGGTTGACAAATTGGTAAAAAATTATTATGGCTAGATGTTGATTTTGTGAACACGCATTTTTTAAATATTATATTTCAGTGAGATTTGAAGATCTGGTAGTTTCATTTATAGAAATATCTGCCTATCATTTCAATGATCTCCAAAGAACGTTTGCCAGGTTTTTGTCGAATGAAACATGTAATTCTGCGAGGCATACGATAATTATTAAAGATATATTTCATTACTAACATGATATTGTATCAGACGCGAAACATGTAGTTATTGTGCACGACAGACAGTAAATAGTGTATGGACTATGGACATTTCAGTGAAAAATAGTGCCATTCAATGGGATGGGTTTAGAGCCAGTGTGGTAGTGCCGATTTCTGTAACCGAAAAGTGAGGGAGATAGTATACATCTCGAGCGGGCTATCCTTGTCCCAGACAAGGAAGTCCCGTGCGAAAGGGACAGCCAGAGGCGACCGTTATGTCAGGGGGCGACGAGGTAGTATAAATATAGGAAAAATAGATTTTTTTAATTATTTCGGTTACGGAGGTCGGCACGAACATGTTTATTATGTAAAATTATAGCTAAGAGAATTGTACAAATAAAACCAATGTATATTTTGTAAATTAATGTAATTTTCGTGGAAACTCAATAAATTTTCCTTCCAAGGGGGTGAGGCATGGAATGTTCTAGAAGCTGGGTACCGGGGCCGAT
The DNA here is from genome assembly GCF_905147365.1 of Aricia agestis. Taxonomy (NCBI): domain Eukaryota; kingdom Metazoa; phylum Arthropoda; class Insecta; order Lepidoptera; family Lycaenidae; genus Aricia; species Aricia agestis. Next base: position 865,052 of record NC_056421.1, on the reverse strand, counting down.
ATAAATATGGGTCGGCCGCCATAGTACGACACTCGCTCTCCAACGTTGCCCAGCTTCGGAACTACTGTGTGCTTGCTACCTGGAACAAGACTGAAAAAGTGTTTAAATTCATCTCCTCATCAAATAGTCATCATCATCATCCTCATTACTACAAGAAACGCTGACCTAGGCGATCTACGGGGAATTAGCGCAAGCTGTCCCCCACATTGTATGGTCCTTCGCAAAGCCGGATTCTACGGCCGGATTCTCTCCGAGGAAAAAAGAAAATCAAGAAGCCAGTGCGGTCAGTGAAGAAAGATGTCCAAATCGAAGGCTTCAAGCATCGCCGATGGGGCCGAACGAGCGAGTCAAACCGGAGTCCAGACGAGAAGCGGAGCATCGACGCGCCCCGCGGCTCCACCGGTCGAAGAACAGGAGGAAAACTCCAGGGAAACCGCCGAAACGTCCGAAACAGAACAAACCTCGACGGAACGAACCTCTACCACCGCCAGCGAGAAAACAGCAGTAGAAGAGGACTCACGACGGAAGAAGCGTGCGCCTCAGGGAAAGGAAAGCAGGAGGAAAATTTTGGAAGCTGAGGAAAAGCTGGCGGAATTGAAACTGGCAGAGGCACGTGCATCGCTCGCCCTCGCAGAAGCCAAGCTGGCCAGGGAAAAGGCCATGCTGGCCTGCGGAGACGAGGAGGGAAACGAGGTAGCAGAAAAGGAAACGGACAAGGTGGAAGAGTGGCTGCAAGGGCAAACCATTAACCCTGCGGCCGAGGAAAAAGAAAAGCAGAACGAAAATGAAGAAAAGAAAAATGAAAATTCGGAAAATGAACCGGAGCACAGAAAAGCTGAAGAAAAACAGAAGAGCAGCGACATCACTTCGCTGGCGGCGGCGCTCACACAGGCCGTCCGCATGTCAAGAGACGCCCCCAGGTTTCTCCAAGAGCTTCCCCCGTTCGCCGGACATTCGACGGGGTGGCTCGGCTACAGGGCGGCGTACTACGAGACTGAAGAAATGTTCTCGCACACCGAGAATACTATGAGGCTAAGAAGAAGCCTCAAGGGAGCAGCCCTCGAAGCGGTCGAGAGTCTACTCATCAGCCAACCGGAGCCGCGAGCAGTCATCCAGGCGCTGGAAAGAAGATTCGGCCGTCCAGACACACTGGCGATGGGTGAAATACAGAAAATCAAGGCGTTGGGCAGGCTGAGTGACAGCCCGCGCGAACTCTGCATATTTGCTAACAAGATAGCGAATGTGGTGGCCACGCTGGAGACACTTAAAAAGGTACACTATATGTTTAATCCTGAATTAGTGAAAAGTATTGTAGAAAAGCTGCCGCCCATTCTGCGCAACAAGTGGTACGATTTTGCCGCAAGAAGAAAAGAAGATACGTCGGACTTGAAGAAGATGACCCTGTTCCTCAATGAAGAAGCCGACAAATGCAGTGCGTATGCGCTGCCCGAGGAGACCGAACCTCACCCGGAGAGGCCCCAGAGAAGAAGACTGGAACGGGCTTTCGCCACAGAGGTAAGTGGCAGGAAAAGGTGCCCGATGTGCCAGAACGAACACCACTTGACGGAGTGCAAGCAGTTCCTCGGGACCCCTGTGAACGAGCGCTGGAACATAGCGAAAAAGAACCGCATCTGTTTTCAATGTTTGCGGAGCAACCACCGCCGAGGGGGCTGCGGGGCAAAGAGGTGTAGTGTCAACGGGTGCGGCATGGCGCACCACCGCCTGCTGCATCACTCCAGACCACCGGCAGACCAGCAACAGCCGACGGCGCCGCCACAGGCCATGGAAGCAGGGGAGGCAGCGACCGTGGAAATAGTGAGCAGCACCAACTGCCTTCAGGAACGACAAGCCTTCCTAAAGGTCGCTCCGGTCACGGTCTTCGGCAAGAACAGCACCAGAATAGACACCTACGCACTCATGGACGACGGCAGCACAGTGACACTCATCGATGAAGACCTGGCGGAGCTCCTCCACCTGGACGGGCCTCGCCACGACATGTGGGTGCAGGGCCTCAGTGATACAAAGAAGTACGAAAACAGCAAAAAGGTAAGCTTCAAGATAAGGGGGCGCCACTGTGAAGAAGAGTACGGCGTGGGGAGTGCAAGAACAGTAAAGAAGCTGCTATTCACGCCGCAGAAAATTCGCAAGGAAGACCTGCACGACTGCGCGCACCTGAGGGGCCTTGAAGACCACCTGATGTACGAAAATGCGCGCCCGAGAATCCTGCTGGGTCAAGACAACTGGGAGTTGCTGCTGGCCCTCGAGACGAAAACGGGAAGGAGAAACCAGCCGGTCGCATCCCACACACGACTCGGTTGGGTGCTGCACGGATACAGGTCGTCACATACGCAAACTATAGCCTTCTGTGGCCACACAGTAGCCAAAAAGGAGGAGAAGACAGAAGACAATATGGAAAACATGATGAAGAGGTTTTTCGACCTGGAATCACTTGGGATCGAAGCCAGAAAACAGAAAAATGACCCAGAAGAGCGTGCGCTGGAGATACTTAAGAAAACCAGTCGAAGACTTCCTGATGGGCGCTTCGAAACCGCGCTGCTCTGGAAGGACGAGAAGGAAGTCATTCCCAACAACTACAACGATGCCTGGAAGCGTCTCAGGTCCCTGGAAAAGAAGCTGGATCGAGACCCGGGCCTGAAAGAAAAATACGAAGAAAGAATAAACAACCTGCTGGAATCCGGATACGCAGTGCCAGCACAGGAGCCACCGGCAGCAGGGAGAACATGGTACTTACCTCACTTCGCCGTGTGCAACCCAGCGAAGCCAAAAATCAGGTTAGTACACGACGCCGCGGCCAGATCCCATGGCCGCAGCCTCAATGACATGCTGCTCTCCGGCCCCGACCTTCTTCAGTCGCTGCCAGGAGTCATCATGAGGTTCCGCCGACACTCTGTGGCGGTAACCGCGGACATCAAGGAGATGTTCATGCGCATCCGCGTCCGGAAAGAAGACCGGGACGCACTCCGCTTCCTGTGGAGAGGTAACGAACGAGAAGAAAAGCCGCAAGAGTACCAGATGGCGTCCCTTATCTTCGGGGCCACGTCATCGCCATGCACGGCTCTGTACGTAAAAAACAAGAATGCAGAAGAGTTCCAGGAAAAATATCCGCGTGCTGTAGCGGAAATCAAGAAGAACCACTACATGGACGACTTCATATCTAGCTTCCCGAGTGAAAAAGAAGCACTGGAGACATCGCAGGAAGTCGACATGGTCCACCGGCACGCCGGGTTCGAGCTGCGAGGCTGGACATCGAATAGCGAAGCCATACGCCGACGTCTCGGGAACGACCGAGACTCCAAGGAGGTCCCTGTGGGAGAAGACTGCGCGGACAAGACGCTGGGAATATGGTGGGAGGCGCATGAAGACCTGCTGCGCTTCAACCTGAACGAGGCGAAGATACCTCGCACCATCATGAGCGAGGAGCGGGCCCCCACGAAGCGTGAAGCCCTCAGTGTCGTGATGTCATTGTTCGATCCGCTCGGACTACTGTCACCGCTCACCATGCCCGCCAAGAAGTTCATGCAGGAGACCTGGAGGTACGGCACCGGATGGGACGAGCCCATACCGGAGCAGCTCGTCCCCAAGTGGACGGCGTGGACAAGAGATCTACAACAAGCAAGAAAAATAAAGATTCCCCGCTGCTACAACCTGCAGCCTGAAATGGTAAGTGAAATGCATACCTTTGTCGACGCGAGTGAAGAGGCATACGCCGCAGCTGTCTACATTCGTATGGTGCGCGAGGACGGAGCAGTACACACGGCGCTCGTGGCAGCCAAAAGCCGCGTAGCCCCGCTGAAGCCGACGTCCATCCCGCGCCTGGAGCTGCAAGCTGCTCTACTGGGTACCCGCCTCGCGAAGACTGTGGAGAAAGAACTAGAAGTCGAGCTGGTAAGGAAAACATACTGGAGCGATTCCCGCACAGTGCTGGCGTGGATACGCGCCGAGCCGCGGGCCTACAAAACGTTCGTCGCGCACCGCCTCGCCGAAATAGAGGAAACAACGAAAGTCAGCGAGTGGCGATGGGTGCCGACGAAAGAAAACGTGGCCGACGACGCGACGCGCGCCACACCCACGGACTTCGGAGCCGCCCACCGATGGTTCAGCGGGCCCGAATTCCTGAAAAAAGAAGAAAAATTCTGGCCGAAAGAAGGAAAACCGGCGGAGAAAACGGACACGGGTGAAGAAAAGTGTTTTGTCGCACGATACATCGCGCTACAAGACAGTTTACCCGACATCGAACGCATAGGAAGATGGAAGACGTTGATACGAGCTACAGGTCGTGTACTACAGTTCATTGACCTCTGTCGTTCCCCGCGAGAAACCGTGGCAGCTGTGCGACAACGCACAAAGAAGAATAAAGAAAAGGATGCGGCCTGGGACTCGCGGCGATCGAAGAAAGGAAAATCCGCGACACGAATGGATCCAGTTACGCGAAGAAAATACGTCGCACTCGACGCACGGTACCTCACTCGTGCCGAGGCACTCTGGCTACGCCGAATGCAAGAAGAATCCTATAGCAAAGAAAGAAAACGAATAGAAGAAAACCGTTCTCCAGCGGCGGGAGACCGCCTCGCCTCGCTGAGTGTCCACCTGGAGGAGGGCCTCATCAAGCTACGGGGTCGAGTAGCAGCCGCAGAAGACATCAGCCGGGAAACCAACAACCCGGTTATCATGAATGGCAGCCACAGGTACACGAAATTATATATCCAACAGATACACGAAGAAATGCATCACGGCGGAGTGGAAGCAACCGTGAACGAGATCCGGCAGAGGTTCTGGGTGACCCGGATACGCCCCACAGTCAAGGGTGTGATCCGGGCCTGCCTGGCCTGCCGCATACGCCGAGCCAAGCCGACGCGTCCGGCCACGGGCGACCTGCCCGTCGCCCGGCTGGCGCACCACGCGCGGCCATACACCTTCACAGGGCTTGACTATTTCGGCCCTGTGGAGGTCACCGTGGGCAGACATCGAGAGAAGAGATGGGTGGCCCTCTTCACATGTCTCACCATGAGGGCCGTCCACCTGGAGGTGGTGACGTCTCTCAGCGCCGACTCCGCCATCGCAGCACTGCGGAGGTTCGTCGCCCGACGAGGACAACCGACTGAACTATGGTCGGACAACGCGACCTGCTTCAAGGCCGCCGAGAAGGAGCTACAACAAGAATGGGAAAAATATAAGAGCGAAGTCAACGCCCGCCGCATCAACTGGCGGTACATCCCTCCGTCCGCCCCCTTCATGGGCGGTGCGTGGGAGCGGCTGGTGCGGAGCGTAAAGGAGTCCCTGCGAGTCACTCTACACGAGCAGCATCCGAGCGACGAGACCCTCTACACACTCCTGGTAGAGGCGGAAAACATCATCAACTCGAGACCACTTACCTATGTCTCGGTTGACCCCGAGGAGCCCGAGGCCTTGACCCCCAACCACATACTGCTGGGGTCGGGCTGCCATGTACCTGCTCCAGGAAGATTCGAAGAAGAAAAGACATCGGCGCGGCAGCTGTGGAAGCGCGCGCAGCACCTGGCAGACGTGTTCTGGCGGAGGTGGGTGAGGGAGTACCTCCCACTCCTCCAGCACCGCCGGGAGCCACATACCCGAGGCTCCGATCCCGCGGTGGGTGACGTCGTTATCATATGCGACTCGAACCTACCGCGCAACATCTGGCCACGCGGGAAGATCAAGAGGACATATCCAGGCAAGGACGGCGTGGTACGGGTCGTGGACGTGGAGACCGCGAACGGCCACGTTCTCCGGCGGCCCACCAAGAAGATCGTCGTGCTACCGGGGGTGTCGCCTGCGCGACCGGCGGGAGAAATGTGCACGACAGACAGTAAATAGTGTATGGACTATGGACATTTCAGTGAAAAATAGTGCCATTCAATGGGATGGGTTTAGAGCCAGTGTGGTAGTGCCGATTTCTGTAACCGAAAAGTGAGGGAGATAGTATACATCTCGAGCGGGCTATCCTTGTCCCAGACAAGGAAGTCCCGTGCGAAAGGGACAGCCAGAGGCGACCGTTATGTCAGGGGGCGACGAGGTAGTATAAATATAGGAAAAATAGATTTTTTTAATTATTTCGGTTACGGAGGTCGGCACGAACATGTTTATTATGTAAAATTATAGCTAAGAGAATTGTACAAATAAAACCAATGTATATTTTGTAAATTAATGTAATTTTCGTGGAAACTCAATAAATTTTCCTTCCAAGGGGGTGAGGCATGGAATGTTCTAGAAGCTGGGTACCGGGGCCGATATAAATATGGGTCGGCCGCCATAGTACGACACTCGCTCTCCAACGTTGCCCAGCTTCGGAACTACTGTGTGCTTGCTACCTGGAACAAGACTGAAAAAGTGTTTAAATTCATCTCCTCATCAAATAGTCATCATCATCATCCTCATTACTACAAGAAACGCTGACCTAGGCGATCTACGGGGAATTAGCGCAAGCTGTCCCCCACAGTTATGGTACTAAATAACGTACAAGATTCGCGTGCTAATTTCCGCAACGTACATATTTTAACCGTAAATATATTTAAGAGAACGTACGCGGGTAAACACGGCTTTATTAATTTGACGATAATTAATGGCGGTACATTGCTGAAATTCATAACATGCACCGAATATTATTGAGTGAAACGAGCCATGGTTGAGGTGCTGCGAAAAATGATCGGAATTTCGGCGAGGAATTATATAAGGTGAAGCGGACTTCAGACTTACTTGCTTGCCTGATTCTCGTAGCTCAAATGTCGAGAATTAAGTTCTAGCTGAGCAGGCAAGCGTTGTTTTGTCGTTTAAGTTTGTAAATATGCTTGAGAGCCTTAAAAGAAGATCTTTCGACAGGGCGTGTGGCCGGGGATTAAAATTTTAAAAATATTTGTAAAAAAATTTTTAGAGCACCTCCACCACCATCGTTTTAATAATAATACATTTTGTAGGCAAATATATTTATGTATTTTATACATTAGAATTTTATACATCAGAAAATTTTAATTCGCACATCTGTTTACGTCCAGCAACAATTTAATGAAGACTACAAAAATTAATGCGAGCATTTAAAATTCCCCTCGAATAACCCGATAATTAGGCAATGGCGAGCTTCCACATTTCTAATTAGGCAAGACTTTGCAAGAATAACAATTGAGACATTCGTTAACTTTAAATATTATGCCCGCTGTTTACTTGCACGAGGACGTGTCTTCATTCTTCAGCACGTGATTGCAACTTTGCTTCAATTTCATGAATCTCAAGAAGTTTCTACAGATTGGTAAAAATTCAGAAATTTCTGAAATGTAAATAAATTGAAGCTAAGAAAAATCATAAAGACCTTACTACTAGTAGGTAGTAGGCACTCATTCTCTTTCTTACAAATTTACTCAGTGTCACCTTAAAGTTTGAGATCTTTCTTTGTCTGTCATAATATAAATTTTCCAATGTTCCAGATAAAGGCAAGTAAACCTTGTATAGTTAATAATATTTTATTAGTAAATGGATTAAAGTATTTCTTTACTTAACAATTATTATTATTTTCATCCGCACCAAACAGATCGTTGTTAATATTCCCATTTCGAAGCAAATAACATTAACAACTGAAATGTAAATCGAATTTAATATTGTTTGTCTTCCCTTTGATTTCAACTTAAACAATAATCAGAAAAATTTCGGGATGTAATTACATCGTTATTTCCGCACAAAGCTCATTCCCAACTCAATCAAAAGCTTTTCTCTGTATTTAGTTCCAATTGTTTGTAATTAAGTTAGCCGAAGTAACGTTAGATCTACACAGCGCGGTCGGCGGCGGATACCCATTTAAATATATTCACTGTTTGTGTTTCGTTGATTCGAATTTAATCAAAATTATATTTGGGGTCTGTTAGGACAGTAAAAATTGAGGTTTTAAGGCGTCAGTTTTTTTTAATTTGGGATATTGCGTCAATTAGATGGATTTAAATTTAGAATCATCTGAAATATGATTATAATTCGTCTCCAGTTATGTTGTAATGTTTTTAGTTATTTTTTTTTAATCTTGAAACTATTTTATCTCTAAGCTTACCAAATAATATACTCCAAATGGCATCACGACGACTGCCACCAGCAGATCCGCTAACGCGAGGCTCACGATGAAGTAGTTAGTCACCGTCTGAAGCGTCCTCTCCCTCACTACACTCATTATCACTAGCACATTACCGAACAGCGTAAAAAACGGGAAGATCAACAGCAGCAGCGCCCAGAAATTGTACTGCGGCGGCACGTCGCCCCGCCCGAAACACGACACGTTAAACGTCCCGTTGAAAGTGCAGTTCGTGTACACATCGTTCAAGACGTCTATGCTGCTGTTGTTTATCGTGAATACGTCGTGACTCGCGTTCCCATAAAAATAATCACTAAAATCATCGACTAGCATTAAGAAATCACTCGCATCCTTGCTACTATTTTTAACATGACCGTTCGCACTTGGTATTGTGTTGATCTCTACGATCGCGTCTACGCCGTCGGGGGGCCTCTTAGACGGATAAAAGTAGGTATTATAAGTCGTGTTGTAATGATATGGTGGTTTCGGGTTTGCCATTTTTAAAGTTTCGTCAAATCTTTTTTAATTGTTTAAAATTATTTCTTCTTTTTCTCTCTTGTTTTATCTATCTTTTTTAATTGTTTAAAAGTATTAAAATTTATGGTGGTTTCGTTTTTGCCATTTTTAAAGTTTCGTCAAATCTTTTTTAATCTTCATCTTTAGTTTGGATTCCTTTCACTCCGACACTTCGCGATTCATCTGAAACAAAGGGAAAGTATTCGTCAGTGTTTATTGAACTTTTCATTCTGACAATGACAAAGTAATGAAGGTTCGCGGTGATGTCATCGAGAAGGGCGACATGAATAATGAAAATAGAACTAACTTTTTGTGAACATTAGATGAACACTATAAATAGGACTAATTTTGTGTTACCTCTTATATTGTACCGAATTATTACGTCAGAAGTCATTTTATTTATACCCAGAATAATTTCCATCATGCAGTAATAATGTTTTCTAACAAAATAACATACACTATAATAATATCTCATTAAGGGTGGGTTGCACGCCTCGCGTAGTTATAGTTAAAGGTTATCGTCAAATATGGCGTCCATTCTGGACTTTTACTAGGGATTTGACAGTTCATTCGACATTTTATTATGGTTAAAGTTAAAGTTAAAGTTGAAGTAAGTTGGTGCAACCCACTCTTAGTATAACACTACAAAATTATTTCGACAATTTTGCTGGACCAATTTAGGTTTTATATTTTTTTAAACAAAATCAAAATTGTTGTACCAATTTTATTATCAAAGAGAAAATATATTAATTCATAAATGTTCTCTTTGATAATAATCTTTATTACTTTTGAACATTTCAAATTAACAGAAAATGTAGATTTTTTTAAGTTTCATATTTTAATATTATAATAGCGAACTTACAAAACTGTTGATGTTTAAAACATGGTTGATGATGATCAATTAATAAAAAAAAATGATTTTTATTAACCCATCAAGCTCACCGGTGAGCGAGACACAATAGAATAACAATCCCAGGTAGCACAAAATTGCTGAGTAGCGTCGGTGGGCACGTTTTTTACTTCGCTATTTGCTATGAAAAATTGATATATAAACTTCTACTCAAGCTCTATATAACCAAATTGGGCACACTTTATATAGCAAATTATTACTATAAAGAAACGATGTAAGTAGCTTTGCTAAGAAGTTTTTGTCATTTAGGTCGCTTTCACGTTACCAAAAAACATAGATAATAAAAATCTGAAATGTCACACGACTATAAATATAATATGGCAACTACAGAATTAAATGATTTTGAAAACATTGACGTATTATATAGTACCTGGATGACCGAGCTTTGCTCGGTATAGCAAACACTCATTGACTTCGTGTTACTTAATAACGCCATCTACTGGTCGTTAAAACAATTAGTTGCCAACAAAATAGTATTATTATTCGCCAATAGATTTTCAGTTTATCGATTATCGATAAAACGCGAATAAAAAGACATTTTCTGAAAATGATTCCTAGCTAGATCGATTTATCGCCCCCGAAACCCCCTATATACTAAATTTCATGAAAATCGTTGGAGCCGATTCCGAGATTCCAATTATATATATATATATATATATATATATATATATATATATATATATATATATATATATATATATATATATATATATATATATATATATATATATATATATATATATATATATATATATATATATATATATATATATATATATATATATATATATATATATATATATATATATATATATATATATATATATATATATATATATATATATATGAAAATTGTTACTCGCCATAATATGAGCCTAATTTTATATGCAAATTAAGTTTTACTGTTAATGTATCTATGAATTATAAGTTAATTTATATTAATAATTAAAACATATTTTTTTAATATATTTTTTTTTATTTGTCACTAAAAGCTGAAATTAAGTTTCCTAAAAGTCTTAATACCTATTCGGTTAACAAAAACCACTGTTAAAAACAAGTTATTATTAGGCGTAACCGAAATTAAACGTTAAAATCGATAATTCATAAAATAAGAATGTCAAAAAATATGGCGATGCGATTTAAATTGCAAAAAGTGACGATTACTCATATACGAAGCTAATTCGAGACTGAAAACGATGTAGTTTGCTTTTTTAGATCTGTAAGATACCTTTAAATTGCTATTGGTAATGAAATAAGCAAAAATTTTGACAGATTGCACACCATCAAAACCAATTAAAGGTCTCTACACCAGGTCTTCAAATATCGTAACGCTACTGCCTTGAAGCAGTAACGTTTATAAAAAAAACTATAGATAACGGTATGAAAAGGAGTATAATAAGTGATCTAGCATATAATTCACCTTTCATGACTGTTTTTCTTATGAATGCTGATTAATTTGCTTTGAAGCAAATTACTCAGCATTCATAAGAAAAACAGTCATGAAAGGTGAATTATATGGCGGTCAGCAAATATTAATAGCTTCTAGGCTATATTAATAACTTCTAATTGGCGAAAAGCTGTATAGAAACTTACTTGGCTAGAAATTACTGTATTGGGAGCTTCCATATGACAGCTGTGTAAAAACGCTATATAGACGTCTACAGCGTAATTTTACACAGCTTTTAATGAAAAAATATAGTTGGCTATGTAATATGGCGCTATTTGGCTCTTTCTAATGTAAATCACCGCTACATCACTGCAATATGACCAAAAACGATATAAGCCAAATCTTACATAGCATTTGTGCTACCTGGGAATAGATTTCCAAGAAGCCACGACCGAAGGATTAAGTCGTAGTTATTGAAGATTTATATTAAGCCAGGTAGCTATCGATGTTTTGCTATAAGTGTTGATCGCATTAGGGTGAAAATTCTGAAATGTATTTAAAGAATATATTATTCTTTCATGATAATATTATGGAATTGACAATACATTTCAGAATTTTCACCTCAAAAATAACAAAAAATAAATTATTATAGATTTTGGCCGATTCTTAAACCTACCTGATAAGCACACAAAATTTCATCAAAATTGGTCCAGCCGTTCCAGAGGAATTTGGCAACTAACAGCGTGACAAGATAATTGCAAATTATTAGATTGTGTTTGTTCTACAAACAAAGCAAAAATAGCTAGTACTTCCCAAATAGGTAAATACAATATGGCCTTATGAAAAATATCGGTGAAAATATTTCGAAGAAGCCAACGTGATATTTGCGGGGAATTGTTTATTAGGTTTTAGGGGAAACGGCATCGACTATCGGCCATATTGTCAAAATGAAATACGCTTTTAACCTCCACTCGTAATAAGACCTACGGCCTATGGGCTATATTCCTGATGTATGATGTGGACTATAGTCTACGTGGTGATTCAAGGCATCAGCAATCATTGACCCCTTGTTCCCTGTTGAAATACTCGACGTACTTCGATGGCGTATCGTAATAAGAGCGATGGCCTACGGGCTACGTTCCTGATGTATGGTGTGTACTATGGTCTACGCGGTGATTCAAGGCATCAGCGATCATTGACCCTTTGTTCCCTGTTGAAATACTCGACGTACTTCGATGGCGTATCGTAATAAGAGCGATGGCCTACGGGCTACGTTCCTGATGTATGGTGTGTACTATAGTCTACGCGGTGATTCAAGGCATCAGCGATCATTGACCCTTTGTTCCCTGTTGAAATACTCGACGTACCATCGAAGAACTTGGTTCATAGGCAGATGATGGATCTACATTATTTGGCCGGGTTATGTAAATTCAATAACGCGAATCCTACTCCTACTAAAAGCGATAGCTATAAAGGCGAAAGTTTGTTTGGCTGTATGGATGTGTGGATGTATGGATGTTTGTTACTCTTTCACGCAGAAACTACTGAACGGATTTTAGTGAAACTTTACAATAATATAGCTTATACATCAGAATAACACATATGCTACAATTTTAACCGAGTTTTTTTTACCTTCAACGATTACTTCGCCGTTTGTGAACCGATTTTCAAAATGTTTCTTTTGGTGTATACTGTATAGGTTATTATTCCAATTTGGTACCATATTCATAAAAGTGGTGATGAAGAGATAGATCCATAAGTTATCGAGGGAACTCCTCAAAATTTATATGGAAATATATTGTGACTTCGGTTTCGTGAGCAGTATTGTAAGCATATGCTACCACCAAGTAAGACTTTGCACCAAGGTATATCATGGTTCGGAAGGTGCTGAGAGAAGTCCTGATTCTTTATAGATACAAGTTTGGGAGTTTCGACGTTGTTTTAAGAACGGTAAGCATATGCTACTATGCAAATTACCTTCATCTTAATCATCATCACTACCATAAACCGTTATAGAACCACATTTCATCCCTTTTCGACCCTATTATTCGTACTTTTCATAGTCTTTTATGATATATCACTTAAACCGCGGGTAACACCGCGGGGCACAGCTAGTAAGACATAACGCGAACAAATTATGTAGATCCACCATCTGCCTATGAATCAATTTCTCTGATAGTACTTTGTATGTGAACTGACGGTGAGTATGGAATAAGATAAAAAAAAAAATTGATTGATGTTTCTAGTTCAAGAGCGTTATCGTATTTTTGCATAATAGTTTAGATAATGAATATGCAGTAAATTGCTTTAAACTCATAAAAGGTTGCAGTTTGTTATTCCAAAATATGTTACCTAGAGGTGACACTTTAACTTTTACCGTTTCGCGCTAAAGGCGCTTAGCCAATTTCGATGTAATTTGGTCAGGAGACTTTAAGACCAGGAGAGGACATATTATAATAATATGTACTAGCTTTTGCCTGCGGCTTCGCTCGCGTGGAATTCGAAAATCGCGTGAAATACGAATATTTTTGGAACCATCTTTGGAAACATGATGTTTTTCCAAGACCAAAGCCTATGGTACTCTCCATCCTTTCAACTAACTCTATGCTAAAAATCAAGTCGATTGGTTGCTTCGTTATACCGTGAAGAAATGACAAACAAACAAACACACGTTGAGGTGGGGTGAAAAAATGTATACACCAGATGTTAAGTTGGAAGAAGACAAATATATCTGTGAAAACCGCATTCAAATCGGATCAGTAGTTTTTGTGTGCTGCTGGAACAGACACACAACAAACATACAGACAGACAGCAGACTGACAGACAGACAGACAAAAAAACTAACCACATTTTGGGCTTCTATAGCGATGTAGTGACAGCCCCTGCTTATTATTTATTGAATATATTTAATGTACAGAATTTTCTACAGTTATTATATGTATAGATTATCCCGTAGAAAATATATAAAATCTAGCTCTAACATAATATCTGTAGAAGCAGGCTGCCACTGACAAAAGTTATCACCTACATTACGAGTATCTTACTTGGAAATATCACAAAAGTCGTTTAAAGTCGTCTTATTTTCTCCAACTTTTTTCATATAAGGCTACAATCTTCGAATCACATTATGTCCGTACTCGGGACGATTATCTGCGATCCTGGGACCATCAATCAAGTCGAGTCTAACAAAAAATCCCAAATCATCAGCTGTCAATCCCATTCACAAGTCAATTTGAAATGATTGATACCAAATCTGCTTACAAGAATATGGGATTTAAGAAGTATTTTATGTATTGAATATTCTAAATTTTGATCCCTTAAATTGCAGCAAACGAATAGGATCACTCTTTCTAAGATTGTTGGCATTTTGCAAGCGTTTCAAAAAGTATAATATTTGCTAACTATACTCACAATTATGAATAATCTATTTTCCTAATAAATACTTGAGTGTTATACTATAACAAGGGAAAAAGTTTCTTTACATCAAATTGGCTCGGAAATTCTTCGACCGATTGTGATGAAAATAATATTTGCAGACATAAAATGAATCAAGGGAACTGACAAAAGGCTCTATTTCCCTTTGAGCAACTCATACGTACTCGTGTTAAATACTAATAATATACCTACAACATACTAAAAAAAACTTGAGAGGTGTCAAGGGACACAAGGTAAGCTATTTCTTATGTTCAAAAAACCTGTAGGTATACATTTATACACTCAAAAAATTATTAAAAAAACGCCATCTATTGACGCCCAGGAATACTAACAACGCGTCGCTGTTTATAAAAAAAACGCCATCTAGTTGACGCACAAGAATACTTACAATCAACGCCGTCTGCCCCTAACGTACTAATAAAAAAGTGTCGAGGTCAAATATCGTTCTATCTAGCCTTCAGATTTACGCCGAACGCGCGATAAGGAACTTCGTTCCAATATACTTAAATATGTAATATAGAATTATACTGGCGTATAATGTGGACTCAGAATTGGGATACTTGAAATGAGAAAGAAAGAAATATCTAATAAGAAAATAATGTAGCAACGTGTTGCTTGAGGACATCATAATCTATAATGTTAGTGGTAACTAATATTCGAGATTAGGGTGATCACACACATTATGCTAATACTCCTTACAAGCCTGTTCAATTACCGAACAAGAATAGATACCATAATCCTTAAGTGATTTGATAAAGCCGAGTACACATTAATGACTAAGCCCTAAGGGTTAATTGACCGATCAGAGTCGATTTCTTGTAAGATAGATTATTATTATATAATGTAATGTATTATAAGTAATTTAAACGTGAAGCGGTAATAGAATGAAATAATATACAGATTACAGGCATACAAACTTTTTTTTATTATTTATAAATATGCCTGTGAAAATCGCTTAGTAGTAGTGAAATAAAACTTGAGAGGTGTCAAGGGACACCCGGATGGAACGAAGTTATTTCTTATGTACAAAAAACCTCTATACACTCAACAAAAAAAAATATTAAAAAATATTCTATAAACAAAAAGAAATATATTAAGTATAAGTACTTATTAAAAAACAGAGACAGAAACTAAAACAAAAAGCACATACATAGATCAAGATATATATACCGCATCTACCGCTTCATTATTATTATTATATTAGGGTCAATTCAGACCGCAACGCGACGCGTAGATGCATTTCTAAATTTATATGGATTTGACAGATTCACAAGACGTCTCACGCAATTTAAATCTGTCAAATCCGTACAAATTTATGCCGCGCCGCGCCTCGCCTCGCCTCGTCGCGTTGCGGTCTGAACCAACCCTAAAGTGTAGTGCAGCCTCGCATTTATTATGTACAATTTAAGACAATTTAAAGACCGTTCCTACAATAAATGTAACATCTTCGAATTCTATTACACATTTAGCGCAGTCGGCATTGCATTTGCAGGTGCAGATGCTCATTTAATTACAGAAGCAATCTAGCGTCAGGTATTCTAGTATTGGAGCTGGAGGGAAATTTATGGCCGAGAAGCATCCAAGAAGTTATTAGGCAATGGATGAAAACACCTTTGAGTTTTGAAGTAACATCTTTAAGACGGAGACTAACCCAAATAACTAAACATCGTCCTTCTATCGTCACACCCCGCCCGCCGTCTTTCATATGCCAGATGAAAATGGACGACGCGGAATCATCGCCAAGTTAGTTTTTTTTAATAACTCGATAAATGTACAAAATTTAAAAAATCCGCTAGGTCAGTGTCTCAATGATAGAATTTTATACATTTTTTTGAAATATTAACTTAGTTTAATGCACGGTTATGGCAATATAATATTCGTGAAAATTAGATGCATCTTTGTGATTTTTTTCTATCGAGATTAAGAGTTTTCGCTCAGATCAAATTCTTGGCAATATAATGTAGTAGAAAATGAAACAATTGGGGGCTTATTTTCAAGTATAAAAATGAATAATAAAAATATCGACAATTTTGGGTTAGTTAACCCATTCATGAAGACCTAAGCGGCCGCACCCGGCCGCGATAACAATAGATAAGCTATTGTGTCTCGTTATTCCTCGATCGATGGGTTAAGGGCGTTGTGTTTTTGGTACAGTGAAAAATACTTAAATTAGCGTGACATTTGACTGATTGAAAATTCGTAAGACGAAAGGATTGTGGATCACATAGAAGAAGAAACAGCATCTCCCGCGCGTCTAATATTTATGACTGCTTTTGCTCTCGCAGTATATTATCCCGTTGTGTTGGGTTTTGTATTTTTAAATCCCTTTATGCTTGTTTACAAGACCTTTTTACATCCATAAAAGACCACAAAAACTGTCATTTGACCTGTAAAAGCACATTCTTGACATTTTCGTAACAACCAAACTTTCAGTCAGGATTAACTTTTTGGTGAAGCGAAATCGTTTAATTCAGTATTTATGAATTTCTCTATATAAGAGCGCCGTAATAAGGGAAAGTGCTGAGTCAGGCTTGTTTGTCCACTGCCGCTTTCGTGTTACGTCACTGACAAACAGTAAAATATAGGTCAATTCAGACAGCAACGCGTAGAGGCTTTTTGCATTCTAAATTTGTATAGATTCGGCAGATTTGAAGACGTTTCACGCAATTGAAGTCTGTCAATTCAATACAAATTTAGAAATGCATCGAAGCGTTGCGTTGCGGTTTGAATTGACTGTCAATATTTGAATTTTCGTCGGTGAAGTCCCGTTGACGGCAGCGGTGGACAAACGGCGTTAAACCGCCGGCTCATTAGCATAATGAAGTCGAACCTGCCGCCTAAATAATGACTTCACTCGTTTTATTAATTTCGATTGAATTATTTTAATATCGCGATCGAATTTAATATCGCCAAACCTACGCGACCAGGCGACTGCGAAGCGGGAGCGCCAAGTTGCGTCAATTTGTCAAATGTGTGTTTTGTACATAGACTCATTTATATACTGGTTTTGTAACGAGACTTCTTTTTTTAAACCATTTGACAACTTGACGGTCCCGCAATTTGACCTACGCGACCAAGCGACTACGGTTTGGCCTAAGCTTAATTCATAGTTTAGACCTAAATTTGACGAAGTGCAGCTTGCGTAAATTTGAATGTCTCTTCTGCTATTTTGGCAGAGAAATCAGAATATTCCTTAATCCAATAGCCAATACAACAGCTGTATTATACAATGAAATAGTTACACAGTGATCTAATATGTAAGCGAAATTATACGTTATTGATATTCGAATAATCTGAATATATTAGAAATCATAACACATACAAACTTAGAATTTGGTGAGCAAGTAGCAAAGTGCGTATATAGAGTAGGAACGAAATTTTGGAAACTGTACCTCTAAGTGTCTAAGCACACTATGCCGAATTTCCGCGGCGGAAACTCCGCACGATTACGTCAGCAATGTCAAACGTAAACGTAAGCAATATAACGCGACGGAATTTCGGCATGGTGTGTCATCCGTAATTTAAAATACATTGTAGGCGGAATCAAGCCGAACTTCTGCCGCGGAAATTCGGCATAGTGTGTTTAGACATATTATCGTCGTCTTCCAGGCTAAGTGTCGTAACTGGAAACTATTACTATTGCAGGGCAACTGTTTTTCGGTTGAGTGTTATACATTTTACCTTATGGATTTCTTATTTTTAGGTTAATCAACAAACTATTTACTGGTTTCAGATCCTTTGGGCTCCGGGGCATTCTGTTTCATATTATGAAACGGAATGTGAAAGTTTGTTTAAAAGTTTCTTGTATATTTTGAAGCAAGAAGGCGAAACCGCTTAAAAAAGCCAACTCCATTTTATTTTATACTCACAATTATTTATTACAATTTGTCTGAATTACTTATAACCATATATATATATATATATATATATATATGGTTATAAGTAATTCAGACAAATTGTATATATATATATATATATATATATATATATATATATATATATATATATATATATATATATATATATATATATATATATATATATATATATATATATATATATATATATATATATATATATATATATATATATATATATATATATATATATATATATATATATATATATATCGTTATAAGTAATGCAGACAAATTGTAATTAAATCGTGATTCTGAAAAATAACTGAACAGGTAATATAATATCTATGGTCGCTTCACACCACGTAAGTCTGGCCCCGTGCCAGACAACGGAAATATATTTAATACTTTTATACTATACATATAATATTTAAGATTTTTATTATATCATACACATATTTAATACACATCCAAGACCCAATTAAGTGTGTCTGGGTGTCCAATATTTTACCTGATATTTAGTACTTTCATAATTCAATTAGATGTACAACGGAATTTGACCTTATATACATGTTTAAAAATATTAACCTAACTAATAAACGCTGCATTGCATTTGAATAGTTATACAGTGTTTTGTCTTCTTCAATCCAATTAAAAATGTCACTTGTGTGACAGGAACAAAACACTGTATAACTATTCAAAGCTTATACAACATTTATTAGTAAGGGGGTAAGTATATTGGCATTTAGAATACGAATAAATAATGTTATAAAACAAGAACAATACAATTTTTTCTCAAGCTTATTTCCATTCATACAGCAATACAGCTTTTGTTTTTGTGTAATTCTTCTTAGTTTTCATTATTTCTCTGTTAGAGTTGTGTGTGTGCAATAAAACCTTTTGAGCCCTCACTCAAGGCCTCTGTGACCCATTTCTTGCAATAGACTAAGCGTATGCCACATATTAATTTTATTATGTCTATAACTCTAAAGCCTTGCGGAAAAAAATGTTTTTCAATAGCGGTACCTAATGAATAAAGATTTTAAGAATGCACCTGACCCCTTGACTACAAACTTAAACTTAGATCTCAAAATCTGTAAGGTCTAGAAAACTGATTTTTTTACACAAGTAACTTCAGTTCATGAAGATTAAATACTCAAAACGAAACGACAAAAACACGATAACTGAAAAAATGCTCGATAATTATTCCTTTTTTACAAAAAACATTGTTTAAGACACATTTTTGCTTGGATCTTCGAAGTTAGCTCTTTTAATATTTTTGAATATCTAAAAAGGCATTGATAAAACGTAAATTTGCTCAAAATACTTTTTTCATAATCATTATTATAGTTCGTCTTTTATTCATAGTAAAACTAATTTGGCGATGAATCCGCGTCTTTCTTTTTCACCTGGCATATGAAAGACGGGCGTGAGTGTAAAGAGAGAAGGACGATGTTTGATTTTTTTGGGTCAGTAAAAATAATCGTCGTTTATAGTATTTTGTTTTCTTTTATAATGTACAGAAAACCTTCTTAATTACTCTACTTTTAATCTTTAGCTACATATTTTGGTTCGGTAAGTGCTAGGCGTAAGTGTAACAATCTTGCAAGCAGCCTGAAAAAAATTGAATTAGATTTCTCTGTAGAAATCTAATTCTAATTAAAATTGTCTGTACAATAACTACTGATGGCAGAAATATCAAATCTTTGTGCAAAAATTGACTCCTACTAGAAAGCTAGTGGCCAAAGTCACTGGAACTACTACAATTTTCAAGTTTTGAAACGAAGTTCCTTATGGCGCGTTCAGCATTGCTAAAAGAGGCTAGACAGAACGATATTTGACCTCGACACTTTTTTATTAGACGTGCATAGTAGGGGCAGAGGGCGTTGATAGTATTCTTGTGCGTCAACTAGATGGCGTTTTTGAGAATAAACAGCGACGCGTTGTTAGTATTCCTGGATGTCAATAGATGGCGTTCTTTTATAATTTTTCTGAGTATATGTATACTTACTGGTTTTTTGAACATAAGAAATAACTTCGTTCCATTCGGGTGTCCCTTGATACCTCTCAAGTTGAAGTTTTCATTTCCCTCCCTACACAGGCAATCGAGAATCAAATATCCCGATACTTTAAAGACGTCTCCGATAAGGAATTGCAGACGTGATAAGATCGAGCAGATGGCGGATTGAGAATTATTCAAATAGTCGCCTATCTCCAGTAATGGTGTTTTGATAGCGTTCGATAGCGCTTACCATAATTACCTTTATATTGCACGGCTTACCTCTGTTTTCGTTACATTTTATTCGAGACGTATTTGGACTCTTGCTACAGCTATGAATAGTAAAAACTTGGAAAACGTATCTTTTATAACTCTACTGTTTTTAATTTTGCATCTTTTTAATATAATATTCTTAATGCCTAGAAGTTCTAAACTGATTTTGATAAAATTTGGCCCAGGGGCAGGGAAATTACTCAAAAAGCCGAAGGCAAAGAACGGAAAAATATTAAAGAAATGTTTCATTTTATTAACAACGGCTTCAAACCATTGATTATTGTCAATTAAAATTTTAACGTAGAAGGTCTGGAACTTATTCAAGCTTAAAAAAAATCTTAAAGACAGAGAACCTGAAAACCTGAAAATATGAACAAAAACAACTACATGACCCGGTAAATTTCATATCACTTTCCTCCTCATAAACCTTCTCTTTCCAGGAATATTTTAAGACTAAAATTAGTCAACCCGGTTCAGCCGTTCTCGAGTTTTAGCGAGACTAACAATTTTTAAAATTATTTCATACTAGCTGTCCCGGCAAAACTTGTTTTGCCATATAAATTATTTCACCCATATTATTTATTGAAGTGACTAAATAAGTATGTCACCATGGCAACGTCCATCGCTATCCCGTCGCACAAACATTGGTCGTCGTCAGTCTCGAGTTGTAATAATTTACTATTATTTGTTTAACAAATTCACCTACCAATATAAAAAGTAGATTTTTAGATTTTAGATAGACTGATTCTCAGACCTACTGAATATGCATATAGGTAAAAATCAGTAAGCCGTATCGAAAGAGTACGGTAACTAACATTGTGATACGAGAATTTTATATATAAGAAGAATTAAAAACCCATCTAGGGTTTGAAATTATTGATGAAAACAATAAGGTCGCAAAGCAATTCGAGAATTGGCACAATATATCTGCCGTGGGAAAGGTGGAGTTGTGGGCAATTCTGTTTGTTGGGCTCGTGCCATGTAGCGCAGTATTCATTACCACATACCTACTGCCAAATAACTGGAGGAAGTATATACTATATAATATTATAAAATATTTTATTTATATTATTAAAACGCTTTAGGTTAGGTAAGAGCACGATGAATGCCAACCTAGATGGAAAATTTTCTTTCCTAAGAGCCTTAACACATTAGCAATTTACGAGCGAATACGAAGCGGAGCGAATCTTCCGCGAGCTCGCTACATGTACTGGAATTATTCTGGAACTGTGGAAACTCGCCTCTCTTTCCAGTCGCTTCAGACAACATTATGCTAACTACGTGTTCACGCACAAGACAGGATATATCTGCTATTTTGGTCTAGCTGACGATACCTGTAGCAGCCCATTGGTCGTCCATCACGCGATAATTGCAGCGATTGGCCGCCGATGACGCGATACGCGGTCGAAGTCTTGAGAAACCCTCTCATACGCACTTAGATTCACTTTTGCATTCTCCATCTTAAAATACGCATTGTAACCCCTTTACATTGTCTATAATTATAAAACTATAATTGTAAAAATTTGGAATAATATTATACGCAAGAAGTCGAGCCAGCTATTTTCTTCACTCCTCAAGCCAGCCAAAACACGCGAACACTACGTTATAAAAACTTACCACTGTGATAAGACACTATAAAAATATTTGATTTTTTTTCTAACATCCTGAGATTTATTTTTAATAACATTCATTTCAGTAGTTATCAACACTTGACGTAGTTATGTCTATTGTGAGTTGACTTTCGAACTCATTTCGTCTAGTCTTGACCACATCTATAAGGGTGTGTACATAAATTGAACTTGGAAACTTAGCGGGTACAAAGAACAACTTGGGAAGTAAGAATAGTTGAGGGAAGTTGTTTTTGTAGTGAGCTGTGACGCTGATTTACTGACACCCTCGACTTCTGGAATTTATTGAGGGGTACTCGAAGGTAACTTCACAAATAGTTGGAGTGTCCGGTGAAAATGTCTCAAAATGTCTTGGCAAAAACAACACTTTGGCAGTCTCTCGTTTCATCGCTTGAAAGTTTTGTAGAATTTTTATGGCAGCATTAAAAATTAAAATAATTGAAGTATTTCTTAATATTATCACTATATGGATTCATTGTGTTTGATTTTCATACAAATATTAATCAATATAACAGTTCTACCCGTTCGGGCAATCGCCCGAACGGGTAGAACTGTTGAAACCAACAAATCTGTAACACCTTTGTAACACAGTTTTAAGCAATAAATATTTCTTTGTATTTGTCTTTAAGATCGTCGAAACACGTAAACTTGACTATCGTAGTTATTAATTTTATTTAACAAACTAATAAATAATTAAGTAAGTTCATTTTTCACTATACTATAACTAAACACTTCACACTACACAAGATTTAAAATTGCGGAATTGTTTCTGCCTGTCTGTTACATTTCCACTCGAAAGCCAACAGCACTACAATATAATATAGTCCCAAGAAAAGACATAGGTTGCCCTAGCCTTTGCGATCTCACCAAAACCTCACTTATATTGGACCGGTAAATCAAAGGGGACTTAGTCCTGGTATAAATTACATTTAGCACTCCGAATGTTCTGGACTCCTGGAGCTTTTCCAGCGGTTCCGACATCTGGAGCTTACGTGACGCCAAATTAAACTTTGTGACGAACGTGCGACGGATACGAGGCTTAGAGACTTAATAGCTTCTACGACCACAAGGAACTTGTTTAAGACAGTGCTTTTATATTATTTGCAATCCGACAAAAATGTGTGATGCTAGTTTAACGTGTCTGTTTTCTGTGTGTCTGTTCGTTCGTGGCATTGTAGCATCCAAACGGGTAGACCGATTTTGATATAGTTTTTCTTGTTCACAGCTAACATAATCAAAAGTGTTCTTAGTAACAGTTCATCGTCATTGATATTAAGCAGGCATTGTTCTCACCAAACAAGGAAACGAGGTTTTTCCAGCGCGGAATTCGAAACCACGAATTCCAAGTCAAATAGCCACGCTCTATACCACTGGACCACAGAAGTATCAAATACTAGATGATGCCCGCAACTCCGTTGCGTCAAAATTCGTTTATCGCGCGGGGACCGTACATTTTTCCGGGATAAAAAGTATCCTATGTCCTTTCCCGGGACTCAAAGTATCTCCATGCCAAATTTCAGCAAAATCGGTTCAGTGGTTTGAGCGTGAAGAGGTAACAGACAGACAGACAGTCAGACAGACAGACACACTTTCGCATTTATAATATTAGTATAGATTAAATGAGCGAAAGAACGGAACTATACATATTAAAACACCTAAATTATACATTCTATACACACGTCTCATCATTTAATGAAGATCTTCTCTATCCCGTCTCGTAGCGTCTCTAGTTCTCGTCGGTGTGTCCACAGGATTATGCGATTAGCTTACCAACTTGTGATCTGCATATGCATCGCCAGGGTACACAGACAACTTGCATTCGATGTATGTCTGTTAACTCTTCACGACCGAGTGAGCCGATTTTGCTAAAATTCGGTATAGAGATTCTTTGAGTCCCGAGAAAGGACATAAGAAACTTTTAATCTCAGAAATATGTACGGTTCCCGCACAATAAACGATTTTTAACGAGAACGTCATCTAGTAAAAAGAAACTTATCTTAAATATAAAATTCTCGTGTCACAATGATAGGCCGCGTACTCCTCCGAAACGGCTTTAGTGATTTTAACCAAATTTTATATGCATATTCAGTGGGTCTGAGAATCGGCTACTGGGTACTTATTATATTGATAAGTGCTTTTGTTGATTAAATAATAGTAAATTATTACAACTCGAGACTGACGGCGACCATTGTTTGTGCGACGGGAAAGCGATGGACGTTGCCATGGCGACATACTTATTTAGTCACTTCAATAAAATAATACGGGCGAAATACCGCGGGCGGTACTTTATATGGCAAAGAAACGTTTTCCGGGACAGCTATAACTTTATATTATAACACACATTTCCAGAATTCATTGAAATGTAGACCATTTCAATGAAATCTGGAAAACTGAGCAAAAAATTCCTATGTGCATACGTAACGTAAGTACATCGAACATAATACCTACCTTTGTGTGTCAATCCACAAATAACTCAATTCCAATTTCCAATATTCATTCATAACATAAGTTATGACGAGGTGATGCTATTATACATTGAAATCAGAACTTTATTGACTACAGAAGAAGACCGTTCGTGCGTTGCCTGTTCCCAATATGAATTTGAACGCAGCTCCAAATGTTTCGCCTTTATTTAAACGTGCTTTGGCGCACCACACATTCCCACCACTGTATCTCCTGTGTCGCCAGGATCGACAGCGGTATCCAACCACGAAAACCCTTTTATATGATCTCAGGGAGCCCGAGGGCCATGCTAAAGCTGTCTTGGGACCCGCAACGAATTTAATCAGAAGAATATATGAGGAGTATACAGTTTTCCAAATAGTTCGTGTAATATTACACACGGTGCTGCTCGCCAGTTCTGTTCTACTTGAACTTGGCTTGACACGCTACCGCGTGTCTAGATGGGCAAGCACCCAGTGCGCTCTGGTTGGCCGATAACTTTGCGCCTCGTTTTCATGATAACTTTGCGCCTCGTTTTCATGATAACTTTGCGCCTCGTTTTCATGATAACTTTGCGCCTCGTTTTCATTGGTGGGTTAGGTATTGCTTATTGCTTAAGCATGAGCCTTTAAGTCATAAAATATTCGAAATGAAAATGAACTTAAATTTTCAAATGATATCAAATTGATGAAAATTGATGAAAATATTACTATAATCATAAAAAATACATTTTTTGATAAATCTAATATTGTGCGCAAGACGTGGCATAATTTGGTATATCGAAAATTTAAGTCCTAAGTCTTGTCACGTAGCCTTAAGGTTTCAATGGTAAGCTGCAGTATAAATTATCTTAAATTTTATCAAAAGAAATAACCTGTAAAATAAAATTTTAGCAATATTTACCGAAAGGCGCAATAAATTGCTAGATATAAAGTTTGATAAAATTAAAGTATGGATACTTAATTTTTATTTATTAAGTCAAACCGTCTGGATTAAATTAGTTAATAATAAATAGACACTTATCTAAGTATTGACGGAGCTCCATCAAGTTTCCCGTAAAATCTCCAATTACAGTTTAATCAGCCTTGAAATTGTTAAGCCTTTCACAGACATCACGTATAGGTAATAAATTGTAACTTAGGTGTTAGGTCTTAGATAATAATTCACGTTTGTCTTTACTGAAATTATTTGACTTCTAGGTAACGCACGCAACTCCGATGCACCAAAATAAGTTTATCGCGCGGGAATTGTATATTTAGTATCCTGTCATTTCCCGGGACTCATAATATCTCCATACCCAGCAAAATCGATTCATCGGTTTGGGCGTAAAAAGGTAACAGATAAACAGACAGACACATTTTCGGATTTATAATATTAGTATGGATAATATGGATTCTAGTCCTAACTTCTTGGGCCTTGTTTAAGCTAATGTTTGTCAATTAAATAAGGATTGATAAGGGTCGGTGAATAGTTTTATCCAATTAGCGATCTCGTAGACCGTATCTAAAATCTTAGAAGTCACTTCTTACGAGTACTTCGAGATAAATAAGGTAATCTTTTTAGAAGTTTCAAAGAATTAAGAAACATACAGTCCCCTTTATAATATTATTGTATAAAATTGCCTTGTAGTAGGTATGGTCTCCTTTATATTATTGAATAAAATATTGTCTTGCGATAGAAAAGTTGCATATTTCTACGGCGTCGTCTAGTTTTCCATACTAATATTATGTAAGTATACTACGTAGTCCTTCGCGATTCGCGATTTATTTGCAAATATACCAACCAAAAATCTATTAGAAATGGAAATTAAACATTTATAATTATGGTTAAATTATCATTCATAATCTTTTTAGAATAAAAGATGGGTCAAACAAAATGTTTTAAGAAGCTACAACTCACGAAATAAAGTCTAAATTGGATATCATAAAACGAAAGTTGTCCGCTTTAGCGCAAATGTTCGGACAAGATAAAAATCTAATGAGAAAATTTGAAGATTTATAATGGCTTGGAGGTCGTTAGCGAGGGTGACTGATGATCAGATCGTTAGCGAAAATGGATACCGTGGCCTCAGAGAAAACTGGCATGAAACAGAGTTTTGTAAGCGGGCCTCTGGACGAGCAATTTTATGGGGAAATATCTCGTATTGTGTAATTGACCGTCTAGGGTTGATATTGAACATTGCGCGCCTTCAATCTAATTGTCAAATAAACTGTTCAATAAAATTGGAGCGTGATATTGTCAATACAATTGATCGTCTAGGGGCCGGCTAAGACACCTTTGTAGTTTAGAAGCCCGGCTTGTTGTTTTAGAGGCAACCGAAATACCTTAGTAGTTTTAAAAAGTCCAGGAACGCTTAATACAAGACGTAATATTATAATATTATGTGGTCTATCTACGTTTACAATTAAAGCAACATAATTGTCTGAAAAAAATAACGATTTAACGAATAACTACGGCCTAGCTGGCTGGTTTTAATAAACAGCTGCTACTGACACCGAAACCAGTAAAAGCATTCTTTTACTGGTTTCGGTGAAGATTAGAAGGTTAGAGAAGGTTGGTTATTTTTGAGTTATCTGGGTTCATAAGTACATACGTACCCAGATAACTCAAAAATAACCAACCTTACCAACGTTATTTTTGAGTTATCTGGGTACGTACATACGTACCCAGATAACTCAAAAATAACCCACCTTCTCTATCGTCGGATAGAAATACGGTGACCTTAAAAAAGATGTTAGGGTGGGTAATAGATCGGGAATTTGGAGGATATATCGCGGCTTATTTAGTTATGGATCTCATTATTAGATTATGGCCTAGTTATATTGAAAGCCTTGACTTTTCCTTTGAACTTATTGGAAATCCATACTTCCTTATCCATACTAATCCATACTTTAATATTATAAATGCGAAAGTACGTGGGAGCGAAATGCTTCGGCACGAATGGGCCGGCTCGACCGGAGAAATACCACGTTATCACAGAAAACCGGCGTGAAACAGCTTCCTTACCTACCCCTATTCCCTTCCCTTCCCATCCCTACCCTCCCTATTACCCTATTCCCTCTTAAAAGGCCGATAACGCACCTGCAGCTCTTCTGATGCTGCGTGTGTCCATGGGCGACGGTAGTTGCTTTCCATCAGGTGACCCGTTTGCTCGTTTGCCCCCTTATTTCATAAAAAAAAAAGTGTCATACACACAATTCCGTCTGTCTTTCTGTCTGTCTGTCCGACTCTCTGTTACCACTACACACCCTAACAGCTGAACCGATTTTTCTGAAATTTAGTATAGAGACACTGTGAGGGCATAGGATACAATTTATCCCGGAAAAATGTACGGTTCCCGCGCGATAAACGAATTTTGGGGCAACGGAGTTGTGGGCGTCAACTAGTTTTTTTTTTTTTTAAATGAAATAAGGGGGAAAACGAGCAAACGGGTCACCTGATGGAAAGCAACTTCCGTCGCCCATGGACACTCGCAGCATCAGAAGAGCTGCAGGTGCGTTGCCGGCCTTTTAAGAGGGAATAGGGTAATAGGGGAGGGTAGGGATGGAAAGGTAATAGGGGAGGGTAGGGAAGGGAATAGGGTAGGGGATTGGGCCTCCGGTAAACTCACTCACTCGGCAAAATACAGCGCTAGCGCTGTTTCACGCCGGTTTTCTGTGAGAACGTGGTATTTCTCCGGTCGAGCCGGCCCATTCGTGCCGAAACATGGCTCTCCCACGTATAAAATAGTTGATAATATTATTATATCTACGCTACGCAATATTGTATTTTAATAATAATAAGCGAAAATCAAGGTTCAATGTACGTTATCAAACTTAAAATAATATCACAGTAATAAAAAACACTGCGAAAAATCACACGAAGGATATAAGATAAGAGTGATGTTGTAAGCTTTATCGTTTTGGCGGACAGACAACCGGACAGGGTGTCAGTTTGTTACTTGTGTAGTAGACAATCAGGTCAGTGCTTTTATTTATAATATTATGTGTGCTAAATACAATCTTTGATACTACTAACTTTGAGTTTAAACTCGCTAGCAAACTTTTTCTATGCTTATTATTTCCGTCTGTTTAATACGATTTTATTATAATGTTTTAATTATTTCCAGTAGACCATTAAGACTGGACCAAAATTAGTAAAAATGGGCTGCGATCAGAGAAAAAGTCTCCTCGTCTTAGGAACTTTAAAACTGGTAAGTATCAACACTTTATCTTACAATACACTGGTGTGTTTTTAAAATTAACCTTTCTTTTTCAGATCCTGATTGACCTTCTGGGTCTGGGGTTATATATAGCGCGGTTGGTAACTGTGAGGTTCTTAGATCTTCCTCTGTACCCCATGATCTACTTATCGGTAGCCACGGCGTTCATGCTAATTAATACCATATACAGCATCGTTCTACTGTGCGGCTCTTATAAGGTAAGCCTTGGATATATTTTCATCTCTTTGGTAAATAATAATAGTTTTTATTTTTATTTTTATGAAATAAGGGGGCAAACGAGCAAACGGGTCAACTGATGGAAAGCAACTTCCGTCGCCCATGGACACTCGCAGCATCAGAAGAGCTGCAAGTGCGTTGCCGGCCTTTTAAGAGGGAATAGGGTAATAGGGGAGGGTAGGAAAGGGAAGGGAAGGGAATAGTTGAGGGTAGGGAAGGGAATAGGGTAGGGGTTAGGGGATTGGGCCTCCGGTAAACTCACTCACTCGGCGAAACACAGCGCAAGCGCTGTTTCACGCCGGTTTTCTGTGAGAACGTGGTATTTATCCGGTCGAGTCGGCCCATTCGTGCCGAAGCATGGCTCTCCCACGTATAGCATGGCTCTCCCACGTATTTTTTAAAACGATTAAACCGATTTCAAAATTGTATGTAATGAGAATTAAACCGAACCAATTTTGATGAACCTTACAGTGTTCCTACAGTGTTCCCTAAGTTGAACAATACGTATAGTAGTACAACAGAAGATGGAATACTTAAATCACACAATTTCTTTAGAAATAAGCAGTCCTTTGTGTCGTTTTTCTATGTCAATTTCCATGTAAATAGTGTCTTGTTTGCAATAAATGTTTAAATAAAAATAAATAAATAAATCACAAACATGACAACATATTTAAGTAATAAGTATACATATACACTTTTGAAAGACACATTTGCTCTAATATAGACTAATAATATACGAAAACTAGGCAGTTCTGAAAATATTACAAACATACGGGTCGAATTTATAAGTTGCTAACGCCGGTTCTTCTCGTTGGGCTAGTTCCTATAAAACCTGTAGGCAACTTCTATCCTCACTATTTCACTTGGTGTTCAAAAAGAGTAGCAATAATCTAATTTGTGTCGACTAATAATATAAAATTTCTACTCTACGTTTATATTTATTAATAAGCGTATTTTTGTTTGTCTTGTACAATCAGAAAAAACCCAAACAGCTGGATATCGGAATTAATAGGTTGCAACGTGCAAATCAGCTGCAATACCTATGACTTTACAGCAGATTAATATATATATATATATATATATATATATATTTTTTTTTTTACAAGGGGTAAACGAGGAAACGGGTCACCTGATGGAAAGCAACTTCCGTCGCCCATGGACACACGCAGCATCAGAAGAGCTGCAGGTGCGTTGCCGGCCTTTTAAGAGGGAATAGGGTAATAGGGAGGGTAGGGATGGGAAGGGAAGGGAATAGGGCAGGATAGGGAAGGGAATTGGGCCTCCGGTAAACTCACTCACTCGGTGAAACACAGCGCAAGCGCTGTTTCACGCCGGTTTTCTGTGAGCCGGCCCATTCGTGCCGAAGCATGCCTCTCCCACGTAAAATGACTTTACAGCAGATTTTTTATGCTTTTTTTTTACAGAGGCACCGGACTTTATTGCGCGTGTTCTTTTGGTCCAGCATACTTTGTTTCATCATAAGCGTCCTGGATACAGCAAATGCCATATACGGGTACTATGTGATGATAACTAGATTTCATGAAAGTTGGGAAATATTGTTAAGTCGCTACGATTTTCATATATCAATCGGTCTTTTTGGATTTTTTAATTTGGGTAAGTTTTAGTTTATAATAATTTACGATTATTCTTTGTAATTTTATACTGCAGGGCCAATGCTCTGCAGTATAAAATTACAATATTTCAATAAATATTATTTTTTAAATTTTTTGTAAGCAAAATTTATTTTCTTGGAGAAGTTCTCAAAGAAACATAGAAGCCAAAGGTAACTTATTCAGAGCTGCTGCTTTTATAGTAGACTCTATATTATAATAATAGCTCCCACACAGTTTTCGGTGACGGTGGCCGGTTTCATTGAAACCAGGCCAGCTACGCAGGAGTAATTTTATAGTGCCCAAGTGTGTGCGCAGCACACAAGAGCACTCTCTATTCTTTTACTCTCATAACTCAGTGGGATGGAAGACCGACACGACCGGCAAGAGATCAGGCGCAGGACCGACTTCTTACATGCCCATCCGACGCATGGATCATCTTACTTGTCAGACAATCAGGTGATCAGCCTGCATTGTCCTAACCAAACTTGGAAATAGCATGTTTCCAACGTGGGAATCGAACCCACGACCTCCGAGTCAAGAGCCGCGCTCTATACCACTAGACCACTGAGGCGTGACTCTATACAAGGGATACACAAATACTAAAAAATTATCACCTTTTTGAAGTTACTCCCTGACTTAATTTACCAGACATCTCTACTTACTGCTTTCAATTCTTCAAGCTACATTGAAATAATATTATGTTTTTGGACCCCTACTTGTCCTATGGCAAGCGGTAGCTGATTTGCAAGCAGCACAGCTTGTAATATGACAGCTGATTATAACATCTGTTATTTATTTTTCAGTTCTTCAGTTGTGTCTAATGATACTGGTGAAACAAGAAATAAACAAGTTGGGGAGCACAAAAACGACTGACGGGACTGAACTACGAGGCGTCTAGTCCACACCAACATGGATCCCTCTGAAGACTATAATATAGTATTATTATACATAATATTATTATAATATAGCATGTTAAAGGAGTGAGCACACTGAGACGGGCCGTGCCGGGGCTCAGCGTGCCGGGGCTCATCGCAAAAATCCGCCTTCATACAATTTGTATGGAAGCGGATGCGCGTGTCGCACACTGTGTCGGGGCGCAGCGGATTTCTGCTTCCATACAAATTGTATGGAGGCGGATTTTTGCGATGAGCCCCGGCACGCTGAGCCCCGGTACGGCCCGTCTCAGTGTGCTCACTCCTTATATCAACAAAGCGCTCTCTGGACAACCACCACTGAACCACCGAGTCCTAATCGTCATGGTACCTCTGATCAACAGTTTAGATGAGCTGATATTGAGTGTGTAAAGAATGTCTCTTTAGCTACATGTTATAAAACATAATCTGAAATTCTGTGACGTTGTGACGTGACTGTGTTTATGTTCCTCGTTTAGTAGTGTGTTTTGTTTGAATAAATGCATATTAATTTATTTTCATTTGTAACAAATTAAAATAGAGTACGATCCTTAATCACGCTATCAAAATTTTTGAGATCGGCGCAACATAATATTATACAACGTTTTTCAACATAATATTATACAAAATTTGACAGCTGCTGTCATAACATAAGAATCAGCTCCGAGTTTTTCTAATTTTAAAAAATAGTAATAGTTTGATTTTCTTATAAATGAATAAATAATTTGCAAGATAAGTGTATAATAATTAAGTGACAGTGTTATCTGAACTATGTATTAACAGACAATTAAGAAACAGTGACAACAAAGTGTACTCTTGAAACCAACAAAAATAACAATACTTACACATTAATCGGAGTTGCGAGTGATAACTTTCATAAGGAATAGTGTGGACTAATGTTATACACCATTATCGTGAAAGAAAACCAATTCTAAGACTCGATTACGTAAAAAAAACTTATTGAGTGGTCGTTATACAAAATATATGAACTTAAACCAGTATCAGCTGATTTTGATTTTGACATATCGATGGTCTCTAGTTCACCAATCATTAAATGAACCATAGACAAGAAAAAATCAAAGATAAATTCTGTTGATAAAACAGTTTGCCAACGACATCTATCGAACTACTCGAGAACCTTCTAGCCCACATATGGACCAAACAGGAAATATTACGTTTCGACGTGGTCAAGCGCATACCGATGCGAACCTGGATGACAGTTACGACATCAATATACTGAATAGCACTATGCATAGCGTTCCCGATTTATCGGAAGATGAAAATGTTGATATCGTCACTGAACTTAAAAAACAAGTTGATGATCTGACAACTAAACTACTCAGCGCTAATAACGAAATAGACTCCTTATTAATTGAAATCGAGGGGCTAAAAACCGAAAACAAAAACCTTATTCGCAAAAATTCCTTCTACAAGCAAATTGTGTCTAGTCCAATAAAATCTCCATTAAAAACACCTAGAAGTAATTCGAGACAAACAAAAAAGAGTTGCACCAAGCAAACTCAAACAGATATACCTGTTCTGAGTAAAACCAATTATATTGA
Source organism: Aricia agestis (assembly GCF_905147365.1). Lineage (NCBI taxonomy): Eukaryota > Metazoa > Arthropoda > Insecta > Lepidoptera > Lycaenidae > Aricia > Aricia agestis. Next base: position 831,998 of record NC_056421.1, on the reverse strand, counting down.
AGAGAAACAATTACAATTTAATATTAATGCACATTCCAAAGAACAGATGGAGCCACCAGTCCAGTGTAAAGAGAAAAAATATACTCAAATTACAAAAAATAAGTTATGTATATTAAGTTCAAATAAAACTAATAATATTTTAAGTATAGCCAAGAAACATTTTCAAGAGGATTTTCATATTTGTCACTACCTAACTCCGAATGTTGGAATAAAACAACTCTTACAGAACATTTCAACCAAACTAAAAGACTATTGTTTTAATGACTATTGTATTATAATGATTGGCGAGGAAGATTTTAGAACTACGAATAATTATTATGATATTATAATTTATATGAGACAAATATTACTTGACATAAAAAATACTAATATAATAATTATGCTACCAACATTTAAATTTAATGACAACTATAATAATATTTTTAACTTCAGACTGGAAACATTCAATAATATGCTATATTTGGACAATGCCACCCATGAGTATGCCTATCTATTGGACTCTAATCTGAACTTAAGTTATCAGCAAACTATGTACACAAAATCTTCGGTTTTAAACAACCATGGCATGAATATAATATTTAAGGACTTACACCACACAATATTGGCCATACAAGAGCAGGATAATGCTATGAAATATTCAGAACGATTCCTACCGGACGAAGAAATTTCGGAAGCGGATTTTTTTCGACACTAAATATTTAAATGTTCTGCACCAAAATATTGCAGGGCTAAGATCAAAATATAATGCACTGTCTGTTTGCCTTCAAGAACTTTCAGATAAAAAAACGGATGTTGACATTATCTGCCTAACTGAACACTTTATGGTATCAGGACAAGAGGAATCCTGCCTAATCCCTAACTACATCCTGGCATCTTGCTATTGCAGAAATGATTCAAAAAGGGGTGGTTCGTGTATTTTCGTAAAGAAGCAACTCAAATTTAGAGTTATTTCAACGCTTGTAGATTATTCGTTATGTTCTGTGTTTGAATGCTGTGCAATAGAACTTACAGATTACAAAGTCGTTGTTGTCTCTCTCTATAGAGTACCATTACTTAGTAACTTGCATGTATTTCTAAATAGACTAGATAAATCTTTGAATTTCATAAACATGAATTATGGTAAGCACAACATAATTATAGCAGGAGATTTTAATATTAACATCCTCAAACAAAATAGACAAACACAAGAATTAGAATGTATGCTATTTAACTACAATTTAAAATTACAGATTAGAGAACCTACAAGATATGTGAGCCAAACCTGTATTGATAATTTTGCCCATAATTTTAAAAGTAAATGTAAGTCTGAAGTAATCGAGCTAGGATTATCTGATCACACTGCTCAGTTGTTAAGATGTAATGTAAAAAATATCTGTTTAATTAAGTACTGGAAAACAATGCGTCATGATTTTTCTAAAGAAAACCTTGAAAAGTTTAAATATTGTATTGGTCAGCTAACATTTACAGATGTTTATAATGCATGTGATCCAAATATAGCTTATAATGTCTTCCTGGATAATTTTACATTGTTTTATAAATTATGCTTCCCTTACAAAACTGTAACTATAAATATCTTAAAAAAAGCTAAATGGATATCACGTGGCATTAAAATTTGCAGTGCCACTAAACGTAAATTATTATGGAAGTATAGAAAATGTCCTAGTAAAGTGAATAAGCTTAAATTAATGCAGTATACTAAAAGGTTCAAAAAAATTGTAAAACTAACGCAGAGGGCTCAAAATAACTATAATATATCAAATTCAACCAATAAAGCAAAAACTATATGGCAAATCATTAATTCATCTAAACAAAATAAACCAACAGAAACTATTCCACATATAAGACAAAATAATAAAATTATAACGAATCCCATTGACATTTCTAATACTTTTAATAATTATTATATAAATAAAGTAAAACGAATGAATACAAATAATCAAAGTTTATACAAAAAATATGTGACATCAAAACTTAATTCTATATTTATAAATCCATGTACACCAGATGATATTAAACTAATTATAAAAGGCCTCAAAAACACTAACAGCGTTGGATATGACAACATATCGACTAAAGTTATAAAATATGTAGTTGATTACATTAAGTCACCACTTAGCCACATTCTAAATTTATCTATAGAATCTGGGATATTTCCAGAAAAATTAAAAACAAGTATAATAAAACCAATACTTAAGAAAAATAATAAAGAGAACCTTGAAAACTATAGGCCTATTGCCCTCGTGCCTATCTTTTCCAAGGTATTCGAAAAACATTTATATAACACCATTTACAGTTATTTAGAGCAACAGAATATTCTTGCCAAGGAACAAAAAGGATTTCGACGGGATAAAAGCATAAACCTTGCCATATATGAATTTTTAGATATAGTTATGACGAATGTGGATAAAAGAATACCAATTTGCGCTATATTTATGGACATGACGCAGGCATTTGATTTTGTCGATCATAACATTTTGCTATTCAAGCTCGAGGCTTGTGGTATAAGGGGCAATAGTTTAAAACTCATAGAAAGCTTTCTAAAAAATCGCACCCAATATACAAAAATAGTTAGAATTAATGCTAGAACAAAAATTGAAAAAAAATTACCTCTCTAAAGCGCTGAAATTACTATACGGTGTACCGCAAGGAAGTGTTTTAGGTCCACTTTTATTTATTATTTATATTAATGATCTCCCAAAAGCGACTTTTAACCCAATGTCACTTTTTGTTGATGACAGTACAGTTGCAATTAAATGTAAGGATATCAAAACATATGAACAAGATATAAATAATACACTAAAGGACATAATTAAATGGTTAAATACAAACAATATTGTTACGTGCTAGGGTTCGAGGATTTGGAGAGAAAGACCTGGTGACTCTCTTGAAGACTTTATTAACACTGCACTAAACACTAGGTCACAACACTTAGCACTAAGTCCAAACACTAATCACTAGGTCCAATCACTAAGCACTATCACTGTCCTAGGTCGTAGCCAAGTCGCAGGTTTCACTGGTTCACTCACTATTGATCACTCCGAAATCGCCTTGATGATAGCTCGAAAGGAACTGACTTGCCGGGCTTGCCTGCGGCTCTTTTTATATGGCGAGACGAATTCCAGAAATTTCCCGATTCACGTAAACAAGTAAACAACCGTGGGAAATTTCTGGAGGCTCGGGAATGTGCCACAATAAAACTGCCGTCCTTGCGATAAGTGCAGTAAGTTGAATTTAATTTAGACCTTATGGACTCAGTCATAAGGTCTAAATTCAAACACGCTAACAAATAAAGGGTAAGCACGTAAACAAACATTGGACCTTCCTAGAAGGTTCGAGTATGTAATTGCGCACCACGTGTCCGTATACCATGTACCGTAACACTACTCCCCTCTTAGAGATGCTCGTCCCGAGCATCATTGTTACTGCCATGGTAACGCGCCAGACGGTCTATGTGTACCACTTTGAATGTCCCTCTTGGTTGCTTTTGAATCCTGTAAGTCACATCATTCAATCGGGTAACCACTTTGTATGGGCCGTCCCACTTGGTCTGCAACTTTGGAGATTTGCCTTTTCGGCGAGTTGGGTTATGCAGCCACACCAGTGACCCTTCTTCGAAGCCGCTTGTATTCGATTTCCGGTCGTATCTGGTCTTCATGTTCTCACTTGACTGTAACCCATTTTCCCGAACCATGGCGTGTATATAGCGCATCTTTTCCCTTAAATCGCAGACATAATCTGGTACGGTCTTCGGTTCCTCCGGTGACCCTCCTGTCAAGAGGTCTACTGGTACTCGCAGTTCCCTACCGTAATTGACATACGCCGGGGTAGCCTTTATGCTCTCATGCTCGGCGGTACGGTACGACAGAAGGAAGAGCGGTATATACTTGTCCCAGTCCTTTTGTTTGTCATCTACCAATTTCGCCAAATGCCTCTCAAGGGTCTGGTTAAATCTCTCAACCATTCCATCAGACTGTGGATGGTACGCGGTGGTCCTCGTTTTATGCATTCCCAAAATTATGCACACTTCCTGGAAGACCTGCGATTCGAAATTCCTGCCCTGATCAGAATGGATTTCCAGAGGCACACCAAACCGAGATATCACTTCTTCGACTAATTTAGAAGCGACTGTTGTAGCTTCTTGGTTTGGTATGGCGAACACTTCGGGCCATTTGGTGAAGTAATCCATGACGACCATAAAATACTTGTTTCCCGATTCCGTCACGGGAAATGGCCCAGCTACGTCAACTGCGATTCGTTCCCACGGTGCGCCAACGTTATACAAGCGCAGGCTCCCACGGCTCCTTGTCTGTGGTCCCTTCACTGCAGCGCAAGTAGTGCATTTGCGGCACCAATCCTGTACATCGTCTCGACAATGCAACCAGTAGAATCGTTCTCGCACTTTTGTTAACGTCCTCTTTACTCCTAAATGACCTCCTGATACGCCATCATGCATTTCACGGAGAACATCCGGTACTCTCGTTCTTGGGACCACTATCTGAAGATGGAACTCTCTACCGTTAGTCTTCTCCCATTTCCGGTAAAGTATTCCATTTTGAAGAATTAGACTGTCCCATTGCGCCCAGTACGCCTTAGTGACAGCGCCAGTGGGTGCAACCTCACTCCAGATTGGTTTTTCATCACCCCGTTTCTTCCATGTGATGATGTGCCGAAGGTCGTCATCTGTTTTTTGAGCCTCCCTCATAGCATCATTCTCCCATGGGCCCAAAGGACTTGTTTTCGTTAACTTTAATGTTACTTCATTAGATTCCTGCTTAACACAATGTTTGCAGTCCTCCGAACACGGCCTTCGCGAAAGTGCGTCGGCATTCCCATGTGCCTTTCCGCTGCGATGTTCCGTCTTGAAGTCATACTCCTGGAGTTGTTCAATCCATCGAGCTACTTGGCCTTCTGGGTTCTTGAATTGTAGTAGCCACTTCAAGGCTGCGTGATCAGTTCGCAGTAGAAACTGTCTGCCGATGAGATACTTGCTGAAATGTTGTAGCGTCTTTACGACAGCCAAGAGTTCTCTTCTTGTCACACAGTAGTTTCTCTCTGGCTTAGATAAAGATTTGCTGAAATATGCAATTACAACTTCTCTTTCACCCTGTTTTTGAGATAACACCCCTCCAATGGCCGTGTTGCTTGCGTCCGTGTCGACTATAAACTGACCTTCAGGTTGTGGATACCCCAGGATTGGTGTTTCACACAGATGTTTCTTTAGTTCTTGAAAAGAATCTTCGGAAGTCTCGTCCCAAATAAACTGTCGTTTATCTTCTGTCAGCCGATGTAATGGCTTGGCTATCTCTGAGAATCCCTTAACAAAACGCCTGTAGTAGGAGCATAGGCCGAGAAATGCCCGCACTTCGGTTTTGTTCTTAGGGGTTGGCCAATTTTGGACTGCTTCTAGTTTCTCCGGGTCCGTCTGAATTCCATCACTGGAGATAACATGGCCGAGATAGTTCACCTTACTCCTGAATAAACGACACTTTTTCGGATTCAACTTTAACTTGGCCCCCTCTATTTTGGCGAAAACTCGTTCTAAGTTTCGCAAATGGTCCTCGAAGTCGCGGCCAACAATGATGACGTCGTCCAAGTAGACTAAGCAAGCCTCTCCAACTAAGCCTGCAAGTACACACTCCATGAGTCGCTCAAATGTGGCAGGTGCGTTGCACAATCCAAAGGGCATGACGTTAAACTGCCATAGACCTTTACCGGTGGAGAACGCTGTCTTCTCCTTGTCTTTTGGATGAATTTCCACCTGCCAGTATCCAGATTTCAGGTCCAGGGTCGAGAACCATTTCATGCCACTCAAGGTATCCAGAGTGTCGTCGATTCGAGGTAATGGATAGCTGTCCTTCTTAGTGACATCATTGAGACGTCTGTAGTCCACACAAAATCTTGTGCTGCCATCTTTCTTCTTCACTAATACAACTGGTGAGCACCACGGACTTGCAGACGGTTCAATAATCTTATGCCTTCTCATCTCCTCCAAAAGGCCTTCAACTTCTTTTTCCTTTGCAATGGGTATCCGTCTTGCTCGTTGACGAATTGGGTTCTCGCTTCCGGTATCTATCCTGTGCTGAACCATCGACGTTCTTCCAAGGTCGCCTTCCTGACTGGAGAAGATATTCGCGTGGCGTTGTAAAAACTTCTTAGCTTTCATGCTCTGCGAATAAGTCAGATTACTCTTGCAGTCATCGAGTAGCTCAGTCACTATTCCATAGTTGCTGGTGTTTGCTGAGTCTGAGCCTGTGATCGAATTACACTTTCTCATCCAGACAACTTCCTCGCACTTTCCAATGACGTCACCTTTGTTCAAGCAGATCTCGCGATCACCAAGATTCAAAACTCTGACCACAGCGTTACTGCTTCCACTAACAAGGGTTCTTGCCGTCATCAATTTTTGCGCTGATGTCTTGGTAGGTGTGTCTTCGATTAACACGCATCTGTTTGACTTCTTCTTTCCAGCTGGCGGTAGTTTCACCAGCACCCGAGCTTCCGCACGTCCAGGTATTATGACTTTCTTTACACATTCAACTTTCCCGCAGGTGCCTCCAAGGATGAAAATTTCTTCTTCACCACACTTGAAAACTCCGTCAGCGACATTAATTCTACAGTTGTGCTTCTTCATGAAATCCAAACCCAAGATGCAATCATCCATAATCTCAGCCACGATAACGTCATGAGGGTATGAGGATCCCCCTACATTAATCGTAACTGACATTTCTCCCAGGACGGGTATTGGCTGACCGGAGGCAGTAAGGAGCCGACAGTTAATTCTCCTCTTGTGCCTTCTTGCGGTTTTTACCAGATTTGGGTTCACTATCGTTCTAGAGGCTCCTGTGTCTAGAGTCATTTTGCAATCCGTCCTGTTAATAGTCCCCTGAATCACAAGACTATTCCCGCTGCATGCTTGGGAGATAACAGTTATCGGGGCTTCCTCCGCGTCAGCCAGTACTCGCCCCTCAGTCCTGGCTTTTATTCGTTTCCCTGATCCCGGACAGGGGACGAAGTTCCTTTCCGCTGCTCTATTTGTTCAATGCGTTCTTCGAGTCTTTTCATTCTTGCCATCTGAGTCTCCTTCTGCGGGCAGTTGAGCTGAAGATGGCCCCTCTCGCCACACTTGTAGCACATGACTCCAAAATTCTTCTTCGTAGGAGCCTTAACCTCCTTGACTTCCTCAGACACCTCGTGAATCTTATGGGTCTGCCGTATATCACGCCGAACAGCCTCGACCTCTAAAGCATGCGCCAATGCTTCCTTTAGCGAGGTGTGATGACGTAGCCTCACTGCAGCTCTGACCTCTAGGTCCCTGATTCCGTCGACAAATGCTTGTACAATATTCGTGTCGATCATCTTGGAATCGGCTCCTGGGTGTGCCTTCTTGACCAGTTTTTCAATTTCCAACGCCCATTGTTGTAGTCCCTCTACTGAGCGTTGGACTCTGTCACGAAGTTGAGCACGGAACACGTGCTCCAGGTGTCGCTCCCCGTATCTGGATTCAAGGGCCTCCATTAGGTCTTTGAACCCATTTCCTGTATGTGCTTCCAGGACTGACAAGGCTTGCCCTCTGAGCGCGACAGTAAGAGCGGTCAGGCATTGTTCGTCAGTCCATCCGTTGGCAGAAGCAACCGTCTGGAATTGCTGACGATAAGCGTTCCAGGAAGTAGTACCGTCGTATGGTGGCACTTTTACTCTTGGCCCATGTGCCACTCCAGAATTTCCACTACACGTCGCGACTCCTGTGGTTTCCAGGCGCACTACTTTCTTCTGTAGTTCGGTGATGTTGGTTTTCACATTTTCCATATCCAATCCTAGCCCGGTAACTCGTTCGTCGATTACGTCGACATCTTTACGAAGCGTAGTCACTGTGTCACTGACATCCTTTATAGCCAGAAGCGCTTTCTCTTGGAGGTCCTTTTGTTGCTCTTGTGACTCTTGCAAAGCGCCGAACCTGCGGTCTTGTGCCTCCATCATTGCCCTTTGAGAATCTTGCAAAGCCTGGATTAACTCAATTATGCTTTCCAATTGAGGAGCCATTTGAGGGGTTGCAGAAACAACGGGCGTGGCAGGATGGATGGAGGTGGTCGACGGAGCCTGAGCAGGCGGGGCCCAGTGGGCGGAGCCAGTGGGAGTGGCCTGGTGGGCGGAGCCAGTGGGCGTGGCCTGAGTGGGCGTGGCCTGGTGGGCGGAGCCAGTGGGCGTGGCCTGAGTGGGCGTGGCCTGAGTGGGCGTGGCCACGGCCGAAGTGGGCGGGGCCTGAGGGGCGTGGTCAGTGGGCGCGTCCCGGTGGGCGGAGCTAGTGGGCGTGGCCATGTCCAAAGTGGGCGGAGCCTGGTGGGCGTGGCCAGTGGGTGGGGCCTGTCCCTCAGTGGGCGGAGCTTGGTCCCCAGTGGGTGTGGCCTCCGCAACTCCTCTCTCGGAGTCAATGGCAGCAGCTCGCTGCGCCCTTGTCCTAACACTCCCCTTGAAGTCCTCTCTCCGAGTCAATGGCATCTCCAAATCGCACTTCTGACACCAGTTGTTACGTGCTAGGGTTCGAGGATTTGGAGAGAAAGACCTGGTGACTCTCTTGAAGACTTTATTAACACTGCACTAAACACTAGGTCACAACACTTAGCACTAAGTCCAAACACTAATCACTAGGTCCAATCACTAAGCACTATCACTGTCCTAGGTCGTAGCCAAGTCGCAGGTTTCACTGGTTCACTCACTATTGATCACTCCGAAATCGCCTTGATGATAGCTCGAAAGGAACTGACTTGCCGGGCTTGCCTGCGGCTCTTTTTATATGGCGAGACGAATTCCAGAAATTTCCCGATTCACGTAAACAAGTAAACAACCGTGGGAAATTTCTGGAGGCTCGGGAATGTGCCACAATAAAACTGCCGTCCTTGCGATAAGTGCAGTAAGTTGAATTTAATTTAGACCTTATGGACTCAGTCATAAGGTCTAAATTCAAACACGCTAACAAATAAAGGGTAAGCACGTAAACAAACATTGGACCTTCCTAGAAGGTTCGAGTATGTAATTGCGCACCACGTGTCCGTATACCATGTACCGTAACAATATAAAAGCAAATTTAGAAAAGACAAAACTTATCCAGTTTAAGCAACGTGTAAATGTACCTAAGCTTAATATTAACTATAAATCTGAGTCAATTTCTGAAGTACAAACTACTAAATTTCTTGGACTCACAATAGACAGTAAACTATCATGGAAATCTCATATTGAACAACTTTGTAAAAAAATAAATAAATCAGTTTATGCACTTCATGAATTATCTAAAATCTCAAGTGACAGTACAACAGTAACTGCATATAACGGACTAGTGGTCTCAATACTGAGGTATGGCGTAATATTCTGGGGAAACTCAACAGATGTTGACATAATTTTTAAGGCACAAAAGCGATGCTTAAGAGCTATGTTTGGACTGTCATCAACCGATACATGTAAACCATTATTTGTGAAACATAAAATTCTAACTCTTACGTGTATATATATTTATGAGGTAGCAACTTTTGTCAAACAAAATCCAAATCTTTTTGAGCTAGCCTCGATAGCGAGCAACAGGCGTCAACGTGACACATACCGCCTATGTAATCGTATGACAAATACCACGCTAATGCATAAAAGTGTTTTCCATATGGCTCCTACGATTTATAATAAATTACCAAAGGAACTGAAAGCAATGAATATAAAAATATTTAAAAAACAGTTAAAAAGATTACTTATAGAAAAATGTTATTATAATATAGTAGACTATTTGAATGATAAAATCACTAATTATTATACTTCATAAGAAATAAATGATGTAAGTAAATTAATGATAGTTGTAGAGTAAGTTATTTTAATGCTAGTAATTTATGACATGAAATGTAATATTAATTACAATACAAATAAATTTTAATCAATGACTTTTCCTAATGATATGATAATCTTGTTTTAAATATTGACTACGTTAATTGAATTAAATTATGTACTACTTGACTATTTTAATGAAATGTTTGAATGAAGTTTATTATTATTATCAAATCAAATTCTTTATTAAATTAAATTATATTAAATGTTTTAATTATTTAAATTATATTTTGTCTTAATTAAGTAATATTATTTTTTACCTAATTTACGTTTTATGATTTCTTTATATATATATTCAATTGTGCTAAAATTTCATCCAAACTGTCTATCAATTTTATTTTGATTAAATATTTTTTATATTTGATTTATTTTGTAGACATGATCAATGATCGCCATCAAATTTGCATGCCTAATATTAGGTAGAAAGACTGGACCTCTGTATGACTATTGTAACACCTATTGTAACGGTACTTTCTGCAAATAAACAATTCTTATTCTTATTCTTAACGTTCAAACGACAGTGGGCTCCAGTCTGGCCTAGTATACAATCATAGTTGAAAGATCTTCCTTTGTTGCATTTGCTGATATGGTATCATGATGGTTTTCAAGTAATTCCAATATAAAATGATTTTATGTTAAGAAGTTTTTTTATTTATTTACGACTAGATAACGCCCGAAACTCTGTTACGCAAAAAATTGTTTATCACGCAGTAACCGTACATTTTTTCGGGATATCTAAGTTCTTTCCCGGGACTCCAAGTATCTCCATACCAAATTTCAGCTAAATCGGTTCAGCAGTTTAGGCGTGAAGAAGTAACTGGCAGATAGACAGAAATACTGACTGAAAGACAGACGAAACTTTCGCATTAATAATATTAGTATGGATATGAGTCGAAAAGCCCATATTATCCTATTTTGTCTATTTCTTTAAATTTTGTTCGTATCGAGGTATTATAAATAATTCAAATAACATAATTACATCGTCCAAAGTTTGAAACTAAAAAGCTATAACGACATAGTCGAGACCAACCAAAGTGTAAACATTATTTATTCCCAGTGAGCGCCTACACCGCTTTGTGATCCCCCAACACGTGTTGTACACACCTCTGTGACATGTGAACACAGCTTTAGCCATACTGACATTGTGCGCTTTGTCTTGTGTGTTACAAGATGGATAAAAACATGGAGTTTAAAAGGTAAATTGAGAGAAGCTTTTCACACAAAATATCTGAAAGTCTACGAATAAAAAATATTAATTGTCGTCTTCAGAAACGAATATTAATAACTAAACTAATTGAATGAAGACTTTAACATAGCCACATACAATATCTGTCAAATTCATAATTAAATTGAAGTTTAGTCATCATTAAATGTCTCTGAAATGAAAAATATAATTATTATAATCTCAGTTTTTTCTACAATTGACCCAATTTTCAAAAGTCCAAAGTTACTAATGCTAAATTGAAAAGTTTTTTTCAAGTTGGTTCTCCAAATTAGATATGACACAACAACCTTTTAACTCTAAAGATGCAAGCAGCCGGGCGCAGGCTACTGCTTAAGGGTCTTGATGTATTTATTTCTCATAGGATTACGTTTTGCTGAGAAGTTGAACAAATTGAAAGTGTCTCGAGCTGAGCAATTCCGATTTATTTACAAACGGCTCAGAGCAAAATCCGCGAAATATTATGGGCCCGGCTTAGGGGCCTCATTTGTTGGGGCCATTTGTAATCGAGGCCTCGTTTTGATGATAAAATACAACAGGTGTCATGTGTCAGGACAAATAAAGGCGATTGCACATTTATCTGCATGAACGTGCCGAACGCGCCGCATTTTAGAATTCGTTGTACGAAATGAAGTGAAACCTCGCACATTCGTCCGCACCGTACGTGCCGCATTTCGTGTGTTATGCGGTGCGTTAGACGCGTGTGCTGACAAATTATACTCTAGTAAGGAGAACGTCAGAACACGTGTACTGATCGATAATCCGTAAGATGTAGAGAGTAGACCGCCGTCGCGGCGTAGGAGAGAAAGTGATGATGGTTTTCTACCGCATATTGAAAATGTGTGCCTGCTTCTGCTGTTTTCACTTCTATCGGCATTCCCGCAAGACGATTAAGTATCTTGAGACAGCTATGCAACAGGTGTACGACAGCAGATATTGCGTTAATCTGCTGTCTGTCAAAAATCGTACGCAACTCAACTTGCCTGAGTGCTAACAGCAGTAGAAATAGCAGAAGCAGGCAGACATTCACAATTTAACGTGGGAGAGCCATGCTTTGGCACGAATGGGCCGGCTCGACTGGAGAAATACCAAGTTGTCACAGAAAACCGGCGTGAAACAGTGCTTGCGCTGTGTTTCGCCGAGTGAGTGAGTTTACCGGAGGCCCAATCCCCTACCCTATTCCCTTCCTTACCCACCCCTATTCCCTTCCCTTCCCATCCGTACCCTCCCCTATTATCCTATTCCCTCTTAAAAGGCCGGCAACGCACCTGCAGCTCTTCTGATGGTGCGAGTGTCCATGGGCTACGGTAGTTGCTTTCCATCAGGTGACCCGTTTGCTCGTTTGCCCCCTTATTTCATAAAAAAAAAGTGTCATACACACAATTCCGTCTGTCTTTCTGTCTGTCTGTCCAACTCTCTGTTACCACTACACACCCTAACAGCTGAACCGATTTTTCAGAAATTTGGTATAGAGACACTGTGAGTCCCGGAGAAGGGCATAGGATACAATTTATCCCGGAAAAATGTACGGTTCCCGCGCGATAAACGAATTTTGGCGCAACGGAGTTGTGGGCGTCATCTAGTTTTTTTTGGTATGAAATAAGGGGGCAAACGAGCAAACGGGTCACCTGATGGAAAGCAACTTCCGTCGCCCATGGACACTCGCAGCATCAGAAGAGCTGCAGGTGCGTTGCCGGCCTTTTAAGAGGGAATAGGGTAATAGGGGAGGGTAGGGATGGGAAGGTAATAGGGGAGGGTAGGGAAGGGAATAGGATAGGGGATTGGGCCTCCGGTAAACTCACTCACTCGGCGAAACACAGCGCTAGCGCTGTTTCACGACGGTTTTCTGTACTGACGTGACTGACTGACTGACGTGGTATTTCTCCGGTCGAGCCGGTCCATTCGTGCCGAAACATGGCTCTCCCACGTATAAATAGTTGATAATATTATTATATCTACGCTACGCAATATTGTATTTTAATTATAATAAGCGAAAATCAAGGTTCAATGTACGTTATCAAACTTAAAATAATATCACAGTAATAAAAAACACTGCGAAAAATCACACGAAGGATATAAGATAAGAGTGATGTTGTAAGCTTTATCGTTTTGGCGGATAGACAACCGGACAGGGTGTCAGTTTGTTACTTGTGTAGTAGACAATCAGGTCAGTGCTTTTATTTATAATATTATGTGTGCTAAATGTAATCTTTGATACTACTAACTTTGACTTTAAACTCGCTAGCAAACTTTTTCTATGCTTATTATTTCCGTCTGTTTAATACGATTTTATTATAATGTTTTAATTATTTCCAGTAGACCATTAAGACTGGACCAAAATTAGTAAAAATGGGCTGCGATCAGAGAAAAAGTCTCCTCGTCTTAGGAACTTTAAAACTGGTAAGTATCAACACTTTACCTTACAATACACTGGTGTGTTTTTAAAATTAACCTTTCTTTTTCAGATCCTGATTGACCTTCTGGGTCTGGGGTTATATATAGCGCGGTTGGTAACTGTGAGGTTCTTAGACCTTCCGCTGTATCCCATGATCTACCTGTCGGTAGCCACGGCGTTCATGCTAATTAATACCATATACAGCATCGTTCTACTGTGCGGCTCTTATAAGGTAAGCCTTGGATATATTTTCATCTCTTTGGTAAATAATAATAGATAGTTTTTTAAAACGATTAAACCGACTTCAAAATTGTATGTAATGAGAATTAAAACGAACCAATTTTGATGAACCTTACAGTGTTCCTACAGTGTTCCCTAAGTTGAACAATACGTATAGTAGTACAACAGAAGATGGAATACTTAAATCACACAATTTCTTTAGAAATAAGCAGTCCTTTGTGTCGTTTTTCTATGTCAATTTCCATGTAAATAGTGTCTTGTGTGCAATAAATGTTTAAATAAAAATCTATAAATAAATCACAAACATGACAACATATTTAAGTAATAAGTATACATATACACTTTTGAAAGACACATTTGCTCTGATGTAGACTAATAAATTACGAAAACTAGGCAGTTCTGAAAATATTACAAACATACGGGTCGAATTTATAAGTTGCTTACGCCGGTTCTTCTCGTTGGGCTAGTTCCTATAAAACCTGTAGGCAACTTCTATCCTCACTATTTCACTCGGTGTTCAAAAAGAGTAGCAATAATCTAATTTGTGTCGACGAATAATATAAAATTTCTACTCTACGTTTATATTTAATAATAAGCGTATTTTTGTTTGTCTTGTACAATCAGAAAAAACCCAAACAGCTGACCCACCCAAATATATATATATATATATATATATATATATATATATATATATATATATATATATATATATATATATATATATATATATATATAAATGGAAAGCAACTTCCGTCGCCCATGGACACACGCAGCATCAGAAGAGCTGCAGGTGCGTTGCCGGCCTTTTAAGAGGGAATAGGGTAATAGGGAGGGTAGGGATGGGAAGGGAAGGGAATAGGGCAGGATAGGGAAGGGAATTGGGCCTCCGGTAAACTCACTCACTCGGCGAAACACAGCGCAAGCGCTGTTTCACGCCGGTTTTCGGTGAGCCGACCCATTCGTGCCGAAGCATGGCTCTCCCACGTAAAATGACTTTACAGCAGATTTTTTATGCTTTTTTTTTCAGAGGCACCGGACTTTATTGCGTGTGTTCTTTTGGTCCAGCATACTTTGTTTCATCATAAGCGTCCTGGATACAGCAAATGCCATATACGGGTACTATGTGATGATAACTAGATTTCATGAAAGTTGGGAAATATTGTTAAGTCACTACGATTTTCATATATCAATCGGTCGTTTTGGATTTTTTAATTTGGGTAAGTTTTAGTTTATAATAATTTACGATTATTCTTTGTAATTTTATACTGCAGGGCATTGGCCTATTTTTTATTGGCAAATTACAATATTTCAATAAATATTATTTTTTAAATTTTTTGTAAGTAAAATTTATTTTGTTGGAGAAGTTCTCAAAGAAACATAGAAGCCAAAGGTAACTTATTCAGAGCTGCTGCTTTTATAGTAGACTCTATATTATAATAATAGCTCCCACACAGTTTTCGGTGACGGTGGCCGGTTTCATTGAAACCAGGCCAGCTACGCAGGAGTAATTTTATAGTGCCCAAGTGTGTGCGCAGTACACAAGAGCACTCTCTATTCTTTTACTCTCATAACTCAGTTGGATGGAAGACCGACACGACCGGCAAGAGATCAGGCGCAGGACCGACTTCTTACATGCCCATCCGACGCATGGATCATCTTACTTGTCAGACAATCAGGTGATCAGCCTGCATTGTCCTAACCAAACTTGGAAATAGCATGTTTCCAACGTGGGAATCGAACCCACGACCTCCGAGTCAAGAGCCGCGCTCTATACCACTAGACCACTGAGGCGTGACTCTATACAAGGGATACACAAATACTAAAAAATTATCACCTTTTCGAAGTTACTCCCTGACTTAATTTACCAGACATCTCTACTTACTGCTTTCAATTCTTCAAGCTACATTGAAATAATATTATGTTTTTGGACCCCTACTTGTCCTATGGCAAGCGGTAGGTGATTTGCAAGCAGCACAGCTTGTAATATGAAAGCTGATTATAACATCTGTTATTTATTTTTCAGTTCTTCAGTTGTGTCTAATGATACTGGTGAAACAAGAAATAAACAAGTTGGGGAGCACAAAAACGACTGACGGGACTGAACTACGAGGCGTCTAGTCCACACCAATATGGATCCCTCTGAAGACTATAATATAGTATTATTATACATAATATTATTATAATATAGCATGTTAAAGGAGTGAGCACACTGAGACGGGCCGTGCCGGGGCTCAGCGTGCCGGGGCTCATCGCAAAAATCCGCCTTCATACAATTTGTATGGAAGCGGATGCGCGTGTCGCACACTGTGTCGGGGCGCAGCGGATTTCCGCTTCCATACAAATTGTATGGAGGCGGATTTTTGCGATGAGCCCCGGCACGCTGAGCCCCGGTACGGCCCGTCTCAGTGTGCTCACTCCTTATATCAACAAAGCGCTCTCTGGACAAACACCACTGAACCACCGAGTCCTAATCGTCATGGTACCTCTGATCAACAGTTTAGATGAGCTGATATTGAGTGTGTAAAGAATGTCTCTTTAGCTACATGTTATAACACATAATCTGAAATTCTGTGACGTTGTGACGTGACTGTGTTTATGTTCCTCGTTTTGTAGTGTGTTTTGTTTGAATAAATGCATATTAATTTATTTTCATTTGTAACAAATTAAAATAGAGTACGATCCTTAATCACGCTATCAAAATTTTTGAGATCGGCGCAACATAATATTATACAACGTTCAAACGACAGTGGGCTCCAGTCTGGCCTAGTATACAATCATAGTTGAAAGATCTTCCTTTGTTGCATTTGCTGATATGGTATCATGATGGTTTTCAAGTAATTCCAATATAAAATGATTTTATGTTAAGAAGTTTTTTTATTTATTTACGACTAGATAACGCCCGAAACTCTGTAACGCAAAAAATTGTTTATCACGCAGTAACCGTACATTTTTTCGGGATATCTATGTTCTTTCCCGGGACTCCAAGTATCTCCATACCAAATTTCAGCTAAATCGGTTCAGCAGTTTAGGCGTGAAGAAGTAACTGGCAGATAGACAGAAAGACTGACTGAAAGACAGACGACACTTTCGCATTTATAATATTAGTATGGATATGAGTCGAAAAGCCCATATTATCCTTTTTTGTCTATTTCTTTACATTTTGTTCGTATCGAGGTATTATAAATAATTCAAATAACATAATTACATCTTCCAAAGTTTGAAACTAAAAAGCTATAACGACATAGTCGAGACCAACCAAAGTGTAAACATTATTTATTCCCAGTGAACGCCTACACCGCTTTGTGATCCCCCAACACGTGTTGTACACACCTCTGTGACATGTGAACACAGCTTTAGCCATACTGACATTGTGCGCTTTGTCTTGTGTGTTACAAGATGGATAAAAACATGGAGTTTAAAAGGTAAATTGAGAGAAGCTTTTCACAAAAAATATCTGAAAGTCTACGAATAAAAAATATTAATTGTCGTCTTCAGAAACGAATATTAATAACTAAACTAATTGAATGAAGACTTTAACATAACCACATACAATATCTGTCAAATTCATAATTAAATTGAAGTTTAGTCATCATTTAGTTTGTTATTATTTTTAGCAATATTCCGCGAAAACAACTTCCACATTTAAGTAAATGAGTGAGTGTACGCATAGACATGCGTACAGCACCTCCCTCCTCCCACACTGCCTATGCGTACACTCGCATGCAAGAACTTGCAAACACCACCACCACACAAGCAATAATGTTGGCAAATCCGTGCAAGGCCCCTCACCACCATGCAGGTTGAAAACCTCGACGCGCGTTTCGCCCCAACACCGGAGCATCCTCAGGATGTGGACTCTACGAACAACGTCCGTTAAGTTAAGTTTAAGTTAAGTTAGTTAAGTTTCGTAGAGTCCACATCCTGAGGATGCTCCGGTGTTGGGGCGAAACGCGCGTCGAGGTTTTCAACCTGCATGGTGGTGAGGGGCCTTGCACGGATTTGCCAACATTATTGCTTGTGTGGTGGTGGTGTTTGCAAGTTCTTGCATGCGAGTGTACGCATAGGCAGTGTGGGAGGAGGGAGGTGCTGTACGCATGTCTATGCGTACACTCACTCATTTACTTAAAGGTGGAAGTTGTTTTCGCGGAATATTGCTAAAAATAATAACAAACTAAATTTAAACTATGGATTTCCGCAAAGTAACGCCTGATTCCATTAACTGTTTAGTCATCATTAAATGTCTCTGAAATGAAAAATATAATTATTATAATCTCAGTTTTTTTCTACAATTGACCCAATTTTCAAAAGTCCAAAGTTACTAATGCTAAATTGAAAAGTTTTTTTCAAGTTGGTTCTCCAAAATAGATATGACACAACAACCTTTTAACTCTAAAGATGCAAGCAACAGGGCGCAGGCTACTGCTTAAGGGTTTTGATGTATTCATTTCTCATAGGATTACGTTATTATTTTTAAATTGCTGAGAAGTTGAACAAATTGAAAGTGTCTCGAGCTGAGCAATTCCGATTTATTTACAAACGGTTCAGAGCAAAATCCGCGAAATATTATGGGCCCGGCTTAGGGGCCTCATTTGTTGGGGCCATTTGTAATCGAGGCCTCGTTTTGATGATAAAATACAACAGGTGTCATGTGTCAGGACAAATAAAGGTGATTGCACATTTATCTGCATTAACGTGCCGAACGCGCCGCATTTTAGAATTCGTTGTACGAAATGAAGTGAAACCTCGCACATTCGTCCGCACCGTACGTGCCGCATTTCGTGTGGTTTGCGGTGCGTTAGACGCGTGTGCTGACAAATTATACTCTGGTAAGGAGAACGTCAGAACACGTGTACTGATCGATAATCCGTAAGATGTAGAGAGTAGACCTCCGTCGCGGCGTAGGAGAGAAAGTGATCATGTCTTTCTACCGCATATTGAAAATGTGTGTCTGCTTCTGCTGTTTCCACTTCTATCGGCATTCCCGCAAGACGATTAAGTATCTTGAGACAGCTATGCAACAGGTGTACGACAGCAGATATTGCGTTAATCTGCTGTCTGTAAAAAATCGTACGCAACTCAACTTGCCTGAGTGCTAACAATAGTAGAAATAGCAGAATTTACAATTTAACGTGGGAGAGCCATGCTTTGGCACGAATGGGCCGGCTCGACTGGAGAAATACCAAGTTGTCACAGAAAACCGGCGTGAAACAGTGCTTGCGCTGTGTTTCGCCGAGTGAGTCAGTTTACCGGAGGCCCAATCCCCTACCCTATTCCCTTCCCTACCTAATTTTAGGGGAGCTATTTCATTCCCTTCCCATCCCGACCCTCACCTATTACCATATTCCCTCTTAAAAGGCCCGCAACGCACCTGCAGCTCTTCTGATGCTGCGAGTGTCCATGGGCGACGGAAGTTGCTTTCCATCAGGTGCCCCGTTTCCTCGTTTGCCCTCTTGATAAAAGGATATTACTTTATCTCCTACACCGCGGCGGCAGTCTACTCTCTTACGAATTTTGAGTCAGCTCACGTGTTCTGACGCGTTAGCATTTTCTTCAATTCCAAAACTGCACGACGTAAAAAGTTTCCAGTTCAGAAATTCGAGCCCGAGTTAATAATAACCCTCCCTGCGCAGTCAGTTAAGCTCAATTAATTATTTCTCAGTACGTGCGTCCATTAAAATCGTCTCTTAATTTTATCTAAAAAAACACTTCGGAATTTTTATTTCTCGTTTTTTCGTTTGCAATTTAGGAGGAAATTTAATTAATTTTCCTTTTGACTGGAAAATATTTAAGAAAAGGCTATATGGGCCTTTGTGATAATTAAAAATAATTAATCTACTGCCGGCTGTTTACTGATTGCTCTGTGTAAATTTACACTACCTATTCGAGACTTTGTGTTAATGGGAAACAGAGAACATTTTATGTTTTTTAATGATAGAATATTTATTAATATATTATCTATATCTTCTATCTATACATATAAAACTCAAAGGTGACTGACTGATTGACATAGTGATCTATCAACGCACAGCCCAAACCACTGGACGGATCGGGCTGAAATTTGGCATGCAGGTAGATGTTATGACGTAGGCATCCGCTAAGAAAGGATTTTGATAAATTCCAACCCCAAGGGGTTCAAATGGGGGATGAAAGTTTGCATATAATAATACTTCTTAACGCGAGCGAAGCCGCGGGCAAAAGCTCGTTATATTATAACCTTGTTAAAATTTTATCACGTAAATAGGTAAAATGTATTTCTTACAGGGGGGTGAGCCAAGATCTTTTCTTTGTCGCTTCGTTATAGAATCACCGATCAAAATGTATGGAATTGACATAAGAGTTGAGACGATTCGAACGTCAACGTCATAATATTAACGAACGCTTATGTCAGTTCCATACATTTCATCGGCGATTCTGTAACGAAGCGATAACGAAAAGGTCTTGGCTAAATGGCCTATTGATAGTCTCTATTTTACTATTTTAGTGTAACATTGATATGGTCGTTTCTAGTTTTTTTTTAAATTAAAATTTTTGATTAAAAAGTGATAATATTATTCTCATGAATAAAATATAAAGTAGAAAATGACTTAAAAATTAATTTAATATCATATTAATCTTATAATTAGGCAGGAATCCCAAACGTTAGTCATATTTTGAGGGAGAGACAGTTTTCTGACGAGTCTAGAAACAAAATATGTCAAGCGAAAATGTATGGGATTTGACATTAGTATTCGCTAGCGAAGCGATGATTTATGTCAAATCGCATACATTTAGTTGGCGTTTACGATAATCGCTTGCCACTTGTCTAGTAGGGCAAGGACCTTAAATTGGCTTAAAAAACTATACTATGTACCTGTGTTATGACACAAAATGAAAATCTATATATATAAAACTCAAAGATGACTGACTGACATGGTGATCTATCAACGCACAGCCCAAACCACTGGACCGATCAGGCTTAAACTTGGCTCGCAGGTAGATGTTATGATGTAGGAATCCGGTAAGAAAGGATTTTGATCAATTCTACCTCCAAGGGGTTAAAATAGGGGATGAAAGTTTGTATATAATAATAACGCTTAACGCGAGCGAAGCCGCGGGCAACAGCTCGTATAGACTAAAAAACAAATGAAACTAAATAAAAAAGATTAATTGTTGGTCTTTGTTAAATAAATATTAAGGAGATATTTTTCTAGGATAATAAAAACGTGGAGTAGGTAATTTTTCGTATTTTCTCAGACGAAACCCTTCTTTCATTTGTTTTATTAGAAACAGCCTTCTCAATAATGTCTGAAACACATAAAACAAAGTTCGTTATTTGCTTGTTTTGCTACAGTGATACATTTCATACGTGGATCATTTGCATACGTGGGAGAGCCATGCTTCGGCACGAATGGGCCGGCTCGACCGGATAAATACCACGTTCTCACAGAAAACCGGCGTGAAACAGCGCTTGCGCTGTTTCACGCCGAGTGAGTGAGTTTACCGGAGGCCCAATCCCCTACCCTATTCCCATTCCTACCCTCCCCTATTCCCTTCCCTTCCCTACCATCCCCTATTACCCTATTCCCTCTTAAAAGGCCGGCAACGCACATGCAGCTCTTCTGATGCTGCGAGTGTCCATGAGCGACGGAAGTTGCTTTCCATCAGGTGACCCGTTTGCTCGTTTGCCCCCTTATTTCATAAAAAAAAAAAAAAGTGAGCTCTATATGTCTGTAAAAAAAGTTTACTTACAAAAACCTTTCTTAACTAAAAGAATGGTACTATTTGTGTTTTGTACTGAACAGAGCCAATACGAAAAAAATATAACCTTGGACTGGGCTAAAAGCAGCATGCAATTTTTCAAAATATTTTGTTGTGATATTGATGGAAAACATAAAACTTTGGTCATACCTTGCATTTTGCACAACTTTCGTATACTTTTAGAAAGGTTATCAATAATTAATTGTCATAATCGGATCTTATATAACGTTCGTACTAGGGCTGGTATAAATAGTTAGTACTTTCTTTACTTTGACGACCTCTGTGGCTCAGTTGGTGGGCTGTTGGTAGCTCAAGCCGGGGGTCGCGGGTTCGAATCCCGCTGTCGGAACAAAAAGTTTTCAAAGTTCCTGGATCATGGATGTGTATTAAATATGTGTATCATATAATAAAAATCTTAAATATGTATAATATATTATAAGTATTAAATATATTTCCGATGTCTGGCACCCGTAACACAAGTCCTTCAGGTACTTACCACGGGGCCAGACTGACGTGGTGTGAAGCGTCCATAGATATTATTATTATTATTAAGATGCGACCCGATCTCAAGACGCGGTTCGACTCTGTGATTGGTCCAAATTTTGACAGCCAACCAATCACAGACCCTGAACCGTGTCTTGAGACCGAGATGCATCTTAAGTACTGACTATTTATCTATTTATACCAGCCTAAGTGTCTAATGACAGTAACTTGAGCCATATTTAAGCGATCAAAATATTTATGACAATTATTATCGTTCTATTCTGTGCTATGCCGAGGTTTCGAAATAAAACCCATTATACTGGCTCATGACGTCAGGTATGCAAAACCAGGTGTGCCACTGTTGAGACCCGTGCGACGTATAACAACTTCCCAACAAAGTCATGAACGCGATACGTCAATGCACTGGCTATATTTCGGAATGAATGAACAGTATGGCGTGAATTCTAGACCTAACGAACACTGGTTTATAGTTCGGAACGTACCCTAGATTTCGATGATTGGTCATGGTCATGCGAACTTCTTTTCAAACTTTTAAGTAACTTAATTGAGAATACCTTGTTAGTAATACATCACAAACTTTATAGTTTATAGTTAACCATAGTTTTTATAACTACGTAGTTAAACCCATTTTACCGTGATGGCTATTCGATTTCCTTTTACAGTGCCATCAAAAAAGTTTCAGCATTCGCTAGAAAAGGACATAATGGTACAGGATAAAAAGGGAGGATCCTATTATGACAATGATGATAGTAAAAAGCGGGTTTGGCATAGCATTATTATGCCCACTTCAAAACAAATAATGATATATATGATACAAATATACAATGTGTAACAAAAATAAGTGATAATACTTTAGGGTGTGTACGTGTTCCTTGTAGAGAGTTCACTGTGAAAGTAGCAGCGCTGAAAGGCGAAAATTTTTTTTTACTTTTGTATGAGCAAGGGCCCGAGCGTCACGAGTTTCCCCATACAAAACTGAAAAAAAATTTTGATCTTTCAGCGCTGCTACTTTCACAGTGAACTCTCTTCAAGGAATACGTACACACCCCTAAAGTATTAATACTTATTTTTGTTACATCCTGTATAATATTATAAATCATTCAATCTATCAGCTGTTACCACTACATACTCAACGCAGACACCATTTTGATTTCAACCAGAAGATAGGTACTAGAGAATGGGGAAAATACAAAGGATTTTATATTCCTGGAAAATAGACCATTCTGCGTTATAAGCGAATTTAGGAGCAAACGAACTTTCGGAAACCTTTTAGTACTAAATAAAATACTTTTGAATTACTGTAACAAATAATAAAACCCTCGATACCATTAATTCATTTCTTCTCAGTAGTTTTACTTTTTGTTGTTACCACAAAAATAGCCATAATTTTATTTTGCGACATAAAAAACCAGGCGAAACTAATACGACATAATAAAAATAGGTTACAAAATAACTGGGGCATACCAATACACCGCGACTTTCCGTCGATACCGCTAATGTATTCATGGAAAACATCGTAAAAAAATTCACGTGCGTTACACACGATCTGATACCAGGGGAGTTGGGGACTGGTGTTACAGGGGACTGATACGCCAGGGGACTGAGACAAGGAGAGGGGATCGCAACGGGACTGTGAAGAAAGCTTTTTGATGCTTTAAAAGATGACTAGTTATTTCACCGAGCTTGGCTCGGTATTTCGATGAAAATGACATTTTCTAAAAATGATTCCTAGCTAGATCGATTTATCGCCCCCGAAGCCCCATATATACTAAATTTAATGAAAATCGTTGGAGCCGATTCCGAGATTCCAATTATATATATATACAAGAATTGCTCGTTTAAAGATGTAAGATTTGAATCCCGAGAAATGACATTTAGGCGTAAAGTTTCCGTGAAATATCTAGAAGTTTATAGTGCTTGCTGAAACCTATTTAGAAATAAATATTTTGATTTTGAAAACTACTAACAAACAACAATCAATTGACGAGTTAGCATTCTTTTGAGACGATATTAGATTCGCACTGTACTTTTTAGGGTTCCGTACCCAAAAGGCTAAAAACGGGACCCTATTACTAAGACTTCGTTGTCTGTCTGTCCGTCTCCAGGCTTACATCTCAAGAACCGCTATAGCTAGACTTCTGAAATTTTCATAGATTGAGTAAGTATATCTGTTGCCGCTTTAACAAGAAATACCTACTAAAAACGAATTAAAATTAATATTTAACTCCCATACAACAAATGTGATTTTTCGGCCTTTTTCGCTCTATATCAATAATGGCACTTCAATTTTTCACACATTCTTTTGTTATATGTGCACTTTAATATTTAATAATAATATTAAAATAAAAAAGAATTTAAGGGGGGCTCCCATATAAAAAATTTTTGCTCTGTATCGGTACGGAACCCTACGTGCGCGAGTCCGACTCGCACTTGGCCGATTTTTATAATTTGTGTCAAATTCTTCTTTTTCGTTACAATAAAAAGCATCTTTAACGATGGTCTTTGATGCGTGGTTGTCATCATCTAATTTACGTAGTAACTCAAACAGCGCGATGCGGGTCGGAAAGCGTCGAGCCAATGAATCGAGACAGGATCTCGCTGAGGCCGTAAAACACGCGTCGTAAATATGGCCCGGCAGGAATTGTGCTGGAAAGAGGGTGGTTAGGGCTGGCGGATTTTATTTTATGCTCTATATTGCTGAGTGGAGTTTTTGCCCCTGCCGATTGGGGTTTTTTGAGTAGTTACGCAATAAGTTACCGATCGACCAGTATTATTGGTATTATTGCATTGTTTTTACCCAAAGAGTTCCGTACCCAAAGGGTAAAAACAGGACCTTAATATTACTAAGAATTCAATGTCTGACTGTCTGTCTGTCAGTCCGTCTGTGTGTCTCCAGGCTGTATCTCAAGAACCGCTATAGCTAGACTTCTGAAAATTTCACAGTTTGTGTATATCTGTTGCCGCTTTAACAACAGATACTAAAAACAAAATAAATTAAATATTTAAGGGGGGCTCCCATACAACAAACATGATATTTTTGCTATTTTTTGCTCTATATCAGTAATGGTATTATGTAGGCACATGAAATGTTCACAAAATACTCAATCGTATTAATACTTTAGTAATTGATAGTAAAGTTAAAATAAACTTAATAATTAAGGGGGGCTCCCATACGAAAATACAATTTTTTTGGCTATTTTTGTTCTATAATGGTACGGAACTCTTCGTGCGCGAGTCGTACTCGCACTTGGCCGATTATTCATTTTATCCTTAAACTTCATTGACTCGATTCAGGATTATGCTTTCTGTTATGGAAACTCTGGTGAATTATAAACAATTTAATTTCATCTGTAAACCGGTGTAGCTTTTTAATCGCTTGTCAAATTTAAAGTCAGTTAAAATTAATGCAATGAATATTGAAATATGACAACCCTGCGGTGAAGGAGGACGCTTAAGTCACCCTATAAGACACTGGTACATAATTTCTTTCATTTTAACTTGGGAAAGGATTTAAAATACTTTTATTAATATAAAAGCACTTTATAGATAATGTTCTAGTTCTATTATGAGACCTATATCGGATAAGAAAGGTCAGGCAAAGGCTGTTTTGTATGTATGATATCATGCCATTTCAAGCAAGAAACACCGCGACAAGAGAATTTTATATTATACAAGTGTTTATATAATATACTAGCTGTTGCCCGCGACTTCGTCCGCGTAAACTTTTGTTAATATTTGTTCCCGTACATCGATTGACATCCTCCTTTTGGGAAGTCGGTTAAAAAGTAGCCTAAGTTATTCCTTACTCCATCAGCTACTTGCCAAAAAAAGTCTCGTCAAAATCGCTCCAGCCATTTCGGAGATTACCCGGAACAAACAGACAGACAGACAGACATACAGACAAACATTGTAAAAAATGTTGTTTTCGTATATGTAGCGTATAAACATTCATATGCATGTAGTAAAAAATGGTTCTTTGAATATTACAAACAGACACTCCAATTTTATTTATATGTATGTATAGATAACTTAATTTATTCAAATATTTAAAGAAATACATAAACAATCGTGGAAATACAATAAAATAGACCCTACAGCGGCAGCAGCGGGACTTTTCCGGGGGACTATTGTGAATATCAAAATAGGACAGAGAATTAGGGACGCGACACTAAATTAATATAATATTTTAGGCGGGCCGTTATCGACATTTTTTATCGTGTTACTCCATCTCGCTTTAATTAATCCCGGTCTCAATGAGACTGAAAATTAGATTCTTTTGATAAGAACCGTGGAGAGCGAGTAAGTTAGAAAGTATCAGCGAGGAGAATTGTGCTCAAAATTGAACTAGCGATCCGCCCCGGCTTTAAGGGGGCGACTAACCCTAAAGTGTCGATTTTATGATTCATTTTTATATTTAAAAATAAGCCCTGAATTTTTTCATTTTCTAAAATTAGATACTACATTATATTTCCGAGAATTCGATCTGAGCAAAAACACGATGTCTTAAAATTTTCTCGATAGAAAAAAATCACAAAGATGCATCTAATTTTCACGAATTTTCATTTATTGCCATAACCGTGCATTGAACTAATTAATATTTTAACACATTGTATAAAATTCTATCATTGAGAGATCGACCTAACGGATTTTTAAAATGTTGCATATTTATCGAGTTATTGAGAAAAAACTAATTTGGCGATGAATCCGCGTCGTCCTTTTTCACCTGGCATATGAAAGACGGGCGTGAGTGTGAAGAGAGAAGGACGATGTTTGATTTTTGGGGTTAGTCGCCCTCTTAAGCAAAACTTTTAAAACGACCAACGAATATTCTGTATTATATTTTGCATGTACCATCGAAGAACTTCATAGGGAATTAACAATTTCTCTGTTAAGAGTGTGAATATTTAATAAACAAATACGCTGTTTATAATAAAGCCAATGAACCTAGAGGTATCTCTGAAACAATCCTACAACTCATCATAGTTTTCCGCTGAACCACGCTATAGCTATCTTGGTAAAGATTAGGCTGGACATTCGACAACGTTGACATCGACAAACTTTTGTTTTTCCCCGAAAAGCTTGTTGTTATATCTGATATTGTAACCAAAACTATTGTTGTTTGTAGACTTCTTTCAGTAGAATAATGTCTTCTTTCATGTACGAGAAGGCCGATCGCTCCGGATTCGATCGGCCTTCTCGTATATAAGGCCTTTTAAAAATTAACTCTAAGTTCTCCAAAGTATGAGCTAATTTTGACACGCTCATGTACAGTCTGTCAAGAAAGAGTAGACGCAGTACGTAATTTTCTTAATCACCCTCAAATGGTGGTTATTTCTCTTTGTATTTCCACAGAGAACGCCTTTATACTTTAAATATTATCACCTTGGACATTCTTATCTCGATAAAAGGGTTCTCATATTTTTTATTTTATTTCAAAATTGTGTACAGCGTCTACTCGTTTTTGACAAGCAATAAATTATTATATTATAGTTCTGTTAAGAAGGTACAACGGTAGATACTGCCAATTAATGCGTTGTGTAACACATGATTACAGCCTACCATTTCTATGAGCTCGAACCTGGATACTATAATAATATTGAGTACGTAGTAAAATATTTTTAATTTTTTTTAAACTCTTTGTATCGATTTCATTCTGCACATCACTATTAACCCTTTCGTCGTGACGTCACGACCAATTCCACCTTACGTGGGTAACATTTGTTTACAAAACTACACAGTAATTGGTATGGGATGGGTCGAATACAGATTGTTGTATTTGCGGTCTAGTTCACTGAATTCCTTTTAAAAGTATTGCGGACAGAGATCCAATGGTTTAGAGCGTGGCTTTTGATTCGGAGGTCGTGGATTTGATTCTGAATATTATATAGAATGTTGTTACAATTTTGGTTTGGTGATAGGACAATGCACGTTAGTAATTTGATTGTCTTTTTTTTTATGAAATAAGGGGGCAAACGAGCAAACGGGTCACCTGATGGAAAGCAACTTCCGTCGCCTATGGACACTCGCAGCATCAGAAGAGCTGCAGGTGCGTTGCCGACCTTTTAATAAGGAATAGGGGAGGGCAGGAAAGGGAATAGGGTAGGGGATTGGGCCTCCGGTAAACTCACTCACTCGGCGAAACACAGCTGTTTCACGCCGGTTTTCTGTGAGAACGTGGTATTTCTCCGGTCGAGCCGGCCCATTCTCTCCCACGTATTGTCTGGCAAGAAATGATTCATTCTCAAAGTGTATTCATTTTCTGCGTTGTCAAAGTGTTGTTGCATGTAAAAAGTCAGTCCATTGCCTGATCTCTGGCTGATCTGATCAGGCATCTATCCCATTAATTAACAAGCATAACTCTGCACTCACGGCCGAATATTTAAAAGTAATTACTTTAAAATATAACAACTTCACAGGATCGTGAACTTTGGAAAGAGAAAGGGGAGGCCTTTGCCCAGCAGTGGGACACTGTAGGCTGATAATAATAATAATAATAATTACTTTTAAATATTCGGCCATAAAACACTTAAAAGTAATAACTTTTTTGCAACGTAGCTCCAGTAAAAACGCACCATTACTCTCGTAATATAACTAGACGGATGACCGACACAACTGGCGAAAGATCAGATTAATAACGAAGAGAGGATGCTCTTGTGTATTGCGCACACTTGGGCAAGCGTGTAGGATCCATTATGGTCGATTTACACGGGTGACTAACGGGTCGATTTTAGTCACCCGGCAAGTCACCAGTCAACAGTAGTATCGCTTGCGACTGAGCGTTTGCACGGTCGATTTTAGTCACCAGCCGCATGCGGCCATTGGCCGCACGAGTTTGGGGCTTGCGACTTTAGCCGCATGCGGCGTAGCCGAATTGCCATTTACAATGCCATTTACACGGTCGATTTTCGCCGTGCAGCGGAAATCGTGCGGCTTAAGTCACCCGTGTAAATTGGCCATTATTAAGTAGAAATAATACACGCTAAATGATATTGAAACTAAAAATACACTCTAACAGCATCTAAAGTGATTTCCATCTTAACTGAAATGAGATTTTCAGCAAATTCCAAACAGACTCCAATATCTGCAGCGAAGGGGATCCCAAATTGTTCCCTAATGGAGGACCGGAGGTACCCAGCTGCGTTTTATTGACGATTTTAAATTAATCCCTGCAGATTACATCGCAGAAGATTTCAATTTCATACAAAGTTCCGATATTACAGTACATTTTCAGTTTTTGCTAATGAACTTGACAATCTTAAATACACTTCTTAAAAGCCAAGTTTTGTGAAAGCTCGCGTAGTCAGTCGTCACACCTTGACTGACTGATGGTAACACATTTACATATTAAAAACCTTGACTGACTGATGATAACACATCTACATAGTAAATAAAAATTACAAAGGTAAAGCACAAGTCAATAGGCGTGATAGTTTTTCCGTAAAGTGTACCACAAAAGCACAATAGACATAACTACCAGTAGTTCGACTGCAAAGAAACGGACAGGTTTCAATATCTGTCAAATTCGTCGGGTTTCACTAGGATTATGAACGGATTGTGCCTCGCGCTGGCTGATATAATTTATTTTTAAATATTTCAAAATTGGATTCTGACAATTTTAATCACATGTGCCAAAACACAAACAACAATACGACCAAAGAGGAATACGTCCATCGAATATGTCATATTTTTAAATTCGTAGGTAACAAGTTAACAACCCTAGCGACGATTTTCGTCATAATACGTCAAATTTAAAAATTTCAACATCAGTTCTAAGTCGACAAGAGTATGCACTCTATCATTCTGTCTACTCTGACAAAAGTGCTCAGGCTGTGGGATATACTAGGGCTCCCTTCGCTCGCCCTGATTGCACTAGTTTACTATTATTAATATAATGCGTCCCATTGTCGCCCCAAAGAATTGCCCCAGAGGAAAAAAAAGTGCTCTCTTCCTTCTTATTTATGCTGCGAACACACTTGGGCACTATAAAATGACTGCTGCGTTGCTAATCTTTATTTTTTATGAAATAAGGGGGCAAACGAGCAAACGGGTCACCTGATGGAAAGCAACTGTCGTCGCCCATGGACACTCGCAACATCAGAAGAGCATCAGGTGCGTTGCCGGCCTTTTAAGAGGGAATACGCTCTCTTCTGGTATCAATGTAACTAGCCACCGTCACAAAAACTTGCGGAAGAGGCATTTTTATTTATCTATAGCATACCTACCCGAGCTAAAAGTGTTAAAATATTTTTTTCTCAATTTCCGAGCTAGTCCTTTTTACGATATGGATGCCTTCACTTCACAAATATCTACTGAACGCCCGAAACAAGTGGCATATGAAAATTCAGGCTATATTTATCTGTAGCACCAATGAACCGAAAAGATATGGGATTCGATTCCTTAAAAGGGTACTTGACGATGGGAAGGGGAAAACGTAAAATTTACTCCAGACACCATTTCATAATGAAAGGTGATTGCTTTCACTGTAATTTTACTGAAAGTTTAAAAATAGAAATCGTAGTTTTAGATTTCGTATTCATTATTTTACTTTGTATTTGGCTTTGTACACTTTTAGGGATAGTCGAAACTTTTAAAGTTTCATCAGGACACGGTACGTGATCGGAAATTTATAAGACAGAAGGAGAGGAGACCACCGATGTGGCATAGGAGAGGAAGTATTTTTTTACTTATACTCTGTTTCAGTTTATTATATTCTATCTATTAATTAATAATTATTATGTAAACAAGTTACTTAGGGTGGGTTACACCAACTTACCATAACTCTAACTTTAACTATAATGCAAAATGTCAAATCTTTGACGCCATATTTAACGGTAGCCATAGAGCTCGTCACGTGAAAAAAGGAACTAACGTTGCCATCATACAAAAACGCCGTTTTTTACAGTTCTCCTTTACTTTCTTCCTTTACTCCTTGTCGGACCAGCAACAGACATCTAGCAAAATCTGTGGTCAAAGTTAACGTTAAAGTTAAGTTAACTATAACCATAACTGTGAACATAACTGTAACTATATAACCACGCCTCTGGTGCAACCCACACTTAAACGTGCCAATTTAATATAACATAGTAATTTATAATAAACTTATATCGAACTAGATGACGCCCGCAACTCCATTGCGACAAAATTCGTTTACCATGCAGGAACCGTACACTTTCCCGAGACTCAAAGTATCTCCACACCAAATTTCAGCAAAATCGGTTCAGCGGTTTGGTAAAGAGGTAAAAGACAGATAGACACACTTCATCATCATCATATCAGCCTATAGTCGTCCACTGCTGGACATAGGCCTCTCTCAATGAACGCCAAGATGACCAATCTCCTGCTACTCGCATGCAACATGGGCCTGCAACTAAGCGGAGATCGTCGTCCCACCTAGTTGGACAGACACACTTACGCATTTATAATATTATAGTATGGACGTGCTTGATGCAGCTTTTCGCTGCCTGGTATGAATCCGTACATAAATATTTATTGACCGAAGCGACTGAACACTGAGAAGTGATGATACACCCCAAAAATGTGCAATTGATAAATAATGATGAATCTATGTAGAAATATGAAAATGTCACCATAGCCCGTAGAAATGATGGAATAAGTTATGCCAGCTGTTGCGGCGAATGAAGCAAAGAGGATGGGGGATAAGGGGTATGGGGTGCGACGAATGGGGCATAAATAACAACGCACTTGTTACAAATCCTATTACTTGAGTATTCGGCAATAGTGTGAGAAACTGAACATGTCACTTGTGGTGAATGTCAATTTGATAAGGATACGATATAGAAAATCGAAATCTGTTTATTTTAAGGATAAGTTAACGGAATATGAAGTAGATAATCCAGTCGACGATAGTGTTGGTAAAAATAGGATTAATTGTTAAATACCCATTAGCAATAATTAAATTAATCGTACTTGGTAAAAATACGATTTCTAATAATTATTATCGTGCGCAGCAATAATCTGCGATCATGATAAAAAATCACGGTAGTTATGTCTATTGTGTCCGCGCTGTTATGCACCGCGGCGCTAACTGTTAAGAGTCCGGGTGCCATCGCAGTTCTCATACAAGCGTAATACCAAGATAATTTCCCATACGAGAATATTTACCATATTTGAGTTAATAATTCAACTTAAGATAGTAATTACCTAGGTTCCTGTACAAAGATTCACTGCAAAATATTTACGTACCAAAAAATATGAACGATTACAATTTAGTAAAAGCTTCTTGCGTGAAAAAATAAGTTGCAGGCATCATAGGATAATTTAATGGATCGGGCAATATAAGAAAACTAGCTGACGCCCGCAACTCCGTTGCGCCAAAACTCGTTTATCGCGCGGGAACCGCACATTTTATACAATACAAAAGTATCCTATGTCCTTTCCCGGGACTCAAAGTATCTACATGCCAAATTTCAGCTAAATCGGTTCAGCGGTTTGGGCGTGAAGAGGTAACAGACAGACAGACAGACAGACAGACAGACACACTTTCGCATTTATAATATTAGTATGGAAGTATGGACATAAGGCTTAGGCACTACTTAAGTGTTACATATTTTATAATCTTTAGATTATCTTATATCCAGCATTTTTATTACATAGTTAAATATCTCGAAAAAAAAAACATTTTTCGCGCGATAACGGAAATCGCTGGCAACATCTAGTAATACGAAAAAAGTAAATAGGTATTTTACATTTTTATTTATCCCTTTTTTTTAATTATCCCTTATAAAGGTCTCAATAGCTATAAAAACGAAGAGCTAATTAAATTTTATCGCTGGATTTATTAACAAGTTGTTATAAAGGGTTAAATTCTAAGACAGTGGGTGTTGAATCGAATAAGGCCTCCTCTGTAAACCTCCTTTGTTATTAAAAAACATACAAGTGACAATTTGTAAGAAGTAAGTCTAAAGGTATGGCTCATATTGGCAAGATATAAAATTAGTAAAATTAATGTTGGGAAAAGTTTATGAGATGAGAATACATATAGTGTTACGAGTGAACCAGTTGTATTATTTGAAGTTTAGAATCCCAACAACCAGAAGGCCACATAGAGTAGTGGTCATTTTGGTCCGTGACGAGCCGGATCATTTTGGTCCGTGACAAGGCGGATCATTTTGGTGTTTGAAGATCCGGATTCCTGTGGTTTTTGTCCAATGCGTGGAAACCAATGCTAGATCGGCATTGAAGCGCATCACGACGGTACTGAAGTATCAACGTGCAGCAAGGAGAAGCTGCAGTTGGTACCACTGTCACTGTAAGTGTGGCAGTTGTCACCAAGCCAAGCAGACAAGTTGGTGACAAGAGGCAGTTCCGGTGGACGGCGTCAAGGGGCGCTGCGAGTTGGACGGATCGTCGGAAGGTGTTGCCAGGCTGTCTATTCCAGAGGATTGAAGATAGAGGTCTTCAACAGTGAAACGATAAGTGTGGTGAAAAAGTTGTGAGTACATTTTACAGTCCATTTATAAAGAGAGTAATCGAAGCGGAATAAGTATAGACAATTTTGAACCTTAAGTATTAGTGAGTTGAAACTTAGAAATTTTAAATAGATTTAGTACTTAGAATAGTTACAGTTAAGAAATTGTGTTCATACGGGGAACCTATGCCCGATTTTTTTGATTTTGTATTAAGTTTCAAATACTTGTAAAATTTTTCGGAAGTTTTCATACTTGTAAATTTTTTAGAATTTTTACTTAGTGAAGTTACTTACAAGTTACAAGGTTAGGACTTGGAATTCAGATATTTCTTGACACTTGTAAAGTTTCATAAGATAATGGAGGCGCTATATAAATTGCAAATAAATAAGAAGTCTGTAATTGAAAAGGCTAGAATAAATTTAAGAAAATCGCCTAAGGATAGGATTACACGTGGGTATATCAGTACTCGATTAGATTTACTTGAGCAAACTTGGCATGGATTCTTAAATACGCATAATGAAATAATTCAAACGGCTTCTTTAGATAGTCAAACTAAAGATGAATATTTTACTGATGAAATTTATGAATACGTTGAAGAGATTTACATAGATTACAAAAGTGAATTAAAGGAATATCTGGAAAGATTAGGTAGTAGTTCAGTTAAGGCAGTCCAAGCCAAGTCTGTTTCTAATGATAGTGTTAAACTGCCAAAAATTTCAATACCTAAATTTTCTGGTCATTATTCAGAATGGCCAACATTTAAAGATTTGTTTGAATCACTCATTCATAAGAATGAAAGTTTAGATGATGTTCAACGATTGCATTATTTAAAGGGTTTGTTGATAGGTGAAGCTGAACAACTTGTTCGACACATACCGGTCACTTCATCTAATTATGAAGAATGCTGGACTCTGTTAAAAGGCCGATACAATAATAAAAGATTCCTGTCGAACAGTTTGTTGAAGCGCTTGATGACTCAAGGTAGTGTAACGGAGAATAATTCTAGGTCTGTTAAGTGTCTGTTAGACACTACGATGGAATGTTTAAATGGTCTAAAGAATCTTGGAATTGACGTAACGTCTTGGGACATTCTAATAATTTATATAATGAGCGCGAAGTTAGACAGTGAGTCCCGCAAGCTATGGGAAACTCAAATTAGCACATTTGACGAACTTCCCAAGTTATTGCAGTTCAAAGATTTTTTGGAGGCTAGATTTCGGGCGCTAGAATTTCTTGATGAAAAGTCAGTCAAGCCAAAACCGAATATGATTGCAAGTTATAGCAAAACTAAAGTACATCATGTTGTAAACCCTGATAATAATGTCAATGTGATTCATTATTATTGTGAATTTTGTAAGGAACAACATAAAATAAGCAATTGTAAACAGTTTGCAAAAGAGAGTTACGAGTCACGTCAACAGTTCATCCAAAATAGTGGCTTATGTTTTAATTGTTTAGGTCCCAACCACGCGGCCAAGTTCTGTAGATATAATGCTTCGTGTCGCATTTGCAAGCGGAAGCATCATTCGTTGCTACATCCTAAAGTTGTCTCAAATTCAACCGCCTGCAACAACGTTGCAAAGGTAAGTGTCAATTCAGCGGTTTCGAATATTCAGGAATCGCAATCGGATGGTGAACCCGCCACAAGTGTAATATCGCATTTTTCTAAGGAGTCAGTTTCATCACAGGTTTTGTTGGCTACAGCTCTTGTCGAAGCACAGTCGAGAAATGGGTCAACACAACTCCTTAGAGTTTTGCTAGATCAGGGATCGCAGGCGTCTTTCATAACTGAAGATGCAGTTCAACTTCTTGGACTCGAAAAGACGCCAGTGAAGTCAATGATTTCAGGAATAGGTGGTGAGAACGGCGAGTTAGCGTCTGAGAACATTGTTTCAGTGACAATTCACTCACACCTAGATCCAAGTTTTAGTTGTAAAGTCAAGGCGTATGTTCTAAGGAACATTACATCTCTATTGCCATCCACTAAGTTTGTACTAAGTCATTGGCCTCAGTTAGAAACAATAAGCTTGGCAGACCCAGCTTATCATACGCCTAGTAGAATAAATATTCTACTTGGCGCAGAAGTTTACGGCCAGATTTTGAGAGATGGTTTAATACAAGGCCCACCGGGCTTTCCAGTGGCACAGAACACAGCATTAGGCTGGATTTTGTCAGGCAAGATATCGACGCCGAGTGATGCAGTCAATTGTCATCATTTAGTAGTTAACGATTTGGATCAGATTATGCACTTAGAAGCTAAATTCAAGAAAAATCCCGAATTAGCACGGCGTTACTCAAAGGTATTCAAGGAGTACAAAGATATTGGTCATATCAAACGAGTTCCACGTGATAATTCTAAAAGGGATACATCAGCTGTTTATATACCACATTACGCAGTCGTGCGAGAAGACAGGTTGACAACCAAAGTGCGTATCGTTTTCGACACCTCTATGAAAGGACTAAATGGAGTATCTCTAAACGATGATATCTCGGTAGGTCCTTTGTTGCAGTCGCCATTGCGGCATATCATTATGAAATGGCGAATGCACCCCATCAGTATCTGTTCTGATATTGTAAAAATGTACAGGCAGGTGAAAGTTTCTTCTGAAGATACTGATTTCCAGAGAGTGATATGGCGTGATGATCCAGGATCTGAAATAGAAGAATATCGATTATTAACGATAACGTTCGGCACAGCTTCAGCTCCTTATCTCGCGATGAAGACTTTGCAGCAGACAGCAACCGACGAAGCAGCACATAATCCTAAAATATCTGAAATAATAAAAAGGGACTTTTATGTAGATAATTTAATGACAGGTTGTCAATCAGTACAAGAAGGATTACAGATATATAAAGAAATAAAGGAAATACTTACCAGGTGTGGATTCCAGTTGCAGAAGTGGGTGAGTAGCTGTAAAGAACTTGATAAGGAAATTTCTGAAAGAGGAGAGGATTTCGGAAGTTGTGTACAGGACAGGAATAGAAGGGATAAGGATATTAAATGTGATGAGGTTATGAAGATACTAGGAATAACATGGGATCGCGAATGTGATGAATTTAAAACAACTCAGGGTCCATCTTGGCTAAAAAACCAGTCAATAGAGTACACAAGACCTAAGTCTATAGCAACAAACATGGAGCAAAGAGCTATCAAAATACACGTTATTACAGATAATGTAGAAAAACTTCCTTTGTGGACAAAGTATTCGACCTTACAGAAGCTAGTGCGGGTTAAAGCTTACTATAGAAGAGTTTTGAAATTTATGAGACAATATAAGAATAAGAAAAGATTTAAAGAGTGTCTACAGAGTGAAGAAATAGAAGAAGCATTTAAGGTTTGCATACGACATGTACAGAAAGAGGAATTTCAAGAGGAAATTAAAGATATTAAGAAGGTAGGACATCGTAAATCAAGAAGTAAATTAAAGTCATTATGTCCTATAATAGATGAAGAAGGAATTTTACGTTTTAGTGGTCATATAGAACATGCCAATTTGGAATTGGAATGTATGGCTACTAATGCCATACATTTAGAAGCCATTAGAGATTTATCTGCTGACGGGTTCATTGCAGGGTTCAAGAGGTTTGTGTCACGTAGAGGATTGGTGAGTGATAATATGTGGAGCGACAACGGCTCTTACTTTACGGCTGCTAAAGAGCTTCGTCATTTCGTGGCAATTGAGCAATCTTCTGTTGCTGAAGATATTAGAGAATGGGTAGGTAATAATGGTATTAGTAGTTTGAGACGATGGCAGGTTACCCAGCAAATGGTGCAAAATTTCTGGAAACGCTGGTCCGACGAATATCTCATGTACATGTTGCAGAGATACAAATGGGCAAAACAAATACCTGAGCCCAACGTGGGTGATGTAGTGTTAGTAAAGGAGGACGGCTTGCCTCCGGCTAGGTGGCTTATGGGACGGGTAGTTACTAAACACCCTGGTAGTGATCAGATCACGCGGGTCGTAACTCTCAAATGCAATGGCTCCTTAATTAAACGACCCACGTCTAAGTTGTGCTTACTACCTGTATGTGAATAATTTGTTAATTGTTTTATAGTACTATTATATTGTTATTGTTAAAGGTATATTATGTTGGAGTTTGTTTAGAAAAGTTTGTTTAGTTAATGCACTAAGCTTACGGTGGGCGGTTGTGTTTAGTTCTTATTGTTTGTTAGTTTTAATTTTTGTACCTGTCTAGAAGTTAAGGACATTACTAGATGTCCTTGGTGGGCGGCAGCCGGCATGTTGAATCGAATAAGGCCTCCTCTGTAAACCTCCTTTGTTATTAAAAAACATACAAGTGACAATTTGTAAGAAGTAAGTCTAAAGGTATGGCTCATATTGGCAAGATATAAAATTAGTAAAATTAATGTTGGGAAAAGTTTATGAGATGAGAATACATATAGTGTTACGAGTGAACCAGTTGTATTATTTGAAGTTTAGAATCCCAACAACCAGAAGGCCACATAGAGTAGTGGTCAGTGGGCTTCCCGAGACTCGCCAACAGATAAATAACTTGTTCCCGGTAAATTATTCATCTGTGTGAAACTTGGATGAGCGGTTTTGTTATGTTTTTGTTTAGTTTGACCTTGATAATTTGGATGTAGGGAACGTGCGCAACCTAAACTGGTGTAGCCAATCCGAAACTTGTACATTAAGACGCTCCCCCTACGGAGATGCTGCAATTCACCGTTTTTAGAGCAATGAATAATTTAAAGAGCAAAAAAAAGAATACAGCAATAATCTTCAGTATATGAACGTGTTACGCTGCGGATCCCTATGAAGAACGCCGACGCAGCACCCGACCACAGTCACGCGGCAGCGGCACGAGGCGCGGAGTCAGCATTCCTCAGTTTACAGCATTTTCGCAATAGTTATTTCGCGTCACTTATTATTCGATCGTCGAATAGTCGAGTCAATTTAATTATAGCTTAATTATTGTAAGATTTAATTAATAAAATATTTTAAGACATTTTGGTTTTTTTGGGAAGTCGAACTGCTGCGAAATATAATTAACGTTCCTTTCATAGTTATTAATTTCCTATTTTTGTTTTTTATACTCATGAATAACATGATGTCAGCTTCCAAAGTAATACCAATTTATTTAAATTTAAGCATGCGTTCAGTATCTCCCTAGTATTTACAAATTACGGTTATTTGAAACACACGCCAATAGATCGACATTTTTATTAACTACATACTGGACGTTTGAATTTTTTAGGTCAATTTTGAACTAAGATAAGTAAAAAAAAAAAAAAGGATTTTGGCTTGATCTCGGCAACGCGGCATATGTATGGTCAAGGTCGTTTGCTCAGAGGACGTCCTTAATTTGCTGGCTGCAACATATGAAATTTTTTGTACGTTCACTGATACGAAGAAAGACAACAATACTCTGACGCCTCTTATTATAGTTTTTGCACGTTCTCTGTAGGCTGAAGTATATATTATTACATATGTGTAGTGTGCTACACAATACACATAGCTACGTTTATAGAGAAAATTATATTTAATGAATGCTATACCAACAAAACACGAGGAAAATGTCGTAAGATTGTCTGAAGAATAGCGCACACGCAAGGTTAAACGGAAATTACTGCATAGACAAGATTGGTATAAAATCTGCTTCTGCTACTGCTTATTAAACAATTAAGTCTATTTTGTTTCATTCTCGATCTTTTAAGAGTTTAAGACAAAAAAATAGTTTAACTTTTTCAAACGTTAATGAGAAAGTGTCTTGCTGTAATTGCAATAATTTTTAAATGGAGAAACAATGTTGACAAATGAGCTGTCAGGTCGCCTGCTTGTAAGGCATTATCCACTTCATCAGCGGCTAGCCGCGAGCAACAAGTCCGAATGAAAAAGTGAAAAGTTCAGAACAGTCAGTCTGAATGCGCTTAAGGTGCACCATGCTGTGGGAAATAATTGGGACGAGTCTCATTTTTTATTGCTGTATTTTTATAGGCCTACAATTTACAAATTCACTAAACGGTTTTGTATAACGTGCTAACTGTCCTATGTCATTTGCTTGGATTTAAAATGTACCACACAGATCTCCTAAATGAGTTCAGTTTTGAGCGCAAATACTTCAGTGACAGTATCTGTCATTATTCATTAACGTATTGTCAGGGCGAGCTGCGAGCGAAGCGAGCCCTAGCATATCCCATAATCTTTACATTTTGTGGTACACTTTACGGAAAAACTATCACGCCTATTAATTTGTGCTTTCACATACCTAGTAATTTTTATTTGTATGTAGATGTGTTTTCTGTAATGTATAGTATTATATACAGTGTGTAACAAAAATAAGTGATAATACTTTAGGGTATGTACGTGTTCCTTGTAGAGAGTTCACTGTGAAAGTAGCAGCGCTGAAAGATGAAATTTATTTTTCACATCACGAGTTTCCCAATACAAAAGTGAAAAAAAATTTTGGTCTTTCAGCGCTGCTACTTTCACAGTGAACTCTCTACAAGGAACACGTACACACCCTAAAGTATTATCACTTATTTTTGTTACACCCTGTATATTTTATTATCACTAAAAGTTTTTTTTTATGAAATAAGGGGGCAAACGAGCAAACGGGTCACCTGATGGAAAGCAACTTCCGTCGCCCATGGACACTCGCAGCATCAGAAGAGCTGCAGGTGCGTTGCCGGCCTTTTAAGAGGGAATAGGGTAATAGGGGAGGGCAAGGATGGGATGGGAAGGGAATAGGTGAGGGTAGGGAAGGGAATAGGGTAGGGGATTGGGCCTCCGGTAAACTCACTCACTCGGCGAAACACAGCGCAAGCGCTGTTTCACGCCGGTTTTCTGTGAGAACGTGGTATTTCTCCGGTCGAGCCAGCCCATTCGTACCGAAGCATGGCTCTCCCACGTCTAAATTTCTGAATGAAATTTCTATATTAGATGTGACTTTGCATAGTGGTGTTATTAATAACTGTGCAGCAATCGAAATGTTTGTTGCTGATTAGTATTATCAAATGCTAAATATAATTTCAGGATATTGCCAAATATTGAAAATCCTAATTACCACAATAAAATTTTGTATGTTAAAATAACGTTATTAATTTAATATGCTCATAGTTACAGCTGATCAGTGATCATCTAATCATAATAAATATGAAAATATAAAATTTGCAGCTAGAAATCGTTGTATGATAAATAATATTAATATTATGTTATAAAAAATATAACAAATTAACTGACGCCCGCAACTGCGTTGCGCCAAAATTCGTTTATCGTACGGTTTGGGCCTAAAATAGCTCTTCACGCCCAAAAAGACAGACAGGTACACTATCGCATCTATAATATTAGAATGAAAGTATGGATTTCTTACGATAATATAATGCAAGCTTTAATATTATGTGCTTTTTTATCCCCCGAGCTGAGGTATTATGGTCACAATACACAGATTGTTCTAGTTCCCGGCCTTTGTCTACTTTCGTTACAACGGCCACTTGTTACTCGCCGATGGATCAGCCCCTTTACTCAGCTGTTCGACTTTCGTTCGGTTGTGAATAAAAATAAAGGCTCTGGTAACACTTCGCCTTTCATTGGCGTTGGTAAAGGCTCTGATTGAAATACTATTCGACCTCATACAGAATACTACAGTTAATTTTATGTATTTCATTTGTATTTACTGGATAGTGAATTTCTAATACTAGCATATCTTAATAAAAGCATTTAGTAAAATAATACCCCGTCGATTCTGAATTCGCTTATTTGATTAGAAACAAGTGAGTTAAGTACGAATCATTAATGCCCGAGTATGTGTGCAATACACGGTGACTTTTAATTAATAAGAATAAATAATTATCGTTATAAGTGTAGGTCCTAGGTAAATTTTAGTAAGTAGCTAATAAGTATAATATTTCATTTCGTTAACTCGGCATTAAATTAAACGTCTAGTTAAGGACTGGGCAACACTCCAACTTAGCAATGTTGTCCGCCTGTCAGCGTCACAATGCAAGCTAATTAGCACCCTATCAGTACGTACTTAAGGTTGAAACTCATGCTTTGTTGTAGAGAAGTTGTAAGTACTCTTTAATTAGGCATTACAGCACTTTGTGATGTAGGTCTTGCATAATATTTTTATTATAACTAGGGCAGTTATATAGTTTTATTTCGAATATTTTGTTAAGGCTCTTACGCGGATTGGCCTCCGTGTGTATAGAGACAGATCCGGACTGATTGGACTCGTTGCATTCCCCTATGTCTCGTGCATACGTTTAGTAAGATCGGCCTGCGATCACTCCGACAGGTTGTTTTTGCCTGTAAAGGGTGTAACAAAGCTAAGTGAGCACCTTAGAGTGTGTATGTGTGCCTTGTAGAGAGTTCATAAAGAAAGTACCAGCACTGAAACCAATTTTTTTTCTTTTTTTTTATGAAATAAGGGGGCAAACGAGCAAACGGGTCACCTGATGGAAAGCAACATCCGTCGCCCATGGACACTCGCAGCATCAGACGAGCTGCAAGTGCGTTGCCGGCCTTTTAAGAGGGAATAGGGTAATAGGAGAGGGGAGGGAAGGGAATAGGGGAGGACAGAGAAGGGAATAGGGTAGGGGATTGGGCCTCCGGTAAACTCACTCACTCGGCGAAACACAGCGCAAGCGCTGTTTCACGCCGGTTTTCTGTGAGAACGTGGTATTTCTCCGGTCGAGCCGGCCCATTCGTGCCGAAGCATGGCTCTCCCACGTATTGGATATTCACTTTTATATTATGGGCAAGCGCCCCAGCGTCACGGATTTCTCCATACAAAAGTGAAAGAAAAAATCTTTCAGCATCGTTATTTTCACAATGAACTCTCCACGAAGACCA
Organism: Aricia agestis; assembly: GCF_905147365.1. NCBI lineage: Eukaryota > Metazoa > Arthropoda > Insecta > Lepidoptera > Lycaenidae > Aricia > Aricia agestis. Next base: position 789,791 of record NC_056421.1, on the reverse strand, counting down.
CGTACACACCCCAAAGTATTGTCACTTAGTTTTGTTACACCCTGTATAATATAAGCAATAGGAAATAAAATAATCGTTGTGTACATAACGTTTTAAAACTACTTAATACTTATTTAAAGTACTTTGCTAGCAACATAATATCATCATTAAAAACAATATTTAAAACTGTAAAACTAACACTTTATCACCATGCAAAAGTATTATGGTATTATCCATCACTATCTCCCCGGGACCGTCCCGTAATACCGGGAAATCCCGCAGGACTATCCGTCAATAACTTGCGATTATGTCACCCTTTCATATTTTAACATGGGTAGGGGGTACATTATCCGTTTACGTCATTCTTATCTCTCACTATATTTTAGAGCTAATATTAATATAATGATCACAAATTTTAAAATAGTTTACTCATCTTCAAAATATTATATTTTATACTTACTTAAATACTATAAAATGTAATATTATGAAAGTGAATATACGTCTCTGTCTTCTATCTCAGATAGACTTTTGACTTTTTAAACCAAAAACTTATTAGTTTTCAAATTACATATTATCATAGAGGAATAAATATGTATGGCTGGTCTCTGATAAGGTATTTTCTGACGGCGCTCCTTGTGTTTAATTTTTGAAGTACCTAACCAAGTCTATACCATATCATTCAGATATTTTATGCACGTCCTACCCTTCTTTTGTCCGAATTTTTTCCTGCCATAAAAACATGATACGTGCCTGAAACGGCTGTATTTATTCCACGAATATCAATTTAACAGCGTATGGCTTTTATTGGCCATCAGAACTTAACGACTGAACTATCAATACTAAAATCATTTTTAATTTTTTCTAGGCATGTTGGCTAAATATTTTTGCCTGTATTCAATGGTAGATAACATTATATTAATGGACAATAATTTTGAACCCGATTTCGCAAATAACAAAGTCACAAGCGATTTAAAGACAATAAAAAAGAACGCGACATATTACGAGTTTAATCATATAATCTACGAATAATAAATTATTATTCGTAGCATATAATAATAATATTATGTCTTCACGGTATTATAGTAATGCCATTATTATGTCATAATACGGTATATAATCGATTAATTCAAGATTAAACTTAAGAAATAAGAGATCTTATATAGTGTCACTTTTTAAACGCAGAGGTTAACCCATTAATCTCCGTTGAGTAGTTTTTGCTAATTATAATTAAATCCATATCCATACTAATAATTATAATATAAATGCGAAAGTGTGTCTGTCTGTTACCTCTTCACGCCCAAACCACTGAACACTTTGCTGAAATTTGGTATAGATACGAGTCCTGGGAAAGGACATAGGATACTTTTTATCCCGGAAAACTGTACGGTAATAAACGAATTTCGGCGCAATTGAGTTGCAGGCGTCAATTAGTCACATTATAATTATGTGTGAGTAACATTATGTCTACAAAATAAAACAATTATAATTATTATGCTTAAAAACGTGCACACATAAGCAAATGTACATGTGTATGAAAGATGGTTCACACAGGCAATTGATAAGAACCTATTGATCGGATTTTATCGAATGGGCGTTTCGGCTAAGGGTTTGAATAAGGAAAGATGCTGAGCCCTTATAGGCTTTTGTTTCGAGGTTGATTTACTTAAGGGATACAATAAAGTGACTGTACCATCTCACGGGTTTTTAAACCATAGGCTAGGAAAGGTTCGCTATAGTTAAGCTAGTCTGGGTTAACCGTGGTTTAAATTGAAGTAATTTCTTTTCGTATTTCTGTAAGGGCATTTATGTAGGGTTAATTTTAGCTTGCATTAGGCGTAAGTGTATAATATTATATTTGTATGATCCACTGTCGCAATTGACTACAAGCTTTTTTACTCTTAAAAAAAATTGTTCAGTTTTAAAACCACGCCTTTTTAGTTTTCACATCCTGATATCGTGAATTGAAAGCAATTGAAGTTCCCTATAGATTTGATAGTGAACTGTCACAAACTGTCGTCCGCTCCAGTGGTCAGCCAGATGTGAAATGCTTTTAAAATAACGTCTGGGTGGATTTTGAAAAATACAATATAATACAGACGCGTAATGTCGTGATATCCGTCATGTAAAACGTATTTTATTGTTGGAGTAGAAAAACTATAATATATCATTTTCTAGAATTCAAAGTATCTCCAACTCAAAATTTGTCAAAATTAGTTTAGCAGCTTAATCGTTAACATATAGAAAAACAAACTTACTGTATAGATTTACTGTATAGCAATTTGCAATAGCGTGATGGTTGATTATTTTTATGTTTTTTAATTAAAAAATAAAGCCGATTTCACCTACTATTTACAGTACACAGTAATTTTACGATAAATTTTGAAAATGAAACTGATTCACAAACTCTATAATATTATATTGAAAAAGTTTTGCGTCATTAGTTGATCCTATCCCTCATCAGCTAAGTCTGTTACGGTGATGAGGGAGAATGGATTATATTATCGGAGAATTAGGACTGAGGCGTACAGGCTTTCGATAGATCGACGACTATGCATTAAGTAGAAAAGTGGTTTTTTCGCAATTTAGATTTCATGGACAACCATATTTTAGTGCATAATATGCGTATACATTTAAGCGTACATGCAGTGAAAATTTTCTCGTATAAAATTATATTGTTATTGGCCATAAGACATAATATTATTATTGTGTAGATGCTGTCTAAATTATGTATGAAGAGTGATATATTTTGAGTTTTGTTTGTTTTGTCTGACTGACTATCCAATTAAAAACGACACAGCCATTTGCCTATTTTTGACGACCTCGGTGGTTCAGTGGTGAGCGCGTTGGTAGCACAAGCCGGGGGTCGCGGGTTCCAAACCCGCCGACGGAACAAAAAGTTTTCAAAGTTCCTGGGTCATGGATGTGTATTAAATATGTGTATCATATAATAAAAATCTTAAATATATGTATAGCATAAATGTATTAAATATATTTCCGTTGTCTGGTACCTGTAACACAAGTCCTTCAGGTACTTACCACGGCGCCAGACTGACGTGGTGTGCAGCGTCCATAGATAATATTATTATTATTTATATTAAAATGTAAGTAGGAAGTATAAATATATCTTATACAATCCAAAGAAATACCAACATTGAAGTGTGCTTCTATAATATCATCTACTGATACGAGTATGCTCACACATTTGAACTGGCTGGGTTTTATTAGGATCCCGCTAAAGGTTACAATACCTCATTATGTAAAACGAAATTTATAATGAAAAAATTAATTTGTGAGGTAAAATATACGAAGGGTTTTCATAATAAGGTTTATTGCCGGCGGAAATAATTTGACACGAAACGGGCCAATCCCTGTCAATATTACAAAAATAATTCATCTAAGGTTTGGAACCCCTGACCTAATTAGCTTTGTGTTTTGGAGACGACGGCGCGCGACATTATATTTTAAGACTTTTTTTAATATTCGGTCAGTTCACAGTCAAACTGAATAGGTATTTTATATTAATCTACGAATAATTAAAACTAAGGAAACGTAACTCCCATACTATTACCGTTAAGGTTCCTTTTGATCTGTCATGTAACGTCAGCCTAGTACTGCTCAAGGTCACCTAAATATTGCAAATGTATTGAAATGTGTATAGTACCCATAGACTTAATATATACTGTCATAGTACCTAAGGTACACTTTTTTGAAAAGTATTGTGGAGTATGTTTTTTGAATGAGTTACTTTTCCTTAGTTTTTATTAATATAATATTATTGCAATGTTTTGATGCTGGACGGTAGCACAAGCACAGACAGTAAACAAAAAGTTTTGTTCGACGTTTGGCAACGTTTCTGTCAATATTCTGATATGACGTGTGCGGCAAGTCGGATTTTGGCCGTGTCATTTACTATAACTATACCGTTGAACTATACTGCATAATACGCTAGTAGCGCCCTCTGATCTCTTTATAGTATACTAGGTACACTACGAATAATAAAAACTAAGGAAGAATAACTGTGTCAAAAATTTGTTCTGCGAGCTACAAAAAGAGACCCGACTACATGCATACTATATGCAAAAAGAGAGATATTTTTGAATGGTCCTTCACTTACCAACAAGAAAAAAAAAAATCGTCATTCCTATGGGAATCTCGAAATCAGCTCCAACAATTTTCATGAAATTTAGTATCCCCCTAGGTTTCGGGGGCGTTAATCTATCCAGCTAGGAATCATTTACTAGCAATCAATAATTTATAGCTACGAAACACTATGTATTCTAATTTTGTGGACTCGTGGATCAAAGAACATCAAGCAATTTCCATACAATGTTAGTTTAAAAAAAAGCTGCGCGGCCAGACCTAGGATTATTTAAGCCATAATATTAAGAACTTCAAAAATATAGACTTAATCCTGTAACTGCATTTTTTTATATTAACTATTATTTATTATTATTATGAGTTACCTACGTACGAAAACTTAACTATTAAAAAACGTATAGTAACAGTGTTAAATTCATACAGTTAGTTTATGGTATAAATAACCTAGCTATTGGAAATATTCTTAGTTCTGGCCGCGTATTTATTTATTTTTAGACCAGAATGCCTGATGTCCTTTGATGGACACAGTTATTCGTATGTAGTTGTTTACTCTTCCTTAGTTTTTATTCGTAGCTATAAAATAAAGATAATGTAAAAGTACTTATACAAATGGCTGAATTTCAGAATCGAAGTAAAAATTACGCAGTCACTGAAATTTCGCTTTCAAAAGCCGTGTTTATAGTTACGCAAAAGTCAAAACCTTTTGACGGGTCTCAGAGACCCTAAACTAAAAGTTAACAATGAGTTCATGTGGAAGGGATTTAAGTTGGAAACTATCGTCAAAGCCTCCAAAAAGGCTGCTAATGCAAGAAATTATTTTCTGAACCAACGACGTGGAAAACATTACTTTATGAATTTCACTTTTCGATAATATGGTTGTGAAGTTAGTTTTAATAGGTAAAGTTTTGGGTTGAAACTACATTTGACGTATTCATTTTCTTTCTCTCATGAAATTATCATAACAGTTTTGATTGTCTGATTGTCTAGTAAGTTGCTAATTAGCTGTAAAACTTTTGCGACTGATCAGATTTTGCCATTGATCCGCCGTCAATGAACTACCTACTAGATTCTTATTGGTGTTTCTTCTTGTTTGCTAAGTTCATAGGATCAATTCACGTTGCAACGTCGTGAGATACTGTGGTACATTTTTTAACGAATCACCCAATTCTGAAACAGGCAGCCCAATGTCTCTTAAAATAATGCATTGCATTGAATCTACGCGTTAATGTGAACTGACCCTAAGAAACGAGTTCATACCAGTTCATTTGCAACGGATCGAAACGATCTACGTGTTTTGCATAAGAATTTTAAAATATTTATAAATCTTTTTTTCAGTTTAGCCAAAATGAACACAACTAAGCTTTTAACGTGTTGCTTATTTACTCAGGCAAAGTTATTCAATATCTCCATGATTTACATAATAATTCGGGTCCGGAACCCAAAATCCGCAAATCCCGGAAACCCAGCAACCACTGGACCACTAAGTCAAACATAAGCGGTCTCTCAGACCCCTATATCCCACGAGACATCTAAGATTTCTATAACCCTTCTCTATTCGCTTGATCCCAAGACATTATCAAAATAATAGACATTTGCATACTAAATTGTTTATGGTAATATCAAATCCGATTGTTGTCGTAATTCTGTGGCGGACATTAATACTATTGTTATAATTAACAATGGCTTATAATTAACTGATCACCAGAAATAGTAACATTTAACAGACAAAAATAGTAAATGATCACCAAAATACAGACCACCATTTTAATGTAAAATGATAACCAAAGATTTAACATCTTAAACCCAAAAATAGTAAATGATCACCAAAATAAGTAAATGATCACCAACATTATACTAGCATTTTAATGTAAAATGATCACCAAAGATTTATTATCTCGCTATCCTATTTATGCAAAATTACTCCAAATAAATCATTTTTACTTAAACCAAAAGTATTAAACGATCACCAACATTATACGTTGGTATTTTAATGTAAAATTATAACCAAATATATTTTTATTTAGCAAATATCCTAGTAAAGAGAAGAAAACAAATAGACGGACAGACATCGAAGTCTTAGTAAAAGAGTCCCGTTTGTACCCTTTGGATACGGAACCCAAAAAACCTCTCTCCTCCCCTCCTCTCTCTCTCTTTTGGACTCTATTACTGAGACTTCGATGTCTGTCCATCTGTCCGTCCGTCTATCTTTCTCTAGGGCCTAGGCTGTATCTCAAGAACCGCTTCAGCTAGACTTCTAAAAATTTCACAGATTGTGTATATCTGTTGCCGCTATAATAACAAGTACTAAAAAAAAAAAATAATATTTAAGGGGGGCTCCCATAAAACAAACGTTATTTTTTGGCCTTTTTTGCTCGATATCAATAATGGCAACCGATAGGCACGTTGATATGTTCGCAAAGGCCTTGAATATATTATGTTAACTTCAATAATTAGGTAATAATAATAATAACGTAATTTAAAAGGGGCTCCCATACAAAAACACAACTTTAGGTCTAATTTTGTTCTATAACGGTACGGAACCATCCATGTCCGACTCATACTTGGCCGACTATTTTGTTAATAATTTATATCGCATTGATATGCTCACAAGGATTTGGTGATCATTTACTATATTTGGTGATGATTTACTATATTTAGTGATCATTTACTATTTTGGTGATCATTTACTATATTTGGTGGTCATTTACTATATTTGGTGATCATTTACTTTATTTGGTGATCATTTACAATATTTGGTGTTAGATTACAATTTGAAGTGTTGTCATGACTAAAATGGCTGGTAGTATTGCAATTTTAGACTTTATTTTTTTGGTGTTAATTATCTTTTTTTGGTAAACAAGTTTAGGGTATCAGTGCATTTTTTGGTGGTCATTATATTTGTTCCCATTAACAATTAAAAGGCGGGCTCATAGACCTATAGTTACTAATTAGTATGCATGTACATTTAAAAAGAAAACAATAATCATAGCATAAATTAACAGTTGAAAGTACATACAATCAAAATTGTCCTTTTACTTTTATTAGCTTATCTACTTTAGGGTGGATTCGACCAAACTGGAGTAAAATTTTACTCGAGTATAACTGTCTCCTAATCTAAGAGTAAGCTTTTTTTTTTTTAATGAAATAAGGGGGCAAACGAGCAAACGGGTCACCTGATGGGAAGCAACTTCCATCGCCCATGGACACTCGCAGCATCAGAAGAGCTGCAAGTGCGTTACCGACCTTTTAAGAGGGAATAGGGTAATAGGGGAGGGTAGGGAAGGGAAGGGAACGGAATAATTGAGGGTAGGGAAGGGAATAGGGTAGGGGTTAGGGGATTGGGCCTCCGGTAAACTCACTCACTCGGCGAAACACAGCGCAAGCGCTGTTTCACGCCGGTTTTCTGTGAGAACGTGGTATTTATCCGGTCGATCCGGCCCATTCGTGCCAAAGCATGGCTCTCCCACGTATTTTCCAACTTCTAATCCAAGAATGAGGTAATTACACGGGAGTAAATATTTAAACGGGCTTTTTTGATGGAGTAAATATTAAACTGAGAATAGTTGCACAACAGGGTGTCAACTGTCACGGTCGGTGTCATTGTGAACTATAATTGACATTTTATTTCATACTCTTTGAGTAACTTGGTAAAGTGAAAACGATAATATCCTAAAGGAGTAAAATTATTCTCATGATAGTATTATACTCGTGTAACTTCAAGTTTGGTCGAATCGGGCCTTAGTGTTTTGTATCAAAAGTATATTAATTATTATTAGAGTAAAGTATACTACACAATCTTCATAGTTGTTACAATGAAAGAGAGATCCCAAATGTTAAAGGAGGATGGTGTAAATAAAATTAAGGTGTATTTATAAAATTTATAATAAAGAGTAGGGTGAGAAAATAAGTTGTTGCATTTTTTCGCCCGATATTGTCCATTTTATAAACGGCGAGGTTCACATTCCCTCGTTTGGAATTTGATGAATGTTCGTGAAATATGTTCATGTAAACGAATAGGCTCATAAAATATTGTTCCCAGACGGGTACACGATTCACGCATTAAGTTTACTACACTAATAATTAAATCCGTATCCATACTTACCTAATAAAATATTTTAAATGCGAAAGTGTGTCTGTCTGTCTGTTACCACTTCACGCCCAATCCGCTAAACCAAACTTGCTCAGGTATAGAGATACTTTGAGTCCCGGGAAAGGACATAACATACTTTTATCCCGGAAAAAATGTACAGTTTCCGCGCGATAAACGCATTTTAGCGCAACGGAGTTCCGGGCTTCATCTAGATTCTAGTTTAAATCAGAACATTATTAAAACTAGAATCTACCATAACATGGTCTGTCAGAACCATAAAATGAATATACATAGCGGAATAGAGCAACAATCTCGAGCTGTCAAACGTAACCAAAATTGGTTTTCATCTGTGTGAAAAATATGTGTACGTATACACTTACACAAGCATGATTGAACATGAATTCTATGAGATTACATTGCCAACGTGGGGCACGTGCCGACTGGACGTCAAAAAAATGTGCTGCTGTCATGTATCACACGTCTCTTTTTACCACGCAGTGTTACTGATAGTGTCATCTCTCTTGTTCAGGCATTTGTTTCTCTATTTCGCTAGGTATATTAACTTTATGGTCAGAACGGTTAGGCGGTCTGACAGACCATGTATTATGTAACAGCTTGTTTCTTGCAATTTAATGCGTGCATGACATTAAGGGCCTGTTTCACCACTTCCTGATAAGTGACAAATAGGCTATCCAATAATTAACTGGACAGATCGAGTATGGAGAATCTGTCAAAAAAGTTGTGAATAGCCTATTTGGCACTTTATCATAAAGTGGTGAAACAAGCCCTTAATAATATTGTATTTTTAATCATTTTTTTGGTATTTTGTAGTCTGTTTTAATTGCCATGATTTTGGGTAAAAATGGTTGTTAATTAAGTCAGAATAGTGTTAACATTGTAAGTTTTTATACGTGTAATGTTACAATAACTAGAATATTACCAAACTGTTGTTCTCACTAATGGAACTACCATTTAATTTTGTTTTTATTTAAATATAATTTATTAATTAAACTTTTTCTTTCATTCATAATTTACATAATAATTATTAATCTACTATCCCTACAAAAATTACAATATTATAGTCCACCCTGTAGCTAATGGCACTCGAGCCCTCTCGGGAACCATCGCCATCACCAACGTAATTAGTAATAATATATCCATTTTAATATTTACTTACCTTGAAAAATGTTAATTTATGTCGATAATAATTTTACTATGCTTTAAATTTAGGTTGTTTGAGATGTAATGAAAGTTATTGATAAATATGGAATAATTATATAATATTACGTGCTTTTGCCCGCGGCTTCGCTCGCGTTAAGAAGTATTATTATATATAAACTTTCATCCCCTATTTGAACCCCTCGCGGTTGGAATTTATCAAAATCCTTTCTTAGCGGATGCCTACGTCATAACATCTACCTGCATGCTAAATTTCAGCCCGATCCGTCCAGTGGTTTGGGATGTGCGTTGATAGATCACTATGTCAATCAGTCAGTCACCTTTGAGTTTTATATATATAGATGACACAAGTATAAAATGATTTGTTTGAAAAAGTTTTGTACGACAATTGTCAAGGCTAAAAATTCATAAATAAAGAAAAATTGTAGGCATTTTATCACTAACTTATTAACTATCTTATACGTGGGAGAGCCATGCTTCGGCACGAATGGGCCGGCTCGACCGGAGAAATACCACGTTCTCACAGAAAACCGGCGTGAAACAGCGCTTGCGCTGTGTTTCGCCCAGTGAGTGAGTTTACCGAAGGCCCAATCCCCTACCCTACTCCCTTCCCTACTCTCCCCTATTCCCTTCCCATCCCTACCCTCCCCTATTACCCTAATTCCTTCTTAAAAGTCCGGCAACGCACCTGCAGCTCTTCTGATGCTGCGAGTGTCCATGGGCGACGGATGTTGCTTTCTATCAGGTGACCCGTTTGCTCATTTGCCCCCTTATTTCATTAAAAAGAAACTAACTATCAGATTCAGCAAAGATAAATATTTTTTTCGGCACTAACAAATTCACTTTAAAAAAGTCCAATAGTTATGCCCGTCGAATATAAAAACTATTCCGTCAGTAAATTCAGGTTATAAAAACACGAACATCACCCGATCACGTTTAAACGAAGAGAAAAAGTCCGCATCCGAAATTAAGTTCGTTCGGATTCGGCACGGGGAATGTTATTTTGGTATCGAAATTTCAACGCCAGTGATATTTTAATTCTTGACATCCGCATCATCTTCTGCAGTGTGTTGACAATTTTTGCAGCGGTATCTTTATCCGAGACATTTTGTCCGATTCCGTGATAAATATTTTAATAATAATTGACACGTCATTCCATAATAAATATTAATAAATGATTTCCTTTTTTAAGCAGGAAATTTTCCAGAAGCGAGCGAGCTAATAATGATCAAATAGGTATTAGTGTGTTTACACACGGCGCCGCGGCGGCAGCGTTTTTCGCCGCCGTGGCGCGCGTCGCGGTACAAAATCGCTGGCGCCGTGTGAAAAGGGCCGCCATATAAATATATGCAGCGGCGCCGCCGCGGTGTGTCTGTAAACAGCCTTAGGGTTGATTCAGACCGCACCGCGACGCGTAGATGCATTTCTAAATTTATATGGATTTGACAGATTCGCAAGACGTCTCACGCAATTGAAATTTATCAAATTGATACCGCGCCGTGACTCGCCTCGCCTCGTCGCGTTGCGGTCTGAATTGACCCTTACTGATAGGTAGTAACCTATCTTAAGGACAGTCACGTTAAAATTATAATACCCGTACTTTTTTGTCAGGGGCTAAAAACCGAGTTATGGTTTTCGAGTTAAAAGGTGATATTAAAGTCCAACGGGTATTCTGCCAAAATAACATTGCAGTATTTTTTCATAAAAAAGATATCATAAAATTTTACGCTCGAAAAAATAACGAAAGGTAATTTTTTCTTCTTTGATCATTCGAATGACCTGTCGTAGGTCTTATTTATTCGAACCCATAAACAATTTTCGTCTAATACGATTACGGCCAGAAAAAAACATCTTATTTGATGTCGACATGTTCAAATGAATGTTTACGTTACGAATGCGAATATCGGTCGAGGTGACAACGCTTGATGATTTTAGCAGGACATTTTTAAAGGGAAAACTTCTTTAACGACGTTTCTTTTTGAGACGGATGAGTACGGGAGTCTAGATCCACATAACCTGATTGTAAATTTGAGCGAGCTGTAACTACAGCTCAATTTTATACCGTTGCTAAATAGGGGATTATTATCCTGCTCCTTTTACTACCGCGTCCTGAAACTGTATGACTAGTTGACTACTGAGGGTAAGTTTCTTATTTTTTTATAAAGATAAAAACTTAAGTTAAGTACAAAAATATCGAAGCTTTATCGATCGCAGTCATTTGCAAAAAATGTCGTAGACAAGATGTGCTAGCCAATACATCAAAAATACAACGTCCATCATTTTTCAACGGCCTGGTCACAGCGTATCAAAGTGAGCTACAAGTAAACAACGTCTGAACCCCGAAACGCTTCCAAGCAAATACAATATTCTTAATGAAGTTTCTGTAATAATGTGTTCGTTAGAGTACTGATATAGAGACGACACTCTTTATGACAGAAAAATGACAGCTGGCAAGTGTCATGTTGACGTAGATATGACACTGAAATAATATCAAACGTCAGACAAAATATATTTCTTTTGTAGTAAAAATTCTACAAGAATATTTTGGCACTTGGAAGAATTGAGAATTGACTTATACATCTTATGATGTGTCACTTAAGTTACATTTAAGTTTCATACCTGTGTTTCATACCCTTTTCATACCCATCTAAGTACCATATTTTGTAATGTACTCGAAATATTACGAACTAGACGACGGCCGAAATAAGTTTATCGCGGAGAAACCGTATATTCTTTCGGGATAAAAAGACCAAAATGCGCGAATCCACCGCGGCGCATGCTGTGCACGGCCACTACGTGGCTCAACGTTTCCACTGCAGCACACGCTATGCAGACACGTTACTCACGACTATGTCCACAATTGTTGTTATGTAGCTTACATCCTCTTAGCTTCCGTGTATCCCGTGTACAGCATGCGTAGCGTGGCCAGCGTTGAGCTACGTGTGCACCATATTCGAGCAAGCCACGTGTGTCAATTCATACTTAGCGTGTTCGTGGGTTGCAGTGGACACAGTCGCATATTATATTTTCTTGCAAAGCGAAGCTTGAAGCACGTGCGTAGTATGAAGTATCTTCGTGCGCTGCGGTGGATCCACGCCTTAATATATAGGTCCGTCATCTGTCTAAGAAACAATTTCTTTATGTGTACATAGCGAGGAGTCACTGTATGTTTATCGAATGGTGATTCTTTACGTTATTAATCCTACTTCCTATCCTACTAATATTATAAAGGCGAAAGTTTGTTTGGATGTATGGATGTGTGGATGTATGGATGTTTGTTACTCTTTCACGCAAAAACTACTAAACGGATTTTTATGAAACTTTACAATAATATAGCTTATACGTCAGAATAACACATAGGCTACAATTTTAGCCAACTTTCAAAATGAGGGAGGTGTTATGTTCGGTTTCTTATGTTCAACGATTACTCCGCCGTTTGTTAACCGATTTTCAAAATTTTTCTTTTGGTATATAGGGTATCATCCTAATTTGGTATTATATTCACAAAAGTGGTGATCTGATGAAGGATGCATAAGTAATCGAGGGAACTCCTCAAAATGTATATAGAAACATGTGGTGACTTCGGTTTCATGAGAAGTATTCTAAGCATATGCTACCAACAAGTAAGATTTTGCACCGAGGTATACCTGGTATACCATGGTTCGGAAGGTGCTGAGAGAACTCCTGATTCTTTATAGATACAAATTTGGGAATTTCGGCGTTGTTTTAAGAACGGAAAGCATATGCTACTATGCAAATTACATTCACCATCATCATCATCATCACTACCATTTTATACCATACATCGTCCCATGGTTATGACTTATGAGCCTATAATGACCCTGTTATTGGTACGTTTCATAGTCTTTTAGATCGAGACTCGAGTTTGTCAAGCGATAATTGAAAAATATCTATACTTAATATTGCTTGAGAGTATGTTTGCTTGAACGCGCTAATCTCAGGAACTACTGGTCCGATTTAAAAACTTATTTCAGTGTTAGATAGCTAATTTAGCTAAGACTATAGGCTATATATTATCACGCTAAGACTAATACGACCGAATAAATTCAGGAAAATGTGGGAAAAACGGGGGAAATATTAGAAATTACGAACTACTGGAGCAATTTTTATGGCAATATTTGGCACAGATATAGAGTAAACCACGTGAAGGGAGTAGGGACATAAGAGCTATTTTTTATGGGAAAATGTACGGTTTCCGTAAAATTCCTAATTAACGCGGGCGAAGCCGAGCGGGACATCTAGTATAACATATTCTTAGGTCTTAGGCCCGGACTAATTGTGATGTAAAGCGATGTGTACCTACCACGTGGGACACTGGATGGGTGGGCGATATATTTCGTCTTATAGAAGAATATTATCACTATATTAATACTGATAATTTATTTATTGACGTATATAATAATATTATATACGTTATATGCATAGACAGCATATCAAGAGACGCTAGGTACCATCGAGGAAGTTGATTCCTATGCAATTGACAGACCAACGATAATTGGTCGAATATGTCAATTCAATGTTAATATAGTTTGTGCGTGTACAACTATAATTGTGATCTGTCGGCTGGGATTGACGTAACGCAACCAAACTACTTAGGTCCCCGATTTGCATAGGAGTCAACTTCTCTGATAGTACCTAAAACCATTCATTTTAATAAATTTTGATCGAGTGAACGTTGTTTCGAGAATGAATTAAAAAGATGAAATCGACCTCAAAACTGTACGTAATTGAGAATTAGAATTCCCTATCTCAAAAACCACTAAGCCGATTTCGATAAAACTTGTAGCATTCGCTAAGTTTAACAATATCTAGTGCAACCAAAAAACAAAAACAATTAATGGAATCAGACTTGTAGTTCCGGAGATATGCGAACACAAACATAAAAACATACATACAATATACTTTTTTTTTTTTTATGAAATAAGGGGGCAAACGAGCAATCGGGTCACCTGATGGAAAGCAACTTTCGTCGCCCATGGACACTCGCAGCATCAGAAGAGCTGCAGGGGCGTTGCCGGCCTTTTAAGAGGGAATAGGATAATAGGGGAGGGTAGGGATGGGAAGGGAAGGGATGGGAAGGGAATAGGGGAGAGTAGGGAAGGGAATAGGGTAGGGGATTGGGCCTTCGGTAAACTCACTCACTCGGTGAAACACAGCGCAAGCGCTGTTTCACGCCGGTTTTCTGTGAGAACGTGGTATTTCTCCGGTCGAGCCGGCCTATTCGTGCCTAAGCATGGCTCTCCCACGTAGAGCACGTATAGACATACGTCACACACCTTTGAAATTCGGCACATTTGTTCAGAAGCTGATATAGACTAACATAATATACTAAAACTGGGCAGTTCTGGAAATATTACATATATATTATGTAGGTCGAATTAATAACCTTCTTTTTTTGAAGTCGATTAAAAATTAGATGCCAATCAGACCTACATAATAAACGCACTCAGCAACTTGGTCCAGCTATTTCAAAAATTATAGGCAACAAACACGCGAATTTTATAATAAGTTAAATATTATGAAATATTGGATTCTTTAGAACAGTCACAATGAATCTACCATATTTGGCATGTCTATATTTTATCTCTACGTCTGACTGATATATAATTCCGGCTGACGCAAAACATTATAATATTATACCTTCGCATCACTTTCCTTCTAATATAAACCTATCCTGGATTTCCGTGGATATTTTAAGACTTAAATCGGTTTAGCCGTTCTCGAGTTTTAGTGAGACTAACAAAGATTGTAATAAATGTTCCCACAACCTGTTATTTGTGGTACACTTTATGGAAAAACTATCACGCCTATTTGATTTGTGCTCTAACATAGTAATTTTTATTTATATGTAGATGTGTTGTCATCAGTCAGTCAAGGTTTGTTATAATATGTAGATGTGTTATCATCAGTAAGTCAAAGTGTGAGGACGCGAGCCCTTACAAAGAGCTCGGCTTTTAGCTAGTAAACGTAGTATTCTTCAGACATGTCACCACAACGAATCTATCTTATTTGCCGTATCTATTTAACTCTACGTCTATGCTGATATACCGACACAAAACATTTTAAATATTCATCAGTTGCGGGCACATTGTTCTTCGCGCCTGTCGGAAGAGATTATCTCTACAGCCTCTATACAACCTCTATACAAACTCCATGGAGTCTTTATATTATATCCTTTTACATTCTACCACTAAACATTATATTCTAGCGATAGAGTTAAAATGTACAAAATGTTTTAATGTATAATATAGTAAGTAATAACTGTAGGATAAGTTAAAAAAAAGTCCTCAAGTGCTATGGACTAAATCTAGAATAAGATGAAGTAATTAAAATATTCTTTTGAACAAAAATACAAGAGATTAAAAATCAATAAAATTCTGGGCAAAAATACCATAGACGACTCCTTTGCATTGATATAAAGATTTGAATCTCAATTCTCAACCATTCGAATAAAAAGTGACAGATGATCATGATTTGAATACACGGTTCATTTTGTACAAATTGACTGTTAAAACGTCACTTTATAATATAGAGCTTCAGTCACAGAACATATTTTGTTATTCTACACTAGAAATATCAATTTATAACTGCGAGCGATCCATCACGCAGCCCCAGACTTACGCGCTGTCTAGATAGGGCTTAGGTTTATCTAGACTAGGATTTCTATTGTTCTAGGAAAAGTGTTTCGACTTGAGCTATCTAGATTTTTTTTCACGCATTGCGACTGTTAGAGAAATACCGAGTTTTTATACTGTGAAATTTTTATACTACAAAAAAAAATCATAGCCAGATGTTGGTCCACCGTAATTTGGTCGAGCTATGAAGCCTAACACGACTAATAATGACTTAAAGTAGTAGTTCCGCCTATGAATAATTTTGAACTATTGCATAGCAATTTGTCGCGGGCTTTGAGCGCGAACCTATGAAATTCCGTAACGAAAAACACCTAACATTTGTCTAACGTCGTTTCAGTTCGACAGACTTATTGGCTCGGTGTGGCTTCGGGGCGTAGTGCTCGCTGCGACGTTGCCAGACTTCGGCACGGTAGTCGTGTACATGCGACTAGACTTACGAGAATTACAATAATTGCATTAGTTGATAAAAAAATTATTTGCAATGCTTTACCGCGGCAGTCACCGAGTACAAGTATTTTTAGTAGATTTGGTAATCATGTTACAGTGTACATGTTTTTTGCAATATATTTTACGCTTAATTATAATAATAAATTATTCAACTTACCACATACATCTCTCAGGAATATTATTTTAAAACGTTAGCCGTACCTGAAAACAAACAAAGTACTTACTTTACATTAGTCCCAGTGTCAAAACCATCCAAGAAGTGACGAATAGCTTATCTCGAAGTTTGTCACTTCTTTCTCGAAACTGTATGACAGAGACAAAACTTCCAAATAAGCTATCCGTCACTTTGCAGTCGTGAAATTCATACTAAGTAATAATATGAATGCGAAAGTGTGTCTGTCAGTTATCTCTTCACCGTTGAACCGATTTTGCAGAAATTTGGTATGGAGATACTTTGAGTCCCAGAAAAGTACATAGGATACTTTTTATCCCGGAAAAATGTACGGTTCCCGCACAATAAGCAAATTCTGGTGCCTAAACATGAAGGCCAATCGTCTTGGACGGACTGATAGCAGGCTGACCTGACGCACTAATCCACACATAAATGAGTCTGTTTAGATCGGCCTACGATCAGTCCAATCGTTGCGATCGATCTCCTTGCATATTTTGGTTGTTTACAATATTAAAAACAAAATTTACCATTCATAAATACCCAGACAAGATTTAAACAAAACCGTATAGTGTTTTAAACATTTTTAATCCGTGTTCAATATTTAGTTGTTCAATATTTTTGTACGAAGCATAAATTTTTACTCCTGCACTCTGTGTATGACGTTTTTAAATCGTCGATAGCTTGTATATCTGGCGATAAGCCAAGAGTTTAATGTTAAGCTAAGCTCTAATTATCTATGATGATTTATGCTCTAATGGTAATAGAGGGCAAAATGGACGGTAAATGTTGCTAAATTAGGGAATAGAGAATGTTGCTAATTTAGGAAACAGCATTAGGTGCGATGTTTGGTAGTTAATAGCTTTAAATACAGCGTCGCGTTGCGCGTTAGACTTACGATATGGATAGAATAATATTAGGTGTGAACTACTGAACTTTGCCTAAGCGGGGAGCGGAGCACCATTGAGTTTTAGTAGGTAGATCCCATACCGGGGTCTCCAATATACTCTGGCCGATCTGGCTAAAAAACGCAAATCATTCGCCACGAAAAAAAGATATGAACTATAATGTCATCTAAGACTCAGCCAATCTAAAATCATACTATTAAGTCACATCAAAGTACGCAGAACTTTCGTGTAAATCGAAACTAGTTCATATATTGATTCATGTTAATAATATTTGATTTGGTAACATAATATTTAATGTCATCATAATTCGATCAGTTTGTCTGTTACCTCTTCACGCTAAAATTGCTGGACCTATTGTGCTGAATGGTATGGAGATTTTTTTAATCCCGGGAAAGGAGTTAGGATACGATTTATCCCGAAAAAGTATACGCTTCCCGTGTGATAAATGATTTATTTCGAAACGGAGTTGTGAGCATCAACTAGCACAATGTACTTACACATTCTTACGTGGGAGAGCCATGCTTCGGCACGAATGGGCCGGCTCGATCGGAGAAATACCACGTTCCCACAGAAAACCGCTTGCTTGGCGTGAAACAGCGCTTGTGCTGTGTTTCGCCGAGTGAGTGAATTTACCGGAGGCCCAATTCCCTTCCCTATCCTCCCCTATTCCCTTCCCTTCCCATCCCTACCCTCCCCTATTCCCTCTTAAGAGGCCGGCAACGCACCTGCAGCTTTTCTGATGCTGCGAGTGTCCATGGGCGACGGAAGTTGCTTTTCGTTTGCTGGTTTGCCCCCTTCTTTCATAAAAAAAAATATATACTTCACACTATAATATGTGTAATGCAAATACAATATACTATGCGTATAATATTATATGAACATAGTAATTTAATCAGCACCAGCCAAAGTACAAAAACAAACTAGAAACTCACATTAGCAAAAACCGCTAATATGACGAAATTGTGTTTGTCTCGTATAAGTTTTTACTTCAATATTTAATTACGAGTTCGGGCGAACTGGAACTATAAACAGATTTCACGCGGGTTTTGTGAGTTAGTCAATGAAGTTAGGTTGTTGGGGAATTTTATATTATTATTGTCAGAAAATTGAACCGTTAAGCTATTTATTTATTTTATTAATTATTAGCATAGTACACGATATGCGGCGCGTACGGTGCGGACGATTCGTAAGAGGTTTCACTTAATTTCAAACAAAGAATTCTAAAATGCGGCGCGTACGGCGCGGCGCGTGCTTTCTGATAAATTTATTGACAAAATGAAAAGAGTTGGTGTTTTTTTCGTGATAGGAGTGTCAATTAGGTACTTATCTTCATTCTATAAGAAACTATTTGTTTAATTTCAAGTTTAATTATGTTCCACTTTCTTAAAATTTGTAATAAATAACTTAAGTGGTATTTCACTTTTATGTAACTACTAACTATACCTGATGCAACAAGCATTGTTTTGCCAAAATATACCCCCCTCTTGAGTGACCTATCTAGTAACAAAAATCGCATCAAATCCGTTGTGTAGTCTTAAAGATCTTTGCACATACATAGGGACAACAACGAGAACATACTTTGTTTTCTACTACGCAGTAGCAAAGAAGCTATTTTTCCTCATGTCTCCTCCTTTTAAGTAGGTTAAAAGAGGCGTCTGCTGAATACGTTTACCCCATTGACAGGGTTTTGGTCGGCCCTTAGGGACCACCGTAAAGGGTAAACGGTTTGTAACATGTTTCGTATTCGATTTGTATGATAAAACAGAAGCAGGCTGTATATTTAGAGAGTATTAATATAAAAAAAAAAAACGTGTAGCACTCGGGGACTGTATGGGTAAGCTATTGCATTTTTATCAACTTATGCAATTATAATTCGCATTCGTCTAGTCGCTCGCACACAAACACCGTGCTGAAGTCTGTCAACATCATAGCGACCGGCATAGCGGTGCGGCAACGCCGAGCCCGCGATAAAATCTATGCAATAGTAAAAAAACCGATTTAAAAATTCCCTATTTCAATAACTACTGACCTGTTTTTAAAGAAATTAACAGTATTCCCTAAATTGAACAATACCTAATACAATGAATAAATAAACGATTTCCCAAATAGAAACTGCTATTTTCGTTATCATCCCTGTAGCATTCACCAACCTTTTTTAAATCTTACCCGACTACGGTTTTGCAAAGGAAGGGTGATTTTGGCTGTCTGTGTAAGTATGCAGCGGCTGAACTACTGACAAGAAATTCCGTAACGAAAATAAACCTAACCCCCCATACCATCCGAAAGGCGCGCAGCGGTGGGGCGTTGAAAGCCGTGCATCGTCTAACGTCGTTTCATCGGTAGACTTCAGCGCGGTGTTTGTGTGCGTATGACTAAACTTATGCCAATTATAATAATTGCATAAGTTGCTAAATAATGTTTTTTTATATGGTCGGGTTATTCTTTTATTATACTTACTGATAACGATAACGATTATAATACATTTCTCCAACCAGATGAAAGCCACAACAATCAATTTCGCCGAATTACAGAATAAGAAATATGAATTCTTTACACAACTTCTATTCTATTGTCTCAGAAGTTTCGTGAAATTAATTTCGGGGAAAGTGTTTATGAAGTTCCTTTTGTATTCGTCGATAATGATTTTTGCTCGGCCTATTGGTTGTACGTTTTATTGCACGAATATTTTGAACAACTTTATACTTAATACATCCCCTGAGCAAACGACCTTGACCATACATTTGCCGCGTTGCCGAGATCGCACCGAAATCCTATTTTTTTACTTATCTATCTGAATCAAAATTGAGCTAAAAAAATCTAATGTCAAATATGTAGTTGATAAAATTGTCGATCTATTGGCGTGTGTTTCAAATAACCGTAATTTGTAAATATGGGAGGGAGATGTTGAATGTATGCTTGAATTTAAATAAATTGGTATTACTTTGGAAGCTGATATCATGAATAATAAAAGTATAATAAACAAAAATAGGAAATTAATAACAGATAAAGAATGTTCATATGCTGAAGATTATTGCTGTAAGTACCTACTTTTAATAATAATTTTGTAGCTTTCAAATTATGAGTTAATAATGCTCTAAAAACTGCAAATTACGGCATCTCATCTCCGCCTTAAAACTCAAACTCAAATTCTTATTCAGAATATTTTTTTCTAATAGATGTAGCAGCCTCGTTAGATACTATAATATGATTTTACTATAATTTCTTGTGTTTAGTTAATATAGTAGCTGCAGTGCCGTAAATAGCCTTTTTTGCGCCCTGTGCGAACTTATATAACTACACTCTTGTTTTTTAACTGACTTCCAAAAAGGAGAAGGTTATAAATTATAATATGTACAGCTGTGGATATTTTTTTTACTACATTGGAAAACATCTCTGGGGCGCAGCGGGAAGTACTTATCGGGAGCAATTCGAAAAAATAAGAGTCTACCCTGGCCATTCTTGCGCCCCCCCAGAGTCTACGCCCTGTGCCTGGGCACCGGTCTGGGCACCGGTGGCACCGCCCTATTTACAGCACTGAGTACCTGCTTGTAGGCTCTACAAATTACGGTATTTTATCTAGGATCTTATGAAACTCAAATTAACGTAGGGACGAAAGCGGAAATACCTTTTTCTTGTCATAGACGTTTGGTATTTTTATGATACTTTATCGATTGGAATGATATTTTTAATAACCTCATTTCTTTGTAAAATATTACCCTATTGCCTTCTTCGAAGCCTACTCTAAACGTAAAAAAATAAAATTCATCAAGTAATTTTAGCTTTTATTACATGCAAAGAAAACAACTTATCCACCACAATTTTTTCCTGATCTACTTGTAATACAATATGTAATCTTATTACCTATTATAAAATTGAAATAGGAGTATACACTATTGACTATACAGTGTCGAAAGCGCTGTTCGCTACGTATTCGCTATGTACAGTTAACAGTGTACACGTTGCAAACTCGCTGTTTAGTCGCCCCTTTCCACTCCTTTGCGGCTTAAGGCCCTTATTTCATACCGAAAAAATAAACACTATTTTTGTCATGGTAATTTGAACCATAATGAAATAAAAGTAACAAAGAAAAGAAGTTGTTATTTATTCCATTAATTTACATATTTCCCTTCGTTTGTACAAGTTTTAATTTATTCTGATAGGGCTTGAAACATTCTACACCGATTTTCATACTTAAATAAGGAAATCTGAAAAGTTTTTTAGTTGCCATAGCATTGCGATAATTTCATATATTATTTAGTGTATATACACTTTAAAAATGGCAGAAATTGAGAATATACAGCGTATAATATACTGACGACATCAAGCCGGGGGTTCGAATCCCGCCGATGGAACAAAAAGTTTTCAAAGTTCCTGGGTCATGGATGTGTATTAAATATGTGTATCATGTAATAAATATCTTAAATATATTATGTATAATATAAAAGTATTAAATATATTTCCGTTGGCTGGTACCCGTAACACAAGTCCTTCAGGTATTTACCAAGGGGCCAGACTGACGTGGTGTGAAGCGTCCATAGATTTTAGATTATTATTGTTATTATATACAATATTATGTACATTAAATATATTGAATAATATGACAGCAATTCAAAATATAGAGTGAGTAATAAGTTGTGGAGTACTTTTATTAGTTATTACTTTGGCCCTTCAACAAAATAATGTCAATACGTCAACATAAGCTATTTATAAACCACTTAATGTAACATATATGAGACTCACCGCCGCATTCAGAGACATTTAATTACTATTAACCTTCAATTTAATGAAGAGTTTGACAGATAACGTATGGGGCTTATGTCAAAATTTTGAATTAATTACAATTAAATAATTAATGTTCCACTCTGAGTGCGGCAGTAAAAGTCTTATCCTTATACATCAAAGTGAGCGTAAACATTGTTCTAAACAAAAACAGGGAACAAACATGTTAAAAAAATAACCACAAAAGCCTTCTTTAGCTCACAAAGACTGACGTGGGTCGCCTTTCTTGGGCCGTTTACATTTTTTGGCGACAAACATGACCTCCTTAAGTTACCCTGTTGCTTTAAATATGTGAATTTGCTTAAAAAGGCTATTCTCAGCACATTTTAACTAAACAACTTCTAGACCGAATATTGCAAAGTGTGAAAATTAAAACTAATGAACTGAGGAAAATAATGGGCAAATTACGCGGGGGTACTTGCCGATACAAGTCACAAAAAATTGCTGTAACCACAGCTGCTACTTTCGCAGTGAACTCTAAAATATAAGGGGCATAAAGGCATTAATTAATTAACATCTGCAACTTATTGTTTTATTACATCCCGCATATTATGTCATGTCTATTATAATCGCCCATAGTTTATGTATTTTTTTATAAGAGCTAGCGTGGAGACCGTCATGGTCTCCACGCTAGTTCTGTGGCAAATGTGACCTCCTTTTATCGAGGTCAGTTCTGACCTTGACTTAAGACATTCTCGTCCGTCACGTACTGACATTATGTTTTATGTCCTACCGTCCTACCATTATCCTACGAGTGTGTGAGTGAAGAAGTATGTAGTTGGTTAAAATATTAGTCACTTAATAAAATAAGTAAATCCATACTAAGTGTCTCTGTCTGTCTGTTACCTCTTCACGCTCAAACCGCTGAACTGATTTTGCTAAAATTTGGCATGGAGATACTTTGAGTTCCAGGAGAGAATATAGGATACTTTTCATCCCGGAAAAATGTACGGTCCACGCGCGATAAACGAATTTTAGCGCAACGGAGTTGCGGGCGTCATCTAGTTAGACATAAATGTGGGAAAACCAAAACAAGCTCTATGCTGTGCGATTTATGTGATGTTGGAGATTTAAAGCGCCAGGAATGAAATTTACAACACTAGAGAAGTTACACGTAAAATTCATGTATTGTATGTATGTAAGTGATATCCTCTGTAAAATTTCTAGTCCGTTTTATAAAAAAAACACGCGTGGCCTCAAATATAGTTAAAATTAATCCTTCACACCATTTACACGCCCATCCAATTAAATTATTTTTAATTCTGCAGGCTTAGCATAATAATTTAACATTAGAAACGGGAAAGCATGGACAAACTGACAGATTTTAGTATAAAATGGCGGATTACCTAAGTTGTCAATTTGCCACTTTGTCTATTCTTCCATAGAAAGAAACCGTTTTTATAGCGTTTCTTGTAAAGGTGTTTTTATAGTTTATCAAATGACAGAAATCCCGTATTACTCTCACAATGCCATCTCAATTGTTTCTGTGAAATATAACTGAGTTTCAGTAGCGTGGTTGTGTTATGACCCCGCATAAAGAATTGTCGATTGTAACAGATGTGACGGGGGAGGGTCAGAATGACCCGACTTTCCGTGCTTATAGAATATGGAATATAGACTTAAGTATATTGACTTGAAATTAGTAGAATTTTGATTTTTTTAAATATAAAATAAAGGGGAAATCAAGCAAGCGGGTCACCTGATGGAAAGCAACTTGCGTCGCCCATGGACACTCGCAACATTAGAAGAGCTGCAGGTGCGTTGCCGGCCTTTTAAGAGGGAATACGCTCTCCTCTTGAAGGTTTGCAGGTAGTATTGGTCCGGAAATACTGCTGGTGACAGTTCGTTCCAAGTTTTGAATATAAATCAAGGTTTAAGAGAAATAATATGACTAAAATGGTGTCAACCTACAAGCATTGATACACAAAGGTGGTAAATCTACGTCTGTTTAGTGTTTTTGTAGTAGACATAATAGATAATAAAGTATAATAAAATATCCTATTAGTGACTTATCTTTTAAGACACAAATCTTTCTCTAATTTCGTTGTGAAATTACTATTATCATAGTAATAATATAAATGTGAATATATATTTTGTTCCGCTGACTAAGGAAAAAACGTTCATTTACATAATGACAGAATACACACATTCACTAGGTTTTTTCCTTAAAATTTGAGTTAACCTTGTAACTTATCTACTTCATTGCCTGGCTTATATTATAACATTATAGCTGGCTACACGTATTATGTACATTTTTTTAAATTTCAATTGATTTTAAACCCTCCATTTATGCAAAATAAAACTTGAGAGGTGTCAAGAGACACCTGAATGAAACGAAGTTATGTTAAAAAAACCTGTATACATATTATTATACACTCAAAAAATTTATTAAAAAAACATATATTGACGCCCAGGAATACTAACAACGCGTCGCTGTTTATTTAAAAAAACGCCATCTAGTTAACGCACAGGAATACTTACTATCAACGCCCTCTGCCTCTAACATACAGGTACTAATCAAAAAGTGTCGAGGCCAAATCAAGGTCAAATATCGTTTTGTCTAGCCTTCAGATTTACGCCGAAAGCGCGATAAGGTTCTTCGTTCCAAAAATATAATCGGCTAAGTTTTGTTACACCCTGTATTTTTCTATACACAGAACATCCGCCAAAACGGTTCAGAATAATATCCGAATAGTATTTTTCAGTTGTTAGTACACGATTAAATGGAGCGCGCAGGTGCCCACGGCGCCCACTGTGCCCACGGCCACGCTTCGGTAAGCACGCCTTTGATTTTCCACACACTGCGCGCCCGGAATAGACTGCACGGAACACGCCTATCATAGTTTATACCCGGTTATTACCCGCTATAATCGGTTAGAATCCGGTTTATATGCGTAAATGAAATTAAAAGTTAACTAGTGGATTTACTCAGTGCATAATTAAGGTTGCTGTAAATTGAAATATTCTTTTTATTATAAAAAAAAAACATGGCTACGGAGAGTAGAGTTCGACAAGGCTTTAATTAAATGTATCAATGTCAGTCAATGTGCGCTGCTGGTAAAAAAGAACTGTCAAAAATGACGTTTTTGTATGATAGAAGCAATTATATTCTATGTTACTAACGTAACTAGATTGGAAGTTTACGGTAGCAACGCGTTGCCACTTCGAAGATGCCTGCAGGCATATCTCACATACATAATGACATAACGAATATATGACTTGACATTGTCTTTTGACCAAAAAAGTGGTTACGCATTTCTGAGAATCTTTTGTAAGACATTGCTACTGTAGTATTTTAGAAACTCATTGGATAGAAGTGTTAGTTCCTTTTCTCGCCACGTTCATAAACAGCCTTGTCGAACTCTAGAGGTAATTATAATAGTATGGACCGCTAGAAACCATCGGTGCAACCAATGTAACTTATAAAGAAAGAACTTTAACCCTGCACCAACTCTCTTCAGTATGTCTTGTGTTGGTATATTCTTACTTTCTTCTTATTCTAGAACCAAGTTTATCTTCGAACTAATATTTAATGCTTACCGGATATTTTACATCCCCATAAGATATTGGCGTTATTCACTCTCCATCCATTCACAGTCACAGTCACAAACTGTCAGCTTACCTTTTCAGCAATAAAAGTATATAAGTACGCGTTTTATTAAGTCAATTACAACATGATTCTCAACGTGTAAACGCGTAATGTGTTTATTGACTCGACTCCAAATTACTGTAATATTACAGTAATTACAGTAACTCAAATTACACCTTCTGTAATTACGATTGTCTAATTAAAGTTGTAATGAAAGGCAAATTGACGGCTTTGTCTTTGATATTGTGACTTTGTAATATTGACGATGGAGCTACGCGTTTATAATGATGGGGCGCAGCGGGGCGGGCCACATTTTAAGCTATTGCATATTATCTTTTATCACCCCCCCACTCCGGTGGTAGGCGGTACGGCGTTGCCGCGTCTTAGGAGTGACAGACGTGCGAGTAAGTACGCGGACTTATGGCTCGACGATCTTATTCGCCTGTGTGTCAGCAAAGAGCCGCGAGCCGAGAGCCTGGGGCATGGTAATCCAGTGTTAGCGATTCTCGTGAGTTCGCGAACTTAAAACCCGCGTGCTTTAAGTTCGTTCGTCTATCAGGCCTATAACGTCACTCGACGACGAAGATGTGCTGCGTAAAATGCAGCCCGCTCTGCTGTGCTCTGTCACAAATTCCGTGTATCTTAAAAGCGAGCCCACATTGCTCCGTTGCTGCCACTATTTGCATCTACATATTTCATGATTAGCCACACGATGCGTACTACGACTGCGCAATATGTAAAAGCTAAGGAAAGTGTGGTGATCGAAATGAACACTTAAGTGGGAGTAAAATGACGTGCTGTTTAGTATTGTGTTGATGTCCGCAGCAGCAAACAAATGTGGCATACAAAGCGTTGTTCCAAACCAAAGACGCAATACATGCCAAAGCAACGGAACAATAAAGCTTCGTTTTAAACTAAGCTAGATGTTGTCAGTGGCTAGTGGTTTTGTTCCTGTAGGCCTACTACAAAACCCTTTTGAGACTCACACAATGTCCTGTCCTGCTCTAACTACGTCATTACACGTTTGTTAGAGTGGGACGCAACATTCTCGTGCGATTGTTTGTCTCAAAACCGTTTCGTGGTACGGACCCTGCTTCGCGGGTTCGTTTTGCCAGCGAGGAAATTATTTTATTCCTAGGCAGTTGACGGACCTAAACGCCCCCACGTAGACGTGTCTGCCAACGACCAGGCAGACGCCCGCTGATAGAACTGCGGTGGCCCCACATTTCCCGCGGATCTGTCAGTAGCGGCGCAGAAAGGAACACGGTCGGCCGGGTTGGTCGGGTTCGGGTTGGGTAGAGCTGCGGCCACCATCGGTCGCAGCGAGTCCCACATACCCCGGTTGTCCTCACCAGCACTGCCGGGAAAAAAAAGGCAGTTGACGGACCTACGTCATGTGGTCGGCCTATGTCAATTTAATATTAGCTGTGATCGATGCCTAGGAATCAACTTCTCTGATAGCACAATTATACTTGTCTTGTACAATTATGCTGTACTTTATAAAAACCACGATTGACAATGAACTAGGAACATCTGACACTTTGTTGTCAATCGCGGTTTATATAGAAAATGACAAGATTTCGAGAGAGAGTCAATGACCGCTACCGCCATGTTTCGCCAAGTATACGTGGGAGAGCCATGCTTCGGCACGAATGGGCCGGCTCGACCGGAGAAATACCACGTTCTCACAGAAAACCGACGTGAAACAGCGCTTGCGCTGTGTTTCGCCGAGTGGGTGAGTTTACCAGAGGCCCAATCCCCTATCCTATTCCCTTCCCTGTCCTCCCCTATTCCCTTCCATTCCCATCCCTACCCTCTCCTATTACCCTATTCTCTCTTAAAAGGCCGGCAACGCACTTGCAGCCCTTCTGATGCTGCGAATGTCCATGGGCGACGGAAGTTGCTTTACATCAGGTGACCCGTTTGCTCCTTTGCCCCCTTATTTCATAAAAAAAAAAGTACAGTATAGTACTAATGCTGCTGTAATAAATATAATATTATGTACTGGTAGTGTATTCTAATATAGCAAATATGGCTTTATGTTTGAAGTAGAGAGTGATATTCAAAAAGCTTGTTCCTATTGACATAAAAATATAACGTAACTTACTTAATAACGAGTTATTCGGAACTGGAATTCTATTTAAGGAAAATATTTAGCAAATATCCCAAGCATTCAGGACGAAAATATCCTACAGTCAATTTAATATGCCGAACGTAAGAATACGGGTTTCTGACGAATCCATTTACTATTCAGGACCCTCGGGCCCTTAAATTTCGAGGTTAAGGTGACTGGTTTTAATAGAACGCCCTATTTTCGCAAATTCGACTTGATTTGGCCATCCTTGAGAGTTACTCGACGCCAACTCGAAAATATAATCGACGACTTGAAATATAATTGAGGAGTGGAAATTATAATTGGGAACTTGAAGTCATTTAAGGATGCTATTCTCGTATATTCGGGAAAATGAGGAAGCCACAAAGACTTTTCTTGGAATTCTTGGTATGGTTTTGTGTACCTTTTGTCTCTTAAGGTCTCAGTAATGGACACAATAAAACCTACCAAAGGCTTTTTTGTCTATAGTACGGCACTCTTACTTTGTACATCCTCTATAATATAAAAGTATGTTTTTGGGTTACATAAAAAAATAAGAAAAACCCTTAAATTATTAAAAATAACTTATGTCTAGAATAAACATTTTATCGAGTATAATCTGTCTGATTGTCTGATTATGTGTTTACTTAACTGCCTTTACAAGGTGTAACAAAAGTAAGTGATAATACTTTAGGGTGTGTACATGTTCCTTTTAGAGAGTTCACTGTGAAAGTAGCAGCGCTGAAAGACCTTTTTTTTTTACTTTTGTATTGGCGAGAGCCCCAGGCGTCACGAGTTTTCCCATACAAAAGTGAAAAAATAATTTGAAAGAAAGAAAGAATTTGGTGTTTCAGCGCTGCAATTTTCACAGTGTATAAGGGACACATACACTCCCTAAAGTATTATCACTTAGTTTTGTTACACCCTGTATATTTAGTAGCTCTGCACCTAGCACTTTGATGTTAAACAAGCTTATGAACTTTTATTCTTTATTGCAAAGACATTCAAATAGCCGGCAAAATATCCGAACACATTG
Source organism: Aricia agestis (assembly GCF_905147365.1). Classification (NCBI taxonomy): domain Eukaryota; kingdom Metazoa; phylum Arthropoda; class Insecta; order Lepidoptera; family Lycaenidae; genus Aricia; species Aricia agestis. Next base: position 760,769 of record NC_056421.1, on the reverse strand, counting down.
TATATTTATGAAACAAAACACATCCCGCATAAATAAAATAAGATAAATGGTGTGTTATTTTATTTTATGTTTCCGAAAAGTTCGGAAGAAGTGTCATATGTACTGGGAAGCCATATTTCCCCCGGGCACAGTTTAAGAAGGAACGAGCTATATATATTCAACGCACAGATTTCTGGCTGAATTTGTGTTTCCGATGATCGAGAAAACCACGATACCATAGAGGTTACGAGAGGGATATTTTAAAGATATAGCGTCTAGATGAGAACATTTTTCTGATATGAATCTGATTTTAATATTATTTTGAATTTCAAAAAGGAAACCAAATTTGTATGAGCCCTAAAATATAAGAAATTGTAACAAAATGTGTTATCAAGTAACTAACAACTAAGTAAGACACAGTCTTACTTAGAGCGTTAAAATTATGCAAAATATCATAAAACAAATTGCTAGTTTTTTCACTGCTTGCCATGAAAAAGTTTACTTCTGTTTGGAGGGAACCAAAACAGCCTTATTAGTAAATTATTTGAGAAAAAAATATTATATTATACAAATTGTACTTCGCTTTTCACGACAAATTATGAGAAAATCTTACGCTAACAGATTTAATGCTAAGGAAGCATCAATTAAGTTTTTGATATAATTATTATCAAGTTTTTTTTAATAATAATAATAATATCTATGGATGCTTCACACCACGTCAGTCTGGCTCCGTGCTAAGTACCTGAAGGACTTGTGTTACGGGTACCAGACAACGGAAATATATTTAATACTTTTATACTAGACATATATTTGAGAATTTTATTATATGATACACATATTTAATACAAATCCAGACACGGGAACACTGAAAAACTTTTTGTTCCGTCGGCGGGATTCGAACCCATGACATTCGGCTTGAGCTGCCACACACTCAACCAATTGAGCCGCAGAGGTCGTCAAGTTTTCATTTTCATCAATTCTGTCGAGTGTAAAACTTTGTACAATTAGATGAAAATGAATTAAGATGGAGTAAAAGCTTTGGTAGGACGTACACTGTGCATTCGAAATTATAAAATATCACAATGAATCATGCTAACTGTCAATCACAAAGTTTCAGCCAAATTAATCTTCCACTGATGAATCGCTCTCAATCCTAACTCTAATTTATTCGACAAAACAAATAACATTTTCCCAACGTGGAAATTCAATTATTCCATCAAGTATTATATTCCAAAACAATTCGATTTATTCACGAATCGAATAAATCATTCAACAAAAATCTAGTTTCGTTTATACCGGAGCCTTATTAATGTTTCAGGGATATCGAAATATCAATTCGCTGGATTTTGTCAATTTCAAAATGGCGATTAGGTATGCGTAGACGGGGGATTTGGGCCCAAACTGATATAACAGGGAAATTATACAGATCGTATTCCAATACAAACAGATTTCATTAATTAAAAATTCTATACGGTATTTACATAAAGGCCTTTATATATGGGGATGCCGATCCAGGCAGGCCAATCGCAGGCCGATCTGACCGGACTCGTGCATACGCACAAAGCTCACAAAATGAATTTAGATAGAGAAATTACTTGACGAAATAATTTCTCACTTTTTTGAGATGGGTAAGAAAAATGATAAACTTTTTTCAGGACCTCGCCTACGCCACGCCGCCAGCGGTGTACCCTCTCTCCCTCTCTAGGAATTGTCAAACAGGTAACGTGTTTTAAAGCCGGTTTATATCTTAATCATCCCAAAAAAGTGCATAACACCGCTAAAGAACTTTTCACTTCAATCATAAGGCATCAGTAATATAAATCTATATTATCTGGCTCTCCCACGTATGAATATATATATATATATATATATATATATATATATATATATATATATATATATATATATACATACGTGGGAGAGCCATGCTTCGGCACGAATGGGCCGGCTCGACCGGATAAATACCACGTTCTCACAGAAAACCGGCGTGAAACAGCGCTTGCGCTGTGTTTCGCCGAGTGAGTGAGTTTACCGGAGGCCCAATCCCCTACCCTATTCCCTTTCCTACCCTCCCCTATTCCCTTCCCTTCCCTACCCACCCCTATTACCCTATTCCCTCTTAAAAGGCCGGCAACGCACATGCAGCTCTTCTGATGCTGCGAGTGTCCATGGGCAACGGAAGTTGCTTTCCATCAGGTGACCCGTTTGCTCGTTTGCCCCCTTATTTCATAAAAAAAAAAAATACCATTGGACAATATTATTAAATATGTCAGTTCGTTTTTTCGTATACCTACTAATAGTATTTTAGAAAGATAAAACCAACCTCAAAATGGTAATTGAGAATTAAAATTCCCTATCTCAAAAACTATTAAGAATTAAACCCATTGTGATGAAACTTGCATTGTGCTCTAAGTTAAACAATACTTATTATAACAAAAAAAGAATTACTCAAATCGCACTTCTAGTTCTGGAGATATGCAAACACAAACATAAAAACATACATACATACACTTTTGAAATTTGGCACATTTGTTCAGACGCTGATAGACTAACGTATATGAAAACTGGGTAATTCTAGAAATTGTTGTTGAATTGATAACCTCCTTTATTTGAAGTCGGTTAAAATATAGTGGAAACGAAGCCACGGGAACACAGTACTAACAAGAATCAATACAAACGGACCCGAGAGACCGTTGCGTAAAAACAACTTATTAATTTTCACAAATTAACTAGAACGGCGGGTAATGGCGGAGTAAAGGTGTGTACACACTGCGACACATGGGTCTGCGTTGGTAAACTGAATAATACGTGAGACATCAACTTATAAAGAGGATATACCAAGGGATAGAGAGATGAAAAACAAGTATTTGTAAAATCTATCGCTGTCTCCCTAAATCAAGCCTCCCCCCGCAGAGTGCGTAAGAGTCAACTGCAGCTTGAATTGAAAATCCTAATAAAATAACAGAAAATCAACGATTCGTTGTCCCCTCATTTCTTCCCTAAAACTTAACCGATTTAAAAGTACTTTTGTCACTGAAAATTAAAGCCAGGCTTGAGCTGTCAGCTGTGTTCCTATTTTTTTGTATAATCTAACCATTAAAATAAATGATCCCTAAGTCGGATAATCATAATTATACAAAGTTGGTCTGCCTAATCTCGAAATCAAACTTCATCAAAATTATTTCTGCGATTTATAATACTATGAATTTAAGACTGATTTTATCACTTTGACCTTCAAAATATTATGCACTTCCCTACATAAAAAGACTCCCAGTCCGTACGTCCCTTTACTACGGTACTCGTAACTTTACGACCCGGTCCTGCCCTTAGGGCGGTAATGGCGAGTAAAGTAGAAGGGCAGCACTAAAGTAGACCTTAGTAGGCCAGTAGAACTTAGAAGTACGAGGTATAATTTATACAGTGTGTAACAAAAATAAGTGATAATACTTTAAGGTGTGTACGTGTTCCTTGTAGAGAGCTCACTGTGAAAGTAGCAGCTCTGAAAGGCGAATTTTTTTTTCACTTTTGTATGGGCAAGGGCCCGAGCGTCACGAGTTTCCCCATACAAAAGTGAAAAAAATTTTTGGTCTTTCAGCGCTGCTACTTTCACGGTGAACTCTCTAAAAGGAACACGTACACACCCTAAAGTATTATCACTTGTTTTTGTTACACCCTGTATATGAGTTAGAAAGGAATTTATCTTTTATGCCTTTCAAAGGAGGTGGCTGATGTAGAAAAGGCTGTCAAATTAGTTTTTCAACTGCGGCATTTCTAGGGGGGTAGGGGATTGGGCCTCCGGTAAACTCACTCACTCGGCGAAACACAGCGCAAGCGCTGTTTCACGCCGGTTTTCTGTGAGGCCGTGGTATTTATCCAGTTGAGCCGGCCCATTCGTGCCGAAGTATGGCTCTCCCACGGACCTGTAAAACTCTGGAATGAACTGTCACCAGCAGTATTTCCAGACCGATACGACCTGCAAACCTTCAAGAAAAGAGCGTATTCCCTCTTAAAAGGCCGGCAACGCATCTGCAGCTCTTCTGATGTTGCGAGTGTCCATGGGCGACGGTAGTTGCTTACCATCAGGTGACCCGTTTGCTCGTTTGCCCCCTTATTTAATAAAAAAAAAAAGAAGACCATACAGTTAATATACCTAACGTAATAGAGAAACAAAGGCCTGAGCAAGCGAGATGTCACTATCAGTAACACTGCGTGGTAAAAAGAGACGTGTGATACATGACAGAAGAACTCTTTTTTGACGTCCAGTCGGCACTCATCGGCACGTTGACAAATTAATCTAATAGAATTAATGTTCAATCATGCTTGTGTAAGTGTATACGTACATATATTTTTACACATAGATGTAAACTAATTTCGGTTTCGTTTGACAGCACTCGAGACTGTGGCTCTATTCCGCTAGGTATATTAACTTTATGAAGAAGACACGATTATAAAAATTACATGAGTGTTACTTTTTAATAGCTTAAAATATAAACTCATCTGCAGTAGCTGTCATATTATCACCGATATCAAATAAATATTACTATTATATAATACTTATTCTAAGAAATGTATTATAGAATAAAGCATATTTTATTGGTTGCTACATCTACCTAGGATTAGTAATTATTTATAGAGTCAGTCAGTCCGTCCGCCGTAAGAGAAATATACTTTTATTATAGTGAAATGTAAAAAATGTATGCGCATAAAAGTCGCGACTAACATTTCTAAGAAGACTAGATTTAATTCAATAAATTATAGCTTTATATAAAGTCAACCAATTACGCCCCGACTCCTTTTGACCAGCCAACTAGATACATTAGTATATTTTAAAATACATTTAAATATCAAGAAAGCTTGAAAAGGTGCTCGGAGTGTCTGAAGAAAATTTAGAGCGATGCGGCCATAAGGCTCTAGTGGGCTGCGTCGTTGAAGAAACGCACGTTAACACAATAATTATAGGGAACTTGCAAAAATTACAGGTGCACACTGCATAAAGCACATGTTTTATAAAACATAGAATAAAAGTGTTGAATTTGTGAAACTAAAATGCAGCACTTTTAGTGTGCAACCAAACAAAATAGTAAAAGTTTCTGATTTGCTACACCAGTTCGCAGCACCTTTGCTGCACACGTTCCCTGTTTTTACAGGCAACGTGTGCGACAGAGCAACTCATAATTCCTATTTTATCATCAAAAAATCCTGTCCGTCGAAACAATGAATTAATGTGCAATATTTTATTATACTAGCTGTTCCGCGCGGCTTCGCCCGCGTAATTAAGGAATATCACGGAAACCGTGTATTTTTCCGCAAAAAAAGAAACATAATATGTCCTTTCACATGGTCTATTTCTCATGTGTGCCAAATAATATAAAAATTGCTCCAGTACGTTCAAATAAGCCCTTTCAAATTTATTCCCCCGTTTTTTCCACACTTGCCTCTATTTCTTCGCTCCAATTAGTCTTAGTGTTGGGTATTATAATCTGTGCGTGTCATAGAGTAAAGACGGCTAGTAGGTAAAAACGTTAATATACCTACGCCAATCAGCTGATCGATTCGGGAACGTTAAAATTTACGCGCGTACGTCAAGGTCGCTGATTGGCTAATTGTTCCCCAAATTTCCCGTTATCCTTGACATTTGTAAAATTTGAATATACGCTAAATTTCTATCACTGAGGCTAGACGTATTATTTCTCTCTCCCAAAAATCACTATCTCTGCAGTAGAAAATCAGTCGCAACTAACTTTTTTCGCACCTAATCGTTGCTGCTTATCACTGGCGGCAACATACTGGACCTTCAGAGCCAAATTAGTCAAAAGATTTGGGCATCAAATCCGAGCAGCGACCTTCGGACTACAACGGAGACCAGAGCATCTCAGGTAGAGTACCAGCTGACTGCCCCTGCGGCGACTACTTCACGTGAGTACCCCTTTATTCACATAAGCCACTATTATGCCATTGATGGACAGGGATATGGAAGGTCGGTCTAGTCAGTCTAGCCAGACCCGCGACAAATCACCCTATAAAAACGTTAATGATGATAAGACTGCGCAGATCATGCGAGATCTAATTAAAAAACGCGGAATTCTCAAAGGCAGATTAACTAAATTTTCAAATTATGTTGACACTATTAAAACGCCTTTAACTAGAGAATCTAAAATAGATTTAAAACTAAGAATAACCGGTGTCCATACATTATTTAATGAATTCTGTGATATTCAAACACAACTTGAAAATACTGTTCCAGACTGTGACATTGATGATCAACTAAATCAGCGTCAGCTGTTTGAAGACAGTTACTACAGCACTCTGTCACATGCAGAATCTCTCTGTGTCGATGGAGAGGCCGCGGATAGCTCCAAGGTATGCAATAGCACTACACAATCCTCCGTTAAATTACCGGTTATCACTTTACCTACATTTGATGGCTTATATGAGCACTGGCTAGAGTACAGGGATACTTATTTGTCTTTGATACATAATTCACAGGATATAAGTAATATACAAAAATTCCATTACCTTAAATCCTCTCTTAAAGGAAGCGCAGAGATGGTGATTAATTCCATTGAAATCTCAGCCTCAAACTATTCTGTTGCGTGGGAACTGATGTTGAACAGATATGATAACACTAGGCTTTTAGTTCAGAGTCATGTCAAGGCACTATTTTCTATACAACCACTGTCTAAAGAGTCACCTTCACTAATTAGGAAGCTTATAGACACCATAATTAATAATTTACGCGCTCTTAAAACCCTAGGTGAAGCTACAGACTCATGGGACACACTAGTAATCCATATCATCACCTCAAAGTTAGATAAAATTACTGAGAGGCACTGGGAGGAGCACAAAGGTTCTCTTTTGTCTGACCGTAACTCCAAATTAGTTTTAAAGATTGAACATTTAATTCAATTTCTGAAAAATAGGGCTGACTTACTAGAAACTTTAATTTTATCGCATAGCAAAGATAGCCCTAGCACCGATTTTAATAGAAAACCAAATATAACAGTAAGAAGTAATGTTTCACACTGTAATAATGTTTCAACTAATAAGTCAGCCGGTCGCACTGTTCGCAAGCCTATTTGTGTTGTATGCAAAGGTAATCACCCACTTTACACTTGTACTCAATTTATCGCGATGGATTTAAAATCGAAACTTAAAGTTGTCCAAGAACACAGCCTATGTAACAACTGTTTGCGCGCCGGGCACTCCGTTAACACTTGCGTATTCGGGTCTTGTAAGAAATGTAACTTGAAACATAATTCGCTATTACATTTTAACGATTCCGATAACACATCGAGCTTTGTTGCGAGGAGCCCGTCGACTGAATCGTCGATTTCAAGTGCAAGCGCATCGCGCATCCCTGTACAGTGTAAATGTGATAAGGCGAACCTCATTCAGGCAAATAACGTTCACACAGACACGCACATAATAGATTCGCACTGCATTAATGTGCAACCCGTTTTGTTATCTACTGCTATGGTCGAGATCCCCGATAGATACAATATTTATCATTTAGCATGCGCGTTACTCGACAGTGGTAGCCAAAGCAGTTTTATAACAAATTCATTTTGTAAAAAATTAGATATCGAGATTATACAGTCCATTCAAGAAATACGCGGAGTAGGCAATGTCGTATCGCATTCTTCGCATTCTTGTAATGTAAAAATTAAGTCTCGCGTGAGTGCCTACTCAAAACAAATTCAATGTTACGTTTTAAACGAAATAACACCTACATTGCCAGCTGTTCAGGTGCATAATTCTTGTAAACGCTTTCAAATTCCTGATAACGTTCAGCTGGCAAATACGCAGTTTTTAGGGTCACAAAAAATTGATGTTTTGATAGGAGCGGATCATTTTTGGGACTTGCTTATCGATGGCAAGATGCGTCTACCGAGCGGTCCGTTTTTACAAAACACTAAGCTAGGTTGGATAATTTCGGGTCCAATAGATTCTAGCATTGTGCGCAGGGGACATGTCCAATGTAACGTTAGTACTGAGCTCAGTCCATCCACTATAGACGATCAATTACGTAAGTTCTGGGAACTCGAAGAGTTAACTTTGCCTCGAAATTCGCATACGGAGGACGAGCTGGCCTGTGAACAAAGTTTCGTTACAAATACTACACGCGACAATCATGGTAGATTTGTGGTTCACATTCCACTCAAAAACTCAGCCGAGGTTTTAGGTGAATCTTATTCCCAAGCTAAACGCCGTTTCTTAGCATTAGAGAAGCGGCTATCTCGCGCACCTTCTAGTTACAAACAACTATACGTTGATTTTATGCGAGAGTATGTTGACCTAGGTCACATGACCAAGGTCGATACCTACTCGAACCTTAATTATTTTTTGCCACATCACGAAGTATTTCGCGAGCACAGTACAACGACTAAACTTCGTGTTGTGTTTGATGCTAGCGCTGCTACTTGCAACGGAATTTCTTTTAACGACATTCAGCGCGTCGGGCCGCCTATTCAGGGAGATCTGTTAGGTATTTTATTAAGATTTAGACAGTTTAGGTTTACGGCAAAGGCCGATTGTGCTAAAATGTACCGGCAAGTGCTAGTGGCGCCCTCTCAGCGGGATTTGCAGCTAATCATATGGCGCGAGGATACATCGAAGCCACTAGATGTTTATCGCTTAAATACGGTCACGTATGGTACGGCATCCGCACCTTTTCTCAGTGTGCGCTGTCTAAAGCAACTAGCTACCGAATGTTCTGACCCTGAGGTCAGAAGGGTCATAAATAATGACATGTACGTGGATGACCTTCTAACTTCCGGTGAGGTTAAGGTCGATCTTTTAAAAATTTGTAAAGACACTGCTGATACATTAAGTTCCGGCTGCTTTCCATTGAGAAAATGGGTTTTCAACTTTGAACTCGATGAAGATGCAGGTCTTGCGTCTCTAAATAATAATAACGACAATACGCAAAACACGTTTCGTGACTTTAACTTTACTGATAACATTCAAAGCAAAACATTAGGCTTGGGTTGGTGTAACGTGAGCGATGAGCTTAATTTTAACACACAGTTCCAGCCATCCGACACTTCAATCACAAAGCGCACAATTTTGTCTACAGTTTCCCAAATATTCGATCCGTTAGGTCTATTGAGTCCGTCTGTTATTATCGGTAAGGTTCTGTTACAAAAACTGTGGTTGCTAAAGTTACAATGGGACGATCCCCTTCCTACTGACGTAATAAAAACATGGAACCGGTTTGTTATCGATTTGTCTTATCTTTCCGCAATTAAGATCCCGCGACATGTTTTTCAGTGCAACTCAACTCGTAATGAGTTACACATATTCACAGATGCCTCACAAACTGCATATGGCGCCTGCGCATACGTACGTTCTATACGTGGAGATAACGTACAAGTGAGGTTATTAATTTCCAAAGGAAAGGTTGCCCCATTAAAGCCTGTCAGCATACCTAGGCTAGAACTGTGCGGCGCGGTGCTGGGTGCTAGGCTATACGATAAAATTAATAGTTCGCTTACTCGTAAGTTCGATAACGTCACCTTTTGGACCGATTCAACAATTGTTTTAGGCTGGCTACGCATGTCTCCTAACTTACTCAAAACATTTGTTCAGAATCGTGTCGCTGAAATTCACGACCTGACAGGAAAGTTTTCCTGGCAACACGTCAGCGGCAAGGATAATCCGAGCGATCTGGTAAGCCGCGGGGTCAGCCTTGAAAATTTGGTTTCCTCTAATGTATGGTGGGAAGGCCCTATGTTCTTGAGAAACCTTAATTTTGATTGTAATGCACAATTTAATTCCAATATGAGTGACACTTTTAATGATTTACCGGAACTAAAATCAAATACCTTGCACTCACTGTCATGTAAAGTTGATAACAATAATTATACAGATGAAACTTTATTTCCGTTTAGTAAATTTTCGCAGTTTAATCGTATGAGTCGTTCCGCCGCCTATATTCTACGCTTTACTCACAACTGTCGGCCGTGCAACAAGGCAAATCAGCTGACGGGTGCGTTAGGTATAGATGAAGTGAGACGTGCCGTACTATTATTAGCTAAATGGGCGCAAAAAAAAAAATGTCATTTCCACAGGAATATGATTTACTCAAAAATGGTAAATGTATAAAGTCAAGTCGACTAGCTAGTTTAAATTTATTTTTGGATGAAAATGATTTAATTCGCGTAGGCGGCAGAATAAATAATTCTGTCGAATTTAATTTGAATAAAAAACATCCCATATTGCTGTGTTCTAAACACAATTTTACACGTTTATTGTTCATATACGAACACAAGCAATATTTACACTGCGGCCCACAGGCTCTGTTATACCACTTGCGCGAGAAGTGGTGGCCTATATCCGGCAGGAATTTAGCTAGGAAGGTGACTCATCAGTGTGTTGTCTGCACGCGAGTTAGAGGTAAGACGCTAAGCCCCCTTATGGGCAACCTACCTAGGGAACGCCTTACACCTAGCTACCCTTTTGATCGTAGCGGAGCTGATTACTCAGGGCCAGTGTTCGTTTTAAGCCGCAAAGGTAGGGGCGCGAAATTAATAAAATCATACATCTGTTTATTTATTTGTTTTACTACACGAGCTATACACTTGGAGCTTGTCAGCGACCTATCCACTGACGCATATCTACTCGCTCTCAAGCGGTTTATTTCCCGACGTGGAAAACCATGTCAAATTTTTTCTGACAATGGACGCAATTTCGTAGGTCTTTGTAATGATTTCGCTCAGTTTTTATCTTCATGTAGCAAAGACATTGTTGATTACGCTAGAAGTCAAAATATCGAGTTTTCTTTTATACCTCCATATTCCCCTCATTTTGGTGGCTTGTGGGAAGCGGGGGTGAAATCGTGCAAGTACCACCTGCGGCGAGTGGTTGGTGGTGCTCACCTGACCTTCGAGGAGCTTACCACAGTACTGACCCAAATTGAAGCGGTACTGAACTCACGGCCGCTGGCACCCCTGTCGTCGGATCCAGCAGACTACTCTCCACTCAGCCCTGGACACTTCCTCATCGGCCGACCTCTCACAGCGCCAGTATGCGAGGAGGACCTGACGCAGGAACCGATACATCGGTTGACCCGATATCAAAGGGTTGAACAACTACGGCAACATTTCTGGACGCGTTGGGCCAAAGAATATGTTTCGGAGCTGCAGACCAGGACCAAATGGAGGCAGAATTCGGCGGAACTATCACCGGACCAGCTGGTTCTGATCAAGGACTCTTCTCTACCCCCGCTGAAGTGGCAGCTCGGTCGTGTCGTGAGAACGATTAACGGCAGCGATGGTATTGCCAGAGTAGCCGACATCAGAACGTCGGCGGGAGTCCTGAGGCGAGCCTATACCAAGATATGTCCACTGGTGGACAACGAACACTCATGGCGAGAGACTTAGACTGCAGAAGACGTTGTAAGCTACTGCTTTCAAGGCCGCGGGCATGTTGGGTATTATAATCTGTGCGGCTAGTAGGTAAAAACGTTAATATACCTACGCCAATCAGCTGATCGATTCGGGAACGTTAAAATTTACGCGCGTACGTCAAGGTCGCTGATTGGCTAATTGTTCCCCAAATTTCCCGTTATCCTTGACATTTGTAAAATTTGAATATACGCTAAATTTCTATCACTGAGGCTAGACGTATTATTTCTCTCTCCCAAAAATCACTATCTCTGCAGTAGAAAATCAGTCGCAACTAACTTTTTTCGCACCTAATCGTTGCTGCTTATCACTGGCGGCAACACTTAGCGTAATAAAATATAGCTTATAGCCTTTCTCGATAAGTAGGCTATCTAACACTGAAATTTTTTTTCAAATCGGACTAGTAGTTCCTAAGATTAGCGCGTTCAAATAAACAAACAAACAAACTCTTCCCAATTATAATATAAGTATAGATTGTATGTAAACCTGCATAGTAACGCCGCTGCGGCATACTAACGCAACGCAGAAAATTGGCTTTACTTTCCAGTTTCTGGTCTGAAAGGAAGTGAATAAAATTGGTCAAAGAAAACTCGAAATTTTGTGTCATACATTTTCCGACTTTAATATTACAGACGCCAGATTGAGAACATTTCTATGGCAAAATTCTTCACTTCAAAAGATTACTTCTGCTTGCCAACTGCGAAGTCAAAAGGAAGGGTAATGATAGCGGGCCCCTAGACGAGCAATTTTATAGCTAAATATCACGTATTGCGTAACATTATTGATCATCTTGGGTTGATATTGAACATCGCGCGCCTTCAATCTAATTATCAAATAAACTGTTCAATAACATTGAAGTGTGATATTGCACAATACGATTGATCGTCTAGGCGCCGGCTTATAGGCAGTATTATGTGTGTTTTATAATATTATGAATCATATTATTATCTCATTTTTATGAATAAAGCAACAACAGTTTTGTAATAATGTAATGGCTAGAGATTATAGATTCTTCAATAGATATATTCAAAAATATTTACAATTATAAAAATTCTGCTGATCTTTGTATTCTATATTGAAAAAAATTAAAATTATACAATTCACTGAAAACTTTGTTAAAAATAAAGATATTTATCTTTATTATTAACCTTAAAAAATATCTGGGGGCACGGAAGTGTCCCCGCCAAGACGAGCCAAGCGAAGCGCAAGGACACTGCCTACTTTTCTGGAAACGTTTCGTCTTTCGTCGCATTTTTGAACCCTCGTATAGGGATTACGTTTTGGTATTTGAATGTTATATCGTAGCTATATCTTATATTATGGTTTGGTAGTCTGATTTACGTGTGAAGTGGTTCTAAATTTTTTAGCTTGTCTTTAGTGTAGAACGTAGGTGTTACAAACATTTTTTGAAAACCTACAGTAAAAAGTCTTGATATGAGTGTAAGATCCGCACTACTCTAAGAATAATCGTCGACAAAAAGGATTTCACAGGGCGTCGATAAATATTGATGTTGTTTACATTATACAGAGTGTTCCCGCTTCGGTAATGTATACAGGGTGATCTTGGCTCAGCGTTACACTATACGCGTGTTTTGTATACAGAGTGATGCTGTATATAAATAATGTTTTCAAAATACATTTTTGAGCTTTATCAGTGAATCCGTATTAATCGTATTAAGGTTAGCCATGCAAGAATGAGCAGTCTCGATAGAAGACCAAGGCCACATAGGAAACCTTGTTTAAGTTGGTTTTGTGGGAGCGCTAATTGGCTCTAAAGTTCTGTAGATCTACCATGAGTTTAAAGCTGTATTTATTAATACCAAATTTTTAGTATGGCAAATTTTACAGCGCCTCTAGCGGTTACTTGCGGAACTAAAATCGCCATACTAAATACTTGATACCGATGACGTAAATACGTAGTCGGTATCGAGTATCGATAAATACTATAGCTTTAAACTCACGGTAGAGCTACTGGTCCTTTACAAACAATAGTACAACACCATAACGTTGTCACTTGTCAGTGCATATCATAAAGTTATACACTTTTAAAATTACTTAAATTTTTTGTCTTTCAAGTTTATATTTATTTTTATTGTAAGTGTCAATTTGCTAAAAGTGTATTTTTTTTATTCCTAGAAGGAACAAATAATATTTAAATAGTTCACAGTGTTTTATAACGATTTTTCTGAAGCTGTTTCTAACAAAAATTTAAATAACATAAAAATGTAAGGGGGCTCCCATACAAAAAACACCTGTGCATCATAAAGTTATAACTTTTGAGCATTGCAAAATATGTTTATGAATGGTAATCATTTATCATAAAAAACCATTTGTTAATTTTTAACCGACCTAAAAAGGAGTTCGTATGCGTAGGACGTCTGATTGAACAATATTTTAAAGCGCAAAATGCTTGTTATGATTTTAAAATAATGTTTAATTAAAATAATGTAATATACTAAAAATACTTACAAAATTTCGGGCTACAGATTTTTATTATTATTATTATACAGGTATAAATAATTTTAATGACGAAACTCACTCTCCCTTCAATATGAGAAACAGGATGTTCTAACACACATTTAGCGCGTCCTATATCGCTCGACAAATAAACCGGAGCACCCGCTATACGTCTTGCACTTATTTGAATTGTATTACCAGATAATAGGGCTGCCACAAGCGAGAAATATGTAAATGATGAGTTTATTTTACATTATTGAGGGGAAAATTACTTGAGCGGCGCGGTGTTGTGCATTTTTAGGGACGTGTGTTAGCAACTCGAGGCGCCACCTAGTGACGATGAGTGTAAACAAGAAACGAGTTGGAACTTGGAACTTCCCCAACCGGCTTATCCTATAAAACAATGGTCCCCAACCTTTTTTTCAAACGGGCCTCGAATATGTTTTGGTCTTGGTGTCGCGGGCCGCAACAAAATTTTTTTAGGATTAAAAAATAACGTTCTTCAAAATTAATTATTTAAAAGTAGAAAAAATTCCACGACTTTCATGACGACTTTACATTATTATTATTTTGTCAGTGGGCGTTAATTTAAAAATGGTCCCGGCGGGCTGCAAGGCAGTTCACGGGTTGGGGATAGCTGCTATAAAATATCGGCAATAGACTGGCGCCCGCCATTATTATTGTAATTTTTAGTGGCTAAACATATTCTAAGTGTCACTCTGAATTGCACCTGGATTATGATTTGTGTGTTCTTTTAAAAAGTACTGTTGCATCAACTGCTCAACAGGTGTTTAAATCTTTTGTAGTAAGACCGAATGTGTTTAAAGTTATAATTGGTTATAATTATTTAAAACGTGTCAAACATTTAAACTCGCATCACGTGACCTGATCGGAAATTCGTAAAACGAAGAGATAGTAGATCGCTATCGAGGCTAAGAAGAAATAGTAATAATTTTTCAAAGAAATTTTATCAAAAATTAACAATTCAAACCGGTCTCCAAAAACAAATTGAACACAAATTTTGTAAGTGGCAACTGCCAACCCTACAATATTGACAGTACGATGAACTAGCAACAAGCAAATATCAAATAGCAACTAGTGAGTAGGACTAGGAAGTAATAGTTGGTATTTCCCTACAGATGCACACGCGTAGCTGTCTGATGTATGATAGTGCTACGCCGTAGCGGTGCTACGCCGTAGTGGTGCTACGACAGCGTAGACGTGCTACGAAAGCGTAGAGGCACTACGAGAAATAATACAATAATAATAATTCTTATTGTATAGCTATGTCCACGCTGTGCCTTTTTTGTTCATCAAGGGCATGTGTTATGACGCAGTCAACAGCGCACGTGAGGTATGCCCGCGACGCATGCGCTCTGACCTTATCCAAAACTTTCGCTTTGTTTTTTTTTTGGCATTTCTCATGGCCAAAATCCAAGAACAAAAATGGCAAAGTAGGCGTTGCGTTCGTTGGGGCATTCAATTATGCGCCAAAATGAAAGTTGAATGAAAGAAACTGACGACAATTGAAGATGAAAGCGCATAGTGTGGATATTGCTTATTGATATCTAACTGTATATTGATTTGGATGTTTTCGTATGTGCAAAATATCATAGAAAATGTGCATTATGCCACGTTTAGTATGTCAATAACCTAACTTAATATGATCTACGCAACAAATCCGTGGTCCAGTGGTCTTTGACTCTAGAGGGCAAATGAGCACGTTGCTCTTGACTCGGAAGACTTGGGTTCGATTCCCGCTTTTGTAACGTGTTATTTACCAAGTTTGGTTAGGACGATGCAGGCTGATGACCTGATTGTCTGACAAGTAAGATGATCCATGCGTCGGATGGGCATATAAAAAGTCGGTCCTGCGCCTGATCTCTCACAAGTCGTGTGGGTCTTCCGTCATACTGGGATATGAGAGTAAAAGAATAGAGAGTGCTCTTGCGTACTGCGCACATACTTGGGCATTATAAAATTACTCGTGCGTAACTGGCCTGACTTTTCAATACAATCGACCACCTTTGATTTTATGATCTATATTATGTACAATATCTTTCCCATCAAAGAGGTTTCTCAGTATAAAAAATTAAAATGAAATTCTGTAAGCACTTTCTTTAAAAAGAAACGTAATCGTTTTTAATCCAGGATAAAGTCCAAGTTATAAAGAACTCCAGGTTAAAGATTGTCCTTTCGCAAAAATAAGAATGGATTCATCAAACAAAGTTTTCAGAAGTCCGAATATTCTATTTTTACTTTGCGCACGAATAACTTTGCGACAGAAATGAATAATCGGCCAAGTGCGAACCGGACTCGCGCACGAAGGGTTCCGTACCGTTATAGAGCAAAACTAGGCCAAAAATTGTGTTTTTTGTATGGGAGCCACTCTTCCATTTTTAGGGTTCCGTACCCAAAGGGTAAAAAGGGGGCCCTATTACTAATACTTCGTTGTCTGTCCGTCTGTCTGTCTGTCTGACTGTCTGACTGTCTGTCTGTCTGTCTGTCTGTCGCCAGGCTGTATCTCAAGAACCGCTATAGCCAGACATTTGAAATTGAAAAAAAATATACAGATTACCGTGTATATTCTGTTGCTGTTATAACAAAAAATACTAAAACTAAATAATATTAATATTTAAGGGGGGGGGGGGGGGGGGGGGGGCTCCCATACAACAAACATGATTTTTTAGCCTTTTTTGCTTAATATCAACAATGGCAACAGGTAGGCACTTGAAATTTTCACAAAGGCCTTAAATGTATTATGTGTACTTTAAAAATTAATAATAATATTTAAATAACTAGAGTAAATAACCTAAAAATTTAAGGGGGCTCCCATACAAAAACACAATTTTTGGCCTATTTTTGCTCTATAACAGTACGGAAACCTTCGTGCGCGAGTCCGACATGCACTTGGTCGATTTTTATTTTATTTTAATGCCATAATTAAATATTAAAGTACACATATTTATAACAAAGAACTTTGTGAAAAATTTAAGTGCTCTATGTCAACAATGGAAGCAGGTAAGCTGTTGCCATTATTGACATAGAACAAAAAAGGCCGAAGAAATTACTCTTTGTCGTATTGGAGCCCCCTTTAATATTTATTTTATTTCATTTTAGTATTTATTTTTATAGCAGCAACAGAAATACACAATCTGTGAAAAATTCAGAAGTCTAGCTATAGTGGTTACTGAGATTCAACCTGGAGACATACAGGCAGATGGACAGACAGACAGACGGACAGACATCGAAGTCCTGGTAATAGGGTCCCGTTTTTACCCTCTGAGTATGGAACCCTAAAAAAATATAAAAATTGCTAAAAGAACTTGAGCATCTACAATATTAAGGCGTAACATAATAGCATAATATAGCCTACTTTTTATCGCAAATGTAAGGTTTCCATTTCCTTTTCTTTTGCACGCAGCCACCGGTTAGTTTAAAAATAACTTTATTGCCTAAAATAACAGGTTATCGTTAAAATTGAACCGAATTCAGGTGTTGCGTGCTAACTGTGACACATTTTACCATCAATGGTAAAATTTCTCAAGTGCTAATTTTATTAATGCTTGTTTAGGTCGATATAAATCATGTTTTGTAATACAAAATAAGGGGGGCAAACGAGCAAACGGGTCACCTAATGAAAAGCAACTATACCGTCGCTCATAGACATTCGCATCATCAGAACATAATATTTTCTTCATTTTTCGCGTGAATGAACTGAGAAATGAGGTATGCTGACAAACAATTTGATATTGGTATAATCATCTTCGTCAATCGTATGCGTTTTTCTTTAAGTTTGACAGTAAGAGCGACCGCAGGCTTACAGTTTGAAGTTGGCCGACTATCATACAACTAAATTGGCTAGTTTCACAATTTAATTGGACAACTTTTTAATTTGTAGGTAATCGGAAAGGAATCGCGGTTCTTATACGATTAATGTCCAATTATTTAGTTGCACAATTTAGTTGGATACAATGTGCGAGCTCTCATAAGTCGCTATAGCTATTGGTAGCGATTTAGTTGGCCAACTTGAAATTGTAAGGCTGCGGTCGCTCTAAATCACTGATAGATTAAAATCAGGTACATTAGTAAAACTTTGTTTTAGATAGTTGAATTCAAAAACTTAATGCAAGGAAATGCTTCTACTGTTGCTATCAGAAGGCCTCTTTATATCCTTCTAAGGGTCTCATTACACCTAGCGAGTAGAGCGGCAAGACTGTGGCCCTCAGTCGAGCATTTGGTATATTATATTAAAATATCATGTGCTCGGCCGAGAGCACAAACTCTACTCGGTAGGTGTAATCAAACCAGTATTTAGTGCAGAACGAGTGGGTATTATTTCAAGGTCTTAAGGCCAAGTCTCTAAGCCGCTTTAAATATTAATTGGAATTAAAGACTAGTAACAAAACCTAATTTACTATGCTCGAAACTTCTGAGCTATAAAATTATTAATTTTCAAAACAACGAGGTCTACAAAATAACTTGTTTCACCTCGAGAGTAGCTTGATTAAAATTAACCATTTAATTTGACCGAGGTTGGTAGATTTCATAGTTAATTTGTTCCGAAGATTTAAGAAAATTCATTATCTTATCTTGTTTGTTAATTAAACAAGAAAAGTAGATCACGATACGCATTACTGCTTAAATATTCTGAAATTATTACGATTTACTTATTTATCAGTATAAATATTGTAAAAAAAAAATATTTGTTAGTTGATTTGCATCATATAGGCTCCGAAACTAGATTGATTTTGATGATCTTCTCACTCTCACATTTGAGATCAGTAACAAGCTATGTCCACATTATGCAATCTCATCTTCGATTTTCGTCATTTTCTTTTCATTTAACTTTCGTTTGGCATATTCAATAATTGAATGCGTCGATATGCGTTGGAAAGAAAAGTGTCATAGCGAGCGCTACGATTTTAACTATCAGAGCGCATGCGTCGCGGGCATGCCTCACGTGCGCTGTTAACTGCGCTATGATGCATGCCCTTGACAAACAAAAAAAAGCAAAGTGTGGACGTAGCTAAACGCAATCGGACTTTTTGAATATTTAATGATCATTTTATGGATATTATAATTATTATCTTTTCAGTATGTCAATAATTGATAAACCTTTTGCGTGTGAATTTCAAGCGACGCCTTAAAATGCATATTTTACACCGCGTCATATCTGGCTAGATATTTGTGAATAAATCATCCTTGTCCTTCCTGCAAAGGACTTCAAAATTGAATATTTGTTTCAAATCTGTGCCAAAGTTGGAGCAATCTTCAACCCTGTTTTTTGGGCGATAAGGTTTGCTAAGGTAAGGGACAGTCGCGCAATTTTCAACTCTATTTATTGTGTAATAAAGTTCAAAATGAATTTTCATGTAAGATAAGGGACAATCGCGCAAGCAAGTGCTCGTCATAATAAATGTTTACGCAACGAAATTGTATTCAAATTGGTCTCGGTGTCTGTTAAAAGTACTGTTTTGTTATTTAAAGAAGGTATTAATATTTAAGGCATACTAGTGTTTATTTCCCCATTATCATAGGGAGCCTATTAGCAGAGTAGACAGAATTATACTATTAGTAGAGCAAAATATGTAATTGAAATGTAAAATAATTTCCATTGCGGTATTCGTTCGTAAAGAATCGTAGATTTTTAGAAGTTATTGGTTACTTTCATCTGACTATATATTATTTTATAAAATAAGGAGGGAAATAAGAAAACGGGTCACCTGATGGAAAGCAACCACCGTCGCCCATCGATTCTCGCAACATTAGAAGAGCTGCAGATGCGTTATCGGCCTTATACGCAATTAATATAAGATTCATACTCGGACAGTCAAATTTTTAAAAACAATAATTGGCACGGTAAAATAAGTTTTAATTTAATCGGTAGCATTAACATGCAGTTTTAATAGCAGTGTGCTAACTTTGTTAAAATAACAATAATATCTAATTGGCTATTTTCATGTCTGCCCGCCGATTCTCATACAGACATACAGAGATGTCGTTTATTCGCCGCCATATTGTAAAATGTTATGTTACTATTATTTTATTGGCAGCTACTTCACATCCAACGAAAATGTCACCAAAGCACCGAAATATATTGGTCTACTGGATGACGCCTGCAACTCCGTTGCGCCAAAATTCGTTTATCACGCGGGAACCGTACGTTTTTCGGAAATAACAAGTATCCTTTGTTGTTTCCCGGAACTCCAAATATCTCCGTACCAAATTTCAGCAAAATCGGTTCAGCGGGTTTGATGTGAAGAGGTAACAGACAGACAGACGAACAAACATACTCACTTTCGCATTATAAATGTATATTAAGTAATAATATGGATTATATTCCTAGCAATCTGTGAAGAAAGCTTCGAACAAACCTACGCGTCAGTGACGCGGAACGCGATACGGGAGCGTCTGCAACGCGAAACTGGACGTGCACACCTGCGCGACTAGGGACTGCGGTGCGAACCGTCAAACTTCATTTGTTAATGAAACAGTCACTGAAGACGCTTGACTTTATCTGGTGTACATGCTAAATTGTTGTGGTAATGACATCCTCACAAGTCACACTTAACATCAGTGTCGGACGGGTTGGACAGATGGACATGGGGGTTGCGAGGTGCTAAGCTTGCTTTTTATTTTTAAGGTGCAGAAGAATAATAAACACGTGAACAATGGTCAAGTCATGGTCATGTCGAATTAATTTAATATCATGACACAAGGTATCAAAACGTAAACATGCAAAAAAATATTATCAAATAAAGGTTGTACAAAATAATATAAAAAAGGGTTTAAAAAAGAAGTCTAGTTATGTACACTATAACAACTTTCTCGCGTTGCGGTCGCGTAGGTGTGCACAGGGCCATAAGCTTACATGGGCAGCGTCCGCCGCGCGGTGGACGCTCCCGCTTCGCAGTCGCTTTGGTCGCGTAGGCTTGGCCTATTAAGCCTAAGTATAATATTAATCTCTATTAATATTGCGTGATTAAGTATGCTAATTATAAAACGGATTAATACCGGTAAAATTAAATATGTTTACTTGAATATATAACAAAATCCGTTTAAAGCTCAGAATTATAATTAAACTACACTTAAGCTTTGAAAATTAACGAAATAATTGAAATTAATAATTCAGAATCGACCAATACTGGAAACTCATAAATGTATTCAGCAGATAGTTAATGAATATACCTTAATATGTGGAAACTAATAGAATAATAGTTTAGTATTTAAAGGTGGCTTTCCGATCCCTTCCACAAGCGACCATGACGAAAAAAGTATGGCACCGGAGTGCCGCGGTAAAGCTATTGCAGTTAGCAACTATTCTACACGGATACGTTTAGTCGCACGCACACCAACACCATGCTAAAGTCTACCGAACTGAAACGAGAGACGAGTGTTTCATTTTCGTTACGGAATTTCCTGACACGCTCGAAGCCCGCGATAAAAGCTATGCAAGAGGCAAGAGCAAGATGCCACTTTATGACATGTCTATATATTTATTTATTTATTACGGTACAGTTACAGACCACAGACTAACAACATACAGTAAAATAACATTAACAACACACGGCATTTAGACTGAGGTCTAATTACGACTACACCAGCATTGAAGGTAACAATATTAGTATAAGATTTACTTAGAGAAATACAGGGAAAACACAAAACAAAATAGAACTAAAAACTATAACTACATAAACTCGCCACAATAATAACAAAGTATAAAATAAATAGAAAATATATCGTAAAGTAGGTAATACAATTCTAATGACTTAAAAACTCAAACTAAAAGTAAACTCTGTTAAAGGCCATCAACACGTCATATTGTTAAAAATTTAGCGTTTAGGGTCCTTGGCTAGATCACGATTAAATGCAATCAGATTACAATTGAAAATATCTTTATCATGGCATATTTTATTATACGTATTACAAATTCTATGCAAAGGATTATTTTTGGACACATTATTATATGTTAGTGATACACTAAATAGCTGTTGAATACGTACGGATCGAGTAGGGATCTTAACTGACAACTGCTCTAAAAGAACATCGTTGCGCTAAAATTCGTTTATTTTTTTGTTTAGCTTAGGTTTCGCCCAGAAAACGTACATTTTTCCGGGATTAAAAAGCACCATATTATGTCTTTTCTCAAGTACTCGTATCTCCATATGAAGAGGTAACAGACAAACAGACACACAGTCAGACACACTTTCCTATTTATAATATTATCGATGGCCCCAACGAATAAACGTGCAAGAGCTCTTACCCAAAAAAAAAAAATATTTTATTTTTCGTTTGCATTGCCTTACACCATTTACACCTATGTAAATTTTTTGTTTTTTTTTTTTTGACTTAAAATAACGATTTTAGAGCAATATAGACCTTTATTGTACGGAAAAAATAATAACATATATCACATTAATAATAAAACATGCGCTTATTGCAGATTATTTTGTTTATTTGAGTTCACCAGAATAAACGTGTTAAGACAATCTGGCGCACGTGTCTATCCTTTCCTTTGGGTTATAACTCTTGCACGATTATCCGTGTAAAAATGCAAGCGACTTCTATGAGTAATGCCTCATTGCAGATGACGAAACTTTGAATTTAATAATCACAGCTATTCTATTATCTTTTACTAATTTCTCTTGTCTTCTCTGTTTTCTTAAAGGTTATTCGAATAGCTATTGTAAAGTTTATCAGAAGATCTGCTGGTGAGTTGCCGGTCTTTTTAAGAGGGAATACGCTCTCTTCTTGAAGGTTTGCAGGTCGTATAGGTCCGGAAATACTGCTGACTGCTGAAGACTGCCATTTATCAAAGTTATGAGGATGGTATATTTTTCACGTGGAACGATGGCGAAAAGTTGCAGGAGGTAGAGAGATGTCCAAACAATTCCTCAGAGCACTCCCCGTGATACAACCGACTGGGGATGCAGAGTGAATCTATTTACATCTCGGCGTAATTCCAAGGGGTTCAGCCTGTTTGAAACATTATGGCAGTCAACAATGCGAGCGGCCCTTCGTTGGATACGATACAAAGGGATTAGTTAGTATTTTGGGGTCCCTGCCCAGAGATTATAACAATATTTCATTTGAGGCCAAACCTGCATCTTGTAGAGTTGCAGTCATAGGTCCAGACTGAAACACTGTCTCGCCTGTTAAGAACACCAAGATTTTTCGAGGCTATCTTGGCTTTACCCTCTAGATGACATCGGAACTGGACTTCGCTCGATATGTTTACTCCAGGTATTTCAATGCTAGGAGGGCATTGTTAAAGAGGTGCCCTGAAAATCATGATATACGACCATTGGTGACTTTTTAGTTGTGAAGGGGCAGAATTAGCTGGGTTAAATTGGACTAAGTGTCGTCTACCCCGTTCAGGGACTTTCTCCTGTGAATTCTCTATTTGAGACATAAGTTCGTTTCGACTGTCAATGACATTTAACCGAGAAATATGGTGGGAGCCGGTAGATAGGGCATCACCTGTACTATCATCTGCATAACAATAAATGTCGTTGGTCTGTAGCATGTCATTGATCTGCCAAAAAACTTGTGACCTATTTGCGTAAATTCTCGGGAAGCCCATATTATTATGATGGAAGCTTTGATAGCAGCGCTTTAAGCCAAACCCGATCAAAGGCCTTCACAATATCCAAACTAACAGCCAATGCCTCTCCTCTCCATACAATCACCTGAGCCTAACGATGAGTTTGGTACGCCAAGAGATAACCAGCCAAGCGACCCTTTCGGAACCCGTACTGTTTGTCGCGTTTATCGCTTAGTAATGTCTGGCCGCCCAAGAATTGAAAGAGCTGATAATGAATTCCATTATCTTCGAGAAGAAGGAGGTTTTAGCAATCGGTTTTTAGTTGAAAGAATTTGAGCAGTCACCTTTTTTGGGGATCGGGTACACTAAGGCTGTCATCTAAGAAGCTGGGATAATGCCAAAAGGGTAGGAGAACCGAAATCGACGCGTTAAGACCGGAGCCAACTCTAAAGAACACTTTTTCAACACAATAGGAGAGTTTCCGTCAGGCCTACTCGACTTTTGGATATCAAGGGCACGCGGGGCTATTCACTTTGGGCGCTGATGTAACCTAATATCCGACATGATGTATTGTGGTATGGTCGGCGGTTTTTATCTCAAGGTCATCAAGGGTCGAGTTTGACGCAAAGAGCTTACATAGAAGATCGTCTTTGTATTTTGCGTCGTGGGCTAACGATCCATTTGCTACTTGTAGGGATGGTAGGATGGCTTTCAGAAATATCCTTCAATAGCTTAGGCCAGGGACCAGAATTCACGAGTTCCCAAAGGAAGGCACTCGAGTATCTCACCAATACTATTGACGTGCTGTTTACTTTGCCCGAGTGATCTCTCTCTTTAAGGATCTATAGGCAAGGTTGTACTCCATTTTATATTGACCTCCCTCACGCCTATGCGTGGATACATACATATGTATGTATCCACGCATAGGCGTGAGGGAGGTCAATATTTATCAACAACAACAATAGGTCAACAATATTTTTTCACTGAACCGTCAACAAGAAAATGTTAGATAACTAGACGTTCCACGCGGCCTCGACCACATAAATGATAAATTTTACGGAAACCGTACATTTTCTCGCAAAAATTCGCCTATGTCCTTTTACGTCATGGTCTACTCTACATTCGTGCCAAATAACTTAAAAATTCATCCAGCAGTTCGCGAGATAATGTTAATAAATGAAAATTTAAGTAATTTTCCCGGTTTTTCCACATTTTCCTAGGTTTCTTCGCTTTTATTAGTCTTAGAGTGATAATTTATAGTCTGTAGCCTTCCTCAATAAATGAGCCATCTAACAATGAAATAATTTTTCAAATCGGACCAGTAGTTCCTGAGATTAGCGCTTTCAAACAAACAATCTCTTCCACTTCATAATATTAGTATAGATTTATATTTTATACCAAGCACTTATAAGGTCGTATTACATAAATAATAAGTCGATCTTCTTAACACAAATTTACGGGCTTTTATATTAACAAACATGTAAAAGCAACAAAATATACAGGAATAAGCGTGTAAATGACCAGAGCATGGATCAGGGGAAAAAAATATACGTGGAATAACCATGCAACATTTCACTGCACTTGTTAAAACTTCATTTATGACACGAATAAACGTGCATTGATACAATAGTGTTAACGAGTCACATATTAGTCACTAGAATAATAATTTAATATGGTTTTTCTTAAATGTGTGGTAAACGGTTAATATTTGATTTTTAATAAATATATGAGCTGAAAGATATTTTTTTTACCTTTAATTTGATTAAGTATACATTATATTTGTCTATTTATTATGTAGTCAAAGTTATGTGGTTCCAAACGTTTTTTTGTCTTCCTGAAAAGTTGTCTTTTTTCGATTGCACATTTATTCGTTGGGGCCACCGATATCATTTATTTCTCTTATCTAAATATACCCATTTAGGTTGCTCCAGATATACGAAACCTAGGTCATAAATAATTAAAGTCATAAAATATATTATGACTAACATGAAGAAATGGACGACACTGAATATTGAAACAGCTAAATACTATTCTGGGCTTAGGTAAAGAAAAACTCTTGGCGTAGTTATTTATTTTCTCTGAGAAACTTTTTCGATAACCTTCTACGAGATTCGCGTATTTTAGAAGGATTAATATTAAAATGTGGTTTTATAGACCTTGTTTTCTCTATTAATATTGTAATTTTATCCGACTGCGTCGGGAGGGTTTGATTTTAAAGTCGTGTTTTGTTCTAAAGCCATTATCTATGCTAATATTATAATGCCTGTCTGTTACCTCTTCAAGCACAAACCGCTAAACCGATTTTGATGAAATTTGGTATGGAGATACTTTTGAGTCCCGGGACAGGACATAGGATACTTTTTATTTTGTAAAAATGTATGGTTCCCGCGCGATAAACGAATTTTGGCGCAACGGAGTTGCGGGCGTCATCTAACATTATAATAATTTATTTTTACTTTGTGTACGTAAATTTTTTAATCAAAGTCGTTAACAAAGTCAGTAAATTAATAAAAAAGAAAAAAAAGACTAAAATAAAATGATCTAGGTAATTTTATCTTCACAAATATAGAAATAAAGTTGTGTTATTGAAATAATTATGAAACGTAAATTTGTACGTTGTGGACGAAAATATTTAATGTCAGTTCCCATTGTGTTTTACAACGTTTCGTTATAATGACTAAATAAACCGAAAACAGAATATAAATATTACATACATTCACCTGTTAATGATATACTTGGGAACATTAAAGTAAATGGAAATAAATAATAATCGGTATATTGTATCCCTAAGTGGAATAAGTTTCTAATTTCAAACAATTAAAAACATTCAAAAGAAAAGTTACTTATTTAATTTATTTTTGTAACATGGAATTCCTACTAGTTTGTGCAATTAAAAACTGGCAATACAATAACATAATTTTAACGGTTCCGTGCCCAAAGGGTAAAAACGGGATCCTATTACTAAGATTTCGATGTCTGTCTTTCCGTCTTTCTGTCCGTCCGTTTATCCGTCTGTCTATCTCCAGGCTGTATTTCAAGAACCGCTATAGCTAGATTATTGAAATTTTCACAGATTGTGTGTATCTGTTGCCGCTATAACAGCAAATTCTCTCCCAAACAACAAACGTAATTTTTTGCTATTTTTTGCTTGATATCAATAATGGTTATAGGTAGGCACCTGAAATGTTGAAAAAATGCTCAGTTGTATTTATACTTTAATAATTAATGGTAAAATTTAAATTAAATAAATAATTAAGGGGGCTCCCATACAAAAAAAAAACACATTCTCTACCTATTTTTGCTCTATAATGGTACTCTTCGTGCGCGAGTCCAACTCACACTTGGCTGATTTTTAGCATTACCAATAAACTGCAGATCATTTACTTTGTCAAGCAATTGGTTCCATTTAAAAGTGAAATGTCTAGGTTAGTACGACATGAGTACGACTGATAAAAAAAGTTAACTAAAATCTTTCAATGAGACAACCATGTAATCTTTATTTGCCTCCGTGGTCTAGTGGTATAGAGCGCGGCTCTTGACTCGGAGGTCGTGGGTTCGATTCCCGCGTTGGAAACATGTTATTTCCAAGTTTGGTTAGGACAATGCAGGCTGATCACCTGATTGTCTGACAAGTAAGATGATCCATGCGTCGGATGGGCATGTAAAAAGTCGGTCCTACGCCTGATCTCTCGCCAGTCGTGTCGGTCGTTCGTCAAACTGGGTTATGAGAGTAAAGGAATAGAGAGTGCTCTTGTGTACTGCGCACACACTTGGGCACTATAGAATTACTCCTGCGTAACTGGCCTGGTTTCAATGAAACCGGCCACCGTCACCGAAACCGGTGTGGGAGCTATTATAATCTTGATTTATATTATGTACGTTAGGTGAGTTTATACTACCAAAGTCTACTTGTCGTGCTGTCATGTTCTATTTTCGTTGAAAATTGAATTAATATTTATTCTGTATTCTTTAATATATGTAGTATGATATGCATTTGTAGTTTTTAAACCAACTTTTATTACTAGAATAGCATATTTCATTATGATTTTCTATTTAAAAAAAAAAAACTAATAGACCGTATTATAAAAAGGCGGAAATACTTTTAAAGCGTGTTTCGAATAACAAGAAAGCTACAGACCAAGAAAATGTCATATTTATTATAATTTTTAAGCTTTTCAGATGACCTTTTACTCTGATTTATTATTATTAGCCTAACATTAGGATTCTGGTCAAAATTTT
Source organism: Aricia agestis (assembly GCF_905147365.1). Taxonomy (NCBI): domain Eukaryota; kingdom Metazoa; phylum Arthropoda; class Insecta; order Lepidoptera; family Lycaenidae; genus Aricia; species Aricia agestis. Next base: position 733,142 of record NC_056421.1, on the reverse strand, counting down.
TAAAGTAAGAAATAAAAACCAGAAATAAAGAAACCATGTCAACTTTCCGGGTCAAAATATTACTATTCAAAGCAAAAACATGAATAAAATTGAATATTAACCCTCAAGATAAGACAGAAGTATTTTTTTTTAAAACGCCCCGCGCTCTCCTTAATATTGTGGTTCAAATTGCTGTCTGATTAATAGCTATCATAACTTTCTTCTTCCCACACAGAAATTGTAATATATTACACAAATGTACTGTATATGTAACAGAACTTATAATATAATAATATTATAACAATGAACTTTATTGTACATCCCTAAAATATTCTGTTAAGGTATTTTTTTTACGCCGTACTTTTTAATTGCCCGGTTGCCAGTAGCAGTTGCAAGAAACAGAAACATTTAAGAAATAGTTTATGTGTTAATTTATATTAGTATATGCATTAAAAGATAAAAGCACGAAAAATAAAATCCTAAGGAATCCTTAAATTTTGTGTCACTAAAATTAGCCTATACAATATACATGTTCTTTATCGTTGGTTGCTCGATATTAAGTGTTACATTAAAATCGATTTGTTATTTGCAGAGCTTTTGAATTGCAAACATGTATTTTTCTTTTTATTAATAATTATTATAATAATGATGTAGTAGAAGGCATTAGTAACTCTTTATATTAAAGTTTACTCACAGCGAAGACACGATGGTATTATAATAATAATTATTAATTATTATTATAATATTATTATCTTAAATTAAAAAAATATTCCCTATATCTCTTCTATGAACCATAAAAATATATTTTCCGAGCTTTTGCCCGCGGCTTCGCTCGCGTTAAGAAGTATTATTATATACTTACAAACTTTCATGCCCTATTTTAACCCCTTGGAGGTAGAATTGATCAAAATCCTTTCTTAGCGGATGCCTACGTCATAACATCTACCTGCGTGCCAAATTTCAGCCCGATCGGTCCAGTGGTTTGGGCTGTGCGTTTATAGATCACCATGTCAGTCAGTCACCTTTGAGTTTTAAATAGATAGATTTAAGATAACAATGAGAGAGTGTGGCTTTAATAAGTCAAGTGACAAGTTCTAAAATCTTGTTCCAGCAACCCTTTTCTTCAATTCTTTATCATTTATCCTCAACCTTTCAAGGACATAAGCCAAAGTCTAATTTACCTCAAAGTTCGCGTCAGTAACGTTTGTCAAAAGGAGTATTTACGTGTATAGATCTTTTCACCGTTTATGTATTATACATTAGAGGTACGAGGCTTTTATTATATACTAGCGATCCTCCCGGCTTCGCAGAGTAATCTCTAAAACGATTTGTATTTTTGCTGTATATTAATTGTTATTAATACATATGTACGGAATTTCTTTTGATTTAATATGTGGAGTGAATATTTAAAAAACATTATCAGAATCCGTCGATTACTTTTTAACAGCCTTCCAAAAAAAGGATGTTCTGTTTTCGGCTCTCAATATATTTTTAAATATTATGTAAGCATATTATAGCCAGCGGGAACCAACATTCTATTTTATGTAGTGAATACGTTTGCGTAGCAATATTTGAGAGTGATCTCGAGCTTGAGACGCGAAATGTCAAGACGCCGGTGAGCTGACATTTATTACTATTTGTCATGGGCGTGTCATCTCAACAATTAATAAAATTACTTCTTTATTATTATTATTATACATTATATATTTTTTAATTAATAAGCACGTGAATTCTCCAAAGATTTGAAATTAAAAATAATTTCCGCAGAAGTAATAATATTTAAGTGCCTTCGGATTTTTTTACCATCAAAAAGTTAGTTAAAATAAACTCCACCTTAGCTCTTAGTCTGACTCCTACTAAAGCTCTCACTTACCATCATAATCCATGTTTCAGTCACACACAACACACGAAAACACGTGTCATCCAACACCCGGTCTGACGTCCGCCACGTCGGATACACAAGCCACTACTAACCACATGCCACAACTTGGAGCGCACGCGTACTAAGTGTTTATACTTTACAATTTAATTACATTTCATTAATGGTTGAAGAGCTCTGAACGGAGGAATTGATTGAAAGTTGATGTAATAAGATACGTGTGTAAGATAAACGGTTTCTTCAATTTTCAAAAGATAGACTTTAGGTGATATCTTTTTGGTAAAAGATTGCCACGAGTTTCTTGCGACGGTTTCGCCGGGCTAGTTACTGAACCGGTGGTAGGCATTTTTGTAGATTTGACATTTAATGTTGAATTGATTATTATAATTTTGCTTTATATATTTTTTTTATGATATAAAGGGGCAAATGAGCAAACTGGTGGAAAGCAACTTCCGTCGCCCATAGACACTCGCAGCATCAGAAGAGCTGCAGGTGCGTTGCCGGCCTTTTAAAATGGAATAGGGTAATAAGGGAGGGTAGGGAAGGGAATAGGGGAGGGTAGGGGAGGAAATAGGGGAGGGTAGGGAAGGGAAAAGGGTAGGGGCTTGGGCCTCCGGTAAACTCACTCACTCGGCGAAACACAGCGCAAGCGCTGTTTCACGCCAGTTTTCTGTGGGCCGTGGTATTTCTCCGGTCGAGCCAGCCCATTCGTGCCAAAGCATGGCTCTTCCACGCCGCAAATATTGAATTTTATAAATATTGAATTTGAATTGATGCAAAACATCATTTTCTAGCAACCGTAAGCTAAGTATTTTGAGGATTAAAAGAAACGAAAATAAAAATAGGCAACTGCATAAGCGTTCAATTCAAATTCAAATATTTTATTTGCCAGAAGATGGTACAAAAAGATGTTATTTTATACTATATGGTGCCCGCAACTCCGTTGCGCCAAAAGTTTATAGCACGAGACGCATATTTGTCCGGGATGAAAAGTATAATAATATTATCTTTCCCGGGGCCCAAAGTATATTCGTACCAAGTTTTAGCAAAATCAGTTCAGCGGTTAAGGCGTGATGAGGTAACAGACAGACACACTTTCGAATTTATAATATTAGTATGGATTTATAACTATTTATCCAGATTAAAGTACTATTTACAAGATTCCCTTTTCCGCTATATCATGAGCAATCCTTTTTTCTTATTTATCTTTTCCCAAGAATACATTTGTCATAGCATCAACAAGGCCACTGCTCAAGACAATATTCCGAACAAAAGCCACCGACGCGGAGCCAATGTTGTGTCAGGAGGAAAAATTAACTAAGTAACAAACAAGTATAAAATATTGTATCTTAGTAGGAATATTATGTCTAGGGTTAATGACTGCCCTTGATATAGGTAATTTAGTCGCTTCATTGGTGTACAAAAATTTCAAACAATATTAATTATCACCATCATCCTCTTGCCATTCATTGGTGCAAGTTATAGGCCTCCCACAAACGCCAAACATCCCAATCTCGGGCAACAACCATCCATCCGCTGCTGCCTGCCACTTTCTCCAAATCTTCGGTCCGTCCAGCTGCAGGATGTCCTACGTAGTACGCTACGTCTGGCCTCTAATTTATTAATCTTCAAGTGTAAACAATTTTTGTAGGTATGTTAAAAAGCTTGAGTGTAACATTCAGCAATGGAGGGCAGAAGGATGATAATGAGGATGATACGAAAATTGTAGCCCTTTTTACTACCATTGCGACGTTGCATAATAATATTTATTTTTTATTTATCAGAAATATAATCATTTAATTACCTTAATATTATAAAATACTAGCTGTTGCCCGCGACTTCGTCCGCGTCAACATAGTACAAAGATGGATAGTCCGCTAGCAAAAATGAAAAAAGTAAAATATAACCTCCTCCTTTTTGGAAATCAGTTAAAAAGTAGCCTATGTTACACCTTACTACATCAGCTATCTACCAAAAAAAGTCCCGGCAAAATAGCTCCAGCCGTTTCAGAGATTAGCCGGAACAAACAGACAGACAGACATACAGACAAAAATTGTAAAAAATGTTGTTTTGGTGCATGTTACGTATATAGATTCATATGCATGTAGTAAAAAACGATTCCTTCAATATTACAAACAGACACACCAATTTTATTTATATGTATAGATGTATAGATAAGAACTATAGTGCTTACATCACTTGTAGACGTGCACAACATTTTAGATCAATTTTCATAGAAAATAATTTAGTAATATAGATCGTCGTTTCAGACGCTACAATGAACCAAACTATGAAAACCAAAAAACCTTACACATTCGTTGATGAGCTGCGACTAAAACTTTTCACCCCCTTTTTCCCGGGGGGTGAAATTAATCAAACAATTGAAATTCTCGCCCCGTCGCAATAGGGCACATAATCTACGGGCTCCGAACTTTAGTTTAATTAATTTAAGCGCAAAGAAGTTACCCTCTGTTTACTGTTTACCGGGCTAACAGTGAATTAGACGTTGTTGCACGCTACTTGCTACGGTAGTTAAACCGTTTTTCCATTCGATTCTTTTAAAAAAATAAACGTTAATTCCCTTGTTTGTCTGTCAATATTTTTTTTTGTTAAGTAAAAAAAAACATACGAATAGGTTTTACCTTTTTATTAAATCTTTCATTTCATAAGAATAATATAGGTACTCTGTTTCGATTCATTTTGATCTAAATATTAAACAAAACTATAAATTTATAACTATAATGCAATCACTTGATAACATCGCATATTTTATATTATGGAATTTTTCAATTTTCTATTGAAATCAAAAAGATTTTAAACAAATACATAATTATTATTTTAAACATAAGTAATAAAATAGCACATTAGCTTTTAAGATACTTCGAGCCCACTTTGATTCAAACAAAACTTAAAAGAAAAAAAAACAATTGAACTGAGAACAAAACACCAAATTCTATACCTTAGATTATTATATCGAAGATCATAAGGATGTTGCAAGTATCATGTAACTAAACTCAAGTTGAAATTGATCCGTTATAAACTGCACTAAACTAATAAAGTTCAACTTAAACCGTTAAGCGTTAATGAAATAACTTTTATCCTACTCCTTTAACAATTAGTGCGGTTTTTCACAAGTTTTCCAAGATGGCGACTGCGGAACCTCCTTCGAAGTGAAGACGTAAACATTTAAAATTTGTATAGTTTTGGAAAAAAATTAAGGCATAAGTGCATGAAACGGGTAACTTATAATTTGATAACTGACATTTTTTGGCATAAATGGAGGCTTTGGGACCAGGAAAATTATTTGAAATCAAAAAATGTGGATTCTATGTATAGCTAGATACCTATGAGGTAGATGACGAAGCAGATAAGTTATAAGGTTTGTTCAAATTATAAGGAAAATAATAAGTAATTGTTCTTATATTATAAAGTTTTCTATTCAATTCATCCATTCGGTCTTGAAATGTGCAATACCAGGTACCATCAGAATGCTTAGTCAAAATGCATTTGCCTGTTCTGATAGCGAAGTTACATGTCAAAAATATATGGGATTTGACATATCGCATTGCTAGGTATCATGGCGCTTCCGATGCTCTACGTCAAATCCCCGTACATGTAATGTAATTTCGGTATCGAAACTAACGAAATTATTTTGACTCACATCTATACTTCCAAAGTAATATGTCTGTCACTTCTTTACGTTTAAATTAAGTAAATAAGTAACCGATGATATTCAATGAAATTCGTCATTGAAATACTTTGAGTCTCGGATATGGACAAAATAAACTTTTCATCTCTGAAGAATAAACGGTTCCCGCTTGATAAAGTGCGGGATTATCCGGTACTACATAATCACACAATGCTTCTTACCCCAACATTGCGAGTACCATACATGCAAATCTACTTACGGTGTAACACGCTGCACGCACAAATGTATAGATGTGGTAGCATGTTGGAATGTCCAATATTCATGTGTTTAAACTCTTTTTTTGTGTATATAAAATCTAATATCTGTAATGTATATAACATCTATAATGTATCTATGTAATCTAAAATGTAATATCACATAGATGTAGACAAATGGAGAGATGGGTCATGGTATACAAAAATCTCAAAAAGTATTCAATAGATATCCATAGCACGGGACCAGACTGACGTGAAATCTTACGTACCAAATGTTTTAGGTGAAACGTTCATTGATATAATTATATTATTATTATTACGTGTGTGTACATCATTCCTTGCTCAAGGGCAATTAAATCCTGGACCTTTGGAAGGTGTGGTGAGGCAGAAACCAACACGTAGAGGCCCCGTAACACAGTTTTAATCTAAATGTTATGTGACACTAGCCGGCGGCTCTCCCTGACCGCACTATGAGAGGACGACCAAGGAAAGCCAGCGGCCAGTGGTAGGCTATTGCAGAAAATGGATAAGAGCAATGATACTAGGGGGACTGGGTAACTGGGACTATAGAAGGATTATGGCATAGAACGTCATTATTATCCTATTAAAAAGTTGGCAGTCATGCAGTTATTAGTAGGTAAGCTATGACTGACACTTGTCAGTCATGGCTTACCTCGTGGAGTCCTGTACCTTTAAATGGTCGTAAAGCATATTTTGTGTGCTAAACAAACCTTCTTTTTATTGAATTACACATACAGTCTTATTTATGATCTACAGGACATAACATTCGTAACTCAATACGTCATTTTTTAATGGAATGATACACAAAATATGCGTCCAAATAGTTCTCTACATAATTAGTGTCGCTCTATTTATATTATTTGACGTGTGGTGTTATGTGGTGGAGGCGCAATGGCCCTCGTTAGCGCGAGTGTCGTCACATCGTTACACCTATAATGCAGTCGCGTCAGCCTCGTCACAGAGTAGCCGCGCGTAGAGTGTTTAAATTTTTAATGCTATTCTACGAATAATAAAAACTATGGAAAAGTAACTCCGTCAAAAAACATGCTCCACAATAGTCGTCAAAAAAGTGTACACATTTAAATACATTTGCAATATTTGGGTGACCTTGAGCGGTACTAGGCTGACGTTACATGACAGATCAAAAGGAACCAAATTTAAAACGGTAATAGTATGGGAGTTACGGTTCCTTAGATTTTATTATTCGTAGGCTATAGTCGAATCGGTTAGACGAAACATAAATATTAATAAAAAACGGTTATACTCCTAGTTAAAGAGGTGTTAACGAAACAGCAAACAGACATACTAAATTTTTCCGCGTGTGAGTAAAAAGAGGGACTTAGTAAATAGTATTTCCTCTACATCGCGTCTGCGGTCAACACTCCTTCAACTTCAACTTATATTCAACTTATATAACATCAACTTATATTTTCGATCCGGTTACGTCTGTGACGCGAGTTTAACATTTACAACGCCCCTTCGCGCAATACATACTTCCATACTAATATTATTAATGCGAAAGTGTGTCTATCTGTCTGTCTGTTTTCCCGTCGGTCTGCCTATCTGTCTGTTACTTCTTCACGCCCAAACCGCTGCACCGATTTTGCTGAAATTTTGCATATCTATACTAATATTATAATTGGGAAGAGTTTGTTTGTTTGTTTGTTTGAACGCGCTAATCTCAGGAACTACTGGTCCGATTTGAAAAATTCTTTTACTGTTGGATAGCCCATTTATTGAAGGAAGGCTATAGGCTATATTTTATCACGCTAAGTATAATAGGAGCGAAGAAATAGAGGAAAATTTGGAAAAAACGGGGGAAAATTATCTGAAAGGGCTTATTTGAACGCGCTAATCTCAGGAATTACTGGTCCGATTTGAAAAATTCTTTCAGTGTTAGAAATCTCATTGATCGAAAAAGGTTATAAGCTATATTTTATTACGCTAAGACTATTAAGAGCGAAGAAATAGAGGAAAATGTGGAAAAACGGGGGAAATTATATGAAAGGGCCCATTTGAACGCGCTTATCTCAGGAACTGCTTATCCGATTTGAAAAATTCTTTCAATGTTAGATAGCCCATTCATGGAGGTAGGCTATATTTTATCACGCTAAGACTTATAGGAGCGGAGAAATAGATGAAAATGTGGAAAAAAACGGGGGAAATTATATGGACTTGCTTATTATATTATGAACTACTGGAGCAATTTTTATGTTATTTGGCAAACATGAAGAATAGACCACGTGAAGGGACATAGGCTATTTTTTGCTGCAAAATGTACGGTTGCGTGAAATTCCTAAATTACGCAAGCGAAGCCGCGCGGAACATCTATATATAATAAAATCGTAGGAAAGTCAATTCTGTATATTGAATATTTTTGTACAATAAATAATACTTTGGATGTTAACTACTATGGTAATGCGGACGAAGTCGCGGGCAACATCTAGTATTATATACTTTCAGTCCCGGGAAAGGACTTTTTATCCCGATAAAATGTACGGTTCCCGTGTGATAATTAAATTTAGGCGCAACAGAGTTGCGGGCATCATCTAGTAATTACTCAATCTCTAAATAAAAAAAATTAACAATTATTAAAGCACAAAAAAGTAAAAGACAATGATAATCGCCATCAGTACCTATCAGTATAGGTACTGACAAATCTCTATGTCACATCTGTCGCGCGTTAAGTGTTAAGACCAACAATAATAATTAAAGTGTGCTATTATTAAACTAGTACATATTATTATCGAACATAACATGAAGCAAATACATTCACACACATCAATTAATAACTGTAAGTACTCAAGTTCGCGCTGTTATCGGGCAGTTGTGACGTATCGGAACCGGGGCGACGTCACTCGGGGGTGGAAACTTGATTTACTAGTTACAGTTTGTTACATGTTCTATAATTAGAATGTCTTCGTGGATATCGTAGTATTTCTGATAGCAGTCACAGCCCTAGAACATTTTTTTTATTACTATCCAGCAAATTTTTTGTGAGTAGCTTCATTTTGATAAGACGAACAAAATTTTTATTTGCAAAAAATTTCGAAAGTGGTAGCTAACAGAGATAAAAAGGATTTCATACTTTGAATTGATTTTGAAATATGGACTGTTTTATTTGTAGGACAATGTCACTCGTATATTAAACCTACCAATATACAAAAAATTAGCTTGTTAGGGTTCCGTTTTAGGGTTCCGTAGTCAGTCAAGTTTTGTTGATTACAGGTTTTTATTTGTTCTAACAAAAATTTGTTCTAGGGCTCCCGTATTATGAAGAATATGCTGTCTGAAATATAGTGCCTTGGGAACAATAAACAGCATTAAATCATGCCCGCAATGCCGTTGCGCCAAAAATCGTTTATCGCGCGGGAACCGTACATTTAACCGCTCTATCTTAGTTTCTGAGATTGGCGTGATATATTTTTAAAAGGCCGACAACGCACCTGCAGCTCTTCTAATGTTGCGAGTGTCAATGAGCGATGGTAGTTGCTTTCCATCAGGAGACCCGTTTGCTCATTTGCTCCGTTATTTCATATAAAAAAGTACCGGTTTCAGTAGTAAATAACTTATAAACGTACTTTCACCGAAAAATTACGTAAAATTAAAATAGGGAAGGAGTGCAACGTAGCTGCTACAAACTGCTGTTGTCGTCTTCTACACAGTGTAACAAAACTAAGTAAAATTTAGTTTGTTATTATTTTTAGCAATATTCCGCGAAAACAACTTCCACCTTTAAGTAAATGAGTGAGTGTACGCATAGGCATGCGTACAGCACCTCCCTCCTCCCACACTGCCTCTTCACACGTCTTAACGAACGTTGTTCGTACTCGTAGAGTCCACTTCCTGAGGATGCTCCGGTGTTGGGGCGAAACGCGCGTCGAGGTTTTCAACCTGCATGGTGGTGAGGGGCCTTGCACGGATTTGCCAACATTATTGCTTGTGTGGTGGTGGTGTTTGCAAGTTCTTGCATGCGAGTGTACGCATAGGCAGTGTGGGAGGAGGGAGGTGCTGTTACACTCACTCATTTACTTAAAGGTGGAAGTTGTTTTTCGCGGAATATTGCTAAAAATAATAACAAACTAAATTTAAACTATGGATTTCCGCAAAGTAACGCCTGATTCCATTAACTATTTAAAACTAAGCGATAATACTTTAGGGCGGGGTTCCCATACTTATTTTGTGTATTGCCCTTTTTGAGAACAAAATATGTTTCAGCGCCCCCTTTGTTTCAATTTAAAATGCATCCAGATGACACAACGCCCCTATTTTTTTCTGGTATACCTATAGTTCATGGATGTTCCCTATTATTATGTCATTATGATACGTAGCGTCTCGTAGCACTTCGTAGCTCTACGAGCTCCGTAGCGGGCTACGGCGTAGCGGAGGTCTGACTTAATTAGGAGGCGAGATCAATACAATTACCGGTAATGGAGGTCACGGTCGTCATACTTCGCACAGAGTAGCTCTGTACAGACTACAGAGACAGTTATACTATTTTTTTATTTATTTTATTTAACTCTTTATTGTACATAAGAAACACACATAAACAATTGACATGGAAAGACGACATAAAGGAACTGCTTATTTCTAAAATAAATTATTATAATATTATTAATTGGAGTCTTAATGGCGAATTGCATCACGAAATTTCATGTAAATTAATGTCAAAATTTGTGTAAAATTCTGTGTCTTTGTTTTGATTATAGATTATACTAATTTCGTTGCAAAAACTTTAGGGTCAGTTTACATTGCAAATCGAAGCCAATAAATGAACCATTTAAAATTGGACTTTATCATTAAACTATACAATACATAATATTGAATCGATCTACTTGCCGCCCATGATGCTGGGCTGTTTGTTCTTATTTTAAATGTCTTATAAGAATAGTATCGCATCTTTTCGTTACGCAGTATAAAATAACCTACGACCTCTGTGGCTCAGTTGGTGAGCGAGTTGATAGCTCAAGCCGGGAGTCGCGGGTTCGAATCCCGCCGACGGAACACAAAGTTTTCAACGTTCCTGGGTATTGAATGTGTATTAACTACTTATTAAATATATGTATAATTTATAATAAAAATCTTAAATGTATTAAAGTATTAAATAGGTACGTTTCTGTTGTCTGGTACCCGTAACACAAGTCTTTCAGGTACTTAGCATGGGGCCAGACTGACGTGGTGTGAAACGTCCATAGAGTAAAAAAAAAAATATATATTAATATTTTCGTTACCTGTAACAAATCAAATTGTTAACTGCAGTCTAAACGGCCAATCGAAACACGACTTCATATAAAATATATAAATGTGTATAAAAATCTTTGCCCGTTGTTATTACTCAAAATTTTAATTAATTATTGTACATAATAAATCGCCAGTGTAGTAAGACCCTAAAGCCAAGTGCCAAGCGGTTGCGGCTATGTATGGTTATGTATGTGTGAGTAAATCGAGGGAAATGCAGTTACCGCGAGTGCAACATCTTTAGCGTCGCCCAGATATTATCTGTCGTACTTAGCAGCGTACAGACTAATGTGACACAGAGACTACATATTTTTAAATGAAAACTTTAGTCATTTTATGCGGTAAAAAAGCTTAAACTTGCGCCAGGCCACGTGACTTGCATAGAGGAGAAACTCCCGGAGTGTAATTAGTAATCCGTTGTTTTTATTTTCACAAAATAATATTAATGATAGAAATCATTTTCTATACTTCTATTAAAAAGGAGTAAGTATAGAAATCATGAATATTACAACAATTGTAATTGGTATTGGTTGGCATTCCATTTTTCAGAGAATTACTGACATTTTAAGTGGTTACACGATGTTATATCACCTTTGTCATCAGGTGATGTGTGTGCTCGTTTGCCTGAGATATTACTGCATTATCTATTGCAGACCAAAGTTTTTAGAATATCGTTTGTTGAGTCCAGTTGACTATTTCGCCGGTTCCACCCACGGCCCTGTGGCGCAACGGATAACGCGTCTGACTACGGATCAGAAGATTCCAGGTTCGAATCCTGGCAGGGTCGGGAAGCTTTTTAAATTTTTCATAATATCTTTTGTATATTGCTAAAATATTATTTATAGTGATTTTAAATTAACATTTTATTTTTATTTTACGTTAACGTTTATCTAACGTCACGTCGATTTTAGAAACACGATTGGCCACAATGTTATTTCGTTCTATACAAATAAAATATATTATTTATTTAGAAATCTGTACATCTTACTAAAACTCGAGAACAGCTAAACCGAAGAGGCTAATTTTAGTCTTGAAATGTTCGATGAAGTACAGGCCGTGTGATTCACCTAGTGAAAAATATTTTTTAGCCTATTCTAGACTAAAATGAAAAGCACAGAAATCTTATCACAATCGGTCCAGCTATTTTGCAGGAAATTCGCAACAAATACTGTGACAAGAGATTTTCATATAGATAATATAATTAAATTATCATTATTAACAACGAATAATAAAAACTAAGGAAACGTAACTCCCATACTATTACCGTTTTAAATTTAATTTCTTTTGAACTGTCATGAAGTAACGTCAGCCTGATACCGCTCATGGCTCAAGGCCACATAAATATTGCAAATGTATTGAAAATGTGTACCTAAGGTACACTTTTTGACAAATATTGTGGAACATATTTTTTGACGGAGTTACTTATTAGTTTTTATTATTCGTATATTATTAAACTTAATTTTATTTTGACACCAAACTCTCGCAAACACTACTCTGCACACATTCTCTATAATCATTACTCTGTATTCATGCTGGCCTATTATAGTTCACACTTGGTCTGAATGTGGTGGTAATTAAGATGTTCTCATACCTTAATTAGTGGCTTCCGAAGTACAGATACGGCGAATGAAGTTAGATTTAGGCTTAGAAATGACCTGGGATTTCTATGTATGTTATTCGGCAGTCTAGTCTTTTACTAAAATTAGAAGATGAAATATGAAAAGAATTTTGTTCAAGCTTAGACATTTGGTTTCTAAAGTAAGGTGGAGTTCACTCTTTTTAAGTTTTAACGAAGCGACACGACTATTTATTATTTAAATACTATGGTCACTACTTAGTGACCCTTGTCAATTTATATTGACTGAAGAGGAGACAAAATGCGACACAGCGATGCATAATAACAATACAAAATTGAAATATCTAACAATTTCATTATTTTGCTTCGTTGGATTGAGCCTCGTCTTGTTTCGTTTCCGTTATCACAAACGACACACATATACAGAAAGCTGTGCATGAGTTCTAACGCTTCTCATCATAAGAAAGTAAACGATAATAATTATTAATAATATGGTGTCAATATAGAGCCTCTAGTGGCGTGGCAAAAAGTACAAAAAACTAACTTACATCACTCACTACTGAGACAACACCGAGACTGTAGTGTTTAAAACCTCTTTTTAAAAACATTAACCTTATTTTTTCGTGAGGTAAGATTCGCTCATATTGTTTATGTGCGCGATAAAGTGAAGCCGTTATGGCCGTGTAGTGTAAGTTACGTTGTGAGAATTTAATAAAATGGCGGAAAACGGCAATTTTTCCTCCAATCTCAGTTAAGAAGTTTGTAGTTTACAACCCTGGGGTATTACGTACATAGAGACTAGTAAATAGATATTACGAGTATAACACGCAGAAGTGGAGATGGTGCCTTGTTTTAAAGAAGCTCTATGATAAGGTGACAAGTTAATTTTTGCGTGTTTTATTAAAAAAATCTCTGAGAGTATAATAACTGAAATAAAATAGAGGAGATTCCCCAGTATATTTTTTATAACATAAAAAAGAAATCAAATAAATATAAAAGCAATTCTAAATCATAATTAAACACATTAACAGCTAAGGTTCGGAATGACGAAGAAATTCGGCCTTGGACCTTTTGCAATTAAAATTTTTCAAATTCAAATTCAAATGTCTTTATTGCCAGAATGTTGTTGATATAAAGGTCTTATTCACTACTTATAGTTCTAACATTCTGCCATAACAATGGCGTGCAATTAAATTAATTATATAAGTAAAATTAATTAATACCCACATCATTATCTTACAAAGAATTTTATATATAATTTGTCAATTGAAGAAATATATTATAAGCTTCATATAAAATAAAATACATTTCAAATTGAATAACTATACAATAATAATAATTACATTACATAGAAAATATTTATGTCATAAGAGATTTTAATTAATTAATTTTATTACATCATACATTGAATTATTGGTCTATAATTGTCAAATTTAATTAATTTTAATAGATAATATATATGTTATACATTGCATTATTTTTCTTTAAATGTCATATATTCGTTTAATGTGTAAAAACAATTGTTTAATAGCCATTTAGTAATTTGTCTTTTAAAGTTACTTGCATTTAATGATTTAAAATTATCTGGTAATTTATTAAAAATATTAATGGCGTTAATGTACACATGTTTCCTATATACATCCATGTGGCACTGTGGCATGTACAGTTTATATTTGTATCTTGCTGTAGCACTTCTATTGTTGACATCAGCATTTTTTGGAAAGTAGTGCGAATGTTTCTTAACAAAAACACAAATAAAGAGCATTTAAAGTTCAGAAGAAGTGTGTAAGGGCAATCTGTGGAGCTTCCCCATTAGATAGTTGCAAACCAATTTTTCAGAAATTACAGATCCTCCCTTTGGTATGCTTGTATATAAGAGATATTTTCACTAATTTACCAATAAGTTGCTAGAGATTTTTATATATATGCGACTGAAAGAGTCAACTAGCGATAAGTCAATGAATGAAACAATTCAACCTGTCTTTTTAATTTCAAAATATACTTAGCAATAATTTTACAATAGAAATTATAATATCCGATACGTAATATCATCCAAGAGGAATATTTATGTGGGAACATACACCGTCATATTTAATACGGCAATTTTCACAGATATTTACTTAGAATGTAAGTTGGTTTAAAAGCAATATGAAACAACGTCGATGCCTTCAACTTACTTACATAATGCGTCCGCGCGAATTAGCTGTTCATCCGCGATACTCCGCGATCTCAAGTAATAGTATGTAATTAGCGTCATAACCACGCCGCGTTGTTAGATATTTCGATTACAATTGCTTGTAAATTGTAATGTAGTGGTGTATCTGAATCAGAATCATTTATTTCAGGAAATTGGTACATCCACGTAGCGGCCAAACCGCTCGTTCGCGCGGACGAGTACAAATCGAGCCTAAGGGTCAATTCAGACCGCAACGCGACGAGGCGAGGCGAGGCGCGGCGCGGCATAAATTTGTATGGATTTGACAGATTTCAATTGCGTGAGACGTCTTGCGAATCTGTCAAATCCATATACATTTAGAAATGCATCTACGCGTCGCGTTGCGGTTTGAATCAACCCTACGTCTTTCCCTTCCATTCTGCTGAGCGACCTTATAGTTTTGTGCTAAACCATAGCTGCACTGAAGACCACACACACACACTAATCCGTGGTATGTTCCGTTCCGTCAGTCAAAAACAAAACAAATCATTTAACAAAAATGTTTTGGCCGTTTTCCTGTTCTCCCTCACACGGCCAACACATTCCTATTTTAAACTTTATTGCCTTTTCATAAGGTTTCAAATTCTTTGTGTTCGTTTGTACAGTCGCGTACAAAGTGTCTATTTCATCAAAGCAGCGCGTTTTTAATTCGACATAATGAGCCATTCCCAGTCGGGCGGGAGGAAATTGGCCAAACAAAATGAACTTGAATTATTTTGATATTTTGCAAGATAAGTGCGTTTGTGTTTGTTTTATAAAAAATCATGTATTTTGGATAGAAAAAAAAACTGCAAATAATTTTGACTACATCATAGTTTGTTTTAGTAGGTGCAACGTAATTATAAGCAATTACTGTCCATTTGGTTAAATAGACGCGTGTGATGAAAAAAACTGTCACCAGCAGTATTTCCGGACATCAGTTTTTGGGACATATACGACCTGCAAATCTTAAAGAAAAGAGCGTATTCCCTCTTAAAAGGCCGGCAACGCACCTGCAGCTCTTCTGATGTTGCGAGTGTCCATGGACGACGGTAATTGCTTTCCATCAGGTGACCCGTTTGCTCGTTAGCACCCTTATTTCATAAAAAAAAAACGAAAAGTATGATAATTCAGCTGATGCAAATGATATTCGATTAAGATTATGTTAAGTACATAGTTTCCGAATGTATAACAAGTTTCTAAGCAAACTTAGGTAAGACGTTCAAAAGGTATTTGAAATTGTCACGCCTTGCTTAGTTTCGTTTTGTCTCGTTCCGACCCTAAGGTCCTTAAATAAATCTTATTTCTATAAATACGTTTATTTAAACACTTCTTATTTGTTGAGTGACACGGGCCGTGAAAGGCGCACATCCGCAGGGCTGGTGGTTCACAGCTGCGAAAATATACGCCATTCACAGAATATTAAGCTGTAAAGTGTAAATGAATGACTGCTACTATAATATACTCAAGGTATTGAAGAATTAATGTCTAGAGACACAATTAAAATTTTAAGAAAATATTTTGTTAATTTTGGTTATCCTAATTATCAGACCTAAACAAGGCATGACCACAACTATGAATTATTATTCTTTGGGTAAATATTTACATGCTAGAAAAATAAGTATTTATTTTAAAGGCTGGATCGCAATGAAAATAGACTCGTCGCAGCGGAGTATTTTTTACAAACATATATTTTTTGTCAATAAATTCAGAAGAGCCACATACACGTGACTTTAGAAAATTTTAATAAGTACCAAAACAATATCACGAAGCGCAGGTTTTTAAACTTTGATCGAGCTTGACGACACTGTTGAGTTACTCTATTATAAGTTACCTTTACTGTCTTGTCGTGGTGTGCTCTGACCCTTATGGTGACTGTATAATAATAGCTCCCACAGCGGTTTCGGTGACGGTGGCCGGTTTCATTGAAACCAGGCCAGCTACGCAGGAGTAATTCTATAGTGTCCAAGTGTGTGTGCAGTATACAAGAGCATTCTCTATTCCTTTACTCTCATAACCCAGTGGGACGGAAGACCGACACGACCGGCGAGAGATCAGGCGCAGGACGGACTTTTTACATGCCCATCCGACGCATGGATCATCTTACTTGTCAGGCAATCAGGTGATCAGCCTGTATTTATAATCAAACTTGGAAATAACATGTTTCCAACGCGGGAATCGAACCCACGACCTCCGAGTCAAGAGCCGCGCTCTATACCACTAGTCCACGGACTGTATAAACTCAGTAACGAGGGGAAAGTATTTAAGTGAACACCTTGGAGTTGCGAACTGTAACGACGGACAAACTTCCTAATGTTTGTCCTTTTTGTTTCCAATCAATACCTTAAGAAATATCTTTTGTTTCTGAGTACCAGCTGGTAAGTTGTTACTTTTTATTATGTTTTTCAATAATGAGGGTTTTTGATATAGCGTATGCCACCAGATGCCGCTTTGTAGCCTTAGCCGGCCCCTGGACGATCAATTGTATTGTGCAATATCATGCTTCAATTTTATTGAATGGTTTATTTGACAATAAGATTGACGGCGCTCGTTGTTCAACATCAACTCTAGACGGTCAATAATATTACGCAATATTATAATATTATATTGCGATATTGCGCAATAAAATTGCTCGTCTAGGGGCCCGCTTAGGGTCTATCGTGTCAACCCGCTATCAAATGTCACGATATAGCTGTGATGTGTCACGATATAGGTGTCATAATATGTATATTTGATACGAGAGACCCTACGGCTATACAGCTCCATCTAGTGGCGAATGAAATATTGTAAACCTTCATTACGTTAATCTAGAGCTACAGTGCCCATAACGCCTTGTCTCGATTATGGCAACGATTTTACGTGTGTGCAGTACACAAGAGCATTCTCTATTCCTTTACTCTCATAACCCAGTGGGACGGAAGACCGACACGACCGGCGAGAGATCAGGCGCAGGACGGACTTTTTACATGCCCATCCGACGCATGGATCATCTTACTTGTCAGACAATCAGGTGATCAGCCTGTATTTATAATCAAACTTGGAAATAACATGTTTCCAACGCGGAAATCGAACCCACGACCTCCGAGTCAAGAGCCGCGCTCTATACCACTAGTCCACGGACTGTATAAACTCAGTAACGAGGGGAAAGTATTTAAGTGAACACCTTGGAGTTGCGAACTGTAACGACGGACAAACTTCCTAATGTTTGTCCTTTTTGTTTCCAATCAATACCTTAAGAAATATCTTTTGTTTCTGAGTACCAGCTGGTAAGTTGTTACTTTTTATTATGTTTTTCAATAATGAGGGTTTTTGATATAGCGTATGCCACCAGATGCCGCTTTGTAGCCTTAGCCGGCCCCTGGACGATCAATTGTATTATGCAATATCATGCTTCAATTTTATTGAATGGTTTATTTGACAATTAGATTGACGGCGCTCGTTGTTCAACATCAACTCTAGACGGTCAATAATATTACGCAATATTATAATATTATATTGCGATATTGCGCAATAAAATTGCTCGTCTAGGGGCCCGCTTAGGGTCTATCGTGTCAACCCGCTATCAAATGTCACGATATAGCTGTGATGTGTCACGATATAGGTGTCATAATATGTATATTTGACACGAGAGACCCTACGGCTATACAGCTCCATCTAGTGGCGAATGAAATATTGTAAACCTTCATTACGTTAATCTAGAGCTACAGTACCCATAACGCCATGTCTCGATTATGGCAACGATTTTACACTGGGTTCAAAATATATTTCGGACGGATAATATATTTCTTACCTATACAAAAAGTATGTAGATATGAATTGAAAACGTAATGATATGAGGACAATGTCTATTTTTGTCTAATAATTTTAACACAGCATTGTAACTTATCTACTTCATCATCTGGCTAATATATATGGCTATAGATAAAATCATTTTATGACTTTGAATCATTTTCAGGTCTTAAATCCCCCTGCTACGCAAAAAAAACGACAATTTACTAAGGGTGGGTTGCACCAACTTACTTTAACTACTTACTTACTGTAACTTTAACTACAATGCAAAATGTCAAATCTTTGGTTAAAGTCAAAAATGGACGCCATATTTAACCATAACCATAGAGCTCGACAAGGCTTTAAATGCACGTGGCGAAAATAGGAACTAACACTGTCATTATACAAAAACGCCATTTTTGACAGTTCTCCAGTTACCAGGAGCGCCCCCACCCACGTTAATTCAAAGCCTTGTCGGACCAGCAACGTCTTCTGTTAAATTCTGTGGTCAAAGTTAAGGTTAAACTTAAATTAGCCTTAATTACGACCATAACTTTGACCATAATGTTATGATTTACGTAATTCAGTACTTTATTGTTTTTAGAATACTAAATTATTATAACTTAACTATTTTAGACTAAATTAGATGGTAGTTTTAATATTTAAATCTGGCCACACTGACAACGTGCAATCCCAAGGCTACGTTCGCTTCACTTGGAGTGGGGGTTGACGGGTAAAAATTGTGTATAAATACCCCAAGAGCGCAGTATGATGCGAATTTTGACAGAAGAACAATTGTAAGAGGAATCTCTGCCCGAAAGTGTACCACTGTATAATATTGTAGAATAAATGTATTTGAAAGTCATCATGCAGTTTCTTATCATCTCAGAAGAGGGAGAAAAATCCAGGTACGCTCACTTTATATTCACTTATTAAATTTCTTAACTGGGATTAAATATCTTTATTTCTCATAAGTGTAACGATGCTCCCAGATAAGAAATCTGAAAAGTAATAGTAGTAAAAGAGTTATCTAATGATAGCATACAATGATTTGAAATATTCACATACAATTAATATGAAAAGAATGTAGGGTACTTTTAAAATATTTTTCAAAAGTATGTTAACAGCTGAAAGTATCATGAAGGTGCAATCGCCATACAAATATATATTATTAGCTGTGTTCTGAAAGTCGATGTAGATGTTGCGTACATTGAGGTAAATCGTTTTAAAGTGCAGCATCTTCGTATAACAAACTTCTTTAACAATAGTAATTAGTACGCGGTGAGTATAATTGGTATGTCCTATCTATTTTTCTTTTGTGTAGTTGATGTTTCTTTGTAAAGTGTTTATTTAAATTGAGCCGACAGTTATTATGAAATGATTTTTACTGTAATGAAATAATTTTGTTTTCGATAATTTTAGATTATCAAATGTGAAATTTTTATATGAAAAATTAATTTGTGCATTCGAGAGTTATATCTTATAATGAAGATGAGATGTTTTAATTTACTTGAGTATTAGAGTATCTGAGATTTTTACAAGTAATATAAAGTTATTTAATTCAGTCATTATTACTTTGCAACAAGAGGTATTTGAAAAATACGTTGCGGAGTAGAAAGAACTCGATACACGTAACAATCACGCACCACACACATAATACCTTCCACTTGGTCGAGGCTACTCTTCGACAGTGAATTTAACATTACACATTTCACTTGGTCGAGGCAACTCTTCGACAGTGAATTTAACATAACATTTTGACATCATTACACATTTCACTTGGTCGAGGCAACTCTTCGACAGTGAGTTAAGATTACATTTTAACATGCATCATTACACATTTCACTTGGTCGAGGCAACTCTTCGACAGTGAATTTAACATAACATTTTGACATCATTACACATTTCACTTGGTCGAGGCAACTCTTCGACAGTGAGTTAAGATTACATTTTAACATGCATCATTACACATTTCACTTGGTCGAGGCAACTCTTCGACAGTGAATTTAACATTACATTTTAACATCACTATAAATTTCACTTGGTCGAGGCAACTCTTCGACAGTGAGTTAAGATTACATTTTAACATGCATCATTCATTATACGTCACTTGGTCGAGGCTACTCTTCGACAGTGCACACCACATGTAGTTCACATTTGGACTGCTTATAGCTGCAATTATACACAATTCGCATTACACTACTCCAATATAACTTTTATTTTTATGAATAGCAAAGAGCCTACATAATATGGAAGTTGATAAAATATCCTTTTTATTACAAGATTTCAAAACGCCAAAAAGAATATTCATAACTAGTATTTTTTTAGTGATGTGCAAGATTTTAGCTAATATATATTATCTATGATGTATTATGTAAATATTTGGTATAGAATTACTTAACTAATTGTTTGTTCAATAAAAGAAATGAAATAATTAATAATGACCTGAATGGTTGGACATGATCAAGTATTTTGCTTGGAAAGATAACCAAACAAGTAATATAGATAAATCGAACAACGATATCAAAATACTAATGCGTCCTAAGGCACACTGCTCTCAGATGAGTGAGCTCACTCTTTTCGAGAGTGATACATTTTCGCGCTAACGATTGTATGGAATGCCTTTTCTAACATTCTAATTCTATGAAATCGAAATGGTTTATGCTAATATGATAGTATGAGATCTGTTTATTGCAGTTTATCCTTTTTATTGTCAATTTCAAGGGGTCAATTCAATAACTAGATCATTTTTGTTTTCATGAATGCTGTGGAGTGAACCATTGATTAAAGTTGCTATGGAGTGCAATATTGATTAAAGTTGCTATGGAGTGGACCACTGATCAAAGTTGCTGTGGAGTGAACCACTGATCAAAGTCGCTGTGGAGTGAACCACTGATCAAAGTCGCTGTGGAGTGAACCACTGATTAAAGTTAATAGAATGAACGATTCAGAAAACCCAAAGGTATGTGCACTGAAAATTTTAAACCCAATTTCAACAGTATTATTTTCTTATTAAGAACTGTGGAGTGAACCACTGATTAAAGTAATAAAGTTTCTATTAAAAGTTTTGTTTTAAATGAAATTTGGAATAAAATGAAATTTGAATAAAATGAAATTTGAATAAAATGAAATTTGAATTAAATGAAATTTGAATTAAATGAAATTTGAATTAAATGAAATTTGAATTAAATGAAATTTGAATTAAATGAAATTTGAATTAAATGAAAATTTGAATTAAATGAAATTTGAATTAAATGAAATTTGAATTAAATGAAATTTGAATTAAATGAAATTTGAATTAAATGAAATTTGAATTAAATGAAATTTGAATTAAATGAAATTTGAATAAAATGAAATTTGAATAAAATGAAATTTGAATAAAATGAAATTTGAATAAAATGAAATTTGAATAAAATGAAATTTGAATAAAATGAAATTTGAATTAAAATAATATAAATTTGGAATGAATGAAATTTGGATTTAGATGGGTTAAACAAAATTTAGTGAATTAGATTAAATGAAATTTATTGAATTATTAATGAAATTTATTGAATTATTAATGAAATTTATTGAATTATTAATGAAATTTATTGAATTATTAAATGAAATTTATTGAATTATTAAATGAAATTTATTGAATTATTAAATGAAATTTATTGAATTATTAAATGAAATTTATTGAATTATTAAATGAAATTTATTGAATTATTAAATGAAATTTATTGAATTATTAAATGAAATTTATTGAATTATTAAATGAAATTTATTGAATTAATGAAATTTATTGAATTATTAATGAAATTTATTGAATTATTAATGAAATTTATTGAATTATTAAATGAAATTTATTGAATTATTAAATGAAATTTATTGAATTATTAAATGAAATTTATTGAAATCATGAAATTTATTGAATTATTAAATGAAATTTATTGAATTATTAAATGAAATTTATTGAATTATTAAATGAAATTTATTGAATTGTTAAATGAAATTTTTGAATTGTTAAATGAAATTTATTGAAATGTTAAATGAAATTTATTGAAATCATGAAATTTATTGAATTATTAAATGAAATTTATTGAATTATTAAATGAAATTTATTGAATTATTAAATGAAATTTATTGAATTGTTAAATGAAATTTTTGAATTAATAAATGAAATTTTTGAATTGTTAAATGAAATTTATTGAAATGTTAAATGAAATTTATTGAATTGTTAAATGGAATTTATTGAATTGTTAAATGGAATTTATTGAATTGTTAAATGGAATTTATTGAATTGTTAAATGGAATTTATTGAATTGTTAAATGGAATTTATTGAATTGTTAAATGGAAATTATTGAATTGTTAAATGGAATTTATTGAATTTGATTAAGTGAAATTTATTGAATTTGATTAAGTGAAATTTAGTGAATTCAATTAAGTGAAATTTAGTGAAATGGATTGAATTGAGATTTTAGACTGGAGTTGACTGAAATGGAAAAAAGTGTCTATACATTCTGCCTTTCTAGAGGCGTACAAAACTTTCGAAGCGGTGATAGTTTTTGAAATTCGACACGTGTTTCTTAACATTCTTGGCTACTGGACCATGTTAAGGTTCTTAAATTCGTTTTAAATAGATGTCAAGTCTTTACTGGGGCTTAAATAATTTGAATTTATTTCCTGAAAGAATGGTTCGTGCATTTGCTCCTACTAAAAATTAGTATTCAGAATGTTTTTGTTAGAAATTAAGAAACGCTGCAGTGAATATCCAATATTATTAATCCTGAAAGTTCAACATTCACCATGTCAATATTCGTGTCGCATCGTCACTCCTTGACTAGACTAGATAATAATGCATCTAGGTACATAGGTATAAATAAAAATTACTATGTTAAAGCACTTACTATGTTAAACATACAAAGCAATGGGCGTGACAGTTTTTCCATGTATCACAAAATGTAAAGATTGTAGAATATAGGTGTTAGGTACTATTATTGGGCTCGCTTCGCTCGCCCCGATTATAATTGCCAAAGTTATGTCAACTGCAAATAACACTTCTTTGTGATTGATAGCGTTAGGAGTGAGTGAATCTAATATATTATTATTAATTATTATGTGAAACTTTCTCGTGTCGGTGTTTGCTCGCAAGCTCCTCCAGAGCGCCTCAACCGATTTTAATGAAATTTTGTATGTACATTCGTTGGACCTGAGAATAGGTTTTTATCTGCTTTTTAAATATTGATACTAGAAATAATTTATACGGCAAAACGTTCGCCGGGTCAGCTAGTAGTTATATAAAGTAAAAGCTGAAAGAGACTTAAGAAACTTCTTTGAGGTAAGCTAAACTTATTAAGCTATAACGATTAAGAATTATAATGTAACTCTACTGGAACATTTTTGTGTTTTAGATATTTATTATTTTTACATAATATTGTAATTTGTAGACAATTGGATGAACAATTTTTAAGCGAACTTTTTGCTTTACCTCGTAAACGGTAGTGTCATTGAAAGCAATCAGTTTTGCGATCTACAAAATCAAACGTTTTTTTGTCATATCCAGAAAAATGGCTACCACATGATTCCTATCATCGATAGATCAAAGCACTGTAATGTTGTATTTCTGTTCTTATAAAACAAACTGTTCGCTTCTATTCGGTGGTATATAAAAATCGTATACCTAGTCAATAATTTTAAGATACCTATTTAAAAAAAAATAAAAAAAACTTCAAATTGTTACGATTACGAATAATACGGTAACAAAGAGATGAGACAATTCTATCTACTGTTACTGATGTAAACAATTACTAAGTGAAGATTCGATCCGTTTAATTATATTTCCTTAAATCTACTTCGGACTATAAGTACATATTGAGAAGTTTAAAGGGGTTGGCTTATATTTCTGGTCCACACTTTTAGTATTTTACTTTTAAAATTGTCAAATTCTACTGCATTTATCTTTGATTAAATATAGATTTTTTATAACAGTCTGTCGTATAGTATTTTGGTTATTATTCGTTGAAATAGAATTAGCAAAGCTGCTATCGAAGTAGAATTTAATATGATTTGTCAATGGGATGTTTTTCTTTTAATTCGTCAAGTTAAAGTTCCACGTGGTCGCTAGATTGAGTATTTGGTAGACAACAATCGATGATCCCAAATGTAAAACTAGACGCATTTATATTTTAAATTTTTAATGAATATGTAGAAAATAGTTAAGGTCAACTTGGGGAAGACCGGCAATCAGCATACTTTATTTGAATTGTATTAAACGTTCATTCGACACTCGGACGCTTTTCAAAATTTGGTTATGGCAAAATTTTGCCTACACATCAGGACGATATCTATTTTTAACCGACTTCCTTCATGTTAAATGGTTAATATTCTACTAATGTTACAAAATAAAAACGATAGCGATAGGTATCACAATTCTAAAAGTAAAAAATACTTTTAAGTTTAAGGTCAAAACTCCTTTACTTAATTATTATTATTATTGTTGGTATTGTAGTTTTCTATTCTCCTTTGTAAGAGTTTGTTCCAAAGTTGCGGGCTTGTGGCCAAACAACTATTATTATTATTATTTCTGACAAGTTACTTATTTAAACTACTTAGTATTACTAAACTGGCCTAAAGTATTTAAGGGTCATGTGAGATTTAGATTAAAGACGAAGCAAAAACATAGAAATGACTCAACATTATAGTTTTATGCCTGATCTGGAGCTCGTGGAATCTAGATTTAAAACTATATGTTTAGAAATATAACCAAGTTAATCCCGAATTATTCGAGAACCGATAGAAAATTAGGCATGTATCACACTATCTCTGGTTTAGATGATTAGAAGAAAGTCATTTAAAATGATAATTAAATTACTCATTAATAATTCCGGTAATTTCTTGGTATTATTTAAAAATGTATCAATGCAGTCTGTGTTTTTATGATTATTAATAGTTAAGTTATATTTTTGCAGTGAATCTTAGTATTTGCCCTTGAACCTTTGCCTTTTGATTACCATAAGTTTATGTTGAACAAGATTTTATTTTAGAATAAGAAGCATAGTTTATAAAATGCTGTACTATAACAATTGTTTCGAAAAATGTGATAAAGGCATTACATAAATAAGTATGCTCTTTACTGCAGAAAAGCTTAACATGAAGATGTCATGGTTTAAACAAATTTGTTAATTTTGGGTAGTCTTGTAAGTTAATAAAGTGTATAAAATATATTCCCATCTCCACATAAAATAAATTTTAAATTACTTGATATTTCAAAATGTAATTCAGTATATACTTTCCTGGGAATATGATGATTACTATTTGAAGTTCTATATAGATAATTTATTATACAGTTAGTTTTTTTCTGGGAATATCAGATGATCACAGATCTATACAGATGCAAATGATAAATAAAATTAGAATCGGCTGAAGTGAAGTTCCATACTAGTAGCTTTAAAAGTAAAATTGGAAGACCAATAATTGTTAAAACTTCCAGAGGTTTATATCACCAGCGATATTTGATAAAGTACCTAAGATAGGTAATTTTATTTTGTTTTGTTTCTTGTGTGAGATGTTAAGTATTTAAGCTTATTTTTAATATTGCCGTTTGTTTCTATTAAGTTTTTTGTGATATATAATTTTATTTTCTTGACACTCGAGTTATGTAATTTCTATTAAATGAATCGCAAAGACAATTATTCTAATGCGCTTTTGTGTAGTTCACAAATTCAGCATAAGTAACTAAAATTTTAGATAGTTGTACTTCTATAATACTGTAATTACCACATTTGTGTTTTTATTGTTTCAACAATGTTGGTTGATATAATTGCAAAGCAATTATTGTACAAAAATCTTATAAGTTACTTATATTAGTTTTATTAATGTTTGTATATTGTAATATTAATTATTATATTATATTTTATCATTCTACACGGTTTGTAACAAAACAAATGAATTGTTTTTCTAAATGTAAAATTTAATTTGATATAAATAACAATAGGTTAGTTTATAGTGAAAATGTATAGATAACTAAAAATATGTTATATGTATTGCACCATTGATGATTGTTTTAAGAGTGCATCGGGACGCTGCACATTGTCGGATGGCCGAATGTTATGATTTACGTAATTCAGTACTTTATTGTTTTTAGAATACTAAATTATTATAACTTAACTATTTTAGACTAAATTAGATGGTAGTTTTAATATTTAAATCTGGCCACACTGACAACGTGCAATCCCAAGGCTACGTTCGCTTCACTTGGAGTGGGGGTTGACGGGTAAAAATTGTGTATAAATACCCCAAGAGCGCAGTATGATGCGAATTTTGACAGAAGAACAATTGTAAGAGGAATCTCTGCCCGAAAGTGTACCACTGTATAATATTGTAGAATAAATGTATTTGAAAGTCATCATGCAGTTTCTTATCAATAACTTTAACTTTAACCACGCCTCTGGTGCAAATCACCCTAATTGTTATTACCCACGTATCCACTCACGTTTTCAATTAAAGCGGTGCTTACGGCAGCAAAATTAAGCACTTGATATATTATCAAACAGAAGCAAATGGCAATCTTCAGGATTAGGCATCACAAAGTAAAATGAAGCGACACTTCACATTTAAAGCCGTAATATTCCCCCGTTTTCCATTTTGCCCCGTTATCCCCATTTTCAAAATCGAGGGGTGAATTCTTGAGTGGAGATAAACGAAAAATATGTTACATATTAAAATCTTGAAACATTTTTTGCTAGCTTGTTTTGTTTACAAAATAGCTAAAAATATAAAAGAAAACAACATTCATTTGTCGTTTTTAGAGTTCCGTAGCCAAAATGGCAAAACGGAACCCTTATAGATTCGTCATGTCTGTCTGTCTGTCCGTCCGTATGTCACAGCCACTTTTCTCCGAAACTATAAGAGCTATACTAGTGTTACGGTACATGGTATACGGACACGTGGTGCCATCTAGCGACAAACCAGCGAAGCTTACCGAGGGAGCACAGGCAACATAAATCCCCTACTCAATACTAGATGGCATGAGGTGCGCAAGTACATACTCGAACCTTCAAGAAAGGTCCAATGTTTGTTTACGTGTTTACCGTTTATTTGTTAGCGTGTTTACGTGTTTTAATTTAGACCTTATGACTGAGTCCATAAGGTCTTAATTAAATTCAACTTACTGCACTTATCGTAAGGACGGCAGTTTTATTGTGGTACATGCCCGAGCCTCCTAGAAAGTTCCCACGGTTGTTTACTTGTTTACGTGAATCGGGAACTTTCTGGAATTCGTCTCGCCATATAAAAAGAGCCGCAGGCAGGCCCGGCAGTTCAGTTCGGTTCGAGCGATCATCAAGGCGATTTCGGAGTGAACACAAGTGATCAATAGTGAGTGAACCAGTGAAACCTACGACTTGGCTACGACCTAGGACAGTGATAGTGCTTAGTGATTGGACCTAGTGATTAGTGTTTGGACTTAGTGCTAAGTGTTGTGACCTAGTGTGTGCTTGTGTGACTTGGACTTAGTGAATAAAGTCTTCAAGAGAGTCAGCAGGTCTTTCTCTCCAAATCCTTCGAACCCTTGCACGTAACAACTGGTGTCAGAAGTGGGATTTGGAGATGCCATTGACTCCGAGAGAGGAGTTGCGGAGACCACACCCACTGGGGGCCAAGCTCCGCCCACTGAGGGACAGGCCTCACCCACTGGCCCCAGCCACCAGGCTCCGCCCACTGACCACGCCCACCAGGCTCCGCCCACTTTGGGTGACGCCCCGCCCACTGGCTCCGCCCACCGGGACCCGCCCACAGGCCACGCCCCCAGGCTCCGCCCACTTTGGGCGTGACCACGCCCACTGGCTCCGCCCACCAGGCCACGCCCACTCTGGCCCCGCCCACTCAGGCCACGCCCACTAGCCCAGCCCACCGAGACACGACCACTGGCTCTACCCACCTTGACTCGCCCGTAGCTTCTGCAGCCCCTCAAATGGCTCTTCAATTGGAA
Organism: Aricia agestis; assembly: GCF_905147365.1. Taxonomy (NCBI): domain Eukaryota; kingdom Metazoa; phylum Arthropoda; class Insecta; order Lepidoptera; family Lycaenidae; genus Aricia; species Aricia agestis. The sequence goes on along the minus strand of NC_056421.1, from coordinate 704,613 downwards.
AGCATAATTGAGTTGATTCAGGCTTTGCAAGAGGCACAAGACCGCAAGCTCGGTGCTTTGCAAGAGGCACAAGACCGTAAGCTCAGCGCGTTGCAAGAGTCACAAGAGTCACATGATCGCAAGCTCGGCGCTTTGCAAGAGTTACAAGAACGCAAGCTCGGCGCTTTGCAAGAGTTACAAGAACGCAAGAATATTGTGCAAGCATTTGTCGACGGAATCAGGGACCTGGAGGTCAGAGCTGCAGTGAGGCTACGTCACCACACCTCGCTTAAGGAAGCATTGGCGCATGCTTTAGAGGTCGAGGCTGTTCGGCGTGACATACGGCAGACATATAAGATCCGCGAGGTCTCTGAGGAAGTCAAGGAGGTTAAGGCTCCTACGAAGAGAAGTTCTGGAGCCATGTGCTACAAGTGCGGCGAGAGGGGCCATCTTCAGCTTAACTGCCCGCAGAAAGAGACCCAAATGGCAAGGATGAAAATGCTCGAGGAACGTCTGGAACAAATGGAGGAGCTGCAAAAGCAAGGGGCCTCGTTCCCTGCCCGGGATCAGGGAAACGAATAAAAGCCAGGACTAAGGGGCGAGTGCTGGCTGACACGGAGGAAGCCCCGATAACTGTTATCTCCCAAGCATGCAGCGGGAACAGTCTTGTGATTCAGGGGACTATTAACAGGACGGATTGCAAAATGACTCTAGATACAGGAGCCTCTAGAACGATAGTGAACCCAAATCTGGTAAAAGCCGCAAGAAGACACAAGAGGAGAATTAACTGTCGGCTCCTTACTGCCTCCGGTCAGCCAATACCCGTCCTGGGAGAAATGTCAGTTACGATTAATATAGGGGGATCCTCATACCCTCATGACGTTATCGTGGCTGAGATTATGGATGATTGCATCTTGGGTTTGGATTTCATGAAGAAGCACAACTGCAGAATTAATATCGCCGACGGAGTGTTCAAGTGTGGCGAAGAAGAAATTTTTATCCTTGGAGGCGCTTGCGGGAAAGTTGAATGTGTAAAGAAAGTCATAATACCTGGACGAGCGGAAGCTAGAGTGCTGGTGAAACTACCGCCAGCTGGAAAGAAGAAGTTAAATAGATGCGTGTTGATCGAAGACTTACCTACCAAGACATCAGCGCAAAAACTGATGACGGCGAGAACCCTTGTTAGTGGTAGCAGTAACGCTGTGGTCAGGGTTTTGAATCTTGGTGATCGCGAGATCTGCTTGAACATAGGTGACGTCATTGGAAAGTGCGAGGAAGTTGTCTGGATGAGAAAGTGTAGTTCGATCACAGGCTCAGACTCAGCAAACACCAGCAACTATGGAATAGTGACTGAGCTACTCGATGACTGCAAGAGTAATCTGACTTATTCGCAGAGCATGAAAGCTAAGAAGTTTTTACAACGCCACGCGAATATCTTCTCCAGTCAGGAAGGCGACCTTGGAAGAACGTCGATGGTTCAGCACAGGATAGATACCGGAAACGAGAACCCAATTCGTCAACTAGCAAGACGGATACCTATTGCAAAAGAGAAAGAAGTTGAAGGCCTTTTGGAGGACATGAGAAGGCATAAGATTATTGAACCGTCTGCAAGTCCATGGTGCTCACCTGTTGTATTAGTAAAGAAGAAAGATGGCAGCACAAGATTTTGTGTGGACTACAGACGTCTCAATGATGTCACCAAGAAGGACAGTTATCCATTACCTCGAATCGACGACACTCTGGATACCTTGAGTGGCATGAAATGGTTCTCGACCCTGGACCTGAAATCTGGATACTGGCAGGTGGAAATTCATCCAAAAGACAAAGAGAAGACAGCTTTTTCCACCGGTAAAGGTTTATGGCAGTTTAACGTCATGCCCTTTGGATTGTGCAACGCACCTGCCACATTTGAGCGACTCATGGAGTGTGTACTGGCAGGCTTAGTTGGAGAGGCTTGCTTAGTCTACTTGGACGACGTCATCATTGTTGGCCGCGACTTCGAGGACCATTTGCGAAACTTAGAACGAGTTTTCGCCAAAATAGAGGGGGCCAAGTTAAAGTTGAATCCGAAAAAGTGTCGTTTATTCAGGAGTAAGGTGAACTATATCGGCCATGTTATCTCCAGTGATGGAATTCAGACGGACCCGGAGAAACTAGAAGCAGTCCAAAATTGGCCAACCCCTAAGAACAAAACCGAAGTGCGGGCATTTCTCGGCCTATGCTCCTACTACAGGCGTTTTGTTAAGGGATTCTCAGAGATAGCCAAGCCATTACATCGGCTGACAGAAGATAAACGACAGTTTATTTGGGACGAGACTTCCGAAGATTCTTTTCAGAAACTAAAGAAACATCTGTGTGAAACACCAATCCTGGGGTATCCACAACCTGAAGGTCAGTTTATAGTCGACACGGACGCAAGCAACACGGCCATTGGAGGGGTGTTATCTCAAAAACAGGGTGAAAGAGAAGTTGTAATTGCATATTTCAGCAAATCTTTATCTAAGCCAGAGAGAAACTACTGTGTGACAAGAAGAGAACTCTTGGCTGTCGTAAAGACGCTACAACATTTCAGCAAGTATCTCATCGGCAGACAGTTTCTACTGCGAACTGATCACGCAGCCTTGAAGTGGCTACTACAATTCAAGAACCCAGAAGGCCAAGTAGCTCGATGGATAGAACAACTCCAGGAGTATGACTTCAAGACGGAACACCGCAGCGGAAAGTCGCATGGGAATGCCGACGCACTCTCACGAAGGCCGTGTTCAGAAGACTGCAGACATTGTGTTAAGCAGGAATCTAATGAAGTAACATTAAAGTTAACGAAAACAAGTCCTTTGGGTCCATGGGAGAATGATGGTATGAGAGAGGCTCAAGAAAGAGATGACGACCTTCGACACATCATCACATGGAAGAAACGGGATGACGTAAAGCCAATCTGGAGTGAGGTTGCACCCACTGGCGCTGTCACTAAGGCGTACTGGGCGCAATGGGACAGTCTGATTCTTCAAAACGGAATACTTTACCGGAAATGGGAGAAGACCAACGGCAGAGAGTTCCATCTTCAGATAGTTGTCCCAAGAACGAGAGTACCGGATGTTCTCCGTGAAATGCATGATGGCGTATCAGGAGGTCATCTAGGAGTAAAGAGGACGTTAACGAAAGTGCGAGAACGATTCTACTGGTTGCATTGTCGAGACGATGTGCAGGAGTGGTGCCGCAAATGTACTGCTTGCGCTGCAGTGAAGGGACCGCAGACCAGGAGCCGTGGGAACCTGCGGTTGTATAACGTTGGCGCACCGTGGGAACGAATTGCAGTTGACGTAGCTGGGCCATTACCCGCGACGGAATCGGGGAACAAGTATTTTATGGTCGTCATGGATTACTTCACCAAATGGCCCGAAGTGTTCGCCATACCAAACCAAGAAGCTACAACAGTCGCTTCTAAGTTAGTCGAAGAAGTGATATCTCGGTTTGGTGTGCCTCTGGAAATCCATTCTGATCAGGGCAGGAATTTCGAATCGCAGATCTTCCAGGAAGTGTGCAGAATTTTGGGAATGCATAAGACGAGGACCACAGCGTACCATCCACAGTCTGATGGAATGGTTGAGAGATTTAACCAGACCCTTGAGAGGCATTTGGCGAAATTGGTAGATGACAAACAAAAGGATTGGGACAAGTACATACCACTCTTCCTTCTGTCGTACCGTACCGCCGAGCATGAGAGCATAAAAGCTACCCCGGCGTATGTCAATTACGGTAGAGAACTACGAGTACCAGTAGACCTTTTGACAGGAGGATCACCGGAAGAACCAAAGACCGTACCAGATTATGTCTGCGATTTAAGGGAAAAGATGCGCTATATACACGCCATGGTTCGGGAAAATGGGTTACAGTCAAGTGAGAACATGAAGACCAGATACGACCGGAAATCAAATACAAGCGGCTTCGAAGAAGGGTCACTGGTGTGGCTGCATAACCCAACTCGCCGAAAAGGCAAATCTCCAAAGTTGCAGACCAAGTGGGACGGCCCATACAAAGTGGTTACCCGATTGAATGATGTGACTTACAGGATTCAAAAGCAACCAAGAGGGACATTCAAAGTGGTACACATAGACCGTGTGGCGCGTTACCATGGCAGTAACAATGATGCTCGGGACGAGCATCTCTAAGAGGGGAGTAGTGTTACGGTACATGGTATACGGACACGTGGTGCCATCTAGCGACAAACCAGCGAAGCTTACCGAGGGAGCACAGGCAACATAAATCCCCTACTCAATACTAGATGGCATGAGGTGCGCAAGTACATACTCGAACCTTCAAGAAAGGTCCAATGTTTGTTTACGTGTTTACCGTTTATTTGTTAGCGTGTTTACGTGTTTTAATTTAGACCTTATGACTGAGTCCATAAGATCTTAATTAAATTCAACTTACTGCACTTATCGTAAGGACGGCAGTTTTATTGTGGTACATGCTCGAGCCTCCTAGAAAGTTCCCACGGTTGTTTACTTGTTTACGTGAATCGGGAACTTTCTGGAATTCGTCTCGCCATATAAAAAGAGCCGCAGGCAGGCCCGGCAGTTCAGTTCGGTTCGAGCGATCATCAAGGCGATTTCGGAGTGAAAACAAGTGATCAATAGTGAGTGAACCAGTGAAACCTACGACTTGGCTACGACCTAGGACAGTGATAGTGCTTAGTGATTGGACCTAGTGATTAGTGTTTGGACTTAGTGCTAAGTGTTGTGACCTAGTGTGTGCTTGTGTGACTTGGACTTAGTGAATAAAGTCTTCAAGAAAGTCAGCAGGTCTTTCTCTCCAAATCCTTCGAACCCTAGCACGTAACACTATTGAAACTTCGTAAGTAGATGTAGTCTGTGAACCGTATTAAGATTTGTGCCCATAGGTACAACTGAAACAAAAAAAAATTTTTTCATCTAACCTATGCGTGTGGATACCCCACACGCTATGGATAGGTCTTCAAAAATCATAATATTGAGGTTTCTAATATCATTTTTTTCTAACCTGAATAGTTTGCGAGAGGGACTCATCCAAAGTGGTAAAATGTGTCCCCCCCCCCCCCTCTAACTTCTAAAGTATGATAAGTCATGATAAGTCTAAAAAATATATGATGTACATTACTACAAAAACTACCACCGAAAATTGATTCGAACGAGATCTAGCCCAGTAGTTTTTTTATACGTCATAAATGGCCTTTATTTAACTTTCATTAAATCAACTCAAATATGAAAATAAATCAATAATCTCTTAATTTCATAAAAATAAACCTTATTTCCGCTGCAGAACCGTTCACGGGCGAGTCCAACTCGCACTTGGCCGGTTTTTTAAAACTTCAGTGGGCAGAAATTAGTTTTTCACGTGGGTACCGCAAATTTTATCTAATTACTATCCTAACGAAGTATTGTATTTTTCGGGCTTCAACATAATATTTAAAATACTATTTGGGCCTGTTTCACCACTTACTGATAAGTACCGGTGGGCTATCCACAACGTATCTGAGAGAGTATGGAATATCTGTCGATAAATTGCAGATAGCCTATCCAGCACTAATCAGTAAGTGGTGAAACAGCCGCCAATTTGCGCGAGGCTTTACAATAACCCAGGTTTTAACTAAAACTTCTGCTAAGTTCTACATTAATTACCTTTCGAAGCTGGGTTCATCCTGGGTTTTATTACAATCGTAATCGGTGGTTACAGTAGTCGGAGGTTATGATAGTCGTAATGTACCAACATCTGGACCAATTCGATAAGAGCGGGAAACCCTAGAGCAGCTGCAGTTCTCAAACTTTTTGGTGGCGGATCCTGACGGAAATTTCTGACGTTACCCCAAAATACAAGAAAAATTCATGGTCATTTTTTAGTTATTATTATTTGTAAAACGAATATTTGCGTAGTTCTTCAAGCATAATCAAATTCATACAAAACTAATTTGAGACACTCGTTGGTAGCAGAGATGTATATTTCTCATCATTGCGTGTGTTCTGGCGGTGCTCCTAGAAGGGCTTTACGGAGCCCCAGCCACTTTGACAATGGCTGCCATAAAGCATCACACGGTATGAATTTACTTTATTTTTAACCCCCTTACTAATAAAATTGTTTATCTGCACAGCGTATTCCAGATCCGCTGTGTTTGCCTGTGATGTGATATTGTATCCAATATGGTCGACACAGACAAGTTGTCTTTGCATGGTTAAAAATTCGCTGTGCAATTAATAAATAGTGTGTTTTAAAGTGGTTGTTGATGTTGTTAAATAGATGTTACGCTCAAAGACCAAAATCGCTCAATGAGCGGAAAAATGGCTCACAACGCGTTGTGGTCACAGTGAAACAGCCACGACGCGAAATTCGCGTCGTGGCTCTGATGAAAACGGCCACGACGCATTCTGGCAATCACAAAAAGACCATAACGCGAAATTCGTGTCGTGGCTGATATATGCTATTCGTTTTTCTTGATTTGTTCTTGATTGATTAATCGTCTATAGGTATGGAAGATTATATTTGAATTACCACGTGTACTACAAAATATTTTTTCTTTTACTAAATCACTGCATAACGTGTTTATCATTATAATTATTTATAAAATATCCATAGCTCCATACTATCCGTACTAATATTATTACTGTATGTCTGGCGCAACTTAGTTGCGGGCATCAACTAGTTATCAAATCAAATCAAATCATTTATTTTTGCAATTGTAGGTAACATAAGGTATTACAAAGATGTCCTGGTACTTATCTACAATTAGCCGTTAAGGCGTGCAATAATAATAATAAGTCATTTAATATTTTATCAGAATTAGTCTAACAATTATTTGTTTTTTTATAAATATATGCACTGGTGTTAGTAACAATAATAATTGTCAATACATTAATGGCCCATTTCACTTATATCAGCTAACCCGATGAACTTTGTATCGCTTCCATCCTAATATAAAACCTTCCGTGAACCTCCACGAACACTTCAAATCCAAAACCTGCCGAATCTTTCAGCCATTTTTGAATTTTAGCGAGACTAACAAAATGTAAAATTTATATTTATTTATACCGATTATGTCTCCTTTTCGTTTAAGTATTCTTTTAAGGTGTAATAATATTTACTTATTAAATAGTTCTTTAATTTATTTTTAAAGTGTTTTAATTCCTCAATATTTTTTATATTTGTAGGTAGTTTATTATAAATTTTGGGTGCCATACAGACTATACTTTTACTTTTTAATTCCGATTTAGCTTGTATTGCTAGCAGTTTATCTTTATGTCTAGCCGAGGAACATGTTTCGTATTTCTCTAGATTTTTCCTAACATACAAAGCACATTCATAAATGTACATTGATGGTAATGTAAGTATACCTAAATTAATAAACTTCGGTTTACACGAATCCCTCTTACCAATATTGCAAATAACCCTGATGCATTTCTTTTGGGCCCTAAATACCGTTAGCCAATGAGTGGAATTGCCCCAGAACATTATGCCGTATCTAATAATAGATGAGACATATCCATGGTATGCTGTTAACAGTGTTGATAAATTTGTTATAGGTCTTAGTTTGTATAGAGCGTATGCACTTTGATTAATTTTTTTACTTACATATTCTATATGTGGTTTCCATGTTAATTTGTTGTCAATTACTACTCCTAAAAACTTTGTTGTGTCAGTTTCATTAAAAATATGTCCATTGTAGTTAATTTCAAATTTAGTTTTTGTATTAGATGTTACACGTTTAAAATTCATTAGTTTAGTTTTATCAAAATTTAATTTTAAGTTATTAGTTTCTAGCCATTCGATAATTTTGTCCATAGTTAATTTAATATTTGATTCTATATCATTTATGATTTTTTCTATAAATAAAATTGTGCTATCATCAGCAAATAATGTCATAATGTTCTTACCTTTGCATTTGACGAGGTCATTAATATATATAATAAAGAAGAGAGGTCCTAAGATGCTCCCTTGTGGGACTCCATATTCTGTTTTCTGAGCCTCAGATAGATATTGCTGTTCACATCTATTTGAAGGACAGAATCTCTTTATTTGGGTTAGTTGTTGTCTGTTAGACAAATATGATTTTATTAGTTTAAGCGCGATACCCCTGACTCCGTACATGTACAGTTTTTGTAGGAGGCGTTTGTGATCTACTCGATCAAATGCTTTCGACATATCCATAAACATTGCTGTAGCACAATTTCGACTATCCAGGCTGCTGTATACCTTATTAACAAAATTATAAATAGCGTCATTAATATTTTTACTTTTTCTAAATCCATATTGCTCAGATATTAAAATTTGGTTTTTTTCCATGAACTTGTAAAGCCTAGTGTATATGACTTTCTCATATATTTTTGATATTGTAGGTATTAAAGCCACTGGTCTGTATGATCGTATATCGCTCCTTAAGCCTTTTTTAAATATTGGAGTAATTACAGATTGTTTTAGTCTGTCAGGGAAGATGCCGTTTTCAATACTTAAATTAATTAAATACGTTAATACCGGTCCTATAATAGGTGCTGTTTCTTTTAATATTTCTGTTTTTAAACCGTCTATGCCCACACTATTTGTATTGTTGAGCGCGAGGATAATCTTAATTACTTCTTCAGGTGTAGTGTACGACATAAAACATGAATTTAAACTGTGTGTTATATTATTATTTATTTTATTATTATAACCATTTTCGGGTTTTCCTACTTTAACAAAGTAGTCGTTAAAACGATCAGCAATAATTTTTGGGTCTTTTATAATAAATCCATCATCATCTATTTCATTAATATTTTCGTTAATAAACTGCGTTTTATTATTATTTATTATCTTCCAAACAGCCTTTGATTTTATTTTAGATTGTTGTATATAGTAATTGTTTTGTGCTCGTTGTGTATTTTTTATGACTAACCTGTATCTTTTATAATATTCTTGAAACATTTTTTTATTAATTTCATTAGGATTTTTTCGATATTTCCATAGGAGTTCTCTCTTTCTTTTACTGCATATTTTAATGCCTCTGGTAACCCATTTTGGTCGAACTTTATCATAGATTTTTATTCTGATAATAGGAAAACACAATTCATAAAACAGTTTAAACAAGTCATGAAAATTATTTAATGCAGTATTTGGATCATTCTCATTGTAGACTTCAGTAAATTGAAGCGATTTGAGGCACTCTTTGAACTTTATTTTATTTTGTATATTAAAGTCGCGAATTTCTTTGTACCAATATTTTAATAAGCTTGTTTTTTTACATGGACATTTTAATACTTGCGCAGTATGATCAGACAAAGCGGTATCAATGATTTTAGATTCACTACGTGGTATATTATGAAACATATTATCAATGCATGTGTTACTAGCAAGTCTCGTAGGTTTTTTTATTTCTATCCTTAGATTATAGCTGCTAAGCAAGCCTTTCAGTTCTCTACTTTGATAAGTATCTTTAAGGATGTCTATATTAAAGTCCCCACATATTACTACCTTAATTGCATTAATTAATTTTGATAGAATTAGGTCAAACCTTTCCAAAAATGAAATGAATGCTTGCTTATTAGGTTTGGGGGGTCTATATATACATAATATACACATTTTTTGTTCTGTCAATCGGATGGCAGAACATTCTAATAAGTTTGGGATTGAAAGATTCATGAGCTCGTTAATTGGGTCGGCTTTTAGATCCCTTTTAACTAAAATACAAGAACCACCATCTCGTTTGTTACGTAAGTAGCTTGATATTAATTTGTAATTTGGAATGTTCAGAAAAGTTATGTCATCATTTATCATATTATGTTCAGTTATGCACAAAATGTCTATAGGGCTCCCATCTTTTGTAATTTCGTCAATACATACTGTCAGCAAATCTGATTTATTGATAAGGCCATTAATGTTTTGATGAAAAATGTTAATATAGTTACAAACGAAAAAGACATTGATTTAGGTTAGTATTTTTATCCAAGTCACTAGTCGTAATATTATCATAATTACAATTATTTTCAGAGTAAAATTGATTAAGGTCAATAGAAGACGTCTGTGTACATTTATTTTCCATGATTATTTTCTTTGATAAGTATTGATGTGGATTTAAGTAAATGTTCATTTTATTCTTGTAACCAATACGAAGTATTTCCCTTAGTAAATATTTAGATATGAAATTTGTAAATGTTCTGTTATTTGTTGTGTATTTATTAAATCCCATGTCGAGGTAGGTTGTATGTTTGTAGTTTTTACATATATCTCTTAGTGTTGAGTTTAGTATTCTTCGATTTAATGTTTCGTGCCATGGAATTTCCCCTATTAATATATTTGTATTCTTAAAGTCTTTAAGTCACTGATCTAATGTTGATTTAATGGAAAAAGGATTTTTTTCATGCGTACCACCTAATACAATCACAATATCCTGTTCATTTAATAATTTTATTTCACTTTTTATGCTGTTTGTAATATTCCCTAGTGTCGCATTCTCTTTCCAAAAACATTTCACTAGGTATTCTGAACCGACTAATCTTTGTAACACTTTTCGTAATCCTCTTCCTTGTTCGTCCGCTACAATATATATGGTGTTCATTGTTGATGGTTTTTTACAATTATTTTGTAGACTATTTTCATTTCTGTGGTTTTCTCTCAGTAAAGTATATTCGTCGTGCTTTTGTGTCTCAATATGTAATTCTTGTTCATAGCGCTTGTCCTTATTATTCTCTTCATGATCTTGTTTCAGTTGAAATTGAAATTTTGGCAGTTTAGATGTAGAAATATTTAATAATGGTGTATTTAATGTTTTTCGTCTCAGTGGAGTTGTGATTAATTTGTTACTATCTGTCTGTTTTTGCATTGTTAATTTTTTCAATAATTCTACTTGCTTTTTATAATTGTCTATGCTATTCTTTAACGTTTGGTTCTCGTAGTTAAGTTCGTCTATTTCTTTATCCGCAATCGATAATTTTGTTCGCAAACGTTGTATTTCATCTAAATAATATGAAGAGTCTTCCCTCTGTGTAAGACTCGTAAGGCTACAAGCCGTTATGTCTAATACGGATGAATTTAAAATGTCTTGGGTAAGTTGTATGTCATCCATGGTTGCTAGGTTTGTTTGTGATAGTGATTTACGAATCTTTCTTCTGAATGTGACGTTCTCCATTCTTGGCTAGATATACAAATATTGAGCGAGGATAATTTTATTAAAGCTATACGCCGTGCGGCCACCATACAAAAAGTGACAGTCAACGAGGATTTGATCGCAGGCACGTTGCGTTCATACGCTATCCGTCTAGGTACCGTTGCCACTGCGCCAACCAGCCTTGTGACGCTGAGTCGAAATTATGTATTATATTATGTTAACTCGGGTAAACTGTTGAGTTTTGATACAGTTTGAGATGTCCTTCATATGTCCTTGTGTTCGTGAGCTCTTTGTTCCGCACTGAATTTAAACTTTTGTATTCACTTGTTTTTTATTCACTTTTTTGGTAATTTGCGTTTCTTTTTAGTTATTAATCACTTTTTATTGATGATATTATAGTTTTTTTACACTTGTATACTTTTATTCTTCCAATAATTTTTTTGGTTTACAATTGTAAATATTTTTATAATCCGTTGATATTTTTCTTAGAAAACAATTTCACATAGTTCTCGTCACTGGTTTTACATGTTCTTGAACAGAGATCACAGATTAAAGTTATATTATTATTTTAAAACTTTATTTAATACGGAGCCGATGCGCTTAGTATGGGTAGTATTATATTTTAATTATATAAATAAAAATAAAACTATTTTTTTATAATTTATTAAGATCAGATTATCTTATATTAAAAAAAACAACAACAATAAACAATAACACGTTGCGCCAGACAGACAGACAGTAATAATATTAGCACGGATATTATGGAACTATGGATATTTTCAAATAATAATGAAAAACACGTGATTTAGTAAAAGAATAAATATTTTGTATTACGCGTGGTAATTCAAATATAATCTGCCATACCTATGGACGATTAATCAATCAAGAACAAAACAAGAATAACGAATAGCACATCAGCCACAACACGAATTTCGCGTTATGGTCGTTTTGTGATTGCCAGAACGCGTCGTGGCTGTTTCACTGTGACCACAACGCGTTGTGAGCTATTTTTTCGCTCACTGAGCGATTTCGGTCTTTGAGCGTAACATAGACACGAGATTAATTTTTTTATCCATACCTAAAAAGTGAATAACGCCACTAAATTTCACTTCAATAATTTTAACTTACTTAATACAACCTTCGTTTTCCTTAAGAAAACGGAAGTTATACCCAAAGGTAACTGCGCAAAACCGCGTAGTATAATTCCGCTGTAAAGGTGACTTTCCGTTCCTCGCGGTAAGCGTCCGCGACAGACAAAAATTCAAAGAAAGGCCATTTTATGACCTAGCTATAGGTTTCGTTTGCTACCGCGACCTAGCGATTAATCTAGCGACCTATGCCGCCGCTGCTTTGTAGTGGCGTAGAGCAAAATAAAACCTATAACCTAGGTCATAAAGTGAAATTTCATTTGAATTTTTGACGGTCGCGGTCGCTTGCCGCGAGGATCGGAAAGTCACCTTAAGAGGATACACCAGGGGCTAGAGAAATGAAAAAAAAGTACGTGTAATATCTATAGCTGTCTCCCTTACCTCAAGCCTATACCGCAGAACGCGATAGAGACAACTGCAGAAAATCCAGAAAATCAACGATTCGTTGTCCCCTGATTCCTTCTCCAAAACTTAACCGATTTAAGTACTTTTTTCATTAAAGATTAAAAAAAGGCTTGAGCTGTGTTCCTATGTTTTGCTTTTTTTTGTATAATCTAGCCAAATCTGTTTTCTGGACGTTTGAACACAGCGGAAAATCTGGCCATTTTTTTAGGTTTTTGAACGTTCATATCTTATTTAATAATTAAATTATGAAAAAAAAGAAAACATAGTGACATTGTATTAGTGGCCGTAGATATTCAGGAAAAAAATTATAGCTCTACTAGCATTATCCAGGGAGGAAACAGGGGACAACGTTTGTATGGAAAAAATGGCGGTGTGGAATCCTCTTAAGGTGCCGCCCGTGTGGGATATGTTTTAGATTGCTTGTTTTCCATGAGAGGCCGGCGCCCGGCCTCTCAAAGAAAACAAGCAATGGAAGTTGGAACAGCAAAAAATGGAAAGAGCGTAAGCGACAAAATGGTTTTTGTCGCGTAATTTAAAAACCATAAATACATTTCATATAAGCTATGGGCAAATTAAAGTGTTAATCTATGTACAAATTTTGGAAGCTTAAATCACTCTCCTCTGTTGGCAAAATAGGAATCCCTTTTTTTACAGAGGTCTTTTTGATTGATTATTCTGCGTTATAAAAGTTGACCAATCGTGTTATGCTATGGGTAATTCAAAGACAAAGACATGATGAATACTTACAATGAACTTTAATTTCTTAGCTTTGTCGATATGATATCGCTACAGCCAAATTATCAAGGCGTCGTCGCCTTAATCTTGCAGGGCAGCAGGAGTCCAGACTCGGTGATTAACAAAGTTTAATTCTATTTTTAATTCCGCGGACTCCAAATTGTTGCAAACAGGAAAATCAGGACAAACAAATTGCTCACCTCCACGTTTATGTGATTACAAACTCCGCACCGGATTATGACGTAGGTATACTCGGGGAAAATTATAAATGTACACAAATGTAGGATAAGTTGAGGAATCCATACTTATAATATTATGTATTTCTCTCTATTCTTTATACTATTTATTATATTTTATTTGTATGGATTTCTCTACTTTTTCTACATGTGAATGCGAAAGTGTGTCTGTCTGTCAGTCTGCTACCTCTTCAATCTTCATGCTTAAACCACTAAGCTGATTTTGATGAAATTTGCTATGGAGATAGTTTGAGTCCAGGGAATGGATATAGTACTCTTTATTCCAAAAAAATGACTCGTTCCCACGCCGTAAATGAATTGCTGCTCAAATAAGTTGCGTGCGTCATGTAGTAGCACATAATATTATAAAGATAATTTATTAAATAATATTTGAAAAACAAAAAACTTCTCCAGCTTTATTTTCACTTCTACAACTAATGCCTGATTTTTAGGCACGGCAAACATGTTTGCCTACTCTGCTGTTTCATCTTCTTCCGAAGAGAAAGTTTTTCTTATACAATTTTATAGCCAAGTGATTACATCATAAACTATTCTAAGCTATTTGCTATTCAATAAGAATTTTCTGTGAATTCTAAACTAATAAAGAAGCAAAAAGCTTCAAGAATTTTGTCTCGGCATTTCATGAAATTATACTTTACTCGGCGAAACATGGCGGTAGCGGTCATTGACTCCCTGTCAGAAACTTGTAATTTTTCTATATATTTTTTTTTTATGAAATAAGGGGGCAAACGAGCAAACGGGTCAGCTGATGGAAGCAACTTCCGTCGCCCATGGACACTCGCAGCATCAGAAGAGCTGCAAGTGCGTTGCCGGCCTTTTAAGAGGGAATAGGGTAATAGGGGAGGGTAGGAAAGGGAAGGGAAGGGAATAGTTGAGGGTAGAGAAGGGAATAGGGTAGGGGTTAGGGGATTGGGCCTCCGGTAAACTCACTCACTCGGCAAAACACAGCGCAAGCGCTGTTTCACGCCGGTTTTCTGTGAGAACGTGGTATTTATCCGGTCGAGCCGGCCCATTCGTGCCGAAGCATGGCTCTCCCACGTATAAACCGCGATTGACAATGAAGTGTCAGAATATGTTGTCAATCGCGGCTTTGTATAGAAAATGGCAAATTTTTGACAGGGAGTCAATGACTGCTACCGCCATGTTTCGCCGAATACAGTATAGAATATAGAGGGCAAATAGGGCTATGTCATTCACTTACTTAATTTTGTTGTAGTATTATGTAAGGTTTTCACGGATTAAAGTATTACGAATTACAATTCATTCTAAATGAATCTGTACATACTCAGTTATGCAAGATTTTATGACTAGACATTTCCCCGACTAAAAATTAGTTTAGCATGGGAGAACCATAGAAGTTTTTGGTACAAAAACCATTCTATGTCGATCCAGAACTCGAAGTATCACAATAACAAGATACATCAAAATCGGTTCAGATCTTTTAGCGTAAAAAGGTGACAGACTATCAAACCGACAGACCTTATATAATATTATATTATTTATGTCTCGATTCATACACGGCCGATATATATTTCAAAATATTTTTATAAGCGCCATCTATTGACGCTTTATCAAACCAGATTAGAACGTAACTAGCGAAAGCTAATTTCAATGGTAACTGAACTACCCCCTTAAATTATGCCGTTTTACTTATTCAAAGGTTTTAAGTTTCATTTAAAACTTATTTACACTTCAATATTATATTTGGTAAGTTAAAAGCAAAGATGAGGTGATATTTTGGTTCATAAAAAATCAAAAGTGTGTTCGTTAGGAAAAAATTAGTTTTGCTATCAACAGATGGCGCTATAACTATAAGCAGTGCTGACATCTAGTGATGGTATAACAGCACCGCGATATGAAGTAGGTTCAGAAAAGATTCTGCCCTTTTCTTTGAGAGGACGCTTTCTAGGAATCCAGTAACTAAAGGGTCGCTCACATAGAGACCTCATGTGACTCAACGCCGCGATGTCGTGACGCCATAATAATAATATAAGTATATTTTTTTGTACAAAATAAGGGGTCAAGCCTGATGGAAACCTACCGTTGCCCATGTACACTCGCAAAATTAGAACAGGTGCGTTACCGGCATTTATAATTATGACCCAGCGTAGAAATTTCACTCAATGCATTAGTTTTACTTCAGCAAGATTAATATTATAATTTCCTTAATTTAAGCAATTAATGTTAATTTAAATCTGTATTACTAAACATCTCACCCCCCAATACTACAATTTCAGATTTCACACAATATCAGATTCACTGCCTGCTTTCGCGATCCCCGGCGTTTCCGTTACACCTGACCACCTGACCTTCCACCACCAAACAATTAGTCTACAAATGTGGCTTTCACATGCCACTGCGGTCACCACACGTTTAGTTCCCTAGAGACTTTTGATGTGGAACATCTTTACCTAAAGTTTTTGGAGTGGGTAAAAAATATATCTATCTATGGACGCTTCACACCACGTCACGGTAAAAAATAATAGCTTAAAAAAACTAAAAAACAAACTTTTTCTTTAATTTTTTTTTTCAAATATTTTAACGATTTGTAGGCAGTGTGGTAGAGGAGGCAGGTAGCAGGAGGGAGGCAGCAAGAGGCAGGAGAGTTATTATTTTTAGCAATAATAATGCAATAATTTGTTATATTTTTTAACAAATTATTGCATTGTCATTGGCTCCTAATACGTATGCAAAGTTTCAAATTAATTAGACTACTGGAGATAGGTAAAAATCGTGCTCAAAGATTCCGTTGCATACATACACAATTACATAACATACTGCAGCCTCTAAGCTAATAAAAGCGTGATAAAAATGTTAAGAGAGGTCTAATCTGTAAGGGTATTGACCCTTACAGATTAGACCTAGTATAAATTGTTATACTAGCGCAGAGTCGAAGCGCATAAAACGCAATTATTAAAACTGAATACATATAACAAATTCAACCTTAACTGCAAAGCTTTAACGCACTTTATTACTTCTGAGAATTTAAAAAGGCGCGTGCATCCGCGCGAATTCGTTTCGATGCGCCCGACCAACGCTGATTGGCCAGGCAGAAGTAATGTGTGCGTTGCGCTTTGGAGTTTAGGTTGAATTTTCTGTGTTCAGTTTTTGGGAATTCGCTTCGCGTCGCTTCGACTCTGCGCTAGTATGAATTGACCCTAAGGACCGCCGGCGCGGCATAGGAGAGAATGATGTGTCTGATGGTCCGCTTTCTTTTCTTTCTCCTTCTGCTGTTTTGTTGTAATCCGTTAGTGAGTAAACTGTACATCACAGTTCATATTTGTCAGGAATGCGATGTTTAAGATGAAATCTGGATTATACGCTTTCGCATAATTATTAATAATTATGCGAATAAAATAAAATCAAAAATCAAATTTGTTTATTATTTCTGAATAAAATTAAAATAAATATTTTCAGAATGTCTACATGGTGCCTACCAGTGCCTACTACCAATAAAAATTTATTAAAAAATAGTATAAAATTAAAATATACTTGTCCCAGTCATAGTTGGTCACTCCACACTAAGGGATGTTTCAGTTTAGGTTACGGTGCAAATGTACAGTTTAACATCGCACTTTATGTGCCACGTAATTAATTAACTAAATTCACACTCGGTCGGGTTAAGCATGAGGTACGAATTAATACAAGCGCAGTAAAACTATTTTACTAATAGTTGGGGAGCGGAAGAGGGGATTTCGGGATAAGCTCGAGCGTGTCAGACTAAGCTTGTATAGGCTTCACACATGTGTCTAGTTATCATGGTATAGAAATCAGATTTCTCACTTGGTGGGTTAATTTTTTTTTTAATTTTGAAATGTCATCGGATAAGACTTATCTTATCCGATGACACAAAAAAAAAAAAAAAAAACATCTCTTAAGATGTTTTTTTTTTTTTTTTTTTTTTTATGAAATAAGGGGGCAAACGAGCAAACGGGTCACCTGATGGAAAGCAACTTCCGTCGCCCATGGACACTCGCAGCATCAAAGGAGCTGCAGGTGCGTTGCCGGCCTTTTAAGAGGGAATAGGGTAATAGGGGAGGGTAGGAATGGGAAGGGAATTTGGGAGGGTAGGGAAGAGAATAGGGTAGGGGATTGGGCCTCCGGTAAACTCACTCACTCGGCGAAACACAGCGCTAGCACTGTTTCACGCCGGTTTTCTGTGAGAACGTGGTATTTCTCCGGTCGAGCCGGCCCATTCGTGCCGAAGCATGGCTCTCCCACGTATAAAAGTGTTTAGTATAATACCCCAAAGAAGCTTCCATATAAAGCACTGACGATTCATAGGTTAGGTAAGCCTGTAGGGACATTTTAAAATATAAAAAAATAAAACTTCATATTTTCCTAACTAAGCTTTGCAGATATTTTATTTTGCACTAAACTAAATAATTTAGTCCTTGTTGTCTAAAATATATTTATAATTTACCTAAATAAGTAATTTTCTGGATATATTTTCTATTTCGAAACTTTAAAATGGCTGCAGTTTCTGAACCCACCGCTAAAATAAAAAACACTCTTATTATTTTTTTATCAGTTTTACCTAATGTAAAAACCTACTAGGTAGGACCATGACGCTCGAGTGACTATAAAATTAGCACCTTCCCCTCCCCTACTATAATGGTCTTGGATATATTATTTATATCAATGTATAAATAAACAATTTTATTCAAAGTTTATTAAAAAATTATATGAATCTCCAAAAAACGATCTCATCTCTGTGTCGTCTGTCTGACTGACATCTTAACGTGAAAACCATTGAACCGATTTTGATAAAAATTCGGCGTCTAAATATTTTGATTCATACTTAACATAGTTTAACTTAGGGCCGATTTTTCAATCCTCAGATAAACAGACAGATAGTATTTATTCGACAGATAGCAAGATATTGAATTTTTCAATCGTCAGATAGGACTTATCCGTCGAATAACCCCGCTAACAGAGGAATAAAACTATCCGTCGCGTGAACCACCAAATAACCGCTATAGGGCTCTTGGATATCTCTAGTGGCGCGGCGAGTGGCAGATTCAGGCAACACGTAAACGTCAGAGTGCGATCAGCTGTAAAATACGGTTTACTAGTTAAAAATGAAAACACGTTGAAAACGTTAAAACGTGCTCGGATTAAGGAGAATATGGGCGGTACGAGGTACTGTTGTGTTGTAGGATGCAAATATTCCCAATCTTCGAATCGTGAATTAAAGTTTTATTCGTTTCTGAGACGGAATTGAGAAACGTATCGAAATCAACATGCCGATTATTAATCATGCTTAAATCTAAATCTCGCATGAATATTTCTAAAATATCACGTGCAAGTTATTTTTAATATCATTGTTTCATTATGTATAGTAATATATTGTAATTTAAAAAACGATATTATAAAAAATAACAAATAAAATTATTGTCCGTTCAATATTTCAGAACAATACTTATTCCTTCAATATTCACTTTTGCATTTATACTATTATCATACTAATATACTAATTACTGATATTATTACTAATTTACTAATAATATTATAAGTGCGAAAGTGTGTCTGTCTGTTACCTCTTAACGCCTAAGCTACTGAACAGATTTTGCTGAAATTTGGCATGGATAACTATATCCTTAAGAGTCCCGAAAAAGGACATAGACAGTGGCGTAACTATAAGATCCGGGGCCCGTGGCAAATTGATGGGCCTCTATCAGTAAAAATCGTCACGCTAATAATAAAACAATATTATGTACTTAAAAAATGTTGCCTTTTTGGGCTGGAGACCCGTGGCATTTTGCGCGCCCTATAGTTACGCCACTGGACATAGGATACTTTTTGTCTCCGGAAAATGTACGGTTCCCGAACCCGCGCGAATAAAGAGTTATGGCACAACGGAGTTGCGGGCGTCGTCTAGTAAATATGTATAATATATTATTACATATTAAAATTTTCTTTGATAATGAAAAACAATATCTTCATTTTCCATTTTTATTTTGCATGTACGGTTGAATAGTTGCTGAAAATATATTCGTTTACATTATTCAACTATTAATTAATTTTCCAATTAATACATAGCTCCACTTTCACGTCGTACAGTCGATTACCTACTCTGGTCTGAGGTATTACTTTTACACGGATGATTCGTTCTCCATCATCATGGATTTCGAAGACCTCATGAATATGATTGCTTTGGAATAGTTTGCGCGCTATAATTTTTAATTAGGTAAACAACCTGTTATTAGTAATAACTAATAAGTAATAGGTAACTAATAAGATGATCTTACGAATAAATAAATACACAGTAAAAAATCATATTCAATGAATTTGTAAGAATATTTCATGATCGTGTATATTTAAGTAAATATAGCTTTCGATACAGACTTTCCACGGAAAAAGTCTGTTGAAATATTCCAAAATCCAAACTTAATAGTAATTTGGCTCATTACTTTTTGTTGTGCTAAACACGGTGCTAAAATATAAACAATTACCAAAAAAGTGCAGTGACTTGTATGAGGATCACATGAGAAAAGCGGTCACGAGTTTCCGCCGTTAACCCGCGGCGTTGCCGTAGCTTAGCAACGATATCCAAGAGGCCTATTAGACAGATAGTTCGACGTTGACATTAGTAAATGGTATTTGACTTGAGGTTGTAATTTACGTTTATTTAATAACTATCGTTTAAAATGGATATTTTCGAGGAAATTGATGATCTGGCAATTGAAGAAGAGGCCATAATAAATCAATATATATGAATTTTTTGGAAAGAAAAGAAACACAAAGGACCTATCCTATCTACCTTACCTATCTAGTTGGTGCAGTTCAAAAAGTATTTGTTTGTCACAGCATCTGTCTTTTTATTTTCAATCACAATAAGCAATAAATGTGCAAAAAAGGCGTCAATTCGAACGAAACAGACAAATAGCCTAAAAACAATGAGACACTTCGTTGATAGACAGGAAATAGTCTGTCTTGCTCTAACAATAGAGTATTCACTATATTTGTTTCAACTATGTAAAGTGCGAGTTGCCAGAATTCAAAATTTCGGTCAGATAGTTATCTATGGAATGAATGTCATTTGAAAAATTTACTATGACCTATACGACGGTTAAACCACCGAATAACTTTATTCTTCAGGTAACTATCCGACCTTTTATCTCAGGATTGAAAAATCGGCCCTTATACGCCTAAATCCGCTCGCCACTTATAAGAGTAGTAACTATTAAGTATTATATGAATAGTTATAAATTCATGACAAAACCCTCAAAAAGGTGGGAATAATTTTTCCTTATAGATAATTCATCAGGTTCCTTCAAAATGGTGCTTAACAAAAACATAAATATTTTTATAAACGACCCCAGTTTTCCCGTTGAAAGGGGAAGTTAATTCATTACGAACCGTTATGTCTGGATTTGAACCCATTATACAGAAGTAAGGCAATAAATTATGACAATTATTTGTGGCCAAGGTTGTGGTTTAAATAATTAAACTAGGTGAAATAAAATATTGGAGAAAAGCTATGTGATAATTATTAATTTAATGTTATTGGTAACTTATTCAATATTTTACATCAATTTTACTTTCTAACAATTATATTTTATTAAATTTTTTAATCATTTTTATATTTTCCTAATGAAATCATAATATTAATACGCGAACGAAAAACTTTGTAACCCTTTTTACGAAAAATGGGGAAACGTAGGTGCATGAAATTTTGCACAGTTATAGTTTATATGGTGAAGGAGTGCATCGAACTAATATTATTAACTTAATTTTGATTGTTTAATTGAATTTATCTAAAATGTTGTGCATATTTATAAGTGATGTAAACACTAGCTCTTATTTATTTAATGTTGGCTAAAATGTATGTGTTTATATTGTTGATGTGCCTAAATAAATAAATAAATAAATTACTTCAGTTGAGTTGCATCATATAATTTAAGGGAAATAATAAAACGAGCGAATAAAAAATTACTTTGCGACTGATGATGAACATACTGTTTTCATAACATGAGCGGTATTAATTTGACTAAGCGAAAAATAAACTAAACTAACGACTAATATTGATTTATAATAAAATCCAGAACGAGCTTACAAAATGTAATTCAGATATTAAAATTCTATCCGAGCGACTGTATTACTAAGTGAGCGACTGGAAATACTAAGCGGGCAACTACAATATTAAATATAGATAAAATTTTTCTAAGTGAGGTTATTTATTACGAGCTACTAAAAAGTTCATTTTGAGCAAACTTTTGTGAGCTGCTTTATTAATGATAATTGGTTACTGATATTCTATTTGAGGCTTTATATTTTATATTTTGATACGTGTTTTAATGAAAACTACATATTGTTAAATGCGTGCGAATTCGAATGGGGGCGTGGTAACGAATCGTTGCAGTCAGGTGAGTACTGTGAAAGTAACAGCGCTGAAAGACGAAAATTTTTTTTCACCCATACAAAAGTGAAAAAAAAATTTGGTCTTTCAGCGCTGCTACTTTCACAGTGAACTCTCTACAAGGAACACGTACACACCCTAAAGTATTATCACTTATTTTTGTTAAACCCTATATTGCGCGTGGCCCGACAAGTTCTTGGCCGGTTTTTAATTATATTTTGTAAGTAGGTGCTAATTTAATTACAAAATGTTGAAATTAACACAATATTATATTAGATAAATTTAACGACCTCTACAACAAACTTGTAGGCGTTTTTGTGAGCTTTAAATATTTTATGCCAGGCGGCCGTCAGCGGCGTAAAAATTTTACTACGCTTTTTAATTAATACCTATTTGCTTAGACCCAAGGTTGAAGGGTTTTTGGAATTCTAGTCAAAGGGTTTAGAACATGAATGTAAAATTCGTTAGGTGTTTTAAGTTTCCTATACTTAATAATTACCGAGAGTAAAAATCGCGAAGACAAGGCTTAGAGAAAGAAAAGGGATATCTTATGCTTATCGCTATAACATGCAAAAATAGTTTTTCTCTATGTATGTGTGTGATGTTGCGTGTTGTAACTTGTACATTGTACAAGTAGTTGTGAATGCCACTAAAGTGTGCCTTTACAACAACACAATAATATAGTTACATCTGTGTGCGTACGCGAGGCGTAGTTTGACCGAGTCGACCAGCCTCAGTTTGTAGTTTATTACTTTTTATTTCCACTGAGTAATAATACGAAAATTTTACAAGCTTTTGTATATTTTTACTAACCCGTTCTGATATTTGCGCTTACTAAAATGTATATTTTCACCACTTTTTGATAGAGTAGATACTAATACTCCCCACACCGGTTTCGGTGACGGTGGCCGGTTTCATTGAAACCAGACCAGGTACGCAGGAGTTATTTTATAGTGCCCATGTGTGTGCGCAGTACACAAGAGTACTCTCTATTCCTTTACTCTCATAACCCAGTGGGACGGAAGACCGACAGGACTGGCGAGAGATCAGGCGCAGGACCGACTTTTTACATGGCCATCATCTTACTTGTCAGACAATCAGGTGATCAGCCTGCATTGTCCTAACCAAACTTGGAAATAACATGTTTCCAACGCGGGATTCGAACCCACGACCTCCGGAGTCGAGAGCGACGCTCTAACCACTAGACCACGGAGGCGTTAGAGTAGATACACTATCTCAGCAACCGGACGAATAATGAGTGGGTTTTACGACCCTCCCCAAACCTAATATAATTTACGAAAGCGGAGCAACACTGTCGCTAAAAATACATTGTCGTATGATCTTTATTACCAGCGGCGTACGGGCTAATATCCCGTGAAGATAAGGTATTGCTAAACTGCAAGTTTGGTCTACGTGTATTAATCAGACGAACAATGTTGGAGTGAAATATTAACTAACTTTGGTGCAGCTTGTGTAATTTAGCTTGGAAGGTCTGTTTCATTAAGCTACACGAGCCGTCCATTTGGAATGGCGTTAGTCCTTTCACTCCATATTAAAATATTTTAATGTCTGGTTAGGACAATAGACTGATTACTTGATCTACTGACAAGAAAGACGTATAGCATCGATAAGCATGTACTATCAGAGAAGTTGATTCCTAGGCAGATGGGGGACCTAAGTAGTTTGGTCGCGTTACGACTTATGTCAAACACAGGTGTCACGTCATCACAATTAACATATACGTGGGAGAGCCATGCTTCGGCACGAATGGGCCGGCTCGACCGGAGAAATACCACGTTCTCACAGAAAACCGTCGTGATACAGCGCTTGCGCTGTGTTTCGCCGAGTGAGTGAGTTTACCGGAGGCCCAATCCCCTACCTTATTCCCTTCCCTACCCTCCCCTATTCCCTTCCCATCCCTACCCTCCCCTATTACCCTATTCCCTCTTAAAAAGGTAGGCAACGCACCTGCAGCTCTTCTGATGCTGCGAGTGTCCATGGGCGACGGAAGTTGCTTTCCATCAGGTGACCCGTTTGCTCGTTTGCACCCTTATTTCATAAAAAAGGCAGGTATTACACGCATCAATATTATCGTGATCGTGATTATATTGATGCGTGTAATGCCTGCCATTGAATTGACATGATCCGACCAAATGACGTTGATATGTCAACTGTCTAGGAATCAATTTCCTCGATAGTCGGTCCTGCGCCTGATTTCTCGCCAGTCGTGTTACGGTCGTTCCCAATATTTGATCTATCTCTGGTTTAGCCCTACTAGAGATAGGAATAGCTTACATTAGACATCAGAGACATATATTTTATGTCAATTGTGAGCTATTCCTATCTCTTGTAGGGCAAAACCAGAGATAGATCAAATATTGAGAACAGCCCTTAGTCATCTATCCCACTGGGTTACGAGTGAAAAATAGAAGGTGCTCTTGAGTACTGTGAACACAATGACATTAATATTATTGTTCGGCGTGCATCCGTTGTCTAATTGCCATAACACTAGTTTTTACGTAGCATGGGATTAGACGACGTGATGTATGCTAATTGCTACCTAGTTTATACTATTGTATATTATTATTGTGTGCTTAATATAGAATTTGAATTTGAAAATATCTAGCCAGCTTTTCAACTAAGGTGGTTACCGTCATCGTTATTTTTCTACAATTTCTCAGTTGGCTGGTTTATGCGATGCCCTTTTCATACACTACATTCATCCAACGAGCTATAAAACCCGAGGCACTCAGACTCGTCCATTTAGATTTTCCAGTTAAAATGAAGGTTAATTTAAAATTGATTGGAAAATATTTAACGAGGCCAATACGAGCTTATACTTGCTCCACTGAAAGGTGGAAATTTTCGCAAGCTAACGAAGCGAAAATTGCTTTTCGATTGTTTTTTTCGTTGAGAAATTGTTTTTCTTTCAACTCTTTGTTGTTTAATGTTTGGTGAGTCGATCAAAGCGTTATCTTCGACGATGACTGAACTTAAATTGGCGATTGTTTGCCAACTTCGTTACCGTTTTCGCTTTGCACATGGAATGTTTACCTGACTGATGAAAGGTGCTTTTCGCATTTCGTTTTCGTTTCGTTTTAGTAGTCAATAGTAGTCTACGAATAACAAAAACTACTAGTAGTAGACGCTTTCCCCCTTACTAATAAACGCTGTATAAGCTTTGAATAGTTATACAGTGTTTTGTCTTCTTTAATCTAATTAAAAGTGTCACTTGTGTTACAGGAACAAAAGACTGTATAACTATTCAAAGCTTATACAACGTTTATTAGTAAGGGGGCTTAAGTCTATATATTGGTTAAGACGAAAAATTGATCGGAGATCTGATCGCGCAAATGATACAAATGTGGACGCACCTTTAGTGAACGCTTTAAATGTCAACTCCATACTGTATATAAGTAATATGATCAGCGATTCTATAAAAAAGCGATAAAGAAAACGTCTTAGCTACAGGCTCAGAGCCTGTATTCAATAATTAAATGTCCCACTTAAACTGATAAATAGAACACGGCCTATAGCGATTATTTACTTCAAACTTGACTCGAATTAATGAAAGATTTTACTCGTACTGGACTAAGCCACCGGTTGCATATACATTAGTTGTTTTATTAGCGCTGCGGTCGGGGCACTTGTTACCGCCCTATCTTATTGGACCACTTTATACTGCATTATATAAAGTAGACCCTACTAGTGGTTCTCGAATGTTCTTGGTTTTTAGTCCTGACGCAAAAAGAGTGGTGTTATAAGTTTGACATGTCTCTGTGTGGGTTCACAGCCTATTTTTTATAGGCGCAGGGGAAACCCTTTATGGGTGCCCCGGGTCGGAGGTGTGTCTGAGTTAAGCTGAAGCACCCCGGGGGTGTGTGGGACTCCCAGCGAGTGGCGTGGGGTTTACCCACTAAATTCACCTGCGGTTTGCCTTCAGCCGTATACGGAGGGATGTCCTTGATCTATCTAACACAGGACTCCCTCTACCACCGGCCGGTCTACCTCAAAAATGCTTTACAGCCTCAAATTAAGATATTTAGAGCTGAGACTTTTTATTTGAGGTAATGACAACTCCTTTCAGAGCCCCTTAATTTTAAAGACAAACTTCGAGAGCGCTGTTCGCGGTGTGCGCTGTTTGGTCCGGCCAAAAAGCACACAAAATCTCACCGTAATCTTTCAGGACTTTAGTTGTTTCAAGGACATTGTAAACATACGATACAAGAATTTTGTATAGTTACTAGATGAAAGATTATTAGGCGCGATTCGACCAAACTTGAAGTTACACGAGTGTGACTATACTGAGAATAATTTTACTCCTTCAATTTACTCCAGGATATCTTCGTTTGCCTTTTACCAAGTTACTCGAAGAGTATGAAATAAAATGACAATTATAGTTCACAATGACACCGACCGTGACAGTTGACACCCTGTTGTGCAACTATTCTCAGTTTAATATTTACTCCACCAAAATAGCCCGTATAAATATTTACTCCCGTGTAATAACCTTATTCTTGGATTAGAAGTTGGAAAAACGCAAAACCAGCTTACTCTTAGATTAGGAGACAGTTATACTCGAGTAAAATTTTACTCTCGTTTGGTCGAATCCGCCCTTAAAGTCATATAATTTAAGAGTCACGTTGTCCTTCAAATAAAACAGTCCATATTATTTTAGGACCACCAATTCAAAGTATGAAATCCTTTCTGTGTCTGTTAGCTACCACTTTCGAGATTTTTCGAAAATAAAAATGTTGTTTGTCTTATCAAAATGAAGCTACTCACAAAAAAAAACTTGATAGTAATAAAAAAAAATCGTTCTAGGGCTCCTGTACTTTCTATTAAAACTTTAAAATTCATTTGCATTTATAAACTTAATACAAACCAGTAGTAGTGTCCGACCGATCGGCCGCAGCTGCTTTACCGCACTTTTATGCATTTTGCCGATATTTTGCCTGTACACGTTCAAAATATCGGCAAAGTGGAAACAATCCCTCGCTACTTTATTCACTACATATTACTCGAAGCCGGGCGAAACGAGCTATCCGTTTTAAAAGTGAAGTTTTAAAATGGATAGCTCGCTTTATGAAAATTTACTTAAGTTAATATTATGAAAAAATGAAAACACTAGATGTTAGTCAAAACGTTAACGCAAAACTTTTTACTCAGAATCGTTTATTTTGTCGCAAAAAAACTATCCTGTAGGTATCCATGTCAAATTCCATTCAAATTGGTTCAGTAGTTTAAGCGTCAGTTTAAGCGTAACGACGTAATGACAGATAGACTTCCGCACTCATAATAATATTATCATAGTACAGCCATAATTTATCTACTAAAACGACTGAGAATTCATTCTATATACGCGATATTATGAGTTCTCTCTGGCGTTTGTTCATCTCAATCACTAAAAACAAGCAAACCTTTCTACTGCTAATATAATTTTCCTTACCTGAGGCTGAAACGAAAGAGCTCTCATATCCCGAATCACAGAGGATGAAATCATTTCACCCGCACAAACTCATCCAGACGTAGCGGGCGTTTTCACCCAAACGTATTCACTCAGTATTCACCGAAACACGTTTTACATTTATTTTAAACTTAAAAGGCTTCGTTGATTTATTATTCGGATTATCCTTTTGAATTTAATTTTGTGAAACAGAACTACCTGCTCCCTAAAGATATCTGCTACATATTTGTTAAATAAAAAAACAGTTTAGATAAAAGGCGCTTATACTGAATAATATTTTAAATATATGAATCTTGAAGAGATGAATAAAATACAGTTTTCAGTTTTCTAGAAGCTTGTTAAATGTACAATTTTTTTAACGAACAAGTTTTATACACTTCACTACTATGCAGTACATTTTAAAATGAAAAAGTTTTCGTTTGCAGTGAGAGCAAAAACTTTTATAGTCTTTTGATGTAACATTTTCGTAGTATTTTTAATGCCATGAAAGTACAAAATATGTTACTTAAAGACACTGTTTGGTCCAGATGAATCACACAAACATAGAAGAAATCAATGTTTTTGTGGTCTTGTAGTTCCCAAGATTGGCTTTTTACTCGGAGGTCCTATGTTCGGATAATATAGGACCTTTGAGTTCAGATTATAACTATTTTTTTTTTAATGAAATATGGGGGCAAACGAGCAAACGGGTTACCTGGTGGAAAGCAACTTCCGTCGCCCATGGATACTCGCAGCATCAGAAGAGCTGCAGGTGCGTTGCCGGCCTTTTAAGAGGGGATGGGATAATAGGGGAGGGTAGGGATGGGAAGGGAAGGGTAAAGGGGAGGATAGGGAAGAGATTTGGGCCTCCGGTAAACTCACTCACTCACTCAGCGAAACACAGCGCAAGCGCTGTTCCACGCCGGTTTTCTGTGAGAACGTGGTATTTCTCCGCTCGAGCCGGCTCATTCGTGCCGAAGCATGGCTCTCTCACGTATAATATTGTTTCAAGTTTGATTTATATTTCGAACAATACTGACTGATTAAAATATATTTTCTAACAACTTATGACAAGAAAAATTATTTATGCGTCGGATGGACATAAAGAGTCTCTGCTCCTGATTTTCCGTCTGGACTGACGGACGGCTTGTCTGTCCCATCGCGTTACGAAAGGAATATATACCTCTTATGTATCTTACACGTAGGCACTATTAAAAATTACACCAGGAATATATACCTCTATCGTATCTTACACGTAGGCACTATTAAAAGTTACACCTATAGCTTTGAAGCTGGGTTTGGCCATCGGCACTGAATTGTAAAGCTGTAATGAAACTTGTTACCACAATTTTTCAATTTCCAACTTCAACCTTCCGTTCAAAGTTATAAATTAGGCTCCATCAAAGTCTATGCATAACTTTATTCGAGCTATTCAAGCCGGATTCTGATATTTTGATTTATATTTCGTGCCGTGCTCTATTCAATACGATTCGGTTTAGATTGTTTTCATGTTCTCTGGATATTTCATGAGCTAATATTCCGTTCATTACCTTCGTCTACCTTTCGATACTCGCAATATTATCATCATGATCATCATCATCATTATCATCATAAGCCTATCGCCGTTCACAGGCGGTCACAGCTGAAAGCAGCTCACTCTCAACGAGCGTCAACCAACAGCAAAAACCACGTTCATGGTAAGTACCTGAAGGACTTGTGTTACCCGTACCAGACAACGAGAAATATATTTCATACCTTTAAACTAAAAAAAATATGATACTACACGTCAAATATATTTTAACACTTATCTATTCATGGCCCAGGAACATTGTAAACTTTGGTTCCGATTCAACCTGCGGCTAGAGCGCATAATACTCAGCCACCTATTTAAACAGACATTTTCTGAATTGAAGACGTGAGTGAAACAGTCAGATAACTAACATTTTATAACAAAAATCAACAGTTTTTTTTTAATAATTTTTTCGGGACCTAAAGGCTCCATTTATGCAAAAAAACTCCAATTTTTTAACTGGTTCTTCCACGTCACTCACGTCTTCAATTTTAATACTGGTCCGTAGAATTGATATACAATTTTATCAACTAGTCTGTACACGCGGAAAACGGAAAGCTCTGAAAAATTGTTATTATATCTGACAAGGCCTCTGCCCCCAGATTATGTTCATTACATTTTCCCTAAAAGTCACTTATTACATTTAAATGAAAATCGCTTTACCACAATACAATGAATATAAACAGTAACATAACTAATAATAATAACTCCCACACCGGTTTCAGTGACAGTGGCCGGCCTCATTGAAACCAAGCCAGTTACGCAGGAGTAATTTTATAGTCCCCAAGTGTGTGTGCAGTACACAAGAGCACTCTCTATTCCTTTTATACTCTCATAAGACACAACCCACTGGGACGGACGACCGACGCGACTGGCGAGAGATCAGGTGCAGGACCGACTTTTTACATGTCCGTCAGAGGCATGGATCATCTTCTTTGTCAGACTAACAGGTGATCAGCCTGCATTGTCCTAACCAAACTTGAATCGAACCCACGACCTCCAGGTCAATAGCCACGCTCTACACCACTGGACCACGGAGGCGTTACTTATATTTTATGTAGGTGGCGTCGTAGCGACTAAACTACCGATCCGTTTTTCACAAATGAGGTGCACAGAGATTTATAATGATGCCGCGGCTGCATGAGGCATTTATTTATTTATTTTTACGTAGGCAAGTTTTAATTTTTAAAACTTAACTAAGTTACCGTTTCTACTTGTTTTACTGTGTTTAACGGCAGGCCAGGGTAAGTTATTCAAATCCTCGGTTGTCGCTTGTCTTGTATTAAGTGGAGCTGAGTGCTTCTAATAAAACAGGGAAAACAAAACCCTTATCTAGGCTGTTTAATGTAACAAAGTTATTAAGTTTTGTTTTATTAAATAATATTATTTGAAGGCGTGAGTGTAAGAAGCAGGTAGGTAAGTAATAAACTAGCAACTAGCGCTTTAAGCAAAGTAAATAAATCTTTCAAAGGTCTATGTATACGCCTATAATAAAATCCCTGAAAACGTCCAAAATCTTTCAATTAATAAATTTTAAAAAGTTGTTAAAGAACTTTTGTGTGCTAAGGCTTATTATATGGTAACTGATTTTCTCAATGATAGCACACCTTGGGATAAATAAGCTGACAAACCATAGGCCGCTTATATAATATAAATGTACCACATTTTTAAATACTTAGTGTAATTTAGCTTAAGCTATAATTGTTTTTTCCACCTTCTTGGTAAAAGGTGGCCCCGTGTGAGTTTCTTACGCCGGTTCTTCTCGGCAGGGTAGTTCCCGAACCGGTGGTAGGCCTCATGTAGACGCGACGTTCTAAAAGTGTTAACTTTGTTAACCTATTTAGAAATAAATATTTTCTTGTCAAATGACAAAATTTTTAGAACAATAATTATTATGATTACACAGTCATAAAAAAGCTTAACTTTATTTCGTGACATTTAAAGGCCAAAAAGTCAAATTAAAATGTATAAGATATTTCACAAATTTTAATTGGAAATCTATTAAAATTTGTGAAATATCTTATACATTTTAATTTGACTTTTTGGCCTTTAAATGTCACGAAATAAAGTTGTTGATTTCAATATATTTCAGTCGCAAATTTACGATACCAAGTACAAACTTGAACCTAGGAATTCACATTGCATTTATTGTACCTCTTTAATCTGCTGTACTTATCCGACAACAGCTTCGATGCAGTATCGTTGTCATCCATACTTATATTATAAACACGAAAGTGTGTCTGTCTGTCTGTCTATTACCTCTTCACGCCCATATCACTGAACCGATTTGACTGGTTATGACCCAGGGATATAGGATACTTTATATGCTATGTTCCCAAGCGATAAATTAATTTTACAGCAAAGGAGTTATGGGCGTCGTCTAGAAAAAACTATAAAATGGATTTCTCATTAGGCATGTTCATAAGAATAATGAACTGCTTGTTAAATATGTAAACGTTCAAGGTTCCCATATACTCGTACGAGCCGACCAATTCAGGCGGATTGATTGCAGGCTGAATTGACGAGACTTGTACATATACTAGACTGCGCAAAATGAATCCGGTAAGGTTGGACTATGATCGGCTTTCCCGTATATGGGGGTATTTAAGGTAAAAAAAAACTTGAGAGGTGTCAAGGGACACCCGAATGGAACGAAGTTGTTTCTTATGATCAAAAAATCTGTATACCTACATATACACATTAAAAAATATATTAAAAAATAACGCCATTAATTGACGCCCAGGAATAATAACAACGCGTCACTGTTTATTCTCAAAAAACGCCATCTAGTTGACGCACAGGAATACTATCAACGCCCTCTGCCCCTAACATGCAGGTACTAATAAAAAGTGTCGAGGTCAAATATCGTTCTGTCTAGCCTCCTTAACGCCGAACGCGCGATAAGGAACTTCGTTCCAATATTATTCTTCTTGACCATGATAGTATCAATGTAACCGACTAAGAAAGTATAGAAAAAATGTACTATCAGAGAAGTTGATTCATAGGCAGATGGCGGATCTACTTAATGTGGTAGCATTATGTCAAACCCAGCCGACAGATCATGAGTTACATTAAATTATTAAAACCCTTGCAAATGACGTAGATCCACTATCTCTATGGATCAACTTGTCTGATAGTACATCTATGATTGTGTTAAAAGACAGCTTCACAATCACGGCTATCCATCATGGACCAACGTATAAAGGAGCCTTAGGGATATTAATCTCAAAAATCCATGTGACAGTATGAAAGATTTTTCATATAAATTCCTTGTAACGGCGCGCGCCCTCTGTGCTCTAATTGAATCGAGAGTGCTAGAGTTTTAACGTCCACATAACTCTACAATGTCCGCGCCGAACCAAGTTAACGTGGTAGCACACTACCGGAACGCTGCGATTACATTAGAATGAAATTCAATAAGTTCAAATTTGTGAGTTTCTTACGCCGCCGGTTATTCTCGCCGGACTATAGTTACCGAACTGGTGGTAGACGTTCTAAAAGTATTAATTTGTAAACGATTTATAGATAAAACATTTTCATTTCATTTTCATTGTTATTATTAAATGAAAATAATTATTCAAATATACCTAAATTAAGGAGAACATAAAAATTATAATAAATAAAATAACCCGAAAAGCTATACCTAGGAGGTTACATGAGTAAAATAGTGAAAGTACCTTCTAGCTCGCGCACACCCAAGTGTGTTTGTCCAAACACAGCTCCAAGTCAGACTCGTGCTCGGTTTCTGGGGCTGCCAAAGCTAATTCAATTTAACTTTGCTTCAATTGATTGAGCAATTTTAATACTGATACCGCTAATAAAAAGAGAGATTCCTGTTCACATTCTCTGAAACTGGGTATCCAATGAATACGACTACGTCACTTAAATCTCTGTGATAAGCTACTACAGGATGTAACAAAACAAAGTGATAATATTTCGGGGTGTGTATGTGTCCCCTGTATAGAGTTCATTATGAAACGGTTAATACATAATATATATTTACCCGATACTGTAGTTTATCACTTTGTTTTGTTACTCACTTTATAGTCAAAAGTAATCGTATCGCGCATCAAAACCGCAGCGTTGAAACACCCAGTGGGCGAACACCCTCAACTTTTACTCGGTTTGTTTGTCGAGCCATATATTAGGTATCTATGAGCGGGTATCTAGGTCACCTAATGCTAAGTAATCACCTAATGCCCTCTGGACTGCAGCGCGATAAAGCACTGTTTAATAATTTATATTAACGAAAATCTATAATTTAGTGTTTCAATGCTTACGTTCTGTACTACGTAATATTATGTTTATTATTGTCACTATCAGTCAATATACATAATGCATATTATTGTTATTATCAGAAATATCCCGAAATATTATCTATACCACGCTTATTTTTTTACCGCCCATTTTGAGAAACAAATTTTGACATACCTTTTCATCTTTACTCTATAATATGAACCCGCCCTAGCGCGCACTAGCGGCCAGGCCGCAGTGGCCAGGTCGCGGCGGCAATCGAAAGTATGATGTGGCCGCTGGTCGCGTTGCGGCCAGGTGCGCGTGGTCTATGGCGGTTTCATACTAAGGTATCTATCTCGATGGCCGCCGTGGCCTGGCCGCCGCGGCTTGGCCGCTAGTGCGCGCCTGGGCTTACGGTATATTTGACTACTAATTACGTCCGATCTGTTGTGCTTAAATTTGTTTATCAATTGGAAACCATATATTTTCTGGGATAAACAGCGGCTTAGGCGTGTAAAGGTAAAACACAGACATACCTTTGGATTTTACTTATATTATAAATCGGAAGAGTTTGTTTATTTATTTGAACGCGCTAATCTCAGGAACTGCTGGTCCGATTTAAAAAATTATTTCAGCGCTAGATAGCTCATTTATCGAGAAATACTATAGGCTATATTTTATCATGCTAAGACTAATAGGAAGAAACAGAGGAAAATGTGAAAAAAACGTGGAAGATTATTTGAAAGGGCTTATCTCCCGAATTACTGGAGCAATTTTTATGTTATTTGGCACAGATATAGAGAGGACTACTTGAAGAGACATATGTTATTTTTTGGGGGAAAATTACCGTACATTTTCCCTAAAAATCCTAATTTATGCGGGTGAAGCCGCGCTGAACGTTTAGTTTATAATACCTCCTCACACCGCTTTCGATGACGGTGGCCGGTTTCAATGAAACTAGGCCAGTAACGCAGGAGTGATTTTATAGTACCCAAGTGTGTGCGCAGTACACAAGAGCACCCTCTATTCCTTTTACTCTCATAACCCAATGGGACGGAAGACCGACACAACTAGCGAGAGATGAGGCGCAGGACCGCCTTTTAACATGCCCATCCGACGCATGGATCATCTTACGTCTTGTCAGATATCATCAGGTGATCAACCTCAGATCGAGTGTATATATATATATATATATATACATATATATATATATATATATATATATATATATATATATATATATATATATATATATATATATATATATATATATATATATATATATATATATATATATATATATATATATATATATATATATATATATATATATATATATATATATATATATATATATATATATACTAAATTTATATACTATATAAAAATTGGAGCCGATTCCAGCCAATATATATATATATATATATATATATATATATATATAATTGGAATCTCGGAATCGGCTCCAACGATTTTCATGAAATTTAGTATATAGGGGGTTTCGGGGGCGATAAATCGATCTAGCTAGGAATTATTTTTAGAAAATGTATTTTTATTCGTGTTTTATCGATAATCGATAAACTGAAAAAATGACTCTTCCCGACATCTATTGGCGAATAATAGTACTGTTTTGTGAGCAACTAATTGTTTTAACGACACAACAATAGCTAAAGCTATTCCAGCAGAAGGCGTTGTTTAGTAACACGAAGTCAATGAGTGTTTGTTACACCGAGCAAAGCTCGGTCATCCAGGTACTAATATTAAAGTATGAATGAAACTAAAACTTGAAATCCAACTAAGCACCTACTGTGTCTATACAGAGCTCTAACATTTGGCAAATGCGAGCAATTTCCTTCGGAACCACTTGTCGAAATGATTTCTCCATCAGAATATTTCGTCGTAATCTTCGGACGCCAGAATTCAAAACCCTTTTCAGCTTTGAAGCACTTAGGTGAGCCATAATTATGAATATTCTGGTATCTAGTTTTATTTTAAGTTAACGTTCCGTATATCAATATCCATATTTTTATCTTTGGCTGTGATACTAAGTAGTAAACACAATATATTTATATATTATACAACATGTTACATGACTGGTGAGTCATGTTCAATACTTAAGAAGCTCTGTACTTGATTCTCATTATAATTATGTAATAAAATTAGGTACTTACTTAATTTTTGACCGAATGTCCTTTTAAAAAAAGGAATCATTGTACACTAAGTAAATTACGCGGCTAGGCAAGTAGGGATACTATGCGACCGGCGTGGCGGCGTACATCACCAAAGAAACACCGCGCCACTACCCTTACCGCGCGCGGTGTCCATGGGTTGGGTAAATATTTATTTAATTTTAAGCTACATTTACTCGGTGATCAATTGATATAATTTTTTTATAATAGCCAAATATCACGTCCTCAGGTATTGAACATAATATTGTCTCACCAGTCACGCAGTAGAATATGTTAGAGTTATTTTCGTTATAATTATTGATTGATTTTTTTAAAGCAACACAATCCAGTATTAGGTAAGTATCACAAATAAAACTTGTTGATCGATTTGGATTTCAATACTTCCTCAGATTTTTTATGTTATGGCCCAGAGTTATATTTTCCATGTTTCCTTTTTATTTGATTCCGGATAATCTTATCTTAGCTTGTAAGCTGATATCGTCTTCAAAAGCGGCAAAGTCAACAAGTAGATCCATAAAGCTTACATTGTTAAAGCAATACGCTATGTCGTAACAAGATACAGCTGTAAAGTTAGCTTCTGATCACATCACGTCAAATGTCTGAAGCGTCTTTAGTTTTCCTATCTTTTAAGTTTTAATTTGTGCACGGAAATAAACTAGGCTGGAAAAACGCGGCCGAAGTTCGGCATGATTACGCCTGCAATGTATTTTAAATTGCCGATAACACACCATGCCGGAATTACGTCGCGTTATTTTGTATGCGTAGAGCATTACAAGCGTAATCATGCCGAGCTTCGGCCGCGTATTTTCGGCCTATAAATGTACACTTAGAATTCGTTGTATGCAATGATGTGAAAACCTCGCACATTCGTCCGCACCGTCCGCGCCGCATTTCATGTATTATGCGGTGCGTTCGACGCGTACGGCGCATACGGTGCTGACAAATGTGCGATCAGCTGTTATAGTGAAAATATTTGTTGAAGAGAAAGGAAAACTTTATAATACGATTAGGCAACATACAAAGGATTTATGTTTACTTAGGGCCTGTTTTACCACTTCCTGATAAGGTGCCGTATAGGTTATCCACAACTTATTTGACAGATGCTCTATACTCTATCTGTCAAGTTAAGTTGTGAATAGACTATCCGGCACTTATCAGGAAGTGGTGAAACAGACTCTTAGGGCCTGTTTTACCACTTCCTCATAAAGTGCCGGATAGGCTATCCATAACTTAACTTGACAGATTCTCCATACTTTATCTGTCAAGTTAAGTGGTGGAAAACAGGCCCTTAGTTTACTAGTTACTAAATGTCTAAAAGATTATTCACATTAAAACTACAAGTATGTTTTTTGGCGTGCTCAATTAATCAAAAGTAAGTCTTCTTCTTCTTATCTCTCTTGTAATGTATACATTTTCAAAGTCAGCTACTCCAAACCTACGCTATCCTGCTCATCTTATCCACATATTCGATACGTGGGAGAGCCATGCTTTGGCACGAATGGGCCGGCTCGACCGGATAAATACCACGTTCTCACAGAAAACCGGCGTGAAACAGCGCTTGCGCTGTGTTTCGCTGAGTGAGTGAGTTTACCGGAGGCCCAATCCCCTACCCTATTCCCTTTCCTACCCTCCCCTACTCCCTTCCCTTCCCTACCCTCCCCTATTACCCTATTCCCTCTTAAAAGGCCGGCAACGCACATGCAGCTCTTCTGATGCTGCGAGTGTCCATGGGCGACGGAAGTTGCTTTCCATCAGGTGACCCGTTTGCTCGTTTGCCCCCTTATTTCATAAAAAAAAAATATATTACTTTCCACATTCATTCCGAATGAAAACTAACACAGGTTTCATTTCCAAGGACATAAAAATATACCTGTAAGACAAATTAATTCGAATACATAGGCATAATTTACTCGTATAACACATTAATGATATTACATCTGTGAACAGGTAAAACCCTTTTGCATATTCATACGCCATCTATTTTTACTTTTAATACTTTTTATAGGCTGAGAGTATATTATAAAGTTTATTATGTTTAAGATAGGTTTAAGAATTATAATAATTTTATGTTTAAGATGCAACAAAAACACACATTTTCGATTCTGTGGTATAGATTATATAATAATGTCTACAATGTCGTTGCAGTTTTCATAATACATAATAATTATAATGCTTAGAAAATGTCATAAAATCAATGACAGAAAATGGTAAGGTTGTGATTAATGTAATAAGTTTATAACCTCAAGCTAATTTGATATGTGATTGCAACGACTGAAGATGCAGATGTTATATTTTTCAACAGCACAATTCACAAAATAATAACTTACCAGTCGCATGTTACATAAATCAATTTCTAGTGTGTCGCGCTTACAAATCCTCGCGCTCATCAATTTTGCCTCGTAAACCGAGTGTAAACTCTGTTGCTCCGTATTGCTCCGTATTGCTCTGTTGCCGGTAAACTAGAAACAAGAAACTAGTTACGAACAATCCCTACATTGTAACCTCCGCTTAGGAACCGCATAATGCAATATGCACTAGATCTTGGACCTAACTCAGTTTGAGTGGAGTGCTAGATATTTTTAGTGCATTGAAATGGACGGAGCCGTCTCCTAATAATCATTTTATGCTCGCATTAAAATGTAAAATGGTTTGTGTGACTATTAACGTCATACTATTCTTTATTGCTATATAGAATATTCCAATAATAGAAATTCTCAGCTCTTACTTTCTTTTCGTATTGTATTATTTTATTGATAACTAGACGAGTCGTCGAACTTCGTATCACTGTTTTCCTAATAATAATAGTATAATAATAATATCTATGGACTCTTCACATCACGTCAGTCCGGCCCCATGGCAAGTACCTGAAGGACTTGTGTTACGGGTACCAGACAACGGAAATATATTTAATACTTTTATATTGTACATATTATATTTAAGATTTTTATTATATGATACACATATTTAATACACATCCATGACCCAGGAACTTTGAAAACTTTTGTCCGTCGACGGGATTAGAACCCGCGACCCTCGGCTTGAGTTACCAAAAGCCCACTAATAAAATTGAGAATTCATTTTTATTTATACAGATTATTATCTACCTAACTTAGTTGGCGCGTAAATGCATTTAAATAGTTTTATATCCATAACTTACTAAAAATACTTTCACCTGTGTATACTACAATAAAATTAATTTGTATTACAATTTTATTATCAATGTCTAATTTATAACAATTTTATGAACGTAATTTTTTATATTTTAATAATTGGCCATTGCAAAGAACGTCGTGAGAGGAAAGTGAACAGATTGTGTTAAACGCAAAACCCTGAAAAGTTGTGGGATCGCTTAAAACATTAGAACAAGTAATTTGGTCCTTCCTGTGTCATTTGGTAAGGGACAAAGTTAGGGTCGCCGCAGACCGCGCCGAGGCATCCTAATGACTTTAAGTGTCTAAACTCACTATGCCGAAGT
The DNA here is from genome assembly GCF_905147365.1 of Aricia agestis. Classification (NCBI taxonomy): domain Eukaryota; kingdom Metazoa; phylum Arthropoda; class Insecta; order Lepidoptera; family Lycaenidae; genus Aricia; species Aricia agestis. The sequence goes on along the minus strand of NC_056421.1, from coordinate 665,707 downwards.
TCCGCGGAGGAATTTTCGCATGATTCCGCCTGCAATGTATTTTAAATTACCGATGACACACTATGCCGAAATTCCGTCGCGTCATATTGACATTGCTGACGTAATTGTGCGGAATTTCCGCCGCGGAACTTCGGCCTAGTGTGTTTAGACACTTAGGTGGACGCACACTGACGGAATTCTGTACCTATTCGTTTATGCTACGTTTTAACTATTTAATTAATTGGTAAGACTTGTTTTTGATATGTTTCTGTTTCTTTTATACATCTATTGTTTATTTTGTATTTTAACACCCATTGTTACCAAATAAAGTTTCTTTATTATAATATTTTCTTTATTCTTTAACTTACAGCCAGTCATAAGCTTTTTATAACATAAAATATAAAAGTAAAGTGACTAAAACATCAATAAATATGTAGATACCTAATACACGTAGGTATGTTGTATGAAGGGAATATAAAATGTTCACGTGCATTACATGCAATGCAATGCAATACATGATTTTTCCAGTGTCGAAAGGTTTTCGGGGTAAAAGTAGAGTATAAAAGTAGAGTTATGTATGCAGAGCCTTAACTTTTATCAAGTTAGATTTCATCAAACCGCGTTTAGTAAATCGTGTGAATATAAAACTTAGTACCTACCTACATAACATTATATCAACACAAATTTTCTCCATTATACCATTCAATGAATGATGGTATTGATGATGGTATATGGTATAGTCCGTGCAATCCACGAAGACGCGCCCCACCAATTTTTGGGTGAGCACTGAGCATCTTTCCCTTTGCCCGTGACGCTTTTTTCTTAATTAGTCTATTAATTATTGTAGTGTGCGCGTGCACTCATAGGTAATCAGTGTGTAGGTACCGATAACACTCAAACATTTGCGAAAGCTTCTTATTACTATAAACGATTAGGAAGAATCGTGGGGCGCGTCTACGTAGATTGCACGGACTATAATTGCAACAGCTAGTTCACTACATAATAAGGTAAATGTAAAAGCGTTAAAATATCCACCCGGGCAAACTTTATGGTAGTCATTCCAACTGAACCCTAAACTTTTCCACTAAGCCATTTAAAACGCGTAAATTTTATTTTTAGGTTTTAGCACTTTCCTTCTGGGGATGGTTAAATGGTAGAAAATACTATGTAACACCACGAAAGTAATATTATTATGTGTGTCATAAAAATGTTATAAGAATGAGATGTTTTAAATACGAAAATAAAGCGGTTGGTTTTAAAAGATTCACGTACAATAAGAGCAAGAAAGTAGCAATATTTTATTAATAAAATATGTAAAAAATTACCAGTTTTCAGCCTAAAAATGTTAAATGTTAGGCCTTTTGCATTGCTATTTAAAAGATATAAGATATTGCTCCACGTTGACTCATGAGTCATCATGGACCAATAAAGGTGCATACGAACTTCTAGAGAAGCATATTCGTCTTTATTTTGTCCACTAGATAACGCCCGCAACTCCGTACGGGAACCGTACATTTTTCCGGTATAAAAAGTATCCTATGTCCTTTCCCTGGACTCAAAGTATCCCCATAGCAAATTTCAGCAAAATCGGTTCAATGGTTTGGGTGTGATGAGGTAACACACAGACGGACAGACAGACACACTTTCGCATTTATAATATTAGTATGAATGATCAACAGAGCATGCGGACAGCTACGTTATCATGGCTATCGATAATATTCAAACGGTCTTCAATTATAGCCTAACCGTAGCCCGGTTAGGCTATAATTGAAGACCGTTTTAACCGACTTCAAAAAATGGAGGTTATCAATTCGACGCTTATGTATGTTATATTTCCAGAACTGTCCAGTTTTTGTATATGTTGATCTATAGCAGCTTCTGAACAAATGTGCCAAATTTCAAAAGTGTATGTATGTATGTTTTTTATGTTAGTGCACGGATATCTCCGGAACTACAAGTCCGATTGAAGTGATTATATTTTTATTGCACTAAGTATTTTTCAACGGGAATACTGCAAGTTTCATCAAAATCGGTTCAGTAGTTTTTGAGATAGGAAATTTTAATTCTTAACACGTATAACTTGAAGTCGGTTTTATCTTTTTAAAATACTAAAATCTAAAAATCTTTACTATTTTCAATACAGTCGGGTAAAATTTAAAGACTTTATTATCCATTGGGCATACAACTAAGTAAACGTGTCGGTATTCCCTCGGGCTGGTATGTTATTGGCTAGGTCTGGAGATTGACCCTATCTATTATTCAATCAAAACTAATTTGCCAGACGTCGTTATTTTTAATGTTTATTGATCTTTAATAAATGAATTATAAACTGCTAGACGATGCCCGCGACTCCATTGCACCTATACTTAATTTAACGCGTGGGAACTGTACATTTTTCCGGGACAAAATGTATCCTACGTCCTTTCCTGGGACTCAAAGTAATGTACCATCGAGGAAATTGATTCCTAGGCAGTTGACAGACCAACGTCATTTGGACGGATCATGTCGACTCACTCACTGTCGACTGGGTTCGACGTAACGCGACCAAAATACGTAGGTCCCCCATCTGCCTAGGAATCAACTTCTCTTATAGTAATAATATTATATGCTAATGCATTTTTCTAAGAATTTAATATCACAATGAACACACTATTGACATAATTAATCTTTAATTAAATTATCCAGGTAAAAACTATCTCATCTCGCCGGGTTAATTCCTAAATCTAAACTGACTTACAACCATGAAATATGTAATAACAAAGTGATCCAATATCCGCCATCGTTCCGCGAGAAAAATATACCATCCTCATCACCTTGATGACAGCTGGCAGTCTTACACCGTGCGTTTTTCCCGTAACTTTTTGCCGCGCACTGTAATACTCTGGAACGAACTGTCTCCAGCAGTATTTCCGGACTAATACGACCTGCAAACCTTTAAGAAGAGAGCGTCCTCCTAAAAGGCCGGCGATGCACCTGTAAATGGGCGACGGTAGTTGCTTTCCATCAGGTGACCCGTTTGCTCGTTTGCCCCCTGATTTTATGTTTAAAAAAAATTGAAAATGAAAACATTTTTATTTCACATCCTTAACACAACTCCGAGAAATTTATGAGATTTACTATGAATTTTAAAAACTCGTAATTACATTAAAAAGTAGCGCGCGACAGTTGGAATCCGCCCGCCCAGCGAAGCGGACGTGCTCTAGGGCGGGAAGTCTCGTGACTTGACGAAGTTTACTTGTGAAGTGTGTTTGGATGTTCCATTGTGGAAGATGTGATTTATTTTGAAGGTATTGTTTATTCTATTTTAAGTATTTCTAACGCAATTATATGGAACTTTTAATATTGTTTATTACAAAAGAAAGCGGTGATTTAAAAAAAATCTCTTGAAGACCTGAAGATAGAATGTTCATCGTTCCATAAAAGTTAATAAGAATTAAATCAATAAAATTATTCCCATTTACTGTAAATTAAACATCAGCGAGTTTCTTATTGTAACATAAATTATTTTTACTTTTAAGCATTTCATATTATGATTTAAACATTTTATTGTTCACGGATTTAGATTGTATAAAATTGAATTCATTCAATACGTTAACGTGTTAAATTTAAATAAATTCCAAACGAAGCTTAGAGCTCCAAAAAATATTTAAAATCCGCTAGCGAATGAAAAACGCGGCGATTTTTGGTAGAATAATTTTGGCGCGTCGCTAGCGGTTGTGGGCTTGAAACACTTTTTGTTTTCATTTTCAAGTCGTTGGCACATGTTTTGTGGGATTCAACAAAAAAATACGAAGTGCGGAATTTTTGTGACGAAAATCAGGACATACGACGGATATAAAAATAATTCGGGTTTTACTTGTATAATATTTCCGTTTACGTTATTCAAATTGTATGTAAATTTTGCGTTTTCTTTCATAAATAAAATGTATTTATTATATTACCCCGTATGCTGTTTATATTATTTAAAACACATTTAAACAATAACTTCACAAAAAACTAGATTAAATAATGTTTACATAAAATGGCAGGGTCCAGTAGCTTAGAGCGTAGCTTTTGAAAGTTGTGGATTTGATTCCCGCGTTGAAGAAATGTTGCCTCCAAGTTACGTTACCTGATTGATAAGATGACGATGACAATAAGTATCATCAGCGGTCAGCCAAGCTACAGAAACAGTCAAGAAGTAACGAGTTTTTCTGGTCATTCGAGAGTTATGTCTGACTTTTTTATAACATTATTACAATATCAATACTTCCATACTAATGTTATAAATGCGAAAGTGTGTGTCTATTAACCACTGAACCGATTTTGCTGAAATTTGGTGTGGAGATACTTTGAGTCCCGGAAAAGGACTTAGGATACTTAGTTTGTATATCCCAGAACAATGTACCGATATGGCGTGATAAACAAATCATCTAGTTTTACTATTGTTTTCATTTTCTTACATTGTTCTCATAAATAGTTAGAATCATTGTTGTATAATATTCTTTAATACCTCGATCTTGGTAATCGCAGGCACAATAGATTTTTAATTGTATGCGACAGCCGGGCGCGCACTTTTAACAATAATCATAGTCAACATAGTACTACCATTATAATAATTCGTTTATAGCGCGGGAACCCTACATTTTCCGGGATAAAAACTATACTATGTCCTTTCCCGGAATTCAGAATATCACCATATCAAATTTCATCAAAGTCGGTTCAGTGATTTGGGCGTGAAGAGGTAACAGACAGACAGACACACTTCCAAATTATAAAATGAGTATGATGGATCGATAACATATTATGTTCCTACCACAGTATGTCATTAAAATGCATTAAAATCACAGTAAAGCTCGGTCTTGACCCTCGGCTGACCTTCCTCAGTTCCCACACAATCACATACTAGAGGCGAAATGTTAATTATAACATTATTCGCCCCCATTCACCGCGCTTCACTCCTCGTCACTTCACTTCAGCCTGAATAAGATCCGACATCGTGTGTTGATTTTTTTTTATGAAATAAGGGGGCAAACGAGCAAACGGGTCACCTGATGGAAAGCAACTTGCGTCGCCCATGGACACTCGCAGCATCAGAAGAGCTGCAAGTGCGTTGCCGGCCTTTTAAGAGGGAATAGGGTAATAGGGGAGGGTAGGGAAGGGAAGGGAATAGTTGAGGGTAGGGAAGGGAAAAGGGTAGGGGTTAGGGGATTGGGCCTCCGGTAAACTCACTCACTCGGCGAAACACAGCGCAAGCGCTGTTTCACGTCGGTTTTCTGTGAGAACGTGGTATTTATCCGGTCGAGCCGGCCCATTCGTGCCGAAGCATGGCTCTCCCACGTATAAAGTTGATGCTTCCAAATTAGTTTCAATTGCGGTTAATTGAATATTTCATTTAGAAGCATTGGGTACGCCTTCACTAAATAATTATTAACTTTATAAACTATTAAATTGCCCTCAACGAAGTTGCTTAAAAATTATTTAATATCCCAAGAACCTTACTTTTTGCTTTTTAAAAAATTAAAAAGGTCCTTTCCCAGGCCTTCAAGTATCTCCTTACCAATTTTGATCTAAATCATTTTACCTGAGGAGGTAAAATATGATAGTCAGATACACAGACAGACAGATTGACAGAGGGAGAGACAAAAATCAAAATCAAAATCAAGACAGATAGACAATCTTCAACATTTTTCATATTACGATAACGATCCAAAAGTGTCATAAATCATTATTACGCTTTTAAAAAATGTTTTGAAATTTTAACTGTATAAGTACATAATGTTGTGTGTACTTATACACATACTTCTTGTCTACTTGAAATGAAATTGTTCATTCTTCATCTGTCCACCTCTTTAAGCCATACTCAAAGTCTTTTACTCTGGCTTTAAGCCAGCATTAATCTGGCAAGCTGACAATCTGCTGTTGTACGTAGTTAAAATATTTGTTACTTATTAAAAAAGTATTTTTTTTCCCGACACAAAAACACACGTTACAAGTTTTACGTCTGTTTAATGAGACTGCAATGTATGTTTAAACCCGAGTAGGTCCCAAACAAATTGACAGAACATAATGCAATTACTTTTGCTTGTCCCGAAAAATGTTTTATCAAAGACTAAAACTACTTACGACTCCACCACCACGTATCATTAATTAAGAAGAATCATTAATTAAGAAGAATGATAACCAGATAGTGAAAAAGAGAACCCATATTATACATTTACGTTGCCATGTTATTGAATAAAATTACAACGTTAACCACAGTGAAATAAATACTTAAGTTGGGTTCCTATAGAACTTTGGCTCTACACAATAAAACCAACTCACACTTGCCTGTTCTTCTTTTGTTTCTTTCAGTAAATTGCTAATCAATGTCCAGCTGTCTAAGAACAAGCTTTAAGCAGCTCTATAAAAGGTTCCAAACGAAACAAAAGGGGAATTAAGTCTGAATAAAAACAATTTAGGAAACTCTGGAACAAAACAATCTTACAGTTCACAATTATATTACCTTTATTGGCTTCTTTATGGCGATTACGTAAGGATCACTTTAGCAGAAACTCGAGGTAAAATAAATGAGAACAGGCCGGAATAGAAAGAAAAAACTCGACATGTTTTGCGTAGTGATTTATCAAAGCAAGGAAAACGGGAAAATAAATGAAATGCAATATTTACGGTATATTTCACCTTAAATATATTTTTCATCCGACCACGGTTAGCCAAATAATGGATGAACATTTTAGCAGATCACAGGATAGATACAGCTATTATTTGACAAATTGATTCATAGGCAGATGGTGGACCTACGCAATTTGGTCGGGCTATGTCAACTGAATTCTAATCATGATCACAAACTAATTTAAGGTTAAGTTATATTATGTAAAGTATGTTTCGCGTAGTCGACGGCTATAGTTTTCGAATTATTAAAATACCTTCGTACTGAAATACTGAGACACAAGAAAGACAAAATACATAGCGATAAACTAAAGTAAAAGACATAAACTAAAAGACAAGCAGAACTCGTATAAACGAGTTCTGCTGGTCTTTATCTGGCATACTGAAAACGTCACTTGACAGACGAAGACAAAAGAATTTGAATATTTTTAACAAGAAAAGTTAATATTTAACATAAACGTATACATAATAATATTATTATGATTCTGAAAATACACAAAACAAACTAAGGAGCATAAGATATATTTATCAGTACGTAAGATTATGGGGCGAGCTTTCAGACAATAGTTGGGGAAATTTCCCGCGATAAGAAAAAGCTAATTAAGCTCGTGACTTCTGATGAGCTTTTTACGGAGCTTTGAATGAAACTGTATGTGAAAGTTTTGCGAAAAATTAATTGGTTCCCTTTGAACTTTTCGCATCGTTTTGGTTGTTCATTTTCTTTTCATCATTAGTAAGACATAATTTTTTGTAGAAATTATTAAAGGGAATAATTATTTTTTTCCGCAAATTAATTTGCCCAAAACCGAGTCTATCGCTCGGGGTCCCTACATATTTTATTAATATAATATAAAACTTCTTTGTTGTTTCCTTGGACTCAAAGTGAATAACAAAAACAAAATATATGCTTACCAAATCAAAATTCAAAACCGGTTCAGCACATTGGGCGCCAAGAACATTTATAGGTAAAGGGTAATTTTATGGCTAGAAGTAGATATATTAATTAATTATTTCACCGTTAAATTTTGTTTTTATGGCAATATTTTTACTTGTTTATATTCCACAGACATTTTCACAAAATATTTACGTATCTAAAAACACGATTCTTATACGTTTTTCTACGTATTTTTCCATATTCTTCAACATAATCCATCAGACCTCTGGTGATAAAAGTCAGTAATGTGACTCTGGTCTCGCACTTGAAAAATCACATTACGGCTGTATGTCCCAAGCAAATTTACTGTCCTACGTGAGTCCAATATACAAGCGACACAAAAACTGCGTAAAATAACGTGTCTGGGGATTAGAAAACCGCTTTTATATAGCTCTGCAATTGTAAAATAATGTAATGGTTTTTATATATGGCTTAAATTTTTAAGCAATGAAAAAAGTGAAGGTTTTCCAATACCTAATCACGTTTATTTTACGTAAGTTTGACCACGCAGTACTATTTAGTATGACTAGAGATCGCCCAATGGTCGAAATTCGACCTTAGTTTCGACGACATTAGGACTACTATCTATATAGGACCTATATTTTGTAAAAAATATTGACTTTATCATTATTTTTTTTCAACTCTTGTCTCTAGAACTTAGCTGATCTCAGACTGGTCGTGTAAGCATTGTCTAATAGTATTAGATTCAATAAAAAAACTATAATCCATTTTCAATTTGTCACCTTGTTGTCAACAGACTTCAACCATAAATAATAGAGTTTATTTCGTATGTATGGGCTTGTCACTCAAAAATCTGTCATTTTTTACTAGTAGTGTCATAGTGTGTGTAACGTTTTTTTTGTTAAAAATATATATGATTATTTTTCCGACCCAAATATCGACCAATAGAATTGCACCATTCGACGTCACGTGGTACAACCTACATGGTATTATACTGATAATTTTTTGAAAATTTTCTCTGGTAGTTGCTATATATAAAAAACAAATTCTAATTCTATTGGCCGACATTTGGGACGGAAAAATAATCCCCCGAATACCACACGAGCTTCAAAATTATCTGGCATTTCCCTCAAGGTTCCCTGCAAACAAATAAAGTCGTCAAGTTTTTCAGGAAAAATCACTCGCGCTTCGCGCTCGTGATTTTTTAACCTGAAAAACTTGACTCCTTCATTTGTTTGCAACGAACCTATCGGGAAATACCCGATAATTTTGAAGCTCTTGTGGTATTATAAGTGATAAAAGCATAATTTTAAAATAATATTGGCTCGATGCACTCCTTCTCCATATAAACTATAACTGTGCGAAATTTCATGCACCTACGTTTTCCTATTTTTCGTCAAAAGGGTTACAAAGTTTTTCTCTCACGTATTAATATATAGATATTTTTTACTAAGTTTGCAATTTTTTTATGGTTCTTTTTTAGGGTTCCGTGCCCAAAGGGTAAAAACGGGACCCTACTAAGACTTCGTTGTCTGTCCGTCTGTCTGTCACCAGGCTGTATCTTAAGAACCACTACAGCTAGACTTCTGAAATTTTCACAGATTATGTATATCTGTTCCTGCTTTAACAACAAATACTGAAAACAAAATGAAAATAATATTTAAGGGGGGTACCCATACAACAAACGTGATTTTTTCGGCCTTTTTCGCTCTATATCAATAATGGCAAGAGGTAGCCACTTGAATTCTTCACACATTATTTTGTTATATGTGGACTTTAAAATTTAATAATAATATTAAAATACAATAAAAATTGAAGGGGGGCTCCAATACAAAAAACACAATTTTAAGCCTATTTGGCTCTGTATTGGTACGGAACTCTTCGTGCGCGAGTGCGACTCGCACTTGGCCGATTTTATTTAAATTCTTCATTAAGCTCTTTAATAGCCACCTGCTTGCAGAAAGCCGGTACAAAAGAAAGGGCTCATGTTAAGCTTCGCCGAATGAGTATAGTAACGAGAAGCTACTATTGCTTTTGCCGTGGAAGAGTCGTGCTCCGGCATGAATGCGCCGGCTAGACCGAAGTAATATCACGGTCTTATAGAAACGTGAAACTGCGCTTGCACTGTGTTTCGCTGAGTAAGTTTACAGCTGGCCTAATAAAATGAAATGAAATTAAAAATATTTATTTCGTGTAAGCCGGTCGTTATGTCCAGCTTACATGATCACTAAAATCTTTTTAACCCCGACTTATATTTTTTACACCTGTAAATAATGTAAGTGAAGAAGAACAAGCGCCCAATTTACTTAACAATGCGTACACCTCATATTTAATACTCTCTGCTCTCACAATATTTCGTACATTATTTTAATGGCGTACTTTCTTTCGTAAAATAAAAACCACGGTATTATTTCAAAAAAATCTCCACATATTTTCATATGAAACTAATTAGCCTTTGAAATATTTTACAAAAATCTAATGTTCATTTGGCACAAACGCCAGGTACCTGGCGCTCCCTAGGGCGAGAGTTTTGTAAAAACTTTTAACTATCAACGCTTCTGCTATCTGAAAGTATGAGCTTCAAGGCTTGGGGTCTTTAGAGAATTGCTAACCTAATTCCTATTCCTTGCAAACAAAATTAAGTGAAACCTTGCGGGATTAGCTAATTTTTGAGATAGCATTGTTCAGTTATGTCCGACAAGATCAATTGCAGCTTAGCTGAGGTTTTTCTGTTTATTTTTTAGTTTTAACTTGGCTCTCTTTGAGACGAGGTCATCCATAAAAACGTGTCAAATAGCTTTGTCCACACTGTGCCTTTTTCTGTTCGTCAAGGGCATGCGTTATAGCGCAGTTAACAGCGAACGTGAGGCATGCCCGCGATGCATGCCCTCTGACCGTATCCAAAACTTCAAAAATGACAATATTGGCGGCCTTAACGCATTCAATTATTGAAATGGCCCATATGAAAGTTGATGACGAAAATTGAAGATAAAAGTGCACAGTGTGGACATAACTATTGGATGTTATATTATTATGAACACATAAACAGATATCACGAATCTATAAGGGTTCCATTTCTTCTTCTTCTTCATATCCAAGGGTAATTTTGCCATTAATTGGCACAGAACCTTAAAAATATTAAACTGTATTTTTCTGTATCCCAATTTTTTTTAATTTTATTTTAGCAATTTATCATTCTTTGACGATAAATGTACACATTATATTCGTGAGAACCTGCACTACCACTAACTACTATTTAGACGGTAGACAGACAGACAAGCAAATAAAAGTTAAAACTTCCGATCAAGTCGTATTACATAATAACCGAAAGTTATTTCGGTACTCACGCTAACTATTAGGTATTTATTGAATCCCGCGAGCGATTATAAAATCGATGAACTATTCGATAGCCATTAAGTGATACTGATCGTTATATAGACATCATATTATCGAAATCAAATGCGTAGTATTTTAAATCGTTTTTATAAATGTAGCCGTCGAAAATCAAGGTTAATTATTAATGGGTTGATATTTTGAGACACAAAGGTATTATTATTTAAATGAATAACGTCGCAATAAAATTCATTCCCTATTATAATAGTAAGCCGCGCTGTCTGTGAAAGTTGTTTTTTTTTTCGGGAAGATGAGAGAAGTTAATGTTGAGAAAAGATTTTTTTCGGCGGGAGAAAGAAAGGAAATTACGCCGGGGAATTTAGTATACAAACATTTTGTATGTCAGTAATTATATATATGTATACTAAAATTATTTCCTGTGCCTATTAGTGGCCCAAATAGCTAGTCTATAATAGACTATATCAAGAAATTGCTGATCAAAACCTTGAGATACCTGACATGGCATTGGGAGTTTTATGCCTCATTTCTCGACTTAGAGTGCGGTTACACGGTTTGAGTTCATCAGTCTGAGGCTGACGCCAAAATGATGGTCGGAAAGTACACAATAAAAAAAATGATTAGTCCGTCAATCAAACGGTTACACGGTCACTCTTCCTTCAGTCTGGATAAGACTGATGGACTGAACTGATGCCAGACTGCCTGTGTAACAGCACTCTATTAGAATAGCAGAGGCGCACTCTATTAGAGTAGTAGAGAGGCTTAGTAAGCCGGCCCCTAGACGATCAATCGTATTGTGCAATATCATGCTTCAATTTTATTGAACAGTTTATTTGACAATTAGATTGACGACGCTCGTTGTTCAACATCAACACTAGATAGTCAATAATATTAGGCAATACGTGATATTGCGCAATGAAACTGCTCGTCTAGGGGCCCGCTTACACTCGAGTTTAGTTTTGAGGCGGAGGAATTCTGGCCGACTGATGTGGTTTACCGAACGGTCCGGGGGAGACTCCGGAATGAAGTGCGCGTTGTTAAGTTTATATAATTTTTATGTATGTTAGTCATTAAGGTATATATTGTTTGGGCTTACGTAGCCTGATTTAAATAAATAAATAAATAAAATAAAAATAAAGGCTGATGATGATGATGTGTATGACGTGGCGGGATATTTCGTAGCCACACATTAATCAGCCGATATTAATTTCGCCCTCTAGTGTGACACATAACCGGGTCAAAGAGAGGAGCGACTATTACGTACAAATTTTTCATTCCAGCGGGTAAAGGCTCCTATATAATTTACTGCTTACTAGTATTTTTTTTTAAACGGGCAAAAGGCCCACCACACATTCCCACCACTGCAACTCTTGTGTCGCCAGGATCAACAGTGGCAACCAACCACGAAAACCCTTTGATATGATCTCAGGGATGCCCGAGGGACAAGCTAAATCTCTGTCTTGGGACCCGCTACGAAATTAATCAGAAGAAAGTTAGGAGGAGTAGGAGATATCCAATTGCTTTTAGTAGTAAGTTAATTAATAAATTATAATTATTGAGGTAATTTTATCAGCTTTAATAAATAAAGACTGGTTGGCCCGATCAGACTTATCGTAGACTGACCTCATTTTGCACGTTTCCGTGATTTCACTAGTCTGTTCTGGTCGGCCTGTGATCAGTCCGATCGCATTGATCGGCCTCTCCTTGTATGGAATCTTCAAAAGTTATTTCTTTGCGTTTCGATACCAATGTTACGTAATTTTACATGTTTAATCCAGCGAAAAGGTGGCGCGACGAACTAGACGCTGTTGAAAAAGAGTGGCCAAACACAGCAAAGGATAGAGACGTGTGGAAGGAAAGAGGGAGTGTACGTGGGAGAGCCTTGCTTCGGCACAAATGGGCCGGCTCGACCGGAGAAATACCACGTTCTCACAGAAAACCGGCGTGAAACAGCATTAGCGCTGTGTTTCGCCGAGTGAGTAAGTTTACCGGAGGCCCAATCACCTACCCTATCCCCTTCCCTACCCTCCCCTATTCCCTTCCCATCCCTACCCTCCCCTATTACCCTATTCCCTCTTAAAAGGCCGGCAACGCACCTGCAGCTCTTCTGATGCTGCGAGTGTCAATGGGCGACGGAAGTTGCTTTCCATCAGGTGACCTGTTTGCTCGTTTGCCCCCTTATTTCATAAAAAAAGAGGGGAGGCCTTTGCCCAGAAGTGGGACACAAACGGCTAATTAGAATAGAATAGAATTCAGCGTGCCATAATGTGTTGTGGTTAAACAGATTCTCAGAAAAGAAACAAAGTAGAGGATGATTCGCTCTGATTGGCCGATGTGATCATGTGACCACGCAAACATTTTGACATGACTCAAGAGTACCTAAGCTTAAAAATTTAGGGCTAAATTATTTTTTGTTAGTATCATACTTACACATCATTTCCAACTTCCAATTCTTCTTGCTTCTTAAAGGTTTTTTCTAGTCCTATTTTTAAGATTCAGTAATATTTTACACCACAACCCATAGCCATTAATTGCCATGCCACGTAATAGCCAGCTGTTGACGGACCAGCCCTCGGCACAAGCGCTCTCAGGTACAGTTTTCATCGTAATCATTTTTCAATATTCCCTCATGTAACACTACATGTGATGAGCCTCTTCAATGATGAGATGGTGTCATTAAAATAATTTAATTATAGTTGTGGCAAGACCTACACCGGGACCTTAACGTGGACATGGTCTCTACAGTTATAAAAAGATACGCCGAAGCTCACGAAAAGAGACTTCACCATCACGTGAATGTCGAGGCCATCCAGCTCCTTGACAACACGGACTTAGAAGACTGAAAAGGACAAAAAATGCCGATGAAAATATTGTATGGAATTGACATGACATTATATATTTTTGTCGAACGCTTACAATGTTTTTGATTGTGGATTCTATAAAGGAGAAAAGAAACACAATGGAAAGATAATAATGGTTATGAAAACAACTACGTCTTAGGATATAAAATAGGATACTACTATATGTAATGTAATACTCCCCACACCGGTTTCGGTGACGGTGGCCGGTTTCATTGAAACCAGCCCAGCTACGCAGGAGTAATTTTATAGTGCCCAAGTGTGTGCGCAGTACACAAGAGCACTCTCTATTCCATTTACTCTCATAACCCAATGGGACGGAAGACCGACACAACTAGCGAGAGATGAGGCGCAGGACCGCCTTTTTACATGCCCATCCGACGCATGGATCATCTTACTTGTCAGACAATCAGCCTGCATTGTCCTAACCAAACTTGGAAATAACATGTTTCCAACGCGGGATTCGAACCCACGACCTCCGGAGTCGAGAGCGACGCTCTAACCACTAGACCACGGAGGCGTTCAAGGAAAAAACTACTATATAATGAATTGTTGTCCTGCTAAGCGCAAAGAAGTTACGTCGTACATACACACTTTAAAATTGATTAATAATAATAATCTATAATCGGTTCATCTGTTAAGCGCCAAGAGGTAACAGACATACAAACTTTAGAATACATAGATATTAGATAGTCTATGTGCAACAAGTCGTATAGACTCTGCACTCGGCTACTGATACTAAGAAATGATGCATCAAACTTTGTGTATGTTGTGTTATATCTGACTAGGCTCTGATATTTGCTGAGAGTATATCCAACTAGTCTGCATTCACGTCGATTTACACTCTGTAAGCATTGCATTGACGTACCATTTGTAGGGATATACCTTCAAAGAAATTGATTCGTAAGCAGATGACGGACCTGCGTAATTTGCTTTGTCAAACCCGGCCGACAGAACACGCACTTGACATTGACTTAATCTTACTAAATGACTATGACACAATTGATTGAAATTGATACCTAGGCAGTTGATAGACCAACGTCATTTGGTCGGATCATGTCAATTCAATGTTAATTGTGATCTGTCGGCTGGGTTTGACGTAACGCGACCAAAATACGTAGGTCCCTGCTTAGGAATCAACTTCTCTGATAGTACATATACGCAAACGCGGTGATTTTATGACATTTTAGTGTAGGGAAAATGTAGGTACGTTACTACTGTATACACTTAAACTCTTACACAGATTTTGATGAAATTATGTCATATTATTGAGACAACGTAAAAGGATATTATAATAATTTTATTATGTTGGCTTTTTGGTTTTGTGAAAATGTATATTTTTATGAGTTTATGTTGGGTTTTCCAGGCAAAAAATATTTATAGGAAATAAAAGTGTCCTCTTTTTAGACACCGCGGTACGGCGCAACGTGACGATGCTTAAAGATGACAGAATATTATGCATAATATCTTTTCTGTTTCGCATAATTTATGCTCTGCAGATGCAAGTTGAGAGACAAGATGCTCTTGTCTCACTCTCAACTCATCGAGTACTGCAGATATCAACAACAATATACCTCCTTATTGTTGGATGAGTTTATTTTACAGACTTTTTCGACTTATTTAGTACCGGATATCGCCCGTAACTCTGGGGCGCCAAAAACGTTACATTATCCGTAATAAAAAGTATCCTATATCCTTTCTCGGGACTCAGTCTAAATGATTCGAAATACCAAATTTCAGCAAAATGGGTTTAGCGGTTTGACCGTGAAGAGGTAACAGACATACAGACAGACACTGGCGAAGGGTGAATATTTTCGGAAGGGAAGCCGGAGTAAAAAATCTAACGCACAGCATTGACAGAGTAGACAGAATGATAGAGTATGCCGATTTAGAACTGATGTTGAAATGTTTAAATTTGACGTATTATGACGAAAATTGTCGCTAGGGTTGTTAACTTGTTACCTACGAATTTAAAAATATGACATATTCGATGGACGTGTTCCTCTTTGGTCGTATTGTTGTTTGTGTTTTGGCACATGCGATTAAAATTGTCAGAATCCAATTTTGAAATCTTTATTTTAAATATTTAAAAATAAATTATATCAGCCAGCGCGAGGCACAATCCGTTCATAATCCTAGTGAAACCCGACGAATTTGACAGATATTGAAACCTGTCCGTTTCTTTGCAGTCGAACTACTGGTAGTTATGTCTATTGTGGCATTGATGTTCAACAATGTTCGAGTTTCAAGTTTGATAATGATGCCTTTGAAAAATGCGACGGCATGCGGTCATTCAAAACTAAGTTTGGAAAACGGAGTTTCAAGAAATAATCTGTCAGACAACAGTCTATCTGAATTAATGCCATATTTTCCCGATTACGTCAGCTGTACGAGTCATAATTAACAAATCACAATACAAATTAATTTAAATTCGCGACACTGCACTCTTCTTAACGCTAAAACTAAATATAACATTCGACATTCGACAACACAACACAAGTTGTTTACAAACACTCATCCGCCATTTAACTCATAACAATAAACAATTTTAGTTTTTACTTCATGACTCATCTTTCTCGCTCGCACTTGTGCGTTGCTAATTAACCTTTCTCCGTAATAACTCGTCGAGTATCGGCTTATTTCCGAGTATATTTGCGCGTGCTAGAACGAGACAGAACATGACGATCAGTTCACAGGAATGAAAAGGACAGATGCTTACTATGAAATATCGTTGTATGAAGAAATAACCCGCTAATTTATCGGCTTCTATCGGAGATGTTCTACGCCTGGCGCCTGCACGTTGCATTGCCATATTAAATATACATTTGTAGGCGAATAATTATTAATTCTTTCAAACTACTTCAAGTGAGAGAAAAATTTATGGCATATAAAATTTTGTGGGCGTTTAGTGAATTCAAAGTTTTTTAAGTATGAAAAATATTTATTAGATACAAATGTATTCGGCCCATAGATTCGATTTTCCAAAAGGGAAGACGGGAATCGGGTTATATGGACTCTTCGCCACTGCAGACAGATGATACGGAGATACATAATATTCTGTAGATGGTCCTTCGATGACAATATAATAATATGTAAGAGAGTGTTTGCATATAAAGCGCTATGACCGTCCTCATATTGCCTAATGCCTATGCTAATACTGAAATGTTACACTCTAAATTATAGCTCACATCCTCAAACCAAAAGGATACCTATTTAATTTATTCCAGTTTCTGGATTCTGAGATTCTTTGACCAAAGTTTATCTATACACCAGCGATTTTATTTAGACAAGAGATAGCCCAATGGTCGAAATTCGACCTTAAATTTAATTATCTTCTTCTTTTGGCTCCCCGTTTAAAGTAGGTATTGACTATTTAGATTTAATAAAAAAACAACAATCCATTTTTAATTTGACAACAGACTGCCAACCATAAACAAAGGAGTATAATACGTGTGTATATATATATATATATATATATATATATATATATATATATATATATATATATATATATATATATGTGACTGACTGACATGGTGATCTATCAACGCACAGCCCAAGCTCGTGTATGATAAAAGCATAATTTTAAAACAATATTAGCTACTTTAAAATTAAGTTTAACGACATGTTGTTTCTAGAAATTTGCAGAACGAAACTTAATCAAATCCAGTAAGTAAATAAAATATATAAGGTATTTGTTTTTAAAAATGTTCCATCTAGAAAATTGTCTTAGCCTAATCTACTTATCTCGAAAGCATGTCCCGAATAAAAAAAACGTTTAAAGCCATTAATTTCAAAGGAAATTTTAATGATTCTTTGTAGTACTTTCCCTCGGCGAAACGTATTTAAAATTTATTATTAAATGAAAGAAGTTTTCTTTGAGCAAAATAATAAATGTTTATTTTATGTATTTGCAGGCTGTACGCTATGTTTTACTGCTCTAGGCAACTCCTGGTACTAGTTTTAGTAAAGGAATATTATTGTTTTAAATAAAGTTTTAGGAATAAAGCTCGACGCAGAATTCTTTAATTTTGCAAGTTTGTAGAGACTTCAAGCATGAACTATTTTGTGTCTTATCTTTGCCGCAAAATTGTTTAATTTCACAAGTTTTATAACTAAATTTATATGAAAACTGTTTACTGTATAAAGCTAAAAAAATAATATTTTAAATACTTCTCTAGCTCGACCAATGTTTAATTACTAAGTATTTTATGTAAAAATAATAAAATAGTACCTGGCAACACGTGCATTGTTTGATGTAGGTACATCTCAAAAAGTAAAACGAAGCTAAAACGTTTTTCTTCCCCAAAATACTTTTCACGAAAAATCATATAATACGAGCTACACTTATTTAATGAAATCCATACTACCACGATGTGACAAGTCAATATTTTTTTGAGTTGTCCTTAAAATATTGCATAACATAAAAATCTTTCTGCAAGAAAAAAGGTATATATACGTGGGAGAGCCATGCTTCGGCACGAATGGGTCGGCTCGACCGGAGAAATACCACGTTCTCACAGAAAACCGGCGTGAGACAGCGCTAGCGCTGTGTTTCGCCGAGTGAGTGAGTTTACCGAGGCCCAATCCCCTACCCTATTCCCTTCCCTACCCTCCCCAATTCCCTTCCCATCCCTACCCTCCCCTATTACCCTATTCCCTCTTAAAAGGCCGGCAACGCACCTGCAGCTCTTCTGATGCTGCGAGTGTCCATGGGCGACGGAAGTTGCTTTCCATCAGTTTGCTCGTTTGCCCCCTTATTTCATTAAAAAAATAAAAAAATATTATATAACCTTTATTTTCAATGTATCCCCGTCGTCCATCGTGGAAGTCATAAATAACATTTGGCACGGGGATATGGTACGTGTAATTTTTCACATCGGAAAGGGTTGGTATCAATCTTTGAGCGCACGAGCGCCTCGATCGCCCGCCGTTATATAAATGACTTCCGTGACTTTTTTTAAGAGCCTATATACTATCCCACTGCTGGGCAAATTCCTCCCCCAAGGCCTTGCGTGACTTTACTTAGGATAAAATTTATTTTTTAAATAAATATTGTTTTGCATTTTTGGGGTTTTTACGTCAAAACATTATTGGTATGTCAACTTTTTAATTGTAGCGTCATCAATGTTTAACAAACCAGTATTTAATGTAACTTTATTTTGTTTTTGTACTTACTACAGTGACCAATATCTGGTCTTTATTTATTTTATTTTATTTTATCTTTAAGTAGTAAGTAAGTCAAATCTGTCAAGTTTGAGTCACCCAATCATCACAGTTCCGTATTAATATACCTGATGAGTGATGACAGACAAAAAAATATATTATTAGCTCTATACTGACAGGCAATGGACCACTGACCTCTATATTTGGCGCTGATTGCTATGTGAAAGCAGTACGGTAGTGAGTGTACTTAGAACTACTATTTTGCAAATGGCGGTTGTCATTTTCTATATAAATTAGTTCACAGTACGCTCACCGCGGCGCTTCAAATCGGCATAAGAAATAGCTGTCATTTTGTACGGCATAGCCTGTCCAGTGTATTATAGAGGTCAGTGCAATGGACCCATAATACTTATTTTACCCTTTTGGAACCCTAAAATATCGATCCCCAGTCGACATGCTGTCGGAGATTTCTCGTTGAACATTCTACGCGATACAAAATTAATAAACAAACTCGAAGAATCCTGGGAATGTTTAATTGAAAGAAAAACTTTTTGATCGCGAAATATTCGAAGATTTTTGAATAATTTTATTTTTCGTCGTGGGATGAGTAGAGTTAAGGAATTGTCAAATGGTACATTAAGTTAGCAGTCACCTGAGCTACTGACTATTCCTGCCAGAAAAGCGATGTATGTAATATAGCAATTCTACACTGACCTGTACTTCATAGGAAAATCGTTATAACTTCTAAACTATCTGACTTAGAGCATTGAAGTAAAGAATTTATTTAAGATGAAAACCTTCTCTATTTTTTTTTTAAATAAAAAGAACCAGTTTAATGTGCTAGATTTTTCACAATAAGCCATTAATTAAAAATTGCATAATTTTTTTTCTTAAACTTTGGTTTTTCTATGTTTGATTCCACGAAATTTATATTCCACGTAGTTTTCACAAGTTTAGCTATCAAATGAGACCTTCTTTATCTTCATAGGATATTTACATGAGAAGTACTGGTCAGATTAGTGTGAAAGCCTGGCTAACTAAAATGGCTGCCATTTTACAACCGTGAGGGAGAGAAAAAGTTTGAGAGCCAATTTGTCGATAAAATATGCCATAGATCATGACATTAAAGGATCGGACACCGGTGTCGGGACACATTGTATAGGGGGCGGTAAATCGATCCAGCTAGGAATCATTTTTAGTTTTTTTTTAATGAAATAAGGGGACAAACGACCAAATGGGTCACCTGATGGAAAGCAACTTCCATCACCCATGGACACTCGCAGCATCAGAAGAGCTACAAGTGCATTGCCGGCCTTTTAAGAGGGAATAGGGTAATAGGGGAGGGTAGGGAAGGGAAGGGAACAGGGGAGGGTAGGGAAAGGAATAGGGTAGGTGATTGGGCCTCCGGTAAACTCACTCACTCGGCGAAACACAGCGCAAGCGCTGTTTCACGCCGGTTTTCTGTGAGAACATGGTATTTCTCCGGTCGAGCCGGCCCATTCGTGCCGAAGCATGGCTCTCCCACGTATAAACTTATACTTTACTATCTCTGTGTTGATCATGTTAGTACTATGCTATGTATTATTTCAAACCGCCTCCGTGGTCTAATGGTATAGAGCGCGGCTCTTGACTCGGAGGTCGTGGGTTCGATTCCCGCGTTGAAAACATGTTATTCCCAAGTTTGATTAGGACAGTGCAGGCTGATCACCTGATTGTCTGACAAGTAAGATGATCCATGCGTCGGATGGACATGTAAGAAGTCGGTCCTGCGCCTGATCTCTCGCCGGTCGTGTCGGTCTTCGTCCCACTGGGTTATGAGAGTAAAGGAATAGAGAGTGCTCTTGTGTACTGCGCACACACTTGGGCATTATAAAATTACTCCTGCGTAGCTGGCCTCGTTTCAATGATCCCGGCCACCGTCACCGAAACCGGTGTCGGAGCTATTACGAGTATTATGTATTATTTACATGGTATAATATATATCTAACATAACATCTAACTATATCTGGCAGCATCACCAATATGCATGAAGCAGTTTAGCATTTCACTCAATTTCTAGTAGCTCAACTAACAGCCTCAAGCTAGATTTTCTGGTTAAATGGTTATCCAATATCCAATAATAATACGAGTAATATTCATAATACAATTCCAGTGGAATCCCACAAACGTACCGAAATGGAAATATTACAATACATGCGTCAACGATTGACAATAAACGTAATATTGTGACGAGTTCATGTGAAAATACCGTGAAATTTGGCGTAGACGAGCGACTTGCAGCGATAATTTTAAAGCGCAAACTTCTTCAAACTTGCACGTTTTTGGGATGCGTAAAAATATTAAACTTGTGTCAGGGATACGTGATACTGATTGATTATTTCTAATGCGGCTAAGACTTTCCTCGTTTTATGAAATCTGAAAGTTTGCCTGTATATGACCTCTACGTATAGGTAAGAACGACAAGCAATTAGGTTTCTGTAGGAGGTATCCAGCTCTGAAGGTATATTCAACCTTTTTTTTGAGAATCGAGTTTCATATTCAATATTAAAATATGAAACTCGATTCTCAATCTCATTTAATTAACTGCAGGAATTTCATCTTTCACTGACAGATACTTATAACAGTTGCTTCCCAACTCAAAGTCTAATATTTTAAGGACATACTCAAAATTTGTGAGTATACCCTTGTATAGTGACTAATACATCATAGAATATTACACACTAGTACACTTACTAAGTACATTACGAGCTATATCTCGTCTGCGCTAGCCGAAACATAACAGATACAAAACAGATAGCGTTTGCGAAACAATTACTCGGTTCGCGAGATAAATGCAACAGTTTTATGCGAAACGGAATACTTTATGAAGATAAACGAGTGTGAAATAACACTGTTCTAATATTTATCATCCTCATCATAATCATCATCAACACTTACATCTATATCATCAGACCAAACTGGCTTTTGAACATTGGGCTACGGGCATGGTACAAGTACGGGCAAAGTAGTATACTTCTAAACGTTCAGCGGGGCTAAAATGGTCATATTTAGCAATTCCTATCAATCAATTCAGCAAATGAATTGTTAAACATGTCAAACTGACAAATTTCAAATTAGTACGAATTACTACAGTGCGACAAGGTTAAATATGTTAGTAATCAAGCAACAAACTAAATGTTATATTATGTAAAAATCTGTAAGTTAAATAGAAGTAAAATTGCGATGTAACTTAATGTAAACAGAAATAATGATGCAAATGTAAAGAAAAAATTACTCAGTAAATAATACCTAAAAATAGTAATTGTAACAATGTTAATAAAGTAACTAATTGTCCCTTTTTCTTGAAGGGGGAAGAAGAGGTCCCATATAGGGGCCATTAAAAAAAAAAAAAGGTTAAATATGAACGTGGGCGGTGGCGCTGCTCGTAAAGGAGAACTGTCAAAAATGACGTTTTTGTATGATGGCAGCGTTAGTTCCTTTTTTCGACACGTTCATTTAAAGACTTGTCGAGTTGTAGACTGAATTGCAAGCAGACTTGCATTTTGCGATTTAAAAAAAAATGAATCATATTATTATGATTTTTAATGTGATTCTCCAAAGCAACCATTTTAGCTCCGCAGTGCATTTTCCTGCAAAATATTTTACGCGTAAAACATCGCGAGGAACAGCTAGTTCTAAATTCTAATTGTAATGCGACACGTGACGTTGAAATCGTAAACAAAAATCTGTAATCTACAAAATATAGTTGGAAGTCGGAATCCTTCATTAAAAAGTCTTCGTATATATAAGTAAGTGTTATTATCACGAAAGTCTTGATTTATATTTTTATTTTACGAGTTTTTAATAATCTCAACGCTCGACGCTTTTGTAAGTTATTGAGTGTGTAAAAATATTTTTAAATGTGTTATTTCACAGATTTAAATTAATTTGTTTGCAAAAATTCTCGAAACATACATATTAAGATCTAGTTGCTGACTGCAGATTGCTACTCTCCAAACCAAGATAGTAACCACATATAAATGCGAAAGTGTGTCCGTCTGTCTGTTACCTCTTCACGCCTAAACGGCTGAACCGATTGGGCTGAAATTTGGTACAGAGATACTTTGAGTCCCGGGGAAGGACATAGGATACTTTTTATCCTGGAAAAATGTACGGTTCCCACGCGATAAACGAGTTTTGGCGCAACGGAGTTGCGGGCGTCATCTAGTCAACTATAATTTATTGTTTATCTGAACTGTTCAGCGAACAAGTTCAGTCAATTCAGACCGCAACGCATCTGTAGTATGTATTTCTAAAATATGAATTTGTACGTCTATGATTATTTAAATCTGTCAAATCCATACAAATTAAGAAACTCATCTACACGTGTTACAGTATGCATTAGGTTTTAAATTGGATGCATTGATATCTACTATTCCTTTTTAAGACTGGGCTGCCAAATTTTGCTGTGTTTAACGACGATTGACTTAAAACTTTGTGCCCCTTCACTTCACTTATTCACTTCAGTTAACTTCCAGTTATTCAATTGAATAATCGTATTTTTACATTATCCTTTATTACGGATAAATAATAACTCAAAATATTTTTGGTGGCTTTACTTTTATTGGTACTTTTCATCTCTCTATTCAAATATCCAGTTGTTTACTTGAATAATGGCCTGTCCGCCCTGCGAATTATAACCGCGCGAATTTTTTTTCGCACTTCTGTAATTGAATCTTAAGAGAGAATCCGCACTGCAAATGAACCAATATATTAATAAATTCACGCAAATAAAATCCGCGTAGTTAAAATTCGTAGTGTGCCCAGTCCCTAACCGCGTTACTTCACGACGATTCAACCATTCCTCTGTGTTTGTGCGGTGAGGTGCAGGTCGTGAATATTCGCGATCGTAAACTTTTTAACTGCCAAATCCATTGAACTGTAATTGTTTCTTTGATGACATTAAATGAATGTAAAATAAATCGACTGGCAACTTTGGATTTATAAAAAGATGATTTTTTTGTATTTTGTTAAGTCCACAATTACAATTTTATAATCCACGAGCTGAGCCCGTAAAAGTTATGGTATAAACCACAGAAATAAATCAAGATAGAACGGCTAAGCGGGTGGAGTACGCGTGTTTCAATCTTGCACAAGTGAGCAAGATTCGTTGAACGTTCATTTAGTCAACGCGCACGTCTCGACTTGATTACACCGGAACGGTAAAAATGCCTCATTGTGCAGTGTCTAATTGTAAAAAGTACGAAAGTGAATCGGTCAAAAGGAGGTAGTTCTTTCCACGGGTAAGTTATGTGTTCTAACTAAATGCAAAGCAAAAATTGACACGATCGATTCCTTAGCAACGCACGCGCGTCGCCGTTCTATCTTGATTTATTTCTGTGGTTACGTTATTTTGGGTATAAAAATAGATGTTGGCTGATTTTCAAAATAACATGATAAGTACACAGATTTTCATCAGAGTCGATCCAGCTACTTCGGACGAGGTTATCAAAAGAAAATACACTGAATGTACACAAAACAATATTTTTTCTATAATATTCTGAATCGTTATTGTAGTCTCTCAATGTTTAGAGTATTTTTATTAGAATAGTCTATAATAGTACGGGAGCCCTGTAACATTTTTTTTATTACTATCAAGCTATTTTTTGTGAGTAGTTTCATATCGATAAGACAAACAACATTTCTATTTGCGAAAAATCTCGAAAGTGGTAGCTAACAGATAATAATAGCACTTTCGAGACCATCAAGTCAAAGCATGAAATCCTTTCTATTTCTGTTAGCTACCACTTTCAAGATTTTTCGCAGATAAAAATATTGTTCGTCTTATCAAAATGAAGCTACTCACAAAAAAATAAGCTTGATAGTAGTAAAAAAAATTGTTCTAGAGCTCCCATACTATAAACGTCTCAACCGTGTTAAGTGTGTGTTCATTCATAAATTGTCTTGACTCATTTCCGACTGTAACGAAAAAGTAAAAAGTACTTAAAAGTTGCCCCCAATTACCTTTGTTCCTGCATATTTCACCTTTATCACTCAGATAAAGCACAGATACCAAAATTAAAAAAGTTGGACCCAAACAAGCGTTTGAAATTATGACGTAAGACGGGCCATTTTATCTGTTTAATATCTGAGCGGCCTTAGGCATTAATATTCTTATTTGCGTTCGTTATACAAACTTAATTATATTTCCTTAGGTTCAAGAAACGATTTTTTTTACATTATGTAATACGAATGCGGGCTGAAAACTTTGCCTGTCACGTTGTGGATGTGACAATGTAAAAGAATATTTAATTTTGTTTTTGCGCCAGTCTCGTGACGCAAAGTTTTCACTTTGCAGTACTATTACTGCATTAAGCATTTTCGTACTATGTCAGCATTAAAAATGTTCGTGTTGAAAGCATTAAGCATTTTCGTAGCACTGCTACGAGTTTTCGTAGTCTCGTAGCAGTGCTACGTACGTCTACGAACTTCTACGACCGTAGAAACTCTTTGAAGCAGTTATAGCTGAATATTCCAGATTGTTATTTGTTTTTAATAAAGTACTATTTTTATGTACAAAGTGCTTTATTTGTTATATTCTAATAAAGATTAAAGTATTTTACTTTTATTACTGACATTGTAATTTTTGTTACATAGCTGTTATAAGCCATAACATTGTTTTATTATTTAGTTTTAAAATTATAATTTTCCCTCTTTTTAGTAAAAGATGGCCCCGTGCGAGTTTCTCAAGCCGGTTCTTCTCGCCGGGTTAGTTCCCGAACCGGTGGTAGGCACCGTAGACTCTACGTTCTTCTGACTTTCAAAAAGTGTATGCATGATACTTATTTTCAATAAAAAGATATTTATTTTATTGTATAGCTCATAATTAGTTTCATTTTATTTAATGTAATAAGGGGGCAAACGAGCAAGTGGGTCACCTGATGGAAAGTAACTTCCGTCGCCCATGGACACTCGCAGCATCAGAAGAGCTGCAGAGATAGGGTGATAGAGGAGGGTAGGTAAGGGAAAAGGGTAGGGGATTGGGCCTCCGGTAAACTCACTCACTCGGCGAAACACAGCGCAAGCGCTGTTTCACGCCGGTTTTCTGTGAGCTCTTAGTATTTCTCCGGTCGAGCCCGCTCATTCGTGCCGAAAAATAGCTCTCCCACGTGATTTTTTTTTATTTCCCATGCTATAAGGGGCAAAAATTTAACTGCTTATAATAATATTAGCTTTTACAGAATATAGAGGAATTTATAGCTACAGCTGATAATCATCAGCTCACTTGCTGCTTTACATAATATTGTTCTCACAATCTCTACTCAACACTTTCTACTATACCTAAATATTTCTCACTGTCAAGAAATATACAAATTGAAAATTTTATACTCATCTTTTAAAATAATAATTAAAAATTATTTACTATCGAATTATTATTGAGTTCATAACAAAACAATTATGAACTTTTTACTTAAGCCCCTAATACCTACCTACGCCCTGGGGAATAATTTGGGGGTGAAATACTAAAGTTTTAATATTACGTAAATTGTTTAGTACTTGGTACTTTACTACAAAATAATTATTAGTACGGGAGCCCTAGAACAAATTTTTTTGTGATTACTAACAAGCTATTTTTTGTGAGTAGCTACATTTTGATAAGACGAACAACATTTTTATTTTCGAAAAATCTCGAAAGTGGTAGCTAACAGAGATAGAAAGGATTTCATACTTTGACTTGATGGTCCTAAAATATGGATTGTTCTATTTGTAGGACAAGGTTACTATCCTATCCTACTAATATTATAAAGACGAAAGTTTGTTTGGATGTATGGATGTTTGTTACTCTTTCACGCAAAAACTACTGAACGGATTTTAATGAAACTTTACAATAATATAGCTTATACAGCAGAATAACACATAGGCTACAATTTTAACCGACTTTCAAAATGGGGGAGGTGTTATGTTCGTTTTCTTATGTTTAACGATTACTCCGCCGTTTGTTAACCGATTTTCAAAATTTTTCTTTTGATATATAGGGTATCATCCCAATTTGGTATTTTAATCACAAAAGTGGTGATCTGATGAAGGATGCATAAGTAATCGAGGGAACTTCTCAAAATTTATATGGAAACATGTGGTGACTTCGGTTTCGTGAGAAGTATTCTAAGCATAATATGCTACCAACAAGTAAGATTTTGCACCGAGGTATACTTGGTATACCGTGGTTCGGAAGGTGCTGAGAGAACTCCTGATTCTTTATAGATACAAGTTTGGGAGTTTCAGCGTTGTTTTAAGAACGGAAAGCATATGCTACTATGCAAATTAAATTATAATCATCATCGTCATCACTACTATATTATACCAGCTTATAATGACCGTGTTATTGGTACTTTTCATAGTCTTTTAGGTCGAGACTTGAGTTTGTCAAGCGATAATTAAAAAAGATCTATGCCTACCTAATATTATAAACCTGAAGAGTATGTTTGCTTGAACGCGTGAATCTCAGGAACTACACTCATTTATCGAGTAAGACTATGATAAGCTATATATTATCACGCTAAGACTAATACGACCGAAGAAACTCAGGAAAATGTGGGAAAACGGGGGAAATATTAGAAATTACGAACTACTGGAGCAATTTTTATGGCAATATTTGGCACAGCTGATATAGAGTAAACCAAGTGAAGGGAGTAGGGCTAGACATAAGAGCTATTTTTCATGGGCAAATGTACGGTTTCTGTAAAATTCCTAATTTACGCGGGCGAAGCCGCGCGGGACATCTAGTTAAATTATATAACTATTAAACTACTATTATACTAGTTAAAATATACAAAAAATCAGCTGGTTAGGGTTCCGTTTTAAGCTTCAGTAATCAACAAAACTTGGTTGACTTCTGTACTTTGTTAAAGAGTTGTGCCATTTTATAACCTTCTTCACCTTCTTTTTTAAGGGCTACCCTTATTGGTGGAGTTCCGCCAATCTCTTTTGTTTTCCGACAAGTTTGTTTTGCTTTTTATAGTTTTTAACGATATGGAAAAAGCCGCTCTCTTATCAGGACACAATAGGTAACTACGATTGTTACCATAATTTAAAGCTATATATGATATCCTTTACAATGACAAGAAAAATGCCATTTTACTCATCACATCACATGGGCATCTGGAAGGATTGCACAAGACAGAACCAATTGATAAGACAATGCTACCTTTAACAATACATTCTACACAATACAGACGTAGGTCGCAAATTGTCCAACAATTCCAACCTACGCTTGTCAGTGTACGTTACACGTTCTATGCCTCGAAATTTGGGACAATGAACCTTATGACGCAGCCATAAAGGTTATGTAAATGTAAAATAGTTGTGAACTATCGGAAATTGATTCCGTTGGCGAAGTTCCAAGCTTAGAACTAGTTCCAGTTAGTGACGGTGTCAGTGAGCAGAGAGAGCCTCTCTACGTGAAGTGATGTTTAATTCGTTTGACTTTTAGTTTATAGTATAGACTAAGCCGACCCCTAGACGATCAATTTTATTGTCAATATTACGCTTCATTTTTATTGAACAGTTTTGTGACGGAACTCACTATTAGCTCCACATTCCTGTATCGCGCTATCGGAGTTTTCTAAGTGCGTCGGTACGAGTATATTATATACGACAGCTGAAATGGGCTTCGGCCTGACCGAACATACCACCTCGCTCGGTCGGAATATCTTCCTTTGCGGCCTCCACGCATTATTCCCACAGTTTATTTGACAATTAGATTGACGGCGTGCGATGTTCAATATCAACCATTCAATATTGCGAAATAAAATTGCATGTCTTGGGACCCGCTAAGGCTCAATATATAACGCCGCGGAATGGAAGCGTCAATTTTGCCTCATGTTTTTTGTCATTCAATTCTCGAGAATTCCACGGAAGACCAATCCTACTAAATATAATAATTCCAATTTTTTGGCTCGTATTTGATTTGTGTACTGTTTTCATAAAGCTCATTGTGCTATGTACGTTTCGTTGCAAAAAGTCGCTTCCATTTCATTCCGCACCCGTATAAATTGAGCCTAAGATCCGGACTTTAGACGACCTTTTATAATGAGTTAATAATAATATTATAATGAAAAAACATAATAATGTATCATAACAAATTTAGTAAATTATATACTACTAGATGACGCCCGCAACTCCGTTGCGCCAAAATTCGTTTATCACGCGGGGACAGTACGTTTCTTCGGAATAAAATGGTCCTTTCCTGGGATTCAAAGTATTTTCATAAAAATTTCAGCAAAATCGGTCCAGCGAAACACCCAAAAAAGCATTCTCAAAACTTTTTTGGATTTGTACCATTATAAATCTGTGCAGATTTATAATGTAGTAAGTAATAGGACTTTACCCTTTTTAATATATCAAACCCTATAACTACGTGTTAGTAATAATTACTAACTAATAAAACAAAACTTTTCGTGCACTTTTTCCACTATATTAAGATATTATTACAACTTTTAACAAATTACACGACCGGTTTCGAAACAAATCATCATCAGGTGTATATATATTTTAATATAGTGGAAAAAGTGCACGAAATTGTGTTTTATTAGTCTTCAATATGAATTTCCACCAAGAACCGACAGTACAATCGACATATAATTACTAACATCTTTTCCTCACATCCTTTGATCCCATGTTTGCTACGTGAAGGTTGGAAAGCTAGACAAAGGACAACCCGGTTATTTCATACAACGTAAACATCAAACGAAATTTCTAGGTCCAAGGTAGCCTTTGTTTTATTCCCATTCCACTCCTTTAATTCAACATTAATATGACTTCGATTTAGTCCGAATCTTAGTGAAATAGTATTCTCAGACCGACCGACTTCCGAAAAGGAGAAGGATATAATATATTTCACTTTTTTATATTGGTTCGTGGACAACTCCGCCATTTCCAAAATTCTTTTGTTGTTGTATGAAATGTATCCTGAATTTGGTAACATGATCACAAAAGTGGTGATCTGATGATGCAATCCATGAGACATAAAATCACTTTATGGAATAATATAGTGATTTTATGTTTTTGGGAAGGATTCTAAGCTGAAAGTACCAAAAATTAAGAATTTGCGCCGAAGTATACCCTTGGTTTTGAAGGTGCTGTACAGAACTCTTGAATCCTTATAGATAAATGTTCGGCAATTTTCACGTTGTTTCAACAACTCAAAGCATAATATTATTCCAATATGTCAATAACACAAATCATCATCAACACTAATTATGCCATGAATCATCACATTATTATCAAAAATCTTGCCTTTGATTATTTTATTGTTTCACCATTTGTTGACTGATTTTCAAAACTTTTTTGTTGCTGTTTAGTATTTATACGCTATAGAAGTACACTAACCCGAATTTGGTACAATGCGTACGTAAGTGGTGATCTGATACTGAAATTCATGAGATATAGAGGGAACTCCTGGATACTTTTTGCGTCACACATAGACGCGTCAACTATTTCTGTACCTATTCAATCTTCATAATTTTTTGCTCGGTAACACTTTAGCGTAATTTCTAAGTGCAATTTACCGCTTTCTTGTAGATCTGTTGACGCTGTTTTCATACAAAAACGTCATTTTGACAGTTCTCCAATTTACCAGTATTCATTTAAAGCCTTGGTGCACTATATATGTTTTAAATTGTAATTTTTCATCTTTTTAGTAAAAGATGGCCCCGTGCGAGTTTCTTACGCCGGTTCTTCTCGCCGGGTTGGTTCCCGATGCGGTGGTAGGCACCTTAGTATCGACGTGTGGAAATGTTTTTGTAAAAAAAATACTCTGAATAAAAAATATTTTGATTTGATTTGATTTGATCTAGAAAATGAGAATATTTCCGCCATACTTTGTTTTGTTATGTCTCATATTATCATAGGGCTTAGGCAGCGTTTTCGTCGAAAGATCCCAGATGGCTTAATTTTATCCGACATCTCTGAGAAATGTTAATGTATTTTACTAAAATGAACATAGAAACTAAACAAGTTAAATATGCCTAAACTTCCCGAAGAATCATTATTTCGATTGGTGAAAAGCGCATGAAAATCTGTACGGTGGTTTTTGTGTTTACCGCGATCAGACATACAGACAGACTTTGTTTTATAACAGTCTTCAGTTATTTTACACTACACATATATTTTACGTCGAAGTGAATAATAAAATTTAAATACAATTGAGTATTTTGTGGTCATAATATTGTCAAGCGCCTACAGCCTGCCTGTTGCCATTATTGACGGAAAAGGCCAAATTAAGGCATTTGTTGTATGTGAGCCTCCTTCAAATACTTCATTTAGTTTTAAGTATTTGTTACTATGGCGGCAATAGACAGTCTTCAAAGTATTTGTAATAAGTTCCCATTTTTACTATTTGAATTAGGAACCTTTCTCTCTTTTTCATTATCTTTGTTATCACATTTTGCGGACGCAGACGGAGTCGCGGGCACCACCTAGTATTAAAATAAAAGAGACAGCCATTAAAGAGCGAAGATATCAATCTTCAAAGGTAATATATTTATAGAATATGTTTAACGAGGGATCATTAGATGATGATCGGTCGGATAGGCTGATCAAAGACAAGTAATCCCTGTGCCTCAATTATATATCGTTACAAAGGATCAAGAAAACATTGAGGTACGGTATTTTATCTTGGCAACATTTGGGCGATATCCATACTAATATTATATAGTATACTGTTTGAAAGTGTGTCTGGCAGACAGACAGATAGACAGATCTGTCTGTCTGCCTGTTACCTATTCACGCCCAAACCGCTGAACCGATTTTGCTGCAATTTGGCATGGAGATACTTTGAGTCCCGAAAAAGGACAAAGGATAGTTTTTATCCCGGAAAATGTAGGATTCTCGCGCGATAAATGAATTTTGGCGCAACGGAAGTATTTTAAGTCCCGACAAAAGAACAAAGGATGCTTTATTATACCGGAAAAATGTATGGATTCGGGAATCCTCTAGTATTTAAATATTATGTTTTACTACATACTATTAAGAGTATACACCAGGGGCGAGAGAAATTGAAAATAGGTATTTGAAAATGTATTGCTGCCTCACCAATCTCAAGTCTCCCACCGCCGAGCGCGATAGAGCTGACAACACGACAAAAGTTCTAATAAAAGAACAGAAAATCTTCGATTCGTTGTCCGCTGATTCCTTCTCCAAAACTTAACCGATTTAAGTACTTTTTTCATTAAGAATTAAAACAAGGCTTGAGCTGTGTTCCTATGTATTATTTTTTTTTGTATATTTTAGCCACTTTTGTTTTCTGGGTGTTTGAACACAGAGAAAAATCTTGCCAATTTTTGGGTTTTTGGACGTTCTTATCTTTTTTAATAATAAAATTATGAAAAAATAGAAAACATAGGGACATGCTAATAGTGGCCATAGATATTCATGAAAAAAATCATGACTCTACCTTCATTATCCAGGGAGGAAACAGGGGACAGCGTTTGTATGGAAAAACGGCGGTGTGGACTCCTCTTAACAAGTTTGGATTTTCAAGACAGCTATTACAGCTTTGTTTGAAGAATACCAAATGTAATACTAATCAGTAATCTGTTAATCGGTTAGATGTGAAGCAGATAGATAAAAATGTCTGCTACACCTTCACGCAGTCGCTAAACAATGTTTGATAAAATTTTTAGGGAGATACTTGGAAATCTGGCAATGGACATATTAAGATAGTTTCACCCCTAAAAAAACACAGTTTCCGTAGGATGAATAATTTCAAAGCAACGAAGTTATAAAATAAATTACAAAAAGGTAACACACGGATAGACACACGTTCGTCATTTTTTTTGTGAAATGAGGGGGCAAACGGGTCACCTGATGGAAAGCAACTTCCGTCGCCCATAAACACTCGCAGCACCAGAAGAGCTGCAGGTGCGTTGCCAGCCTTTTAAGAGGGAATAGGGTAATAGAGGATGGTAGTGATGGGAAGGGAAGGGAATAGGGGAGGATAGGGATGGGAATAGGGTAGGGGATTGGGCCTCCGGTAAACTCACTCGGCGAAACACAGCGCAAGCGCAGTTTCACGCCGGTTTTCTGTGAGAACGTGGTATTTCTCCGGTCGAATTCGTGCCGAAGCATGGCTCTCCCACGTGGAAACTCCATTACATAAAAGTCACAATATTTCAGTAAAAATATATTTTAACTGTGTGTATCCTGTGATATATTGTTGCAATGGTCACAGGAAGTGCAGCCAAACATTATTGCGTCAGTGAATCACACAAATGTACATTTTTACAGCCAGCCCGATTTACTGTTATTTCATTTGCTTTAAAAACGTTAATAACATGCACAACAATAATTTTCACAAAGTATAAACATTGTTAAGTGTGAATTGCGCTTGTATGGTTCCTTACATTATAATAATAGCTCCCACACCGGTTTCGGTGACGGCCAGCTACGCAGGAGTAATTTTATAGTGCCCAAGTGTGTGCGCAGTACACAAGAGCACTCTCTATTCCTTTACTCTCATAACCCAATAGGACGGAAGACCGACATGACCGGCGAGAGATCAGGCGCAGGACCGACTTTTTATATGCCCATCCGACGCATGGATCATCTTACTTGTCAGACAATCAGGTGATCGGCCTGCATTGTCCTAACTAAACTTGGAAATAACATGTTTCCAATGCGAGAATCGAACCCACGACCTCTGACTCAAGAGCCGCGCTTTATACCATGAGTAGACCACGGATGCGTATAAACTGTCCGGAAACTCATTGTTCTAAAATTTGGTACGTCGGTTTTTAGCGAGACATTCAAGCTTTCACCAATTCTATACTTTCATACTAATATTATATATGCCAAAGTGTGTCTGTTTGTCTGTTATCTCGTCACGCCCAAACCGCTGGACCGATTTCGCTGAAACTTGATAAGTATGGGTATTCTTTGAGTCCCGGTATACTTTTTATCTTGTAAAAATGTACGGTTCGATACCGTAATATCGAAAACAAATCGTATGAAGATATTTTGAGTCCCGAGAAAGGATATAGGGTAAAACGTATTTTATAGATAGATAGAATGTGTTTTATCTTTTAAAAATTAAAAATTAAAATTAAAATCATTTATTTCGGGCATCACTGGCCCATATAACAAATACCTTAAATCTAACATACATATAAATTATATAATAAATACCTTAAAACTAACATACATATTTTATATATATTCTTAAAAACTAACACTGTCACGTTTTGCCGGCGACGTGACTCGCTTCGTTCCGGAGTCTCCCCCGGAACCCCGGAAAAAATGTACAGTTCCCGGTCAACAGTTTTGGTGCAACAGATTTGCGGGCACCATCTAGTACTGTATATATTCACGTTAACCTATAAGTTATAACAATACAAGTGATAACAAGCGTGTATAGAGAATGATATTAATATTCATTTATGATTGCTAATGATGACCGATAAAAATATTATTATTATAAAATTTTATTCAACAAATCACAAACAAGTTAAATTATTAATAAAAAGACACAAGAAACATTGGTTGTTAAAACTAGTCCAACGTAAAGATTATGTAGCTAAATATACTTTCGATGATTTTAGGGGCCTACGACCTACGTAGCTATTGTTTTCATTTGAAAATTCTTCGCAAAAATGACAAAAAATAAATTCCAAATATAAATTCCGTTCTTATATCGAATTATTCGAAATCTTTCAACTTTTACGGGACGAATTACGATAATGAACACTTCGAAAGCTCGCAGAAATGGCGCGTGAAATCTGACGGAAACTTATTGTTCAAATTACCCCCACCCGCTTTTGGAGTTACCCCATCAACGTGTCTAAAATATAACACTGATCTCACAATCCACTGACTATTTTTTATCTTTGCTGTAAATATCGGGTGGTATCCAAAATATTTTGTAACAAAAGGTTTAAAAGTACTATCAACTCAATTTTTTTGGACTTCACTACGAAAATTTTCAGCAAGGCACTTGCGATTAGTCCAGTGTCGCAAATGTCCGTCAAAATAATCTTTATCGCCTTATATTTTATTGATAGTTTTGGTGATATAATAAGCCAATCTTTCATGAAAGCATACATATAACATAACTCGAGTCTTCCTTTAATGCTTTTACAAGTTATCTTGCTTAACTTCCTAAGGTCACAATATTATCAAAGTAGAACAAATAATTTTGTTAAAAATTGGAAAATCCATACTAATATTACATAATATGTTATATGAAAGTGTGTCTGTTTGTTACTTATTATAAAAATTTAACACGTCTTTCGAAATTATCCTACTCAATGCTCACAACTGATTAGGGGACCCGGCAAGAAGAACCGGCATAACAAACTCGATCGATAATAATTATTAACATATACATAACCAGCCACCAAACAAAACGAATTGAAGTTCACTCATGTGACAAAATAATATCAATATTTGATAATCAACTGAATATTGGAGAGTAAATATTTTATTCATTTATGCACTGACGTCAGCGGTAGTTTGACGGCGTTTAACTGTGGTTTAACTTTAGTTGAGCATAATGATAGTTGGCGTGCCAGTCGCTTGAACATAACCTGCTAATGCCAGTAACTTGCATTGCACTAGTTAATGCAAGTCTCTGACTTGATAGAGCTTTTAGAGCCCGAAATTCGAATGCAATTAAAAATGTTATATTTTAAAGGATATTCAATATCCATACTAATAAATGTATAATGCGAATGTATCTCCGTCTGTCTGTCTGTTACCTTTTCACGCCGAAACCGCTGAACCGATTTTGCTGAAGTTTGGCATGGAGGTATCTCCATGCCAAACTTCAGCAAAATCGGTAATCGGACTAAATAACGCCAGCAACTCATTTTGCAGGATAGAAACTATCCTATGTCCTTTCCCTGGTCTTAAAGTATTTTAAGACCAGGGAAAGGACATAGGATAGTTTCTATCCTGCAAAATGAGTTGCTGGCGTTATTTAGTTTCTCAATAAAATATAATATTTCTGTTAAAATAATCGCACCGTCTGTGCTAATGGCCTGAAATGTATGAAATCAATCTACGCTGATGTTTCATATACTATATGAGAAGTTGAATCCTAGGCAGATGGGGGACCTACGTAGTTTGGTCGCGTTACGTCAAACCCAGCCGACAGATCACAATTTACATTGAATTGACATAATCCAACCAAATGACACATGTCCGTCAACTGTCTATGAATCAATTTCTTCGATGGTACATTTCGGTTTCGGTGCCAGTAAGGGGCAGCGCAGACGACAGACTATGCGTGACGCACTTTTTAGTCTGTGGAAATAGAACACTATGCAATTATATGCAGTAACGCACACGACGCGCAAAAAGTCCGGCGCGCGTTACTGCATATAATTGCATAGGTTCTATTTCCACAGACTAAAAAGTGTGTCACGGATAGTCTGTCGTCTGCGCTGCGACTAAATCAGAGAAATGTTCTTAAATGTCTATAGTCAATCTAGAGATTCCAAAATAACTTTATGACTTAAGCTTCAATCAATAAATCAATAATACTACTGGTAATATTATAATGGAACCTCCATTATAAATATTACCATTACCTGGAGTAAACTGTGTATTGTACCGATAAAAACGAAGCACACAGACCAATGTATTGATATTATGTATAATATGTATCAGCAGGGGCTGATCCCTGAGGATTATAAAATAATATAATGTTACGTAATATATTAAAATATATGAATACTGGTATTTTTAATTTCTGGTTCCTAATTAAATCATAATTGAATAATATATTATGTTTGAAACGGCTGAATTGTTTTCGATGCAATTTAGTGAAAAGAGCGTCCCGAGAAAGGATAAAGTTTAAGTACTTTGATCCTGAAAAATGTACGCTTTCCGCGATAACGGATTTTGTCACAACAAATAATAACTACCACACCGGTTTCGGTGATGGTGGGTGGTTTCATTGAAACCAAGCCAGTTACGCAGGAGTAATTTTATAGTGCCCAAGTGTGTGCGCAGTACACAAGAGCACTCTCTATGACTTTACTCTCATAAACCAGTGGGACGGACGACCGACACGACTGGCGAGAGGTCAGGCCCAGGACCGACTTTTTACATGTCCATCCGACGCATGGATCATCTTACTTGCCAGACAATCAGGTGATCAGCCTGCATTGTCCTAACTAAACTTGGAAATAACATTTTACCAACGCGGGAATCGAACCCACGACCTCCTAGTCAAGAGTCATGCTCTATACCACTGGACCACGGAGGCGTATAAACAACAAAGTATATTATGTAAATAAACTATATTATGACGCCCGTAACTCCGTTGCAACAAATTCGTTTATCGCGTGGGAACCGTACATTTTTTTGGGAAAAAAATCATCTTATCTTATTTCCATACCAATTTTGACGTGAAGAGGTAACAGATTCACTTTCGCATAGTATTAGTATGGAAGTATAGATAATTTTACGAATAATGGACAGCAAAAGCATGAAATTGGAATATTAATTTATTCTTGAGCAATAAAATAATATACTTATTAAATATTAAATTCATTTGTAACATTAAGGTCGGCGAGCGACGCTGATATAATTCACTAATTCGCCAGATGTCAGCCTTCGTCAGCTGACGCGACAAAAGATAGCGTACTGTGTTTAAATTAATATACTGTGTATTTTTTTATTTTATTTGCAAGAGCGAAGACCTGACAATAATTAACATTATAAAATAAACTCACACTCTGAGTATTTAATCAATTTGTACGGTGTAAAATCAGAAATCACTAGATGTTGTGTCAAAACTCATTTACCGAGCGGGAAACGTACATTTTTCCTATCCTATGTCCTTTCTTAGGACTCGAAGTATGTCCATACCAAATTTCAGCTATATCGGTTCAGCGGTTTGGACGCGAAGAGGTAACAGACAGACAGATAGACATACTTTCGCATAATATTATATATATAATACGAGCTTTTGGCCGCGGCTTCGCTCGCGTTAAGAAGTATTATTATATACGAACTTTCATCCCGTATTTTAACCCCTTGTAAGATTAGTATGGAAGTCTGGATTACAGTAATTATAAATGAAGTTTACACATCACACACTTTCACTTTTATAATATTACTAGCTATTTGACCGAGCTTTGCTCGGTATTCAATAAAGCACGAATAAAATTACATTTTCTAAAAATGATTCCTAGCTAGATCGATTTATCGCCCCCGAAACCCCCTATATACTAAATTTCATAAAAATCGTTGGAGCCGATTCCGAGATTCCAATTATATATATATATATATATATATATATATATATATATATATATATATATATATATATATATATATATATATATATATATATATATATATATATACAAGAATTGCTCGTTTAAAGATATAAGATATAGTATGGATATTGGATATGCATCATGCAAGATGCCATCATCATTATTTTGTACTTCGCTGTAATTCTGGGTGGTGAGCTTATGTTATTAATTTTTACGTATTAAGTAATGGTCTACAATCGTTTACTTTTCCATAAGAAGTGACAAAAACTTACACTCAGTGTTCATTAGTAAACGTAACA
This sequence comes from Aricia agestis, assembly GCF_905147365.1. NCBI lineage: Eukaryota > Metazoa > Arthropoda > Insecta > Lepidoptera > Lycaenidae > Aricia > Aricia agestis. The sequence goes on along the minus strand of NC_056421.1, from coordinate 627,249 downwards.
AAATAAAATAATATTTTGGTTTAGGTTCAAAGTCCAAACTGTCTAGTGCTAATAATATTTTTTTCGATTTTTTAAATTAATAATTTATTATTATACATGCTCCATAGGTAATTACTAATTATTAAAAACTAGACGTACCGCGCGGCTTCGCCCGCATAAATTAGATATTTCACGGAAAAATTACTCCACAAAATATAGCCTATGATCCTTCACGTAGTATTTATAATAATTCTTCTTATCTGTGCCAAATAACAGAAAAATTGCTCCAGTAGTTCGTGAGATAGGCCCTATAATAATTTCCCCCGTTTTTTCCACATTTTCCTCTATTTCTTCGCTTCTATTAGTCTTAGCGTGATAAAATATAGCTAATAGATCGATAAATGGGCTATCTAACACTAATATAATTTTTCAAATCGGACTTCCTGAGATTTGTGCGTTCAAACAAACAAACTCTTCCGCTTTATAATAATATTAAGTATAGATATTAATCTTGAATCTTCGAAATAAGTATAAAATTGAAAGTCGTTTATTCAGGCATGTTTACTTCCTTTTCAAAACCGGCGACTATTATTGGTAACTATTATTATTGGTACATCAACCAATCATATTCAACGCTATCGACTAGATAAACTCCCGCTTACTCTAATTCCCATTAATCAGGTAAACAATTATTAAATATTAAATAATTATAGTGAAGTACACACACGATGTAAATTATGTAAATTCCTGCACGAAATAATCTGCATACATAATTATTCGCTCCTACTTGTTGTGCAACTTACAAAGTCTCCGCTCTTATACAAATTTTAAGTTGTTTTGAGATAAATATTTATTTTATTTGAGACTAGTGACCCGCCTTGGCGTCGCACGGGTATAAAATATATACTATATAGCCACTGAAAAAATGATTAAAATTGATAGCCTATGAACCCTCACGTGGGCTAATTCTTATCTGTACCAAATAACATAAAAGTAGTTCGCGAGATAAGCTTTAAATAATAATAACGGGGGAACCGTTTTTTCCACATTTTCCTATTAGTCTTAGCGTGATAAAATATAGCCTATAGCGTTCCTCGATAAATGGGCTATCTAACACTGAAAAAATCCGTTGCGTAGTTTTAAAGATTAAAGGGAACAAAGGGACATGAGAGAAAAAAGCGACTTTGTTTTATAATAATATGTATATAGATAAAACTATTACTAGATGATTACGTGGGAACCGTACATTATTCCGGGATAAAAAGTATCCTATGTCCTTTTCCGGGACTCAGAGTATTTCCATACCAAATTTCAGCAAAATCGGTTCAGTGGTTTGGGCGTGAAGAGGTAACAGATGGACAGACAGACAGACAAACTTTCGCATATTTTATAATATTAGTATGGATGTATGGATTCCAGTTTTTTTTTATGAAATAAGGGGGCAAACGAGCAAACGGGTCATCTGATGGAAAGCAACATCCGTCGCCCATGGACACTCGCAGGATCAGAAGAGCTGCAGGTGCCTTGCCGGCCTTTTAAGAGGGAATAGGGTAATAGGGGAGGATAGGAATGGGAGGGGAAGGGAATAGGGGAGGGTAGGGAAGGGAATAATAGGGTAGGAGATTGGGCCTCGGCGAAACACAGCGCAAGCGCTGTTTCGCGCCGGTTTTCTGTGAGAACGTGGTATTTCTCCGGTTGAACCGGCCCATTCGTGCCGAAGCATGGCTCTCCCACGTATACTATTTATTAATATTTATTAATATAATTAATATAACTAGTTATTCATGAAGTATAGACACGGAAAAGGTTTCTTTTTGTCTCAGAAATTGTAAAGTTTCATTTATAATAATTATCACTTGTATTCTCAGTTTAAAAGTGTGTTTGTATTTTCTTACTCTTATATTTTCAGGCTTCAGCTACTGAACTGATTTGGATAATTTTGGTATGGATACACCTCGAGTCTGGGAAAGTAAGTAAGTCTTAATAGCGGAAAAATGAACGGTTACCGCGCCACGAACTTATGAGTGACGTCTATTACTTAATTATTTTCACGTTGATAATCACATGGCATAACCAATGTTAGCCGTTTTAATAAATTTACCTCATAGTGTTTTTGAATTATAAATCTCAATGTTACCCTAAATTAACCTTTAGGGGCAACAAAGGGCATAATATTTTATGTTCACATGGGATCCACCTGGGTTCCGCAGACGAGAGGCGAACGGTCGCTCACGCTAAATACATTTTATTTTACAAATGGCTTCGACTTGCGGAACCTGCGCACTGACTTTAGAGTAATGATGAAGAATAAAACGCAAATGAAGTGATTTGGTCGTAGAAGCAAATACCTAATATTCTCGTTTCAAAGACTACATACATAAAATTCTGTAGTGCAGAATTTCGTATTTGGTCACAAAAAATAGTGCTAATTTATTTTTATTTGAGAGTTGTAAAGACTATTTTTAACTATAACTTAATTGTATATTGAATTCGGCTAAAGTTTTCTAAATTGAAAGAAACCTATACTCGTTCTATTTTATTTCTGCAGGTTCCATCGTATTTTCGACAAGAACTTGGCATTGCGGTCATAGTAGAGTAAAATCGTATGTCGTATGTAGCTCGTCGGCATTGACCCTTAAATTGTATTCAAAAGGACACAAAGATTTCAACGTAGTAATTAATTTAGGGTTCTTAGAAAGGCATTGTGGTCGGTTTCGGAGAATTTTCGGATGGGTCGGGATGAAATTGGAATGAATTTGGAATGCAAAAGAAAATAGACCTATTAATTTCAACTGTAAAAATAGGATTAATATTTAACGTTTTTATCTAATATTTTTATATTGCATTTACCTATAACACTTTAACCCGGCGTGAATGAGGTGAAAACTTATTACACCAGCTATGAGGTGGGTGTGACATATCCTAATATTGTATTGTCGAATTTGATAACTGGAGATTAATTTAGAATGCTAATCACTGTAATAATAAATTAACATAAAGCAAATGAATTTTAACAATAAAACAACCACGTCCAATTACAAAAAAGTATCTTATTTTCTATTAGTAACAAAGTGGTATTTTTATTAACTCAAAAATCAACTTTATTTAGGAACTTAGGCTTAAAATATAATAATTCGACAAATTGTGATCAATATTGTAATTAAAATTAAACAATCAATCACTCTCTTATCCATACCAATATTATACATTCGAAAGTATCTGTCAGTCTGTTACCTATTCCCGCCCAAACCACTGAACTGAAACCACTGAAATCTTGCTGAAATTTGGCATTGAGATATTTTATGTCCCAGGAAAGGACAAAGGATACTATTAATCCCGGAAAAATGTACGTTACCCGCAAAATAAATCAACTTTTGCGCAACGGAATTATTGCATTCATCATCTAGTAATTGTATAAATTCATCTTAATATAAAATCAATAAATATGTCAAAAGACAAGTCTTATATACAAATTTTATGACATTCTAGAATTTACACACGTAAAACTAAAGCAACTTCATTATTATACGCATAAAATTGAAAAATAACCGAAACACAAAATAGTGACACCGACTATGAGGTCGGGTATGACGTACCCGCAACACGTCTTGCGCACTTGTAGCTTACATCGCTAACGATGTATTATTGTAACGGTCACTTAAAATCAGTCCTCAGACTACTCCCTCCAGCTACTGAGCCAACCAAGCTCCAGAAATCGCAAAGTTGAGAAATATTATGTGTTTTGTATACCGCCGGGTATGACATACCCTACCTCATTCACGCCGGGTTAATATAATATAGATATTAACTAGAATTTAATTTCGTGAAGTTTGAAATGACTCATTTGATTTAAATTGAATAACTGAATTGAAATGCTTACAGTACCAAAACATAAAATATCAATGTGCTCTTTTATAATTTTGGACGTGGCGAATATCGTGAAAGTCCGCGGTAAAACGATAACATAGGGAAGTAAAATGTATGGAAATGTATGAAGACGCTAATTAAATTTCCATCGACGATAACTTTTTAACGTGCACGTTAGAGGACATCACGACGTCTACATTCTTCTGAACCACACAAAACGTCCGTGGTGCGTAAAATCAAAAGCACCCAACGTTTTACTGTGGAAGTCGGCGTCCAAGATAACGTGACGACCGGAATTATAAAAGCGCACAATGATTATGCAATAGTCCTTGTCAGTTAAAACATTTACCGAATGTATCAGACAAGGACAGAATATTGTATTACCAACTGTCTTTTGTCAAGAAGCGAGTTAAGTAAAAAATACAAACAAAATTTCATTCAACTTTTTCTTTACAAAACTGTTGAAACTCTATATTTGAGCTCGCAACAGTACAAAGACACTTTAATTACAATTCTTTATTGAAATAAGAGGTAGAAACCGCCTAAGAGGGGGTAGAATACGCTGGCAAGTCTATATCTTCATTACGAGGTACAAAACAACCACGAAATTAGTATTTTCTTTAAATTGTTCTTGAATTAGATGAAAGATTGTTTCATGATCATCATCATCTTTTTTTTTAACTTAATAAGTCGCCTTATCATAAATAAGTATTATTTTATACTTATAAGTATTTTATACGTGGGAAAGCCATGCTTCGGCACGAATGGGCCGGCTCGAACGGAGAAATACCACGTTCTCACAGAAATCCGGCGTGAAATAGCGCTTGCTCACTCACTCACTCGGCGAAACACAGCGTTTCGCCGAGTGAGTGAGTTTACCGGAGGACCAATCCCCTACCCTATTCCTTTCCTTACCCTCCCCTATTCCCTTCCCTTCCCTATTCCCTCTTAAAAGGCCGGCAACGCACTTGCAGCTCTTCTGATGCTGCGAGTGTCCATGGGTGACGGAAGTTGCTTTCCATCAGGTGACCCGTTTGCTCGTTTGCCCCCTTATTTCACGTTAAAAAAAATATGATAAAATTCTATAAGAATCTGAAGCTTGGCGACCAACGTAAAAATTAACAAAATTATAGTCGCAGCGACTTCATGGTTGCGTTACCATAGTAAACCGTTGAAAGGGCAGCCCAATGGAGTAGAACATAATATTATGGTTTCCTTTCTTAGGTGCACAAAACTGATTTTCAGTACATGCTATATAAAAAATAGTACTTATATAAAAGGTAACATAAAAAGTTTAGAAAAAAGCGACCGCGGTAAACATTTCTAAATACTTATTTTTAAAATTTATTTCATTCACCTCGCCTCGCTTTCATTAGAAACCTCGTTTTAAAAATACCCGCATTTAATATAACTCTGAGTTTCATTACACTGGTTACTCGATTTACCTTCGTTTTAAACTTAATTCCTTTGATAAGCTTTGTACGATCTTCAGTTATGAAAAAAATAAACTGCATTATGGGGAAAAAACAGGATGAGTTGAGTAAAATATCTGTTGCCAAATCCAGGTGGCGCTTCGTCAGGATTCAGGGTACAAAATAAATACGAGTATAATAATGATAACAAATAGAGGTAAAATAAGCAGCTGGATCACTGAATATTCACAGGAAGTAACAAAACTAATTAATAATACTTTAGAGCGTGTATGTGCCCCTAATTTAAAGTTCACTGTGAAAGTAGCAGCCCTGAAAGGGCAATTTTTTGTGATTTGTATGGCTAGCGCGCCAGCGTCATGAACTTGTCTATACAAGAGTTAAAAATAACACATACACTGTATCCTATAGTATTATCACTTAGTTTTGTATACCTTACTAAAGAATACAAGGAACATGAGAGAAGTTGCAGCCTTTAGAATTAAACAAGTTTCTCTTACTCAGTAAGAGCTGCCTACGTTATAAAAAGTTATCCTAATTATAATAGTTGTAATACTTGAAAATGTTTTATTCGAGTACTTGATACCAATTTTAACAAAAACCTTGTTTTTTCTAGGCATTTACATCTTCGGGTACACGTTATCGGTAAGTTATTTAATGTAAAATAATTTCTTAGATATTAATAATTTAGTTGAGATGTAGAAATGAGATAGCGGTAGGGAGCACTTAAACCACAGCACTTCTATTTAAAAGTTTATTTGAAGGAGAGGGACGGTAAAAGCACAGGCTAAAGCAAGCATACAAATTTATACGAAAGCCAGAAAAGCAAAATACGTTCGCTATAATTATTGAGAAAAGGAAGACTTAATTTTAAGTACAACTAATTAATTAGTTGTACTTAAAATTGAGAGCGTAAGGTGTCGGGCGCGCATCGAGCGATACGCGTTCCGCGTCAAGATAATATTTTCTGACTGACACACTTATATGCACACTTAGATAAGTAGTTAGCAAGTTAGACTAGTTACACTACAGAGATACAATATAATCATATCAAATCAATATGATGTATTATTATTGCAATGTTTTCACACTAGAGGCGGCACCCAAATTATTCCCACTCGGTGTCATTCCGTCCCAGTTATTTCAAGATCCGAATACTCGTTCGTATAATGAGATGGTTCTTATTAAAAATATTCATTAGATATTGTTCCTGGTGAGAAAGTATTATGGTTATGGTAATAGGACTCTACTTGTTGAATATGAAGTGTTGTGAATATGAACCCGCTATGGAAAAACATACACTTATGAATAACGTATGGTGTTAGCAAAAACGGTTATTAAATGCAAAATTTGGTCACTATGATAACAGTAGGTAATTTAAAGTAATAGTAAAATATTTTTTGCCAAGCAGAAATCTACTTATCATATTAACAAGACGTATCATTATATAACAAAGCATTATATTGTCTACAAAACATTCCATTTTCCTTATTAACCTTAATGTTATGTAAAACAAAAACACTATGATAATAAATAACATTTTACCTTATTAATATAATAAGAAGTTGTATCGACATCTCAATATAAAAGTATATTCTGGGAAAGGAACACCGTTACATCTGATTGGTGTCATTCAGAGAATAATTTCTTCTGAACAAGTTCTTCGCAGCAACGTTTCGATGTAATTACATTAGTAAGTATTTATTTTTTAGGGTTCAGTTGTCAACAAGGAACCCTTATAATTTCGGTCTGTCTGTCCGTCTATCCGTCTGTCCGTCTGTCTGTCCGCGGTTTTTCTAAGAGACTATATTATTAAGGCCTACAAAGCCGTAATTCGGCATGAATGTACATTAATCCATCAATCACGAAGCGGCAGCCGGCTGCCGCATAACAATTGAAAATCTATTGTGTCTGCGACACCCACGATGGAGGTGTTAATGACGCCGACAAAATGGTATAAAGAATCTTAAAAAAAATTACGGTACCACCAATACACATCAAGCGGGGGTGATTCATTTTTTCCACGTCCACCCCATCGTATGGGGTGTCGTTGGATAGGTTTTTAAAAAATATTATGGAATACTCATACCACACACGCCCATATTCCGATTTCGGGATTCATTTGTGAAATATGAAGTTTTAAAGTAGAAAAAACGGTAGAGTCTAGTTAGTCCCCCCCCCCCCCCCCCCGCCCCCCTTTCTACCAGCTAAACGGTTGCTTCTGGAAATGTGAAAAAATCCACGGGGGTAGGAATATAAGCTGAATTTAAAAGGAAAACTATCGCGGCTAAGAAGACTTCATAAGTTATTGAGTAATAGTCATTCATACTTCATAAGTTATTGAATAGTAGTAATTGTATTCGGAGAAGTATAAGGAAATTTTCGTTCAGATTCCTTTGAATGTAACTGAGGTGATGTTGTTAGCAGTGTAAAACACGTTATAAGTGTACATTCATTAACAATACAAAAATTACTAGCGGTACTACGGAACCATATATTGCGCGTGGCCCGAGACGCACTTGGCCAGTTTTTATTATTATATTAACCTTTTAATCCCCAAGCGGCCGGATCCGGCCGCCACAGATTATACTGCAGCCATTCCGTCTACACCCAAGCGGCCGGATGTGGCCGCGCTCTTTCGTTCGATTGAATTACGTATTTCGTTGACTTAGAGACTACTTTTGTATGAAGAAGTTTGGTTAGTTATGATCTACGATAAATTTGCCACATTCTGCATGCAAAATATTATACAATCTGTGGTCGACGAATATTTGTCAGTCATTTGAAAATCGTGAATTTTTCGTGTGTGTTCTGCCATGTTGTGTTGTTTGTTTGATATTATTGATGGATTTAACGAATGTAAGTAGTAAAATAGTTTAATTTATTAATTATAATTTATAAATAGTTTTAGATAATCATTTGAAAGAAATACTTACATCGTAATAACTTCTAGTTTACACGAGAAAATTTGGTTGTTATTTATGTGATTTGAACGCGATTTGTTTAATATTTTTGTAAATAATTGACGTTAAAAGCGTATATTATCGTGTACAAAACGATTTAGATCCTAGTAATAGTATCGTTTTAGTAAAATAATCAAGATAAAAATTACCTATTTATAACGGCTTTTTGCCGGCCGCGGCCATTTTGAACTTTATTTGTATTGCACTAAGGACGAAGTTTGCTTGTGTATAATACCAAAACCGGTTTTTATTACTCTTATCTCTTATCTGTTTATTGATAACAAGTTAAGTTATTTCAAAGAATTGTTTACATAAACAGTTTGTATAGCTCTGTGTTATTGAGATTATAATAATGTATTAATATATTTGTTGCGAAATAGTTAGAAACATAGATTTCAAAGTTTACAGTGATGAGACAAATATCACATCTGACTAAATACTACATTATGATGGCTTGATAGATAGAAAATTTAACATATATTATAATATTTTTCACTCAAACATAAAATATGGATTAGATGTAAGGTTATTACATTATTTGTACAAAGAGGGTAGGCCGGGTGCCATTTTTTTTTTGCAAACCACGTACCCTACATTTTTGCAAAGATTTTGGCACTTACTGAAGGGTTAAGAGGTTCCTTTGCGGGAGGAAATATGGTTTTCAATAATATTTTTCTGTGGAAAAAGAGAAGGTAGTCTAGTTATATTTTTATATCGTACTAGATAACGCCTGCAACTCCGTTGCGCTAAAACTCGTTTATCGACAGGGAACCGTACATTTTCCGGGATAAAAAGTATCCTATGTCCTTTCCCGGGACTCAAAGTATATTCATACCAAATTTCAGCAAAATCGGTTCAGTGGTTTGGGCGTAAAGAAGTGATAGACGTAGACGGACACACTTTTCCATTTACAATATAAATATTAGTATGGAAGTTATAGATTGGATATAATTATTTTAACAGTTGTTCAAAGCCATTTTTGAAATAACTGGGGCACAAGCACTCTGAGCAAGCTAAAATTTGGCTGTCAAAATAATATACGAGGAATCGATATTTATTAAAGATGGGATGAGAGAGGATAAAATTTCATTTTTTATATTGAGTATCGGAGGAACTGGTCACAATAAAATTATGATTGGAGATAGATACAAAGTGTAAAGGACAAGGTTGAAGAAAATTTAATTAGCTTTTATTATGTAGCAGAAGAAAATTTCGTACGAAGCAACGTTTTTGTTGAGTAAGCAAAAAACCAAAAAACGGGACTTTCTTTGCCCTCCCCTCCCTCGGGCTCACCTCGGAGGGGTCAGGACTTTTAGTATGTTTATCTCCTAACTACTCTAAACAAAGTACCAAAGTTAAAATATCTGCTTTCGACTTTTCCAAGCAGACCTCCATTTTGGGCATTCGTTTACTAGGCTAATTGTATAATTTTAAGTTACAAATGTAAATTTTATTTTAAAAAGATTAATTATTTTCTCACTTTTTTGGTAAAAAGTGGGACCCCGTGCGAGTTTCTTACGCCGGTTCTTCTCGCCGGGATAGTCCCGAACCGGTGGTAGGCACCATTAGCATCAACGTTCTGAAAGTATTTGTTACAAATCTATTCGGAAATAAAACAATTTTTATTTTTATTTTTATTATTTTTATCACCTAGACATAATCCGACACTACCACTCTACCACTCCCACCCTTAGGACTCCTAAGGGTGGGAGTGGTAGAGTGGTGTCTGAGTCAGGAGACCCTTCGTTTATGAGAAATTCGCATTTAAAATTTTCGTAATTTCAAGGTTAGGTCATCTGTTCTCTGGTGTTTTCGAAGAGTTTTAAGACATCGCAAGGCTGTGGTGAGTGGGGGACGAATATTTCATCATTTCAAAACTATATAATCCAAGGTTTCTTGATAAAAATTAAGTAACATTATCAAAATTCACTATTGTTACATAGTAATTGCATGGGGTATGGCTAATAACTATTTGGCTTCTTCTTATTTCTTTGTTTTTTTTTTTTGTTGACTTTGCCACAAACAAAGGTCTCCTTCATAATAATTTTCATCATCGTTTTACTATATCGTCATATCTAAAGTCTAAGGGTTGATTCAGACTGCAACGCGACGCGCAAATGCCTCGAGTTGCATTTCTAAAAAAAAGGAGATTGCTGATGATTACATCAGCAATCTCCTCCTCCTCATCAGCAAGCAGCAAGTTCTTTGACACCTCTCAAGTTTTGTTTTGTACTAACAGGTGACATTACCATATATTATATTACATTATATAGAGTAATTTTAAGTTTGCTCTTAAAAATTACCACTTGAGCGCTTGTATGTGCGTAGTACATGACGTAACAAGTGATATACTCAAAAGAAAAAGGAAGTTTACAAGAGAAACATCAGACGAGCCCCATACTCAAGTTTGTGGTGTTCGTAAACGATACCAGATAATATTTCCCACTAAAAAGACAGGAATACTAGACATGTCTGTCAAGATTCAACAATTTCAAATGAGCTAAACATGTGATATCTTTCTGTGGCGGTTGCGTAGATGACGGTGCTAATCTTGTGACTAATCTTAGATTCTTTATAACTTTTACACATACTTTTTTTAAAGATCCCACATTTGTCTTTGCAAAAAGTTAAAAAAGTTCCTAATTAGTAATTTTTTGGTGATTTATTAGTAATTTTCGAGAAGTTAATTTTTTGGTCGTAAATTTTATACCGACTTTGTTAAGTTCGTAAAAACGTTCATGTAACTTTTTTATATAATGTGTCTCCGAAATATTATAATTTAAGAACTATTTTTAAATTAAACATTTTGCTCTTAATTTCGTAAAAATGGGTGAAAATGGTAGCAACGGATTAAAATCTGAGTAATTGTAACGATTTTCTACCAGGCTGACTCCGGGTTAAGGTATTGGTATTGTTACGGTACATGGTATACGGACACGTAGTGCCATCTAGCGACAAACCAGCGAAACTTACCGAGGGAACACACGCAACATAAATCCCCTACTCAATACTAGATGGAGTGAGATGCGCAAGTACATACTCGAACCTTCTAGAAAAGTCCAACATTTGTTTACGTGTTTACCGGTTTATTTTGTTTACGTGTTTTCGTGTTTAGTTGTTTGTTTATTGTGGTACATGCTCGAGCCTCCTAGAAAGTTCCCATGCTTGTTTACTTGTTTACGTGTATCGGGAACTTTCTGGAATTCGTCTCGCCATATAAAAAGCCGCAGGTAAACGGCCCGGGAATTCAGTTCGTTTCGAGCTATCATCAAGGCGATTTCGGAGTGACAACAAGTGATCAATAGTGAGTGACCCAGTGAAACCTGCGACTTGGCTACGACCTAGGACAGTGATAGTGCTTAGTGATTGGACCTAGTGATTTGTGTTTGGACTTAGTGCTAAGTGTTGTGACCTAGTGTGTGCTTGTGTGACCTAGTGTTTGTGAATAAAGTCTTCAAGAGAGTCAGCAGGTCTTTCTCTCCAAATCCTACGAACCCTAGCACATAACAGTATTAATTTCGATATTCTAGTAAGCTTAGGCCTAACTATGACACTTTTAGGCAAATTATTCATCTAGGTAAACAGACTCGTGCTAAAAGCGAAGTTGTCGTACTAATATTATAAAGTCAAGAGGTATTCATTTCTATGCAAATAGCTTAAAAGCACTTATTACCAACATCGAGTGGTCTTTGTTATTAGCTTAATTTGCAACTTAAGTTGGTAGATTCTATACAAAATTATTCATCTACTTTAATATTAAACTAGAGATCGCCCAATAGTCGAAATTCGACCTTAGTTTCAACGACATTAGGACTACTACCTATATTTTGTAAAAAATATTGACTTTATCACATTTTTTTTAACTCTAATTATTGTCTCTGGGACTCAGCTGATCTCAGACTGGCCGTGTAAGGATTCAATAAAAAAAACTATAATCCATTTTCGATTTGTCACCTTGTTCTCAACAGACTTAAACCATAAATAAAAGAGTGTAATTCGTATGTATACTGTATAGGCTTGTCACTCAACAATCTGTCATTTTTCCTAGTGTGCGTGTTGTAGTGTGTGTAACATTTTATTTGTTAAAAAAATGTATCATAAAAGCATAATTTCAAAATAATATTAGCTCGATGCACTCCTTCACCATATAAACTATAACTGTGCAAAATTTCATTCACCTACGTTTCCCCATTTTTCGTCAAAAGGGGTACAAAGTTTTTGGCTCACGTATTAATATATAGATTACTAATTTTTGTTTGAAGTTTTCCAATGGATATCTTTTCAATTGGACATAAATAGCGGATCTACCTTTGGAAAGTATTCCATGGAAACCACTCATTTTTCCCTGATTCAAAGGATTTTAAGCAATGAGTTTCTAAAATACAACATATAATATCATTGATTTTAAGTATGTATGTCGTAATTTATCATAAAAACACCCTGCCCCGATTTCGCACGTGTGCAAAACATTAGCCATCGTCCTTCATCGTTTATTTTTTTGGAAAGAAATTCCTTATCATTCCTTTTTAGCTGGATGAGATGGCGGTACTCTTCATTTTTTTTTTTTTTGTATAACTTCGTTCCATCGGGGAGTTCCTTAACACCTCTCAAGTTTTTATTTAAAATCATCTAAAAACGCACGAAAATTGTTTAAAAGATCTACGCATACCAATTAGGTAGATAATAACAGACATTGAGTAGAAATGTTGTTTAACACTATGTAATGATAAAGTAAACAAAAATGTAAAGCCCATTTAATGAATTGCAATAATATTTTAATAATAAGCAGAATATTTGTGTATTTCGATAACAGATTATCACGCGGGCGATAACGCCGCAATTAATTAAACATAATCCCGAGATTACTGTACTAATTAGTTAACTGTGGACTATTATAATATTGGTGAATTTAATCAAATGTAAAGAAGACGTAAATGAATAAAGCGGATAACTCACAATTAGAAAATTGACGTTTTTTTTTTGCATAATGGAGACTTTAGAACAGGGGAAATTATTTTAAATGTAATAATGTGGATTGTGTGTAATAGCTCGATGTATATTACTAGAATATGAAGTAGGTAAGCTACACGGTTTGTTTAAATTATAAGGGAAAAAATGATTGTAATTTTTGCATAGCAGTAACAGAAAACTAATACGATACACCTTCATGAAGAGGGCATATTTGCTCTCGAAATTCCGGCAACGCATTTGAAGCTCTTCTGATGTTGCGAGTGCCCATGGGTAACAGCAGTTGCTTTTCATCAGGTGACCCGTTTTGCTCGTTTTCTCTCTAATTAAAAAAAAAACGTAATAACAATAATTTGCTGTACCAAGAAGCCTCAAAAGCCATAATACCAACAAAATATAAGGATCTATAGATCATTACTGATCATAATAACCTGAATAGGAAGAAACAAAGGCACTGTCGGCTTCACTAAGCGTTGGTTCTCGCTTCACCGCTATCCTTTAATTAACATTTCTTCGTAAAGGAAATTGTTTTCTATTTGGAACTGTAATTATGGATTTCGCACCTCTTTTTGCGGCAGTTTATAATGGATTTCGATGACAACTTCAATGTATAAAACACTTGAATCTATATGATCCTGTGAGCTTCGTGTCTCTTTCTCCTGATTTAAACCTTGAATAGACTTCCGCAAACATTTCAAGATTAAAATTAGCGAAATCAGTTCAGCCGTTCCCGAGTTTTAGCGAGACTAACATAATTTAAAATTCATTTTGGGACGAAGTTCCTTATAGCGCGTTCGGCGTTGCGAAAGGAGGCTAGACGGAACTACACTTGACCTCGACACTTTTTTATTAATACTGCCTATTACGGGCAGAGGGCGTTGATAGTATTCATGTGCCTCAACTAGATGGCGTTTTTGAGAATAAACAGTGACATCTACCGGACGTTTAAATAAATTTTATTACAATTTCACAAAAGTTTCGTTGTTAATATTCCTACAGGCATAGCATAGTCACCATAGAAAGTTTCTTTCTACGGAAGAATAGACAAAGTGACGGTTAGAAAATGGAAATCCGTCATTTTGTCGCCAAAACTGTCAGTATGTCGATTCTTTTCCATGTCTACTGTTGTTATGCTAACGCTAACTCTGCTGGGCGTCAATAGATGGCATTTTTTATAACTACGTTCCATCTGGGTGTCCCTTGATACTTCTCAAGTTTTTTTTATTAATAAAAGTTTTTGTTATTTTTTGTTTAAATATTATTAAGAACCATTTTAATTTAGACCATGTTTAGCTGTCGAGATGTCAAGGAAAATTTTCTCTATCGTGTGTGTAATCCTTAAGGGTTATGTTGATATTCTCTCTGAAGTTTTTTCTAATCCCCATGTATCATTTGTTCTGATGACAGCGTAATGGGTTTGCCATATTGTTTGTTCTCGTCAGTGGAGCTCGGAGTATTTTGGACAGTCTTAGAACTTTAAATGTTGTTTTATAAGATGTGCTTTGACTAAAAGGCGCACTCAGAAACATTTAATGACAATTAGCTTTGTCCATACTGTGCCTTTTTCTGTTCGTCAAGGGCATGCGTTATGGCGCAGTCAACAGCGAACGTGAGGCATGCCCGCGACTGACCGTATCCAAAACTTCAAAAATGACAATATTGGCTTTGCGTTCCTTGACGCATTCAATTATTGAACGCGCCAATATGAAAGTTGATGACGAAAATTGAAGATGAAAGTGCACAGTGTGGACATAGCTATTAAACTTCATTTGAATGAAGAGTGTGACAGGTAATGTGACTGGTATGTCAGAATCTTCATTTAATTACAATTAAGTAATTAATATTCGTCTCTGAGTGTGGCAGTAAGGGATTGACCCTTCATCATCATCATCATATCAGCCTATATTCGTCCACTGTTGGATATAGGTCTCTCTCAATGAAAGCCAAGACGACCGATCTCCTGCTACTCGCATCCAACATGGACCCGCAACGGAGCGGAGGGTCAATTTATTTTGTAATAATATTATGATGTGCCATTTTAAAACTACATAGTGATAGTAAAAACGTATTCGAGCGTTTAAACATTCGATTTAAAGATTCAAAAATGTTTCCTAGCGTCTCCACTCGCTTTTATACAAAACTAGCTTTTGCCCGTGGCTTCGCTCGCGTTAAGAAGTATTATTATATACAAACTTTCATCCCCTACTTGAACCCCTTGGGGTTGGAATTTATCAAAATCCTTTCTTAGCGGATGCCTACGTCATAACATCTACCTGCATGCCAAATTTCAGCCCGATCCGTCCAGTGGTTTGGGCTGTGCGTTGACATAGTGTAGATCACTATGTCAATCAGTCAGTCAGTCACCTTTGAGTTTTATATATATAGAAGTATGCATGTTCTGGGACAAATGTAACTTTTCTGTTACCTACTTCAAAACATGAATTTAAAAAATACGTACTTTTTACTTAAAAATACTTTTCATTTTCAAGCAATCCATTCTCAAAAACAAAAATATATAAGCCTAACCCAGAACCATTTTAAAAGTCAGTTTAATAGTAGGGCACAGGAGTAGGACAGAAACAAATTATTGTTGAAAATCCAGGGTAAACCTATAAATAGAACCGTACTGCCATGGACCCGGATAAGGATAAAAATATCCTCCCTAATATCTATTTGCAGCCATTTACATAATGTATACATTTTGTAATACATATTATACGTAACGCTTATCGGATAATAAATGTTATCCGTTATTGTCCGCTTTCACAGAAAAGTGTATGCGTATTCCAGAGATTGTTATCGAATGTGTAATGGAAAAATTGTATGTAGCACTCTACCGCCAAGTGAAAAAGATAGTGTGTCACAAACTGAGACCAAACTACGCCTTCCTGTTTAACACTAACGAAACTACGCCTTTGTTTGTATGTTTAGTAGTAGTAAGTTGTATGTTTTTGTTCTTTCGTAGTTTGCCAGCCTAAACGTACTAAATCTCTGTTTCTACATTGCACTATGCACGCGCACATCTATACTATTTTTAGGGCCTGTTTCATCACTTTCTGATAAAGTGCCTAATAATAGGCTATTCACAACTTTTTTGACAGATTCTCTATACTTGATCTGTCAAGTTAAGAGCCCATATGACCCTAACTTGACTACATACATTAACCTAGATCTCAAAATCTGTAAGGTCTAGAAAACTAATTTTTTGACACAAGTAAGTTCAGTTCATAAAGATTAAATGCTCAAGACGAAAACACGATTACTCAAAAAATGCTCGATAGTTTCTTTTTTACAAAAAACCTTGTTTAAGACACATTTTTGCTTAAATCTTCAAAGTTTGCTGTCTTTTCCTTTACATTTTTTTAATATCTAAAAAGGTATTGATGAAACCTAAATTTGCTCAAAACACTTTTTTCATAATCATTATAGTTCGTCTTTTATTCAAGTAAAACTAACTCGGCGATGATTCCGCGCCGTCCTTTTTCACCTGGCATATGAAAGACGGGCGTGAGTGTGAAGAGAGAAGGACGATGTTTGATTTTTAGAGTCAGGTGAGCTCTTAATTGGTGGATAGCCTTATCAGGAAGTGGTGAAACAGGCCCTTAATATTGTAAAGAGCAAGAGTTTGTTTGAACGCGCTAATGTCAGAAATTACTGGTCCTATTTAAAAAATTATTTCAGTGTTAGATAGTTTATATTTTATCGAGGAAGGCTATATATTAAATTATAGGCTATATTATAGCTATATATATAGGCTTTATATTAAATTAATAAATTAATTAATTAAAAATTATCACGCTAAGACTAATAGGAGCAAATAAACAGAGGAAAATATGGACAACCCAAGAAAAAATATTTGGAAGGGATTATCTCACGAACTACTGGAGCAATTTTTATGTTATTTGATAGTTAGCACAGACAAAAAGTAGAACACGTGGAGGATCATATTATCAGAATAATATTTTTGTAAGCTAATTCGTCTGTGAAATTCCTAATTTACGCAGGCGAAAACGTCTGGATACGATTGGAACGTCTAGTTAAGGTTAATTATTATAAGTATATTGTCTATTTTTGATTTCATCACTAGGTTCCACAATCATGGTCTCCCCTATCTCAAGTGTGCTGTGTGTGAGGTGAATGTGTGTTTTGTGACGTCACTTGTGTTTGTAATACCGAGATCCGACACGAAATATTCTGCGGATGGTGCCGGTAACACAAGTTGTACATTTGTAATCTGAATATTATATCAATAAAAAACCAGGTGACATCTAGGCTCACTCATGGATTTGGCAGGAAAATCCGATAAAAATAGCTAGTGCAGATATTATAATGAATGAGTTAACTACAAATAAATTGGATATTGTTTTCGAGTGTGACAATTATTTTTCGGCCTTTATGTGACCATGACGTTTTTTAAATATTTCTATACTAAATGATGTCCGCAACTCCTTTGCGCCAAAAATCGTACATTGTTCCGGGATAAAAACTATCGTATGTCCTTTCCCGGAACTCAAAGTATCTCCAAACCAAATTTCAGCAAAATCGTTTCAGTGGATTCAGGCGACTGTCAGATAGATAGACGGACAGACAGACGGACGGACAGACATACTGACAGACCAAAGTGTCGAAAAATTCTTATTGACCAAATTTGAATTCGCGAAGCCACCATGGCTCTTTGTGTAAGTCGGTTCTTGCTACCTATTGAAACATTAATTTTCTGACTGCGTGAAACTTCAGTCGGATATTAATAACTTTGAATATTACTGTAAGACTAATCAACTCTATCTTAATGTCGACAAATGTTACACTATCTCGTTTACGCGCAGACATAACCCTATTTGTTTTGACTATGTGATTGACAACATCAAAATAAAACGCGTTGATAAAATACGCGATTTAGGTGTGATCGTTGACTCCAAACTTCATTTTAATTACCACCACATTAGACACTATTGTGTCGAAAGCATATAAACAACTAGGCTTAATTCTACGTCTAGGTAAACCCTTCAAAAAGCCCGAAACTTTAAAAGTTTTATATTATGCTTATGTACGTAGTATTCTAGAATTTGGAAGCATGGTTTGGAGCCCTCAATACGAAATACACATTAAACACTAAAATCATTACATTATCTAACTAATACTAAATTCTGTGATTACAAACAAACAAAATCCCAAACTTTTTATCAAGATCAAAGAATACATATTTTCATATCCCTCTCTCACGAGCCAACTACTCAAAAAACTCTTTTGTTCGTCGTGCTTGTGACCACTATAGCAAAAATTTGAACACTGTTGACATATTTCGCAACAACTTATTATCATATAAATCAAAAGTGCGTGATTTGATTATACAATAATTTTAGACTCATGTTAGATACAGCTGTAAACATTTATATGTACAATAATATATTGTAAGATGATTGTAAGGTGTTAATATTATAATGAGGTGTTATTATTGTAATATTACCATATATTACAATAATAACATTTTGTCCGTGGGAGAGCCATGCTTCGGCACGTATGGGCCGGCTCGACCGGAGAAATACCACGGCCTCACAGAAAACCGGCGTGAAACAGCCAAGCGCTGTGTTTCGCCGAGTGAGTGAGTTTACCGGAGGCCCAATCCCCTACCCTATTCCCTTTCCTGCCCTCCCCTATTCCCTTCCCTTCCCATCCCTACCCTCCCCTATTACCCTATTCCCTCTAAAAGGCCGGCAACACACCTGCAGCTCTTCTGATGCTGCGAGTGTCCATGGGCGACGGAAGTTGCTTTTATATATATATATATATATATATATATATATATATATATATATATATATATATATATATATATATATATATATATATATATATATATATATATATATATATATATATATATATATTTTTACTTTAAACTTTTGTATGTAATACACAATGTGTTCTAATGACTCAACGCTACGAATTCACCATTTTACCAATTTAGCATTTTTGTATAATGGCTGTTTGTTACCTAAATAAAATAAAATTAAATTAAAAATAAAATTAAAAACCCCCATTTACTGACAAATCTTCACTTTTCCTACCACAAAATCTTAAAAAACGTATTGAAATTACAATTCGTATTGAAATCTTAATTAAAATGCACTGGCAATTTAACCCGACGATATTTCAAAGGTATATAAGACCGAGAACTCCAAACTCATTCAAAGCTTTATGTTTAACCGTCCGCCGGCCGCGGCGGTCGTTAGGACCCGGTTTTTACGCTCTGCGCTTTCTTGCACTTTCTTAACTTCATTACTGTAAAATATTGCATTTTATTTTATTAATTTCCTTAGATCTTATTTCTTATGCTTTATTACAATAGCTGAGCCTTTATAATATATTTTCTGAGCATTTTTATTACACAGTTTTGTTTGTACGCTGAAGGCAAGAACCTACAGAATAAACAAACTTATCTTCTTAAATATAAAATTCTCGTGTCACAATGTTAGGCCGCGTACTCCTCCGAAACGGCTTTACTGATTTTAACCAAATTTTATATGCATATTCAGTAGGTCTGAGAATCGGCTACTGGGTACTTTTTATATTAATAAGTGCATTTGTTGATAAATAATAGTAAATTATTACAACTCGAGACAGACGGCGACTATTGCTTGTGCGACGGGATAGCGATGGATGTTGCCATGGTGACATACTTATTTAGTTACTTTAACAAAATAATACGGGCGAAATACTTATGGTAAAGAAACGTTTGCCGGGACAGCTAGTAATATTATAATATTATGGTACTAGATTTTGCTCGTGGCTGTGAACATTTTCTAGTAGTAAAATACGTAGTATTTCTTACTATTCAACATTATAACTTATGTTATAAGTCAAGAATTTCATTTAAATCGGTACTTTCTATTTTTGTCGATGCAAACAAGCAAACCTGACATTTTTATACATTATGGCCAAAATTAAAACTAACTAACACAGCTGTTTTACACCCACAGTACCCAAAGTTATCGAATTCAAGCATAATATTATGTCAAAATCATACATTTTATTTTAAAGATGAGAATATTTTCGTGATATCCGATGGCAATTTGGCTAAGGGTTCACGGTAAAACTTTCAAACTATTTAACCCCTGTCATGGTCACAATGACTAATTTAATCTATGTTTAATGACATTTTTGTGGCGTAGCGGTCTATGGGGCATTCGTCTACTGTGGACGTCGCGAGTTTATATTCCATTAACAAAGGGTACGAATGACCCGTAAACCACATTTTAGGGTTAAGCATTCCTTAAACGTTAATAAATAAGTTTAAGGTATTCAAAGTAATTTAAGCAATAAACATAAAGTTTTTATTCAGGTACTTTTAAAGAACTTTGAAACAAAAGTTTGACTACTTCGAAGCTGAATTTCGAAAGTTATAGGT
Source organism: Aricia agestis (assembly GCF_905147365.1). Lineage (NCBI taxonomy): Eukaryota > Metazoa > Arthropoda > Insecta > Lepidoptera > Lycaenidae > Aricia > Aricia agestis. The sequence continues at coordinate 606,634 of NC_056421.1, read as the reverse complement.
TATGTTTTATTGGGTTAAACCACAATGCGGTTAAATATTATAAGAAGGCAAGAATCTTTTATTTAATTCAAATTTTAATTTTGATCAAGTTTTTCTTTTATTTTTGTTTCAAAGCCGACATGGCCGAGAGTATTATAGCTATAGTTCATCATCATCAGCCCGATAAATTTGGGTTTATTATAACAGTTTGTAAGCAACTGCCAGTGATTTGATCGGTACAATGTTTTCCAAACTGCCTGACAAAGTATTATTTTGACTAGAGATCGCCCAATGGTCGAAATTAGACCTTACTTGCAACGACATTAGGACCTATTTGTAAAAAAATATTGACTTCATCATAGTTTTTTCAATTCTTGTCTCTGGGACTCAGCTGATCTCAGACTGGCCGTTATTAAGCATTGTCTAATAGTATCTAAAATTAAAAAAAAAAACTATAATCCATTTTCAATTTGTCACCTTGTTGTCAACAGACTTCAACCATAAATAAAAGAGTATAATTCGTATGTATAGGCTTGTCACTCAAAAATCTGTCATCTTTTTAGTAGTAGTGTCGTAGTGTGTGTAACGTTTTATTTGTTAAAAATATATAATATGATAAAAGCATAATCTTAAAATAATATTGGCTCGATGCACTCCTTCTCCATATAAACTATAACTGTGCGGAATTTCATGCACCTACGTTCCCCCATTTTTCGTAAAAAGGGTTACAAAGTTTTTCTCTCACGTATTAATATATTATATATAGATTTGATAGAAAAACCGGTGGTTGTCTTTTAATTTCTTAATCCATACTAATATTATAAATGCGAAAGTGAGTCTGTCTGTCTGTCTGTTACCTCTTCACGCTTAAACCACTGAACCGAATTGTCTGTTTGGTATGAAGATATTAATTTGTGTTAAGGCAATGGACCTTATATGTCCATTGCTTAACTCAAAGTCCTTACTTTTTATCCCGAAAAGATGTACGGTTCCCACACGATAAAGTAGTTTTGACGCAGCGGAGTTGCGGGTGTCCCGCGTCATCTAGTTTAATATAAACATAAGAGCCAGTGATAGTCAGGCTTTCGTTGTTTTATAAAAGCTGAAAGTTTTCCTGTATATGACTCCTGTTGAAATATCAAGTAAGAACGGCCAGCAACTATGGAGTTTTGGTAGTTCTGGACTGGCTTTGGACTGTGGTAAAACTGACAGTAAAACCTACCGTGTAATGGATGCCTATACGAGTCATATACAGGCAAACTTTCAGCTTTTAGCGTGGACGGGCACTTACGTGCTGACGCGTAAGGACAATGTAGCTAAATATAGCCTGTTGTCACGTCTGACAATGGATTTTCACTTACCTAAATATACCGTGACTAACGTGTCGGGTAATTATAACGTGACAATAGGCCGGTGTTGTCGGGATTTGTCCTACTATTGAGCTCGCCCACGTGGGCGCTGATAGTTCATCATCATCAGCTCGATGAAAAGTGATGGTTGATATACATGATTATGATGGCAGATGGCGGACCTGCGTAGCTTGGTCGCATTTTGTCAAACGGGTTGATTTAGACCGCAACGCGACGCGTAGATGCATTTCTAAATTTGTATGGATTTGACAGATTTCAATTGCGTCAGAAGTCTTGCGAATCTGTCAAATCCATACTAATTTAGAAATGCATCTACGCGTCGCGTTGTGGTCTGAATCAACCCTAAGGGTTTCTAATTTATATGGATTTCACAAATTGTCAAATTTTTCTGTTTTTTTAAATCCATATCACACAGACAAAAACTGTTTCTGTCAAATCCATATCACACAGACAGATATTATACAGAGACAGATCCCAGCTCATTTCATTGAAATAAGCCGACCATTGACGAAGGTCCATCAACTGCCTATGAATCAATTTCCTCGATGGCACATGTAGCTCTCTGTGTGAAGAACCGACCTTTAAACATTTTGTTTATGATTATTATGGTTTGTACATTTCGTCATCCCCTAGCTTACTTATAGCTTGAATTTTTCGTTCACATAATATTATATTTAATATTTTAATCAGTCCAGTTATGTTTCTTACATAAAAAACATGTCGATGGTATTATGCACCACTGAATATGGTAACAAAGTTTAAATATCTTGGCCACTGGGTCTCCGACGACCTAAGTGATAATCTAGACTTAGAGCGGGAGCGTAGGGCGTTGGCTGTCCGCTGTAATATGCTGGCCCGAAGGTTTGGGCGTTGTAGTGAACCAGTAAAAATAACTCTGTTTAAGGCTTATTGCCAATCATTTTACACGTGCAGCCTTTGGACCAGCTACACGCAGAGGGTATACAACGCGCTACGCGTGCAATATAATGACGCGTTTAGGGTAGTGATGCGGCTGCCCAGGTTTTGTAGCGCATCCGGCATGTTTGCGGAGGCGCGCGTTGATGACTTTTATGCAAACGTTAGAAAAAGATGCGCATCGTTGATGAACAGGCTCCAGGCAAGCTCCAACACTATCTTAAGCGTGTTGGCATGCAGGTGAGACTCCCCGCTGCTGCGGCATTGGATAGGCCTGCATGCGCCTCAAGCTAGGTGCAACTTATTATGAAATATGAAAACAACTAACCTTACTAACATAATTTTTAAGATAAAATATTGTAACTAACAAAACTAACACTACCACTAACACTACTAACTTAGTCTAAGAAAAATTGTTACTAACTTAATAACTAATACTTATGGATGTGTTGTCCGAAATAAATGATTATTATTATTATTATTATTATACTGATATTCCATTCCATTGTACCAAATACTTCTTCTTTATATGTCTCTTGCAGATTCTGTAATAAGTTATGGACTTAGCGGTTACGGTCTAACATTCAAGTCATACATCCAAAATATTTACAAACTACAAATAAGAATACTAAAGACCATAACACCCAAAAACTTAAAAATAAAGATCAAGAATTATTTCAATACTGTAATGTCATTAATGTGTATGATAAAATAAAATTTTGCATTCTAACTGAAATGAGAATTACTGAATACTTAGAGGAACATGTAAGACCTAGCCACTTAAGACCAGTATCTTATATTAAGAAGTATTGTCTACCAAAAATAATGAACACTTATGGCTTTAGAACATCAGATTTTAATCGACAGAGTAGAGGTTAAAACATATCATACCTTTTTACTTAAATGAATTGCCTGCCAATTTACAATACATGTATTCAAATACAATTAACTATAAAGGTAAATATAAAAAAAATATTTAAAGAATCCAAGCTTGGGTACTAACTGAAATATTTGTAGTAATCTGTGCTTAAATTCAATGTAAGAGCGTACAGGTGTACATATTATGTATGTACATACCTATTACATGTGCATATGTACATTGTACATCCATGCATGTGCAATGTACATGTGCAGGTGTACAAGTGAAAATTACAATTAATAGATAATAATATGCTTGTGTAAACTTGATTCATAAAAAAATAAAAGTAATTGTTAACTTAAAATGTTATGTAATGTAAGAGTAGTCATAAAATAATATTAACTACATATCTAGTTTAAGAATAGTATGTAAACAGAACGTCTCTCCCAAACCGGTAAACCTTTTAGGTTTTTGTATGGGAAACTATGTCATGTTTTTCTTGTTTATTGTAATGTTTTGAATAAAGGAATAAAAAAAAAACTTAAATGCTTTCGAAACGATAGAAAAAATGAAACAAATGGAATGTTTTATATTATTTTGACATAATTTTAAATATTTAAAAAAAATATTATTTGTAAAATAATCTCTCATAACAGGAAAGACATCTTCTAAAAGCCATTTGCGTTTTGTCTCCAACCTAACATAGCTGTACTCTTACCCTCTACTCTTACCAACCAAATTTTGCTAACAATATTAAGCAAAACAATCACTAGCTAAGCAATTTAATTCGGTCTGTGTTGTAGTTTTGATTTGGCATTCAATTTGTATAACGAGGTGGCTGGCAAGGGTCTAAGATTGTTTCATGGTCTGGCTGACCACTTTAACACGAGGGACCGGGTAATTATTTCCTGGAAATTCTGACTTACACTTACTATGAGAAATATAACCATAATTAATTTTACATAATATTGGGCAGTTGATTTCTTTTTTTTTTATGAGTAAACTATATTTTTTTAATAATTCCTTTTACTATGGACGCTTTACACTTACTACAGTACTAAAGGACTTGTGTTACGGCACAGAATACATTGTAATATGGCTACCAGACAACGGAAATATATTTAAGAATACTTTTATACAATACATAATTAGTTATAAATTATATTCAAGATTTTTATTTTAGTGTATTTATATTTTTACCAAACTCTACCTATTAAACCTTATTTCATCAACATGTCCATTGTTTGGGTATTAAAAACTGATCAGACGGAGCTCCGGAGGGAAATCTGTCCTGAATAAACACGAAGATTGCTCCCTTCTGTTTTGCCAGTTAAAACATTATTGTATGGAATAATGGACTTTCAATTTTACGTTTTAACGAAAATTTTAACAATATTATTTAAAAATAACATATAGTTATACGATATGTGTAACAAAACTAAGTGTAACAAAACTTTAGGGTTTGTACGGGTTCCCTATATAGAATTCATTGTGAAAACTGAAAGAAACAGCGTCAAAAGAGTTACCTTTTTAGGGTTCCGTACCCGAAGGGTGAAAACGGGACCCTATTCATGAGACTTCGATGTCTGTCTGTCCGTCTGTCTGTCTTCAGGCTGTATCTCAAGAACCGCTATATCTAGAGTTCCGAAATTTTCACCAATTGTGTATATATCTGTTGCCGCTGTAACAATAAATACTAAAAACAAAATAAAATCAATATTTAAAGGGGGCTCCCACACAACAATCGTAATTTGACCTTTTTTGCTCGATATCAATAATGGCAACGTGCCTTACTCCCTATGCTTAAGACATGTAAATAGCTCTATTTTAGATGTCTAAAGTGTCAAAAACCGTTCATCGAAATCGATATCAGTTTCGGGAGTAAGGCCCGTAGACACTTGATATTTTCACAAAAGCCTTAATTATATTTGATATGTTGAGAATAATATTAAAATAAAATAAAAAATAAGGGGGGCTCCCATACAAAAACACAATTTTTGGTCTTTGTTTGCTCTATACGGAACCCTTCGTGCGCGAGTCCGACTCGCACTTGGGCGATTTGTTACACTTTATGTACGTATGGGAAAATTCATGACGCCGGGGAGCTTGCCCATACAAATCACAAAAAATTTTTTGCTCTTTCAGCGCTGCTACTTTCACAGTGAACTCTATATAAGTAACACATTATATGTATAAGTACCCTAAAGAATTATCACTTAGTTTTGTTACATTTTGTGTAAGAGCGAGTATTTCCGTTCACTTGTTATGCTGCGTTTCCACGCCTACCAAGGCTTGACCAGCGTCCACAATCACAAGCGTAAAAAGAGAGTATCTGGCTTGGCTTGCGTGAGCTTGTGTACTGTTACACCCCTAGTTAGTTAGTAGATTCCGTTTAATAAGCATTTCTATATTCCTCGATATTTTTCCGTTTGCGTTGCAGTTTTCGTTTAGTATTTATTCATTCTAGTTCAATTTATCGTTCAGTTAGATTCTGGAAGCCGGGCAAGTAAAGTGTGGGAAGTCGTAATAAAGTGTAATTAATTAATTTTGGGTTAATAAATTAGTTATGGTGAACTTTTGGTTTTGTTTTAACTGACACAGAGGGTGCTGCAAAACAGTACGCTTGTATCCGATCCGGTGTAGTGTTGGTTTTTGGACACAGATCAAAGGGCGCTTGCTTGGATGTACGTAATACACTGACGCATTCACAAGCGTGTAAACGACTCCCAAATGCGATAATATTTGTGGATGCTTGCCAAGCCTTGGCAAGCATGGAAACGCAGCATTAGGGGAAAATTAGTACCAGTAAATTTTTTGCTGGTTGTGCTATTTACCATTTTTTTTTTGCGGCAAATGTACGAAACATTTATTATGTCCTTTCCGGGGACTTTATTAGAATAGAAAATTTAATCTAAATCAGCTTGTCGGATTAACAGAATACTTTCGCATAATATTTGTGGATAGTGAACATTAATTGAAGTATGAATATGGATATTTAAAAATGATGATTAATTTAAATGACTGACTATGAGCGGTCATTTCGTAGACATCAAGGTCAATATTATGCCCTCACAGAGCTCAGAAACGCCCTACAAACCTTGGATATATTTTTAGATTAACTCTTAAAAGGCTTTAATTATATTTTTCATCACTTCATTTCAGCCTAGAGTTATTAAAAATGTTGGATTTTCTAAATTACTAATCATAAAACTTATTAATTTAATTTAATTTAATTTAATTAGTAAAGAGAAACAATTTAACATCACAGGCTTTTGATTTGATTTTACTAAGGTTCACTCGGTTGAACTGGGCGGTAGCGGTCATTGACTCTCTGTCAAAAACTTCGATTGACAATAAGGTGTCAGATGTTGTCAATCGCGGCTTTGTATAGAAAATGACAAGTTTTTGACAGGGAGTCGATGACCGCTACCGCCAAGTTACGGCGAGTGAACCTTAGCACCTGTTTAAAAGTTGATTAGAGAAAAATTCAGTTCAAAATGGTCTCCAAACAACTGTTCAATGGATGTTTTTAATCTTTTGTGACCGACAGTGTTGTATGCTTGTAGCAGTGCATTCAAATTAAAAATAAACTTTTTCACTAGTGTATATTTTTAACTCTTAAGATTGATGTTTCAATATTACAAAGTTTATATTCAATGAAGTTACGACTTCACTGAAGGGCTGTTTAAAATGTAAATGCGGTGTATAATACGCCCTGATTAAATGCTGCAGCTGCTCAACTTCCTATATCACTTTAGCTTCTACCGTGAAGGGATATTATAAAAGTTTCGAACTACATTTGCCTTTAAAAACGTAATTATGCTACAAACTAATATTTTTATACGACACGAGCTTGCCCGCGGCTTCGCTCGCGTTAAAAAGTATTATTATATATGTCGTAGGATGATTTGATAAATTCGTGTTTTCGCGAAATCCCTAGAATTTTCGCGAAAATTCGATTTTGATAAATCGAATTTTCGCGAAAATTCTAGGGATTTCGCGAAAACACGGATTTATCAAATCATCCTACGACATATACAAACTTTCATCCCCTATTTGAACCCCTTGGGGTTGGAATTTATCAAAATCCTTTCTTAGCGGATGCCTACGCCATAACATCTACCTGCATGCCAAATTTCAGCCCGATCGGTCCAGTGGTTTGGACTGTGCGTTGATAGATCACTATGTCAATCAATCAGTCAGTCACCTTTGAGTTTTATATAATACGAGCTTTTGCCCGCGGCTTCGCTCGCGTTAAGTAGTATTATTATATACAAACTTTCATCCCCCATTTGAACCCCTTGGGGTTGGAATTTATCAAAATCCTTTCTTAGCGGACGCCTACGTCATAACATCTACCTGCGTGCCAAATTTCAGCCCGATCCGTCCAGTGGTTTGGGCTGTGCGTTGATAGATCACCATGTCAGTCAGTCACCTTTAAGTTTTATATATATAGATATAGATTTTTTGCTTTTATGATGGTGACACAAGTTTTTACGAGTCTCAAAATTGTAGAAAAATTAGTTTAAATTAATTTATGGAGGTATAAAAAATCGGCCAAGTGCGAGTCGGACTCGCGCACGAAGGGTTCCGTACCAGCATAGGACGAAAGTAGGCAAAAAATTGTGTTTCTTGTATGGGTGCCCCCCTTAAATATTTACTTTATTAAAATTTTATTATTGATTGTTAAAGTGCAAATATAATTAAGGATTTTGTGAAAATTTCAAGTACCTAGCTGTTACCATTATTGATTACGAGCGAAAAAACCTAAAAAAAATCACGTTTGTTGTAAGGGAGCCCCCTTAACTATTAATTTTATTGCGTTTTTAGTATTAGTTATTATAGCGGATACATAAATACACAACCTATGAAAATTGCAGAAGTCTAGCTATAGCGGTTCTTGAGTTACAGCCTGTAAACAGACGGACAGACATCGAAGTCTCAGTAATAGGGTCCCGTTTTCACCCTTTGGGTACGGAACCCTAATAACAACGGGTTTCACGAGAGTGTCTGACACTAGACTGACATTAGAGAAGAGGGTAAATGCTAATGCATAAAAGGGTTACCACATGCTCCTCTGCGCCGTGCCGATGCACGATGGTGTATTCTTCCTAGGTCAAACGTATTTTCGATCGGCGCATCCCTAAAAGTGTGCTAGCTTTTCACTGGGAAAATTATTAAAGTGTCGTTGTGACTTTTCCTTTTCTTAACTTTATACTTCATGTATTTTTTTACAATATACAGGGTGTAACAAAAATAAGTGATAATACTTTAGGGTGTGTACGTGTTCCTTGTAGAGAGTTCACTGTGAAAGTAGCAGCGCTGAAAGACCAAAAATTTTTTACACTTTTGTATGGGGAAACTCGTGACGCTCGGGCCCTTGCCCCCCCCCCTACAAGGAACACGTACACACCCTAAAGTATTATCACTTATTTTTGTTACACACTGTATTATGTTTCTTTTCATCATAATATTCTAACTTGGCATAATATTAGTTTGATTTAATTTCAAGTATCTCTAAGCTTTTGGGATTGTATTACTACATAATAATAATACCACCCACACCGGTTTCGGTGACGGTGGCCGGTTTCATTGAAACCAGGCCAAGTACGCAGGAGTAATATTATAGTGCCCAAGTGTGTGCGCAGTACACAAGAGCACTCTCTATTATCCTTTACTCTCATAACCCAGTGGGACGGAAGACCGACACGACTGGCGAGAGATCAGGTGCAGGACCGACTTTGTACATGCCCATACGACGCATGGATCATCTTACTTGTCAGACAATCAGGTGATCAGCCTGCATTGTCCTTACCAAACTTGGAAATAACATGTTTCCAACGCGGGAATCGAACCCACGACCTCCGAGTCAAGAGCCACGCTCTTAACCACTGGACCACGGAGGCGTTCATATAATATTATATCATTACTACATAACATTATACTAAAAGTATTATAAATGAATTATGACACCAGATGAGTTAGAAAAGTGCCAATCCCTGAACGGCAGCAATTCCTTACCATCAGGTTATCGGTGTGCTCATTTTTCGTTCATTTCATCAAACCTTACACTAAGATGATAATAACAACAATCCAGAGTGGCAAATCGCTAAGTTGTCGCCACACACGGTTCAGTTAGATAACTCCCAGTAATAACTCACTGTATAACTCTGGCTGGTTATGTTTAAAAATCTATGTTTGACTTTGTAAGATATTTTGATGTTGTCAGAAAAATTGTGAATTATTACGAGAATATATCGGTTTGCATCAAGACGTGGTTTTTATCTTTAGTTTTTTATACATTTAGTTTCCAGTTAAACGTTTGGTCGGATTAGAGCCGGATAGAAATATTATCAGTACCTATGGATACAGTGTGGATACATTATTAAGCATTCAGGAAGAACTGAAAGGGCAACTTTTAAAATTGAAAATAAACTTCAAAAAATGTTCCAAGGAAAGGATTACAAAAGCGTATGTAGAAACAAGAGTGCAAGCTCTAGAGACAAAATGGCAAAAATTTAATGATAATCATTTACAAATTATATCAGTACGCGGCAAGGAACAGATATTGGCATATTTTTCGGACGATACTTACTCCGAGATGGAAGAATTTTTTTTGGAGTTCAAATCGGAATTACAACACCAATTACAGGAATTTGCGACAGTATATAGCGATAAAACCATGGAAGAAGACTGTGCTGGAAATTCTAAACAGGCAAATTCGTTTGTAAAGTTGCCACAGATTAGTATACCAATTTTTTCAGGTGTCTATACTGAATGGCTCAGCTTCCGGGATTTGTTTATATCACTGATCCACAACAACATGGCAATAGACAAAGTTCAAAAGCTGCAGTACCTGAAGGCCCATCTCATCGGAGAAGCTGCGCAACTTATAGTTCATTTACCTATTACTAATGATAATTACGACCAGTGCTGGACTTTGTTAGAAGGGAGGTATAACAATAAACATTTCTTAGCCAATTGTATACTTAGAGATTTTTTTAATCAACAGGACCTTCCAACAGAGTCAGCTATGGCTGTTAAACAATTATTAGATAATATTACTAGCATGTTGCACTGTCTCACAAATTTAGGTATTGATACAAGCACGTGGGACATAATTGTTATATACGTAGTAAGTATGAAACTCGATAGGGAGTCAAGGAAACTGTGGGAGGCACGGGTAAGTGAGTTTACCAAATTTAATAGATTAGCTACTTTAGACCAATTCAAAGATTTTTTGTTAAATAGATTCCACGCACTTGAATATCTAGAAACAAATATGCCAAATTATGTACCGCAATTTCAAATAAATAATAGTAAAATTAGGCCTGGTGAAGTAGTACACTCCTTACACTCCTACAAGATTCCTTGTTGCTTTTGTAAACAAAATGATCACAAAATAAGTAGCTGTCAAGAATTCGTTAGGTTGTCAATCGCTCACAAGCGTAACTTTGTCCAAGACAATAAATTGTGCTTTAACTGTTTAGCCAATAATCATATTGCAAAAAGATGTCTGAGTTCAAATCGATGTCGATTTTGCAATAAGCAGCACCATTCACTCTTGCATTTTATTAACGATGATCGTATGAATCTATCAGGTAATAGTAATAGTCCGAACATGAATATTCCATCGCAACTGTTAAATGATAGGGAGGAGCATTCAACAAATAGTTTTTTATCTCAAAATAACGTAGGTTACTATTCATTATTAGCTACGGCGATCGTTAATGTGAAGTCCAAGACAGGAAGGATTTTACAACTACGGGCTCTGATTGATCCAGCATCACATATATCATTTGTGTCAGAGGCAGCTGTTCAATTACTTAGCTTGAAGAGATCAGTGGTTAAAGAAAACATATCAGGAGTAGGAGGCGTTCCATCTGTTATAGTGAAGTCGAAAACCGAGCTTAATCTTTATTCAGCTGATAGTACAGTCAAAGTCGAAGCGTTTGTCTTAGACAAATTAACAGGCTTATTGCCACCTAGGAAAGTAATAATTGAACCATGGCCGGTTCTGAATAATGTCAATATGGCTGATCCGGAATTTTACATACCTAATAATGTTGATCTTCTGTTAGGAGCGGATGTTTATGGATTAATTTTAAAGGAAGGTTTATGCAAGGGCCCTTCAGGATCTTTAGTCCTACAAAATACTATATTCGGTTGGATAGTAACTGGGAGCAATAAAAAGCAATCAATAGGAGATTTTTCAACTAGCATGCATGTTTGCGTTGATGAGCTTATTCAATCTTTTTGGGAATTACAAAATGAACCCAATCTTACTAAAGCAATTTTATCCGAAGGGGAGCAACGACGTGAAGATATATTTACAGCTACTACAAGTCGCGATGAGAACGGTCGGTACATTGTTGAAAAACCCTTTAAGACTGACAATATACAGAATTGCCTTTACAGCCAATCGCGGAATATAGCACTTAAAAGATTTGTTTTATTGGAACGTTGTTTAGAGGAAGATTCTTATTTAAATACAGAATTTATTAAGACATTGATGCTATTAGCAACAGACGAAGGTGGTAAATATCTACTAGCGGCCGAAAGAGTAACAATTAATGACCTTTACATGGATGATAATATTTTGAATGATAATATTTTGATGTCAGGTTGTCAAAATATAAATGAAGCTAAACAAATATACAAGGAAATGAATAGTATAATGAAAGAAGGCGGGTTCGTGCTACAAAAATGGAATAGTACCAGTGAAGAATTAAGAGAGTATATGCAGAAGAATGTAAGGGAAAGGAATGTAGAAAACGTTAAGCTAGAGGAACAATCTGAGATTAATAAAATGCTAGGACTTACCTGGAATCGCCAGCAGGACGAATATGAATACGGAGTAAAGTTGCCATTGAGATCACTGGATGGACAATGTATAACTAAAAGAAATGTTGTCGCGGATATAGCTAGATTATATTATGATCCGTTAGGAGGGATAGCACCAAGTATAATTAGAGCAAAAATGTTTATTCAGAAACTGTGGATATCAGGTATTGGTTGGGATGAGTACTTACCGAAAGAGCTTCTCGAAGAATGGTTTATCTATCGTTATGATCAAGAAAGGCTTGCGGAGTTTCGGCTACCACGTTGGACTAATTCAACGACGGACAACGGAAGTCGAGGAACTAAGGGGTATATATTTGTCTTTTGTATGTATGTCTACCAGGGCATTGCAGTGACTTGTATAGTGATAATGGGACATCGTTAAGAAACATACCGGGTTGGACAAGGTTACGCGGATGGGAACAGTAAAATGTAAGGATACGTGTGTTTAAAGCGATCGGTATCAAAAATTTGTGTATTACCAACTGTTGAATAATATAAATTATTTCATTGAAATATTATAATAAATTTTGTTCTCACTATATATAAACCTATATATTATAACAAACTCTGCAGAATTATAATATTAGTATAGATATGATAACTAGTAATTGGTTGTACTATGTCTGATTGTGAGTCTAATTGTTTTATTTTTTTGTAATTTCAATATGTTTAAAGTTAATTTTATTTATTGTTATGCTACTGTTATAAGTCTTGTTAATGTATATTATGTTGTTAAACTTATAATAATATGGTACTTTTTTTTCCAAACTATCACTCGTATGATAAGAAGTAAGCGACCATATTTTGATTGAGATACAGTCCACTTAATAACTATATGTTAATATTTATGTCATCATTTTCACCTGTGGGAAATGTTATGTTAAGTTTATTGTTACGAGTATATTATCTTTAGTTGCTATTTATCTTAGAGTGCTATCCTTTTCTTATATTATAGTTAAAGACTGTCGTCTTTGGGGGGGGCTATGTATAACTCTGGCTGGTTATGTTTAAAAATCTATGTTTGACTTTGTAAGATATTTTGATGTTGTCAGAAAAATTGTGAATTATTACGAGAATATATCGGTTTGCATCAAGACGTGGTTTTTATCTTTAGTTTTTTATACATTTAGTTTCCAGTTAAACACTCACTAACTGACAGTTAATGGATGTTGTTTACACTTAACTATCGGTTCAACTTAACCCTGAAACTGGGTCACAGCCTTCAACCCTATTGGTGTAGCAATAAGATTCAAAATGTATGGCACTGATCAGTGTACATCTAATAATATTTTTTTCCTTACTGTTGTTATTTCAGTGCCATAAGCCATTGAAAGGTACTATTTCATATTTTGTCTATTTCATGTTTGTCTATTTCATATTTTGTCTATTTCATGTTTGTCTATTTGCGATTACTGTTCAATTACTAGTCGAATACAAGTCACTAGTTTTTAAGGTTTTTTTATCGCGGGCTTTAAGCGCTGCGACCGAAAAAAACCTAACAACACCCAGTCGGCAACGCCGCACAGTTGTGCCGGTCGAGCGGCGTTGCCAGACTTTGGTGTTTGTGTGCGTGTGACTAGACGTATGCGAATTGTAATTGCATATGAAAAAACGCCATCTATTGACGCCCAGAAATACTAACAACGCGTCGCTGTTTATTTAAAAAAACAACGCCATCTGGTTGACTCTCAGGACTACTTACTATCAACGCCCTCTGCCCTTAACATGCAGGTACTAATAAAAAAGTGTCGAGGTCAAATCAAGGTCAAATATCGTTCTGTCTAACCTTCAGATTTACGCCAAACGCGCGATAAGTAACTTCGTTCCAAAAATGCTATGCAATAGCTTTACCGCGGCAGGCCCCTTGTTTTTACACAATATCTTTAGTTCTGTCACATTTAAGCCAGACGAAATATGACGTTACATTTCGTCTCTTTTCTGATTGGGCCACCTTTTCAATAATAATATATTTTTACAATATTGTCTATAACTCACTACTTGCCTAGTTATAAAATACGACCCACTACGCTGTGTTCCGTCACAGTGTGCGCGAACTTCGAAGCTTTGATGTTGCTTAGAATAAGGGTACGCCTTTGATAAAGTAATCGCTCACCAAGCGATACCATCTGACTTGTAAACACTACCTGCTGTACCTAGGTCAACCCATCTCGACCATCCTGACCTCTGCCCCTGACCATTAATAATAATTATCAGCACGCCACCTCTCTGACATTCAAAAGCCATTTCCGGTGCCTCAAGGGTGGATGTTATCGCCATTAAATTACATAATACATTAGTAGGTACGGTCAGCGATCAACGAAATTTGCGATTACTGTTTAATAAATATGATATGTATGATAGGCACAAAAAACAGGTGTCATTTCAAAGGGTATCAAAGGTCCAGCGTACTTGTATAAGAGAGGTCAGTGTATGGGAGTTACGTTACCTTATAGACAGATAACAGTCTGTCATTCGATTAGTCCCATAGTGTAGTGTTTTTTATTCTGCGAGTCGCTAGAGGTCCATTGATAAATTAAGTTGGAGAATTAAAAAAAAAGGAAACATAAATACGTGCAATAAAACGGGCACCACCAGACGGTCACATCACAAGGTCACATCATGAAAAATATTGAGCAAAACACTGCTATATTACATATCTATGGAACTTTTGAATTACAGTTAATTGTATATTAAATATCATGTTATCTGTTTCGTACTCATTAAATTTTTTTTTGAACTGACTTGTATGTCGATGAGCAATAATCCAGGCTGATACAAGTGCACTATTACATTTGAAACTAGCAATATGCCAGGCTAGCGCGAATGAAGAACTTTATTTGAAACTGTAATTGAACTGTTTTGCGCACCGTAGCACATTAGAATTCACTTTCCCAGGAATTAGTATGCAAATAGAATCTCACATAAAACTTGCTAATTCCCACCCCTTTGATGTGTGAACACTTCACAGGTATGCATTAATATAGACTTATATCCTTACTAATGTTATAAATGCGAAATATCTAATATATAAAATTCTCGTGTCATGGGATGCGTGGTTGAACTCCTATGAAACGGCTCCACCGATTTGAGCACATTGGCTAGAGTTGAGAATCGGACAACATCTACTTTCTATATTGATAAGTGCATTAGTTGAATAAATAATAGTAAATTATTACAACTCGAGACTGACGGCGACCATTCTTTGTGTGACGATAGCGATGGAGTTTGCCATAGTGACATACCTATTTAGTCACTTCAATAAAATAATATGGGCGAAAATCGAAATACTTTATACGGCAAAACAACGTTTGCCGGGACAGCTAGTATATTATAATATTATGTCTGACTGTTTGGCTGCCTCTTCAGTCTTCACACTAAGCCCGGGCGCGCACTAGCGGCCAAGCCGCAGCGTCCAGGCCGCGGCGGCCATCGAGATAGATATTTTAGTATGAAACCGCTATAGACCACGCGCACCTAGCCCTAAACCAATGTATAGGATTTTGTATGGACTGTGAGAGATGGTAAAGAGATGGGTCATGGGACATAGTTTTTGTCCAGGTTACCTAGGGTTATTTTGTATTTTTTTTAAATACTAATGCAATGGTTAGGTATGCCGTATGCACATTGATGTGTAAATAACCTGTTAATTATTTCCCTTTAAAGGAAAACTACGTTCACCCCTCAGAAATCGTTCCCGAAAATTTACCGAAAAACATGTCTACAATAGCAAGCAATCACATAGCAATTTTCCAGGCCATATTTTAATAATTCTATTTGAAAATTACACTCCCGTATAAGAACCTTTATTTATAATCGCATTTGCTACGGAACCCCGACCTACGTGATGACGGAAATTAAATACGTAAAAACGTAGCGAGACGTAGCTAGCGAGGCTTCGAATGTTATTTCAGTGTATCAGATTATCGAGGCCGTGATCATCATCAGAGGAACTACAGTGATATTTTGTAACTAATATGGGAACATACTATTGTGCATGACCAAGAGAAATGGTGTCTTTAGGCTTAGCATGAGATTAGTGTAATGATGATTGTGTTTGTTTTTTTAGGAGATAAGGGGGCAAACGAGCAAACGGGTCACCTGATGGAAAGCAACTTCCGTCGCCCATGGACACTTGCAGCATCAGAAATTGGTGGTAGGCACCGTAGTATCCATGTTCGGAAAAGTTTTTGTAAAAAAATTACTCTGAATAAAAATATTTTGATTTTGATTTTTGATTTAGAAGAGCTGCAGCTGCGTTGCTGGCCTTTTTAGAGGGAATAGGCCATAGGGTATTAGGGGAGGGTAGGGAAGGGAATAGGGTAGGGGATTGGGCCTCCGGTAAACTCACTCACTCACTCGGCGAAACACAGCGCAAGCGCTGTTTCACGCCGGTTTTCTGTAAGAACGTGGTATTTCTCCGGTCGAGCCGGCCCATTCGTGCCGAAGCATGGCTCTTCCACTTATAAAGATTCTCCGCTTATTTTTTTTTTATGTTTTGAAACTTATTCAAACTACTTTATTTCATTTTCAAATTCAAAGGGTTAGCTAGTTGTAACAAAAGAAGTCTTGCTGCTTATTTTGAAAAAAAAAATAGACGAATATAAAACCTTTTGAACACCACTCTGTAGTTTCTCTTACTTCGGTACCATTTCCTTTCTTTACGTACATTGTTACACGGAAATGTCCGATATTTCTGCCACAATAACATGATTATCAAAGTCATATCCGTAAAACTTTATACCAAAACTTCTCATTGCCAAGGGCAGCTGACCAGTATATCTAGACCTGTTTACAGATAAGACATAAACTACTGCTATCACAAAAAGAGGTCACGAAAATTGGTGTTAATTTGGACTATTCCGATATGGGACATACTTGTTTACTTGTTTGAGTTGACAGTACAATGAAATTATAGTAAAGTTTTTGGAGTTGTCGTAATTTGTGTGTACTGAAAAAACGTAGATTTAAACTAGGTAATTTAACTATGTAGTTCAGACATTCACGCGTAGGAATGGTTCATTTTACAGTAATAATATAATAACAATATCTATTTGGAGTTAAACTTCTCGATAAAATGAGAAACACCATACTGCGCTCAAAAACGGGAATCAAAGACGTAGGAGTAAAGACAGCAAAGTTGAAATGGGATTGGGCTGGACACGTAAGCCGCATGCATCCCGACCGCTGGGCAAAGATATCAACAGAGTGGGTACCGGAAGATGGACACCGCTGCCGCGGCCGGCCCAATGAAAGATGGCGCGATGAGCTGGAAGCATACCTGCCAGGCTGGCCAGCGGTGGCACAGGAGCGAGCACAATGCTACCTGGGGGGAGGGCTTTGCCCAGCAGTGGGACAGCATAGGCTAGAAAAAAAACAATATCTATGGACGCTTCACACCACGTCAGTTTGGCCCCGTGGTAAGGTAAGTACCTGAAGGACTTGTGTTACGGGTACCAGACAGCGAAAATATATTTAATACTTTTATACCATACATATTTTAAGATTTTTATTATATAATT
Organism: Aricia agestis; assembly: GCF_905147365.1. Classification (NCBI taxonomy): domain Eukaryota; kingdom Metazoa; phylum Arthropoda; class Insecta; order Lepidoptera; family Lycaenidae; genus Aricia; species Aricia agestis. The sequence goes on along the minus strand of NC_056421.1, from coordinate 589,148 downwards.
TCATACAAAAATTTAATACACATCTGTGAGTCTGTGACCCAGGAACAGTGAAAACTTTTTGTTCCGTCGGCGGGATTCGAATCCGCGACCCCCGGCTTGAGCCGCCACTCGCTCAACCATTGAGCCACAGAGGTTAAATTAACTTATGGCCTCTCCTATTAGGTCTCATGTTGGAAAGGATTGGTATTTTTCTCTCTTTTGAGTGTCAAGAATGTTATAAGAATAGCATTCTGAAAAGTAGCGACTAAAAGAACTGGAAAGTATCATCATAATTCAATGAGTGATTTGAATGACCTATTAACATTAGTAATATTATAGTTACATAGAGCTTAGTAACATTACAATTTATAGGTACTCAGAACTAATAGAACCTACTTAAACTTGTACAATATATTCACGAAGATCAATGATAGCTCCTTCAAACTTACATCTATTCTAGAAACTGGGTTTCGTATGAATTATGACCGAAACGAGTCAACATACAACTACTAGCCTTTATCACATAATTTATATGTTAAGGCCCCCCCATATTATCTGAAGAAGAATCCGGTCAGACTGCACTTCTGCACATCTGATCAGTCTACAGCAGCCTTTCCCAAAGTAGGCGATAACGCAGGGGGCGTCCTAAAGGGTGTGGGACCCAGAAAAAAAGCGTTGTGTAGAGGCTTGGGGGATGATTCGTAATTTAATTTCATCCGGATGCTTTTAAAATTCAAGCAATGGCGGACGCTAAAACATATTTTTTTCTCAAAGTGGGCTGTAGACAAAGTAAGTTTGGGAACCCCTGGTCTACAGTCAAGGATTACGTGGGAGAGCCATGCTTCAGCATGAATGGGCTGGCTTGAACGGAGAAATACCACGTTCTCACAGAAAACCGGCGTGAAACAGCGCTTGCGCTGTGTTTCGCCGAGTGAGTGAGTTTACCGGAGGCCCAATTCCCTTCCCTATCCTCCCCTATTCCCTTCCGTTCCCATCCCTACCCTCCCCTGTTACCCTATTCCCTCTTAAAAGGCCGGCAACGCACATGCAGCTCTTCTGATGCTGCGAGTGTCCATGGGCGACGGAAGTTGCTTTGCATCAGGTGACCCGTTTGCTGGTTTGCCGCCTTCTTTCATAAAAAAAAAAGAAATATTCTGAAACAGCTGGATCAATTTTAAATGAAAGTTCGCTTATTCTGTGAAGACTGTTGCCCAGCCCGGGCAACAGTCTTCACCGATTTGTCATACCCGAAATAACCCAATACAACCTTTGCAAGTTCAAACAAATCACAATTCTAATTCACTGCAGCAAATTCCAAAGGATCAAACAAAAATTACGAATTCCGAAATCTAACCATCACCCGGTCATAACTGGCGAAGGTACTCAAATTCTATAGATAGGCCTTCAAACCGTGGACGAGGGCCGCATAAAAATAAGGGGTCATCCATTAGGTATATCACACGTAAAAGGGGGAAGGGGGGCGAAGTGTGACAAGGACTAGGAGGTCCTAAGTTTTGTGACATCACATTTGATATATTGAATTTGTTTTAATTTTTAACCGACTTCTTGAATGTAAAATTGCGAATTTGTGACGTCATACGAGTGACAGGTGGAAATGGGTCTCACAAATGTGAATGTAACAAAAGAGGTCAAAAATCATGAAATTCGCGTGACGTACTTTATGGATGATCCCTAAGGCTCTTATGGCCTCACGTATCAGCTTTACGGGATCTTTAATTCCGATGTACAAGTGCGACCCTGGTATAATGTTTGCTAGGAGTAATGGCGATTTGAGTTGTGAGCGCCATGGGGCCGATTCTCGTAGGGTGAAGTGGTTTGAATGAATTGGAAGAGAAATTGTTACTGACACATGGCACTAAACAGTGAATACTTCAGAAAATCCTGTTTTTTTTTCCCAAATTGACTCTATAGGGATGGTCAGTAAAATATGAGAGAATACGAAAAATTGAGTGTTTGCCCAACTTAAAGCTAGGACAGGTAGGAGTATGCTTTTATAATTACAAACGCTAGGGGCAGTCTTAGAATCAAATCAAGATTCGAACTTCAAGAATAGGGTCCCTGGTGTTGTGTTTTCCCTACAAAAGTTTCCTGGCCACATGCCAAAAGGTGGGATAAAATACGACGTGTCACTTCTGTCAGAGAGGTAAGCATCGTTTATTAGGTACGACGAGACATGGGGAAATACCTAGTAGTATAAATCTAGGTTCTCTATATACAAGCTTTTTTATTTAGGTTTATAGACTTTATAACTTAGTAATAAATTACAACAATAATGGTATGACATAAAATGTTTCTTTTTTAATATTTCACTTACTTAATAAAAATCCACACTGTGTACACAGACGTTATAATAATTATAAAGTGTTTTGTGATTTGTCCTTGTCTCGCAAGTGACTTTTATGACATATCAGACAAGCACAAAAATATATTGTATTTAATATAAATTATGCATAAAAAGCGTGAGTCATTTTTTAATTAAAGTAAGATAGACCACGTTACTTTAAATGAAAATTTTATTCATAAAAAGTAATAAAATCTTTAGATTCAACAAACAATACATAGCAATTTTCAACTTTCGCAAAATATGTACGGTACACGTCGAAAAGGTGTATTTATCAAGAACAAAAAGCTAGATAGTTAATGGCTAGCACTTATGGCGGGCAGTTTGCTGTTAACCTTGGTCTAACTTCACCGCGAAGCGTCAATTTCCACATTTTTATGATACAACTGCTAGTTTAAAACGCTCCATTTTCGCGGCCTTCATTTTATTTTTAACCTGCATTTTTAAAATCACTTTTTACCATATCATTTTGCATAATAATTATGCTTTCTTTGCAGTCAACGTACTTATTACCACACTCTGAGACATATTTTAATCACTATTTATGTCAAATTATTCATTTAATTAAAAAGTATTGTAAGCAATAATAACAACTTGAATAAAATAAACCGTGAATTTCTGTTAGTTTAAAGAATGTTGGTTTAGGTCTGAACTTTAGAAATATAAGAATATAAGAATTCAATCTACAAATTTTTAAACCACATCTTGAAAAGATCCCGGTGAATAATGCCCAGACTTATTCATAATTCAAATTCTTTGTAATCTCAGAAATTGCTCTATGAAATTCTTAAGTAGACTTGGGGTATATTTGAATTTTACGTATTATCATGTAGATGGACTGTCGAGACGGCATTTCATTGGGCGTGCATTTGTCAGGCATATTTTAATGGAATTACTAAATACTAGCTTTAGGTGTCTGTCTGTTCACAGCGAGACGCAAAGCGATATTTAACTCGTACTAATATTAAATAAACTGCGACAGTACCGGTTTAGCAAGCACTAAATCGATTTCGATAAAATACCTATGGAGAAGCATATGCTTCTCTATATGGAGAACCTACGGAAAACCTTTTTCGGAAAAGGACTCTGATAATTTTATTCCAAAAAATGGACGGTTCTCGTGTGGTAAAAAATAGGAAAAATATAGTCCATATATTAATCAATATATTTTTATCATTTATTAATAAAATTAACTTAAAAAATTATAAATAAAATCCAATAATACTGCTCAATTAATACTAAACATTGTCAGATCTGTTTGCGGCTGGATTGGTGTCCGTATAGCCAGGGGCCATGGTGCAAGCGGCCTCGGCTGCTGTGTTGGTGAACTGGAATTGTGTTGTGGCTTCCAACTTCTGTACCTCACTCCTCACCAAAATAGACAGGTAGAGGTGGATAACTGGAAAAAGTGTAGAATGTATTATTGACCAATTAAAACGAAGTTTTAGGCGTTGATCAGGTAATAGTACTCAAGACTAATTGAAAATCACATATCAATGCAATTTACACAAGAGTTATTTTGTGTGGTCCATAATGTTAACGGTTAGTTGAAATACTCTTCACTGCCTTAAAACCAGATTATACATTTTTCTTTTAAATTTTACCAAGTAGAAGAAACTACAGCTGCAGTTTTGGCTGATTATAAGTGTTAAAAAAGAGATACCGATTTTGTGCTTAAAATTGGTCACTAGCAGTTCTAAATTCTGCCCTGCTCTAAAGTAGCAAAAACAATGTTGATGTCCAAAAAGTTACAAGTGATTAAAAAAGAAAACAGAGGTAGAAGACAGAAGTTATAAATATACTCACTGATAGACAAGACGCAGAACAGGAGAAATGTGAAGAAAGTGTAAAGTGTGAGGATCCACACGAACGGCGAGTGGACGCTGATCACGATGTCCATGATGATGATGGCCAGTACGAAGGCGATGTTGAGGCCAAGGAGGAAGAGGCTGTAGCGGTAGAACAGGCGGAGCAGCACGGGATCTTTCTGGAAGATAGAATGACAAATTTTAATGGGACGAACGTTGCAAGAACATTAGTAGTCATAAAAGTGAGACAATTTCTACGTCCTAACTCCTAAATGGCTGAGCGCTGAAACAATTTAGATGAAATTTGACTCCATACTACAGATTTCCCGTATCCTATCATTTTATAGATGTTCTTCCTATTAAGCGGGCAACACGCGCGCGGTGAGGAGCGTATAATTATCGCCCGCATGCGGACCAAACCCACGCGCGGGTGATATTACGCATGACAGGAAAAAACAAGGCCTTTTCATCCGTTGTGGATGATTTATACAGTATTTTCATTGCGGAGTAACCACCTTTCAAATAAGTGCCTGGGACATGATCATAAATGTCCGTATGGTGCCCCAATCACATACGGCATTCTCGCAACATATTCGGCCCAGTCCAGAGGAATATGCAGGTCAATACGTCTAGGCCCAACTATGTGCGGGTTTACTCACGATGTTCTCCTTCACCGTACGAGCGTTCGAATTAAGTATTTGAGATCTGAAAATGGCTCATTGGTACAGGCCACTACCCGGCATCGAAACTACCCTCTGTCAAATGCGAACCAAAGGTCTATCTGTCGCAACCAATTGCTTAAAATATTTTCATTCAATCACACGGCTATACATCGTTTTGCCGACTTGTTGACTGCAACGTTTAATACTACAGCTAGACGACGCTTAACCAACTGGTTAAATGGCAAATTAACTAAGGTGACCATTAGTTTAGTATACATTAATTTGAGAGTATAGGAAAACTTTGTGTAATTTCTTGGAAGATTATTCTTTTGCGATAAATACCTTAGCATTTCACAATCCCGTAATTTCTTCTCAAATATTGGTTTCAATTTTAATTCATTCAAATGTGCCCCATAATTTCTGTCTCCCTAATAACACTTGGAACATATATTCACTACTTTCTTTTCGAAAAATATATTGAAACTAGCACAAACACCGGCTATTTAAAGCCATATTGTAAACAAAACGCACCTAGCGCCGCAGTGGTGAGCGTGGAACTAATTCAATTAGACGGCGGCTTTTGAATCAGCTGTAGTGTTGAGCGTTTTGAGCGACTGAAATATTCAATTAAAAAGCTAGACGTGTAATTGAATGGCGTTGTTCAGTCAAAGGGCTACATACGGACGCTTTTACGCATGACAGGAAAGGGAAATTCAAAATATACTCTCATACCTTATGACATCCCCGCAGCAGGACCCCATTGAATCCCACATCGAGGACCACCACTACCGTCGCGACCGACAGGAAAATGATGGGAAACACCGGCATCTTGCGCCCGTCGGGCGACCAGTGGCTTGCGAACGCCACGTACATGAGGCATAGCGCGTCTAACACCTAAAAGAGGAAATAACATTGTTTCAGTGATATATTAAGTTGACTATATTATTAACTAGCTGTTGCCCGCGACTTCGTCCGCGTGGACTTTATACCTAAAGTTTATAGCGCGCGGTGTCAATAAAATTGGTGTCAAAAGCTTTTTAAAACCCTGGTACCCCTTAAATCAAAATACCCAAAACAGCCGTGTAGTGTGCACATAATGTTTTTTTTTTAATTAAACTTTTTTATACCTAAAGCTTATTTAGCGTTACACAACTTAGCTGCATAATGCATTACGCAACTTTAGCTTTGCCCAATAGTCAATACCCATAAACTATTTAGTATTTATTATTGGTAGACTGTTGTTTCTCATATCTATGTTGGTACGTGAGTTAATTAATAACATATTATATAACAATCGAAATTTTAATTCAACATGGTACCACCTCTAATAGAAATACATATGAGCAAGCGATAGCGCGATCTAGGCGACTCTTGGTGCCATCTGTTTTGAGTTTTTGGAACTAAGTTAATTTAACCAAATTTACGCATTTTCACCAGTAGCATTTTTTCCAGTAAGAAGTAGACTATGTCCTTTCTCAGGCTTTAGACTATCTGTGTACAAAATTTCATTACAATCGGTTCAGTAGTTTTGGCGCTGTTGTTTTTGAATTTGATGTCTAAGTTGGTAGGTGAGTTATTAGTTAATAACGTGTATAACAATCGAAAGAATCTAAAAATCTAGCTCATTATGGTACCACGTCTTATAGAAATACGCATGAGCAAGCAATAGCGCGATCTAGGGGACTCTTGGCGCCATCTGTTTTGGGTTTTTGGAACTAAGTTAATTTGACCAAATTTACGCATTTTCACCCCCTTACAACCCCTTTTTCCAGTTAAAAAGTAGCCTATGTCCTTTCTCAGGCTTTAGACTATCTGTGTACAAAATTTCATTACTATCGGTTCAGTAGTTTTGGCGTGAAAGCGAGACAGACAGACAGACAGAGATACTTTCGCATTTATATTATTAGTATAGATAACTCGCACACCGGTTTCGGTGACGGTGGCCGGTTTCGTTGAAACCAGGCCAGTTACGCAGGAGTAATTTTATAGTGTCCAAGTGTGAGCGCAGTATACAGAAGCATTCTCTATTCCTTTTACTCTCATAACCCAGTGGGTCGGAAGACCGATAAGTCAGACGAGACATCAGGCGCAGGATCGAATTTTCACATGCCCATCCGGCGCATGGATCATCTTACTTGTCACTTGTCAGACAATCAGGTGATCAGCCTGCATTAAGTTGACTAAATATAGTCAGGTAGTATAATTACTAAGATTATAAATGCGAAAGTATGTCTGTCGGTTACCTCTTTGCGCCCAAACCGCTGAACCGATTTCGCTGAAATTTGGTATGGATATACTGTGAGTCCCGGGAAAGGACACGGGATACTTACTTGTTATCCCGGAAAATATATGGTTTCGCGCAATAAACTAGTTTCTTAGTATTTTTGTCACAAAATCTATGACATATTCTTCTCCCACTTTGTTGTAATGCGAATTTGTAATGCGAGTTTTTGGGATGATACACCAATGCTTAACAGCGCCATTTACGTATGGGTTTAAACGTGACTTTATTTCAGTAGTATTATGGTCTACTATCAAAATGCACAGAATAAATACATAGTTAAAATACTTACTAATTTGATCCAGGCGGTTCCGATGAGTCCAAATCTTAGCGGCAGGCACAAGCAACAACGCCTGAACTCTGGACACTCACAACGCATCTTCTCTGGTTATATTATATATAAGTATATTGTTATATTGTTAGTTGTTATAACTGTAACTTATCTCTTTTAGAACTACACTATTAAGCGTAAAACTTGAATGTTGTTACCGTCTCAGAAACAGTAGCAAAAATTACTGACAAAAGCAAACCAAAAACTTTGCAAAACAATTGAAAAAGCAAAAACACTGTCGTGTCGTTGTCAAATGATACACTGATTTATAATTAAACTATCTGTTATTTATATTTGCGAAGGAAGCAGCTGATAACAGCTTGAAACTGATCGCAGGGTCAGTCTATCTCCCCGCGTTTCCTCTCTGATTAACTTTTCCAATGACGCCAATGGGAAGAAGGCGTATTTTTATTGTTGAAATTCGGGAAAATCCATCTATAGCAATCTTTCCCAAAGTGGACGATAACGCCCTCTTGTGGGCGCTGGAGGTCTAAAGGTGCGGTGCGGTGCGGTGTGGGACCCAAAAAAATGTGAGTGTTGTGTAGAGGGTTGGGGGGTGATTTATTTAATCTGGATGCATTTTAAATTTAAACAATGGAGGTGCTAAAACATAATTTGTTCTCAAAGTGGGCAGTAGACAAAATAAGTTTAGGAGCCCTGATCTATACTAATATAATAAATGCGAAAGTGTGTATATGTGTTGTTTTTTTTTTATGGCCCCTTATACAGGACCCCTAGTTCCCCCTTCCGAAGGGAAGAGACAATTTTTTACATTTTCATAATGTGTATATGTGTTAGCTCTTCACGTCCAAACCGATTTAGCTGTTTGGTATGGAGATACTTTGGGTCCCGGAAAAGGACATAGGAAACCAGCCGGGCTAGCACGGCCACCAGTAGAAATGCGAAAGTATGGACAAACTTTGGACATAAACTTAAAGTCCGTTCCGATCTTTACCGCGGCTAATACGACCGACAAAAATTCAATTAAAACTATAATATTTGTCATAGAGTAGGATATATTATTTGAATTTTTAGGACTATAGTCTGTCATAAAGTGGCATTTTAATTGAATTTTTCGGAACGAAAAAAGATCGGAACTTCACCTTAAGTTTATCTCCACAGTTGGTCTACATTCCGGTGGTAGGCAACATGTAGGACATTCTGAAAACATTTATTTTAAATTTAGGTTCTCTATATACAAGCTTTTTTATTTAGGTTTATAGACTTTATAACTTAGTAATAAATTACAACAATAATGGTATGACATAAAATGTTTATTTTTTAATATTTCACTTACTTAATAAAAATCCACACTGTGTACACAGACGTTATAATAATTATAAATTGTTTTGTGATTTGTCCTTGTCTCGCAAGTGACTTTTATGACATATCAGACAAGCACAAAAATATATTTTATTTAATATAAATTATGCATAAAAAGCGTGAGTCATTTTTTAATTAAAGTAAGATAGACCACGTTACTTTAAATGCAATTTTTATTCATAAAAAGTAATAAAATCTTTAGATTCAACAAACAATACATAGCAATTTTCAACTTTTTCAAAATATGTACGGTACACGTCGAAAAGGTGTATTTATCAAGAACAAAAAGCTAGATAGTTAATGGCTAGCACTTATGGCGGGCAGTTTGCTGTTAACCTTGGTCTAACTTCACCGCGAAGCGTCAATTTCCACATTTTTATGATACAACTGCTAGTTTAAAACGCTCCATTTTCGCGGCCTTCATTTTATTTTTAACCTGCATTTTTATCACTAATAATCACTTTTTACCATATCATTTTGCATAATAATTATGCTTTCTTTGCAGTCAACGTACTTATTACCACACTCTGAGACATTATAATATTTTAATTACTATTTATGTCAAATTATTCATTTAATTAAAAAGTATTGTAAGCAATAACAACTTGAATAAAATAAACCGTGAATTTCTGTTATTTTAAAGAATGTTGGTTTAGGTCTGAACTTTAGAAATCTAATAATAATAATAATAATAATAATATCTATGGACGCTTCACACCACGTCAGTCTGGCCCTGTGGTAAGTACCTGAAGGACTTGTGTTACAGGTACCAGACAACGGAAATATATTTAATACTTTTATACTATACATATATTTAAGATTTTTATTATATGATACACATATTTAATACACATCCATGACCCAGGAACTTTGAAAACTTATTGTTCCGTCGGCGGGACTCGAACCCGCGACCCCCGGCTTGAGCTACCAACGCGCTCACCACTGAGCCACAGAGGTCGTCTAAGAATTCAATCTGCAAATTTTTAAACCACATCTTTTATAATGCCCAGACTTATTCATAATTCAAATTCTTTGTAATCTCAGAAATTGCTCTATGAAATTCTTAAGTAGACTTGGGGGATATTTGAATTTTACGTATTATCATGTAGATGGACTGTCGAGACGGCATTTCATTGGGTGTGCATTTGTCAGGCATATTTTAATGGAATTACTAAATACTAGCTGTAGGTGTCTGTCTGTTCACACCGAGACACAAAGCGATATTTAACTAGTACTAATATTTAAACTGCGACAGTACCGGTTTAGCAAGCCGCTAAACCGATTTCGATAAAATACCTATGGAGAAGCATATGGAGAACCTTTTTCGGGAAAGGACTCTGATTATTTTATTCCAAATAAACCCTTTTTTGCCATTTGGCTACGGAACCCTAAAAATGGACGGTTCTCGTGTGGTAAAAAATAGGCAAAATATAGTCCACAAATTAATCAATATATTTTTGTCATTTATTCATAAAATTAACTTATCCAATAATACTGCTCAATTAATACTAAACATTGTCAGGTCTGTTTGCGGCTGGATTTGTGTCCGTATAGCCAGGGGCCATGGTGCAAGCGGCCTCGGCTGCGGTGTTGGTGAACTGGAATTGTGTTGTGGCTTCCAACTTCTGTACCTCACTCCTCACCAGAATAGACAGGTAGAGGTGGATAACTGAAAAAAGTGTAGAATGTATTATTGACCAATTAAAACAAAGCTTTAGGCGTTGATCAGGTAATAGGTACTCAAGACTAATCTTCTTTAAATCTCATATCGATGCAGTTTACACAAGGGTTATTTTGTATGATCCATAATGTTAAGGATTAGTTTAAATACACTTCATTGCCTTAAAACCAGGTTATTCATTTTTCTTTAAAATTTGATCAACCAGTAGAATAAATTTAGTTTGTTATTATTTTTAGCAATATTCCGCGAAAACAACTTCCACCTTTAAGTAAATGAGTGAGTGTACGCATAGGCATGCGTACAGCACCTCCCTCCTCCCACACTGCCTATGCATACACTCGCATGCAAGAACTTGCAAACACCACCACCACACAAGCAATAATGTTGGCAAATCCGTGCAAGGCCCCTCACCACCATGCAGGTTGAAAACCTCGACGCGCGTTTCGCCCCAACACCGGAGCATCCTCAGGACGTGGACTCTACGAACAACGTCGAGCCCCGCTACTATCCCCACTACCGCCACTACTCTCACTAGTACCCCCGAACATATTAATAAGCGGTGACGTAGTCAAGCAAGTTTGGTCATTCAACAATGCAAATCTGTTATTTTTCTTTTCTTTTATGATCTCTAATTGTTCCAACACGCTCAGCCGAAAGCCTTTATCGCATTTATGTAAAAATTTATAGGAATGGCCATCGGGCACAGTATGATTACTATCTAAAAGATGTTTAGCAAAATGTGACTAATCAGGATGACCATTTCTATAAGCCGCGATATGTTCTTTATACCGAGTCTCAAAGCTGCGTCCAGTTTAACCCACGTATACACTATCGCATTCAGGACAATCGATCTTATAGACACCGGATTGATATTTTTTATCAATCTGGTCTTTATTATGACACAAATGATGTTTTAAAGTATTATTTGTCCTGCATGCGACATGCATATCGTTGCTTTTCATTATTTTGGATAAGCGTGCAGATACCTCTCCCATGTAGGTCAAACTGATTCCATTAACAACTAGTAGAAACTACTGCAGTTTTGGTTGATTATGATGTCTTATGAGTGTTAAAAAAGAAAGACCGATTTTGTGCTTAAACTTGGTCTTTAGCAATACTAAATTCTGTCCTGCTTTAAAGTAGCAAAAACAATGTTGATGTCCAAAAAGTTACAAGTGATGAAATTAAAATTGGTCAAGTGCGAGTTGGACTCGCGCACGAAGGGTTCCGTACTGCAGTTATAGAGCAAACATAGACCAAAAATTGTGTTTTTGTATGGGATTCTTAAATATTGAAGAAGACATATAATTAACACCTCTGTGAAGATACCAAGTGCCTACCTGTTGCCATTATTGATATCCAGCAAAAAAGGCCAACAAAAATCACGTTTGTTGTATGGGAGCCCCTTTAAATATTAATTTTATTTTATTTTTAGTATTTGTTGTTATAGCGGCAACAAATATACATAATCTGTGAAAGTTTCAGAACTCTAGCTATAGCGGTTCTTGAGATACAGCCTGGAGACAGATAGACGGACAGACAGACGGATAGACAAACATCGAAGTCTCATGAATAGGGTCCCGTTTTTACCCTTTGGGTACGGAACTCTGAAAAAGGAAACTGAGGTAGAAGATATGAATATACTCACTGATAGACAAAACGCAGAACACGAGAAATGTGAAGAAGGTGTACAGCGTGACGATCCACAAGAACGGCGATTGGACGCTGATCACGATGTCCATGATGATGATGGCCAGCACGAAGGCGATATTGAGGCCCAGGAGGAAGAGGCTATAGCGGTAGAACAGGCGCAGCAGCACGGGATCTTTCTGAAAGATAGAATGACAAACTTTAATGGGACGAAATTCAGAACGCGACGCGTAGATGTATTTCTATTATATTTGTATTTGACAGATTTGCATAACGGCAGTTCCCAATATTTGATCTATCTCTGGTTTTGCCCTACTAGAGATAGGAATAACTCACATTAGACATTAGAGACATATATTTTATGTCAAATGTGAGCTATTCCTATCTCTAGTAGGGCAAAACCAGAGATAGATCAAATATTGGGAACGGCCGTAAGACGTCTCACGCAATTGAGCTGCGATCTGTCGACTATTTTTGACATAACACCACCAAGTTACGTAGGTCCGCCATCTGCCTAATCAACTTCTATAATACCTTATGACACCCCCGCAGCAGGACCCCATTGAATCCCACATCTAGAACCACCACTACCGTCGCGACCGACAGGAATACGATGGGGAACACCGGCAGCCTGCGCCCGTCGACGTGGATCGCGAACGCCACGTACATTAGACAGAGAGCGTCTAACACCTGAAAGAAGAGAACAGAATTATTGTATTGACGATTATTGCTGTATTTTTATTATAATTTTGTAGCTTTCAAAACATAATTTAATATAACGGTAAATTACGGCATCTCCGTAGGGGGTATCTTAACACAATGTATTAAAATACAGTGTCCCTGTGAGATAAAGAATTGACGTAGACGGAGAATACATAATATTATGATAGCTGTACACATGTTTATATTGATTTCAATGTTATTGTAAACAAAAAATATAGTATGTAGATTGTAGACTAGACTAAATTAATGTTCCCTGATAAATGATAATACCACTCTATATATATACTTTTTTTTATGAAATAAGGGGGCAAACGAGCAAACGGGTTACCTGATGAAAAGCAACTTCCGTCGCCCATGGACACTCGCAGCATCAGAAGAGCTGCAGGTGCGTTGCCGGCCTTTTAAGAGGGAATAGGGTAATAGGGGAGGGTAGGGATGGGAAGGGAAGGGAATAGGGGAGGGTAGGGAAGGGAATAGGGTAGGGGATTGGGCCTCCGGTAAACTCACTCACTCGGCGAAACACAGCGCAAGCGCTGTTTCGCGCCGGTTTTCTGTGAGAGCTTGGTATTTCTCCGGTCGAGCCGGCCCATTCGTGCCGAAGCATGGCTCTCCCACGTATAAATATTTGGTCACTGTTAAGCATATTTTGTGTACTTATTAAGTATCACATAATTTTTTTCGTTGATTTATGAATGCAGTCTTGTTCTAAGTGATCTAAAGAACTTAAGAGGGCTACTGGCCCAAAAAAATCAAACATCATCCTTCTCTCGTCACACTTACGCCCGTCTTTCATATGCCAGGTGAAAAAGGACAATCATCGCCAAGTTAGTTTACTATACTTAAAAGACGAACTAGGTATAATGATTATGATAAAAGTATTTTGAGAAAATTTAGGTTTTATCAATTTCTTTTCAGATATTAAAAAATATTAAACGATTATTAGATATTAAAAAAATACTATGACATGCTATGACATACATATTTTATTCTAATTATTTCGTACGAACTTGAGGTCTCTTCTATTTGTCTTTCCTATGTAATAAACATGATAATTTTAAGCAATAATTATTGTACTGACATGCCATCTATAATTTATCACACTAACAATTTGTTATTTTAATTATTACTTGGACGAATGTTGACTTCTAATAATATTGAAATGTTAACTTTGGACGATTTAGAGTTACTTAATTTAAATGTTTATATGTATATTTGCATGCTATTTTATAATATAGCTAAAAGACTTTAAGAACATCATTACCACCTACTGTGTTACACTTTTAAAGCAAATTAATAAATGAATTGAATTGAATTGAATTGAATTAAAGAAAGACTTCGATGATCCAAGCAAAAATATGTCTTAAATAAGGTTTTCTGTAAAAAAGAAACTATCGAGCATTTTTTCAGTAAGTATATCGTGTTTTCGTCTTGAGCATTTAATCTTCATGAACTGAAGTTACTTGTGTAAAAAAATATTTTTTCTAGACCTTACAGATTTTGAGATCTAGGTTAAGTATGTACTATGTAGTCAAGTTAGAGTCACGTGCATTCTTAACTACATTCATAACTCAATAGGTTTTTTTTTATTGGGATGATACACCAATGCAGCGCCATGTACGTGTGGGTTTAAACGTGACTTTATTTCAGTAGTATTATAGTCTACCATTGTTTAAATTTCAATCAAAATACATAAAATAAATACATAGTTAAATACTTACTAATTTGATCCAGGCGGTTCCGATGAGTCCAAATCTTAGCGGCAGGCACAAGCAACAACGCCTGAACTCTGGACACTCACAACGCATCTTCTCTGGTTATATTATATATAAGTATATTGCTATATTGTTAGTAGTTATAACTGTAATTTATCTCTTTTAGAACTACACTATTAAGCGTAAAACTTGAATGTTGTTACCGTCTAAGAAACAGTAGCAAAAATTACTGACAAAAGCAAACCAAAAACTTTGCAAAACAATTGAAAAAGCAAAAACACTGTCGTGTCGTTGTCAAATGATACAATGATTTATAATTAAACTGTCTGTTATTTATATTCGCGAAGGAAGCAGCTGATAACAGCTTGAAACTGATCGCAGGGTCAGTCTATCTCTCCGCGTTTCCTCTCTGATTAACTTTTCCAATGACGGCAATGGGAAGAAGGCGTATTTTTGTTGAAATTCGGGAAAATCCATATCTACCAGTCTTTCCCAAAGTGGACGATAACGCCCTCTTGTGGGCGCTGGAGGTCTTAAGCGCGGTATGGGACCAAAAAAATGGGAGTGTTGTGTAGAGGTTGGGGGGTGATTTATTTAATCTGGATGCGTTTTAAATTAAAACAATGGGGGCGCTAAAGCATAATTTGTTCTCAAAGTGTAAGTAATAAGTTTGGGAACCCCTGATCTATACTATAATATTATAGTCTGTTACCTCTTCACGTCCAAACCGATTTAGCTGTTTGGTATGGAGATACTTTGGGTCCCGGGAAAGGACATAGGAAACCAGGTCATAGAAAAGTGTACGGTTCCAGCGCGATAAACCAATTTTGGTGCAACGGAGTCGCGGGCGTCACCTATATAACAAGAAGTTCGTCATTTGTAATAATATTTTTTGTAACAAATTAATTTCAATAAATGGCGGATCGTTTTGTTAAGAGAGAACGCGAGTGCAGTAGAATTTAGACGAAGAAACTATTGCCATCACGCTTCACAAATCTCACTGCGCCGGCACGTGTGTGTGATAGAGACAGATACAGTAAATCGAGGTAATTTATGTCGATTATTAACGGTAACGTTCGGCACAGCTGCAGCTCCTTATCTCGCGATGAAGACTTTGCAGCAGACAGCAACCGACGAAGCGGCACATAATGCTAAAATATCTGAAATAATAAAAAGGGACTTTTATGTAGATAATTTAATGACAGGTTGTCAATCAGTACAAGAAGGAACACAGATATATTATAAAGAAATAAAGGAAATACTTACCAGGTGCGGATTCCAGTTGCAGAAGTGGGTGAGTAGCTGTAAAGAACTTGATAAGGAAATTTCTGAAAGAGGAGAGGATTTCGGAAGTTGTGTACAGGACAGGAATAGAAGGGATAAGGATATTAAATATGATGAGGTTATGAAGATACTAGGAATAACATGGGATCGCGAATGTGATGAATTTAAAACAACTCAGGGTCCATCTTGGCTAAGAAACCAGTCATTAGAGTACACAAGACCTAAGTCTATAGCAACAAACATGGAGCAAAGAGCTATCAAAATACACGTTATTACAGATAATGTAGAAAAACTTCCTTTGTGGACAAAGTATTCGACCTTACAGAAGCTAGTGCGGGTTAAAGCTTACTATAGAAGAGTTTTGAAATTTATGCGACAATATAAGAATAAGAAAAGATTTTAAGAGTGTCTACAGAGTGAAGAGATAGAAGAAGCATTTAAGGTTTGCATACGACATGTTCAGAAAGAGGAATTTCAAGAGGAAATTAAAGATATTAAGAAGGTAGGACATCGTAAATCAAGAAGTAAATTAAAGTCATTATGACCTATAATAGATGAAGAAGGAATTTTACGTTTTAGTGGTCATATAGAACATGCCAATTTGGAATTGGAATGTATGGCTACTAATGCCATACATTTAGCAGCCATTAGCGATTTATCTGCTGACGGGTTCATTGCAGGGTTCAAGAGGTTTGTGTCACGTAGAGAATTGGTGAGTGATAATATGTGGAGCGACAACGGCTCTTACTTTACGGCTGCTAAAGAGCTTCGTCATTTAGTGGCAATTGAGCAATCTACTGTTGCTGAATATATTAGAGAATGGGTAGGTAATAATGGTATTAGTAGTTTGAGACGATGACAGGTTACCCAGCAAATGGTGCAAAATTTCTGGAAACGCTGGTCCGACGAATATCTCATGTACATGTTGCAGAGATACAAATGGGCAAAACAAATGCCTGAGCCCAACGTGGGTGATGTAGTGTTAGTTAAGGAGGACGGTTTGCCTCCGGCTAGGTAGCTTATGGGACGGGTAGTTACTAAACATCGTGGTAGTGATCAGATCACGCGGGTTGTAACTCTCAAATGCAACGGCTCCTTAATTAAACGACCCACTTCTAAGTTGTGCTTACTACCTGTATAAAGTGAATAATTTGTTAATTGTTTTACAGTACTATTTTATTTTTATTGTTAAAGGTATGTTAGAGTTTGTTTTCTGAAATTTATTTAGTTAATGCACTAAGCTTACGGTGGGCGGTTATGTTTAGTTCCTATTGTTTGTTAGTTTTAATTTTTTATACCTGTCTAGTAGTTAAGGACATTACTAGATGTCCTTGGTGGGCGGCATGTTGAACCGAATAAGGCCTCCTCTGTAAACCTTCTTTGTTATTAAAAAACATACAAGTGACAATATGTAAGACGTCAGTTAGTGAGTCAAAAGGTATGGCTCATATTGGCAAGATATAAAATTAGTAAAATTAATGTTGGGAAAATTTTATGAGATGATAATATATAGTGTTACGAGTGAACCAGTTGTATTATTTGAAGTTTAGAATCCCAACAACCAGAAGGCAACGTTGAGTAGTGGTCAGGTATTAAAAATCAATTTATCAACTCGGTTGGTTTATTATCATTTAAAAATCTAACCTAAATAGGAGAATTCAGAACTGGTGTCCTAAACAGATTAAAACTGGTTAAAGCTAATCGCACATAGTTATGTCCTCATCGTACGTGTATGTGTATGTGTCTCTTGTTGCTGTAAAAGTAGCAGCGCTAGCTCTTTCTTTTTTATTATTTCATAGGCAAATAATTCATAGCTTTGCGGTATTTATCTTCCATACTTATATTATAAATGCCAAAGCGTCTGTCTGTCTGTCCGTCCATCTGTCCGTCTGTCTGTTCTCACCTCTTCACGCCCATACCTCTGAACCGATTTTTCTGAAATCTGGAGACAGAAGAAGAAGAAAGAAATCTTTGAGACCCGGGAAATAAGTCCTTACTTATTTCCCGGGTCTCAAAGATTTCTTTGCATGTATTTTAAATATGTAATATAATGGGAAATAAGTCCTTACTTATTTCCCGGGTCTCAAAGATTTCTTTGCATGTATTTTAAATATGTAATATAATGGGAAATAAGTCCTTACTTATTTCCCGGGTCTCAAAGATTTCTTTGCATGTATTTTAAATATGTAATATAATGGGAAATAAGTCCTTACTTATTTCCCGGGTCTCAAAGATTTGTTAGCCACAGTATAGCACCGTGCATTTTCTGGTATAAAAAGTATCCTATGTCCTTACATAGGATACTTTTTATACCAGAAAATGCACGGTTCTCACGGGATAAACGAATTTTGGCGCAACGGAGTTGCAGGCGTCATCTAGTAGGTACTTTATACACATTACACGTTTTTTATTTTCTTTTAAGTTTTAATGGCAACTCTATTATACGTCAGAATTCTGTGCATTCATCGGGGCAGTCTCCTCCTTGCCCGCCTTGTCCTTCAGAAGATGCATCAGTATAGCGCGGTTCTGCAGCTGGTAGATCTTCACCATCTGGATCTCGTAGTACACCAGGATGGGCAGCACAATATGCACCATTACTGAAATATAATACTTAGTTAAAAAAACTAAAAAAACACGTTTTTTTTTCTTCTAAAAAAATATTGCATAATTGTCATTAATGGCTCCTAATACGTATGCAAAGTTTCGAAATAATTCGTGCTCAAAGATTTCGTTAGTCATACAAACAGCCGGCTAATAAAAGTATGTAAAATGAATGAAAAATTACCCATTTCAGTGATAAATATCGCGAGTGCGTTGTTCATTAGGCTGCCAACACTGGAGACGATGTAAGGCGCGATGAACACGAACATGAGATAGACCTCCACTAACACACTGTCCTTCGGTCCAGACGAGAAGGGGTTGACAGCAGATGTCGCGGTGGCCTTGGAAAAGTCGCGGAAGGCGCGCCATATGCCGGCGATAGTCAGCGCGGCGACGGCAGCGTTGTAGGTGGAGTACAGGACCAGCAGGCCTTTGTTTTTCTGGAAAAGATTGAGGAATGTTTCAGCACAGTATAGGTTATAGGTTTTAGAGCCCTTACAGATGAACCAAACTTGTCGACAGCAAGGGTCAAAAACAATCCAGCGACTGCCGTCGACGCGTGCCGTCGACAAGTGCCGTTTATCTGTCAGAAATCTTAGCCACAGTATAACAATATAATATATCTTAGCGTCGATCCACTGAAGCTGCTGCGTTGCAAAGATATTGTGTGTTTGAAAATCTGAGTGACAATATTTTGCCTGACTTCGTTCAGCGCACCGATTCTTGGTTTTATTAGATCTTTAAACCACATTATTAGCTTAGCTCAGCTCTGGTGGAACCGCGGCCTTACTCTCGACACAATCGAGAATCGAAATAACTGCATTCGATTGAACTTTAAATTATTAGAAACTTTTTTTTCTTATGACATACTTATAAAAACGTTTAAACACGAAAAACAAAAATTATCGACTTCTAAAATTTTAAAAAGAACCAATATCACCCATCAGTAAAATATTATCTTACCAATCATAGATTACTATATGTAGAGCTGCAAACCTTCAAGAAGATAGCGGATTCCCTCTTAAAAGACCGTTAATGCGACTGCAACTCTTCTGATTTTCCGAGTGTCCATGAGCGACGGTAGTTGCTTTCCATTAGGTGAATCGTGTGCTCGTTTGCCCCTAATATTATAAAAAAAGAGCTTAAATATGTCTTGAATTTACCTTATAACATGCGTACAGCAGCGTGAGATCCATGAAGACATCGATGACGAACTTCAGTATGGCTAGATGCATCCCTATGAATAGTTTGGTCGACACCGATCGCTTTTCCAGAAGCCGAGTGCTGTCTAAATCTTTGTGATAATCATCAGGAAATATTAACTTGTACTGCTCACTCACAACGAAGTACCAACACGGAGTGTCCAGAATCTGAAAATATATGAAAGTTTTTTTTCTATAAAGACCAAAGGCAATTTTGTATGAGCCCGCACCCACTACTGTAGCATGATGAGCATCTTATAAAAAATTAAAAATCTTGAAAAATGTATCATTTTAATATAATAATAATATGGCACAAAAATGGTAATGACGGAAAGTAAAACAAATGACAAATAGATTATCCTATAGGCTATATTACTATTGTACGATTTTATTTAAAAAGAATAATTTTCCATCTTTTTGTAGTAATAGATTTATAGATAGCCCTGTGCGAGTTTATTATGCTGGTTATACACTCCGGGCTAGATCCCAAACTGGTGGTACTTGGTAGGCATCGTAATTTCGACGTTCAAAAAGTGTATTCATCGATAATGGCTATTAAATGACAAGATATTTTTTTTTATTTATTTGGTAGAGCTAAGAAATCTTCCAAATACTTCAATAAAATAAATATTTTAAAAGGAACAGTTTCTGGGAAGTAATAGCACAGATTACTAAATAGTTAGTACGTACTACGTATACGTGCGTAATGGTAATAGCATGTAGCAAACAACAGAAAAGTGTATTTTTTTCTAGTAAAAGTCTCTTAGTCTTAAGAAATGTTTAGTAGAATATTCGTGGTTCGGACTTTGGACCACGAGTAATCCAATACCGCATCATAGAACAAAAAATACTTAGCTATTAACGATGTGTCAAAATGAGAGCCATAAAGAACCGTAATTTATTACATACCAGAACGCTGGGCCCTACAAGAAAACCACTGTTCTTTATTTGTTTGATACTGTGTTAGTGACTGTTCCACGAATTCATAACATACCTAATTCTTATCTTATTGTGTATCAAACAGTTCAAAAGTACATAATATTAAAAACAAAGTCATCAAATATTCATAATAGATGTTGCTTTAAATACATTTTATTTTAAAATATATTTCTATACGTCAAGCTATAGTTAACTAGTTTTTACAAATGGTAACTAAACTAGTTCTTTCTAAAAGTAACAACGCATTTTTAACTTTACAGAGTAACTTTTTATTCGCCTACATAATATGTTATATTAGAATACTAAAGCGCAACATCCTATAATAGTCCAACTTCTTGTTTATTTTCACAGGCGCTCATATAAATTTTAAAACATTAATCTGCCAAAAAATAAATACTTGTATAGTGTACATATACAATAAACACGAACCTTTACATAAAATATCAAAATTAATATTTATTTAAATAAGAATTGTATCTCTAATTAATTAAACATAATATTTTGTATCTTTTAATATTGAAGCGTCAAGAGTTTTGTTTCCCGCGCTCGCAAGATAAAAACTATAATATTAGAGGAGCCTTTAGTCGGGTCAAGTCAACAAATGATTAAGATTCCGAATTATATAACTATACTATCTGATCTGGCAACTGGCAACTAGATTTGGGTGATTCTATCAGATGTACAGGATAAACACAAAATCTATTTTGAAAACGGTAAAGCCGACAGAAATTTGGCAACAAACATCGGAACACGGAATTTTATATATTATTATTAAATATTTTTTGTAAAAATATGAATTAATACATAATTATTACATTATGATAACAACAAATATAAAAAAATACTAAATATATTATACTTACTAGTTTTGCTAACCCCACTAACAAAAGCGTCCAATGGACTATACAGTAGAAACCTCTTGAATTAGTAGAACACATCTTCACAATACTGTTTTATCAAATCTAAAGTTTAAATTCACAAGTTCACAGTGTCATATTAAAGCTCTGGAGGCTGGAATCTCACTAAGGAATGTGCGTCTACTCTCTGTAGTGGCCGATACTGTGGCCCCACTAGACGATCGTGGCCTTGAAACGACGCGGAATATACTATTAGGCCGTGTGTCCACTGCATCACCGGACGTCACCGACTAAATGAACAAAAATTCGAATAAAATGCCACTTTATGACTTAAACCATAGGTTTCATTTTACTCTACACTACATAAAGCAGTGGCGGCATGGATCGCTAGACCAATGTCGGTAGAAAGTGAAACCTATAGCCTAGGCACACTATTACAATATTTACCCTATATAAAACTAGGTGTGGCCTAGGTGGCATGTATACAGGGTGTAACAAAACTAAGAAACACTTTAGGGAGTGAAAAGGTCCCCTATAGACTTCGCTATGAAAGTGGCAGCGCTGAAAGACTAACTTCTTTTTCACTTTTGTATGGAAAAATTTCATGACGCTGGAGCACTTCCTAATACAAATCACAAAAAAATTGCTCGTTCAGCACAGGACTTTTACAGTGAACTCTATACAAGGGACACATATACTCCCTAAAGTATTATCACTTAGTTTTGAATAAAATAAATAAATATTGTTTATTATTAATTTTTGTCGTTGACGTCCGGTGACCAGGCGGTGGACAAAAATTATATTGGTACTTGTAAAGTTTAAACTACTGTATAGGTAATATTTATTCAGTATCCTAATTTCGGTCGGAACTATAATACACGCGTTTTGTTACAACAATAATAATTGTAATGTTGTGGACTTGTGGTTAGTTTTGTTTGAAAAAGTTATATTTAGTCCGAATTGTGGTAATATTATTATGTTTAAAAGGCTGTTGAAATAAATATATACGAATATTATAAAGCTGAAGAGTTTGTTTGTTTGATTAAACTAATCTCAAGAATCAGTGGTTCGAATTGAAATATTTTTGTGTTGGATACTCCATTTATCGAGGCAGGCTAGGGTTTATAATAATCAGCGGAAAATGTGAAAAAAAAAAGTTCAAAATGCTTGTTAAGATATTATTTGTTGATTGACGCGAGCAACAGCTACTGTATTACAAACATGTTAATTTTTTATGCTCAAGAGGTAGGTACATTATTTTCCTAACAATTCCAAATATTGGAATTTTTGCATTTGGCTTTTCCCATATCTTCAATTTTTTTATCTTATTAATGAGTTATTAATTATTATAATAAAAGCAACTATTTTCTTTTTAAAACAATGCAAAGGTCAGCGATCTTTGGCCGCGCGCAACATTGACATTAGTGTTCAAGGACAGTTACACTACTGTACTATACTCCTCTGTGGCACTCCTCGCCTTTGCCCTTTTAGATAACATAAATTAAAACATACAGTATGTTAGCCAATTAAAAGCAGATGTGGTCCATAGAATGTACGTAAAAAAAATATCTCGATAAAAAATTAGAAGCCAACCTATTATTAGCTAATTGGTTAACTGTATTTAAGCTTGTATTACAATATGATAAATATAATTATATATTCGTATAAACAGGAAGGAAATTTAAAACAATATAACGTTTATTATCACGTTGTATATAATTCGGTGTATATTTTTACACCTAAAATAGTCAATTCGTGGTATTAGGTATATGGTTGAATTTGACTTACCTACTTATTTTTATCAACTTACGACGAAATGGGACTGCGCGAACAAAAGCCAAATTAGAAACGTATGTAACTCCGCTTGGCGATGCGCGGCGCGGCTTCGTACATTTTTAGGGTTCCGTACCCCTACTAAGACTTCGCTATCTATCCGTCTGTCTGTCTCCAGTAAACTTCTGTCTGCAATAAACTTCTGAAATTTTCATAGATTATGTATTTCAGTTGCCAAAAAAACACAACAGTTGTTAAAGAACAAAAACTAAAAACAAAATGATTAATATTTAAGGGGACTCCCATTCACTCAACAGGTAGGTACCATAAAGTTAATATACCTAGCGGAATAGAGCAACAATCTCGAGCTGTCAAACGTAACCAAAAATGGTTTTCTGTGTGAAAAATTTGTGTACGTATACACTTACACAAGCATGATTGAACATGAATTCTATGAGATTAAATTGTCAACGTGCGGCATGTGCCGACTGCTGCTGCGTCAAAAAAAGAGTGCTGCTGTCATGTATCACACGTCTCTTTTTACCATGCAGTGTTACTGATAGTGACATCTCCCTTGCTGAGGCCTTTGTTTCTCTATTCCACTAGGTATATTAACTTTATGGTAGGTACTTGAAATATTCACAGAATCCTCAATTTTATTTCTTCTTTACGAATGAATCATAAAATTAAAATAAAAGAAATATGCTAGGAATATCCCATATAAAAACACAAAACAATTTTTGGCCCATTTTTGCTCTTAAATGGTACAGAATCCATCGTGCGCGAGTCCAACTCGTACTTGGCCGATTTATTTTATCTTTACGTACCCGCGTTGCTCTTGTTTCGCCTCTTTTCAGCTTATTTGAACTAATCCATATACCTTAAAATTATTTATAATACGAAATTAATTATTCTCCCTACGAATTTTATATTATATTTTATCAAAACAATTTGATACAAATGTTATTAGCAGTAAGTCAGTTTATTATTTTAGTAAGATTCGTTTATTATCTTACAGTCGAACTCAAATGTACCAGAATTGGTTTCCTGGTTAAAGGAACATTGTCCTTCCCACACAGTCATAGCGAATTAGTATTTAGGGTTCCGTATCCAAAGACTGATAACGGGACTTCGATGTCTATCCGTCTGTGTTTCTCCAGGCTGTAACTCAATATAAAATAAGTCCTTCCAAATATTTTTTCCTGTTTTTTCCACATTTTCTTCTGTTTCTTCTGTTCTATTAGTGTTAGCGTGATAATAATATATTATAGCATATAGCCTTCCTGGATAAATGAGCTATCTAACACTGAAATAATTTTTCAAATCTGACCAGTAGCCTGTTGTTGCCTGCGTTTTTCCCTTGCGACGACGCAACGCTATAGCATGCGATATGTTATTGCGTTGCAACAACGCAACGCCCAACGTTGTTGTAACGCGTATTTAGTGATATATCAGAACTAGTATGTAATAAATGTTGGCTTCTAATTTCCCTGGAGTCCTCTATTGAATCGTCCGACGGACCACGTCAAATATCTGTAACTTGTAAGGTCAGAAGCGAGAGGAATATAACATAGATTACAAATTAGGAATAGAACATAGCTTAGCATAATAAACCATAGCTTATTATATTGTACCTTTCTCGTATTAAAAAAAAACACAAATTGCATTTCAAATGTCTTAACTTTACTTTGAGTAGTAAAAATTATAAAATTAAATACAATAAAATTGTGGCAAACGTTGCTTATACAATTAAAAATACAATATTTCTGTATCTCTAGCAATATTAGAAAATAATCTCTATCTATAAGCAAATTCATCTATTCACGGCTTCTGACGGACCTGACTATCACTTTCTCATATTATTTGGTTTACTTTAGTTATTTTAATTATTAGACTAGTTTTAATTATTAGGTTATTTATATTGCATTTAATAACTATAAAAATTCTTAAGAGGTAACGCTAACACTGTTTTTCCATACAAACCTATTCTCCAATTTACTCTCTGGACGATGCTTCTAGACAAATGATTTTTATACAATATTGGGATCTGTTAAAGCTATGCCTCTACAATCGATTTTTAATTTACTAATAAATAAAAAAATCCTTCAAAAATCACAAAAAATTAATGCCCCGTACCCCGCCAATCCAACGACCATAAAACGAAAGATCTTAAAAACGTAGAGGCATAGACTCACTCTTCTTGAAGATATTAATTATAAAAATAATAATTAGATAGTCACTATTTTGAAGAAAGAATCAGAGGACTACGTTACCTCGATTTACTGTAGTCTGTGTCTGTCTCTATCACAATACACATGCCGGCGCAGGGTGAAGCGTGATGGCAATAGTTGTTTCGTTTAAATTCTACTGCACCCGCGTTCCCTCTTAAGAATGAGTTAAGAAACTAACCTTAACGAACTAAGGTTCGTTAAGGTTAGATTTTAGGTTTAACTATTGTGGTGACGTAAAAGCTATAAGTTATTAGAATTTACAATACATTTTATATTACATAAAATTACTACAATTACAACAATTTAGATTCGATTTATTTACCGTGCCATGTCTTTGATCTTCTTCCTAATTTCGCGGCTCCTTTTCAAGGGAGGTTAGCAATCGTTATGGCTATTTTTATTTTGGAAATTGTTGTTATGTATTAATCAAGAATCATTGTGTGAACTGGTTTCATTGTGGTTTCAGAACTCCAGGTTCCACCAGCAGATACCAGCAATTGAAGATGTTACATTTGTGTGTGTGTGTGTGTGTGTGTATTTGAGTATGTTATGAATTATATTACTACAATATTTCCTATTGTAACGGTTTTGTTCGACGTTTGACAACGCGTTTCTACTTTTCGTTAATATTCTGATATAAATATTGTGTGCATCAGCCATCATGTCGTATATTGGTCGGATTGTTTACTGTATTAGTTACTCCGAGATCCGTTTTCTATACTTGTTGTTGGAATTGGTGCTAAGTTCTACCACCGTGGAGACGGGTGACAGTGGGATGCCGCTGGAGAACTTGGCTATCTCTATCTCTGTCAGCAGCCGCACGTAGAAGTGAACAACTGAAAGAAAAGAGATAAAAATTTGGCCGAACCTATTTAGAAGGTTGCTCAGTAATTTTATTCTTCTATTTTAATGCAATGTTAGGTTAAATTAAGATACAGTCGGATAAGGATTTGTCCATTAGATATATATTTTTAAATTCTTATATGACACATTGAACATGTATTTATGGGGCACTGGTCTATCACATGTAACTCTCGTAGGCCAGGATCTAATGAACTCGGTAACCAATCACGAAAACCCGTGATGTGATCTCAGTGAGCCCAAGGGATATGCTAAAACTGTCTTAGGACCCGCAACAGAATTAGTCAGAAATAACTTAGGAGTATTAAAGCATCCCAATTTCAAATTTTCAGTAAGGTCCTTAAAATTTTAACTCCTGTAAGTCAACTCACCTATGTATATAATCCAAAGGACGAGGTACATGTGGAAGTTATACAGTAGTATAACCCAGTTGTCCTCCACCTGTAGTATACAGAATGTTAACTCATAGTGCTTGATGCCAATTGCCACTACCACATTCACGAGTCTAATGCACCCGTTGTAGGCACAATACTTCTGCAGGAGGCTTGCGTCTTGCTGGAAAATCATTGTTTTATTTAGTAAAGTTTTCTTTCGAAAGTATAAAACTCGATGGCAACTTTTTTGAAAAACGTTGGTTGGAATAATTACAAGTTTTCAGACAGAGGACAGAGCGAATTTACAAGAAATAATCCTTGTTGTTAGTACGAAACCCTACAAATGTTAAAGTTTCGTTAGGACAGTGATCTGGTCAACAATTGCTAAGACGGAGGGAGATTAGGCGACTGGCACGGCATAGGGAAAGAAGTGTTAGGCTGCGTTTCCACCAGATATGTGTTGCGAGGAATGTGTTTTTATGGTCGAATTTCGACCATTGAGCGATTTTTAGTAAATAATAATACGTAATTCACTACGTTAAGAGTCCGGGTGCCATCGCAGTTCTCATACAAACGTAATACCAAGATAATTTCCCATACGAGAATATTTACCATATTTGATTTATTATTCAGCTTAAGATAGTAATTACCTAGGTTCCTGTACAAAGATTCACAGCAAAATATTTACATACTTACCAAAAAATATGAACGAATACAATTTAGTATGACGTATATGAAATATGAGAACTGCGATGGCAACCGGACTCTTAAGTGAGGGACACAAATCAACCTTAATCTACAGGCTTGCAAAAATGAAGAAAAATATACCTTATTTTGTCCAACATACAGTATAAAATTGACTGCCGTGTCTAGCATCAGAAGTGGGATGATTACAGCCAGCACTATAATAATATGTGCCAAGTTAACGTGTAACTTGTACATAGCAGTTACGAAGTACGCCGTATAAATAACCAGTATACCAACAACCCCCTGAAATATAAATAATAAAATATATAGTATATTGGTAAAATTATCACAATATCTATGGACGCTAACATACTACGTCCGTCTGGCCCCGTGTTATGTACCACAAGGGCTTATCTTATGCTAAGTACTCACATACGGTTTTGCTCGATAGTTTTACTTCAAATCGAGCAATAACCACCGTGTGAACCGCAAAACTGACAGCTCAAAAGCTCGCTTCTAGCCGGATCGATGGAATTAAATATGTCAAATATGTAATTTCCTTCGATTCGGAGTAAAACTATCGAGCAAAACCGTATGTGAGTACTTAGCATTACGGTGACCAGACAACAAAACTAAGTGATATTACTTTAGGGTGTGTAATATAATATTGTGTTCCTTGTATACAGGGTGTAACAAAAAAGTTTACTGTAAAAGTAGCAACGCTGAGAGTTTTTTTTAAACCGTCTTAAAAAAAGGTTATAAATTCGACGCGTATATAATATAATACTTAAGTAATATTTCCAGAAATGCCCAATTTTCATATAATATATTATATAAGTATTATGTTAGTCTATCAGCGTGTGAACAAATGTGCCAAATTTCTTAAGTGTATGTATGTATGTAAGTACGAGCTTTTGCCCGCGGCTTTGCTCGCGTTAAGAAGTATTATTATATACAAACTTTCATCCCCTATTTGAACCCCTTGGGGTTGGAATTTATCAAAATCCTTTCTTAGCGGATGCCTACGTCATATCATCTACCTGCATGCCAAATTTCAGTCCGATCCGTCCAGTGGTTTGGGCTGTGCGTTGATAGATCACTATGTCAATCAGTCAGTCACCTTTGAGTTTTATATATATAGATGTATGTATGTGTGTTTTTATGTTTGTGTTCGGATATCTCTGGTATTATCATTACGATTACAGTAATTCTTTTTTGTTGTACTAGGTATTGTTGAACTTATGGAATAGTGCAATTTTCATCAAAATCAGTCAGTAGTTTTGGAGGTAGAGAGTTTTAATTCTCAATTACGTAAAATTTTAAGAAAGAGTATAACACAAGTTATGTTTATTGTTGCATATAATATCCTATATTAATAAAAACTTACCGATTTTACTATCAACATCTTGAAAAGGCCAAGTTTGAACGGAACATATAGGATCCTACTTAGATCTGTTAATCAGAAAGGAGCTTATATCATTCATTAAAAATTATAAATCATGAGGGACAATGAGCGAAAATGTATGAAAATAGGGACCAACCTCCAAAAGTATTATGATAATATATTGTATACCAACAATGTAATCATTGTTGGTCCGATACATCTTATTTTTCCTTTCTTTTTAATCAATTTCGGGTTTTGGAAAGCAGCCAGAATAAAAGTGCTCCGCGACAATATCCGGAAGTGATTAAAAAATATCTGATGCAAGTCAAAATAAAATTCTACACCATAAAAATGAAAAAAAAAATTGTATCAGATTTAGGTACTTACCAGCCTCTTGAGCGGGATCGTTTGTGGCAAACTCATCTTTCGTCTCCATTTTCGTTACTTCTGCTCTCAACAGATAGGCTAAGTAGAAAGACATGACACCTGCAATTGTATTGTAAAAAAATATAATTATTTATAATCCGGCAATCGTTTTATTTTCGTATAAACGGCATTTCAGCATGAAAAATTGTTTTGGTTCTCAGACCTACGCGATGAAAGATAGTTTGTGGTTAGGTCAGGACTCAGGTTAGGCCTATTCAAGTATACGTCCTTTTGCATTAATTGATCGCATCGTAAGTGATTAGTGATTACACAAATTAATGTATCCTTGTACTTGTAACGAAAGTAAATCATCTCATGGGAACCATACTTTTTTGTCCATTATAAACTTTTCCTTCTTTTTGGAAAATCAAAGTATTTTAAACAAATTTTATCAAAATCAGTTTAGCGTTTAAACGTCAAAACAAGCAGACACGATGTTACATTTACTTGTTCTCACCTACATATGAGATCCAAAGCAACCACCCCAGGATCGTATTGGCTACCTCGATGTCCAAGACGTTGACTATCGCCACAAGGGGCATGACACTCATAAAGTACTCTTCGATGATATTTGCAAACTGGTTGTGGTCCAAATGCAGTATCAATACGCAACAGAACCCGACCGAATAGAATACGGCCATTAAGGCACTGTACCCGTAAGAAATTATCAGAAGATCAACGTTTTTCTGAAAAATACAAGTATTCATAATTAATTTTAACAGTATTCGAGTAACTTTAACATTTTCACCGTATTTTTGATCTAATACTTGTGAGATCTCTTGTCAAACTGTAAGGGGTAATAGTTACTAGGCAGGCAATGTTATAGCAATGCTGTGTACCAATAACATGACACCGTTTGATCGCGATCTACCAATAAGAACCCGTCTGACCATTGATCTACCAATGGCGTGTCCCCGCGCGCCCCGCTCACTCCTCGCCCCACCAAAATTACCCAAAAATCGGTTCTCCTTTATTTTGGCAAGCAATCTTAAGGCTCGTTTACACTCATCCACTACCGCTGCTCCTCGCGCTGACTCAAAATATATTTCCATGAATACATCTGCGACAGTAACGACGCAAGCGAGTTACACTCAGCAGTCAGCTTGCCGCGTCGGGCAGCGGCTGCCGTGGCCTCTTACACACTGCGACTTTTAACAGCGATGCAGTCGCGTGTTTTTGAAACGCGCGACTGCATCGCGACACCAGCAATTTTTGTATCGATGCTATCGCACGTTAGTATCGAATATCGATACAGTTGCATGTTAGCATCGATATACACGCGCAACACCATAGATTTTTCCATTGATTTTGCTTCTGCATCGCGACAGCATCGCTACTGTATCGCAACTGTATCGATGCTTAAAGTAGCGCAAGTGTGTAAAGGTGGACCATTTGCGACTGCATCGATGCTGCATCGCGACAGCATCGCCACTGCATCGCTGATAAAAGTCGCAGTGTGTAAGGGTACTGTATCATGATTCATGAAATTTCTATGTGAAAAGTGTTTTACGCAAAAAAAGTGTTGCAAAGAATAAAAAACATTACCTTAATGCAGCCAAATATTATTGAAATGTCGAAGGCAATATCCATTAAAAACTTCAAAACAGGTGTCACGGTGATCCAGAAAATTGGTAATTTACAGGAAGATATTACTATTACTT
Organism: Aricia agestis; assembly: GCF_905147365.1. Taxonomy (NCBI): domain Eukaryota; kingdom Metazoa; phylum Arthropoda; class Insecta; order Lepidoptera; family Lycaenidae; genus Aricia; species Aricia agestis. The sequence continues at coordinate 558,356 of NC_056421.1, read as the reverse complement.
CCTCCGTGGTAGAATCTTCCTCTGTGGTTTGGTTGGTCATTTCACAGTCTGCTGTGTTCTGTACGTTTATTCTGTACAAATTTAGTAAGCCGCTGAGGTTGTAAAAGTGGTATGATATAAACGAAATATCCAGGACCTAAAAATAAATACGTGTTAGATATTTACCGCATTTATGATAAAAAATAATATTATGTGACAATAACATTCCACCCTAGCAACGAAGGATCAAGGAATGATAATAAAGGAAGACCGAAAAACTATAATATTGTAAGTAATGACAGTAATTTACATTGTGTAAGAGCTGAAAGTGCTAGCAGAGGAAAAGTAGAAGTGGCGGCAGCTCCACTTATAAGGGCCCTGTTTTTTAATCGAATCATTAACAAACAAACACCCGAAAAGGTTAACACTTAAAATTGTAGAGACGCCATAAACCTAAATGTCAGGAATCAAAATGCAAAATAATTCAATCGCATCACTTGCACAGCTATATTATTGAAGCTGAAATTTGGTAAAGGATAAAGTACTTTGCGTCCCGGGAAAGGAATTATAGTAGGATACTTTTTATCCCGGAAAATTTTACGGTTCCCGCCCCATAAACGAACTTTGGGGCGACGGCGTTGCTTCATCACTTTTATATATTTTAACAACTAGATGAACATAAATTTGATGAAAGTTAACCATTGCTCATTACACTCTTAATTATGTCAACTTCAAACGTAAAAAACTGGATCAAAATCCTCTCGTTTCGATGGTAGGATGCCACAGACAGGTCAAATATAACACCTCTTTTTGGTCGGGGGTTAAAACAAAAAAGAAACATCCTATCAGGCGATAAATCGGGCTGTTTTACCACGCTTACTTACCAGTTTTATCCATGCTAGCACCAGTAGAGCTCTCAAAGAGAAGCAGAAGCAACCGCGTCGCAATGTGAACATACCCATACTGCTTGTCGTTATACCACTAATACCGTTTAGGTTTTAACCAACTTTCATCTTATACTGAGTGACCCTGAAACGTAAAAAACACATTTACTTTATGAGTTATATTTAATCAAAATATCTATATCATAGTAAACTAAAATGTAATTATAATGTGATTTAATGTTTTTGGTATTGGTAGTGTAAAAGATAGCTGTAAGTACTCGTACTGATCAAATTTTATGCACCATTTGATTTCAGTATACAAACAATCACAATAGATGATTTTTATTATTTTGTTTAAGCTGACACTGTTATACAATTGTTTAGTGAATACTTGCACACTTTGCTTTTGTGTACCCTATAGCTTGTAATTGTAAAATGATTCAAAGGAAATAATTAAATAAGTATAATGACTAATATTATATTTTGAGAAATGCGTAATGTTTAATGATAATATTATACTTGGCAAAACATTAGCCAGGCCCTAGCAACAGGAGGGAAAATAATTATTTCATAATACTTATAACATACTAGTAAATGCTCGCAACTCAACTACACCAAAATTTGTTTATCCCCTGGTAACCTTTTCCCGGGATTAAAAGTGTCCGGGGACTCAAAGTATTTCCATACGAAATGTTTCAGCGGTTTGGGCGTGAAGAGGTAACACACAGACAGACACACATTAACATTTATAATATTAGTCTGGATGTTCGGGGAAACATAAGTTAAATAGGTAAGCATAGCCTACATGTGTCTACAACTTCAATTAGTGCATTAGCAGTAAACTCTTGTAGTTATTTCTTACTTACTTCCCGAAACGTCAGAAAAAAAGTGCTCCGTTAAAATCGAAAGCCGAATAAACTAAAAAAGCAATAAATGATTAAAAATGGCGTCAAAATTTTTATTTTGACGCCATTTTTAATCATTTATTGCTTGCTGCAAAACAAAGGTTGTCTCAATTTTGTGATCCAAGAATACTATTATTGCTAATTAATTGAAAAGAGAGTGATCTGCAAATTGCAATGCAAAATAAACTTCATAATTATTGGACCCTGGGGACTGACAAGGGACCCCATTTTGGCCGATTTTGTCCCAGCTTATCGCAATGTATGCGGTTATCCTACTATTATCGCTCATTATATTAGGTTCGTGGAAGTTGGTAAAAACCCAGCTCACTATAATTAGATTATAAAACAGTTATCCTCGAGTAAAATTTTACTCTAGTTTGGTCGAATACGCAGTTAAACGCAAACGAAGATATCCATACTTAACATTATAAATGCGAAAGTGTGTCTATCTGTCTTGTTACCTCTTACGCCCAAACCGCTGAACCGATTTTGCTGAATTTTGGTACGGACATACTTTGAGTCATGGGAAAGGACATAGGATACTTTTTATCCCGGAAAAATTAGAGGTCGCAGCGCGATAAACAAGTTTTGGCGCAACGGAGTTCTGGAGCAAATTCAAAGAATAAAATAATTCCCACGATAGTTACACCCGTGCAACTTCAGTTTGGTCGAATTTATTTTATTATAACTATCGTTGACGACCTCTATGGCTCAGTTGGTGGGCTGTTGGTAGCTCAAGCCGGGGGTCGCGGGTTCGAATTACGCCGACGGAACAAAAAGTTTTCAATGTTCCCGGATCTGGATGTGTATTAAATATGAGTATCATAATATAATAAAAATCTTAAATATATGTATAGTATGAAAGTATTAAATATATTTCCGTTGTCTGGTACATGTAACACAAGTCCTTCAGGTACTTAGCACGGGGCCAGGCTGACGTGGTGTGATGCGTCCAAATTAGATATTATAGATAGGTATTATAAGTTATAACTATTCTAAGCCCGCTGTCGCCTGTCGTTGTCTATCTTGTGACGTTTCCAATATGCCAGACAAAGACAAACAGTCAAACAGCTGCTATTTTGGGAGTGAACTCTATAATATAATAATTATAGCGATCTCTTATATTAAGTAGGTACATATTAACAGAACGTATACTCTCTTCAGGTTTTACGTTATTTACCTGTTTAATTTAATTTAAATGTAAAATATGTAAATCAAAAATTAAAATATGTGACCAAATGAATAAACCACTATTTAACTATATAACTTTATTTCGTAGCATTATATTAGATGCAACGAAGTAAAGGGAGAAACATACCTGGTTTTTAGAGAAGTTTTTCAAAATGGCGACTATACCGCCTGTTAGCTAGACTCGATGGACCATATTCAATAACTATTAGTCGAATATCCTCTATACAACACCAATGTAATTTGAACACTTTTGCTTCATGCCATAGTTTTCGCCATACATTTCCTTCCCTATTCCAAACCATTGCTTTAAGTTAGCAAAATATAATTAACTATATGACGTCCGCAACTCCGCTCAAATTGATTTATCGGGAACCGTACATATTTCCGCAACAAAAATGTACTTTCTTTTTTTTTCTTTATTAAGCATACAATAATCACGTCGTCTAATTCCATGCTAAGTAAAAACTTGTGTTATGGCAATTATATAATATATTATAATATTATACTCTACACACACAATCACATTACACTATATCACGTAAAGTACTATTAGAGAAGTTGATTCCTAGGCAGATGGGGGGCCTAAGCTACGCAGTTTCAAGTTTGGTGGCGTAACGTCAAACCCAGCCGACCATTCACAATTGACATGAGCCGACCAAATGACGTTGATCGGTCAACTGCCTAGGAATCAATTTCCTCGATCGGACTATCAGAGAAGTTGATTCGTAGGCAGATTGATGACCTGCGTAATTTGGTCGCTTCATGTCAAACTTAGCCGACAGTTTATAACTATACTGTACTCGGCGAAACATGGCTATAGCGGTCATTGACTCCCTGTCAAAAGCTTGTCATTTTCTACAGTGTGTAGCAAAAATAAGTGATAATACTTTAGGGTGTGTACGTGTTCCTTGTAGAGAGTTCACTGTGAAAGTAGCAGCTCTGAGAGACGAATTTTTTTTTCACTTTTGTATGGGCAAGGGCCCGAGCGTCCTGCGTCACGAATTTCCCCATACAAAAGTGAAAAAAAATTTGGTCTTACAGCGCTGCTACTTTCACAGTGAACTCTCTACAAGGAACACATACACACCCTAAAGTATTATCACTTATTTTTGTTACACCCTCTATATGAGCCGCGATTGACAATGAAGTGTCAGATGTTGTCAATCGTGGTTTTGTATAGAAAATTACAAGTTTTTGACAGTTAGTCAATGAACGCTACCGCCATCAGCGTAGACAGAATGATAGAGTATGCCGACGTAGAACTGATGTTGAAATTTTCAAATTTGACGTATTATGACGAAAATCGTCGCTAGGGTTGTTAACACACATCATGGTGTCACCTACGAATTTAAAACTATGACATATTCGATGGACGTGTTCCTCTTTGGTCGCATTGTTGTTTGTGTTTTGGCACATGTGATTAAAATTGACAGAATCCAATTTTGAAATCTTTATTTTAAATATTTAAAAATAAATTATATCAGCCAGCGCGAGGCACATTCCGTTCGTAATCCTAGTGAAACCCGACGAATTAGACAGATATTAAAATCTGTCCGTTTCTTTGCAGTCGAACTACTGGTAGTTTTGTCTATTGTGCCGCCATGTTTCGCCGAGTACAGTATAGTAAATTGACATAATCCGACCAAATGACGTAGGTCTGGCAACTGCCTATGAATCAATTTCCTCGATAGTACCTTCCCGTCTCTCAAGCTATCTCCATAATCCATATCAAATTTCATCTATATCGGTTCAACCGTTTTAGCGTAAAGAATTAACAGACAGACAGACAATTTTTCGCATTAATGATATTACTAAGGAATGAGTATAATTATATTATATTATAATGAGGATTACCTCATTGTATGTCATAATGATAATTATTGTCCTTACTAATATAATAATTTTGTTGGCGTGTGTGTAAACAGCCTAAGACTCTCTCTCAGTCATCTCGCTGGATTGTAGGCCGTGCGGTGAGTGCGGCGCCGCAACGTTTTGGCAGTACCGTAGCAGCGACGGACTCGAGCTCCACCAATACCCCTCCTCCTTGGGCGCCGGCAGAAATAATTTCCAAGTGGTGCAGATTTTAGTTTCCTTTTTTCTTTTCTTTTCTTTTTACGAACAACAGTGACTGTCTATTTACCTCAACAGAATACATAATATAGTGCCGAAACATACCAATTATCTTTGTACGGCATTGTAATAGGGTTACAGACGGCTTTTTATTTCAATAATTCCAGTTGATCCCGAGATTCCCAAGGGGTGCAAGTGCACCACCTGGCACCCCCCTGCCGGCGCCCATGCCCTCCCCGCCTCGACTCGATTCCGGTGCGCGTGCGGTGCAGCGCCGGGGCGCACCGGACGGCGCCGTGTGCCATTATATACATTGTTTTAAGTAAGAAACCGGAGCGGCACCGTCAGGCGCCGCATCGTGTGGCATCGTATGGCATGGCTCTAAGATAATGTCATCTAAGTACCTACCACAAGATCCTTGTAAGATTATGACAAGGTGCGAAATAAAACCTATTATTCTGATATATTACATTTTTTATTATGGTTCTATTTTTCAGGATGCCACGTTTGTGTAGACTAGACGTCCCGTAGCTCGGTCCCGTCAGACGTCTTTGTGCTCCCCAACTTGTTTATTTCTTGTCTCACCAGTACCATTATACACAACTGAAGAACTGGAAAACACAATTGCAGATGCTATCATCAATTTATAATAAACTAGCTGTTGCCCGCGACTTCGTCCGCGTGGACTTCAGTTAATAGCACGCGGTGTCAACAAAAACCCTAGTACCCCTTAAATCAAAATACCCAAAAAACAGCTGTGCGGTGTGCACATAATATTTCATTATTTTATATGAAACTTTATTTATGAAAAATTTTAAAGCTTATTTAGCCCCCCATTACACAACTTTACCCATAAACTATAATTTATCATTGATAGGTTTAAGGTTACGTCACTGCATAGATAAAGTACTGAGTAGTGAGTTATATAAAAGCGTGTAAAACAATCTAAAGAATCGAAAAACATAACTTGAGATGGTACCACCACTTATAGAAACACGTAAGGGCAAGCGATAGCGCGATGTAGACGACTCTTAGCGCCATCTGTTATGAATTTTTGGTGCTAACTTTTTCCAGTTAAAAAGTAGCCTATGTGAAATTTTGTACACAGATAGTCTAAAGCCTGAGAGGGGTCTCAGGCTTTAGACTATCTGTGTACAAAATTTCATTACAATCAATTCAGTCGTTTTGGCGTGAAAGCGAGGCAGACAGACAGACAGACAGAGATACTTTCGCATTTATAATATCAGTATAGATCAATAAGCAACGCTAACTTGAGTCATTAATTAAAATCCAAAAGTTTTTCACTGCGACAAAATGTACAGTCACTGCATATTTGGATACTTGTATTATGAATGAAAAGTTGAAATGTGGCATAGAGATACTTTGAGTCCTTTGAAAGGGTATGGGATACTTATTATCCCGGATAAGTTAACGGTTCCTGCACGAAAAAGGAATTTTGGCGTTGGAGTTGCGACTTACGGGCGTCATCAAGCTAGCAACTTTTGTGGAATTATCATTTTTATGAAATTAATGGTCATAATCTACACAAAGAGAAAATATACGACCTCTGTGACTCAGTTGATGGGCTGTTGGTGGCTCAAGCCGGGGGTCGCGCGTTCGGATCCCGCCGACGGAATAAAAAGTTTTCAAAGTACTTGGGTCATGGATGTGTATTAAATATGTGTATTGTGTATCATATTATAATAAAAATCTTAACTATAACATATTATAGTATTAAATATATTTCCGTTGTCTGGTACCTGTAACACAAGTCCTTCAGGTACTTAGCACGGGGCCAGACTGACGTGGTGTGAAGCGTTCATAGAAATTATTATTATTATTAATGTATGATAAAATAAAACTTACCCAAATCGAATAATCCAAACAGGAATATTGATATGTAGAAGTCGGGGCTGTATAAGACAAGCCTCCACCCTTCGTAGTCAGTGTACATTGAGCTGATGATCTTGGAGTAAAGGAATATAGAGTGGGCGACTCGCAGGAGGCTGAAGATGAAGTCAATTGTGCTGTACCAGAAGTACACACGCAGGGAGGTTAGGTGTCTCTGAAATAAAATAAAAAATACTGTGCTCCCAAAGTGATGTGTGTAAGCTGTTTTTCTTAAAGTTAAGTTTAAAAACAGCGCTTTGCAGCGACGTCTTCCGACGCTCGGGAAATACGACCGTTGTCGAAAAATTACGAAAATTTCTATGCGCATTATCACTTTGGGAGCACTGTGATTGTAATTAAATGAAGATTTTGACAAAATCTCACAGCCCCACACATTATCTGTCAAATTCTTCATTAAATTGAAGTTTAATCATCATGTCATCAATAAATACCTTATAGGATCCGCTCAGTAGAACTATGCTGAAAATGGTACCGAACAGCATGAGAACTGTGGCCACATATAGCTGGATCAGGGGGTACAGTGGCATATAGACCAACCTAATTGTGTTAAGCTGCACGCCGCATAGCCCCAACCCCAATAGATTAACCAGTAACTGTAAACAAAGATAATGTATACAGCAGCTGCTGACATATTATTAGAATGGAATAAAAAAGAATGGATGAGTGCCAGTCCCTACTTACCTTACTTTACATAATATTTTCTAAGATAAACTGTTGTTTACCTAATACACAAAAAAGAGTTCCGGAGATGTGCGAGCACAAATATTAAAACATACACTTATACACTTCTAAAAGGCACATTTGTTCAGACACTGATATAACTGTGCTGAAAACTTATTACATACATACGGTTCAAATTGATAACCTCTAGCCTCCTTTTCTGAAGTCGATTAAAAAAGTAGTGAACAATACTTGTAACAATTCAGCAAGTACTTACCACGGAACGTACTTACCAGTTTTAACGTTCCTAATACTAGGATACTCCTTCTCCGGTTGCAGCACATTTTCAGACCTTTTTTCAAAGTCCAACTGGTCCACTAAAAATTGATATTTTCTCTTTAAGTACAGCTTTTAAAGATAGTGGTACTTTTACAATGGAAACTTTAAATTAATTATTACCAATTTATTTCCTTTATATTACCAATATTATAGTATACTGAAGATTATAACATTTAGCACTGACCAGGCACCTTCTACTACACAAGTAACAAACTGACACCCTGTCCGGTTGTCCGTCCGCTAAAACGATAAAGCTTCCAACATCACTCTTATCTTATATCCTTCGTCATATTTTTCGTATTATTTTGTATTATAAGCTCAGATAACATTTCATAGTATAGTTTAACCCCGATAACAAAAAATTTGACAACAGACTTCAACCGTAAACAAAGGAGTATAATTCGTACTGTGTATAGGCTTGTCGTTCAAAAAGATGGTAGTGTGCACATTGTAGTGTGTGTAATGTTTTATCTGTTATAATATGATAAAAGCGTAATTTCAAAATGAGATTAGCTCGATGCATTCCTTCACTATAATATAAACTATGACCGTGCAAAATTTCATTCACCTACGTTTCCTCATTTTTCGTCAAAAGGGCTCCAAAGTTTTCTTATGATATGATGATACTATTAGATGACGCCCGCAACTCCGGTGCATCTAAACTCGTTTATCGTAAACCGTACATTTTTCCGGGATGAAAAGTATCCTATGTCCTTTCTTGGGATCTAATGTATCTCCATACCAATTTTCAGAATAATCACTTCAGTGGTTTAGGCGTGAAGTGTTAACAAGCCGACACACTTTCGCCATCTTGAATGAGTGACAAAATGTTGTAACTTTGATCGACCGTAGCTGGTAAACTATTTATCGAAATGTCATAATATATTTCGAAGGTTAAGCTAAATCCTACTCCTAGTCACCGAAAATCTAAATCTCCAGCTTTATTAACATCGGAGATATAGGGGGTATGAATTAGCCGAGAACCGCCTCGGGAAAAGTTTGGTACGGCCGTGCCTTTGCTCTTTGCTCTTAGACTTAGCTGGGGCACTGCCATGCCCCCAGAATACAACATGTCATGTACTATCAGAGAAGTTGATTCATAATATGCAGTTGGCAGACCTACGTAGTTAGGTCGCGTTACGTCAAACCCAGCCGACAGATCACAATTAACACTGAATTGACATGATCCGACCAAATGACGTAGGTCCGTCAACTGCCTAGGAATCATTTGCCTCGATGGAACCATCGATTAAAAACTCACATCGATTAAAAAGATCACTGTGAAATTAGCAGCGCTGAAAGACTTTTTTTTCACTTTTGTATGGGCAAGGGCCCGAGCGTCACGAGTTTCCCGATACAAAAGTAAAAAAAATGTTGGTCTTTCAGCGCTGCTACTTTCACAGTGAACTCTCTACAAGGAACACGTACACACCCTAAAGTACTTATTTTTGTTACACTCTGTAAATTTATCTATGTATTTCGTTTCAATTGATGTAAGAAGTTTCCTGCATACCTCATAGATCCCATAATCAAATATCTACCTTGGTAATCGTAGCACCAGTGTTTAAACAATATGCATACTTTAATACAACAATATCAATTATTTTTCAAATCGTTAAACAAACTCTACTCTCGATCTAAAAGACTACGAAAAGTACCAATAATAGGGTCAAATTGGACGCTTCATGGTATAATGTTTATGGTAGTAATGATGATGATGAATGTAATTTACGTAGTAGCATAATATTCTTCTTTCGTTCTTAAAACACCGCCGAAATTATCAAACTTGTATCTTTAAAGAGTCAGGAGTTCTCTCACCACACTCCAAACCATGGTATACCTCAGTAGTCAGAACCCGGACACCCGGTTCACGTGACGTTTTTGGACCAGAATAAAATCTGAAACCGGACCCGGTCTGCACCGGCTACCTATTAAACAATAAATTTCCGGTTATAGCACAGAATAGATAATAGTACAAGTAGTTAAATCTATATGAGACCATTTTATACCGGAAATATAATTATGAAAGATTTTAAATGTCTCACCATGTCATTGTGTACATTAGAAAAGTTTTAATTTGTTAAAAAAAATCCAAGTTAGTATATATTGTAAGATTCAAATTAAAATGAAAACTGCAAAGCTTTTGTAATAGCATATTGCTTTACTGAAGTATTTTTATATTTAAAAACTAAAATAAAAAGTAACCGTTTTAAGCTTTCGCGTTGCATTATAATTAAAACTTACTCATCGGGACTTACTACTAGAATAAGTCGCGTTAAGTCCCGATTAATAAGTTTTGCAAAGTAGCCGTTTTTTATTGTTTCTGCTCAAAAATATTTCACGGCATTAATAAAATTAATTACGGCATTAATAAATAAAATTACCATAGAAAACTTTGGAAGCCTCTAACTTCGGTGCCCTTTATTATTTGGATCTATTTTTTTTTTACACGAATTCTAGTACATTTAAGTAACAATTCTGAATAAAAATAAAATCCAAATAATTATAAATACGTTCATAAAAAATTAAAGAAAAAAAAACAAATCGTAAATAAATCTTTAAAAACTTGTTTAAGAAATATGTAAATTGGGTTAAATTATGTGTTTTTTTTTTATTATTGTTGATCAGAATAATCAAGAAGACAATTAAGTAAATGTTTAAAAAGTTATGGCAATTTTTAACTTTTTTGAAAAAAATAATTAACGTGAATTTTTATTGTTTATAATAAGAAATTTACGCATGTAAATACTAATAAATTATTTAAATAACATTTCTGTATGAGATTTCCAAAAAAAAGGCATGGCCAATTTTTTGGACAAAAAATACACTGTGTAATGGCTAATGCTTACAAGTCCATCTTGAACGACGTTTAGATCACAACTGAACACGGCCATCATGTAGAGCAGTGTTGCCAGAAGGCAATGTCTGTAGAGCACTAAAAGCGGTGCGAATTGCACTAGATCTGTGGTATTTTCGACTTCAAAGCACTAAATATTTAAAATTGACATGGATTTCAAAAGAAAGACATATAAAATTCAAAACATAGTTTTTAATACCTATATTTTAATACGAATTTGTTTATACACAGTTTTTTTCCGAAGTGGTACTTCCATTTCAAAATATTTAAAGTAAACAGAAAGTATAAAAGTTCACTTATCAAGGGACACAATGTAACTGACGCAAAACAATACGTATGTACGTACGCGTTAAGGAACGACTTGATTGAGTACTGAAAAAAATCCCCGGCCATAGAGCAGAGAGCGACACCACTAGTGTGGTGACTGGTGAGTGGTGACATCATCGATATCCAACTCGTGTATAGTCTGACAAAAAGTGAAGAAATTAAAAAGTGGCAACATCGTGGTGTCATATTATCGCATGGAGGTATTATCGTTTTGTATCTTTCAAATCAATCTAAGAAAAATAAGGGATAAATGATCTATCTAACACTGAGATAAGTTTTTAAATCGGACCTGTAGTTCCTGAGATTGACGCGTTCAAGCAAACATACTCTTCAGGTTTATAATATTAGGTAGGTATAGATTTTTTTTAATTATCGCTTGACAAACTCGAGTCTCGATCTAAAAGATTATGAAATGGTATAATATGGTAGTGATGATGATGATGATGATGATGAATGTAATTTGCATAGTAGCATATGCTTTCTGTTCTTAAAACAACGCCGAAACTCCCAAACTTGTATCTATAAAGAATCAGGAGTTAATCTCTCAGCACCTTCCGAACCACGGTATACCAGGTATATCTCGGTGCAAAATCTTACTTGTTGGTTGCATACGCTTAGAATACTTCTCACGAAACCGAAGTCACCACATGTTTCCCTATAAGTTTTGAGGAGTTCCCTCGATTACTTATGGATCCTTTATCAGATCACCACTTTTGTGAATATAATACCAAATTGGCATGATACCCTATATACCAAAAGAAAAATTTTGAAAATCGGTTAACAAACGGCGGAGTAATCGATGAATATAACAAAACGAACATAACACCTCCCCCATTTTGAAAGTCGGTTAAAATTGTAGCCTATGTGTTATTCTGATGTATAAGCTATATTATTGTAAAGTTTTATTAAAATCCGTTCAGTAGTTTTTGCGTGAAAGAGTAACAAACATCCATACATCCATACATCCACACATCCACACATCCATACATCCATACATCCATACATCCAAACAAACTTTCGCCTTTATAATATTAGTAGGATAGCCTTCCTCGATACAGTTATCGATCTTATCGATCTACTGGGCTATCTAACACTGAAATATTTTTTTAAATCAGACCAGCTCTACCATGAGTTTAAAGCTATAGTATTTTTCGATACTCGATACCGACTACCGTAAATTTTTAGTATGGCAAATTTTACAGCGCCTCTAACGGTTACTTGCGGAACTAAAATCGCCATACTAGTTATTTACTTAGTGGGTATCGAGTATCGATAAATACTGTAGCCTTAAACTCATGGTAGAGCCACTGATCGTAGACTGCTCTGTTGCTGAGCGTAGGCTGTGCGGTGGCTGAGCGTACGCTGCGCGGTCGCTGCACGTTCGCTGCGCGTACGCGGTTTTTGTGGAAATATTTGAAAATAAGCTTTATGTAATTAGCATAGCAACGCGCGCTGAATCCGCGCGCGCAGAAAACGCGCACGTGTGAACACAGCCTTAGACAGCGTTGAGTTATATAAATGCTAATTAATAGCATTATAATAATTATGATATTACTTCATTAAAAAAGTCAGTTATGAGCATAGGAATAAACAAAATTTTGCATTTTTTGCGACTTTAATACAGTTAATATATAGCTTTTAAAATTACAATCTGTTATTAAATTTCATTACAATGCTTACCGTTTTACTTCCTTTGTAAAAAATAAAATCTTATTGATTTTAAAAATATATTTATTCTGCTGTTGATCGTGCAACTTATTGTGCGGGACCTGAAATAAATGTGTTATGTGACAATTAATATTGAATTGGTAAGTACTTACCGCCTTTATTTCTGATTGTTTTGAGTGAAATTAGCTGCGCGCATCAGTTTGTCGGGTGTAATATACCTACAATATGTTATTAGTATAGAGTACACGCGCCCTCGCTAAAATACTTTATTATAGTATAAAAATTTTTAGAAAACATAACCTATAGTTTTAACAAATTTAAAAATTTGCCTGCAGCAATAGGTTTAACAAATAAAGTAGCTTACATAAAGTGTCCGGACAAAATTCAAATGATTTCATTCCGTTTTTAGTCAGATCTTATAGTGACTTGTGTTATTTTTGTAAGATAGGAAAAGGAGCTTTCCTTCGCCATTAGCTTTAATGGCGACAAATAAAATTAAAGCATTAGGCATTTGACGATAGCATACTAGTGCTGTTAATTTTAATATGGCCCGTTACAAATATTCAAGCTCGTATTGCACTATACAAGACACTCACTTATTATGTTCAGTCAGCCATATAACAGCACTTCAGAATTGATATACAGTTATAATGCTTAAACTCATTATACGTAATAGTGACTGATCGATATCGAGTTTAGCAGGGTACCGTAATCATTTGGTATAAAGCCTATAGGCTATATACTTATAATTTATATTTTTTTGGTATATACAATTTATAAGAAGGTTAGTACTAACTAGAGTGATGATTTTTCCAGAATAATGGCTTCACGGAGTGGAGAAGGGAGAATTTTGAGATGGCTCGAAGAAGAAGACACTGATGATGGAGATATCGTTGAGAGTGATCCTGAATATTTGTTCTTAGAAGAAAACTACTTAGAAGAACCCCCACATAATACGGACACAGAACAGAAAGGAAGTAGCACCAAGTCCGACTTAGTATATTTATTATAACATTAAAATAAAATACAAAAAACACAAGTTTTGGCCTAATTTTGCTCTTTAATGGTACGGAACCCTTCGTGCGCGAGTCCGACTCGCACTTGGCGATTTTTTTTGCTTACTCCAATTGTTAATAAAATCAGTACTTATATACTCTTTTTTAAGCTTTCTTTTTAATTCCGTCTGTTTTTTTAGTTTTTGTCCAAGTTATCCATTGCAATATATTAAACTAGCCGTTGTTATATATTCGCCATTATAAATAACCATTTTGTAAATTCAAATTACGATGTTATTATTACTCATAGTTCTAACAATACTTTTATTTCGATCAAAATATAGCTATATACTGTAGAGATGAATAGATCAGTAGCCCTAGCACGGCCACCAGTAGAAATGCGAAAGTATAGACAAACTGTGGAGATAAACTTAAGGTGGCGTTTGGATCTTTTTTCGTTCCGAAAAAATTAATTAAATGCCACTTTATGACAGACTCTAGTCCTTAAAATTCAATTAATATCCTACTCTATGACATATATTATAGTCTGTCATAAAGTGGCATTTTAATTGAATTTTTGTCGGTCGCGATTGGCCGCGGTAAAGATCGGAACGGCACCTTTAGTTTATGTCCACAGTTTGTCTATACTTTCGCATTTCTACTGGTGGCCGTGGTAGGGCTACTGAAAGAAAACGGAGGAAAGGCTATTTGTTATAAAGTCAATGTCGATATAGGACTAGCATTAAATTAACACAACCATGGACTATTAGAAAGCTTTTATTCTTTAAAAAAATCAAAATACGTTGAAAAGCACTATAAATTAGTTTATTAATGCTTATTTAAAGCGTAAAGTTTTTCAAATTACCAATGTAAGATAATAGTCTTAGTATAAGTTTGAAAGCTGTTTTAGAAACTGTAATTTAGAATTATCATACGTTAATTTAAGATTTTTGACATTGTAACAATTTTTTGCTAACTCAAATATAGCAGTAAACATAATTTTATGAAATAAATGCCTTTCTAGAGTATTCATATTTGGATAGTGACGATTAAAAGAATTAATATGACTTCAAGATAAGAATAATTCTGTATCTGTTTTGGTTAATATACAAGTTATAAGCTTGCTGGGTGTATCTGGCGGGATTTCTTGTATTCTTGTTGCAGGAGTGTCGCAAAAGTCGCATGGAGAACTGCAAAATACAAAATATGTTAGCTGTTATACCCCAAGAAATGTGCATTACGTTGCAACATGACGGATGCGTCGGTGTAATGCCCTTAACATAATATTATTTTAGACAGAAACTAAGTGACAATACTTTAGGGTGTACGATGCGCAGTATTGCCAGAGTGAACAGAACTAACGAGTAACTAACCGACTCAGAAGAGATCTCGTTTAACAGAATTGTTGTGTTGAGACACGTTGAACTCGCAGAAGTATTCACGCTTAAAAGTCATATGCATTGAGGCGCCGCTATCAAAAATCCATGCCTCTTCATCATGTTCATTCAACGCAGCGCTGAACGCTAACATATTGTTGGGTTCCTTACTATCATGCTTTTTCTTCGGCATTCTACATTATTTAGCGAAGTGGCCTCTTTTGTCACAATTGTACCATACAAATCTATGACTTGATAGTTTTTTCTGATCATTTGAAGAGTTCTGTTTATTTCCATTTCTTGGTTTGAAATTTCCTTTGGAAGTTTCAAACCAAGACTGAGCGTCTACACGGTTGCGTTTCAACTCAATGTTCTCTATTTGACATTGGTCGTGAGGGATGCGCTCACTACCAAGGTAATTGAAGGTTATTTGGTTGGTCAACCAAAAACAAGCGTCTACACGGTTGATTTTTGTTCCAACCCTACCAAGGTGAACTCTGTTGGTGGTTGGAACCGATCGTGTATACGGCCTTTTAACCTTAAACCATAGACCTAATATATATACTGTCGTATAGACCACCTGAAAACCCAAAAATGCGTGACCATTTTCGATCTGTCAATGTGTGCGTGTGCTAGTGATGTATATTTTACTATCGATAGTATAGTATTTTGCTATCGATAGTTTAGGCCGTTCGAGTTATTTTACCTCAGTTTCTATAAGAAATAAATAATATGCAACTTTGACAGACTTGTATTTCAAATTAGGTATCATAAATTTTGGTGACGATTGAAAAGTAGATACACATTTTCTTTTGGAATGATGTTTCAATCGTCGGATATGTTATGACATGAGGTTCTTATAGGGGTAAATATATACACATAACACTATATAAAGTTACTTATTTATTACTCAGGTAAAATCTATCTGGTAAATCAGCCCTTACATTGAAAGTAAACGTTGAAAGTAAACAACACACATAGTATATTATATTTTATTCTTAAATTAAATACATATCATATAATATCATAATATTTTTTTTTTTTTTTTTTTAATCCATTTATTTAAGGTCGCTTAGAACAACAAGGTTATCAGCGACCACAAGCACAATAACATTACTTATATCAAACTATAAAGATTACAAAATTTGATGAATCGCAGAACATTAGAACACATATCAGGATCACTTAATAAAAGATAACTATCACTACAAAGGTTAAACATTTGTCTTTCAGTAGTATAATTTACACATTCGAATAAAATATGTTTGACTGAAAATGGTAAGTTACATCTAAAACAAGTCTTAGGAGTGCTTTTCGTGATATAATGTACATGAGATGCATTGGTATGGCCTATTCTCAGACGCGTTAATATACATTGGTCTTTTCTATTAAGTTTTAAATTATATTTGGTTTCACCTTTGAAAACATCTCGCCTGAAAAAGTGCAGTTTAGAAGTTTCAGCATTCCAATTTTGGTTCCACGTAAGATTTATAACATTCTTTAGGTCTCTTTTGGCGTCGAGAAGTATGATGGGTATTTCATTACCAGTGAAGGGTATCAAACTAGCTTCCCTAGCCACTTTGTCAGCTTTTTCATTACCGTCTATTCCCTGGTGTGAGGGTAACCATATAATTATTACATCAACTGACAGTTCTTTCAATTGAAAAACGACAGAGTGTATCAATTGTATTAAAGGGTTTTCAGAAAAGCAGTTTTGAGTAGCTAAAAGGGAAGATTTCGAGTCAGTGAAAATAGCATATTTTAAACTTACAGGGTTAGTTAAAATCATTTTTACGGCACAGTAAATTGCATAGGCTTCACAGGTAAATATAGAAAATTGTTTAGGTAAACTAATTGCGGTGGAATCGGAATCGTGAATAATGGAGCAGCCGGTTCCGTTATCAGTTACAGATCCGTCTGTATACATTAATTTGTAGTCACAGTAATTTTCAAGTAGTTCTAAATAAAGTTTACGATAAACTAAAGTATCAGTAGATTCTTTATTATAATTGCAGAGGGATAAATCCACTCTAACATTGTATTTTATCCATGGGGGAATAGGATGAATATGTCGAGTAAATAATTTAGGAAGAGAAATATTTAAAGTTTCCAAATATTTTTTAAGGCGTAATCTAAGTGGAACCGGCAGTCTTACTTCTGTCTGAAATATATTTTGTAGATGATCGACCAAAATAATTTCATTAACAGGATTTAACGGAGTTGAAGTAACATTATACATATAAGAAAGACAAAGCTTGATTCTTCTAAGCCACAAAGGAAGTTCACCTGATTCTACAACTAAGCTGTGTGAGGGACTAGTTCTGAATGCCCCTAAACATAACCTTAGGGCGGTATTTTGGATAGAATTTAAACTATTTATTAAACTTTTATTGGATGAATCATAAATTATTGATCCATAATCAAGCTTTGATCTTATTATAGCACGATAAACGTTTAGCAAACAATCTTTATTGGATCCCCACGTAATAGACGATAAAACTTTAATAATATTTAATTGTTTCAAACAGTCGGCTTTTAACTTTTTAATGTGGGCTTTCCACGTATGTTTACTATCAAATAACATACCGAGTATTTTAATAGAGTAAGTTCTAGTGAGAAGATGGCCATCAAGATGTAGTGTTACACTATCGAAAGGATTGTTTTGTCTAGAAAATATAATGAACTCAGTTTTAGATTTAGAAAACTTAAAGCCATTTTCATGAGACCATTTTTGTATTGAACTGAGAGCATTTTGAACCAATTGTATCGATATATCAATATTTTTACCAACGCAATACAAAGTCAAATCATCAGCGAAAAGCAAACCCTTAACTGGAGACTTTATGACAGTAAGGACATTATTAATGGTTAAAATAAATAGAATTACACTGACTACAGAACCTTGAGGAAGACCATTATCGATTTCAACAGGATCAGAACAATTATTATTAATTTTAACTTTAATTTTTCTATTGGACAGAAAATTATTTATAAACATTATAACATTTCTTGTAAATTTTAGACGTTTTAAGGCATGAAGCACTACCTTTTTTGAAACCATTTCGTAAGCCTTCTCAATGTCCATTGATACTGCTAATAGGTGACCTTTTAGAGCTAAGGCATCACAAATTGCTGAATCTAGTAATACTAAATGGTCATTGGTCGAACGAAATTTACGAAAGCCACTTTGAAATGGTGATATAAGTTTTTCGTGTTCTAATTTCCAACGAATGCGATTAGCAATAATCTTTTCTAAGATTTTGCAAAGATTACAAGTCAAAGCAATGGGCCTGTAATTTTTAGGAAGGGTATGATCCTTGCCTGGTTTTGGAATAGGAACAATGATAGATGTACGCCATATCTCAGGAAATAAATTATTTTGCCAAATTTTATTGTATAACTTTAAGAGATATGAAGTACCACTTTTTGGAAGATGCTTAATTAAGCAATTGGGTATACCATCGGGACCAGGGGAAGAATTTTTACACTTCTTTAAAACAAAATGAAGCTCCTCAATGGTAAGTAAACTGTTTATTGTGTTTTCCTCTTCTAAATTCGTGCTATTATCTACGTTACTGAATAAATCCACGAGAATATTTGAGGAATGAGAGATGAATTCATCACTATAATTAGAGTTAGACGAATTTTTTGCAAAGTTTTTTGCTAAAACGTTACATTTATCAACACAATTTGTAATTTTATGTAAATCATCATCAAGTAAGAAAAGGGGAGGTGTGTTTATATTATTATTTTTTAACCTGTTTATTTTATTCCAGATTTCTGAAGATGGAGTTTGGGGAGTTATTGAAGAAGTGTAAGCATGCCAGGATTTAAGCTCAGTTTCTTTCAAGAGTCTTCTAGCAAAAGATCTCGTTTTTTTATAATTAATCAAATATTCAATCGATTTAAATTTTAAATATTTTCTATGTGCCCTTTTGTAATCTTTTATCGCAGTTATACAATCATTTGTAAGCCAAGGCAACTTTTTTCGATTAATTTTATTACCACGCGACTTCGGGATGGCTTGATTTGCGGAATCAATTATTAAATTACAAAAATCAGATAAACATGAATCAATTGTAGTTTCATTCATTAAATTAATATCATATAATTCTCCAATCCCATTATCCATAAGCGATTCATATAAATCCCAATTTGCATTTTGAAAAATCCATCTGGGAACGTTAGAACTAATTTCTTCCGAAGAAGATGAATGACTTAATATAATGGGATAGTGGTCACTATCATGGGGGTTATCTAACACATTCCAATGAAACAATGGAGCAATCGTACACGATGATAACGCTAAATCAATCGCGCTAGTTGTAGCATTGGAAACATTTAAATGAGTGGGACGATTTTCATTTAATATAGTTATGTCATTGTATGTATCTAGAATATTAAGGATAATTTTGCCACGAGAGTCAGTTTTATAACTCCCCCATGATAAACTATGGCTATTAAAATCACCAATCAAAAGAAATGGCTTCGGTAGTTGATTAATTAAGTCAATTAAATCTTGCTCAATTAAAGCAACACTATTCGGTAAATAAATATTACATACAGTAATTTTCGTAGGAAAATTTATGATACAAGCAACGGCTTCTAAATTCGTATTAAGATTGACTTGTGATATAAAAATATTAGACCTAATATAAGACACCACACCACCACTTGCATGGGAAATATGATTTCTATTTTTAAATATAGCATTATATCCTGAGATTTGATGACAATAGTTATTTTTAAAGTTAGATTCTTGTAGGCAGATACAACTAGGGTTCCATTCAGATAATAAAATTTTTAGTCGTTGATTACGTTGATAAAAGCCGTTGACATTCCATTGAAGTATATCTAACCTAGACATTTTTATTTTTATATAATAATTTAAGTTTTCGTTGTAAACGAGTTATACGACTCTTAATACTCCTATTAGTGAAATGAGGATACAGATCCGTTAACATTTTAACTATAGTGGAAGGGTCTTTAGAATACTGATCACAGATGACACTTATGTCTTGAACTCCATGGGTATTTTCTAGAAAACTCTTGAATTGTAATTGATCCATCGGGTAGTTGAGAGGTGACGAAGTGATAATAGAATTTATCTTTTCCCAATCAGCTACCACCAGGTCACTAGTAGACGAGGATGTTTTCTTCTTTTTGCGCAAATTCTTAGCCAAATCTTTTGATGACAGCGTGTCACTTAAGTAGGTATTGTCCTCAGACATATTCTCTGACTCTGTATCACTCATTGAAATTTGTTCCGAATCTAAGGTTTCATTAAATTGGATTATCGGGTGATCAGTAGTGTGGGACGACTCAGTTGTGGGTGGATGAGGTCTTTTGAAGGAGTCCAACGTTTGAAAATCTGAACTAACTATGTTTGCTGTGCTGTGCTGTACTTCATTAGGTAAAATTTTATTTCCGGTGTTTATATTTTCAGGACATTTACTGGCTACATGTCCCTCTTTTTTACAGATAAAGCAGGTCATGGAGTCCGAAGAGGTGTATATCCAGTATGTGCTGCCGTCGAAGTCTATTTGCATACGATCAGGTAATTTTTCCAGGTCTTCTGGAGATATGTACGTTTGACGTCGGAAACTTAAAATATGACTAAAGCCAGGATCACTTATACCAGCCTTAATAAAAGTTACTGGAGAGACTAATTGAATATCCAGTTCAGCCAATTTGTTCTCTAGTATGGTGTGTGGAATAATCGGACAGACGTTAGAGAAGATTATCCGTTTGTTCCTAGTAATTAGGGGCCGAATAGGTAACTTCTTATTATTAACTGTAATGCACTGATGTTTGTCTACTAACTCGTCGGCAATGTCTTTGGAAGACACATAAGCGCAGATTCTGTTATTCGACATTCGACTCAGGAATCTTATTTGGGTGGAATCAATTACTTTTGCAAGCGCATACGCGTATTCTTTAATCGGGGTGTCGTCAACTGCATCTATGATAACGGCTTGTTCTTTGGTGGGGAATGCGACAGTTTGGGTAACAGACGAGTAGCTAGGTTGTGATTCCATCGTCCCTGTAGTCAGAGACGACAGAAGGGTCTATTGACAACAACACTCACACAGCCTCGCGCGAGCGCGGGCGCAGTTCGGTCGATAGGTACTCACTAATTAAACACGTAGACGATTTAATACGCGCACGTGCAGTCCCAGCGGCGCACCGATATCGACTGCATAATATTTTTATTACAATTATTTTTAACCGACTTCCAAACAGGAGGAGTCTAGACGTTCGGCTGTGAATATATTTTTTATGTATGTTCAACGATTACTCCGCCGTTTATGAACCGATTATCAAAATTTTTCTTTTGTTGTACATTGTATTGTTCCGAGTAGGTATCATGTTCACAAAAGTGGTGGTTTGGTGATGGAAACCATGAGAAATCGAGGTGACTCCTTGATATTCAAATGGGAACATATTGTCCCAGAAAAAGTTCAAAATCTTTCGATAATATATAAATAAAAACGACATAAAAACGACTGACGACTTTTGACGACCTGTCAAATAAAAGTGGTTACAATTTTCATTAGACTGCCTCTCTCTTTTCATCTTGTTATAATTCCATAAAGGATTTTCTTCTCTCTCGCACTCTTTGTTGGTCTTTAGCATTATAAGTTTATGCCTTAAACAAATAGAAAATGTGTACAATATTATATGTAGGAAGCAAAAATAATAAATCATAAGAGACAATGTCAGATAGCAATAATAGACAAGTAAAAAATGCAGCCAGTCTCAATTTAAATAAACTATAAAAAAGCATTCATGCTGCGTTCGTCACACTCCCCCGGAAAGAAGGACCGGTAGGTCAGCTTAAGTCATAGTCAAGTAGCCTGTATGGAAGTCTTCAATCGCGGGTAAGTCTTGCGTCCGAGTCGGCAGTCAGTTCAGTCGCGTATTGGTCGCATCAGTCGTATCTAAGTCCGCCCTGATGTTCTAATTTGTTATTTTTTCCTCGTAGAACCCTCCCCGCCAAGGGGCTGCTGCCTACCTGACAGGCAGACATGATACCTAGTGCTTCTAAATACCAAATATCTGAAATATCAAATTTTGTTAAATAATGCGATGTGTTTAGCATGTTTGTCCTTGAAGACACCACCCCAACTTAGTTCTCAAGGCTGCAAAGTCATCAAGTCGCATCAGTTCACCTATCAAAATCGACCCGGAAAAGTCAGCTCCTACTAACAAGTCGATGTCATTGGGAACGTCATGGAAAATTGAGTCAAGTACAGTCACACCTTTCTTTCGCAATTGGTCTAGTACATTAACAGAACTTAACCTAGGTAAATGACTACAAATATGACTCTGCTGTACAACTGATAACTTAGTTTTGAATTTGTTATCAATACTATTAATTAGTATCTCGTGTATATTGCACTTCTTTGCTTTGGTTTTGACTCTTCCTAACAAACTCTGGGCAATGACTTTGTGCTTAGTAGGCGTGAGGTCTAGTGACTTTGCAATATTTTCTGTAATGTAAGATCTTTGCGAACCGCTGTCGATAAGTGCCCTAACGATTACTTCCTTATTTTTATTTGCCACTTTTACGATTACAGTTGGAAGTAGTGTTGTAGTCGCCGAATAAGTACTGTAACACGCTACATTGCTGTTCACTTCTGTTGCATGTTTCTGTTTATTTTCTTTATCTTGTTTCGGCTTACAATCTATCTCTTCCAGACGTGGACACATGATCATAACATGCCCCTTCCTGCAAATCAGACATTTAGGAAATGATCTGCACCTTTTGGCTAAGTGATTCGTTCTTAGACATATCGAACATGCCCTTTTATTCTTTGCAAATTCTTTTCTCGCTTTAAGAGCCATTTTTAATGGCCGAAAACATTCTACTGTTGAATGGGTATTTTTCTCACACCATAAACAACTTACCGCGCAGTGTTTTGAATTGTTTTTCTTTTCTATACGTGAAATAAAACATGCCGTCAGCTGGTTTGGTGTATCTAAAGTACGGCTCGCCTTTGTCCCAGATAGATTCATTCTTTCTTCGGACTCTACTTCCACACTGAGAAACTTCATAATTGTGGATATGTCCCTGGATGGCGGCTTGCTTCTATGCCAGGCTCGGAGGACATCCCTGGGCAGCGCTGACTCCACCATCGGGAAGAGCATCACTGCGTATCTATCCTGGCTCACGCTCAGCGTCTCTAATGCCTGGAGGTGCGTCTGCAAATTGTCATACAAAAGGGTTATATCTTCCGGCTTGTTTTGCATCAACTGCAATAATCCTCTTACATATGTCTCTATAAGAGTCTCCTCTCTGGCAAATCTCTGCTTAAGAGCATCTAATGCTTTTCTATAATTTCCGGCGCTCTGAGGGTAAGTTTCCAAAAGACGGCATGGGCTGCTGTTTAGGGCCATAGACTGAATTAAGTACTGAAACTTATCTGAGTCATCAATGTCCTCGTCCTCATCAATCTTCTTAAATTTACTCCAAAATGACAACCACGACTTAACATCGCCGTCGAATTGTTTTACCTCCAGTTTAGGCAACACGGATAAACGGCGCTTAGGCTCCCTTAGAGTAGAGGTAGATTCCTCTTTGTGCGCGAGGTACTGTGAGGCCTTCCTCTTAATACCTGTGCCAACGTAATTTATATGTGAGGTACTTATCTTGGTCGGCCTCGTAATCCTCCGTGTTCGGACTCGCACACCATTGCTTCCTTACGTCGTCTTCTACTTGGAACAATTTCTCGCTCACCTCCTCTAGCGCATCGTAAATACTAAGGTACTCATCTGTTCCCTCGGCATCCTCGAGCTTATTTGCTAAAAGAGTGAACTCCCTCCTGTAAGCCGTGCGTAAATTTTTTAGCATGTCCGTGTTTTTTGTCTACGGTCGCCACAATGTGATAGGTCCAGCTAAATAAGAACTAAACTTTAAACAAATGGAAAATGTGTACAATATTATATGTAGGAAGCAAAAATAATAAATCATAACCTCCATTGCAGGTTAGTTTTTTTATCAATTGTAATCTTGCTCTGAACTTTAATTTTTTATTGAAATATATAATTATCGTGTGACTGGACCCTTAAGTTCAGATTAGGCAGTATTTTCAATAAAAATTCACGTAGATTTCTTGATAACACAAACACTTTATTCTTCATGAGGTTCTTCTTCTTTTTTATTAATGGCTCCTTTGTGAGTTGCCAGTATCAGGGTGTTTTGGCAGACTTTACTTTATGAGATGGCTTTATGAAGAAACAAGGTTACGGTATAATGAGACCATAGACATAATATATACCTAAAGACCAACAAAGAGTGCGAGAGAGAAGAAAATCCTTTATGGAATTATAACATGATGAAAAGAGAGAGGCAGTCTAATGAAAATTGTAACAACTTTTATTTGACAGGTCGTCAAAAGTCGTCAATCGTTTTTATGCCCTTTCGGTATTTGCAATTTATTATTTAAATCGTATGTTATTTTCAACAAATACTATTATATATAACAATAATAACTTGTGCTGTGAGTGATTGCAGTGTAAATCATAGGAATAATCCTGAAAAATATACATTTCACCCGTAATTAATCTTCATGTCCTAATTGCTACGATGTGTTTATTTTTGCTACATTCTGGTCTTTAGTTCTCTATTTCAAATAAAATATTGTGAATCCTCCCTTTTACTTTCATATTTTGCGTAACTAAAGGTACTATTGTTCCTATATTACACAAATTTTGAAGAAAAATTTTTCATCAAAATTTCTTACATATACGCTAGTGCTTGAATCAAATTTATCGATATGCTTATCGATATTTTACAATAACATAAATCTAAAATAAAAATCATTTACCTTTATATTTATCACCTTAAGCCCGGCCGCACATTATCCGAAATTTCTGATCAGAAAAATTCGGACGCCCGGCGCAACGCACTCTGTTCATACATTTTGTTGTAGACCCATCATACTAAAATAATTTCTGACGTGTCAAAATGTATGAGCGGGGCGGGGCGTCCGAATTTTAGTGATCACAAATTCGGATAATGTGCGGCCGGACTAAAAGGACATATTATCTTATTTTAACTAATAGTATATTATAATATAGCTAATATAATATAACTACTATAATATAGAGTGACTCTAAAACTAGAGGAAGGTTTATATTTATATATCATAATCATTTGTTTTACAGATTCCCTCAAGATCCTCTAATAAGAGGAAAATGGCTGAAATTAATTGGGCGTGTTGGTTGGAATCCCAAAAAAAATTCAACAATATGTAGCAAACATTTCATTGAAAATTTTTAAAGAAAAATTAGAATAAATACTATTTTGTTTAAAGGAGCTATCCCAACTTTATTTGTGCCAGTAAGTTTGACATACTGTTGCACTTGTTACTGAAGCAATTATTAAAAATAAGCAATTATAAGCAATTAATGCTTTTTAGTTCATTTAAGATTATACTTATATGAACTAAAAAGTATTAAATAATCCTTATTCTGTACTCAATCTTCATTTCGTGAACGTTCTTGAACATTTTCTGGGACCATATGTTCCCATTTGAATATCAAGGAGTCACTTCGATTTCTCATTGTTTCCATCACCAGACCACCACTTTTGTGAACATGATACCTACTCGGAACAATACAATGTACAGCAAAAGAAAAAATTTGAAAATCGGTTCATAAACGGCGGAGTAATCGTTGAACATACATAAAAATATATCCACAGGCGAACGTCTAGACTCCTCCTGTTTGGAAGTCGGTTCAAAATAATTGTAATAAAATATTATGATATTTTATAATATGTATTTAATTTAAGAATAAAATATAATATACTATGTGTGTTGTTTACTTTCAACGTTTACTTTCAATGTAAGGACTGATTTACCACATAGATTTTACCTGAGTAATAAATAAGTAACTTTATAATTTGTTAAGTGTAAATTATTTACCCCTATAAGAACCTCATGTCATAACATATCCGACGATTGAAAAATCATTCCAAAAGAAAATGTGTATCTACTTTTCAATCGTCACCTTTTTTTGCCAATTAAAATTTATGAATTTATGATACCTAATTTGAAATACAAATCTATCAAAGTTGGATATTATTTATTTCTTATAGAAACTCAGGTAAAATAACTCGAACGGACTAAACTATCGATAGCAAAATACTATACTATCGATAGTAAAATATACATCACTAGCACACGCACACATTGACAGATCAAAAATGGTCACGCATTTTCGAGTTGTCAGGTGGTCTTTACGACAGTATATATTATGTCTATGGATGAGACGCGTACGGTGACTGTTGAAAATGAGGTTACAAAATTACAAGAGAGCGATGACAGATGACGGCTAATCATACATAACATTTTTCATAAACTAAAGAGTTATTTTTTTTAAACTAAAGCACCATAGTGGCAGATAACTTATATTATACTTTTACTAAAATCTACATTATAAACTTATTTATCCAATATGCCAGATGTCAAATTGGAAAATACAGTAAATAATATGAAGTAAATCCATTTAAGAAAAAAGTTTTTATACAAAATCTGACCCCCTCTTTGGTCTCCTTAGAGAGGTGGGGAGGAAAAATTTATACACCAGATGTTAAGTTGAAAGAAGATAAATATATCTGCGAAAACCGTATTCAAATCGGATTAGTAGTTTTCGTGTTAAAGAAAAAAGTTTGGTTCAAAATCTTACCCCTCTTTTGACCCCTTAGAAAGGTGGGGGAAAAATTTTTATACACCAGATGTTAAGTTGGATAAAGTCAAATATATCTGCGAAAACCGCATTCAAATCGGATCAGTAGTTTTCGTGTGATGCTGGAACAAACATACAAACAGATAGACAGACAGACAGACAAAAAACTCACCACAGTTTTAGCTTCTATAGAGTATAGCGATGTAGTGATAGTCTCTGCTTATTATATTTTGAATATCTTTAATATTTTAAAGTATTTCAAATAAATCTTACCTATATTGAATAACAGATACATATACGATATTGAATGTACTGTCACTTCTTGGTGGAAATTCATCTTCAATATTAAATAATTATACACCTTCGTGTATTTAACAATTTTGTAATAAATATATTAAAATAAAGTGGAATAAGTGCAAGGAAGGTGTATAATTATTTAATATTGAAGAGATACATATACCAATATAACGATGCAAGTTCAAAAACCTGATCCAGTATTTCATATTTTAAAGTATTTTTTTAAAGTATTTCAAATAAATCTTACCTATAATGAAGAACAGATACATATAACAATATATCGATGCAACTTCAAAAAGGTGCTCCAGTACGAAGAGAGCACACGCTCCATGCATTCCATCAGTGATCTGAAAAAAAAAACGAACAGAATTACATTTAGGGAACGAAAATCTTACTCGAGCGAGATACCGCTAGAGCACAATCTTGCTCTAGTTGAAAATCAATCTCGATTCTCGTGAGATCTCGTGACATTTTTAGCCGAATCACTGGCCGAAATATTTTGGCTATGCCAGGAGGAACGCGAGGAAGGACGGATCCCACTGCCAGACCAGATACGGCGATGGAAAAGAGCAGCACGGGACCGAGATTTAGACCGTTGGCTCGACCGTCTAAACGAGTTTCCAGTCAGCGTCGAACTCCTAAGCGCAATGCGTCCCATATTGAGGTAATGGGTGGACAAGGACATGGCATGACATGGGTGGTCGAGACATTCGCTGAAGCGGTAATGTCATCGAAGGTGGAGGCAGAGCGCAGGCGAGAGGCGGTGACATTTTTAGTTGAGTGTTTTTTGTCAATTATTTGAAAAAAAAAATATATATATATATATATATATATATATATATATATATATATATATTTGAAAAAAAAAAAAAAAAAAAATATATATATATATATATATATATATATATATATATATATATATATATATATATATATATTTTTTTTCAAATAATTGACAAAAAACACTCAACTAAACTCTCTCGCCTGCGCTCTGCCTCCACCTTCGATGACATTACCGCTTCAGCGAATGTCTCGACCACCCATGTCATGCCATGTCCTTGTCCACCCATTACCTCAATATGGGACGCATTGCGCTTAGGAGTTCGACGCTGACTGGAAACTCGTTTAGACGGTCGAGCCAACGGTCTAAATCTCGGTCCCGTGCTGCTCTTTTCCATCGCCGTATCTGGTCTGACAGTGGGATCCGTCCTTCCTCGCGTTCCTCCTGGCATAGCCAAAATATTTCGGCCAGTGATTCGGCTTCAATATCCCACGGCCTACTGCGGCAACTACACACGTGGCATTTTTTAGATGGTGCGGTATCCCCTTATCGCCCTTATTGCCATCGTCCGTTGCAACCCAGTTAGGATCCGTCTGCTCTTGGTTGTCAGTCGCTCGGCCCATATAGACGCACCGTACATGCACATGAAACGGATTACTCACATGTACAGGCGCCGACATCTAAAACTGGGTCCCCCTAGGTTGGGGCGAATGCGGGCTTGGAGACAGTGAGTATTATATTATGTACTATGCAACGAAACACTTACATAAATATATAATATCTAAATATGTATAGAAAATAATAATAAATAATAAATTCTTTATTTAAATAAAAACACACAGTACAAAAAACATGCACGGTGGGGGCTGCAGAAGTTATAACTATGACGTTACAGTCGCTAATGCCCACCTCCAAATGAAATACGAGTATTAGACAAAATCGACCCGCATTACAACCAACGATGTCAATACTTCGTTACACTACAACAATAATACAATAATACGTTCTAGTTCTATGATTACAACTAGATCTTGGCAAGGTCTAGTTGTAATACGGTTGTTTTTTTAAATATTGACTGCTCCTAGGTAGACTATCGTAATAGTATGGGATCCGACCGTAAAATCCTGCATGAATCGTTTTTTTCGATGAAATATATTTTAAAGTAATCTTTAGAACGTATGGAATGGATTAATGTTCGAAAGGGTTCGAAGGAATTGGAGAAAAAGACATGCTGACTCTCTTGAAGACTTTATTCACTAAGTCTAGGTCACACAAGCATACACTAGGTCACAACACTTAGCACTAAGTCCAAAAGACTAAGCACTATCAATGTCCTAGGTTACGACCTAGGACATTGATAGTGCTTAGTCTTTTGGACTTAGTGCTAAGTGTTGTGACCTAGTGTATGCTTGTGTGACCTAGACTTAGTGAATAAAGTCTTCAAGAGAGTCAGCATGTCTTTTTCTCCAATTCCTTCGAACCCTAGCACGTAACAACTGGTGTCAGAAGTGCGATTTGGAGATGCCATTGACTCCGAGAGAGGACTTCAAGGGGAGTGTCAGGACAAGGGCACAGCGAGCTGCTACCATTGACTCCGAGAGAGGAGTTGCGGAGGCCACACCCACTTGGGACCAAGCTCCGCCCACTGAGGGACAGGCCCCACTCACTGGCCCCGCCCACATGGCTCCGCCCACTGACCACATCCACCAGGCTCCGCCCACTTTGGACGAAGCAACGCCCACTGGCCGCGCCCACCGGGACGCGCCCACTGGCCACGCCCCTCAAGCCCAGCCCACTTTGGGCGTGGCCATGCCCACTGGCTCCGCCCACCAGGCCACGCCTACTGGCCCCGCCCACCGGAGCCCACCTGCTCAAGCCCTGGCCACTGGCTCTACCCACCTTGACTCGCCCGTAGCTTCTGCGTCCCCTCAAGGGGCTTTTCAATTAGAAAGCCTAATTGAATTAATTCAGGCTTTGGAAAGTGGTGCGCCTGGAAACCACAGGAGTCACGACGTGTAGTGGAACTTCCGGAGTGGCACACGGGCCAAGAGTAAAAGTACCACCATACGTCGGCACTACTTCTTGGAACGCTTACCGTCAGCAATTACAGACTGTTGCTTCTGCCAACGGATGGACTGAAGAACAATGCCTGACCGCTCTCACTGTTGCGCTCAGAGGGCAAGCTTTGTCGGTCCTGGAAGCACATACAGGAAACGGGTTCCAAGACCTGATGGAGGCGCTTGACTCCAGATACGGAGAGCGACACCTGGAGCACGTGTTGTGTTCCGTGCCCAACTGCGTGACAGAGTCCAACGCTCAGGAGAAGGATTACAACAATGGGCGTTGGAAATTGAAAAACTCGTCAAGAAGGCACACCCAGGAGCTGACACCAAGATGGTCGACACGAATATTGTGCAAGCATTTGTCGACGGAATCAAGGACCCGGAGGTCAGAGCTGCAGTGAGGCTACGTCACCACACCTCACTTAAGGAAGCATTGGCGCATGCTTTGGAGGTCGAGGCTGTTCGCCGTGACATACGACAGACCTATAACATCCGCGAGGTCTCCGAGGAAGTCAAGGAGGTTAAGGCTCCTACGAAGAGAAGTTCTGGAGCCATGTGCTACAAGTGCGGCGAGAGGGGCCATATTCAGCTTAACTGCCCGCAGAAGGAGACCCAGATGGCAAGAATGAAAAGGCTGGAGGAACAAATGGAGGAGCTGAAGAAGCAAGGGGCTTCGACCCCTGCCCGGGATCAGGGAAACGAATAAAAGCCAGGACTAAGGGGCGAGTACTGGCTGACGCGGAGGAAGCCCCAATAACTGTTATCTCCCAAGCAAGCAGCGGGAATAGTCTGGTGATTCAGGGGACTATTAACGGGACGAATTGCAAAATGACTGTAGACACAGGAGCCTCTAAAACAATAGTGAACCCAAATTTGGTAAAAGCCGCAAGGAGGCACAAGAGGAGAATTAACTGTCGGCTTCTTACTGCCTCCGGTCAGCCAATACCCGTCCTGGAAGAAATGTCAGTTACGATGAATGTGGGGGAGTCCTCATACCCTCATGACGTTATCGTGGCTGAGATTATGGATGATTGCATTTTGGGTTTGGATTTCATGAAGAAGCACAACTGCAGAATTAATGTCGCTGACGGAGTTTTCACGTGTGGTGAAGAAGAAATTTTCATCCTTGGAGGCGCCTGCGGGAAAGTTGAATGTGTAAAGAAAGTCATAATACCTGGACATGCGGAAGCTCGGGTGCTGGTGAAACTGCCGCCAAGTGGAAAGAAAAAGTCAAACAGATGCGTGTTGATCGAAGACACACCCACCAAGACATCTGCGCAAAAACTGATGACGGCGAGAACCCTTGTTAGTGGAAGCAGTAACGCTGTGGTCAGGGTTCTGAATCTTGGTGATCGCGAGATCTGCTTGAACAAAGGTGACGTCATTGGAAAATGCGAGGAAGTTGTCTGGATGAGAAAGTGTAGTTCGATAACAGGCGCAGACTCAGCAAACAGCAGCAACTACGGATTAGTGACTGGGCTACTCGATGACTGCAAGAGTAATCTGACATATTCGCAGAGCATGAAAGCTAAGAAGTTTTTACAACGCCACGCGAATATCTTCTCCAGTCAGGAAGGCGACCTTGGAAGAACGTCGATGGTTCAGCACAGGATAGATACCGGAAGCGAGAACCCAATTCGTCAACGAGCAAGACGGATACCTATTGCAAAAGAGAAAGAAGTTGAAGGCCTTTTGGAGGACATGACCACGTTCTCACAGAAAACCGGCGTGAAACAGCGCTTGGGCTGTGTTTCGTCGAGTGAGTGAGTTTACCGGAGGCCCAATCCCCTACCCTATTCCCTTCCCTACCCTCTCCAATTCCCTTTCCATCCCTACCCTCCCTATTACCCTATTCCCTCTTAAAAGGCCGGCAACGCACCTGCAGCTCTTCTGATGCTGCGAGTGTCCATGGGCGACGGAAGTTGCTTTCCATCAGGTGACCCGTTTGCTCGTTTGCCCCCTTATTTCATAAAAAAAGGGTCAAATTGGTCATTATTTAACTGTAGTGGTGTTCGAGAATGGGAGAGACTGATAATTGCTTTATGGAGTGGGCTTGTGTTGGTTTTTGTTCTGAAATATGTTCGAAGGTTATCTATTTGGGTGTAATGTAAATTTTTTATGTCTATAAAACCACGCCCTCCCTGCTTTCTCTTTATTGTAAATCTTTTAACTGTTGAGTGGATGTGGTGAATATTGTGTTTGTAGCTAGCGGTTCGAGTTGCGATGTTGAGAGCTTCCAGGTCAGTGTCAGACCACCTGATAATTCCAAAAGAATACGTTAATATAGGGATCGCATAGGTATTAACTGCTTTAATTTTGTTTCGGCCTGACAATTGTGTTTTTAAAATTTTGTTTAATCTTTGTTTGTATTTATTTTTTAATGCATTTTTTATTTCTTTATGATCTATAGCTGTATTTTGTATATATCCTAAGTAGTTGTATGTGTCTTTTATTTGCATGCTATCTATAGTTCCTATTTGTTATTCGAGGTGAAGTGGTTCAGTATGCGTGTGTTTGCCCTTCACAATGCTATTAATTTTACATTTATCAACACCAAATGTCATGTAGATATCGGTGCTAAATTTTTCTGTTAATTTTAATAGGTTTTCTAATTGGTGCCTGTCCGGTGCGTAAATTTTGATGTCATCCATAAAAAGAAGGTGAGTAATTCTGATTTTATTGGTTTTATCTATTATGTATCCATAATTTGATCTATTGAGAATTTTAGATAGGGGGTTTAAAGCTAAGCAAAACCACAAGGGACTAAGTGAGTCACCTAGGAAAATGCCGCGTTTAATTTTAATTGGCGATGTACTGAGGGTGGTATTGACTGTTCTTAGATTAAGCTTAGTGGACCAATTAAGCATTAGGTGTTGTAGAGATTCTATTAAATTGTTGTTAACCTTATAAATTTGTAAGACATGTATCAGCCATGAATGCGGAACACTATCAAAAGCTTTTTGGTAATCTATGTACGCGTAATAAAGGTTCTTATGATCTTTTTTTGCTTGATTATGTATTTGGGCGTCAATAACAAGTTGTTCCTTACAGCCCATAGAACCTTCAGCGCAACCTTTTTGCTCTTCAGGGATTATTTTATTTTCTGTGATGTGAGCATTTACGTTTTGTGTGATTATTGACGTAAGTAGTTTGTAAAGAGTTGGAAGGCATGTGATTGGGCGGTATTTCGTTGGGTTTTCAGTATCATTTTTATCTTTAGGCTTCAGGTATGTTATTCTTTGCATCATAAATAGCGGCACTGATCTAGGGTCTTGAAGGGCTGAATTGAAGGCTTTGGCGATGTAGTGATGTGTTGAGGTAAAATACTTTATCCAATAATTTTGAATTTTATCTGGTCCTGGCGCCTTCCAGTTTAAAGTTTTTTTTTTTTTTTTTATGGCAAATGTGACATCATTTATATCTATTACGACTTCAGGCATTAGGTTAATATCGTTACATTCACTTGTTTCGGTACCAAGCCATGAAGCATGTACGTTGTGATGGACTGGTTTGGACCACATATTTTCCCAATAGTTCTTAAGTTCTTCTATGCTTGGTGGTTGTGTGATTTTAATATTTTCGGAATTTTAGTTTTGGTAAAAGAGTTTTTGATTATTTGTAAAAATGAATTATCCGTTCTTCTGGAGTTACTGATTTTAAGTCGACGGAGTCTTTTAGATTGGGCTTGTAGTTTTTGTTTTAGATTATCTAATAAGTCCACTATTTGATTTTCGGTGAGATTGTTAGGATTTAATTTTCGTTGTTTTTTGTGGCTAAGATTTCCTTTAAGTTATTGTCTAAGCTGTCCAATTTCTTTTCGTAGTTTTTTAACTCTATTTTCAATTCGAAGTTGCCATTTTGGAATTTTTCGGTCTATTATTTTATCTAATGTATTCTTTTCAGTGGGGTTGTTTTGTTTGGTATGTAGATTTGTAGTTGTTATCGCGGCGCAGTAAATAGCAGAATGAATTTCGTCTAAATCAGGTGATTCTTTTTCTTCTAAATGTTTTTTTAGTAATTTGTTTAATGTGTTTACCGTTTTTATTATTTTTCGTGTGATCTGAAGTTTTGGGATTACCGGTCTGAGTGTTGAATCAGTGTCGGCGTATTTAATTAACATTTCTGTAAAAAGTATTCCAATTTTGTGAGTTTCGGCTAATTCAGTATCAGCCGTGAGTATGTCAGCGTCGTTTGTCTCTAGTACGATTGCATGTTCTATAGAACAAGCTGTAGTTTCAGGGGAGTTTGAAAATGTAAGGGATGGATCGTTTATCGGTTGTGTTGAAGGATTAGGTAGAGTTAGATCGTCCGTTACATTATGTGGGATATCACTTATTGTATTATTTTGATCGTTGGGACAATCTAATTCATGAGTGACATTTATTTTTATTTTGTTTCTTTCATGGATTGGTATTCTGTTATTTCGATGTATAACTCGGATTTGGTCTGCTAGTCTTTGCTCAGATATGTGGCTTAGTTCGGGGAAAGTTTCTGAGAATTTCTTATGGAGTGATGGTCTGAATGCTGTGAGGTTCGATTCGCATGATGTGACGATGTAGTAGCAACGGAGAAGTTCTCTGTTTATTTGGTCAGTCCATTTCATCCGTTGTCTCAGTGTTTGTGAGATGAGGTTGGGTGAGAGTATTGTGATCTACGGTATTCGGATTAATATATTGAGAATGACTCGTAGGAGGTGTGATATCAGGAATTGGCGCAGGATTAGAAGCTATTGCTTCCTGCGTAACATTGTCTGATATAGGTGATAAAGTAGGCGATCGTGATGAGAATGAGTTATTGAGCATGAATGACTGTGGTGATGAGTGGAGTGATGGGAATAAGCTGACGGATGAGGTAGGTGATGAAGGATATGAGTAAGTGTTGCTTATCATTTGAAAATTATTGTTCTCTGCAGCAGTACTAGACTGGACAGTAGGATGCGATACGGTGTCCCCCCCCCCCCCAGAATACGAGGGACAGCCCGAACCCGAAGACCCGGGGCGGGATTCTCCGTTGCTTTTTGCGCTGGTACCCAGCCTGGGGTAAAATATCTCTATTACGTAGTCGCATTATTTTTTTACGTTATATTAAAACAAAATAAGAAGAGTTAACAAAAAAAGAAAAGATAGTAAAAGAGGAAATAAAGGTGGTGAAAATTAGACAAACCAAAAATAACAACGATTCAAAAACAAGTAGTGACAAATAAAAAGGTGATGAAAAGATAGTGACGAGAAAGAAAGAACCGATGATCAGCCACGTGGGTACCTCACCCCGAAGAGAGTGGGGTGGCGCACCCAAGTGTTGCCCGGGGACACCAACTAGGAGGGACCGGCTTCACCCCCTTATTATAATAATAATAAGGGGGTGAAGCCGGTCCCTCCTAGTATATATAATAATAATAATAATAATAATAATTTTACTTCATCACAATCTTAACACTTTTTATCATGAATCAGGAAACTTGGCACAAGCCCGTACCTGAATCATTTCCCCGGCTAATAGCCGAGACACTAACTCTTCTATATAATAATAATAAGGGGGTGAAGCCGATTCTTCCTAGTTAGTGCCCCCGGGCAACACATGGCTGCGCCACCCTGCCCACTGCAGGGTGAGGCAACCATGTGGCAGATCGTCGGTTCTATCCTTTTCTTCCCTATCTTTTCATAACCTTTTTTAATCAATCCTTGTTTGAGCAATGTTTTCGTTTGTGTTTTTACTATCTTTCATCGCCTTTATTTCATCTCGTACTATATTTCCTTTTTAGTTAACTCTTACCTTGTGTTTATATTTTAAAACCTATGATATGCGACTACGTAATAGATATATACCCCAGGCGGGTACCGGCGCGAAACGCAATGGAGAATCCCGCCCCGGGCCCTCGGGCCCGGGCAGTCCCTCGTATTCTGGGGGGGGCAACGTATCGCTTCATTCTGCCCAGGCTAGTACTGCTGCAGAGAACATCGTGCCAACTACGAGCAACACACACTCGCACTCTACATCACCTACTTCATCCATCAGCCTGTTTCCATCTCCTCACTCATCGCCGAGATCATACATGTTCGATAAATCATCGTCATCATCCCGTTCTACTTCACAGTCACCAATGTCATACGTTGTTACACGGGAAGCAACTGCTTATTACCCTGTGCCCATCGTTGACAACACGCAGTCTACGAGTACATTGCAAACTAATGAACGACATCCCGTAGACCATAATACCTCACAATCACATCTCACCAACACACCAACTAGAAGTGTTTTGCAGGAAATGCTTCCTCCAACCACTCTAGCTGGAAAATGTAGACAACGGATGAAATGGACTCATGAAATTAACAGAGAACTTCTCCGTTGTTACTACATAGTCACATCATGCGAATCAAACCTCACAGCTTTCAGACCATTACTTCATCAAAAATTCATTGACAATTTCCCGGAACTGAGCCACTTATCAGAACAAAGACTTGCCGATCAAATCCGAGTAATCCATCGTAATAATAGAATAGCACCTCATATAAGAGAACAAATAAAAAAATCTGTAGCCGAAATAACCGAAACCTTTGCAGAATCCAATGGCCAAAATGATGCAGATCTACAACTAAGCACCTGCTCAAGTAACCTACAAACTGATGATCAATTTATCACCAACATCATACCGCCACATCATTCTATGTTATCATCACACGAACCAATTATCCCGCCGAACTCATCCCAGACTATAGAAACGCAAATAAACGCAACCCCGAGATCACCGACAAATATCAACCCTATAGAAACTGAAAAGATTGAAAATGTTTTTCAAGAAATGTTGATAAAATACAATGTTATGGACCCAAATCTAAGACCTATGATACCTAAACTCCAGATTACCCACAATGTAATTAAAACAGTAAACGTACTAAACCATGCTATCGGAAAATATTTGGAAGAAAAAGAAGAACCCAATTTGGAGGAAGTTCACAGCATTATATATTGTGGTGCTATGACCACAGCAAGCTTGCATACTAAAACTGTTAATTATAAAGAAAAAGAAAAAATAAATACAATAGACACTGTTAATCCAAAATGGCAGATACGAATAGAAAATAGAATCAAACAGCTACGTAAAGAAATAGGACAATTAACACAATATTTAAAAGGAAATATCAACCCCAGAAAACAACAGAAAATAAACCCAAAAAGTCTTCCTGAAAATCAATTAACCGACCACCTAGATAATTTAAAACAAAAACTAAAAGCACAATCCAAACGTCTACGTCGGCTAAAAATTAGTAACGCTAGAAGAAAAGACAATATACAATTTAATAACAACCAAAAAATGTTTTATCAAAACCTTAATTCCGAAACCATTAAAGTCACGCAGTCACCCGATATAAACGATGTTCAAGAATATTGGGAAAACTTGTGGTCTATACCAGTCCAACATAATAGCGATTGCTCATGGATCGAGTCCGAAGAACAGGATTACCAAAACATAAACCAAATGCCGGACATTACAGTGGATAGAGATGATGTAACTCGCGCTATCAAGAAAACTTTGAATTGGAAGGCCCCCGGACCTGATAAGATACAAAACTACTGGTTAAAGTATTTCACATCGACGCATCGCCACATTGCAAACATATTTAATTCATTTATACATACTCCAGAAACCATACCCTTATTTTTTACACAGGGAATCACGTATCTCAAGCCCAAAGACAAAGACGATACTGCAAATCCAACAAAATACCGCCCGATCACTTGTCTACCCACCGTTTACAAATTATTTACATCAATCATAACGCAGAAGCTTAATGCACATATCACACAAAATAAGATCATACCTGAGGAGCAAAAGGGATGCGCGAAGGGGTCTATGGGTTGCAAAGAACAGCTGGTAATCGATGCCGAAATACACAACAATGCTAAACAAAACCGTAATAACCTTTACTTCGCATACATTGATTATCAAAAAGCCTTTGACAGTATTCCGCATTCATGG
Source organism: Aricia agestis (assembly GCF_905147365.1). Lineage (NCBI taxonomy): Eukaryota > Metazoa > Arthropoda > Insecta > Lepidoptera > Lycaenidae > Aricia > Aricia agestis. The sequence goes on along the minus strand of NC_056421.1, from coordinate 520,381 downwards.
TTAATTAAAGTTTTAAAGATTTATCAAGTTAATAACAAATTAATACAGCTACTTCAGTATCTTATGTCTACCTGGTCCACCCAACTTTTTTTAAGAACAACCAATGCCCAACTCTCCACACCCCCAATTAAAATAAAACGAGGTATTTTTCAAGGCGATTCCCTCAGCCCATTATGGTTTTGTTTAGCCCTCAACCCATTATCCAAAATTCTTAATAAATCTTCCTATGGGTATACCATCGACAGAACTAATAATATAAAACTTACCCACCTGTTATATATGGACGATATCAAAATATACGCAACCGACAGACAACAACTAGATTATCTCCTTAAACTTACTGAAAGATTTAGTATAGACATTAAAATGGCATTCGGCATCGATAAGTGTAGAATTAACTGTGTAATAAAGGGCCAACATCAAGAAATAAACCCGCATAACCTAGAGCTACAAGAGGACATTATAGATAGCATGCAAGCACACGATACTTACAAATATTTGGGTTACATACAAAATACCGCAATTAATCACAAGGATATTAAAAACACTCTAAAAGCGAAATACAAACTAAGATTAAATAAAATATTATCCACTCAATTATCAGGTCGAAATAAAGTAAAAGCAATTAACACATACGCAATACCTATATTAACTTACTCGTTTGGAATTATAAAATGGTCAGATACAGAACTCGAAGCACTTAATACCGCAACCCGTACCGCAAGCTACAAACATAATATCCATCATATACACTCCGCAGTCGAACGATTCACTCTTAAGAGAAAACTAGGAGGCCGAGGTTGCATCGACATAAAAAACCTATGCTACAGCCAAATAGAAAATTTAAGAACATATTTTAAAGTTAAAGCTCAAACTAGTCACCTACACAAAGCCTTAACACAACTTACAAACTCTGGAACTCCTCTGCAGCTAAACAATAGTAATTTTAATCCGAAATATAAAATAACAAACGATTGCGATAAGATAGCTAAATGGAAAGGTAAAGCGCTACACGGTAAATTCCCTCATCAGTTAGAACAGGACCATATAGATCAAACCGCATCGTTTAGTTGGCTAACAAGAGGCAATATATACAGTGAGACAGAAGGCTTCCTAGTAGCAATCCAGGACCAAGTTATTAAAACTCGCAACTACTCCAAATATATACTCAAAGAAAACATAGAAACTGATAAATGTAGATTATGCCACCAAACCACCGAAACGATAGACCACATTACAGGAGGATGTTGCTCACTCGCCAATAAAGAATACACGCACCGTCATAACAACGTAGCCAAACATATCCATCAATTGCTAGCTCTGAAATATAAACTAATTGACACACACACACCTTATTACAAATATAAACCCTGCAACGTCCTAGAAAACAGTACCGCTAAGCTCTACTGGGATCGAGATATAATCACCGACCGAACCATACTAAGTAATAGACCTGATATATGCCTAACAATAAAATCTCAAAAAGTCACCTACCTCATAGATATAGCTGTGCCGAATACCAATAACCTGAAACAAAAACATAATGAAAAAATCCAAAAATACATACCTCTCGCAGACGAAATAAAGCAAATGTGGCGCCAGGATACCGTAAAAATCATACCCATCGTCATCTCCTCAACTGGCGTCATCCCCAAAACCCTCATTGCTGCTTTGAAATCACTCGATCTAAACAAAAACTTATACATCCACTTACAAAAATCCATCGTAATTGACACCTGCTCCATCGTTCGTCGCTTTCTAAATCCATCGTCATCCTTTACTACTTCACAATCATGACTTTTCCCTCATACAAATTGAATCAGGTACTTGGCACATGCCCGTACCTGAATCATTCACCGGCATATTTGCCGAGACAAAAATTCATTTAAATATAATAATAATAATAATAATAACATTTAGATTAAAACTGTGTAACGGGCCTCTACGTGTTGGCTTCGGCCCCACGCATGCCTTCCAAAGGTCCGGGATTTAATTGTCCGTGAGCAAGGAATACCTTACACAAACATAATAATAATAATAATAATAATAATAATAATAATAATAATAATAATAATAATAATAAGGGGGTGAAGCCGGTCCCTCCTAGTTGGTGTCCCCGGGCAACACTTGGGTGCGCCACCCCACTCTCTTCGGGGTGAGGTACTCACGTGGCTGATCATCGGTTCTTTCTTTCTCGTCACTATCTTTTCGTCACCTTTTTATTAATCACTCCTTGTTTTTGCAATTTTTTGTTTTTTTGGTTTGTCTAATTTTCACCCTCCTTTTTTTCTTCTCTACCTATATTTCCTTTTTAGTTAACTCTTCCTATTTTTGTTTTAATATAATAATATAATGAAAAATGCGACTACGTAATAGAAATATATTACCCCAGGCGGGTACCGGCGCGAAAAGCAATGGAGAATCCCGCCCCGGGCCTTCGGGTCCGGGCTGTCCCTCGTATTCTGGGGGGGGGCACCGTATCGCATCCTACTGCCCAGTCTAGTACTGCTGCAGAGAATACTAATTTCCAAACAATAAGCAACACATATTCATATCCTTCATCTCCTACCTCATCCGTCAGCTTGTTTCCATCGCTTCACTCTTCACCACAGTCATTCATGCTCAATAACTCATTTTCATCACGATCCACTACATTATCACCATTGTCAGAGGATGTTACACAGGAAGCAATTGCTACTAATCCTGTGCCCATTCCTGACATCAGTCCGTCTACGAGAAATAATTCTGAATACATTAATCCAAATACCGTAGATCATAATACTCTTACACAGCCTCATATCATAAACACTCCAGTAAGAAGTGTTTTTCAGGAAATGCTTCCTCCAACCACTCTCGCTGGAAAAAGTAGACAACGGATGAAATGGACTGATCAAATAAACAAAGAACTTCTCCGTTGCTACTACATTGTAACATCATGCGAAGCCAACCTCACAGCATTCAGACCATCACTCCATAAAAAATTCACAGAATCTTACCCTGAACTAAGACACATATCTGAGCAACGATTAGCAGATCAAATCAGAGTTATACATCGCAATAACAGAATACCAAGTCATGAAAGAGACAAGATAAAAAATACAGTAGCGCATTCGTTCGATTGTTCCAACGACCAGAACAATACAATATGTAGCATAGACACACAGCTTAGCCCCTGCGATATTCTGACAATCTCACATAATGCAACGGACGACCCAACTCTACAGCATTCTACAATTCAACCCACAAATAATAATCAACCCATAATTCTATCAAACTCTTCTGAAACTGTAGAAAATGCAATAATACCACAGACAGACATACTCACAACTGACGCCGATCAAACGCAGAATAACAAAACTAGTCAAGTATTTACAGAAATGTTACTTAATTACGCCGACACAGATCCAACACTCAGACCGGCAATACCAAAAATCCAGATTACACGCAACATAATAAAGACGGTAAATTTACTTAACAAGTTAATAGGAGAATATCTAGAAGCGAAAGAAACACCAGATATAGCGGAAATCCACAGTGCCATTTATTGCGCTGCAATAACAACTACAACTCTACACAATAAACTTAATAACCCCCCTGAAAAAGATATAGCAAATAAAACAAGAGACCCGAAAAATCCAAAATGGCAACTACGAATTGAAAACAGAGTCAAGAAACTACGAAAAGAAATTGGACAGCTTACACAGTACCTTAAAGGAAATCTTAGCCACACAAAACAACGAAAATTAAACCCTAACAATCTCACTGACGATCAAATAGTAGAATTATTAGATACTCTGAAACAAAAACTGCAAGCACAATCAAAAAGACTCCGCCGACTTAAAATCAGTAACTCTAGAAGAACGGATAATTTACTTTTCACTAACAACCAAAAGCTCTTTTACCAAAATTTAAACACCGAAAACATTAAAATCACACAACCGCCTAGTACAGATGCACTTAAGGACTATTGGGAAAACCTATGGTCCAAACCAGCCCATCACAACCTACACGCTTCATGGCTTGATACCGAAATAAGTGAATGTCACAATATTAACCCAATGCCTGAAATCATAATAGATGATAATGATGTCACATACGCCATAAAGAAGACTCTGAACTGGAAAGCACCAGGACCAGATAAAATTCAAAATTATTGGATAAAATATTTTACTTCAACACATCACTACATCGCAAAAGCATTCAATTCAGCCCTCCAGGATCCCAAATTAGTACCGCTATTTATGATGCAAGGAATAACATATCTAAAGCCTAAAGATAAAAATGATACAAAAAATCCGACTAAATACCGTCCAATTACCTGCCTTCCAACTCTTTACAAACTACTTACGTCAATAATCACACAAAAACTAAATACGCACATTACTGATAATAAAATAATCCCTGAAGAACAAAAAGGCTGTGCTAAAGGCTCAATGGGCTGTAAAGAACAACTTATCATCGACGCCCAAATACACAATCAAACTAAAAAAGATCATAAGAACCTTTATTACGCATACATAGATTACCAAAAAGCCTTTGATAGTGTCCCGCATTCTTGGTTGATACATGTCCTACAAATATATAAGATTAATAATACTTTAATTCACTTTTTACAATACATAATGCATAAATGGTCTACTAAACTCAATCTAAGAACAGTCAATACCACCGTCAGTACCTCACCAATTAAAATTAAACGTGGCATTTTCCAAGGCGACTCACTTAGCCCCTTATGGTTTTGCTTAGCTTTAAACCCTCTATCTAAAACTCTGAATAGGTCAAACTTAGGATACATTATAGATAAAGCCAATAAAATCAAAATCACTCACCTTCTTTACATGGACGACATAAAACTGTTCGCACCTGACAGGCAACAACTGGAACACCTATTAAAATTAACGGAAAAATTTAGCGCTGATATTTACATGACATTTGGAACTGATAAATGTAAAATTAATTGCATTCTTAAGGGCAAACATACACACACAGAACCACTCAACTTAGAACTACAAGAAGGAACAATAGACAGCATGCAAGCTAAAGACACATATAAGTACCTAGGTTATATACAAAATACAGCTATAGATCATAAAGAAATAAAAAATACTTTAAAAATTAAATACAAACAGAGACTTAATAAAATTTTGAAAACTCAATTGTCAGGCCGAAACAAAATTAAAGCTGTAAATACCTATGCGATCCCTATATTAACATATTCATTTGGAATTATCAGGTGGTCTGACACTGATTTGGAAGCTCTCAACACCGCAACCCGAACCGCTTGTTACAAACACAATATTCACCACATCCATTCAGCAGTTGAAAGATTTACAATAAAGAGGAAGCAGGGAGGGCGTGGCTTTATAGACATAAAAAATCTACATTACACACAAATAGATAACCTCCGAAAATATTTCAAGACAAAAGCTAACACAAGCCCACTCCATAAAGCCATTGTAAGTCTACCTCATTCTGGAACACCGCTACAGTTTAATAATGACCAATTTGACCCTCAAAATAAAATAATTAAAATTGACAACAAAATAGAAAAATGGAAGAGCAAGGCTCTACATGGTAAATTTCCGTACCAGTTAAGCCAGGACCATATCGATCAAGCCGCGTCATTCTGTTGGTTAACTAAGGGCAACATTTATAGTGAAACAGAAGGGTTTTTAATAGCTATACAGGACCAAATTATCAAAACTCGCAATTACTCCAAATTTATCCTCAAAGAATTCGTAGAAACTGATAAGTGTAGATTATGCCACCAAACCACTGAGACAATAGACCATATTACCGAAGGATGCAGTTCACTTGCAAATAAAGAATATACTCACCGTCACGATAACGTAGCCAAACATATACATCAATTAATAGCAATCAAGTTTAACCTTATAGATACACATACACCGTACTACAAATACAAACCATCTAAAGTTCTAGAAAATGACTCCGTAAAACTCTACTGGGATCGCGATATCGTCACAGACCGCACCATTCTAAGCAATAGACCAGACATGACCCTCACAATTAAATCTGAAAAAACCACTTACCTTATAGACGTCGCCGTTCCAAACACCAACAACCTGAAACAGAAACACACAGAAAAAATCCAAAAATACATACCGCTCGCAGATGAGATCAAACAAATGTGGCATCAAAACACAGTAAAAATAATCCCGATTGTCATCTCCTCAACCGGTGTTATTCCAAAAACGCTTGCCGCTGCACTTAAATCCCTTGACCTTCACAAAAACACATATATACAGTTACAAAAGTCAATCGTTATAGATACCTGCTCTATAGTCCGCCGCTTCCTTAATTCATCTTCATCCTTCCCTTCAACTCATACCAATTAAACTTTTTTCACACTACATGAACAGGATACTTGGCAATCGCCCGTACCTGCTTCATTCTACCGGTTAAAGCCGAGACAAATCTATTTTAAATAATAATAATAATAACAAAAATTCTTAACAAATCAGGTCACGGATACACAATAGACAAAGTTAGTAATACAAAGCTTACGCACCTACTATATATGGATGATATAAAAATATATGCATCTGATAGACAACAACTAAATCATCTATTAAAACTAACCGAAATATTTAGCACTGATATTAAAATGAGATTCGGCATCGATAAATGCAAAATAAACTGTTTAATAAAAGGCAGACACCAGTAAACTAGCCCATATAACCTAGAACTACAAGAAGACGCAATAGATAGCATGCAAGCAAATGACACATATAAATATTTAGGATACATACAAAATACTGCAATTAATTATAAAGATATTAAAAATATTTTAAAAACTAAGTACAAACAAAGACTAAATAAATTACTACATACTCAACTTTCAGGTCGGATTAAGATAAAAGCTATTAATACTTACGCAATACCAATACTAACTTACTCATTTGGAATTATTAAGTGGTCAGATACAGAACTAGAAGCCCTCAACACTGCAACCCGTATCGCTAGCTACAAACATAACATCCACCACATTCATTCAGCAGTCGAACGATTCACACTAAAGAGGAAACTAGGAGGTCGTGGTTGTATCGATATAAAAAATTTATGTTACAGACAAATAGAAAACCTAAGATCATATTTCAAAACCAAAGCCCAAATCAGTCATCTACACAACGCTTTAATAAATCTTACCCACTCTGGAACACCCCTACAGCTAAATAATGGCCAATTTGATCCAACACATAAAATAATTAAAGACTCCGATAAAATAGTAAAATGGAAAAGTAAAGCACTGCATGGCAAATTTCCCCATCTGCTAGAACAGGACCATATCGACCAAGTTGCATCCTTCAGTTGGCTTACCAAGGGCAATATATACAGTGAGACAGAAGGCTTCCTTGTTGCTATTCAAGATCAAATAATTAAAACCCGCAATTACTCAAAATACATACTTAAAGATAATATTGATACCGATAAATGTAGATTATGCCACCAAACCACTGAAACAATAGACCACATCACCGGAGGATGCAACTCACTCGCAAACAAAGAATACACCCATCGTCACGATAACGTAGCCAAATACATTCACCAACTGCTAGCAATTAAATTTAATCTCATAGATATACATACACCTTATTATAAATATAAACCGTGCAGTGTTCTAGAGAACAATATCGCAAAACTCTACTGGGATAGAGATATTATTACAGACCGCACAATCCTAAGCAACAGACCCGATATAACTCTAACAATAAAAGCAGAAAAAACCACCTACTTGATAGATATAGCCGTCCCGAATACTAACAACCTTAAACAAAAACATAACGAAAAAATCCAAAAATATATACCTCTTGCAGACGAAATAAAACAAATGTGGCACCAAGAAAGTGTAAAGATCATACCTATCATCCTCTCTTCAACCGGTGTCATCCCGAAAACACTCGCTGCCGCTCTGAAATCACTCGACCTCCATAAAAACACGTATATCCACATACAAAAATCCGTCGTCATTGATACCTGCTCTATCGTTCGCCGCTTCCTAAACCCATCATCATCTTTTACTTCATCACAATCTTAACACTTTTTATCATGAATCAGGAAACTTGGCACAAGCCCGTACCTGAATCACTTCCCCGGCTAATAGCCGAGACACTAACTCTTCTATATAATAATAATAATAATAATAATAATAATAATAATAATAATAATTATTATTATTATTATTATTATTATTATTATTATTATTATTATTATTATTATTATTATTATTATTATTATTATTATATAGAAGAGTTAGTGTCTCGGCTATTAGCCGGGGAAGTGATTCAGGTACGGGCTTGTGCCAAGTTTCCTGATTCATGATAAAAAGTGTTAAGATTGTGATGAAGTAAAAGAGGATGATGGGTTTAGGAAGCGGCGAACGATAGAGCAGGTATCAATGACGACGGATTTTTGTATGTGGATATACGTGTTTTTATGGAGGTCGAGTGATTTCAGAGCGGCAGCGAGTGTTTTCGGGATGACACCGGTTGAAGAGAGGATGATAGGTATGATCTTTACACTTTCTTGGTGCCACATTTGTTTTATTTCGTCTGCAAGAGGTATATATTTTTGGATTTTTTCGTTATGTTTTTGTTTAAGGTTGTTAGTATTTGGAACGGCTATATCTATCAAGTAGGTGGTTTTTTCTGCTTTTATTGTTAGAGTTATATCGGGTCTGTTACTTAGGATTGTGCGGTCTGTAATAATATCTCTATCCCAGTAGAGTTTTGCGATATTGTTCTCTAGAACACTGCACGGTTTATATTTATAATAAGGTGTATGTATATCTATGAGATTAAATTTAATTGCTAGCAGTTGGTGAATGTATTTGGCTACGTTATCGTGACGATGGGTGTATTCCTTGTTTGCGAGTGAGTTGCATCCTCCGGTGATGTGGTCTATTGTTTCAGTGGTTTGGTGGCATAATCTACATTTATCGGTATCAATATTATCTTTAAGTATGTATTTTGAGTAATTGCGGGTTTTAATTATTTGATCTTGAATTGCAACAAGGAAGCCTTCTGTCTCACTGTATATATTGCCCTTGGTAAGCCAACTGAAGGATGCAACTTGGTCGATATGATCCTGTTCTAGCAGATGGGGAAATTTGCCATGCAGTGCTTTACTTTTCCATTTTACTATTTTATCGGAGTCTTTAATTATTTTATGTGTTGGATCAAATTGGCCATTATTTAGCTGTAGGGGTGTTCCAGAGTGGGTAAGATTTATTAAAGCGTTGTGTAGATGACTGATTTGGGCTTTGGTTTTGAAATATGATCTTAGGTTTTCTATTTGTCTGTAACATAAATTTTTTATATCGATACAACCACGACCTCCTAGTTTCCTCTTTAGTGTGAATCGTTCGACTGCTGAATGAATGTGGTGGATGTTATGTTTGTAGCTAGCGATACGGGTTGCAGTGTTGAGGGCTTCTAGTTCTGTATCTGACCACTTAATAATTCCAAATGAGTAAGTTAGTATTGGTATTGCGTAAGTATTAATAGCTTTTATCTTATTCCGACCTGAAAGTTGAGTATGTAGTATTTTATTTAGTCTTTGTTTGTACTTAGTTTTTAAAATATTTTTAATTTCTTTATAATTAATTGCAGTATTTTGTATGTATCCTAAATATTTATATGTGTCATTTGCTTGCATGCTATCTATTGCGTCTTCTTGTAGTTCTAGGTTATATGGGCTAGTTTGCTGGTGTCTGCCTTTTTTTAAACAGTTTATTTTGCATTTATCGATGCCGAATCTCATTTTAATATCAGTGCTAAATATTTCGGTCAGTTTTAATAGATGATTTAGTTGTTGTCTATCAGATGCATATATTTTTATATCATCCATATATAGTAGGTGCGTAAGCTTTGTATTACTAACTTTGTCTATTATGTATCCGTGACCTGATTTGTTAAGAATTTTTGATAGTGGATTAAGGGCTAAACAAAACCATAATGGACTTAGCGAATCGCCTTGGAATATGCCGCGTTTGATTTTAATTGTGGAAGTAGAAAGGGTAGTACTAGTTGTCTTTAAGTGAAGCTCAGTAGACCAGGTAGACATTAAATATTTTAAAAGTTGTATTAATCTATTATTTACTTGGTATATTTCTAAAACATGTAATAACCAAGAGTGTGGGACACTGTCGAACGCTTTTTGGTAGTCGATGTATGCAAAATAAAGATTTTTATGGTTTTGTTTCGCTTGGTTATGTACTTCGGCATCGATAACTAACTGCTCTTTACAACCCATAGATCCTTTGGTGCATCCTTTTTGTTCTTCGGGTATGATTTTATTTTGTGTGATATGTAAATTTAGTTTCTGTGTAATAATTGATGTAAGTAACTTATATAATGTAGGTAAACATGTGATAGGGCGGTATTTTGTTGGATCAGAAGTATTATCTTTATCTTTAGCCTTTAGGTAGGTGATTCCTTGTGTCATGAATGAAGGTATGGATTGGGGGTCCTGTATGAATGAGTTAAATATATTAGCGATGTGGCTGTGTGTTGTAGTGAAATATTTTAACCAATAATTTTGTATTTTATCAGGTCCCGGTGCCTTCCAGTTTAATGTTTTCTTTATAGCAAAAGTTACGTCGTCTCTATCCACTGTAATATCTGACATTGGGCATATATCCTGATTATCGTTTGTTTCGGTATTAATCCAGGAGGAGTTTATATTATGTTGGACTGGTTTGGACCATAGATTTTCCCAATAATTTTTTACTTCCTTAATATCTGGCGGATCTTCAATTATAATGTTTTCTGAATTAAGTTTTTGAAAGAATATTTTTTGGTTTGTAGTAAATAGGTTGTTCTCTTTTCTTCTTGCGTTACTAATTTTAAGTCGCCGAAGGCGTTTGGACTGTGCTTGCAATTTTTGTTTTAATTTGTCTAGAAGGTCGAGTAATTGAGTTTTAGTGAGATTTCTTGGGTTAATTTTTTGTTGTTTTCGTAGGCTGAGGTTTCCATTTAAATATTGCGTTAATTGTCCTATTTCTTTACGTAACTGTTGTATTCTACTTTCTATTCGCCCTCGCCATTTTGGATTGTAATTATCTATTGATTTCCTAGTTTCATTTTCCTTCGTTGGTTTAGTTATTTTAGAATGTAAGATAGTGGTTGTCATAGCTGCACAGTATATAGTAGTCTGAATTTCCTCCAGACAGATGGCATCTTTTTCATCTAGATGTTTTCCTATAATATTATTTAGTTGATTGACAGTCTTAATTACGTTACGAGTAATCTGAAGTTTTGGAATAGTGGGCCTGAGGGTTGGATCTGTATCAGTGTATTTAATTAGCATTTCCTCGAACAAATTTTCAGTTTCCTGTATCTCTCTTGAATTATTAGGATACGTAGGTGGTCCGTTAGTGGGCTCTGTATGTAGTGTGATTGTATGTTCAATGGTATCAATAAAGTTTGGTGGGGTATTTAATTGATGTGGTGATAAGGTAGACGGCATTTGTTGAGATGGGATGTCCATGGGAGAAAGACAGTTAGCTTGTATGTTGTATGTACTTTGGTTTAGAACTGGTTCTTGGGTATCGTTAGATGCTTCTATTTGAGCTATTTCTGCAACTGATTGTTTTATTTGTTCTCTTACTTGAACTGATAATCTATTGTTTTTATGGATGACTCTGATTTGATCAGAAAGTCTTTGTTCGGAGATGTGGCTTAGTTCTGGGAAAGTTTCTATAAATTTTTGACGGAGTAATGGTCTAAAGGCTGTGAGGTTTGATTCGCATGATGTGACGATGTAGTAACAACGGAGGAGCTCTCTGTTAATAAGGTCAGTCCATTTCATCCGTTGCCTACATTTGCCAGCGAGGGTGGTTGCAGGAAGTATTTCCTGCAAAACACTTCTTGCTGGTGTGTTGGTGAGGTGATTTTGTGAAATATTGTGATCTACGGAATGAAGTATATTATTTTCTAAGAAACTCGTAGACGGAGTGATGTCAGAGATGGGCACAGGGTGAGTAGCATTTGCTTCCCGTGTAGCATCATTTGACATTGGTGATAATGTTGTAGATCGTGATATTGATGAGTTGATATCGATCATGTATGATTTTGGCGATGACTGAGGTGTTGAAAACAAGCTGATAGATGAAGTGGGTGATGTAGCGTATGAGTGTGAGTTGATCGTTGTTGTAACGACTTTATCTGCAGCAGTGTTAGACTGGGCAGATAGATGCGATACGGTGTCCCCCCCAGAATACGAGGGACAGCCCGGACCCGAGGGCCCGGGGCGGGATTCTCCATTGCTTTTCGCGCCGGTACCCGCCTGGGGTATATTCCTATTACGTAGTCGCATTTCATAAAATCTAAAATATTAACATAAATGAAGAGTTAACCAAAAAGGAAAGACAGTATGAGAAGAAATAAAGGTAGTGAAAAATAGACGAAACAAAACAAAACGGTGTAAAACACAAGAATCGACAATTAAAAAGATGGTGAAAATGATAGTGAAAAGAAAGAAAGAGCCGACGATCAGCCACGTGGGTACCTCACCCCGAAGAGAGTGGGGTGGCGCACCCAAGTGTTGCCCGGGGACACCAACTAGGAGGGACCGGCTTCACCCCCTTATTATTATTATTATTATTATTATTATTATTATTATTATTATTATTATTATTATTATTATTATTATGTATATAGAAACAAAAGTCTCGGCTGTGGGCCGGAGAAATGATTCAGGTACGGGCATTAGCCAAGTATCCTGATTCATGTTAGAGATGACGTGTTACGATGGGATGATTGAACTGATGGGAAAGATGAAGATGGGTTTAGGAAACGGCGAACTAGTGAGCATGTGTCTATGGTAATAGATTTCTGAATTTTGATATAAGTGTTTTTATGAAGATCTAGAGATTCCAGAGAAGCGGCGAGAGTCTTTGGAATTATTCCGGTAGAATTTTGACGACCTTTTGGTGCCACATTTGTTTAATTTCGTCTGCAAGTGGAATGTATTTTTGTATTTTCTCATTGTGTTTTTGTTGTAAGTTGTTGGTGTTGGGGACGGCGATATCTATGAGGTAAGTTGTTTTTTCTGCTTTTATTGTTAGGGTTATGTCTGGTCTATTGCTTAGGATGGTTCGGTCAGTTATTATATCACGATCCCAGTAAAGTTTAGCAGTACTGTTTTCTAGGACATTGCGGGGTTTATATTTATAGTATGGGGTGTGCGCATCTATGAGTTTGTATTTAATGGCTAATAGTTGATGAATGTGTTTGGCTGCGTTGTCATGACGGTGTGTGTATTCTTTATTAGCTAGTGTGCTTCAAGTAGGTGGTTTTTTCTGCTTTTATTGTTAGAGTTATATCGGGTCTGTTGCTTAGGATTGTGCGGTCTGTAATAATATCTCTATCCCAGTAGAGTTTTGCGATATTGTTCTCTAGAACACTGCACGGTTTATATTTATAATAAGGTGTATGTATATCTATGAGATTAAATTTAATTGCTAGCAGTTGGTGAATGTATTTGGCTACGTTATCGTGACGATGGGTGTATTCTTTGTTTGCGAGTGAGTTGCATCCTCCGGTGATGTGGTCTATTGTTTCAGTGGTTTGGTGGCATAATCTACATTTATCGGTATCTATTGACTCTTTAAGGATAAACTTTGAATAATTGCGTGTTTTTATAATTTGGTCTTAATCAATATTATCTTTAAGTATGTATTTTGAGTAATTGCGGGTTTTAATTATTTGATCTTGAATTGCAACAAGGAAGCCTTCTGTTTCACTGTATATATTGCCCTTGGTAAGCCAACTGAATGATGCAACTTGGTCGATATGATCCTGTTCTAGCAGATGGGGAAATTTGCCATGCAGTGCTTTACTTTTCCATTTTACTATTTTATCGGAGTCTTTAATTATTTTATGTGTTGGATCAAATTGGCCATTATTTAGCTGTAGGGGTGTTCCAGAGTGGGTAAGATTTATTAAAGCGTGTGTAGATGACTGATTTGGGCTTTGGTTTTGAAATATGATCTTAGGTTTTCTATTTGTCTGTAACATAAATTTTTTATATCGATACAACCACGACCTCCTAGTTTCCTCTTTAGTGTGAATCGTTCGACTGCTGAATGAATGTGGTGGATGTTATGTTTGTAGCTAGCGATACGGGTTGCAGTGTTGAGGGCTTCTAGTTCTGTATCTGACCACTTAATAATTCCAAATGAGTAAGTTAGTATTGGTATTGCGTAAGTATTAATAGCTTTTATCTTAATCCGACCTGAAAGTTGAGTATGTAGTAATTTATTTAGTCTTTGTTTGTACTTAGTTTTTAAAATATTTTTAATATCTTTATAATTAATTGCAGTATTTTGTATGTATCCTAAATATTTATATGTGTCATTTGCTTGCATGCTATCTATTGCGTCTTCTTGTAGTTCTAGGTTATATGGGCTAGTTTGCTGGTGTCTGCCTTTTATTAAACAGTTTATTTTGCATTTATCGATGCCGAATCTCATTTTAATATCAGTGCTAAATATTTCGGTTAGTTTTAATAGATGATTTAGTTGTTGATGATTTATTATTTATTATTTCTTTTCTTTTTCCCCCTTGCGGGGTAACTACTGCAGTTGCCGGCTTGTGACCAAGCAACTGCACGTAATTGTTAGATTAGTTTATCGATAAAAATTTCCGGACTATTCGGCATGTATTTAAGATGACGGCTTTCTGTAAGGTTATGTATGTGAGTGGATGTATGTTAAATGTTTTGAGAGATGTGTGCAGTGTTTTAGGTATGATGCCCGTAGTTGAGATGATGATTGGAATGGTTTTTACTGTGTTCACTTTCCACTGTGATTTGAGTTCTATCGTCAGGTCTGTGTATTTTGTGAGTTTGGTTGTGTATGTGCTAGTGAGGTTATGAGAATTAGGTATGGCTACATCTATGAGGTAAACTATTTTATTCTGTTTGTCATGGAGAGTAATGTCAGGTCTATTGTGATGTACGGTCTTGTCTGTCAGTATTGTCCTGTCCCAGTATAGTTTATAGTCGGGTGATTCTAGTATGATTTGGGGTGTGTATTTGTAGTATGGTAATTTTTCTGTGATGAGGTTGTATTTGTGTGCGAGTATCTGATGTAACATTGCTGCTACCTGGTCGTGTCGATGTTTGTAGTCTGTTTGGGTGATGGATGAGCAAGCGCCTGTGATGTGTTGTATGGTTTCTGACTGTTTGTGACAATGACGGCAGTGATCGCTTACAACATTAGTGTCTCTAATAATGTATTTTCTGTAGTTTTTTGTATCAATCACTTGGTCCTGAATCGCTAGCATGAAGCCTTCCGTTTCGGGAAACAGTTCGCCTTGCTTCAACCAAGCGTTTGATGCAATTTTATCAACGGTATCATTAGTCAAATCAAGTCGATGTCGTCCATGCAACGATTTTTGTGTCCATGTATCTATTTTTTCTTGACTGGTGTAAATGTGTATTTGTTTGTCTGTTGCGAGCTGTAGAGGTGTGTAAGTGTCTGCTTGGCATACAGTGTTGTGGAGTGTCGATGTGTGAGCTTTATTTTGAAAGAATTTTTTGAGTAGTGTTATTTGTTTGTTGTGTAAGTTTACAATGTCTATAATTCCTCGACCGCCTTCGTTTTTAGGTAAAATAAGTCTCTGAATGCAGGCCCTAGGGTGGTGTTTCCGGTGTTTAGTCATTACTGTGTTAATAATTCTTTGTAAGGTTTTAAGTTCAGTTTGGTTCCAGCGTATGATACCAAATGAGTAGGTAAGTATGGGTATGGCGTATGTATTTATGGCTTTTATACAATTTTTTGCATTAAGATGTGTGTGCAGAATTTGGTGTAATCTTGCTCTAAATTTTTGTTGCAGTAATTTTTTTGTGTCTTTATGATGAATTTGTGTTGACTGATTGTAACCCAAATATTTGTAACCATCCACCGGATCTACAGACTCAATGATATCTTCATTATTTAGTTTGTATGCGGTATATTCTACTTTGCCTTTATTTATAGCTTGAATCTTACACTTGTCTATCCCAAACTCCATGCGAATGTCATTTGAAAATATTTGGGTTAGATCAGCCAGTGTGACAAGGTCCTTTTGTGTATTAGCTAAGAGTTTGATGTCATCCATGTACATGAGATGTGAAAGTGATGTTTGCTGTCGGTTGTGTTTGATATTAAACCCTATGCTATTTTTATTGAGAATGTGGGATAAAGGATAAAGTGATAAGCAAAACCACAAAGGGCTTAAGGAATCTCCTTGAAATATTCCTCTACGTATTGGAATATAATCTGTTTCGATAGTTTTGTTAGAATTCATAATTTTTAATCTAGTATTCCACTGTGACATTATATTTTGAAGGAAATTTACAATAGTAGGGCTGATTTTATAGTGTTTAAGAATGTAAATAAGCCAAGAGTGCGGGACAGAATCATAGGCCTTCTTATAATCTATGTACATTGTATAAATGTTACGCTTCTGTTTTAATGCTTGCTGTGATGCCACCGAGTCTATAATAAGTTGTTCCTTACAACCTTGGCTGTTCTTTCGGCAACCTTTTTGTTCCTCTGCTAGAATATTATTCTTATGTGTATGATTATAAATTAATTCGCTTATGCATGCCGTAATAATTTTATAGATGTTTTGTAAACAAGTTATAGGTCTATACTTCGCTGGGTTTTCTGTGTCTGAATTGACTTTTGGAACCATATACGTGATCCCTTGTGTAATATATGGAGGCATGATGTCGGCTGATTGTATGAATACGTTTATATGTTTGTGTAGTAGTGTATGTGTGCACGAGAGTTTCTTATACCAGAAATTATGTATGTTATCGGACCCTGTAGCCTTCCAATTGTGAGTTCTATTTATAATTGCTTTCATCTGGTCTATGTGTATTTGTTCGAACGTCATTTCTGCTAAGTCTATAAGCCTCTCCCTATCTTCTGCAATCCAGTCGTTTGGCGCATGCTCAACTGGGTTTGACCAAATTTGTGACCAAAATGTATGCATGGCCTCAGGTAAGGGTGTAACTTTGTTAGGATTATCTTCTAAATTAGTTTGATCTTGTGTGAGTTTTCTATAGAACTGTTTTTCATTATTAATAAATTGTTTGTTTTGCGTTTTTCTTAATGTACATTCTTTATATCTTTTTAGTCGGTTTGATAGTGAGTTGAGTTTTTGTTTCAATGTATCCAAAAAATGTATGTTATCAGTGTTTTCTATTTCGTGTTGTGTATGAATTTTGTATTTTTCTTTTATTTTGTGAATATGTGTCTCTAGGCGTGCTGTTCTAACTCCTCTGCAATATTCAGTAAGCCTTCAAATGCATTTTCTAAGGTCACCTATTTTGTTTTCAAGGCGTTTTTGCCAGCATGGTTTTGTATGTATTCTGTCGCTTTGTGCATTCTGTTTTATTTTTACGCCACATGAAGTTACTGAGGTGTATGCTGCAGTATATATGTATGTCTGAAGAGTGATGAAATCTGTGTCATTATTAAGAACATTCGGCAGTATATTTTTATTTGAGTGATTAACGATCAGAGCTAATTTTTTGGTAGGTTTGAGTTTAGGAAGTGATGGTCGCGAAGTTGGGTCAGTGTTTTTAAATGTATGAAATGTTTTAGTAAACAGGTCTCCTATTTGTTTCTGCGATTCAGTAGATAGTTTTTCAGTCTGAATATTGTCAGCTTGATGAGGGCTATTTGGGTTTGTTTCTGCTAGAATTAAAGTGTTGTCATAATATGTTGTATTTTGTATGGTTCGGTCGTCTTCAATATTTTGTGTTGTGTTTTGCGTAATGTGTGTTTCTAGTTCTAATCTTACTTCTTCACGGATTCTTTTAAGTTGGTCATCTGTGAGAAGGTGGTTATTTACAATGGACCTGCGTTGATCTGCAATTCGTTGACACGAAAGATGGGCTATTGATGGGCATTTAGTTATTACTTCTTTGTGCAACAAAGGTCTACAGCTTGTAAGGTCAGTTTCAAGTTTTGTGACTTGGTAATAACTTTTCATAATTATTTCATTACTATCGGCTGACCACCTCATTCTTTCAGATTGTGTATGTTGTGTTGTATTTATAGTTTTACTTAATTCACTTTTTAAAATATTTTCTGCTTCCTTTTTAATCTTTAACAATTCTTCCTTGGTTAAAAGTTGTCTTTTGACTATTGCGCGTCTTTGATCACTAACTCTTTGTTTTGTAGCGGCCATTTCAGGATATTTGGATGAAAATGAATCATGTAGTTGAGTGACGTATGATTTAGTATCTGATTCTAGTTTAGTCAAGACAAAATATTGGTGCATTATGTAAGCGTTCATGTCATTACTCCATTTATTATTATTATTATTATTATTGTGTAAGGTATTCCTTGCTCACGGGCAATTAAATCCCGGACCTTTGGAAGGCATGCGTGGGGCCGAAGCCAACACGTAGAGACTATGGGAGTACGACCAAGGAGAGCCAGCGGCCAGTGTAGGACTATTACAGGGAATGGATATTAGAAATGATACAAGGCTATGGGGGTGAGGTGCTAGTGGACTGGGTAATTAGGACTATGGAAGGACTATGGCGTCTGCCGATACAACGTGGAAACATGTATCATAAAGTTGGCAGACGGTGACTCGCCAACTCTTTGAATGGGTCCCTCAAAATGGTCGCACGCACCGTGCACCGAGGCGGCAACATTGACAGAGCGGCTTGAGGCAGGAGAGGTGTCGCCGGACTTTAAACGCCGATCATTTGCACCCTCAGAGGGTCCCATCACGTCGCCCACTCGCCACTTACGCTTCACATCCTCCCTCCGAGCCAAAGCTCTTGCGACTCCACTCTGACCGGCCGGTTAAGGCAAGGCAGAGGTAGGGCCTGATTCTCCGTCAGTGTTCACTCCGGCCGGCCGGTGAAGGCAAGCTGGAGATGGAGAACAGGGGCTTCCCTGGGAGCACTCGGGTTCGTGGGGTCGCTACACCTTAACAGCTCGTCACAAGCTGCCCTGCGGGCTTATTATTATTATTATGTTTGTGTTAAGCACTCCTTGCTCACGGGTAATTAAATCCCGGACCTCTGGAAGGCATGCGTGGGGCCGACGCCAACACGTAGAGGCCCCGTAACACAGTTTTAATCTAAATGTAATGTGACACTAGCCGGCGACTTTCCCTGTCCGCATTATGACAGTACGCCCAAGGAGAGTCAGCGGCCAGTGTAGGACTATTGCAGGGAATGGAAAATTAAAATGAGACCGGGCTATGGGGGTGAGGTGCTAGTGGACTGGGTAACCGAGAGCTATGGTAGGACTATGGCGTCTGCCGATACAACGTGGGTATATGTATCATAAAGTTGGCAGACGGTGACTCGCCAACTCTTTGAATGGGCCCCTCAAAATGGTCGCACGCTCGGTGCACCAAGGCGGCAACATTGACAGAGCGGCTTGAGGCAGGAGAGGTGTCGCTGGACTTTAAACGCCGATCATTTGCACCCTCAGAGGGTCCCATCACGTCGCCCACTCGCCACTTACGCTTCACATCCTCCCTCCGAGCCGAAGCTCTCGCGACTCCACTCTGACCAGCCGGTTAAGGCAAGGCAGAGGTAGCGCCTGATTCTCCGTCAGTGTTCACTCCAGCCGGCCAGTGAAGGCAAGCCGGAGATGGAGAACAGGGGCTTCCCTGGGAGCACTCGGGTACGTGGGGTCGCTACTCCCCAACAGCTCGCCACAAGCTGCCTTGCGGGCAAATTATTATTATTATTATTATTATGTTAAAACGAATTTGAGTCTCGGCTGTTTGCCGGATAAATGATCCAGGTACGAGCTAATGCCAAGTAACCTGATTCACGTTAAGAATTATGATTGATGTGTGGTGAAAGATGAGAACAGGTGTCAATGACGATTGATTTTTGCATTTGTATGTTTGTATTTTTATGTAGATTTATTATTTTATTCAAGGCAGAATGTAGAGTTTTGGGGATGACGCCGGTTGAGGATATAATAACAGGTACTATTTTAACAGTATTCTGACGCCACATTTGCTTAATCTCATCTGCGAGGGGAATGTATTTTTGTAATTTTTCATTATGCTTTTGTTTTAGGTTATTGGTGTTGCGGACGGCGATATCTATAAGGTAAGTAGTCTTTTCAGATTTTATAGTGAGAGTAATATCCGGTCTATTGCTGAGGATGGTTCGGTCTGTAACAATGTCGCGATCCCAGTAAAGTTTAACCGAGCTGTTTTCAAGGACATTACTAGGTTTGTACTTATAATATGGTGTATGGGTTTCTATAAGGTTATACTTTATTGCTAGAAGTTGGTGTATTTGTTTGGCTAAATTATCGTGACGGTGTGTATATTCTTTGCTGGCTAGAGCACTACATCCTCCAGTGATATGGTCTATGGTTTCGGTTATTTGGTGGCATAGTCTGCATTTGTCGGTTGTACATAGTAGAATGCCGTAAGGCATTCTACTATGAAAATAACTATAGTAAACTAATTTCTCCGTGTCTTCATCACAAATTTCTCAAATTTTTCTGACTGCATATGCTGCGGAACTGAGCTTACCGGCCAGTTTGGCAATATGAGGACCCCACTGCAGTTTATAATCTAGTGTTTTAATTACGAGTAAATAATATATTAATACGTGAGTCAAAAAATTTGTATCCCTTTTGACGAAAAATGGGAAAACGTAGGTGCATGAAATTTCGCACAGTTATAGTTTATATGGAGAAGGAGTGCATCGAGCTAATATTATTTTAAAATTATTCTTTTATCATACATTTTTTTAACAAATAAAACATTACACACACTACAACACACACACTAGGAAAAATTACAGATTTTTTAGTAACAAGCCTATATATACGAATTATACTCTTTTATTTATGGTTGAAGTATGTTGACAACAAGGTGACAAATTGAAAATGGATTTTAGTTTTTTTTTTTATTGAATCTTAGATGCTAGACAATGCTTAGGTACACGGCCAGTCTGAGATCAGCTGAGTCCCAGAGACAAGAGTTGAAAAAAATATGATAAAGTCAATTTTTTTTTACAAAATATTACCTATATTTTGTAAAAAAAAATTAATATATTTTGTAAAGTAGTCCTAATGTCGTTGAAATTCAGATCGAATTTCGACCATTGGGCGATCTCTAGTACATAATATAATAACACGATTGTACGGTTTATTGCTGCTAATAATTAGTTTGCTATTCAATATTCAAGTTTATTATTGCATTAGATATAAGCTTTTGAGAATACAAATTAAAATTATTATCATAAACCAACAATGTATTTTAGTAGGAATGGTTAAAATAAGATAACTATGGTGGCGCGTTGGTAAATTTCGAACTCTCTCACTAAATACACGATGAATTTAATTTCCCATCAAGATTTGGGCATAGAAAACCATAATATTGATTAAAAACAAAATATTGGTTTACTAATACCTTGGTGATATGATGGTGGTATCTTATTTTTAATTTTTTACGTCTTTCACTATTAAAGTTTGTTGCAGCGACTTCTCTAATATGAAACGGCGACGCGATTAAGTGTCGAGAACAAACAATTGTTAGCACAAGGTGTCGAAATCGTTACGTCGAGTTCCCAAAAATGGCTATATGGGCAGCGGCCAGGTCACGGCGGCCATCGAAAGTATGGCGTGGCCGCTGGCCGCCGTGCGACCAGGTGCGCGTGGTCTATGGCGGTTTCATACTAAGGTATCTATCGCGATGCGCGCCCGGGCTTACACTATAAAATATTTTGTAAGTATTTAGTCTGTAGTAATACAATATCTACTCACCAATTATAAAAGCCCCAATTTACGTGGGAGAGCCATTCTTCGACGCGAATGGGCCGGCTCGACCGGAGAAATACCACGTTCTCATAGAAAACCGGCGTGAAACAGTGCTTGCGCTGTGTTTCGCCGAGTGAGTGAGTTTACCAGAGGCCCAATCCCCTATCCTATTCCCTTCCCTACCCTCCCCTATTACACTATTCCCTCTTAAAAGGCCGGCAACGCACCTGCAGACTCTGATGCTGCGAGTGTCCATGGGCGACGGAAGTGGCTTTCCATCAGGTGACCCGTTTGCTCGTTTGCCCCCTTACTTCATTAAAAAAAAATCCAGACTCTGATGTTGTTCATTTTGCTGACAATTTCTTGGCCGCTAGTGCGCGCTCGGGCTTACACTATAAAATATTTTGTAAGTATTTAGTCTGTAGTAATACAATATCTACTTACCAATTTTATAAACCCTAATACTGAAATCCAGATTCTGATGTTGTTCATTTTGCTGACAATTTCCAAGTCAATGTTCAACTAAAAATTAAGTCATACACTTTTAGTTTCAATAAGAAAAGAAAAAGCTACGCTCAGTTAAATAATTATGACAGCTGAGTTCAACATAATATTATATTATGCGTATTATAAACAAATGAAGAATTGTAAGAAAAAATAAGAAATTAATATAATAGCGAAATACACGAGTACGTACGTGCTATGTGTCCCAAAGGGAAAATGAAATGAACGTTAGAGCAAATTTCCTGGTCTGACCGATATAGCATGTAGTTTTCCTGTAATGATAATATTATAAGTTTTGGTAATATCAGTAATGTATAATGTAACTGGTAGCCACAATGTGATACAACGGGTTATACAATACGCTCGCGACATAATAATATCAATCACGTGGGCTTGGACCATACCACAATGTCTACTCTGACCATACCGGGCATAGCTCGCTCGGTCGGAAGTTCTTCCTTTTGCGACCGCCACACACATTCCCACATTCGATTCAGAAATATAATTAATTATTTCTATATTAATTAATACGTTCACCGAATTGAGGATAATTTCATGTCGTCACAATTATTTTTAATTCCGATTATCCTGTTTGTCATGTTACTAATTACTAAATATACGCTACGACTCTTGTAATGTAAAATATTCAATTTTATCCGAATAGTTTAAACTTTAAAGTAATATTTTTCTAAATAAATATATAATAAAGTAATTATTATTATATATATTTTTCTAAACTACGAATTATTTATTATTCTTAGATGTTACCCTCAACCCTTTTGCCTCAAAATCCGTTTCTATCATAACTTTTTAGTCTAGAAACCATACTTTTTTCGCAACAGAAACTAGCCTATGACAAATTTCAGTTGCCTTTTATAGACACCCTTTCGCATAATCTTAAATATATATGTTACACTCAAAGACCGATAACCACAACGCGTTGTGGTCACAGTGAAACAGCCACGACGCGTGCTGGCAATCCCAAAAAGTCCATAACGAGAAATTCGTGTCGTGACTGATATGCTATTCGTTTTTTTAGGGTTCCGTACCCAAAGGGTAAAAACGGGACCCTATTACTAAGACTTCGTTATAAATAAATAAATAAAATATAGTTTTATTCAAAATGGGTATCATGATACACTTTTTGAAAGTCGAACGAAGAAACTACGTTGCCTACCACCGGTTGTCCGTCCGTCTGTCCGTCCGTCTGTCCGTCTGTCTGTCTGTCTGTGTCTGTCTGTCGCCAGGTTGCATCTCAAAAACTGTGTATATCTGTTGCCGCTATAACAAAAAATGCTAAAAACAAAATAATATCAATATTTAAGAGGGGCTCCCATACAATAAGCGTGATTTTTTTGGCCTTTTTTGCTCGTAATCAATAATTATAAGAGGTAGGCACTTGATACTTTAATAATTAATAATAATATTTAAATAAAATAAATAATTAAGGGGGCTCCCATACAACAACACAATTTTTGGCCTATTTTTTCTCTATAATGGTACAGAACCTATCGTGCGCGAGTCCGACTCGCACTTGGCCGATTATTTTCTTGATTTATTAATCGTCCTAATACCTATGTATGGAAGATTATATTTGAATTACCACGCGTGCTAAAAATGTTTTTTTTACTAAATCACGTGTTTATCATTATTATTTACAAAATATCCATAGTTCCATACTATCCCTACTAATATTATTACTGTCTGTCTGTCTGTCTGGCAGAACGTAATTGGGGGCATCAACTAGTAGTATTATATTTAAATTGTATAAAATATGAAAATAATAATACATTTTACGGACGGACGGACGGACGGACGGACGGACGGACGGACGGACGGACGGACAGACGGACCGACAGACAGACAGACAGACAGACAGACGGACGGACGGACGGACGGACGGACGGACGGACGGACGGACGGACGGACGGACGGACGGACGGACGGACGGACGGACGGACGGACGGACGGACAGACAGACAGACAGACAGACAGACAGACAGACAGACAAGAGAATTATATTTGTATAGATTAAAGGTGCCGATTTATCATTATTATGATTTATGACTGAATCTTTTTCATATAACTAGCAATTAGCAAATACCGTAGGTAGGCCGCCGTGGCAAAATACTGTAATTACGCCGCGGGCTAAGAAAGATTGGGAATTGGTTTGTAATCGCCTATTTGTCCATCATTGGCGATTACAAACATTTAAAAGTCACCATTTACCGGTCAATAAAATTCCAGAAAAGCTACGCAGAAAAGATTCAAAATGCCACACTCAGAGACATTTAATTATGATTTCTTCAATTTAATGAAAAGTTTGACAGACAATGTTCGAGGCTTATAATATGTCATTAATTAATCATATATATCTATATATTAATACGTGAGCCAAAAACTTTGTATCCCTTTTGACGAAAAATGGAGAAACGTAGGTGAATGAAATTTTGCACAGTTATAGTTTATATGGTGAAGGCACAATAGACATAACTACTTCTGTCTACTCTGG
This sequence comes from Aricia agestis, assembly GCF_905147365.1. NCBI lineage: Eukaryota > Metazoa > Arthropoda > Insecta > Lepidoptera > Lycaenidae > Aricia > Aricia agestis. The sequence goes on along the minus strand of NC_056421.1, from coordinate 495,584 downwards.
TGAAGGAGTGCATCGAGCTAATATTATTTTGAAATTATGCTTTTCTCATACATTTTTTTAACAAATAAAACATTACACACACTATAACACACACACTAGGAAAAATGACAGATTTTTGAGTGACAAGCCTATACATACGAATTATACTCTTTTATTTATGGTTGAAGTCTGTTGACAACAAGGTGACAAATTGAAAATGGATTATAGTTTTTTTTATTGAATCTTAGATACTATTAGACAATGCTTACACGGCCAGTCTGAGATCAGCTGAGTCCCAGAGACAAGAGTTGAAAAAAAATATGATAAAGTCAATATTTTTTTACAAAATATAGTTAGGTAGTAGTCCTAATGTCGTTGAAACTAAGGTCGAATTTCGACCATTGGGCGATCTCTAGTTTAAGTAATTACGTCTCTGAGTACGGCAGAACATCTTTCCATTATTAATTTTAAAAAGTAGTCAAGGAACGTTTGTGTGCCAAAGCCTGGGGAGTAGGATGGCTGATGGCAAGGCTACTTCTACATTATTATAATATTATGATTTCAATTATGTATTTAAGTTGGCATTGTTTAAATTAAGTTACAACATTGTAAAATATTTTATTTTGAAAATAAGAATTTTTTCCCACTTTTTTGGTAAGCAATGGGCCCCGTGCGAGTTTCTTACGCCGCGCCGGGTTAAATCCCGAAACGGTGGTATGCACCATGTAGACTTTCTGAAAATAACAATGGTAGTTGGTATGCACTACGAAAACTTTCTGAAAATATTTGTTTCAATTCACAAATGAAACTATTTTTATTTAAGTATTTTTTATTTTTATTGGCTAACGGAGAGGGGTGTGAATCCGAAGTTACACTGTTTGAAGTTCAGCTTCCTGGGCTTCCGCCTTTATAGTCCTTTCTATGCTTTTAATTTCTCTTCTCACAAAAACTAGAAGAGTTATTTGTATAGCTGAAAAATAATAAAAATACGTTAAAACAATATCTTAATTTCCGATTATTATGGATAACCATGGCACATACTTGGCGACGAACACTATGGCCATGGGTTAGGGGCATCCATTAATTACGTGAGGTGTTCTAGGGGGGAGGGGGGTCAAGCTAAATCTTTCCAAATCTCACTTAGTAGGGAGCGGGGGGTTGTAGCAAATATCACGTAACTTTTTAGAGTAGTCAAACCAGAGCAAAGTCGAAGGGGCAGATAATTTTGTTGAAAATTACTCGGATATTATGTTGGTTCAAGTAGTTACACTTGAGGCTGTGCATGAGTCTCCATGGACTAAATGATGTCTTTTTAGGGTTCCGTAGTCCACAAGGAACCCTTATAGTTTCGACCTGTCCGTCCGTCTGTCTGTCTGTCCGTGGTTTTACTCAGAGACTATAGGACCTACAAAGCTGTAATTTGGCATGAGTACACATATTAATAATGCCTACAAAATGGTATATGAAATCTTTTTTTTTTTATGGTACCTACCACATAGATATGGTACACATCAAGCGGGGATAAATTTTTTTTCACGTTCACCCCATCGTGTGGGGTGTCGTTGGATAGGTTTTTTTAAATACTATAAGTGTTTAAAGATCATTTTCCGATTTAGGGATCCTTTTGTAAATATTAAGTATTCAAGTGGAAAAAATCGTTAGAGTCCAGTGTCTTCTACTAGCTAAACGGTTGTTTTTGGAAATGTGAAAAAATTCACGGAAGTAGGAAATATGCTGAATTTAAAAGGAAAACTATTACGGCTAAGAAGACTTCATAAGTTATTGAGTAATAGTCGATCAACTAAAAAAAATGTATTTGGCGAAGTATACAAGAACTTTTCTTTCAAATTCCTTTGAAAGTAACTGAGATGATGTTATTAGTAGTGTAACACGTTATAAATGTACATTCATTGACTATACAAAAATTTTCAAAAACTAGCGGTACTACGGCACCCTAAATTGCGCGTGGCCCCACGCACTTGGTCGGTTTTTTTTATTGAAACTAATAAGTAATAACTATGGAAATTACACACACTATTACACTTACCAATGTCCACAAGGCCGAACCAAAATATCCCTGCATAAACTTGAGGGTTGTGCAGAACGTCCTGTACCACAACAGCCGGAGCGGTCATGATAACAGCGACGTTGTTTGCCACGACATAACCTGTGCGCAGTATTGCCACAATCACGCCGACTATCGCCAACCAGAAGTACACACGTAGGACAGATCGACTCCCCTGTAAACAAGAAAGCCAGAATTAAGAGCGCGCCTGACTCAAAAAATCAAACACCGTCCTTCTCTCTTCACACTCACGCCCGACTTTAATATGTCAGTAGCCTTAGCACGGCCACCAGTAGAAATGCGAAAGTATGGACAAACTGTGGAGATAAGCTTAAGGTAGCGTTCCGATCTTTTTCGTTCCCAAAAATTCAATTAAAATGCCAGTTTATGACAGACTGTAGTCCTAAAAATTCAAATAATATCCTACTCTATGACATATACTATAGTCTGTCATAAAGTGGCATTTTAATTGAATTTTTGTCGGTCGCGATTGGCCGCGGTAAAGATCGGAACGGCACCTTTAGTTTATGTCCACAGTTTGTCCATACTTTCGCATTTCTACTGGTGGCCGTGCTAAGGCTACAGGTGAAAAAGGACGGCGCGGAATCATCGCTGAGTTAGTTTTACTATGAATAAAAGACGAACTATAATGATTATAAAATAAGTACCGTATTTTGAGGAAATTTATTTATTTATTTAAATTAAGGACACCAAACAGTACATGCATTAAAACCTTGTTAAACACAATAATAGTAATTTGTACCGATGCATGTACCCTAACAGGTGACACAGCATTCGCTATTGTTACAAATACAATATAAAAATTGATTTCTTAACAAAACACAATTAAAACAATAAAATATGATTAACGATTATGAACTAAATAAAATTAAAATTAAAATTTCATGCAAATTAATTATACCAGTAATAACAAGCTGCATTTCATAATAACAAATAACTTAAAACTACGACAATACATTTAAATCTTAACTAAGAGCAGTTTAAATAAAATAAAATTAGAAAATACAAACACAATTTTAGAACAAGAACAAATGGGCCATATCAGTAAGATTATTTTAAATTTTAAACAATATAACTAATGATATGATATTAATAAGGGAGGTCTATGAAAAATTAATAAAATTTAGGTCTTATCAATGCCTTTTAGATATTAAAAGTCCAAAACACGGTTTTTTGTAAAAAATAAACTATCGAGCATTTTTTCAGTAATACTGTTTTCGTCTTGAGCATATTTCAATCTTCATGAACTGAAGTTACTTGTGTCAAAAAATCAGTTTCCTAAACCTTACATAATATATAAATTTACAGATTTTGAGATCTAGGTTTAAGTATGTAGTCAAGTTAGGGTCAGGTGCGCTCTTAAGCAGCAGGATCAAGCAAGAGAGGGATATATACGCTTCCTCTACTGGTACGGTGATTACTCTACCGTCTTAACAGTTTTTCAGGCCACAAAAAGGCCATAACCCCGCTACAGGTGCTTTCAGTTTTAAAACAAGCTTAACAATACTTGCAGGCAAACTTAGTATAGGTACCTAGGTAACAGGAAAAATCGTACGTGTCCAGAAGATTTTGATTTAGCTTCCAATGTAATTAGTATTCTGAACAAACTTGAATCAAATCGACATCACCATGACCCAACATCAACTTCTTTTCAAGGCCAATCGTTATTTTACGATTGGCCTTTCCCGGACCTCAGAATATGTCCATACCAAATTTAATCATCTATTGAAGCATAAATAGGTTACAGACAGACAGGCGCATTTAAAGTTCGCGAACTTACTCGGCTCGCGTCGGTGACACACGAGAATCGCTCACACTGGATTACCATGCCCCCATGCTCGCGGCTCGCGGCTCGCGGCTCTTTGCTGACGTGTCAGGCGATTAAGATCGTCGAGCCATAAGTTCGCGTACTTACTCGCACGTCTGTCACCCCTTAAGACGAGGATAAACCCCAATTTGTTATTCCGTGACTCCCGGTTTACCTAGTTCCAATATAATAAAGAAGTGTTAAAAAATATGAGATATAAAGCACAATATTCAAAATACCTTAAACCATAAACATTTTATTAAAACGTAATACTTTGGCTGTAGTTAATTTACAAACTCACCTCCGATAAAAATCTATTTCATCGAAATATAAGTATTAACTAGGATAATTATACATTTTATTTGAATAAATTGTTAGTAAATCTATATCAAAATTTCTTTAACCGAACAATTTTGTTTCTTAATGTTTATTTCCAAAGATATTTAAAAAAAACATGAAAAATAGACAAGATCCGCTTTATGCAAGAACAGTTTTATGCTAAGCTAAAATGAATCTTATTGCGATGCGCATACGCTTGGTCTTTGGTTGTGTGCTAGGTTATCGTTTTGGATTGAGATTAATCCCCGCCTTAAAACATTATCATACATACCTTATGTCCACCGACCAGCAGCACAACGCAGAAAATGGTGTCTACGAGAAGTACTGCTAGTGTTGCTATGGACATAGCTAAGAAAGGCCAGTGTATGCCGTACTCTGAGTTTATGAAGTGTGCAAGCAGAGTGTAAAAGAACTTGATTTGAAAACCCAGTCCTAATAAATTTATAAGTACCTGAAAGTTTAGAAAAAAAATACATAATACAGGAGCTCAATACTAAATTAGTATTCAATTCTCTCAAAAACTCAGTAATTGTTACGTCCTGTATAACTTTGCAGTCTCGTTTCATGTTCCATTTATGATAGTACCAGTACTTTCAAATATTATAATGTATTATTATAATATTTGAAAGTACTGGTACTATCATAAATGGAAAATTTAAATTATGAATGGTACTTGTTGATGAAAAATTTTAAAAGTCGCTTGATGTATATTGCAAATGAGAATACTGTATTGGTGTTTAGTAAAAAACTTTTTTTGGTAAATTACACTGCGCCGAATTTAAAGAAATAGAATTGCATTGACGTTTTTATGTATTCGTAAAAATTATAATATGAAAGCGTTGAAAACAAATGAATATTTTCTTAATTTGTAAGTACTCACCAGCTTCAAATAACCCAGCGAAAGAATAACAGTCCTTCGGTTTAACGACATTTTGAGTAAGTATATTATAATATTTCCAAAACCTGGTGCCTACAAAAATAAAAAAATTAGTTTATTTTGAAAACTTAAAAAAATATTATTTAACGTAAAAGTTAAAATTATTTTTCGTAACATTTTCCACTTCTTACACGTTTATAATATAATAATTAAAATCTTATGTAAATATGATTTACTTACTAAATTATATTTTAGACAACACTAATTTAATTTAAAAATCACTTTCAAATAAAATTATACTTACTGTGAAGCAGCTTTAATGCTATCTAAATTGTCAATAGCTCATATTTGCTAAACATTATTATAAAAAGGAAATAGTTACAAAACACCAGATAACGGTTGTGACATCCTTGGATAATATTAATTGAAGACTTAAGTGATTGAACTGGGTAACTAACACTTTAAAAACTGACGTTCTTTGCATAAATGGAGGCTTTAGGACCGGAAAATTATTTGAACTGAAAAAAATGTGGATTAAATGTATAGCTAGATATATTATTAGCTTGTTGGGGTCTAAGGGGATGTTTAACTCTACGTTGAATGACGACAAGGCGCGCCAACGTATTAGGATTGCACCATTTGCACCTGACCCTAACTTGACTCTAAAAAATTGATTTTTTACACAAGTAACTTCAGTTCATGAAGATTAAATGCTCAAGACGAAAACACGATTACTGAAAAAATGCTCGATAGTTTCTTTTTTACAAAAAAACTTGTTTAAGACACAGTTTTTGCTTGGATCTTCGAAGTTTACTGTCTTTTCTTTAATATTTTTTTTAATATCTAAAAAGATATTGATAAAACCCAAATTTGCTCAAAATACTTTTTAGGGCTCCGTACCCAAAGGGTAAAAACGGGACCCTATTACTGAGACTTCGATGTCTGTACGGTAAGTTACAAGGGTTTTTCAAATTATAAGTGAAAAAGTGAGTAATTACTCTTTACATATCGTAAAATGTTAAATACCCAGTTCATCCACTCATGTCTTCAAATCTATTTTATCTCTTTTTTTGTGAGTTCGCATTTTAAAATAAATGGCATCGTTTATTTTATTTGTGATTTGTTTGTTCATCCTACAAAGTTTCGTCCCACTGGGACAAATTTTCAGATTTAAATTTTTGTATGAAGCCAGATATTTTTAGATTTTCATTAAGTCATGAATCATGAGTATTAGGTAAATACACGTCCACAGCCCGGGAAATGTTTTTTTTCTACAGTGCCAGTGTGTTGTAATAGTCGACAATGTGTTCAAAAGGCACAAAACTTTTTATAAAATATCAACATTTGTAACGAATTCTGTGCTTAGTTATTTAACAGGAGAAAACCGTCGGTTCTTTATATTTACTCCCAACTGATCATTTTACGGTCGAAACGTCAGCGTAATTGGAGAAAAGTTCGATGAAAAATCCGCCCTAGACCGCTTTCTAACCCTAACCTTGTAACTCGGAATTTTTACCCTTGACCTAAACTTTAAGTGTAAAAAGTCTAAAAAGGCCGATTGATTCGAGAGGGTTAAGCTTTAATATCCATGACTGTTGATATCACATCTACATATAAAGATAGATAGATAGATAGATAAACACTTTATTGCTCACATATAAATGGGTATACAAACAGACTTAAAATACTTAAAAATACTTACTTAAAAATATAAATAAAAATAAAAAATATTTTTGATTATGACTAAGTAAATCAATAGGCGTGATAGTTTTTCCGTAAAGTGTACCACAAAATGTAAAGATTATGGGATATGCTAGGGCTCACTTCTCTCGACCTGATTATTATATTACAATACTGGCTATGGCCCGTGGTGTTACCCACGGTTTTTTTAGTGAAAGTAAATTGCGTATTAACAGTAGATGATTTTTCGCGAATTTATTGTCATTCGTTTCCCCATAGGAATAAAATATATTTAGGAGTAAAATGTTACCAATTATATTAATCCAGGATATCAGCTAACTCCATTCCTAAGGGGTACGAAGATTTTGGCCGACCTACTTTCGCTAAATGTGTTTTTTCGCGTTCACGAATATTTTTTTCAAAAATGGATAGCTAACATCAATACAAACAAAAAATAATCTTAGACAAAACCACGTAAAGAGTCACATTTCGAAGATATGAGCCGCTAAAGTTTTACCAATTGAAGATATTGCAACTTTGGCAGCTCAAATCTTCGAAATGTGACACTTTACGCGGTTTTGTCCAAGATTATATTTTGTTTTTATTGATGTTAGCTATCCATTTTTGAAAAAAATATTCGTGAACACGAAAAAACACATTTAGCGGACAGTAGGACGGCCAGGCTTTTTTTTTATGAAATAAGGGGGCAAACGAGCAAACGGGTCACCTGATGGAAAGCAACTTCTGTCGCCCATGGACACTCGCAGCATCAGAAGAGCTGCAGGTGCGTTGCCGGCCTTTTACAAGGGAATAGGGGAGGGTAGGGAAGGAAATAGGGGAGGGTAGGGAAGGAAATAGGGGAGGGTAGGGAAGGGAAAAGGGTAGGGTAGGGGATTGGGCCTCCGGTAAACTCACTCACTCGGCGAAACACAGCGCAAGCGCTGTTTCACGCCGGTTTTCTGTGAGAACGTGGTATTTCTCCGGTCGAGCCGGCCCATTCGTGCCGAAGCATGGCTCTCCCACGAATGATATATATACTCCATACAAAAATCTTCATACCCCATTTATCGAAATCGCTCCAGCCGTTTAAGCTTGAAATAGTATCAAACATACAAAGACACAAACTTTGGCCTTTATAAAATTTGTATGATACTTGTAGTTCTGTAATTGGTTTTACATCTAAAAAGTGTTACGCGCGTGCGATACTGAATTATTGTTTTTCTTCTTAAAACCTGTTATCATGCTGACGAGTTTTGGATCAGATCACGTGTAACACAATTTTAGCATCCCATAAAAGAGCACAACCCGGCTAAAAACATATCTTCAAGCAAGAAATGACAGAAATAACATAAGAATATTGGCCCTCCTTATCAATCTAAACTAACGAGACAGAAGAAACATCTTGGAGCATAATAAGGGAAATTGTTAAGCATTTTTGACTAAATGACATGAATTTTGCGAAATAAATTCGAGATTAAACGATAATCGTGACGGATGTCACTTCGCCTTAATTGAAGTAGCCAAAGAATTATCTGAATATACGCAAAGTATAGTTAGGGATACCGGATATGTCATATTGCTATACTGTGGTATAGTCGATACGGAATTTTTGTTTGAAGTTTATTTAAAAGCGATTTTTATGTCTTTGTAAAAGAGGTCAAAAGTGCAATCTTTACGAATGAGATTTTTTAAAGTGTTTTGTTTTAATTGGTTATTGATATTTTTGATTTCGTAGAAATTGGTTAAATGGTTTGAGCATGAACAAACCACTACACTATTTTATTTTATTTTTATTTAACGATATCATTATGAATATAATATTTAAATGTATATATTTAAATATTACCTACGAAAAAAGGCGGTGAAATGTTTTAACTTGTATGTTATAACACTATATTATTACTGTTGTGTATACTAGTAAATATGTGGTTCCCATCGTGGCGCCTAAGTTAGTGATAAATTTTTGATAAATGCGTCATAAGGGTGAAGCCAAACTAGCGTAATTTGTGAGTCGCAGAATTTCGACTGGCAGAAATTCTGCTGCATTCAGTTTCATACAAACATCCTGTTTGATTCACACGAGCGTAATTTTGTGAGTTATGATTTGTATGAAAAGATATTTACGCGACCGAAATTCTGCGACTCACGACTCACAAATTACGCTCGGTTTCACCCTAATAAGCAATAGTTTTGTAAAAATGCTTCGCGTAACTTTAGCCCATTAATTTGTGAAGTCAGCAATTTTTTAATGGTCGAAAAATGTTTCGTTTCGGTCGTATTTAGCACACCTGCGTTAATATTTCATCGTTAAATCCAAAAACCATTTCCACGATGAAAAAGTAATCTCGTTAAAGTAGAACAAACACACGCCGCTCACGCACTCACATCATTTGATTTGGGCTTCATTTGTACGGTTACTATGGAGCGGCTGCGAAATGTATTAAGTCCACAAATCCATACTAATATTACAAATGCGAACAGACAGACAGACAGAATATACACTATTCTGTCTGTCTGTCTTAAACCACTTCACGCCCAAACCGCTGAACCGCATTTATTGGGTATGGATACATATTTTTGGGTCCCGGGAAAGGATATTATGTAGAATACTTATTAGCGCTAAAAATGTACGGTACCCAAGCGATATATGAATTTAGGCGCAACGGTGTTACGGGCGTTGTTTAGTAATATTATACAATATGCAGTGTCTATCTGTCTTCCTTGTTTTCTAAACTTAATAAGAAGCTAGCTATCCCCCACAAAATATATCTAATACTATGTAAAGATTACACCTCTACACGCACACACTTCCCGCATGATTCACTCAATACAGATAGACAGTCGCACCTTATCATATTTTTATATTATCAGTGGTTCTGATAGTATCAGTGATTCCCATTCTTGCCATTGAGGTGTAGACAAACATATTCGTAAAGGTTTCGTCAGTTCTGTCTGCATTCTCAAGACGTCTACGGCGTAACGCTACGTGCTACGAGAGGTGCTACGAGTTTCATACTGTATAATGTCTTATGCTAAGTACTCACATATGGTTTTCCTCGATAGTTTTACTCCTAATCGAGTAATAATTACTGTGTGGCCTGCAAAACTCACAGCTCGAAGGCTCGCATCGAGCAGCTCGAAGGCTCGCATCGAGCCGCTCGAAGGCTCGCATCGAGCCGGCTCGATGGAATTAAATATAACGATTTAGAGTAAAACTATCGAGCAATACTGAATTGCTCGATCGTGTGGACGAAATCCCGAGCCGCGGGTTTTGCTCGACGTTACTGCTCGATCGAGCAAAACCGTATGTGAGATTTGCAACAAACTTAGCATACACACCCCGCGTTCCATGCGACGTTAAAAACGATCAAAACGCTCAAAATGTCTCTTATTTTGAGCGTATTGATAGTTTTTAACGGATAGTGTAATATTTTATAATAAGCACGAAGAATATAAATATAATATTTTATTTTACAGTTTGATTGTTCGAACACGCTAATCTCACGAACTACTGGAGCGATTGTATGTTATATGGCACAGATATAGAACATACCACAGGAAGAGACGGGCAACTTTTTGCGGGAAAATGTACGGTTCCTGTGAAATCGCTTATGTACACGGGCTTCAAATTGAAATAAAAACAGTAAAGAGATAAAACTCAAAATGTTATAAAAGGATTTGTATGAAAATATTTTGCTGTGTTAAATGAAAAATGTTCAAATATTCGAAACGGAGCGCCAATTATGATGCGAGTTACAAAGAGATATAAAATATTTTGACATTTCGAGTGCAATTCATATTTCATAAATTTTACCTTTGCGGTAAACAGGGCGAATATTTTTTTAAAACTCGTACACATATAAAACTTCATTGCTGTTCGTAAAATGTGTAGTAACCACTTTCTATACTAATATTATAAATGTTAAAGTGTGTCTACATATACATACATCTTCACGCCCGAGCCGATGACACTTTAAGTCGCGGGAAAAGATGAAGTAAACTTTTTATTCCCGAATACTGCGGTCTTACCGAGATAAACGAACTTTGGCGCTACGGAGTTGTGGCCGTCATCTACATAGTAAAATCCATAATTCCATACTAATATTATAAATGCGAAAGTGTGTCTGTCTTAACGGACATAATATCTTCGACCTCTTCTCGCCCAAACCGCCGAACCGATTTTGCTAAAATTTGGCATGAAGATACTTTGAGTCCCGGGAAAGGACATAGGATAGATTAACGTGGGAGAGCCATGCTTCGGCACGAATGGGCCATCTCGACCGGAGAAATACCACGTTCTCACAGAAAACCGGCGTGAAACAGCGCTTGCGCTGTGTTTCGACGAGTGAGTGAGTTTACCGGAGGCCCGATTCCCTACCCTATTCCCTTCCCTACCCTCCCCTATTACCCTATTCCCTCTTAAAAGGCCGGCAACGCACCTGCAGCTCTTCTGATGCTTCGAGTGTCCGTGGGCGACGGAAGTTGCTTTCCATCAGGTGACCCGTTTGCTCGTTTGCCCTCTTATTTCATAAGAAAAAAAGATAGTTTTATGATCTTCAACTGCCGCACTCAGAGACGAATGTTAAAAGAAGAAAATAAGTCCCATACATTATCTGTCAAACTCTTCATTCAATTACAGTTAAGTATATAATATTCGTCTTTAAGTGAAGGAACATGAATAGAAGTAAACCTAGAAAACTTATTACATTGCTAGACCATTCTGAAGTTCAATCTACCACACAATGCTTTTCGTTTAAAAAGTGTATTTTATTTATCTCTGAAGTGGACATGTTGAGATTGAGTTCAAGAAGTCTTAAATTTTTAACCTACTTCCTATAGTGGGTTATTATTGTATAAGCTTTTCTCTACGCTTTCAATAGAATCCACGTCTATATTAATATTATAATGACTAGATTTTTCCGGTTTCGTCCGTATGAAATGGTTTCTGATTGTAAATGAAACTCCCATATTATGTAATTTTAAATAATTATTAGGACATTCACAGAAAAATAGCTTTCCATTGATGATAGTTCTTTTTAATTCGTTCGATGGATCCTGAGGTTATTCGCCACAACATCACAAACTCACTTTATTTAACGATTAAGTATAACTTCATATAAGGAGACGTGTATACATACAATATACTTATTTTGAATCCCGACGAAGGATATAGAACAATTTTAATACGGAAAAATTGTAAGGTTTTCGGCTGATAAACCATAAATAAAATTTCTGCGCAAACACAAGCTACATAGCTAGTAATATAATACGAGTCGCTGAAATGCCAATAATCTCAACACAATAGAACCTGAAAAATCGAAAGAAATTGTTTGTTGACAATTATATATCTCGCGAACACAAAGCCACTATTATTGTACAAGTAAATTATTGGTACTAGTTTTGATTTTTTGGTAAAAATAATATACCGCAACTGATCAGGTCGGCCTGCGATCAATTGGAACGTTCCAGTTCGGCGTCTCCGTATATGGGGGACTTTACTTAACAAATAAAAACCCGTTTTCCTCGTGAAAGAATAACAAATATCCATCCATCTTTCGTAACAGGAACTGTACATCATCACTAGTAAGTGGCTATCACTGTCCACACTCGAGTTTTTCTTTGAAATAAACTTTGCCGTTATTCTATTAGCTACAACTTTGCACGTCAAGGATGTAAGAGCTTTGCCAAGTTACTAACTTCGACCACGGGACTTGTTACATAATAATTTAGTACTCGTACGACAATATAGCGAAAAGTATCGTTTCATGAAAATTTTAACTTTTTGGGAAAATAGTGTATAGCTGTTTGATGATGATCGCTGTTTGTCGATTTATCATATTTTATTTCTTACTAGATGTCGCCCGCAATTTCGCTGCGCCAAAATACGTTTATTGCGAGGGAACTATATCCAATGTCTTTTCCCGGGACACCAAGTTTATGTATATCAAATTTCATCAAAATCGGTTCATTAAGGGCCTGTTTCACCACTTTCTGATAAAGTGTCTAATAGGCTATTCACAACTTTTTTGACAGATTCTCCACATTTGAACACACTTGATCTGTCAAGTTAATTGGTGGATAGTCTTATCAGGAAGTGGTGAAACAGGCCCTAAGTGTAAAGAGTTAACAGACACACAGGCAAACAGCCTTCTTATAGCGGCTAAAGAACTGGCCCGATTTTAACAAAGAGGTTGACACTGGCAGTTTTTAAATTTTTACGTTGTTTTTACGAATTGTATTTTTTTAACTTATTTATTCTTCTTTAGGGTCCAGAACTCAACCATCCCAAGGCTGGGGCCTCAGACTCCTTAATATAAATAATTTAAGCTACGTCCTTATAACAGAATCAACACTTTAGCGGCTATAACAACTAATATGAACTCACGTGCATTCCGCTCTTATCGGCACTGAGCAGGCATGGATTAGCCCACGCTCCCACTAGTGGGCCATCTAAACTAATTATTGTAGCTTCCAGTTATTATTAATTAAAATCTGGTGACCTTCGCTTGCTGCATAGAAAAAGTAAAGGGTAGCTAGTTTTGTCTGTCTAATATTACCCATACTAAATTTAATAAAAATACGTTTGCAGCCATACCTAGAAACCAATTAAAGAGAAATGATATGGCGAGTTGGTAGCTCAAGCTGGCGGTCGCGGGTTCGAATCCCGCCGTCGGAACAAAAAGTTTTCAATGTTCCTGGGTCTTGTAACTCTGTGGTTCGTTATTTTGAAACATATTTAATTTAAGTACATTTAATTATTTGAGTATAATTGAAGGTTAGTATAATAAAGGGACAAATTCTCTTCTATATACCCTGGGTTATATGTTTTTCCGTAATTGTATGCAAATATAAACTTCAAAATAATGCAAATTAACAGGCATCAAGTTATCCGTTAATTTTCGGGACGAGATTCGATATAATCTCAATCACAAACGATTTTAAACTGTAACACCATAGCTCAGAGTTCACATTCGAATATTCCAAAAGCGACATATTCGACACGTGGAATCGGAAAGGCAATAACTGCTGGAAATTAGACTCCATGCACTGGGCGTAGGGTATAAATTCGAACGTGCGCTTCAACAAAGAGTTGCCTGTGATATGATAACCTGAGAGCCGTACGGTATGTGAAGTGACTCTCGTACGGACTCGTGTAGAATGCACTACTAAATAATTTTACTCGAATGAAATTCAACCTTGTTTCGAAGGCATACGAGTGATATCACAGGTAATGTAAGTCGGAACGAAAATTAAGGAATCTAATTCATGAAGGAGGTTCTCAAAGTTTGTGAAATAATGACAACATGCAGTAACAATTGTAATGCAAAAGTTTGAATGTCAAGCTGCAGCTTCGGAATCGGAAGGCGTATAATGGAACGTGTAACTTATTGTGTAGTAAACAAAGTTTAATTTTAAAACACAAAATTAAAATTTCAATTTTATGCCAAGACACAGAATATAATAATTGTACTCCGTAGCCAAGATTTAAAAGTTTGTTACGAGCTGATCTTAGCAAAACCAGAGGCAAAACATAGTTTTATAATAATTGTTTGGTTCCTTTGGATTACTATCACTATTGCTAATAATATTGCCTAGGTTCCGAAATAAAATCCAGTGTACTGTCCAGTGATTAGGACGTCATGTATCGCACGCCACATTACACTATATGCCATTGCCCATTGCCCACTGGTGGGACAAGTGTAAAGTATTTATAGTGACATCCCAACAAACCCATATTATGTGGATACTCTGGCGTATATTTCGAAATGAATCAATGGTATGGCGTTGATTCTTGACGTCAATATGACGAGCACTGGTTATTATACTGTGAAATATTTCGGGACACACCAAATTATATTAGTGCTAAATATATTACGATAACTCCGTTGCTCCAAAATTCGTTTATTACGCGGGAACCGTAATTTTTGCCGGGATTAAAAGTATCAAAGTATGTCCATATCAAATTTCAGTAAAATCGGTTCAGCGGTTTTAGCGTGAAGAGGTAACAGACAGACATACACATTTTCGCATTTATAATATTAGTATGGATTATAATCTCGACATAATGTCGTTTAGCCCCAAACCGTACGTAACGATGGCAGTGTAGTCGGGATCCATTTAAAATCCGGAGCCGGTTAAAAGTTTAGATTGGCCATCTGCAGGCGCGTCACGTGCGGACTGACCCACTGACCTCTCTCCCCCAAAGCAATGGGGGAACCCCCCTTTAATCACCCTTCTGTATGGCCGATGGTAAAAAGGATCAGATCACATTGTAACGAGACAAGACGATGCGCTGGATTTTTTGGCATTCAAAATTGGAATAGGCAGTCCGCTGGCTTAGTTTGTAAAGTTCAGTTTTTAATGACACATTTAATACTTAACGACATTGCAAAAATGTGTCGAGTTTCTTACGCCGGTTCTTCTCGCCGGGTTAGTTCCCGAACCGGTGGTAGGCCTTATATATAGAGATTCTAAAAGTGTTGTAATTTTTAACCTATTTGGAAATAAAAAGATCTAATTTTATTGTTCAATTTCATCACCACATTATTGCAATCAGGAATTTGGTGAAAATTATCTAATGAAATACTTTGTAAGTACCCCGTTTACTGTTGCATAATATTATATTCGTTACGTTGAAAAGAAAACGTTTTTTACAGTCCCATATTATTCTTAAATGTACTAGCAGAGAAGTTGATTCCTAGGCAGATGGAGGACCTACGTAGTTATATATATATTATTTATATACAAGGTGTAACAAAAATAAGTGATAATACTTAAGGGTGTGTATGTGTTCCTTATAGAGAATTCATTGTGAAAGTAGCAGCTCTGAAAGACGAAAAAATTTGTTCACTTTTGTATGGGCAAGGGCCCGAGCGTCACGAGTTTCCCCATACAGAAGTGAAAAAAAATTTTGGTCTTTCAGCGCTGCTACTTTCACAGTGAACTCTCTACAAGGAACACGTACACACCCTAAAGTATTATCACTTGTTTTTGTTACACTCTGTATATATACTTGTTTTTCTAAAGTAGCTATAAATACATTAATATTATTTTACATTATTATTAGTAAGGATTTTTATAATTTTTATGTTTTTAAGTAAAAGTAAGGTGTCCATTGAAAATCAGCGTTGCGCATCCGTTCGCAACATTACTGAATGGGAACCAATTTGGTATTACATAGGATAGTATTAGTAGTTAAGAATTATTTTTGTAAGATGCTAAATAACAAATAAATTTCTTTTTCTTTCTTTCTTTCTTTCAATTAACATTGAATTGACAGGATCCGACCAAATGACGTTGGTCTATCGGCCTAATAAATGAAAAACTGCCTAGGAATCAATTTCGTCGATGGTACAAAGTAAGGCATCATTTCGTGATTCTACTTATTACGTTGCTCGGATATCAATAGGTAATGCTAAGTAAAGCTCGATACGAAATTAAAGATAAAGGTTAAATACATTGACCTTATAAGAGATAGATGGAAGAGTCCTCAAAGGGAATACTAAACGATCAGAGAATTGAAAGAACATAATACACCACACCACAAAAAATATATAGTAGCCTGACTTTTTCCGGTTTCTGAAGTTTCTTGACAGGAATTTATGAGTCCTTTCTTATAATGTTATTTATTATAATATATTGTGTATATGTTTTTTTGGTTACACACGGAATACACGGAGCCTGTGAAGACTCCGTGTATTCCGTGTGTAACAAAAAAACAAACGAAATAAATTATACAATATGTCCCAACACCGGTGTCCGATCCTTTAATGTTATGATGTATATTTTATTGACGAATTGGCCCCAAATATATATTTTTCTCTAACTTTTGAAAAAAAATATTCTCTGGGGGAGACCCAGAGAACTAATCTGACTAATACTTCATAAGAAAATCGCTATAACTTCTAAACTTAAAATAACAAAATTATTTAAGATGAGAACCTCCTCTATCTTTTTAAAATAGAAAATAATTATTTTAATGCGCTAGATTTTCTGCGAAAAGCCGTAAATTAAAAAATACACAATTTTTTTCCTTAAACTTTGGCTTTTCTATGTTTAAATCTATAAAATTTATAACATATTGCCTGTGTAAGCATAGTCCACAAGACATGTAGAGCCTATTACATGAGACCTTTTTTTTGTCTTTACAGCATATTTACATGAGAAGTATTGGTCAAATTAGTGTTAAAGCCTGAGAAAAACTTAAATGGCTGCCATTTTAAAACCGTGAGAGGGAGAAAAAATTTGAGAGTCAATTTGTCGATAAAATATGCCATAGTTCATGACATTAAAGGATCGGACACAAGTGTCGGGACTCTTTGTATATTTGTGCTGTGCTGAAAAAATGCATTTTCTGAAATCATAACTAGACATGAGACAAGAGAGAAAACAAATGTGTGAATGAAGCAGATATACAGGTGTAACAAAACTAATAATAATAATACTTAAGGGTATGAATGTGTTACATATATAGAGTTCACTGTGAAAGAAAACCTCTGTGGCTCAGTTGGTCGGTTGTTGGTAGCTCAAGCCGGGGGTCGCGGGTTCGAATCCCGCCGACGGAACAAAAAGTTTGCAAAAGTTCCTGGGTCTTGGATGTGTATTAAATATGTGTATCATATAATAAAAAAAAAAATATATATATATATATATATATATAT
This sequence comes from Aricia agestis, assembly GCF_905147365.1. Classification (NCBI taxonomy): domain Eukaryota; kingdom Metazoa; phylum Arthropoda; class Insecta; order Lepidoptera; family Lycaenidae; genus Aricia; species Aricia agestis. The sequence goes on along the minus strand of NC_056421.1, from coordinate 478,155 downwards.
ATATATATATATATATATATATATATATATATATATATATATATATATATATATATATATATATATATATATATATATATATATATATTGTCTGGTACCTGTAAAACAAGTCCTTCAGGTACTTAACACGGGGCCAGACTGACGTGGTGTGAAGCGTCCATAGATATTATTGATATTATAGCAGCGCTAAAAGAGCTTTTGTGATTTGTATGAGCAAGCGTCTCAGCGACAAGACAGCCCTTACAAAAGATATAAAAAATCCTTCAACGCTGCTTCATTGACAGTAAACTAAGTATTATCACTTAGTTTTGTTACACCTTGTAGAGGCCGATGTCCTTTTAAAATGCGGCTGATAATGATGAATCTATTAACAAGCTTGCCGGCATCTTAAGCCCCGCTAAGCTGATAGAAAAATTCTGTCATTAATATGAAGTTACGATGAGAATTTTTAATATCTTTTTAATATAATATTCCAGATTTGAACCCCTAGTCTCACAAAATAAGTCCAAAGTAAGTTCTTTATTTAATATTTTTTATAGGAAATAGGAAACTTTAATATTTGAACAATGATTCCGATGATCTTGGGAGCTGTGTCACAAGTTTTAACTAGTACAGCTCCCAACGCTAAAATAACTGATCTCGTATTGAAATTAAATATGCCTTATTTATAAGCTTTTCAATGTATATGATTTGAAATAAATAAATTATTATAATTATTTATGTAACTCTATACTGACATATTCAAATAATAGAGCCTTGATTCCGCTCGAATATGCCGATCATGTTTATGAGTAATATCACATGAAATATGTAACTCGATCTCAGAGTGAACCAGCGTTTGGCTTATGTTAGTTACTAAATGATTATGTACTAGGTATGTATAGGAGTTAAATTACATAATAAAATTATCGAAAATCATAACTCTCATGATAGATTGTCGAGTAAATAATATTGAAACATTTCTTCGAGATGGAGTTGTGTGAAGTGTCATGGGAGTGACGGGGCGTGCCTAAGGCCCTAACGACTGGGGGATATCTACTTCATTTTCAAGTGAAACCCATATCCATACTAATATTATAAATAAGAAAGTTTGTCTGTCTATCTCCCTGTCCGTCTATCTGTCTGTCTGTTACCTCTTCACGCCCAAACCACTGAAATTTTGCTGAAATTTGGTATGAAGATAATTTGAGTCCCGGAGAAGGACATAGGATACTTTTTATCCCGGTAAAATGTACTGCTACCGTAATCTAGTTCAATAAAGCGGAGCTATATAGTGAATTGTTGTGAAAACTGCTTCGGAACGGCTGAACTGTTTTTGACAACATTTTGTGTGCTTATCGGATAGATTTGCGAATCGGCTAATATCTATTTTTAATACCAGTCAACTTTTATCATTCTTATTACTTAGGGATCCACAGGTTACTATAATATGACGTACTGTACTTACTATGTAGTATAACAATTTGTATAAAGTAGATTTAACAGACTTTTCCTTTCCGATACGTTACAAAAATCGCTTGATAGACCAGGATATTATTTGCTTTATACTGACCTTTATTTGCATAAAAATATCAGAACAGAGTAATATGCTGAAGGGTGTAGAATGTAGGCTTGAATTTTCAATTTTGTAAACTCCAGAACGGCTGTACCGATTTGGCTTTTGGTCTTGAAATATTCGTTGAATCCCAGGGAAGGTTTGTGAGGTGCAAAAATGTTTAAATAAAACTACAATTTTATTTTCCCAATTGAGACGAAGTTCACCGGGTCAAATAGTTTCCTATATAAAGTTTGTTCACCTCACCTAAGTCTTAATTCGGTAGTAAACAGTAGGTCAGTTTTCAATGAGCTAGTATAAATCCGTTCAGAAGTGTTCATATTCAGCTTACGCGTGAAAGCGTGGCAAACAAAGGATACGAGCTTTAAGCTCTTACGCATAGCTCGAACTTCAAAACGAGTTAAAACTTTTTAATCGGGACTTAACGCGACTTATTCTAGTAATGCTACTACGAGTACATACTTTTTCCCTTATAGTTACGTACGTTATATAGTTACTTATAGTAATTAAGTCCCGAATAAAAAGTTTTAATTATAATGCAACGCGAAAGTTTAAAATGTTATTCTAAACGAGTTCTTGATTTTCATAATCACTCGTTATAAACTAAAATATACCTATAAGTACTAATACAAATAATTACCCAGGATATTCAAGGGCCGCTGTCTGTTTTCCTCATATGAAGTTTTCAATATCCTACAAACACGCAAACCTTGTGTAGTGATCCACTTTGTCAATATTTCTATTAGTGAGAAAGTAATTATTTAGGTTTACTCCATTTCAATTAATTTTTCTCCTCCGCTCCGGGTGGGAAACGTCAACTTTCTTCCCGCTGCGCTCACCGATGTTGCCGTTTTCCGCCTCCGTCGATGAGAAAAGTAGTATACGCACCATGGGCAGTAAATAAGAAAGCCTCAGATCACATGTTTGTTGACAGCCAACAATTACATGTGATCTGAGACATTTCTTATTTTCCTGCCCTATGTGCGGAATGTACTATTGTTCTAATCGGAAACAGGCTGCTATAATTTTACTAACTTGAAACTTCTTTGTCTTTAAATATACAATAACATTAATTTTAGTTTTTCGAAAACAACAACTTAATACTCCGTTTAATTTTGATGTAAAGTAGGTATTAAGTTGCTATTTAGTATTTGATTGAAGCTTCACCAAAACGTGTTTATTACAGCATTAATTTCAGCAACCACATTCTAACCAGAAACAACTAACGGCCGTTCCCAATATTTGATCTATCTCTGGTTTTGCTTTACTAGAGATAGGAATAGCTCACATTAGACATAAAATATATTTTATGTCAATTGTAAGCTATTCCTATCTCTAGTAGGGCAAAACCAGAGATAGATCAAATATTGGGAACGGCCGTAAAACTATAATATTTTAGATAAGCGCCGGAACCGTCTATGATGACGTCACCCTGTTGACATTGAAACAAGGAAACTGCGATAAATGCTCTTATGGTGACAGTAATTTTATTAGTAGACTTTTGATGGTACATAAATTGTCCTCGGGCTGGCCGGATCTGGCCATAAAAGTAATGGCCGATCCCAGGCCAAATGGCCAAACATCGAGTATTTGTTAAATACTAAACACTTTTATTGTTACTATAAGATAAAGATAATTATTTTTAGTATGTAGTTATTTGGTGGTATTAGTAATTTAGTACGGCATTTTCTGCAAACTGCCTAAGTTGTAACTCTGAAGTCTGAATAAGTATTTATTCTTGTAGAAACTCTTTTATCCTTTGCTCTTATAGCCAAGTGGGATAGTTACCAACACGACGGTTGGTCACTATCCCACTTGGCGGACCACCAAGACCACGGACGGGAAAATTTTTTACATGCTCATAATTGACATGTGAAAAACTTTCCTGTCACACAAAAAAGGCATAGATTATATTCTTGCCAGACTCGGAGAGTCAAATGATCAGCCTGCATTTACCTCCAAACTTGAAAACAGTTTTTTTTATGAAATAAGGGGGCAAACGAGCAAACAGGTCACTTGATGGAAAGCAACTTCCGTCGCCCATGTAAATCTCTCGCCAATCATGTATGTCGGTCTTCCGTCCCACTGGATTATAAGAGAAAAAAGGAATAGAGAGTTGTCATGTGTGCTGCGCATACACTTAGGCACTATAAAATTACTCCTGCGTAACTGGCCTGGTTTCAATAAAACCGGCCATCGTCACCGAAACCGGTGTGCTAGGTATTATTATCTGGAATCGAACCCATGACCTGCTCTGGTCTGCTGTGAGCTCAAAGCCTCTGAGCCACGGAGGTTTCAGGGTAGATAGTGGATAAGTAGCACACTGCCCATTACGGAGATTGATGGTGTGCGCTAATTGCAAAAATCCGCCGCCGGCCCGCTCTACTACCGACGTCATCATGAGCCCCACACACACTGAAGAATATAACGGCATCTCGCAATTGTTTTGATCGCTCAAACATGGCTCTGCTCTGTGGTGGTACCCACATTTAGCACCACAGTCCTGCATCGCGCTATCGAAGTTTTCTAAGTGCATCGGTATATATACGACAGCTGAAATGTATCACGTGGGCTCCGGCCTGACCGACCATAACACCTCGCTCGGTCGGAAGATCTTCCTTTGCGGCCTCCACGTATATTCCATTATTCCCACAGCTCACAACTTAAATTGTATGACCGAAGAAAATTCCATGAGATGCCACAATTTTGTTTATTCAGTAACACTAATAATAATTATTACTAGAGATCGCCCAATGGTCGAAATTCGACCTTAGTTTCAACGACATTAGGACTACTACCTATATTTATATTGGCTTTATCATATTTTTTTCAACTATTGTCTCTATGGGACTCAGCCACACTCAGCTGATCTCAGACTGGCCGTGTAAGCATTGTCTAATAGCATCTAAGATTCAATAAAAAAAAACTATAATCCATTTTCAATTTGTCACCTTGTTGTCAACAGACTTCAACCATAAAATATAAAAGAGTATAATTCGTATGTATAGGCTTGTCACTCAAAAATGTGTCATTTTTTCCTAGTGTGTGTGTAAATTTTTAACAAATAAAACATTACACACACTACAAGTGTGTAATGTTTTATTTGTTAAAAATTTGTATGATATAAGCATAATTTCAAAATAATATTAGCTCGATGCACTCCTTTACCATATAAACTGTGCAAAATTTCATTCACCTACGTTTCCCCATTTTTCGTCAGAAGGGATACAAAGTTTTTGGCTCACGTATTAATATATAGATTGGTAGTGTCCAATAATTATCTCTGTTTCTATTTTTAAAGTGAAATCTTTTTTAGCGGCGTTGTGCACTTTCTTGGAGTGAGTAAAAATTTTAAACTCCCATCATAACACGTGACCTGATATAAAATTTGTAAGGAAGTATTATTTCATTCAACCACGAAAAAACTTACATCCTGCTGTCACTTCTGCAGACACCCCTGGAGTGCACCCCGTTGTTTTTCTAAAGTATAAGGAGATGGCACCGAAAGGGTTCCCACAACAATTGATCACAACAAAGCACTGGAATAGCTTGTGTCACATCACGGCTGCGGTGGGAAACAACAAAAGGCGTCGATTTGAGTCACAACTCACATAAGATAATACAGAATATATTAGGTAATGATATGAAAAGTCAAATGTGCTTAAAAATAATAAAACTTGACTTAAGTCAAACAGTTGAAGTAGTTGCTTATATTCCGGAGTTTCATGCTGCAAAGTCACAAAACGAAATGACTATTCACGATTCTATACGTAAGTACACACGTATTGCTCATTACGTGGTCTTAATTGCTGCCAAGTCACAATCAATACATTCCTCGAGACGGAATTGGAATCGTGGTATTCCATGGTTCCTTTATTTTGGTGGAAGCGGCGAGAGCGTGGAAAAGAGGGGAGAATACAAAGGGAAAAATTCTCATTTATTCCTCAACCGAACATTTCACATCGTTTGTTTCGTATAACCATTTCCCTAAACAAATAAACCGATTTGTTGTTTTCTCGACGTGTTCGCGATTGTGGATATTCACTGAGACGAGAGCAGAATATTATAGCACAGATTACTAAATAGTTAGTACTACGTAAATTATGGTCCAAGACCTGAGTCACATAGAAATTCTGTCATCCATACATACATTGCAATTTGCAATGCAAAAGTGTGTCTTTTCGTCTGTCTATCTGTTATCTCTTTACGCTTAAACGACTGAACCGATTTTGATTAAATTTTGTATGAAGATACTTTGTATCCCAGAAAATGTACGGTTCCACGGGATAACCGAATTTCGGCGTAAGGGATGTGCGGGCATCATCTCGGTTAGTATAAAGTTTTGTGACTCGCATCGTGGTTTGAACATCGACTTTGAGATGGGTATGGTAATATTTGGAATCATAGCATAGGCTTAAGAATTATAGTTAATTACGGCAAAACGTACGGTTCTCACGTGACTCACGATAAGGTTAAATCAACTACATAGTAATATATTCGGGCATAAAATCGACTGTTTTATAAAGACACTCAGATTTTTAGATCAAAAAAGTCTTAACAAGAGCTAGTATGCATCAAGCACCTGCGAGTGACTACGGTATGAATAGGAATATGACGGATAATAATAACTAGCTATTTGACCGAGCTTTGCTCGGCATTCGACAAACACGAATAAAATGACATTTTCTAAAAATGATTCCTAACTAGATCGATTTATCGCCCCCGAAACTCCCTATTATAATATACTGAATTTCATGAAAATCGTTGGAGCCGATTCCGGGATTCCAATTATATATACAAGAATTGCTCGTTTAAAATATAAGATAATACCTCCCTCACCGGTGTCGCTGACGGTGGCCAGTTTCATTGAAACCAGGCCAGCTACGCAAGAGTAAATAAAGTTACTCTTGCAAGCATGTGCGCATCCTAGAGGGACAGACGACCGACACGACTGGCGAGAGATCAGGCGTAGGACTTTTTACATGCCCATCCGACGCATGGATCATCTTACTTGTCAGAAAATCAGGTGATCAGCCTGCATTGTCCTAACCAAACTTGGAAATAACATGTTTCCAACGCAAGAATCCCTACCACCTCCGAGTCGAGAGCTGCGCACTAAGCCACTGGAAATAATAATAATATGACGATTGACTAAGGGTCAATTCAGGCCGCAACGCGACGCCTAGATGCATTTCTTTTGTACTGAATTGACAGATTTTCAATTGAGTGAGACGTCTTGCAAGTCTGTCCAATCACAGAAATATATCAAGATTGATTTATTTCAGTGGCCCAAACCATATAAATTTCGAAATATAAATGCGTTGCGGTCTGATTTGACCCTAAGTCGCGGGCAGCAACAAGTGTCAGTGCGGACAGTGTGTCAGCGTGACCTAATTGCCGCTTCCTGTTTACCGGCTTCCGGCCGCTGCCGGATCGTCTAGTCGACATTGTCACTTGGAAGGAGTAGATGAAACTACCGTGACATTGCGGTAATTGCAAGTAAGTAAGCATTGAAAGGAATCGTTGAATCAATTAATTATAATTTATTATAAGAAATTAAGTTGTAAAAAAATTTAAGGAGATGTACCAGAGAAATTGATAAAATTAGGCAGACGGCGGACCTACATAATTTGGTCGCGTAATGACAATCCCATGATATTATAATTTATCTCTATAGCTATGTCCACACTATGCAATTTCATCCTCAATTCATCATCATCTTTTTATTCAACTTTCGTTTGGCATAATAATTGAATGCGTCAAAATCCACCCGCGTTGGAAAGAAAAGTGTCATAGCGTCGCGGGCATGCCTCATATAATGCGATGTTGACTGCGCTATAATGCATGCCCTTGATGAACAAAAAAAGGCACAGTGTGGATAAAGCTATTAGTGGAAAATTAATGATATTGTGTTGAACAACATAATAATATGCCCACTGTCCGCGCATTACTCACAACAAAACAGCATAATACAAATTATCAGATACTACATGACGCCTGCAACTCCGTTGCGCCAAACTTCGTTTATCGTGCGGGAACCGTACATTTTCCCGGAATAAAAAGTATCCCATGTCCTTTCCCGGGACTCAAAGTATACCCATACCAAATTTCAGCAAAATCAGATCAGTGGTTTGGGCGTGAAGAGGCAACAGATAGACAGACACACTTTCGCTATATAAGTGTGGATAAATTATAACTTTGTAAATGTTTTTAAATAAAAGTTACTTTGTGATATTGCGATGTAAGCTATTAAAATAACAAACAAGAATTTTCTGATACTTAGTATAGGAAAATCAGTTTCAGGATCGTATCGGGATATTATTATAAAAATAACATTATTTTATGTGTAGTAAAGCACTTCACTTACAGCCTTCTAAGGCTTTGTTATTCAATAACTTTGAAGCTAATAAAGTAGATTATTTATAGACTTTATACTAAAAGCTTTATATTTTTAGCTTTATACTAAAAGCTCTTAATAAATATGCAATATTAACTTAAATATAAGCTCCTGCCGCATATTACTTTAAAAGCACACGCTCAAGTTTGTTCGAACCGCATTAGGGTGCACTTCCACGTCCGATATAATTATTTGGGTTTTTTTTGTTCGAAATCACACCCACTCAGTGCTGAAATATTTTTGTTTAATTACTTCATGTAAGGAACTTCCAATTTTATTGTAGATAAAAAATATATATCGTATATAACCCTTAGGTACAGTCAGGTCAAAAACTGGCGTAATTCACTTGTGAGGTACAGACAGGCCGAAAATAGATTATATATTGACAATTTTCAAGCAGATGCTGGTGAGCAGCACACCAATTGATGTACAGTCGCGCACTCTAGTTGTTATAATATTTTATACTACTTAATAATAAAATGCGCAAGTTTGTCTGTCTTTATTTCTGTTTATCGAACTGATTGTCTATCTGTTTAGTAACAGCTGATACTTATGCTAAAGCCGTTGAACAGATTTGGATGAAATTTTTGTATAATTTATTATTTGGTAAACACTTTGAGGCCCCGGGAAAGGATATAAGAGTAAGAGTAATAGAACTTAATATCCAGAAAACATCTACTTTGATCGCAACAAAATTCTGAACAACAAGCAATATCAGCAGCTGTTAACAGATAATACCTGTTTTGAAAGAAAAACGAAAATTGATGGTTCACCTTTTGAAATATGAATTTTCATTTTTCTTATTGTATGTATGTTACTATGAATTGTTGCTTTTCTTTTTTTGTATCTACATTGTCAGTACTTAAAGAAAGAAAGAAAGAAAGAAAATGTTTATTTGTGCAGGAAAACATACATAGTTTAGTTACAATAAATAATACATACATCATAAAATGTCTTCGAGCACAAGCCGACGCAGCTCAGCATATGCTGACTGTAAGCAATCAGCGCTGATCTTCCGCTGGGCCGACAGGTGACGTCACGGACATCAATCCGGGTTCACAGATGCAAGTTTATATAACTTATGACACAACAATATAGAAAGCAGCAAGTCACAAAAGTTTATTTTTAAGATGAAAAGAGTAAAGACACAAATATCAGGAATGTACTTACCTAAACATATTATATCTTCAATATTAATCATATCATTTTATAATTAGAAATTTAAAACCAGTGTAAATAAAAAGTATAGTTAAAACAGTAAAAAGGGGAAAAACGACATCTAAATCAATAAACCAACAACTAATCTAAAATAATAATAATAAAATTAAAACTAAAAACAAGAATTTCATTGAATAACGTAACTTCAAAAAATTATTACGTAGTAGGTAAAAATAAATAAATAATGTTAAAAAATAAATAAATAAAAAATATAAAATAAAAAATATAAAATTGGTGTAATATAATAATATTATGTATAATATCATGCAACATTAAACTGTACTAATAAATATTGTGAATAGGTGAACATAATAAATATATAATAAAATAAAAGAAACACATTCTTATTATATTGCACTAGTGTCTATTTTCAAGGACGCTTCAGCCATTTGGTGATCAAGAATAAATCTCCTGAGTTTCTTTTTAAAAGTATTAAAACTCTGCGAGTTCCTTATTGGGGGTGGAATATTATTCCAACATTTGGTCGCGGCATTGCGGAAGCTGCCTTTGAAGGCGGCTGTTCTGTGTCGCTCCAAAGTCAGCTGGGGCACACATTGTCTTGACACATATTGTCGCGTTTTCCATGTAAGTTTCTCAAAAAGATAACTTGGCTCCTTATATTTCATAACGCCAAAAAGAAGACACGCCAAGTGAAGCTTGCGTCTGTCGCATTTTTAAAATAAAGTTTTCATTGAGATAAGGAGTCACGTGAGCCCTTTTGGGAATATCAAAGCAAAACCTCGCGCAAGCATTTTGCACACGTTGCACTAGCTTCTTAGTTTTAGCGAACAATCGCGGACCGAAGACTGCATCCATATAATTAAATTTAGACAGAACAATCGATTCTACCAACTGGACGCGTAATGGCACACAAAGATAAGGCCTCATCTTGTACAAAATTTTAAGTCTATAAAAACAGTCACGTACACAGTTTGCTACATGACTTTCAAATCTCAGCCCACAGTCCATGTGAAGACCGAGATTTTTGGCCTCGTACACTCTTTCAATTGGCACTCCCATGAGCTCAACATCCGTCTTCATACAAATATTAGACAATTGGAATGTGTTACCGAAAATTAAGTACTTTGTTTTGATTGGGTTCAGTACAAGACAGTTTTTAGATGACCATTCTGCGATGCTGGACAGATCCAGGTTAAGTTTAACGATAGTATCATTTATTTCATTAGGCTTACACGAGATATATATTTGTATATCGTCAGCGTATATATGAAATTTACAATATTTAATAATATTTACTATATCAGCTAGGTATAAAATAAATAGAACTGGTCCTAATATAGAACCTTGTGGCACTCCCCTGTCAATAGTAATAAAATCTGAAAGCACCTCTGTACCATCGTCTCTAGTAATTTTGATGCATTGACAGCGATCACTCAAATAACTCCTAAACCATTTTACAGCTTCTTCGTCAAATCCATAATAACTCAATTTGGACAGAAGAATATCAAAATTTAAACAATCAAATGCGCGTGAGAAATCTAAAAGTACCAGAATGGTGCACATACCCTGATCTTGAGCGCTAAGGATGTTATCTGTAACATCCAATAGCGCACTAACAGTACCTCGTCCTTTCCTAAACCCGGATTGTAATGTGGGCAGTATATTGTTTGCCTCTAGGTATTTAGTAAGTTTTATGCATATCGCCTTCTCTAAAACCTTAGATAAGCAAGGTAAAATGCTAACGGGTCTCAAATCTTTAAGTTCCCTAGGGTTATTAATTTTTGGTATTGGACGCACTATTGCATGTTTCCATACATCTGGAAAGGTCGTAGTTTCTATAGAACTATTAATAATTGCAAGTATAGTATCTAATGTATATGGTAGCGTCATAAAGATCATATCTAATGTAATTGAATCATATCCTTCTGCATTTGATTTTAACTGTTTCAATATAGTAATTAAATTCTCTAAGTTAATATTATTAATACTAAACACAGCGTCAGTATATTTATGGGTTTCAAAATATGTTATGTAGGAGTGTGAATTCTGTGAAGTACCGGGAACATTAATGAAGTGTTTATTTATAAGGTCGGGGTCATTAAAAAAAGACGGCAACTCTCCAAAGGTTTTAGGCAGCAAATTACTTTTTAGATTCTTCCAGAGAGTTTTAGGGTCATGCAATTTGTTATTAATATTAAATTTAAAATAAGCTTTTTTTTCTTGCACTAAGGCCTTAGAGACAGCGCTTTTTAAACTTTGATAATATTGTTTTTTTCCTTCACTTCTAGATTTCTGATATTCCAAAGCTGCTTGATCTCTTACCCTCATCATGTCCTTGATAGTATCAGTGATCCATGGATAGGAATGATCTTTAATTACCACCGTCTTTATCGGTGCGTAAGTATCAAAGAGCCAAAGCATGCAGTAATTAAAATCTCTTAACATTACATTCACATCTGTGTGCTGAGCAATGAGATCCCACCGTATATGTTGCAAGTCATTATTAAAGTTATCGACAGAAATATTTTTTATAGGTCTGTAAGAAGTGATGCGTGGTATGACCTTAGCTCTCTTAATATGAAATTCACATACCACCAATCGATGACCGTATAGTGTTCCCACAGCATCCACAGTTACTTGTTTCGCAGTGAGGTCAGAACACACCAAATCAATCATGGTTTGACTGCCATTCGTAAAATGAGTAGGCTCCGATACTAATTGATCCAAATTGAAACAAGATAGAAACGACTTTAACTGCTTACATTTTTGATGATCAGTGTAGTTAATGTTAAAATCCCCGGTCAAAATCATGCTATCACATTCAGGGATGGAACTTACTGTGTCAGTAAGGGCATCAAAAAATAATTCCATGGGAACCCACTCAGGTCTATAGGCTGTACCAACCATAAGCTTTCTGCCATTAGCATTCACAATCAGCCACATCTGCTCTACAGTAGCATGTGCCGGATCAACAGGATGACGCCAACTACGCGCTGTAATCCCTTGACGAATGTAGAAGCCCACGCCACCACCACGGGAACGATGCTCCCGCGGCCGAGGTGTGTGCTGGAACCGGTACCCGAAAATAGTCGGCGCACGTCCCTCTTGTCTTGCATGTATCCAGGTCTCATTCACCGCCAAAACATCGATAGTATTCCGGTTAACAGCAGCAACAAAACTACAACTCTAAAAATAGATTCTGAGTTGTAGTTTACGAGTAAACTGGAGCAACAGTTGTCCAAATAACCTCAAAAAATACAAATGAAAAACCTACAAAAGGATTCTAAACTGAAAAGAAATACGAACCACAAATTTAAAAAAAACCGCCACAATTCTTTACAAGATATTTAAGCACTTTTGTGCACGAGCGTAGCAATTCTTGCGTCCATTAGACTCGCCTTAGGTTTCTTGATTCAATTCTGAAATATCTCCCGCCCGTGATATTCCGTACACTCGAGTGAAAAAATGTTTTGTACACTTTTTTGTAGATCACTTGTGATACAGTGAATATTTTGTGGACTTTTCATGGATCATTTTTACACTATTTTTAAGCACTGAGGTGAAAGAGTGTTTTTGAGTGACAGTAAAAACGTTTTGTGGATCACTTGCGAATTGTGATACAGTGAATATTTTCCAGTGACAGTAAAGGACTTTTTTGTGGATCACTTGTGATACACTGAATATTTTCCAGTGAAAGTGAAAAGTATATAAGGCGAACAGTGAATAGTGAATGCATTGTGAGTTGTGTAATATTTTTTCACTTTTTACTACTCAACTAATCCAGTTATTACAATATATAACTTGCGAGTAAAATAAAATATCAGATTTTTACCTCAAGAAGGTTAAAGATTTTTTTTAATATTCTGTACAGACAAAACGAGTGCAACTTGTTTCAGAATTTTATATATTTAATAAATAAATTATAGCGAAAACATTATCTAAAAATTGGATTCAACGTACCTGAAGTAGTTTCAAAAATGTAATAAAAGAAAAGACTTTTATAAGTAAGTACATAAAACATTTTTCTCTTTAAAAAAATATATACAAATACACAAGATCGTCTCATTGAAAATATATGCAGATATGATTATGTGTAAAACTCATAAACATAGGTATAAGATTATGTGTAAAACTCAACAATAATCTGTTACTCAGTGTAGTACACATACACGTGCCGCGCTGCTGAGAGAACTCCATATTTCATCCCCGACACGCACTTGTGGAAAATCATATCGAGGGATGGGAGACTTTGTCGATATGGCTTTCGGTTTCGAACATACATTCGATAAATCCATTACAATCATATTAATAGAAAATCTACTCATAATATCATACTCATGCCTCAATAACTTATGTTAAAATTTTAATTTTAACATAAGTTATTGAGAATCAGTAGCTCGCTTCATTGTCAACAAAAAATGTGTTTTAAAGTGAAATATCAATAAATATTCTTGTATTTTTATATGTAAATGACGTATTTATGAATATAACAATATTATCCTTCTATTATCTCCCTAATTTTCATTTTTGTGTGTAAGGATTTTGATCCTTACAGACAAAAATGAAATAAATTTATTCGCTTGGAAACTTATGGCATGATCGTATAAAGATACCTCTGTCATCGACAGGGCGTTTACATGTCATGCGACAGCTATGCAACAGGCGTTTGACAGCAGAATTTGCTGTAGGTATATACGGCAGCAGTTTGTATTTAACGAAACTTAACGTTAAGTTATCACCCTTTTAAAAAGATTTCAAAAGAATATCGTCTGATGTCCCATCACTAGCGTGAGAAATCCACACATAAAGTATTGAACGAACACGATCATTGTATATTGATAATGCAATACGGTAATGTACCATAAAAATGATTCAAGTGAAATTGATTTATAGGCAGAATGTACTTCCGTAATTTGATCGGGCTATGTCTAGTTTACATAACTCTAATACGTGATCCTATCCAGTGCTTTTTAATTTCCAATAATAATCCAGCAATATAATTCGGCGCTGGATTAGATCATTGGATTGGAATAATGTAAGGCGGCCATAATATCAAGTTTTGTGAAGCCTAGCTGACAAATTCCGCCGACTTGTAAACCAATCAGGGATATTGTTCTAACCGATCTCTGAAACAACATTTTTCCAACGCGGGAATTATTAATAAATACCCACGACCTCCAAGTCGAGAGTCCCGCCCTAAGCCACTAAGGGCCAACCCACACGTACCACAACCACACGACAACCACAACCACACGACAACCACAACCACACGGCAACCACACCACGTGGTCGGGCGTATATTTTATGAAATAGTCCATGAATGAACTAGACCATTCACACGCTTTTCAACATTTTTCAGTCGTTGTCGACCACTTGTCAAATACCGACCACATCGCAACCACGGCCGACCACGTCGCAACCACAACGTTGCGTCGATGCAACGACAGTGCGCGCACATCACCCGCACTCTTCCCCCCCTTCGTTTCATTGACTTACGTACGTAACCATATCGCAACCACTGGCGACAACGCAACCACGTCGGCATTTTATCGGTACCACAACGCAACTACAAAAAGCTGCAGCGACACCATTCACACGTAACCACTGCTCGACGACATTTTGTCGTTGCGATGTCGTGTGGTTGTGGTACTCAAACTCAAACTCAAACTCAAAATTTTTTATTCAGAATAATTTTTTTCAAATATTCTCTGAACGTCGGGGCTACACAGATGCCTACCACCGGTTCGGGAACTAACCCGGCGAGAAGAACCGGCGTAAGAAACTCGCACGGGGCCATCTTTTTCTAAAAAGATGGAAAATTACAAAAAATATATTATAAAATAACAGTGTCATTATGACTAAATAAAATACAACGAATGTACAATTATTATACATATTATAATGAAACAGCTCTGCAGGGGGCGACCTTATTCCCATGGTGTACTATCATTCATGAAATCAGTAACTTTATAGTACGCTTTGGTACACAAACGTTCTTTAACAACTTTTTTAAATCTATTAATTGAGAGATTTTGAACGCTTTCTGGGATCTTATTATAAAGGCGTATACATTGACCTTTAAAAGAATTTTTGACTTTAGTAAGTCTAGTCACCGGAATTTCAAGCTTATGTTTATTACGAGTATTTCTCCCATGGGTATCACATTTTTTCGTGAATTGATATATATTCTTTTTAACATATAATACATTTGATAGGACATATTGAGAAGCAACAGTTAAGATTCCAGTTTCCTTAAATTTTTCTCTAAGTGAAGTATTACGGGCCAACTTGTAGATTGCCCGCACAGCTCGCTTCTGCAGCACAAAAATTGTATTTATATCTGCAGCATTGCCCCACAGCAAAATGCCGTAGGACATAATACTATGAAAGTAACTAAAATACACTAGACGTGCTGTTGTTTCATCTGAAAATTGTCTAATCTTACTTACTGCATATGCTGCTGAACTGAGTCTGTCGGCCAACCCAGCAATATGAGGGCCCCACTGAAGCTTGGAGTCTAGTGTAATACCTAAAAATACAGCTGTATCCACTAGCTCCATAACATCACCATTTAAAAGCACATTGGTTTCCGTTTGCCTTACATTGGGCAATTTGAATTTAATACATTTTGTTTTTTTACTATTAAGTAAAAGATTATTAACACTAAACCAATGTACAATCTTTGAGAGAGCATTATTTACTTCGTCATAACACGCATTAAGCCGTTTGATATTGAATGTAAGAGATGTATCATCAGCAAATAATACTATCCCATGTTTATCTTTAATTAAGAATGGCAGGTCATTTATATAAATAAGAAACAGGAAGGGTCCTAATATAGACCCCTGTGGGACCCCCATTTCAATTTTTGCACCAGCAGATTTTTTACCATTTATCTCAACCCTCTGAGTTCTATTTGACAAGTACGATTTTAGGAGGGCGAGTGCTGTGCCTTTTATGCCATAGTGACAGAGTTTCCTGACCAATGTTTTGTGTTGCACGCAATCAAAGGCCTTTGAGAGATCGCAAAAAACTCCTAGAGCATCCTGCGACGTCTCCCAGGCATTAAAAATACTACTGATCAATTCAACGCCTGCGTCTGTAGTAGACCGTCCCTTTGTAAATCCAAATTGTTTATTATGTAAAATATTATTTATATTAAAGTGCGTTAGTAATTGATTCAGTATTATCTTTTCATAAATTTTACTCAATGTCGGTAAAATAGATATAGGTCGGAAATTAGACGGGTCCAACTTACTACCAGATTTAAAAAGAGGTAAAACTTTACTGTGTTTCATTAGATCAGGAAATACGCCACTTTTTATACAATCATTAAATATAGTCGCTAAGTAGGGCGCGATAACATCGATTATAGATTTAATAACTTTCATTGATAGGCCCCACAAATCAGTAGTGTTCTTAATATTTAGTAAATTGAAAGTTTTTAAAATGTCTTCAGGACCTACTTCTTTAAATCTAAAGTCGATATCACATTCATTTACATTTTCTTTAAGTAACAATATAGCATCATTAGGAGAGTCCTTTAGGTTACTTGTAATTGAAACTGGAATGTCAGCGAAAAATTTCTCAAAAGCAGTCGCAACATCATTGTCGGAAGTTATATTTTTGTTATCTATATTTAATTTAAAATCTGAGTTGTGACTGGCGACTCTTCCAGTTTCACTTGCTATTATTTGCCACGTTGTCTTTACTTTATTTTTTGAATTCTTAATTTTATTTCTAATGTGAATAGATTTGGCAGCCCTGCAGACTTGTTTAAATATTTTTGAATATAATCTTACATAGTTTATAAAGTGTTCACTTTGATTTATAGTTCTTTCATTATAAAGGTCATACAGTTTTAATCTGCTTTTCATAATACCTGGTGTAGCCCATTCACTAAATTTACTCTTATTGTTTTTTCCAACTGTCTTAGAGGTGAAGGTAGTATCAAAATGGTTTTTAATTAATTTGAAAAGATTACCAAATGTCATATCTGGACTACTATGATATTCTAAATTTCCAATCTTAGATATAATTTCACCCCTAAACTTCTCAATACGTTTATCATTAATTGGAATACAAGTACTTTTGTTTTTACATACTTTTTTGAAATTCTTGTTCATGGGGAAAATAGCTCGTTGTCCACAGTGATCAGAGCTTAGTATGTTTAAGACTTCTTTCTTTAAGGAGTCTATATTGGTAAAAATATTATCAATGCATGTAGCAGAGTTGCCACTGATCCTTGTGGGTTCATAAAACAAATTTGTCAAATTATATGATCTTAACAAAGAAGTGAATCTAACAGTGGTTGAATTATTGTCTAAAATATTTATATTAAAATCACCACAAAGTAAAATGTGTTTGTTAGATGCACTTATTTTTGTTAATAAAATCTCCATGTCCTTTTCAAATATATCATATAATCCTAGTGGAGGCCTGTATACACATATAATAATAAAGTTTCCCACCTCTACGCAGGCTATTTCAGTTGTTCGTTCTGTAGAGAGGCTCACTAAGTCCTTACGTTCTTTATATTTTAAATTCTTGTTAATTAGTATGAGTGAACCACCTCTTATGGCTTTTTCTCTGCAGAAAGAACTTGCCAGCTGGTGCATACTATAATTTAACATTATTTCATTTTTCTTGAACCAATGTTCAGTAATACATAAGATATCTACATTATTGTTACTTAAAAATAAATCAATTTCTAGTTCCTTATTTGACATTCCTTGTATATTTTGATGCACCAGCGTAAGTGAACTAAGTTTACTATTTTGAATTAGATCTACAGTGCTAGAGACATCCTCTGTTGTCTTATAGTCTAATTTAAATTATTTTTATTTGGAACATATTCCAAGCTGTCATTAGATGTCATATCATTATGACCAAACTGCTCAACAGAAGCAGTTATCGTCCTACTAGCCAAGTTCTTGGCTGAATTTAAAAATAAAAAATTGAATAGCGTACTTGCTATAAGTCGTGTAAAGTAAAATGATAGAAAATATCTATCTAATGTCAACTTACATAATTTATAATTAAGAATATTATTAATGTCAATAATGTTTATCTTATTCTCAGTTTCATTCAATAATATACAATTATTATTAACAGCCTTATACAATTGGCTATTAAGCTTATATCTTAATTTGTTTTCCCATGGCAACCGTTTTATGTAGGGAAATGTAAATAAGATAACTTTACTTACATTTTTAAGTAAACTTAGTGATTCTATATACTTTTCCAATTGATCTTTATTGACATTTCCCCGTCTCCCTGACAATATTATTAATGTAGTATTCGGGCAGTGAGTAATGCTTAAAACTTTATTTGATATTTGTTCAAATGTAGCACCCGGCATACAGGTATTGCATACTGACTGTCCTTCGTACAACTTACTCAGTTGCATTCCGACACCACGACCCAGCTCATCGCTGTAAATATTGATTGAGCCCGGTCTTGAGGCCAATGATGCATCTAAGTTTTCTATATTAGAGGGTTTGGAATGAGTCTCCACTTCCATAGTAAGATTAATGATATCCGATGAACAGTTTACTTTACATTGGCATGATGAGTTTAGTAATAGAGACTTAAGTCTTTCTTCATTATAATGGGACTCCTCAAGCAAAGTGTTCAACGCTGATATATGACTAGATATTTCCAGTTGTGCCAGTTCATATCTTTTAGTAACAGATTGGAGGGAGGCATGTAAATATGTAATTTCTGATTGGAGACTGCATACCTCTGCCTCATATGAACATATCGTACTTTCCAATTCCTTGGTACTAGCTAAATATTTGTTCCTTATTAAGATTTTGTCTTTTGCAACTTTCGTTAGTTTAATAATATTTTTCTTATTATTTATTAATAATTTACGTACGTCTAGGCTAGCCCTAAACCACCGCATTTGATACGTTATATCGAAAAGCAAAACTTAACACCTTTCTATTATATTGGTTAAAACATAATAACTAAAATGTAGCGATCAGTACGTAGTTTGTTTGATCAGATATTGCATACGACGTGACTATTGTACAGTGCAGTTTCTATTGTACTATGAATTCGCTAATATATGAACATGCGGTCTGTTTTATATCGATGAGATAGTGAAATATAGATTCGGTGTACCTTTGAACTCAATTATTGTTCGGTTATAATGGTGCTCCCACACTGCCTTTAGAAAATGTTTAGTAACGTAAGTAAACATTTGTTAGCAAACATTTAATCACAAATGTTAAACAATGTTAAAAATGTTTTCATGTTAGAAAATGTTTAGTAAACGTAGGTTAACAAATTATAACAAAACAAATTATAACAAAATAAAACACGTGTTACCTTTTGTTTATTAACCTTTTATAAACGGCGTGACGACGCGCCGAACGCACCGCATAGTACACGAAACGCGGCGCGTACGGTGCGGACGAATGTGCAAAGTTCCACGTCATTTCATACAACGAATTATTCTTAAGGCGACACCTTGATAATTTGGCTGTTGCGATATCGATTTTTCTCAGCAATGACTAAAGCTAAGAAATTATAGGTCATTGTTAATATTCATCATGAGTCTTTGTCATTGAATTGCCCATAGCATAACACGATTGGTCAACTTTTATAACACAGAATAATGAATCAAAAGACCACTGTAAAAAAGGGATTCCTGTTTTGCCAACAGAGGAGAGCGATTTAAGCTTCCAAAATTTGTGCATTAACAGGTTTAAGCATACACTTTAATTTGCCCATAGCTTATATGAAAATGTATTTATGGTTTTTAAATTACGCGACAAAAACCATTTTGTCGCCACGCTCTTTCCATTTTTTGCTGTTCCATTTCTTGTTTTCTATGAGAGGCCTCTAAAACATATCCAACACGGTTTTTACTTTAACGCGGCATCACCAACTTCGGCGCGTACGGCGCGTGCTTCCTGAAAACGTGCTGCTCCACACAATGAAACTTAATGTGAACTATATTCGTGAACCGTTGACGTCCTGCAAGTGGTATATAAGCGTATCATGTTATGTTTGGATTTCTCAAAGCGAACTAGAAGCGATATCTGTGTCGCACCTTTGAGAATGTTCTCTGTAGACTGTAGCACAAACAGAGGCGAGGCTGAGCCTTGCACGAACATCTAGACGCTAAGTAATATGACTCTTATACGCTAAGTAATATGACTCTTATATCGAGAGGAGGAGGTAAAAAAGGTTTCATAGAACTGTTCTTGTTAATGTTTTACATAACGTCTTAAATATTACGTATCTCGTAAAATTTTTGTATGTGAATAAAATAGACTTAAGAGTCGATGGAATGGTTGGCCGAATTGTTGCGTGTTTCTTGATCGGGCTATCGATAATGATTCTACAGTGACTCACAATACTAGGCCTTAAAGAACTTTGACGGACATTTAATTTTTTATGTACAAATAAAATAACATCAGTTCTATACTTGAAAATGTCGTTTTTGCCGAACATAAACGACTGATTACAACCGTAGCCAAATATATTCAGAAAATTAATTTCCCTCGACAAATAAAATACACGTGTCAAATTCACAATTAAACCCGCCGTAAACAGTTTACGACGTGTCGTTTTAATGAAAACCTTTCAGTTTTTCATTAAAGCGACACGTAAATTTGCTATTGTTTTTGAATTTAGAGCGAAGGTTCCTAAACTCCTTTGTTCGTAAACCACTTTACCTTTCGTAAACTACTTTATTTAGAACTGGACCACACCACTGTGAATGTAATATTTTGTTTGTCTGAAAGTAGGAGGTTCTGAAAGGAGGTGTCCCGGTCGGTTACATCTGAAATGACAACTCCTTGCCCGATTGGAAAATATCCTTGGAGGCATATTCAAACATATTCCCCATATTATACATAATATAATATATGGCATAACGTTACGAGTACCTTAATTATGAAATTTTAAAATTGCCCCCGATACAAGAATAATAGTTGTAAGTTGATCAAACTCAATTTTTTCAAGTCTGAAGGGCTAATGTAAAATCACGATCGATAATGTCAGCGTTCGAACAAAAAACTATATCAATATCGGTCCAACCGTTTGGATTCTACGATGCCACGGAGACACACACACAGACAGACAGACAAACAGACATACACGTTTTTAACATGGGA
Source organism: Aricia agestis (assembly GCF_905147365.1). NCBI lineage: Eukaryota > Metazoa > Arthropoda > Insecta > Lepidoptera > Lycaenidae > Aricia > Aricia agestis. The sequence goes on along the minus strand of NC_056421.1, from coordinate 456,893 downwards.
GAGCCATGCTTCGGCACGAATGGGCCGGCTCGACCGGAGAAGTACCACGTTCTCACAGAAAACCGGCGTGACACAGCGCTTGCGCTGTGTTTCGCCGAGTGAGTGAGTTTACCGGAGGCACAATGCCCTACCCTATTCCCTTCCCTACCCTCCCCTGTTCCCTTCCCTTCCTGTCCCTACCCTCCCCTACTACCTTTTTCCCTCTGAAAAGGCTGGCAACGCACTTGCAGCTCTTCTGATGCTGCGAGTGTCCATGGGCGACGGAAGTTGCTTTCCATCAGGTGACCCGTTTGCTCGTTTGCCCCCTTTATTTTATAAAAAAAAAACACGTCAATAACACCCCTCTTTTTTTGTCGGGGGTGAAAAATAATGTTTTCCGTATCACCACTATGTCCATCTGTTATTACTAAATCATAACAATATCTCTTTGTTTCAGGGTCACGATGCGTAGAAAGAAACCCGACTGAAATGGAGAAATGCGTGGTTTGCAACCTCAGCGACTACTTCAATCTCAACTCGTCGTACAACTTCACTGACTTCCGGACTTCCAACGACACTTATACACTGACAGATGTGAACGTCTGGGCCCTGTCCCTCATAGTGTTCCCCTTGCTGACCTTCTTCGGCAATGTGCTAGTGATACTGAGTGTGGTGAGGGAGCGGAGTCTGCAAACGGCTACCAACTATTTCATCGTCAGCCTGGCGGTCGCTGATCTGTTGGTTGCGGTGGTGGTTATGCCGTTCGGAGTGTACTACTTGGTATGTATATTTTTATGTATTTTGATATAACCCGTCATAAAATACGTAGAAATTCGGCCATTGTCTCTGTCTGTCACAAGACTAACAAGCAAAAATATTGATATCGAAAATCACACAGAGCTCTATCAATTATTGCCGGTGGAAACAAGACAGAAAAATCATACGTTTGTGAAATAGACAAGTAACGATAGTTCAATAGCCGAATTTCCCCAGTAAATAGTAATGCTCCCCACACCGGTTTCGGTGACGGTGGCCAGTTTAATTGAAACCAGGCCTGTTACGCAGGAGTAGTTTTATAGTGCCCAAATGTGTGTGCAATACACAAGAGCACTCTCTATTTCTTTCACTCTCATAACCCAGTGGGACGGAAGATCGACACGACTGGTGAGAGATCAGGCGCAGGACCGACTTTTTACATGCCCATCCGACGCATGGATCATCTTACTTGTCAGACAATCAGGTGATCAGCCTGCATTGTCCTAACCAAACTTGGAAACAACATGTTTCCAACGGGGGATTCGAACCCACGACCTTCAGAATCGAGAGCCATGCTCTAACCACTAGACCACGGAGGCGTTGAATTTCTAGTAACAGTATTACAAATAACAATCTATAAATATCTCTTAGACACACATGACACAGTAGGTACGTTTTTAGAGTGATCTCTAAAAACGTACTGTGTAAACGAGATGGATAATGTTCGTGCGTCAGTGTAGACAGAAGTAATAAACCTTATTCTACATAGCGCGCGACCAGACTATAACAGCACTAACAAAGTAACAATCTAGAATTGTAGACTATAAAGTATGTTACTGGCACTAACACAGTGCAGCGTATCGCGACTACTATAACATTAATGACGTAATTACTGTTGTGCGATCGCTGATCACACAGCTCACAAACGGAATCATGTTGGAAGTTGTAATTATTGCTAGCCCACTGCAAATAAGCTACGTACGCCCTTCACGTTGGCCCATGTGATGCATTGCGTAGCTGTATAAAGTTTAGACAATAGCTGACTTGCCTGCCTATCATGGCAAATCAAGAGGGCGACTAACGCAAAAAATTAAGCACTGTCCTTCTTTCTTCACACTCACGGCCGTCTTTCATATGCCAGGTGAAAAAGGACGACGCGGAGTCATCGCCAAGTTAGTTTTTTCTTAATGACTCGATAAATATACAACATTTTAAAAATCCGCTAGGTCAGCGTCTCAATGATAGAATTTTATACAATATTGTTACGGTACATGGTATACGGACACGTGGTGCGCAAGTACATACTCGAACCTTCTAGAAATGTCTAATGTTTGTTTACGTGTTTACCCTTTATTTGTTAGCGTGTTTGAATTTAGACCTTATGACTGAGTCCATAAGGTCTAAATTAAATTCAACTTACTGCACTTATCACAAGGACGGCAGTTTTATTGTGGTACATTCCCGAGCCTCCTAGAAATTTCCCACGGTTGTTTACTTGTTTACGTGAATCGGGAAATTTCTGGAATTCGTCTCGCCATATAAAAAGAGCCGCAGGCAGGCCCGGCAAGTCAGTTCCTTTCGAGCTATCATCGAGGCGATTTCGGAGTGATCAATAGTGAGTGAACCAGTGAAACCTGCGACTTGGCTACGACCTAGGACAGTGATAGTGCTTAGTGAGTGACAACAAGTGATTTGTGTTTGTACTTAGTGCTAAGTGTTGTGACCTAGTGTTTAGTGCAGTGTTAATAAAGTCTTCAAGAGAGTCACCAGGTCTTTCTCTCCAAATCCTCGAACCCTAGCACGTAACAACTGGTGTCAGAAGTGCGATTTGGAGATGCCATTGACTCCGAGAGAGGACTTCAAAGGGAGTGTCAGGACAAGGGCGCAGCGAGCTGCTGCCATTGACTCCGAGAGAGGAGTTGCGGAGGCCACACCCACTGGGGACCAAGCTCCGCCCACTGAGGGACAGGCCCCACCCACTGGCCACGCCCACCAGGCTCCGCCCACTTTGGCTGAAGCCACGCCCACTGGCTCCGCCCACCGGGACACGCCCACTGGCCACGCCCCTCAGGCTCCACCCACTTTGGGCATGGCCACGCCCACTGGCTCCGCCCACCAGGCCACGCCCGCACAGGCCACGTCCACTAGCTCCGCCCACCGAGCTCCGTCTGCTCAACCCCTGCCTACTGGCTCCAGCCACCATGCATCGCCCGTAGCTTTTGCGGCCCCTCAAGTGGCTCCCCAATTACAAAGCCTAATTGAGTTAATTCAGGCTCTGCAAGAATCACAAGACCGCAAGTTCGGCGCTTTACAAGAGTCACAAGACCGCAAGCTCGGCGCTTTACAAGAGTCACAAGACCGCAAGCTCGGCGCTTTACAAGAGGCACAAGACCGCAAGCTCGGTGCTTTGCAAGAGGCACAAGACCGTAAGCTCAGCGCGTTGCAAGAGTCACAAGAGTCACATGATCGCAAGCTCGGCGCTTTGCAAGAGTTACAAGAACGCAAGCTCGGCGCTTTGCAGGAGTCACAAGAGCAACAAAAGGACCTCCAAGAAAAAGCGCTTTTGGCTATAAAGGATGTTAGTGACACGGTGAATAAGCTTCGTAAAGACGTCGACGTAATGGACGAACGCGTTACCGGGTTGGGAGTGGATGTGGAAAATGTGAAAACCGGCCTCACTGAACTACAGAAAAAAGTAGTGCGCCTGGAAACCACGGGAGTCGCGACGTGTAGTGGAAATTCTGGAGTGGCACATGGGCCAAGAGTAAAAGTGCCACCATACGACGGCACTACTTCTTGGAATGCTTATCGTCAGCAATTCCAGACTGTTGCTTCTGCCAATGGATGGAATGATGAACAACGCCTGACCGCTCTCACTGTTGCGCTCAGAGGGCAAGCTTTGTCGGTCCTAGAAGCGCATACAGGAAATGGGTTTCAAGACCTGATGGAGGCACTTGAATCCAGATACGGGGAGCGACACCTGGAGCACGTGTTCCGTGCCCAACTGCGTGACAGAGTCCAACGCCCAGGAGAAGGACTACAACAATGGGCGTTGGAAATTGAAAAACTCGTCAAGAAGGCACACCCAGGAGCTGACGCCAAGATGGTCGACACGAATATTGTGCAAGCATTTGTCGACAGAATCAGGGACCTGGAGGTCAGAGCTGCAGTGAGGCTACGTCACCACACCTCGCTTAAGGAAGCATTGGCGCATGCTTTAGAGGTCGAGGCTGTTCGGCGTGACATACGGCAGACATATAAGATCCGCGAGGTCTCTGAGGAAGTCAAGGAGGTTAAGGCTCCTACGAAGAGAAGTTCTGGAGCCATGTGCTACAAGTGCGGCGAGAGGGGCCATCTTCAGCTTAACTGCCCGCAGAAAGAGACCCAAATGGCAAGGATGAAAATGCTCGAGGAACGTCTGGAACAAATGGAGGAGCTGCAAAAGCAAGGGGCCTCGTTCCCTGCCCGGGATCAGGGAAACGAATAAAAGCCAGGACTAAGGGGCGAGTGCTGGCTGACACGGAGGAAGCCCCGATAACTGTTATCTCCCAAGCATGCAGCGGGAACAGTCTTGTGATTCAGGGGACTATTAACAGGACGGATTGCAAAATGACTCTAGATACAGGAGCCTCTAGAACGATAGTGAACCCAAATCTGGTAAAAGCCGCAAGAAGACACAAGAGGAGAATTAACTGTCGGCTCCTTACTGCCTCCGGTCAGCCAATACCCGTCCTGGGAGAAATGTCAGTTACGATTAATGTAGGGGGATCCTCATACCCTCATGACGTTATCGTGGCTGAGATTATGGATGATTGCATCTTGGGTTTGGATTTCATGAAGAAGCACAACTGCAGAATTAATGTCGCCGACGGAGTGTTCAAGTGTGGCGAAGAAGAAATTTTCATCCTTGGAGGTGCTTGCGGGAAAGTTGAATGTGTAAAGAAAGTCATAATACCTGGACGAGCGGAAGCTAGAGTGCTGGTGAAACTACCGCCAGCTGGAAAGAAGAAGTTAAATAGATGCGTGTTGATCGAAGACTTACCTACCAAGACATCAGCGCAAAAACTGATGACGGCGAGAACCCTTGTTAGTGGTAGCAGTAACGCTGTGGTCAGGGTTTTGAACCTTGGTGATCGCGAGATCTGCTTGAACAAAGGTGACGTCATTGGAAAGTGCGAGGAAGTTGTCTGGATGAGACAGTGTAGTTCGATCACAGGCTCAGACTCAGCAAACACCAGCAACTATGGAATAGTGACTGAGCTACTCGATGACTGCAAGAGTAATCTGACTTATTCGCAGAGCATGAAAGCTAAGAAGTTTTTACAACGCCACGCGAATATCTTCTCCAGTCAGGAAGGCGACCTTGGAAGAACGTCGATGGTTCAGCACAGGATAGATACCGGAAACGAGAACCCAATTCGTCAACGAGCAAGACGGATACCTATAGCAAAAGAGAAAGAAGTTGAAGGCCTTTTGGAGGACATGAGAAGGCATAAGATTATTGAACCGTCTGCAAGTCCATGGTGCTCACCTGTTGTATTAGTAAAGAAGAAAGATGGCAGCACAAGATTTTGTGTGGACTACAGACGTCTCAATGATGTCACCAAGAAGGACAGTTATCCATTACCTCGAATCGACGACACTCTGGATACCTTGAGTGGCATGAAATGGTTCTCGACCCTGGACCTGAAATCTGGATACTGGCAGGTGGAAATTCATCCAAAAGACAAAGAGAAGACAGCTTTTTCCACCGGTAAAGGTTTATGGCAGTTTAACGTCATGCCCTTTGGTTTGTGCAACGCACCTGCCACATTTGAGCGACTCATGGAGTGTGTACTGGCAGGCTTAGTTGGAGAGGCTTGCTTAGTCTACTTGGATGACGTCATCATTGTTGGCCGCGACTTCGAGGACCATTTGCGAAACTTAGAACGAGTTTTCGCCAAAATAGAGGGGGCCAAGTTAAAGTTGAATCCGAAAAAGTGTCGTTTATTCAGGAGTAAGGTGAACTATCTCGGCCATGTTATCTCCAGTGATGGAATTCAGACGGACCCGGAGAAACTAGAAGCAGTCCAAAATTGGCCAACCCCTAAAAACAAAACCGAAGTGCGGGCATTTCTCGGCCTATGCTCCTACTACAGGCGTTTTGTTAAGGGATTCTCAGAGATAGCCAAGCCATTACATCGGCTGACAGAAGATAAACGACAGTTTATTTGGGACGAGACTTCCGAAGATTCTTTTCAGAAACTAAAGAAACATCTGTGTGAAACACCAATCCTGGGGTATCCAGAACCTGAAGGTCAGTTTACAGTCGACACGGACGCAAGCAACACGGCCATTGGAGGGGTGTTATCTCAAAAACAGGGTGAAAGAGAAGTTGTAATTGCATATTTCAGCAAATCTTTATCTAAGCCAGAGAGAAACTACTGTGTGACAAGAAGAGAACTCTTGGCTGTCGTAAAGACGCTACAACATTTCAGCAAGTACCTCATCGGCAGACACTTTTTACTGCGAACTGATCACGCAGCCTTGAAGTGGCTACTACAATTCAAGAACCCAGAAGGCCAAGTAGCTCGATGGATTGAACAACTCCAGGAGTATGACTTCAAGACGGAACACCGCAGCGGAAAGGCACATGGGAATGCCGACGCACTTTCGCGAAGGCCGTGTTCGGAAGACTGCAAACATTGTGTTAAGCAGGAATCTAATGAAGTAACATTAAAGTTAACGAAAACAAGTCCTTTGGGCCCATGGGAGAATGATGCTATGAGGGAGGCTCAAGAAACAGATGACGACCTTCGGCACATCCTCACATGGAAGAAACGGGGTGATGAAAAACCAATCTGGAGTGAGTTTGCACCCACTGGCGCTGTCACTAAGGCGTACTGGGCGCAATGGGACAGCCTGATACTTCAAAACGGAATACTCTACCGGAAATGGGAGAAGACCAACGGCAGAGAGTTCCATCTTCAGATAGTTGTCCCAAGAACGAGAGTACCGGATGTTCTCCGTGAAATGCATGATGGCGTATCAGGAGGTCATCTAGGAGTAAAGAGGACGTTAACAAAAGTGCGAGAACGATTCTACTGGTTGCATTGTCGAGACGATGTACAGGATTGGTGCCGCAAATGCACTACTTGCGCTGCAGTGAAGGGACCACAGACAAGGAGCCGTGGGAGCCTGCGCTTGTATAACGTTGGCGCACCGTGGGAACGAATCGCAGTTGACGTAGCTGGGCCATTTCCTGTAACGGAATCAGGAAACAAGTATTTTATGGTTGTCATGGATTACTTCACCAAATGGCCCGAAGTGTTCGCCATACCAAACCAGGAAGCTACAACAGTTGCTTCTAAATTAGTCGAAGAAGTGATATCTCGGTTTGGTGTGCCTCTGGAAATCCATTCTGATCAGGGCAGGAATTTCGAATCGCAGGTCTTCCAGGAAGTGTGCAGAATTTTGGGAATTCATAAAACGAGGACCACCGCGTACCATCCACAGTCTGATGGAATGGTTGAGAGATTTAACCAGACCCTTGAGAGGCATTTGGCGAAATTGGTAGATGACAAACAAAAGGACTGGGACAAGTATATACATACCACTCTTCCTTCTGTCGTACCGTACCGCCGAGCATGAGAGCATAAAAGCTACCCCGGCGTATGTCAATTACGGTAGAGAACTACGAGTACCAGTAGACCTTTTGACAGGAGGATCGCCGGAAGAACCAAAGACCGTACCAGATTATGTCTGCGATTTAAGGGAAAAGATGCGCTATATACACGCCATGGTTCGGGAAAATGGGTTACAGTCAAGTGAGAACATGAAGACCAGATACGACCGGAAATCGAATACAAGCGGCTTTGAAGAAGGGTCACTGGTGTGGCTGCATAACCCAACTCGCCGAAAAGGCAAATCTCCAAAGTTGCAGACCAAGTGGGACGGCCCATACAAAGTGGTTACCCGATTGAATGATGTGACTTACAGGATTCAAAAGCAACCAAGAGGGACATTCAAAGTGGTACACATAGACCGTCTGGCGCGTTACCATGGCAGTAACAATGATGCTCGGGACGAGCATCTCTAAGAGGGGAGTAGTGTTACGGTACATGGTATACGGACACGTGGTGCGCAAGTACATACTCGAACCTTCTAGAAATGTCTAATGTTTGTTTACGTGTTTACCCTTTATTTGTTAGCGTGTTTGAATTTAGACCTTATGACTGAGTCCATAAGGTCTAAATTAAATTCAACTTACTGCACTTATCACAAGGACGGCAGTTTTATTGTGGTACATTCCCGAGCCTCCTAGAAATTTCCCACGGTTGTTTACTTGTTTACGTGAATCGGGAAATTTCTGGAATTCGTCTCGCCATATAAAAAGAGCCGCAGGCAGGCCCGGCAAGTCAGTTCCTTTCGAGCTATCATCGAGGCGATTTCGGAGTGATCAATAGTGAGTGAACCAGTGAAACCTGCGACTTGGCTACGACCTAGGACAGTGATAGTGCTTAGTGAGTGACAACAAGTGATTTGTGTTTGTACTTAGTGCTAAGTGTTGTGACCTAGTGTTTAGTGCAGTGTTAATAAAGTCTTCAAGAGAGTCACCAGGTCTTTCTCTCCAAATCCTCGAACCCTAGCACGTAACAATATAAAAAAAATAACTTAGTTTACTGCACCATCATTGCAATTTATAAAAAATTCGAAAAAACTAGATGTTTGTGATTTGTTTTCAATCGAGAAAATTTTAAGATATCGTATTTTTGCTCAGATCAAATTTTCAAGTATAAAAATGAATAATAAAATCGACAATTTAGGGTTAGTCGCCCCCTTAAACACGAATATGACTGCCTATAGTCTATACGTTCGTGATCGCCTACATTTATTCATCATGGCGTTCACGGACCGAGTTCAAGCCATTTATGCCGTAGCATCGCTTTCGACGTGATTGCAAATTATATAAATCGTTTCCAAGAAGTCGTGTAAAAAGACAAATTAACATAATATATTTAAATGTCTCCTTGATATATTTTATGCTGTAGAGTGTAAAGTCAGTACTCTGTAGTCTGTTCTGAATAATTTTTGTGACACGGAGCTTTGAAAGACTTTCATGTAAAAGGAATTATTCATAAATCGTAATATTAGAATATCTTTCATCTGCCCTCATGGACAGATGAATCTGATCTGTCCTTATACAAGCTTTCGACATCTACTGCGATATCTTTTTCAGAGATTTTTTGACAGCAGTTTATCAGTTTATATCTAATGTTTGAGAACCTTTAGTTAACTGTTTGACTTAAGCCGTCTAATAATAATAATAATCAAGCTCTGAATCATGATCTAGTGAATAGAAGTCAAAAGATATAGTAAAGTGGAATAATTAAAATATAAATAGGAAAAACTTAAAACAAAATGCCGAATCAATTCATTTTAATTAAGTATGTTTGTAATGTTCCCCATATGGTCCGTTGTTAATTCTGGTATATAATAATGTACCAGAAAATGGACAGGTTTTGAAAAATATAATCGTTAAAGCGACAAGCACTCTGGAATGGGCTGTCACCAGCAGTATTTCCGGACCGATACGACCTGCAAACCTTCAAGAAAAGAGCGTATACCCTCTTAAAAGGCCGGCAACGCACCTGCAGCTCTTCTGATGTTGCGAGTGTCCATGGGCGACGGTAGTTGCTTACCATCATGTGACCCGTTTGCTCGTTTGCCCCCTTATTTAATAAAAAAAAAAAAAAAAAAAAAAAAAAAACAGAAATAAATTTTTAGTACCTCACTTTTATAACGAATTTTTTATACTCGAATTACTAAGTCGGTAATATTATTAAGTTCATTTGGATCATAAAATATAATGTAGTGGCTGGAAGTGACGATAAACTCAGCTGCTAGTTGTAAAATATTATATTATGTTGTTAAACCTAATAGGTACTTTGTTCCATAAAACTACAGGAAAGCTTATTATGTCATGTAGCTATGTAATAAGCACTTCTTATGTTATGTTCCATGTATACGAACGTCAACTAAAGCCTTAAATTATAAATGCGAAAGTATGACTTTTTGTCTGTCTGCCTTTTACCCCTTCACGCAAACCGCTGTACCTATTTTGCTGCAATTTGGTAAGGAGATACAACTCATACAACATACATACCAGGAAAGGACATAGGATATTTTTTATCCTAAAAAAGGCACGGTTCCCGCACAATAATTTTGGCGCAACAGAGTTGCGGGCGTCGTCTAGTATTATTATGACATTGATTTCGGCAATTTTAAATTATCATTAGAATTAGAGGTATATATTGCTAGCAACTTCGTTGCCCTCAAATTTATAGCTTTTAACTTTATCATGGCAAGATAAACTTTTGTGAGAATCAAACTATCTCTATGCCAAATTTCATTAATAAAATAAGAGACGGATTTCAGACAGCAGTAATAACAAGTACCTATAAGTTATGTCTCGTATAAGTATGTTTTTGTGTCAAAATTTCTAAAAACCAACTTATAAATTTCTCTCAAATAAAAAATCGATACGAGACCCATTGGCGCGCAACATTTATATCGCGAGTGCAATACGTGCGGCAATAAGGCACCGTTGTCAAAGTGAAAAATCCCGGGGCCCGCCTGCGACCCGGACAATCCCGGACACACGGACGCTTTTGTTGCTCTTATTTATGACACGGTAAAGCCGCGCTTATACCGGCAAATTTTAGGATATTGCAGCAACTAAATTGTTCCGAAGGAGGTGACAGGACATATTATATACGACACGATATATATATATATATATATATACGACAGGACTTCATGACACTGTGAGTTCGTTCTGCGTAGATCGAATCTTTGGGTAGTTGAAGAACCCATGACCACGGCCGCTGTAAAGTAGCCGAAACGTCGGGATTAATAAAAGTGCTCCGCGACAAAATCCGTAAGTGTTTGAACCTTGTAATATAATGAGTGATACTCGCGTAAACCTAAGAAATCATTTTGTTCCGAATGAGTTACTGACTAAGGGTGAAGCGAAATGAGCGTAAAATTTGTGAGTCGTGAGTCGCAGAATTTCGGTTGGCAGAAATTCTGCTGCACTCAGCTTCATAGAAAATTCCTACTTCATTCACAGGAGCGTAGTTTTGTTAGTCATGATTAGTATGAAAAATAATTTACGCGACCGAAATTCTGCGACTTGCGACTCAGAAAATTACGCTTTGGCGTCACCCTTAAGAAATATATTTTAATCCTCCATCAGTCGTCTGTCGCTCTGAGTTTGTATATCAAAGGTTATATGATATATCAAAGACTTTCTAGTAGTTCTGTACGTCACGTTGTGACAAAAATATCATATTAAATTTTTGTGGTAAATATTTAAAAAAATCGGCCAAGTGCGAGTTGGACTCACGCACGAAGAGTTCTGTACCGTTATAGAGCAAAAGTAAGCCACAAATTGTGTTTTTTGCATGGCTCCCATATTTTTTATTTTATTTTTATATTATTATTAATATATTAAAGTACACATATAATAAAGGATTGACGAGTGGAATTCGTTTCATTCGGTAAAAAAATGCGTGCGTCATACGGAAAAACGTATTCGGATATCGAATACGGAAAACGTGTTTTTTTCCGTATTCGTGCTTTCGAATATAGTATGCAGCCAGCCTAAAGCTAATATGCACGTTATTTATTTCAGTTTCACACAGAAATATAATATTATATTATGTAAGTAGTTTAGTTCACTGTGAACGCAGCTTAGCCTCATATCTCCGTGTCGGGTGTCGGGTGCAACACACAATCCGCCCGCAATTTACATTTTTCAGAATATCACCCAAATGTTTAGCGCACCTGACCGAGTGTACATAAGTCTAGAGATCTAGACTTTTTCCTTCTTCTTCACTATTACAGATAATTTTCCTATTTATATTCTATTCGTTGTCGTTAATCAAATTTATTGGTGCGGTATTTCGTATAAAGGTACAAGTTGGAAGCCGGCTACATGAAGCGGCAGCAGACGACGCGCGACGTGTCGTCGCGACACTACTGGTTTCCATGTAGTTCTATGAGAGTGTCGGTAGCTTTGTGTCGCTAGCTGCGGAGGGTATCTCATAAAAATACATAGAAATCAGTGGTGTCCCGACGACACGTCGTCTGCCGCCGCTTCATGTCGCCCGCTGCCAAGCTGCAGCCGGCACCTTCAAGCTCACCACGCTTGGGATACTTATCCTTGAAATGACGTGACACTGCATTATTTTGCTTTATATTGCAATATCTGAAGTCACATAACATGTAGACAGCGCTAGACTGATTTTGAATCACAAATTCAAAAACGATGTTTTTTAGGGTTCCGTAGTTTAATCTATTGACACACACACATAGGAATCAGATATTCAAAATTGTTATCCCGATTCGCTGTAGGTAAAAATAATGACCACAATATTTAACCTGTGAAGGCGGAAAAAACAAAGCTTTATATTCAGGTAAAGTCGGTAAACACTGTCAAATGTTAACCGCCGTTAAATACATAGGAATCCACAAACAATACCAGTAAAAACATTTTCTTTTCTTAGATGTATATTTGTCGCGTAAAAATGTTTGATGTTTGTTACACTTTTACGCAAAAAATAAACTACAAAACTACTTTTTGCTTGTTCTCTTGATAAAGTTCAATTTGAAATCCTAAAAATGCAGCGTCATAATAAAGCCTTTACCTGTAAACCGCATTTAACCCCAAAACATAACATATTTTAGTAAATTACAATGCTCACATATAAAAACTTTTATCGTCAGATGAAATTCAAACACTGCAATTTCAGTTTCACAGTTTGATGGAATGTATGAATGGATGGAATGCTTTTAGATAAATGAAGCGATAACATGCATTCACGTTATCGTTTCATACAATGTATCATTTCAATTTTAGCTCGTGACTGTTTTCAAAAAGAAACTACGCGGGCCCTTTAGCCAAGACGTTTTCCGTTTCTTTATAGAATCGCTGATCAAAATATATGGAACTAGCGACCTGCCTCCTCGAAAATATTCATTTAAATCATATGCTGTTAAGGGCCATATAGACGTTTTATCATTATACTAAACTAGATGTCCCGCGCGGCTTCGCCCGCGTAAATTAGGAATTTTATGGAGACCGTATATTTTCCCATAAAAAATAGCTCTTATGTCCCTACTCCCTTCACTTGGTCTACTCTATATCTGTGCCAAATATTGCCATCAAAATTGCTCCAATATTTCTCTCGTTTTTCCCACATTTTCCTGAGTTTCTTCGGTCGTATCAGTCTTAGCCTATAGTCTTACTCGATAAATGAGCTATCTAAAACTAAAATAAGTTTTTAAATCGGACCTGTAGTTCCTGAGATTAACGCGTTCAAACGTACCTGCAGATTTTATATAAAGAAGCGACAAAGAAAACGTCTTGGCTACAGAAACTGGACCGACTCTTAAGTACATGACGACGTATGAAACTTATTTAAAACTATCTTTCTTGTCAGGCAATCATGTTATCAGCTTGCATTGTCTAAGCAAACTTGGAAATAATATTTTCCGACGCGAGAATCGAACCTACGAGTCAAGAACTACGCTCTAAACCACTAGACTACGGAGGTGTGTGTGTAATAAAAAAAACTATTATTTATACATGTTGTTCGGGTGAACACCGTTATCCTTAAAACCACACAAATGAGCCCGTCAAAATGAACAACTTTTTCTATGAGAACAATGCAGGGAACTCAAATAAAAAAGCCGTCATCATAATGAGCCGTCGTCATACAAATTCCCAGCATTGTTCTCATAGAAAAAGTTGTTCATTTTGACGGGCTCATTTGATGGTTTCAAGGATAACGGTGTTCACCCGAACAACCTGTATAGTCCTAGATGTACCTAGTGCTTAGATATGACCTAAATAAACTACCAATATCCATAGTAAAGTAATTGCTAGTCTACGTTTATTATTCTATTTCTATTCATTACATTTACCATCTTGGGCGCCTGGTAACTGTCTTTCTGCCCGCCATTCCATTAAAATTTCACAACGCGATTACAATTGTAGGAATTCGTTAAAAACTACATTACCGACGACAGAGCCGCGAACGTACAATTTAATCGCAACATCAAAAGTAATTCCACAATTGAAGTGGGTAAGTAACAATTTGAGTATAAAATATGGAGACTTTAAGAGCGGGAAAAGGATATTTTGAAATCATAAGATGTATATTTTACGTATAGCTAGATATATTAGCCAGATAATGAAGTAGGTAAGTTACAAGTTTTGTTAAAATTTTAAGGGAAAAATTTGTATTTCCTCTTATGTTGTAAAATGTTAGTTACCCACTTCTTCCACTCACGTCTTCAATTACGGCAGCCATTTTATGAACAATAACAAGATGGCGCCCGTGACGTCACAGTCTCAGAGGCTCTTTGTTCTGTAATGCACCTTTGAAGACGCGGATTAACTTATAATAACTTACTATTGTGTCTTAGTTTTATTTTAATCATACCTTCAACAGACATGTCTGTAATCTACGTCTGAAATTGGATTTAAGTACTTTTGCGTTATTAAGTACTCAGTTCATGTCAACTGCATGTCATCACTTTTCAGTATAAAGCTGCATTTCCACCAGAGATGTGTTGCGAGAAATGTGTTTTTTAAAAACCAATAGCATGGCTTCATTGACGTGATCTCGCTCAGCGCAGCGATTCTATTGGATCTTAAAACACATTCCTCACAATACACCTCTGGTGGAAACGCAGCCTAATGCTAACCTTCAGAAAGAGAGCGTATTCCCTCTTAAAAGGCCGGCAACGTACCTGCAGCTCTTCTTATGTTGCGAGTGTCCATGGGCGACGGTTGTTGCTTTCCATCAAGTGAAATTAGCCAAATTGGTTCAGCCGTTCTCGAGTTTTAGCCAGGCAAATGAATAGATATAGATATTAAACACCTTAAGTGATTTATTATGTGATGTCTTCGTCATTTTCAGTAGGCTATTGATGCCTCTAACTTAGCTTCTTTTACAATAGCAATCAATTTCACTAGCCTGCTGCAGCGGTTTTTCAGTTGAAATACCACCAACAAGAGTCCTACCCAGATTCTAGAATTATTAAACTCGCAATAATTGTCCGTTTAACATGCTTAGCTGATATATCAGGCATAACGTGAAGTTACATGAATAAAATGTTGATATGACAGTTGGATAAAATTAGAACCCTCGCACCCAAATATGTCACGAATTTCACAAAGTTATGTACATATGACGAAAATTATTACAGGTGTACATAGCTGTCCCTACATAGCCTGTTCTGAGGGATAATGGTATGTTATCAAGTTGTAACACTGGACAAATACACTAATTTCTCTCTGTAAATGCTTTGTTTTTATTTTGCAGCTGTTCAAAGGTTATGAAACTACTGTTAGAGTGTACATGACTAGTTTTTTTTATTTTGATAAGAGAATAGCTTTAAAAGCTTTTTTTTTTGTAGCGACAGTAATTAGAAATGTTTTACTTTAAATTTTCTATTAGAAACTATTTGTAATTTGAAAGTGTGTGATTTTATGCAGTTCTAATCTCAATACAAATCCAATATTTTTGCCGTTTGAAACCGATGTTGATATCGCATTTCGCATTATCGCAGATCAACTTGCAACAAACCTTCCAAACGGTTGCGATCAGAGATTAATGATGATTTATTTAATTTCAATTTGAGGGAGCGGCTAACCCTAAATTGTCGAGTTTATAATTCATTTTTATACTTGAAAACAAGCCCCGAATTGTTTCATTTTCTAAACATACTACATTATTTTTCCAAGAATTTGATCTGAGGGAAAACACGATATCTTAAAATATTCTCGATAGAAAAAAAATCACAAAGATGCATCCAATTTTCATGAATTTTTCATATTATATTGCCATAACCGTGCATTAAACTAAGATACAATATTTTAACACATTGTATAAAATTATATCATTGAGACACTGACCTGGCGGACTTTTAAAATGTTGTATATTTATCGAGTTATTGAGAAAAACTAATGAATCCGCGTCGTCTTTTTTCACCTGGCATATGAAAGACGGGCGTGAGTGTGAAGAGAGTAGGACGATGTTTGATTTTTTGCGTTAGTTGCCCTCTTAATTACAGTTAAGTAAGTATTTGTGAGTGTAGTAGTAAGTTTAGTAAACATTCAAATACATATTTTCAAGTTTTCAAGTATTTTCAAGTCTGAACACATGATAATGGCGTCTTGTGACGTGTGACATCTGGCTGTGACTTGTGACACGGGTTACCATTACTGCTTATAAACTTCGCGTCACATTCGCGACCGTCTTAAGAGTTTGTGATTGTAAGCTGTGACACCGCTACGGAAATTATTCTTAACAAAACTCTGTAAATATATTTTAGAATCGTTAGATACAGTTTCGTAAGCACATATTTATATTTCGTTATTACAACCGACCCAAAGTAAAAAAATCGAAAGAACTTATTCAAAGTGATCCATATTTCCATACCAATCTTCTACAGGGTGTAACAAAAATAAGTGATAATACTATTGGGTGTGTATGGGTCTTCTATAATATAGATTTCTATGTGAAATTAGTTATACCGATGATATTTTTTTTTCACCTTTGTATGTAAAAATTTATGACGCGGAGGCGCTTGCCCATACAAATCACAAAAAAATTGCATTTTCAGCGCTGCTACTTTCACAGTGAACTCTTTATAAGAGACTTATACACACCCTAAAGTAGTATCGATTATTTTTGTTACACCGTGTATATGTCGCAGCTGACTGGTTTAAATAGCCGTTCAATCATACAGCTAGCCCTTTGACTGAACAACGCCATTCAATCACACGGCTATACGTCGTTTAGCTGACTTGTTGACTACAACGTTCAACACTACAGCTAGACGACGCTTAGCCAACTGGTTTGTTTTTGTTTTGGGGGGGGGGAGGGGGCTGCGCCACACCGACTTGGACCTCACCGTTCAAAACATTAATATTTTTATTATGTAATTTATAAAATATACAAAATTAATTAAAATTTATAATATTATTTCAATTATCCTTGGTGCGAAAAATCTAAATAATAAAATAACAAAAAAAAAGGATATGGACGAACAGTCCATAGACGGCCACAATCTTATAATAAAAAAATAAAAAAAATAAAAAACAGTTGGCTGCGACATATACATCACTGCAAAATATGTCTGTTACTTAGCTTTAGGCTGAAACTTTTGATTTATTTTTAATAAAAAGATACTCTTAGTTACAGTCTAGTTTTATAGCGGCAAAATGTACGGTTCTCGCGGTACTTTCAGCGCAAGTGAGCTACGGGCGTCGTTTAGTCATGTATTAAACCAAATGAGTAAAAAAAATTTAAAAAAATTAATTAATGTCATTATTTAGTACGTACATCAATCACAGATATGAAATTACTCATAGTCTGGTTGTCATTTGCCGAAGCCCTGGGGGCTGGGGCTCAAAGCTGAAATAATTATATCAGCTTTTATTTGTCTTCGGCTATTTGGTCTTTGAGAGTAATCTGTTTTAATTAATATTGTAGTTTTATCCACTATGGTACTATGAATAGGTTATCTATTATAGATCATATCCGGCATGTTTATGACTATTAGGAAAAAAAAGTAAAATTTCGCCATTTTAGATCTGATATAATTATGGAGGTAAGTTTGTGTAATTTTGTGTTTACTAGATAAATAATATTGTGTAAATTAAGAAGTAAATTATTGAATAAAAAACTTTGGTTTTCAGAGAAACACATGTCGTTTATTTGAAGGTTAATAATTCCAACATTTCCAAATCATAAATTAGGGAAAAATATCCCTTATATAGAGTTGGCTCAAATCTATACATCTATACATCTTACATATAACTAAAATAAGAGTGTCTGTTTGTAATATTGAAATAACCGTTTTTTACTACGTGCATATGAATATTTAGACGGTACATACACCAAAATAACAATTTTTAGAATTTTTGTCTGTCTGTTTGTTCCCGCTAATCTCCGAAATGGCTGGATCGATTTGGAACGGGACTTTTATTGGCAGATAGCTGATGTAGCAAGGAGTAACTTAGGCTACTTTTTAGCCGACTTCCAAAAAGGAGGAGGATATTTTTTTCTTTTTTTATGTTTTACCTATGTATTTTACTCCGCCGTTTATGGACCGATTTTCAAAATTATTCTGTTGTTGCATAAGATATGGTCCAAATTGGATACCATGTTCATAAAAGTGGTGATCTGATGATGTAATCCATGAGAAATCGAGGGGACTCCTTGAAATTTATATGGAAACATAGCGTGATTTGAATTTTTTCAGAAGGACTTCAAGCATACACTACCAAAAAATAGGAATTTGCACTGAAGTATACCCTGGTTCCGAAGGTGCTGTTTAAAACTATTGAATACTTATAGACTGATATAATATGTTCGGGAATTTCGGTGTTGTTTCAACAACTAAAAGCATATTACCTAATATGATGTATCAATTATATTATTCATCATCATCATCACTATAATTATGACATGCATCGTCACATTATGACCTTATTAACGGTATTTCTCATAGTCTTTTACTTCAAAACGCGTGCTTTTATTATTATTCCTACGTTTGTTGACTGATTTTTAAAATTCTTTTCTTAAATTGTTGCTGAATATATATATTATATAGGTATAACCTGAATTTGGTACCATGCTTACGAAAGTGGTGATCTGATTGGAGCTCCTGAGTCCAGGATCTTTTTTGGGACACACATAGACACCTCAACTATGTCTTTGATCAATCTTCATATTTTTTTAGTCGGTACCAGCTAAGTTCAACGGCAGCGTAAGTTCTATGTGCAATTTACTGCATTAATACAATAACCAATTTTCTGAAATCTATAATAAGCATAGCAAGTTCACCTACAAGGAAAGAAATAATATTCTATAGCGAGCGTTTTTTTGTAGATCTATTTAATTTTTTCCAACACCTCTGACAAATGTTAATATTTTTTACTAAAATGCACATTAGAAACTTGACAAATTATATGCCTGAACCTCCCTAGGAATCATCATGTCGACTTTTTTTTATGAAATTAGGGGGCAAACAACACAGCGCAAGCGCTGTTTCACGCCGGTTTTCTGTGAGAACGTGGTATTTCTCCGGTCGAGCCGGCCCATTCGTGCCGAAGCATGGCTCCCCACGTTTAAAAGTGAAATTGTGAAAAGTGCATAAAAAACCGTGAATAAAGGCATTGATTGTATGGAAGCTTTCTTCAAATATTTACGTTACTTTCTTTATAATGAAGTTTTAGTGGCAATAGAAAACGTAGGTCATGGAAATGCCAACTATCTAGCTAGCGCGGTTCTTGAGATACAGCCTTGAGACGGACATACAGACAGGCTGCTGCTGTCTTTGTAATAGAGTAGAAAATTTTCTGTCTTTGGTATCTAACTTATCACATTTTGTCGAAGCGGACGAAGTCGCGGGTAACAGCTAGTATATAATATGACTATTGACAAAGCTGGCTCTAGGTATTTGTTAAAAATCGATTAGCAACAGCTGCAACACCGTTCAATCGTATGCACGCACTCATACACATTACTTGAAACATTTTGTGTGGAATATATTTTAATAATTGCATTTAGGTACATTATATTTTACAGTTAGGACCTGTTTCACCACTCCAAAGTGCCGATTCTCTATACTCTATCTGTCAAGTTAAGTGATGCATAGCCTATCCGACACCTATCAGGAAGTGGTGAAACAGCCCCTCAATCCTTTAATTAGTAGCACTATCAAGAAGTAAATGACAAAATATGGTATCTATACGTGGGAGAGCCATGCTTCGGCACGAATGGGCCGGCTCGACCGGAGAAATACCACGTTCTCACAGAAAACCGGCGTGAAACAGCGCTTACGCTGTGTTTCGCCGAGTGAGTGAGTTTACCGGAGGCCCAATCCCCTACCCTATTCCCTTCCCTACCCTCCGCTATTCCCTTCCCTACCCTCCCCTATTCCCTTCCCTACCCTCCCCTATTCCCTTCCCTTCCCTTCCCATCTCTACCCTCCCCTATTACCCTATTCCCTCTTAAAAGGCCGGCAACGCACCTGCAGCTCTTCTGATGCTGCGAGTGTCCATGGGCGACAAAAGTTGCTTTCCATCAGGTGACCCGTTTGCTCGCTTGCCCCCTTATTTCATAAAAAAACAAAAAGTTTTTGGGGATGAATAGGTAGATGGAAATTTCTTACTCTCTCACGCAAACACCTACTCAACATATTGTAATGGGTTTATAATTGTACTCAGTGCCGTAAATGGGGCGGTGCCACTGGTACAGGGCGTAGACTCTGGGGGGGCGCAAGAATGGCCAGACCAGGCAGACTCTTATTCTTTCGAATTGCTCCCGATAACTGATAAGTACTTCCCGCTGCGCCCCAGAGATGTATTTCAATGTAGTTAAAAAAAATCTACAGCCGAACATATTATAACCTCCTTTTTGGAAGCCAGTTGAAAAACAAGGGTGAAGTTATAAGCTCGCACAGGGCCAGTATCATTATCTTTGTCACTTCCATGCAGTTTCCTTGCAATTCACTTATCAGTTGTAAAGTGAATGGTTCTGTTTCGGTATCATTACAACTTTTACTTCTGAATGGTTTTAACCTGTAATATTTGTCTCTGAACTGGATAAAGAAATGTCAAAAACGAACGTCAAATTCGACTAACGGAATTGTTTTTTTTTTTTAGGAATTGAAATGGCTTAGCCATAATGACTAACGGAAAAATTGTAAATCAAGATGAAAATATAGTTTAAAAAAAGATTGATATTTTTATTATAAAATATACTATTTTCTAATATATAACGTGGTCAATGTAGGATTAGTTACTTTTGCACCGATTTATTGTATTTAAAGGTAATTATTGTAAATGTGTAAATGGTTTTATTTATATTTTTTTGGTATTTTATAGGCCCTTTATCAAAACTCTAAGAAATTATAACACTCCTTCATGTTTATATTATCACAAGCATGGCGATCTAGAGGAGAAAGAATTCTCTGACATTGGTAACTCACTGTGTCGGCAATTAAAAAAAAGAAGAAGAAGGAGACAAAAAAAAGATAATTAGATATTATTATTTATGTATATAGAGTTAGGTTAGGTTAGGTTAGGTTATGTTTTATGCAAGAAATTGAGTTTATTGGTATTTGACACCTACGCTAAATAATGAACCTTAAAATAGTCTTAGAAATGCATCAAACTTGTGGATTACAATTACATGCATTACAATTTACAACAGAGTTGATGTCATCATGAGTTGAACATAGTTTGTTGAACTTGAACTCATTTTTGAACACCTACGTTTTTTTGAGCTTTCAAATAGGTATTATTGTAACATAAACAGGCAATTTATAAGTTTAATAATCCCCTTTTCGTGCCTTGTAAGGCATTTTACATTATTAGTACTGTGTACGCTGAACCAAATATTTTTCAGGATAAAGGATGATTGCTAACACTGAGATACTATAAGTACTACATTGCTAATAAATAATTGCAAGTGTAATGATGACGAAGTCCTAGGAAGATAATATATATTCACTCAAAAGCTTAAATTAAAAGAAATTTAATAAATACTCGTTTTTAAATGTTTTTTCATTTATTTTCTACCCTACGACCACGTCTTTTTAAATTTTTTTAATACATGAGGACTTACTAAAGTCCTCATGTATTTTAAATTTTAATGTAATAATATAAAACTAATATTATTATTATTGAGGTACAAAAGTATTTTTGGTAATAATAATATAATTTCCAATGAAAATATTATGTTTTATGAACAATAAGTATGTTTGTTATGCAATTTTTATTATGTCTTTTTGGAAAAAGTACTAAGTATAAGTAATGTAGGATTATATTTTTGAGTTTTAGTGACTATTCCCATTGTATATTATATCATATTGTAGTCAAGAGAAGTTATAAATGAAAAAGTGCATATAAGAATTTGACAGTAAGAGTCTTTTGCTTAAGATGCTAATTTTCAACCACGAAAATACAATATTCCTTTGATATATTGTTTGATACCAAGTGTATATTCAAGTGCTCGTAATGCACATTAAGTTCGATCGCAAATTGAAACTAAACTCCCAAATCCGCGGCTTTGAGTACCAATTAACCTCGTGGTTTAGCTAACTATCCGTTCAAAGTTATCTTACCCGTCCTGAGCCTTTGTGCCAACCACGTAAAGTTTAGTTTCCGTTAACTCCGAAGCTCCGAATGGACTTACAGTTATGTAATATGATGATAGCGTCCCGATGAGGTCAGATCACTTTACCAATCTAATTGTATTATC
Source organism: Aricia agestis (assembly GCF_905147365.1). NCBI lineage: Eukaryota > Metazoa > Arthropoda > Insecta > Lepidoptera > Lycaenidae > Aricia > Aricia agestis. Next base: position 434,829 of record NC_056421.1, on the reverse strand, counting down.
AGAAAATTTGGATTTAGCAATTGCGGACTTCCATAATTTGGACGGAAGTGTTATTAGAACGATAAACTAAGTTTTTGCCGAAATCACAGAACACTTGACTCGACGTAACATGATCAAATAGCGTGGGTTCGCTATATATCTATGAATCTTCAATAGGCCGAACACTACTCATTATAATACGGCCTCCCCACGTTGGTTAGTAATATGAAAACATCAGCTGGTCTGAACAAGGCACTAAGTCGACGTGTATTAGATAATTTTGATAGCGAAGTATGGGAGTCCCAGTCACTACTGAGAAGACCTTTTACTTCCTGAGAAGACCTTTTACTTCCTGAGAAGACCTTTTACTTCCTGAAAATACCTTCATAATATTATCACGCCGTAGAAATAATGTCATTATTAATAATTGGTTTAAATAATGAGTTTATGATATTATACGTTTATTATTAGTTTATTACATTCATAATATGTAATAACTTGAAGTCCGTACGTGATCAGAAATGTACAGTTCAAAGTTTGTGTCGAATCCTAAACCAAGTTCGTCACACGTGTTCCTGGAATAATTCTTGAAGTTTCCTCTCTGTGTGGCGCCTTACTTGGTTATGTATGATGTTGCTCTAAAATTCTATTGAAATTCATATAGAGCGCAGAAATCGTAGATTTTGCCGTCTACATGTAAGTTTTATACTTATATATACTTATACTATTGTCAAGTACTGTAATATTGCTAACATCAGCACTTTGCTCAAAATGTATTTTAAATATTGTATTTATTACTATCAAACTCCAAATTTTACACACATATTATACTCTACAATCCTACACGATAACACCGCAACTAAAATTTCAGTGTAAAGTTGTTAATCATGTCAATCTTATGTTAATTATTGCTAAAAACCTGATAATACTTTTTTATAGAAGTATTAAAATAAAAATAATTATAATCAAAATGAAACATAATATGAGAAACATGCACGCACTTTTTACTATTATCACGTCATTTGGGAACTTCTTAAACTCTAAAAATCCAGATAATGGGTGAACGACTACGTAATCTTAACGACATCGACAATCTAAATATTGCACGTAATATTGAATGTAATTGTGACGAATTGCATAACTACTTGACTGTTATCACACATGATATTACTGTAGTCACTCAGAATATTCGTTCCATCTATTGTAATCTGGACAGTTTTCTTCTAACTCTATCATCTCTGTCATTTCCCCCCGATATTCTGGTACTTACTGAATGCAGGTTAAACTCTAATAAATTAATTCCCCAACTTGATAATTACAACTCTTTTTCAACCACTCATCATATAAACCAAAACGACGGTGTCGTGGTATATATAAAAAAATCTATATCAGCTATGGTAAAAGAAATCAAATTATACCAAGCATCGTGCCTTCAGATTGATGTTTTTAACATTGTCATATTTTGCATCTACCGATCGCCATCCAATAGTAATACAGATAACTTTGTTAATGTGCTATGTTCCCACATAGACACTCTTAATTTAAATAAGGATATTATAATAACGGGGGACATAAATATAAATATTTCATCAACTCAAACTGAACAAACTCAGGATCATAAAAATAAATCCTACTATCTAAATTCTCTTTCTGCGTATGGTATACTTGCAGGACATACTATACCTACTAGAGGAAAAAGCAGCTTAGATCACTTTATGCTGAAAATAAATAAGAATAAAACCACAGCACATATTGCTATTTTACAAACCTCGGTTACTGACCATTATACCACTCTTCTCTGTCTTGAAAAACTAAAGCCAAAATTGAACACTATTAGAATAAGAAGCAAGGTCAACTTTGAGAATGCATTAAACAGTCTGAAACAAAAAAATCTCACCCAATTATTAACCTATACTGATCCTAACTTAATGACTAATCATCTTATATCTATATTAATGGATACATTAAAAGATAATACAGAAACTGTTAAGATCCCTAAATCTAAAATTACTTTAAAACCTTGGGTCACCCCCGGTATCCTAAGGTGTATAAAACACAGAAATAAATTACAGTTACAACTGAAAAAGAACGAACACAATGAAATATTAAAAATTACTTATATACGCTATAGAAATCACTGTAATAATTTAATAAAAAAGCTAAAGCGCCAATATGAAAGTGAATTACTAACTAAGAATATTAATAACAATAAAATCTTATGGAAGAATATAAAAAATATTACATATAGTAGCAAAAAATCTGATTCTGATAATAATGAATTAATTAATATTAAAAATAATCTCACTGAATCTATAAACTTTATCAACAATTATTTTTCAAATATTGGTAAAGAACTAGCTCAAAATATACAGTGTAACCCCTCTCTAAATAATATTAATACTTATCATAACACTACGACATCAATTATAAACTCTTTTGCCCTACTGGAAGCTGATGTAAGCGAAGTTAAAACAATCATAAATAATTTAAAATCTGATAGCGCATCAGGTTGAGATAACATTCCGATAAATTTTCTAAAACTGGCCAAAAACGAATTAGCTCCAATTCTTACTCATCTTGCAAATATCTGCTTCCAGAGTGGTGTATTCCCGGATCTTCTAAAGAGATCCATAATCACCCCAGTATTTAAAAGTGGGGACAGATCTGACGTTGGCAATTACAGGCCAATATCTGTCCTGCCAGCTATCTCTAAAATACTAGAGAGACTACTTAATGCTAGACTTCTAAGTTTTCTAAATAAATATAATTTGATTTCCTCCTCACAATTTGGATTTATGCGCGGTCGATCAACAGAGGATGCAGTGTTGTCACTTAGCCAAACAGTAACAGAACAGATTGATAAGGGCCAAAAATGCATGGCAGTATTCTTAGATCTAAAAAAAGCTTTCGACACCGTGTTTATTCCTATTCTAATTCAAAAGCTAGAAAATATTGGGATCAGAGGTACTGCTCTTTCCCTTTTTACATCATATTTATCTGGAAGAATGCAGAGGGTTAAAATTTGCCAGCATATCAGTGAGGACAGTAATGTCACATATGGGGTCCCTCAGGGAAGTGTGCTAGGGCCAACATTATTCCTCATCTATATAAACGACCTATGTAAATTAAATATAAAGAATGCTAATATCATAGCCTATGCTGATGATACGGCTATCGTATTTTCTGGAAAAAATTGGACCATCTTAAGACAAAATGCTGAGCATGGAATGATGAAAGTGGCCAACTGGCTATCGCATAATTTGCTGACACTGAATACAGTAAAAACTAAATATATTTGTTTTAGTGTACAAAATCGTAAACAACCCGACATTAATAATTTTACCATACACAATTGTCAAAATTTTCACAATATTACATCATCTGGTTGTAGCTGTCCGAAAATCGAAAAAGTTGACAAAATTAAATACCTAGGCGTGATAGTCGACCAACGACTATCATGGCACTCACATCTTGAGCAAATGGCCGGTAGGATTCGTAAAGTAAATTGGATTTTTAAAACCCTTAGACAACTTACATATACAGACCCAAATAGGCTTCAATCTCCGCGTAATATTCTGCAGGAGATATACATAGCCCTTGCTGAATCGGTTCTTACTTATTGCATCCCTGTCTGGGGAGGTGCCAGCAAAACCAAAATGCTAGAGTTAGAAAGGGCACAAAGGTCTCTATTAAAAATTATTTACTATAAGAAAAAAAGAACACCAACTAATGAATTATATGAAATCAGTAATGTCTTAAGTGTTAGGAAATTATATATTATATCTTTGATTTTAAGACGACACAAAACCGTGAATATAATTCCTAAAACTGGGCGTAGTAGGAGAAACATTATGGAACTACCAATTATAAAAACTGACTTTGCAATGAGACAGTTTTCAAATATATCTATTATCGTGTACAATAAAATAAACCATGCACTAAATATTAAAAATAAAGTTAGTAGAGATATAAAAACCATGATCAAGGAATACTTAAAACCATTTAATTATGAAGAAACCGAAAAATTAATAGAATATTTAAAAATATAAACTTTACACAATAATTAAAATCTTACTAAATAGATTAATAAATAATACACACACACGATCATCCACATTCCACATCCACTCATTCATAGCAACAACAATACTATATATTATTACACAAATTACACTGATGTATATAGTTGTACCAAACTCTCTATCCTATTTTTAATAAGAAATTTTACTAATATTTTATTGTATCAAATCTTCTAATCTTCTCTGAACTTTCTGAGTGTGTAACTTTTTTAATTATGTTATGTTTAAATCTTTTTCTAAACTTTCTGAGCGTGTAAGTAACTATTTTCATTATGTTATTCTTAATCTTAGTATAAATAGTAATAACTTTTGCTTGTATAAAAATGGAAGAGCGTTGTTTGCCTGATACAGGCTATTAGCCTACTAGGCGACTTCGATATCTATCTTAACTATTGTATGTGTTTTAAAGTAAATAAAGTTTTTATTACTTATTATTATTATTATTATACTATAGGCGTTTTGTGCGACCAGCAATTTCGTTGCGCCAAAATTCATTTATCATTTTAAAACTGCCTATTTCTCTGGGATTAAAAAACGTGGGCTTAGGGTGTGATGGCCTCATCATGCCCCCCGTGTGGGCTTGTCTAGGCCACTCCTGGGGAGGCCTAGACAAGCCTGCATGCTGTCAGAGTCTGCGAGACGCGGACAACCGCTGGTAGAGTTGCGGTGTGTAGATCGTGCCCGGGACTATACCTTAGCGGGGAGTAGTGCATCAGGGGGTTTTTGTGAGTAGATCCTACGGAGAATCCCACATACTTCGGCCGACGTCCCCAATCCACCGGGCAAAACCATTTCCCCATGTAAAAAACGCTTAGCGAGATCAGGTGCCTTACTCCCGAAACTGATATCGATTTCGATTTGCAATTTCAACGGTTTTTTGACACTTTAGCCATCTAAAATATTTAAAAAAAATGTCAAAAAACCGTTGAAATCGAAAATCGAAATCGATATCAGTTTCGGGAGTAAGGCACCAGGTAAAAAAGGCGAATCGATTGGATTTTGAGAATACTAGTTTAAAAAATCTAAAAATACACGCTTTTCATAAAAAATAACAAATAATTGCATTGTCATTGGCTCTTAATACATACCATTGGCTCTTAATACGTATGCAAGTTTCGAATTAAGACTACTGGAGATAAATAAAAAACGTGCTCAAAGATTTCATTACATACATACAGCCTTCAAAAAAGCATGTTATAAAGCACATTTCTCGCAACGCATCTCGATTGGAAACCTTTACACGTGATAACCTGTTCACTAAGTGTAAAAGTTTACCATTCTTCTTTTTCTAAAACTATAATAATTAATATACACGGGGTAATGAAATACTCATCACATTTTTCTGAATTCCCTTGAATGTTCCCCCAGCCCGACCCCTTTTGTACCCCTTTGTTCTCTCGTGCGGGATAAAGAGGAACAAAAGTTGTTTTTTTTCCGCTATTTTTATTTTTTACCTTTCAGTGCAGAGAAAATATTTTCTTTAATACACCTTCACTTGGCTTCACTGAAAAAGGTGGAATGTTTTGCGGTAACTGCATTAAACCACTTCAATAGCTAGAAAGAACATAATATTATTATTAATTATCTATTTAGATGTAACATACAATAATGTATTCTTACTGAATATTATATACTACCTTATAATGTCAAATCGAAAGTGCATCTGATACTCGATCAAAATCGATTCATCCGTTTTGCTATCACTAATACTGAGTACTGACACGGATTAAAGTAAACACAGACAGACACCAAAAACATAACACCCCTCTTTTCCCCTATTTTCGTCATGCGCAATGGAATAAATAAGAATAAGGAATAATAATCATAATATTATAAGGAAAAAGGGACGAATAGTTTATTTTAGGAATATAAAAATCAATTACGCATCGTAACGACAGATTTACTTTTATCTTTGTGCCTTCAGGATATATCGAGAGTCGAGACTTATCAGTAATGTTTAAATATTAAACGAGATAATATTGGTTATTGATAATAATTATTTTTATAATTATAATAATTATAATATCTATGGACGCTTCACACCACGTCAGTCTGGCCCCGTGGTAAGTACCTGATGGACTTGTGTTACAGGTACCAGACAACGGAAATATATTTAATACTTTTATACTATACATATATTTAAGATTTTTATTATATGATACACATATTTAATTTAATTACAGATTTCTCGACAACAACTGCAAGTATTTCCATGACTCAAAGTACTGGGTTTTAAGGGAGAAAATGTAATAAAGTTCGTGGTGTTCGAGGTTTAAGATAATGTACACAACATTATCTTAAACCTCGAAGACCACGAACTTTTTTCACGCACGCATTCTTAAATGCCAGGCAAAGCTAGGTATTATCATCGGTGCTAATATGCGATTTTATGCGATAAAACGGTTTTATGCGCCAATATAAAGTTTTTTTCCTCGTCTCACTTTTGTAACTATATTAACTACTGTTGTACCATGGTGGTAGGATATTCATACTATCCATATTCCATACTAATATTATAAATGCGGAAGTGTGTCGGTCTGTCCGTCTATCTGTCTGTCTGTTACCCCTTCACGCCCAAACCGCTGAACCGATTTTGCTGCAATTTGGTATGGAGATACTTTGAGTCCCGGGAAAGGACATCTAAGGATACTTTCAATCCCGAAAAATGTAGGATTCCCGCGTTAAACGAATTTTGGCGCAACGGAGTTGCTGACGTCATCTAGCAGTAGAATACAATGCAGTATTTTAGTATCGTGGAATCGACGATCAAAAGTATTTTGTAAAAATTTTCTTCTGTATAAAAATTGTAGAATTTTAACTACCGTCATTTGTTTCAGTTTAACGTGACGTGGGGTCTGCCGGCGGTGGTGTGCGACTGTTACATCGCCATGGACGTCACCTGCTCCACTTCAAGCATCTTCAACCTCGTCGCCATCTCGGTGGACAGGTGAGAGAGACAGGCTGACAGATACACGCACGCACGCACGCAGCCGCACGCACACATTTTTTTTTTTTTTTTTATGAAAGAAGGGGGCAAACGAGCAAACGGGTCACCTGATGGAAAGCAACTTCCGTCGCCCATGGACACTCGCAGCATCAGAACAGCTGCAGGTGCGTTGCCGGCCTTTTAAGAGGGAATAGGGTAATAGGGGAGGGTAGGGATGGGAAGGGAAGGGAATAGGGGAGGATAGGGAAGGCAATTGGGCCTCCGGTAAACTCACTCACTCGGCGAAACACAGCGCAAGCGCTGTTTCAAGCCGGTTTTATGTGAGAACGTGGTATTTCTCCGGTTGAGCCAGCTCATTCGTGCCGAAGCATGGCTCTCCCACGTAAGTATTAAATATAATATATTACGAGTTTGACTACTTTTATGGCCCAATTTCACCAACGTCTGTAAGTGTTAACACCTAGTTAAAATTAAATGTCTTATCTTTAATTGATAAAATTAAAAACGAAAGAGGTAACATGATACTAGTTCGAGAATTAACTTTAACAGTCGTCGGTGAAATTGGGCCTAAGAGTTTTATTTCTGCTTGCACTTTCTGCTTGCACCCAAGAGGTGCTCAATCTAAAACATGACCTCTTTACCTTACTTTTAGGAACATCTTGTATATATACAATATAAAACAAATGAACTATTAAAACACAATAATGCTGCGTTTCCACTAAAGCGGAGTGGAGCTTAGCGGTGCCCGAATTGACCAATCACCATGCTCGAAATCTCCGCTCCGCTTCAATGGAAACAGCAAGAGCGGGGTGGAGCGGAGCTAAGCGGGTATTCATAGAAACGCAGCCGAGCGAGGCGAAGCGGTGCGGAGGACAACGGGGTGCAGAGTGGAGGACAGCGGATCGGGGCGGTGCGAGCAAGTACGCACCGCACCGCTCCGCACCGCCCGTGCGGAGCGGTGCGGTGCGTACTTGCGCTCAGGCGGTCACTGGCGACCGCGACATCGTTACGTCACGATAGACATGACTCCGCTCCGTTCGACTCCGCTCCGCTCCGTTCGACTCCGCTCCGCTCGACTCCGCCGCGCTCCGCTTAGTGGAAGTTACACTGAGCACTTTTCGCCGCTCCTCTCCGCTCCGCTCCGCTTCAGTGGAAACGCAGCCTTAAGACACCAATTTTCGTCAACTCACGAAAAAAATTACCATTCATCACACAACGGAATATCCATCATAACGATGACCGAGTATTTATAGGTTTAATATATCTTACTTGTCGCGTGCCTGTGCCTCGTTACCTCATTACTTATAGGCTTCAAGGATTATTGGGGTCAATGCCCTGTAAGCCATGCTTTCATATTATGTAACATCGGTTTAACTAGAAATAAAAAAGCACATAAATCAGTTGTTTAACATAACATAGATATCATCTAAATCTTAACTAAAACATTAAAAGCACATAAATCAGTTGTTTAACATAACATATATAGCATCTAAATCTTAACTAAAACATTAAAAGCACATAAATCAGTTGTTTAACATAACATAGATAGCATCTGAATCTTAACTAAAACATTAGAAGCACATAAATCAGTTGTTTAACATAACATAGATAGCATCTAAATCTTAACTAAAACATTAAAAGCACATAAATCAGTTGTTTAACATAACATAGATAGCATCTTAATCTTAACTAAAACATTAAAAGCACATAAATCAGTTGTTTAACATAACATAGATAGCATCTAAATTTTAACTAAAACATTAAAAGCACATAAATCAGTTGTTTAACATAACATAGATAGCATCTAAATCTTAACTAAAACATTAAAAGCACATAAATCAGTTGTTTAACATAACATAGATAGCATCTTAATCTTAACTAAAACATTAAAAGTACATAGATCAGTTGTTTAACATAACATAGATAGCATCTAAATCTTAACTAAAACATTAAAAGCACATAAATCAGTTGTTTAACATAACATAGATAGCATCTAAATCTTAACTAAAACATTAAAAGCACATAAATCAGTTGTTTAACATAAAAAAGATAGCATCTAAATCTTAACTAAAACATTAAAAGCACATAAATCAGTTGTTTAACATAAAAAAGATAGCATCTAAATCTTAACTAAAACATTAAAAGCACATAAATCAGTTGTTTAACATAACATAGATAGCATCTAAATTTTAACTAAAACATTAAAAGCACATAAATCAGTTGTTTAACATAACATAGATAGCATCTACATCTTAACTAAAACATTAAAAACACATAAATCAGTTGTTTAACATAACATAGATAGCATCTTAATCTTAACTAAAACATTAAAAGTACATAAATCAGTTGTTTAACATAACATAGATAGCATCTAAATCTTAACTAAAACATTAAAAGCACATAAATCAGTTGTTTAACATAACATAGATAGCATCTAAATCTTAACTAAAACATTAAAAGCACATAAATCAGTTGTTTAACATAAAAAAGATAGCATCTAAATCTTAACTAAAACATTAAAAGCACATAAATCAGTTGTTTAACATAACATAGATAGCATCTAAATCTTAACTAAAACATTAAAAGGGACATAAAAACTTAATAGTTTTATGTTCCGTTTAATGTTTCCAATAAAACAGTTGTTTCTAGTCATTTCCTTACAAAACTAATATCGTTTATCAAAAGCTTCTTCTAGGGCTATTTTTCTTTTTATTAGAGATAATTTTAATATTATAATGATTTTCTGTGGAAAAAATATTTTTTGTGCCATCATAATTTTTTACTACCTATTTGACCGAGCTTCGCTCGGTATTCGATAAAACACGAATAAAATAACATTTTCTAAAAATGATTCCTACCTAGATACTAAATTTCATGAAAATCGTTGGAGCCGATTCCGAGATTCCAATTATCTATGGTATATATATGTCGTAGGATGATTTGATAAATCCGTGTTCGATTTATCAAATCATCCTACGATGTCGTAGGATGATTTGATAAATCGAATTTTCGCGAAAATTCTAGGGATTTCGCGAAAACACGGATTTATCAAATCATCCTACGACATATACAAGAATTGCTCGTTTAAAGATATAAGATTGTCAATGAGTATTTAAATGTCAGAAAGTCAAACATTGACACGGCTCACCGCATACACACGTTTTCCGTTTTCGATTTCCTAGTGTGGAATTCCGTGAGACTAGCGCAAACGTTCGTTTTTTCTCGCACGAACGCGCCGGCTTGTTCTTCAAACGTACGTACGGAATTCGTTCCGATCGGAAAAAAACAAACCAGTGGAAGTTAATGTATTCTCTACCATAGAGTTATAATATCTGGTTCTGTCTCTACTGATTTCATGCATACGGATTTCCGAATTCGGTATATGCGGCCAGACTTGGGACTCAGCCCTTAGGACAGGAAAGATCTCACATAAGTCTACCTACTTATTTCTATATCAATATTACTTAATAAAATAGTAGTAAATGTTTAGTATATTTTACTTTAAGATCATGGTCGTTTAATATTATTACTGTATATTGCAGTCTGAATACTTAATAATATAGGCTGGTCGGTCTTAGTGACCTCTTAGTTTGTTACGCTTTCATACAAGATCTACTCAACTGATCATCGTGTACATAAATTTTTGAAGTATAAATATTGCATAAGCTATTAATATTTTACTAAACAAAAATAAAAAAACTATGCCAAAAAATATCAAAACATCATATTATGGAAGAATACCAAGAATTATCGTCTCAAACATTTGAAATTTCTCAATTTCTCAAAATTTTACACCTCAAAGAGGTAAAATTTTGAGAAATTGCGACCGAAAACACGTGTAGTTTGCGCGGGTGAAGTCGCAGCGAATATAATAGATCGATTAGAGCTATACTATACATCAAACAGATAATAGTATTGATGGATTAGTCTTGTTGGTTTCCGCCGATACGACAACAATAATTTATATGTTTAGTTTCGGATGGAAAGCTGTATCCAGATAATCTGATTTGTATCGTTCAACAATTCGATATAACTTCTGTGTAGGCAGTTCGGATTAGGATTTGTTTTTACTAATTTAATAGAGAAGGTTAATTTGTTTTGTTAGGAATGGGCAGAATGTTGGATGCGAAACTAAGTATAAGGGATTTAGGTGAATTTGACCAAATTATATTAATTTGTACCTAAGCTGGAATGAAGGTTAGCTTTTATCGGTGAAAAATGTATGGTACCCGTTGTATATGTATGATGAAGTCGCGAGAAGAATCTAGTTATATTGTAATGAGTAAAAGGCACAATATTATATTATTAAGTAGATATAATTTTCTGAACTTAATATAATTTGTAATTAAGCTTTTAACTTTGCAATTTACAAAGGACGAACGTATTTGTTTGTTTATTATTTTCATCATATTTTATTTAAAGTAATATGAAGTAAGTAATTTTATAACTCTTTTTGTTGAATAAGTTTTAACTGAACTTGGCTAATAAAAGCCGAAACAACAAATAAAACATATAATTGGACATTCAGTCGAATATAACAACATACTTTGCAACGAAAACCTCGCAAAATAAAGTTTTTATTTGAAGCCATATTTGTTGATATAAAATTCATGACACTTGGTCGTTGAACTAAAAAATTTTTATGATGTGATATGGAAATTATGTTTTACATGTTGATGAGTTAGCTTTCATATTTATTTTTACTGCAGGTTGCCCGTTCGTTTGCGTAGGAATTCGTTTATTAGCAGTGTTCATAATAAAAGTTCTTTTTTTGTGTATTATATCCTTTACGCTGGACATTTGAAACAATATTTTATCGTGTATTACATTTGAAACAATATTTTATTATGTAATATTCAATCGTGGGTTATAAATATATATACAAGAAGACAAGATGTTAGTGTAAACACCGTTATCCTTGAAACCATCAAATGAGCCCGTCAAAATGAACAACTTTTTCTATGAGAACAATGCTGAGAACTCAAAAAAATCCGTCTTCATACCCATACAAACTGCCGATCCGGGCATCCGTATGGGTATGAAGACGGCATTATTTTTTGAGTTCTCAGAATTGTTCTCATAGAAAAAGTTGCTCATTTTGACGGGCTCATTTGATGTTTTCAAGGATAACGGTGTTTACACTAATACACTGTATACTATAATAATATAATATACATCTAAACTTGTTTCGCGCCTTCATAGAAATACATAGAAATCAGTAGTGTCGTGACGACACGTCGTCTGCTGCAACCTCATGTAGCCGGCTTCCAACTTGTGCCTTTAAGCTTAAATATTATAGACCTAAAGATACACCAACAGACAGAGACCTCACTAAAGGCCAAATCATATTGCCACGTATTCATCATCAAACAGCAATAATTTAATAATTATCTTATATCTTCAAACGAGCAATTCTTGTATATATATATATAATTGGAATCTCGGAATCGGCTCCAACGATTTTCATGAAATTTAGTATATAGGGGGTTTCGGGGGCGATAAATCGATTTAGCTAGGAATCATTTTCAGAAAATGTCTTTTTATTCGTGTTTTATCGATAAACTGAAAAATATGACTCTTCCTGACCGCTATTGGCGAATAATAATACTATTTTGTTGGCAACTAATTGTTTTAACGACCAGCAGATGGCGTTATTAAGTAACACGAAGTCAATGAGTGTTTGCTATACCGAGCAAAGCTCGGTCATCCAGGTACTTATTACTTAAATTATGTATTTTGCTTTCATGGTTTTTTCGTAGACGTGCTACGCCGCATTCTCGTAGTGCTACGCTCCGTAGCAGTTGCTACAAAAATGTAGCAGATATACTTACTTACAATGAGAGGTTGTTTCTTGAGTGCGCTCTGACTTAAGTACTTCATTCTTGATATCAAAGTAATTAAAGGCCATCTTAAGACGCTTAGAGCGCATCAGGCAAGATTGGTTTTAAGTAGAACACATAGGAGTATAAGAGCGTCTTATTATGTAGACTAGACCATTGTAAGTCTATATTATACTTTCATTTTATCATCTTTAATCACAAAACTCATTCACTTATATTTTAACCCCGTTAATTGATCATCCCAATCGTTATTCTCGAGTAATTCACTCCAATGTATACAAAGTGGGGCGATTAATTTGACGTGATGGATGGCACGGGGATTCCGCTTGTCTTTTAAATGAGAACCCCTAAATGAGGCTTGGACCCTTTTCTTATAAAACTGCCCTAAGTAAACTATAAGGATTTATAAAGTTTGATAGGTGTTGGATACACACGTGTGAGTTATAAAGGTAGTTTCACACGTGTAGGTGTAATGGTATGAAAATAGACATATGATGAAGCTGAGACGCGAGGTCATTGACATAATATGTTCTATTTGTAAACGTTCGAGAGGAGTAGCACGCTTTGGATAACATACGCTTAAAAAAAACGAAGTTGGTGTTAATAAATTCAAGAGTTTTTAGGTTCCGAACATTATTGTTTTTTTTTTTTCAATAACCAATAGTTTCTCTTCACTAACCTAGCTAGTAGCTTCGCTCGGCCCAGCGATTCGTGAAAAAACATTTCTCTAACATCTCTGGTGAAAACGCACCCTGAATCCAGCCTTGTTTCCAGATATAATATCATGCCTTAACCCATCAATCCCCAAGCACCCGGCTGACGCATAGCAATTGAAATTCGATTGTGTCTGCGATACCCACAATCGAGGTATTAATGTCACAGTTTTAGCTATAAATCCACCTTTCTTCCAGGTACATAGCGGTGACCCAGCCCATCAAATACGCGAAGCACAAGAGCAGCGCGCGCGTCTGGCTGATGATCGCAGTGGCGTGGCTAGTGTCAGCCGCCATCGGGTCCCCCGTCGTCCTCGGCCTTAACGACGGCCCTGACCGGAGCCCCGACCAGTGCCTCTTCAACAACACCGACTACGTCATCTACTCGAGTCTCGGCTCATTTTACATACCGTGTATCATCATGACGTTCCTGTATTTTCGGATATTCCAGGTATGTGGTTTAGCGTAGCTCTTAAAATTATTAGTAGAAAATCTACAAGTGAAATTGTAGATTCGATGACGTCTGCTATGTTTTTGTTGTACAAGTCGAACTTGCACAATTATGGCTAAAATAAACACTGGATTAAAAATCATGACCCATAATATGTCGCCCTTCGTATTAAAAGAACCCCGATGACCTTGGACTTACTCTAACCGGAAGACGCTTACAAGTGGTGCGGAGTGTAGAATGATTATTATTCTTGTATAATCTATTATTTTGAGCATCTTATTTCCATAATATTTCTATATAAAATTAAAGAATGGGTACTCATAAGAGAATAATTTCGATTCTCCAACAATTTCACCATATCACCTGTTGCGTTTAAGCAGCGTGACTTTACAGTTCGACTCTTAAGGCCGGTTTTATCGTTACGCGTTTCGCAGCGCCGTTGGAGCGCCGCGCGTTCGAAGATGTATGGGGGTAGTAGTTGCGGTTTAAAGTCGCGCGCTTGAGCAGCGCCGTTCGTCCATACGTTAGTTACAGCTTCGAACGCGCGCGCTCCAATGAAGCTGCGAAACGCTTAACGATAAAACCAGCCTCACAAACGAACGAACGAACGGCGCTGCTCAAGCGCGCGACTTTGAAACACAACTACTACACCCATACATCTTCGAACGCGCGCTTCAACGGCGCTGCCAAAACGCTTAACGATAAAACCAGCCTTATAGTTTATGCTACTTGGTACCGTTTAGTTTCTATACAATACGAGTAAATACCGAGAACCTCCCTTCGGAGTCTAAATGCCACAAAAGGATGCCACACGTATTGTTTACTCAATTCTTAATGTATTCAAAACAAAACACCAGTTAAAATATTACCTATATATTTTAACTGGTGTTTTGTTTTGAATACATTATTGCCTAAAAATCGTATTTAAAATTCAGGCCCCGCCATGTAGGAGTATTCTGTCGTAATTGCTGTCAATTCCCCTGGGCCGCCGCTTGATTGGCCGCCGGGACTAAGTGCCCAATCCACATCTATATAGCTAATTGGTTTTTATTCAAAAACTTGGTTAA
The DNA here is from genome assembly GCF_905147365.1 of Aricia agestis. Lineage (NCBI taxonomy): Eukaryota > Metazoa > Arthropoda > Insecta > Lepidoptera > Lycaenidae > Aricia > Aricia agestis. The sequence continues at coordinate 419,753 of NC_056421.1, read as the reverse complement.
AAAAGTGTATTTTTGAATGTTGTTACTCGTTACGGAATGGAGCTTTGCTTGGTGATTGCATAAAACTTTATAATGACCGAAGACTATGATCAAATCAAATTTAAAGTTTAAAATATAAACTCACAATTAAATATCTCTTGTTGCATAAAACATTATGAACTTCACAAAAAGATACACATTAAATTGACAGACTTGCTTTTCTTGGAGTCTCTTTTTTTTAACCTAAAGTGTTGTATGTTCTACGTAATATTTTACTCCTAAAAAAAACTCGAGTTTGGACGTGAGCTTACTATTTCTTCTCTTTCGCTACTAATTACGCTAGACTTCTAGCAATATTTAGGTCTTAACACTACTAACTTGTATATATTGTATATCTAAATATTAGTTGAATAAACCCCGGTCAATATCTCGTTACATCTAACCCGACACCAGCTATTACTGCGGGTTCGAGTTTGCGCGGTAACTCCAGTAACTCGACTCCTGACTCTCAACTCCCTAGTTAACTGTCATCGTGGTTGAAGTTTTCTACTTTATAATATACTAGATGTCTCCCGCAACTCCGTTGCGCCAAAATTCGTTTGCCGCGGGAACCGTACATTTTTCACGAGCAAACGGGTCACCTGATGGAAAGCAACTTCCGTCGCCCATGGACACTCGCAGCATCAGAAGAGCTGCAGGTGCGTTGCCGGCCTTTTAAGAGGGAATAGGGTAATAGGGGAGGGTAGGGATGGGAAGCGAAGGGAATAGGGGAGGCTAGGGAAGGGAATAGGGTATGGGATTGGGCCTCCGGTAAACTCACTCACTCGGCGAAACTCAGCTCAAGCGCTGTTTCACGCCGGTTTTCTGTGAGAACGTGGTATTTCTCCGGTCGAGCCGGCCCGTTCGTGCCGAAGCATGGCTCTCCCACGTCTATATCTGGTTCTTCCACTCACATCTTTAATTAACGGTGTAGATATATAGGCAATAGGGGAGTAATGATTTAAGATGTTTTTATTAGATTAGTAATGTTTTTGTTTTATCTTGTTAGCTAACCCGACACCGACCAATTAGTTCGAGGTTCAAATGCGGCGGGGGATTCCAGTAATTCGATAATTCGTAATTCTTAGCTTTAAAATGTTGCTAACAAGTAGAGTTAACTGTAATGTAATATTGGATGCTTTTTGTTAACCTTTGGTAAGTATGAATTACGAGATAAAGCCCGCGACTCAATTGTGCCAAAATTCCTTTATTGCGCGGGAACCGTACATTTTTCCGGGATGAAAAGTATCCTACGTCCTTTCCCGGGAATAAAAGTATCTCCATACCAAGTTTCAGCAAAATCGGCTCAGCGGTCTTTGCGTGAAAAGGTGACAGACAGACAAACAGATAGAGTGATAGACAGACAGACAGACACATTTTTGCATTTATAATATCAAGTATGGATGGATATCAAATTAATCAGTATCCGAAAGTAAAGGAAGAAAGGTACTAAGAATGTACTAAATTTTATTATGTATGAAATTTGTTATCAGCGGGAGTACATTTTGCCATGCTAAGACTATTCTATGTCCTTTCACACAGGCAATTTAAAGCAAGGAACTTGAAATTTTGGGCTCATAATTCAATATGTATGAATATTAAAAATTTCACCCCTAAGGGCGTTCGCTGCGTTAAGCGTGCGCCCGGCGCGGCGCGGCCACCAGCGAGGCGTACCGTACTTGTTTCATATCATCCCATAGAGATTACTATGGCGAGCGCACAGCGCAGGCGCCCGCGACGGGCAGCCGCGCCGGGCACATGCTCAACGCAGCGAACGCCCTAAGACTGCGTTTCCGCCAGAGATGTGTTGCGAGGAATGTGTTTTAGAGAACCAATAGAATCGCGACGCGACCTCGCTCAGCGCAGCGATTCTATTTTTTTTATAATGAAACAAGGGGGCAAACGAACAAACGGGTCACCTGATGGAAAGCAACTTCTGTCGCCCATGGACACTCGCAGCATCAGAAGAGCTGCAGGTGCGTTGCCTGCCTTTTTAAGGGGGAATAGGGTAATAGGGGAGGGCAGGGATGGGAAGGGAATAGGGGAGGGCAGGGATGGGAAGGGAATAGGGGAGGGTAGGGAAGGGAATAGGGTAGGGGATTGGGCCTCCGGTAAACTCACTCACTCGGCGAAACACAGCGCTAGCGCTGTTTCACGCCGGTTTTCTGTGAGAACGTGGTATTTCTCCGGTCGAGCCGGCCCATTCGTGCCGAAGCATGGCTCTCCCACGTATTTTTTATATTATTGGATCTTAAAAACACGTCAATTGAGACCGCAACGCGACGCGTTATTAAATTTAGAAATACATCTACGGTAGATGTATTTCTAATGGATCGACAGAGACAGAATCTGTCAATTCAGTACAAATATAGCAATGCATCTACGCGTCGCATAGCAGTCTGAATTAACCCTTCGGGGGCAAAATAGCGGATCAAAGTTTGTATGTCAAGAATACTATTTTTCTCGAACTACAAAACCGGCGTGAAACAGCGCTAGCGCTGTGTTTCGCCGAGTGAGTGAGTTTACCGGAGGCCCAATCCCCTACCCTATTCCCTGCCCTACCCTCCCCTATTCCCTTCCCTTCCCATCCTTACCCTCCCCTATTACCCTGTTCCCTCTTAAAAGGCCAGCAACGCACTTGCAGCTCTTCTGATGCTGCGAGTGTCCATGGGCGACGGAAGTTGCATTCCATCAGGTGACCCGTTTGCTCGCTTGCCCCCTTATTTTATAAAAAAAAAAAGAAATAACTCGGCTCGTATATTCTCAGAAGCTTTCACATTACTATTATCAGTATATCAAAGTTCTACATACACGAATGCACTCACGTTATTAAATATATTGCACTATGGACTCACTATAGAAATATTTTTCTCATCTCTTTTCCGTCATTTCTTGCTAGAATACTCACTGAATGTGTATAGGAGTGAACACATTACTCAAATTAAATTATGTACCTTCAAAACATTGAGGAAATCTTTTAAAAGGCGTACCTGTGCTTTTAGAACATCAAACACTTTTATTGTAAGTCTCACAATCAAGATGGGCTTTATTATACCATTCAAGCTCAAATTCGACAGCCTTTTAGCAAGTTCATAATAAGATTATTAAGACACAATACAGCTAAAAACGTAAGCCTCCGGGCACAATCAGTTAAAAAACAAAATTCCAGGCTAGCGAAGCGACAGTTGTGGAATACACAATCTGGGCACTTTTGTGGTACACTTTACGGAAAAACCATCACGCCTATTGATTTGTGTACTAAATAGTAATTTCTATAATAAAATTATAATATATGTAGATGTGTTATCATCAGTCAGTCAAGGTTTGGTTACTATAAAAATATAAAAAAACTGCTTTAAAGATTATTTTATATTAAAAAATATATCTATTCTATCTATACAATAAAATCGTAGAGGTAAAATTTTTGTACATTGAAAATAAACTTGAAAAAACCAGTCAGGGGCATATTAGAAGAGTAGTAGAATACATTTTAACTATTTTTGAAATTTTTGTTTCTCTGTCTGTTTGTCTGTTTGTCTGTTTGTACAGGCTAATCTCTGAATCCGCTGGACCGATTTAAATTAAATTTGGCATGATGATACCTTACATCCCTGGTCAACATTTTAGATACTTTTTTTTTAACCGACTTTCAAAAAAAGAGGAGTTAATGTTTACTTTGCTGTTTGTGGTCAGATTTTCAAAATTCTTTTTTGATTGTATAGATTGCCCAAATTTGATACCATGTTTACAATAAAATCGGCCATGTGGGAGTCGGACTCGTGCACGAAGGGTTCCGTACCGTTATAGAGAAAAAATAGGCCAAAAGTTGTGTTTTGTATGGGAGCCCCCCAAGAACAGGTAACAGACAGACAGACACACTTTCGCATTTTTTTTATATTAAATAAGGGGGCAAACGAGCAAACGGGTCACCTGATGGTAAGCGACTACCGTCGCCCATGGACACTCGCAACATCAGAAGAGCTGCAGGTGCGTTGCCGGCCTTTTTAGTGGGAATACGCTCTTTTCTTGAAGGTTTGCAGGTCGTATCGGTTCGGAAATACTGCTGGTGACAGTTCATTCCAGAGTTTTACAGTGCGCGGCGGAAAGTTACGCGAAAAACGCACTGTGGAAGACTGCCACTCATCAAGGTGATGAGGATGGTATGTTTTTCACGTGGGACGATAGCGAAAAGTTGCAGGTATGATTCCGAACAATTCCTTAGAGCACTCCCCGTGATACAACCGATAGAGGATGCAGAGTGAAGCTACATCTCGGCGTAATTCCAGAGGGTCCAAGCTGTTTGAAACACTATGGCAGTCAACAATTCGAGCGGCCCTTCGTTGGAAACGATCCAGAGGGAGCAGTTGGTATTTTGGCGCCCCTGTCCAGAGATGAGAACAATATTCCATATGAGGCCGAACCTGTGCCTTGTAGAATTGCATTTATAATATTAGTATGGATTTTAGCTAGTTATACTAGTTATACGTTTTCCAATTTATAACAATTAAAACAGAGCATTTCAAAACTTTCTGTCATTAATTTGTTTGAAAAAACCCTCAGCTTTCGCTAAACATTAAAAAAATTAAAAAGCCATAAATCACAACTTTCAACTTTGAAATTTAAAACGGCGCGAACTTACAAAAAGCTTTTTTAATATAATTAAAGCGCGTGTTTTATTTGAAAAGCTCAATAGAAGCTTAGGATAAATTAACCGCGGTATAAAGGTGGTTAACGGAGAGCTGTTTACCGACTCTAACTAAAATTAATGTTCATTTGTGCCCGCAAACATGACCTACACCTGGACAGGGCTGTGACAGTTTACACAACTGTTGAAAAGGGAGGGTAGTATTAAAAATAAGAACGTTTATTTGGAATAACATGGTAGTTACAATAAGATGGTACAATTTGAAATAGCACTCATGCTTTGTCGGATATCTCGACGTGCAGATATTTTCTTTTTATGTTCCTTTGTGTAGAACTATCATGTTGATGTTTCTCGTCGTGCTAGGTAAACTTCACGGTTTATATCTTCTTATATATAAAATTCTCGTGTCACAATGTTAGGCCGCGTACTCCTCCGAAACGGCTTTACTGATTTTAACCAAATTTTATATGCATATTCAGTGGGTCTAAGAATCGGCTACTGGGTACTTTTTATATTGATAAGTGCATATTTTGTTGAATAAATAATAGTAAATTATTACAACTCGAGACTGACAATGACCATTGTTTGCATGCTACAGAATAGCGATGTACGTTGCCATGGTGACATACTTATTTAGTCACTTCAATAAAATAATACGGGTGAAATACTTTATATTATGGCAAAGAAACGTTTGCCGGGACAGCTAGTCTATAAAACTCAAAGGTGAGTGACTGACTGATTGACATAGTAATCTATCAACGCACAGCCCAAACCACTGGACGGATCGGGCTGAAATTTGGCATGCAGGTAGGTGTTATGACGTAGGCATCCGCTAAGAAAGAATTTTGATAAATTCCAACCCCAAGGGGTTCAAATAGGGGATGAAAGTTTGTATATAATAATACTTCTTAACGTGAGCGAACCCACGGGCAAAAGCTCGTATACATATAAAACTCAAAGACATGGTGATCTATCAACGCACAGCCCAAACCACTGGACAGATCGGGCTGAAATTTGGCATGCAGGTAGATGATATGACGTAGGCATCCGCTAAGAAAGGATTTTGATCAATTCTTCCTCCAAGGGGTTAAAATAGGGGATGAAAGTTTGTATATAATAATACTTCTTAACGCGAGCGAAGCCGCGGGCAAAAGCTCGTATTATATAAAATAGTATTATATAAAATAGACTAACTTCATTGAGCAAAAAATCCTTTATTTTTCCAAGATAAAAAATTATATGCATTCCCATTTCCCGGGAACCAAAGTCCATTATTTCAGTCCAAATTTCATCTCAATCGCGTACAACAATGTAAGCAACAATCGTAAAGCGCAGATACAAATGCAAACAAGAAGACAGACGGACACTTTTCATTTTTATAATAATACTAGCCGTCCCGGTGAACTTCGTGTCACTTTAAAACCTTACCTGGACTTCTACGAATATTTTAAGACTAAAATTAGCCCAATCCGTTCAGCCGTTTTTGAGTTTTAGCGTTACTAAAACAATTGAAAATCCATTTATATATATATATATATATATATATATATATATATATATATATATATATATATATATATATATATATATATATATATATATATATATATATATATATATATATATATATATATATATATATATATATATAGATTAGAACGGATTACAATACAACTCGAGAACGCTAAAAAAACTGCGAAGATATCACTTAGACAGCTTTTACGTCCATTGAACATATTTTACGATGTGCCCTTAGGGAAAAATCCTACGAATATGCCTGTCCCTCAGACGCAAAGGGTTTTATAGAGAGGTTTTTTCAATAAAAAGGTTTTACCAGTACTTATTTCTTCAATTGTCGACAGATCTGGTACGTTTAGCAAGTCTATTTTGACAGAAGGGTAAGATTTGTGGACTTTTCTGTATATTTTTAGTGTCTTTTTGGGTTTGCGAAGTATGTTTCTTTAATCTTTTTCAATAAACTGTTATGTTTTTGCTTATGTAGCAGCCCTGAACAAACAGTGTAAAGTTGCAAGTCTTTGGAGACTCATGTGGACATTTTCACTCTACGACACGACATGACTACATCTTGTATGGTGTATGTTGAATCCATAGTTCCATAATAAGTGTGTCTCTTTGTCTGTAAAGTCTTAACGACAAAAATAAACATCTGAATTAATAAATATAAATTGGTATCGAAGCATTTTTGCAGATAGGACACGAGATAGTTTTCATTTCACCAAATTTCAAACTTCCCACGACACCTATAGGACTTTTAGGGCATAACAAATTCTTATAAAATAATTATAACTAGAGATCGCCCAATGGTCGAAATTCGACCTTAGTTCAACGACATTAGTAAGTCCTAATCATATATTTTTCAAATCTTGTCTCTGGGACTCAGCTGATCTCAGACCGGCCGTGTAAGCATTGTCTAGTATCTAAGATTCAATAAAAAAACTTTAATCCATTTTCAATTTGTCACCTTGTTGTCAACAGACTTCAGCCATAAATAAAAGAGTATAATTCGTATGTATAGGCTTGTCACTCAAAAATCTGTCATTTTCCTAGTGTGTATGTTGAAGTGTGTGTAATGTTTTATTTGCTAAAAAAATGTATGATAAAAGCATAATTTCAAAATAATATTAGCTCGATACACTCCTTCACCATAAAAACTATAACTGTGCAAAATTTCATTCACCTACGTTTCCCCATTTTTCGTCAAAAGGGATACAAAGTTTTTGGCTCACGTATTAATAATTATAATAATAATAATTACAGGCCCTTACTACATAAAGAAATAATAGAGAAATGTCCCTCAATCGCCCACCTCTCAGTCCAAAGGATTGCAGATCAACGGAGAGTTATAATCAATAACCAACTCCTAACAAACGACCACCTCAATCGAATCCGTGAGGAAGTAAAACAGGAATTAGCGGTACACTCAGCTCAAATTACAGAAAACAGTACACCGCAGATAAATGAAAACCGACCGTTACAGCATACTGACGAGGACAACCTACAGACGGAAATAAATCCTACTGACCCAAACCCTTGCACTAATCATGTCAATAATTATGAAAAATTTCCCATAGATGTTCAAAATCAAATAAATGATACGTTTAATGAAACTTTTGTTACATTTAAAGATTCAGACCCAAGTACTCGACCACCACTGCCTAAATTAAAAATGTCCAAAAATATTATTATGATCATAATTCACCTAAATACATCTTTACTTCCCATCCTTCTTAATAATAATACAGATTTTAATACTCTTCAGACTTATATATATACAGCTGCCTACACAACAGTCACTTTATGTGGTATAAAAATAAAATAAAATAAACAAGACACTAGACAAAATACTAAACCTAATTGGCAACAGAGACTCGAAAAAATAACTAATCTTAGAAAAAGTATTGGCAGACTAACAGAATATGCTAGGGGAATTAGATCAACACACTTAGAAAAACACGTGAGCAAAATAAAAGTATAATACAAAACACATGCACAACACGAAACGGAAAACACTGATATTATACACTTCCTAGACACATTAAAACAAAAACTCAATGCACTATCAAACCGCTTAAAAAGATACAAACAATGTACATTAAGGAAAACACAAAATAAACAGTTCAGTAACAATGAACAATTATTTTCAGAAAACTAGCACAACAGATAATTTAGAAGAAAATACACACACAGACAAAGCAACACTCACACCAGAAGCCATGCATTCGTTTTGGTCACAAAAATGGTCTAATGCAACTGAGCATGAACCAAATAAGTGGATAGATGATGACAGGAACAGATTGGTAGATTTACCAGAAATGGCCTTTGAAGAAGTAAATATAGTCCAGATGAAAGCTGTTATTTCGAAAACACACAGTTGGAAAGCAACAGGCACTGACAACATTCACAACTTCTGGTACAAGAAACTTTCATGCACACATACGCTATTGCAAAAACACATTAATACGTTTATACACTCACCTGACATAATGCCCACATTCATTACACAAGGGATAACGTATATGATTCCAAAAGATAAAGCAGACACAACGAACCCAGCAAAGTACCGACCAATAACTTGCCTGCAAAATATATATAAAATCATCACAGCATGTATCAGCGAACTTATATATACGCATATACACAGAAATAATATACTGGTTGAGCAACAAAAAGGTTGTCGAAAAAATAGTCAAGGGTGTAAGGAACAACTTATAATAGACTCAGTTGCATCACAGCAGGCTCTGAAACAAAAACGCAGCATCTATACAATGTATATAGATTATAAGAAGGCCTATGATTCTGTCCCGCATTCCTGGCTTATTTACATACTCCGGCACTACAAAATCAGCCCAACATTAATAAAATATCTTGAACATATTTTGCCACAGTGGAATACAAGACTTCAAATCATTAACTCTGATAAAACTATTGAAACAGATTTTATACCGGTACGTAGAGGAATATTTCAAGGGGACTCTTTGAGCCCCTTATGGTTCTGCTTGGCACTTAATCCACTATCACATATTCTCAATAAAAAAAGCATAGGATTCAGTATTAAATACAACCGACAGATTACATTACTTTCACACCTTATGTACATGGATGACATCAAACTATTCGCAAACACACTGAAAGACATACGTACACTGGCTGATCTAACACAAACATTCTCAGAGGACAAGTGTATGGAATTTGGGATAGACAAATGCAAAATTCTGAAACTTTTTAATCGGGACTTAACGCGACTTATTTAAGTAGTAATGCTACTACGAGTACATACTTTTTCTTGACGTTTCGGCCGTGTTAAGTCCGTTATATATATAAGTCGCGTTAAGTCCCGATTAAAAAGTTTCATTATAATGCAACGCGAAAGTTTAAAATGTTAAATGCAAAATTCATTCTGTAAAAAAAGGAATAATACAACATACACCTTAAAGACTAAATAACGACGAGATAATTGAGCCTGTGGATGGTTATAAATACCTTGGATACCATCAGACACAGCAAATACATCATAAAGATACAAGAAGAACACTGCAACAAAAATTTAAAGAAAGACTCCACAGAATACTTTACACACAACTTAACGCTAAAAACACAATTAAAGCTATAAACACTTATGCCATCCCCATACTCACCTACTCATTTGGAATCATCCGTTGGACCCAAACCGAATTAAAATCATTACAAAGAATAGTAAACACGACTATGACTAAACATAGAAAACATCACCCTAGAGCCTGTATACAAAGATTAATCCTCCCTAAAAGTGAAGGTGGGCGAGGGATTATAGATATAGTAAATTTACACAACAAACAAATCACACACCTCAGAGAATTCTTTCAAAATCGCGCTCACTCATCAACACTCCACAACGCCGTTTCCCAAGCAGACACTTACACACCATTACATCTCGCAGACAATAACAAGCAAATACATATGTACACAAATCAGCAGAAGATAGATACATGGACCCAAAAGACATTACATGGACGACATCAACTAGACTTAAACAATGCTAGCGTCGATAAGACTGCATCAAACGCGTGGCTGAAACAAGGAGAGCTTTTTCCTGAAACGGAAGGGTTCATGCTAGCAATACAGGACCAAGTGATTGATACAAAAAACTACAGAAAATACATCATCAGAGATGCTAATGTTGTAAGCGATCACTGTCGTCATTGCCACAAACAACCAGAAACCATACAACACATAACAGGCGCCTGCTCATCCATCACCCAAACAGACTACAAACACCGACACGATCAGGTCGCAGCAATCATACCTCAGATACTCGCACACAAATACAACCTCATTACAGAAAAATTACCATACTACAAATACACACCACAAATAATACTAGAATCATCCGACTATAAACTTTACTGGGACAGGACCATACTGACGGACAAGACCGTACATCACAATAGACCTGATATCACTCTCCATGACAAACAGAACAGAACCGTCTACTTCATAGATGTAGCCATACCTAACTCCCACAACCTCACTAGTACACACACAACCAAACTCACAAAATACACAGACTTGACAATAGAACTAAAAGCGCAATGGAGAGTAAGCACAGTTAAAACCATACGAATCATCATCTCAACCACAGGCATCATACCTAAAACATTACACACATCACTCAAAACACTTAATATACATCCACTTACATACATAACCTTACAGAAAGCAGTCATCTTAAATACATGCCGAATTGTCCGAAAATTCTTATCCAACACTTAATTTCATATTTACTTGTAGTTGTTTGGCCACAAGCTCGCAACTACAGTAGCTACCCCGCAAGAAATTTAAAAAATACAAATAATAATAATATAATATGTTTTACCTGCGATTGTAATTTAAAAAAATGTATGTACAGTTTAATAAAAAAATTTGTGTGTTTGACAAAAAGACTTCAACGAGCAACTTACAGTGTTTTAATATTACAATATTCTAGCAATGCCACTATCGGCTTTATCTGTATCCATTCTAATCCATACTAATATTATAAATGCGAAAGTGTGTCTGTCTGTAATTTTTTTTTATGAAATAAGGGGGCAAACGAGCAAACGGGTCACCTGATGGAAAGCAACCTCCGTCGCCCATGGACACTCGCAGCATCAGAAGAGCTGCAGGTGCGTTGTCGGCCTTTTAAGAGGGAATAGGGTCATAGAGGAGGATAGGGAAGGGAATAGGCTAGGAGATTGGGCCTCCGGTAAACTCACACACTCGGCGAAACACAGCGCAAGCGCTGTTTCGCGCCGGTTTTCTGTGAGAACGTGGTATTTCTCCCGTCGAGCTGGCCCATTTGTGCCGAAGTATAGCTCTCCCACGTCCATCCCTCTGTCTGTCTGTTTGTTTCCTCTTCACGCCGCAGCCGCTGAACCGATTTTGCTGAAATTTGGTATGGAAATACCTCGAGTCCCGGGAAAGGACATAGGATACTTTTCATCCCGGTAAATGTACGGTTCCTACGCGATAAACGAATTTTTGCGCAACGGTGTCATCATCCAGTTCATTATAAGGCATTTTTATTTATTTTCCTAATTACTTACTTATTATTATACAGCAGTCTGTACGACATCGGATCGGTTTCGTATCGGAATACGTAAGCAAGCAGACTTATGAGCCCGGACATAAAGCACAATATTTACTGCTCAAAAACTAACGAACTGCCATTCGTTCTGCAATTGTGTCGCACGTTGCCGGGGCCCGGGGGAAGTGTGGACTTACCTGTTTTCAACTATACTCTTTTCCAATTTATTTTGAGCTATACACAAGGTAATAAAGCTTTAATCGTAATAAGTGAAATGTCAAGTATTAGCACAATAAATTAAATATCATTATATTGCACATAAAAATTGGTTAAACTTACTATTTTTTGACAAATACACAAAGAAAATCTTGCTCAGCAGCACTTACTTTTATTAACTACTTATTTAATAGAAAAAAAATTGTTCTATATTGTTATACTTTTGTTCGCTATATTATTGACTAAAGGTAAAGGTGGTTAACAGAGTACTGCTTACCAAATCTAACTTGTGTAAAAATAATTGTATTTGTACATAATATTTTGCAGCTGTACAAGAAGATTGAATATAAATAAGAATAAAGTTACTTTTATTTTGTGAAAACATAAAATATTATGTAATAAAAAAAATACGTTATAGGAACAATAATATTATTATAAATCAAATTCTAGAACCAGCTATAATCCATACGACAAACAATATACACATTTACGTTTCCGCTTCGTCTAGTGTCCAATCAAAACCCGAAGCTTAAGTTTGCGAGCTTTTACACACGAACACACACGCCAGATGAAGTTATTTTCATCGAGCCCCAGTTAACAGAGTTACATCGGATCGGGGCCAGCCGGACGTAGCCCAGTTACTGTAATCCGCGTACAGAGGATTATACGATGTGTAAGGCGGGCTTCAAAATTAAAAGTCGTCCAGTAGAATTGTTTGATGCATGTTTTTACCTCATTACGATTTAAAATTGGTGTTAGGAAAAGCAATAATTTTGGCAGTTTATAGTGACTAACGCCTATTGTATGTTGTCTGATATCATTATACTTATGTTATAGGTATTCGTTATATAGCTGTTTGCTATACTAAACTTATAAAATAGAAATTGTGTATATAGTCTGTCTGTCTGTCTCCATTACGTTAAAAACATCTAGACCGACTTAAATTTTTGGTATGGACATACTTTGAGTTCCGAAAAAAGAAACATAATGGCATATTATTTTGTATTTCAAAAAACTGTACAAGTTGACGAATTATTATTGTTCATGCGGAAAAGAACTATGAATAAGTTAGATAAAGATAAATTTATTGTTCAATTTATCTATGTAGTTCCTTTTAAGATAATAATTTGAACTTTCCTTGAAATAGAGCTGGCAAAAGCACTCATTAATTCTTACCCTATTTATCCCAACTATAAGACCGATAAGTATGTTGATGCCCTTGACGGGAATCGAAGCGGTGACCCCTGCTCACTAAAACTTGTATACGACTGTTCCAAAGTGTTTTATTTTGTTGGAGCGTGGCCAGAATTTGTTATGTATTTATTAACCCCGAGGACTGGGAACCTATTAAATATATACATCCTGCAGATAAGCTATTATTTTCAACTTGGAAAACTTAATTTCCTTGGAAGTTGTTCAAGTCATTGAAAAATTTCTAAGATTAAAAATTAAAGTAAATTTTTGGTGCAAAATTTTAATCTTATTATGTTTTTAAGTTCGGTATTCATGTTAGTACTAGACTATGCTAGCAACTTTATACGTTACTGACAACGTTAAATTTTTATACAATTATGAACTAGTACGTAACGTTACAAGACTCAAAGTCTTCATAAATCTAAGTCTGTTCTATTGTTTACTTTTAAAGGTTCATGTCTTAAAAGTATCTTATGTCTTCTTTAATGGTCTTCGGCCTCGAAAATCGAAGTCTATTCGATACAAACAAGCAATCAAAGAAACTTTTTTCTTATTATCATAGATATAAAATTAGCATGATACCGAAAATGTAAAGCATTTTGCATCAAACAGAGCATTAGATTTAAAACAGCTACTAACTTTGTTAACAAAATACTTCATCTAGTGAAAAGGTTTAGCTCAGTTATCGGTGCTATCTCTTGTTCTAGAAATACTTCCAACGTCGGTATCTTATCGCTACGGACTCAATCTGTTTCGATTTCGTTTTGTGCTCCGGATTGAGCGTAGATTACCTAATACCTATTTAGTACTCCGTTGACCTAAAAGCGATGGTACTATTTGCATATTAACAGTTCACACACTACGTAACAAATGCATTTAAAGTAGTCAAAGGTTACAAGTTACAAAAAAATGATGCTTACACGTTTCAACTTTACCAGTCTGCTTACACGTTTCAACTTTACCAGTATTTCAATGTTACCTCCTATCGTTACCGAAATCAGTAGAACAGCTGTAAAGTCAAAGAAGAAAAGTATGTGCAAAAGTATTTCAATACTTTTTTTTTGCACATACCAGACAAATATTTTCCTTTGTCTATGCACATACTATTATTCTTTAAGCTGATATTTTGAAGTCATATTATCAGCATTCAGCACATAATATGAGCTTCATCTAAACTAATATTATAGTTTAAGGTTAGTATATTTTCATATTCACAAACTTCTTTATGAGTATAAAAAGTTTGAGAGTATGAAACACTATATATTTCAACACACGTCGACTATAGTAATAGTGTTTTAGAGGCAAAGTTAGCTGAAGGTATCGTCTGTCGACACATACTAAGATTACCTTCGTCAAATAACTTCTCCAGTTAAAGTTTAAAAGAAACCGTAGCTTTAAAGTAAGTGATGAAAGTTTTGTTAACAGGGATAAAGTATATTATGTACCTATATACTCGTATTATACTAGATATGGATCGCTCTTCTTTCTTTTCGTGATGAACTAAAATGTGGCAAGACACTTCGTTAGCAAAAATCATCATTATTTTTAGTGAGCAAATGTCCTCTTTCCTATTCTAAAAATCGGTCCATTAGTTTCAGAGTCTGCTCAAACTCAAACAAACAGCTATTTTCCTTTTATAATAATATCTACCAACTTATGCTGTAAGTTGAGACTGGACTTTTGTACGCTTTGAAATGGCCTCCCTAACTTAACTCCTACAATTTTTTATAAAAATACAAGACGTGAGAAAATTCACTATTGCCTTAACTTCAATATCAATATAATTTATAGATTCTAAGACTTCAAAATGATAAAAACACAAACCAATAACTTTTATTTTAAGAAAGTCCATCCATCCATAAAATATAGAGTGTGCTAAAATGAAATACTTCGACAAGTAGATCTCCAATACGAATATTATAAAGCTAGTTACAGCTCGTCCAAGCTGTAGCGCTGACAGCTTGACGTGAATACCCCCGAGATTGAGCTCCTAATACACGTTTTCAATACTCACCGGGAAATATGAGTCAATATCGTCCAGGAATGCCAGGAATTTGTTGCACGAAGGAACTGCAAATAGTGAATATTTCAAAATGGACATGAGTGTGCAATCACTTGAAGCGTTTGGCCACTTTGGTTAGAAATGTTCTATAAATGAATTGATATACAATAAGCTCTTAGACTTCGACAAATACTTTTTCTTTTTTAGAAGTATTTAAAAGTTTGCAGCGAACCGATTAGCGCGACAATTATTATGCTATTAAAGTTTTCTTTGCTTTTGGTGAAAAGCAAATTTGTTTACCACATTAAATTTCTTCAGACACCTTGTAAATGGGTGAATTTCAACAAATGACCTTTTTTATCATATCGGTGAACTTTTTTATTTATATATATTTTATATACTTTTCAGGTTTTATGTATTCTTTAAGACACAAAATGTTCCCAAATTTAATATTGTTACGGTACATGGTATACGGACACGTAGTGCCATCTAGCGACAAACCAGTGAAACTGATCAGGCGACACACTACACATAAATCCCCTACTCGAAACTAGATGGCGCTAGGTGGTACATGCTCGAGCCTCCTAGAAAGTTCACATACTTGTTTACTTGTTTACGTGAATCGGGAACTTTCTGGAATTCGTCTCGCCACATAAATAGTCGCAGGAGGACGGGCCGTGATTCAGTTCGGTTCGAGCGATCATCAAGACGATTTCGGAGTGACAACAAGTGATCAATAATGAGTGAAGCAGTGAAACCCGCGACTTGGCTACGACGTAGGACAGCGATAGTGTTTAGTGATTGGACCTAGTGATTAGTGTTTGGACCTAGTGTGTGCTTGTGTGACCTAGACTTAGTGAATAAAGTCTTCAAGAGAGTCAGCAGGTCTTTCTCTCCAAATCCTCGAACCCTAGCACGTAACAATATCATTAATGTATCTTTTAAGACTAAGGAGAAAATTCAGTTTGAATTCTGGCTTCCACCGATATGATAAACCGGCACCGATTTTTATTTCTGTGCACCGATATGATAAGTTTAACCACCGCAATGACATACTAATCCAGCGATACGATAATTTTATCTTCTTAATATTATATTTATGTTTTTTTTTAATGAAATAAGGGGGCAAATGAGCAAACGGGTCATCTGATGGAAAGCAACTTCCGTCGCCAATGGACACTCGCAGCATCAGGAGAGCTGCAGGTGCGTTGCCGGCCAAGAGGGAATAGGGTAATAGGGGAGGGAAGGAAAGGGAATAGGGTAGGGTAGGGAACGGTTTTCTGTGAGAACGTTGTATTTCTCCGGTCGAACCTGTTGCTTTCCATCAGGTGACCCGTTTGCTCGTTTGGCCCCTTATTTCATAAAAAAAAATACATCCTCACATCCATTAATTTTTACTATCTTGCGCATTTGTAATTTCTTTGTATACTTAAAGAAAATGCCACTAGATAAACCGATAAGATAAAACAATTTACCGATATGATAAAATTATCAAACGATATGATAAAGCAATCCACCGATGTGACAAAACTGTGCGTTGGTCATGATTCAAAACACCGATATTAGATTTAAGACACCGATTCGTTTTTTCTCATAATTTCGGTGTAAATTATCATATCGGTGGTTAAAATGACCACCGATTACACCGGTATGAGAGCAGCGACGTGAGAAAAAACGCACTTTTTAGGAAAAAAAAATGCCTTATATCTAAGATAAATTTGGTAACAGATAATGAAGCTTAATCACTTACTACATTCATTAGAGCCAAACAACAATTTTAAAACTAATCATTAAAGTGATAAGTAAATAACAGTCAAGACGACTGCGTGGAAAAACACACTAAGGAGTAAATTAAAATTGGGGTGGGGAGACTGTCCGACTCGTTGATGAAAAGTAATGCTTGAATTTCTTTAATCCAGCGATATGAGAAAAATTCTCAGGACAAGTACATTTGTGCCTCTAAGTAACTATGATCGTTAATTATATAACAAAATATGGTATATAATAATAGAGAAACTAATATTCTATGAAATAATATAAGTTGTACCCTTAAATTGTTCATATTTACTAGTATGTAAGCGTTTTTGTTTGTAAAAAAAGTAGAGGGACAACACCGATTTGATAAAAATAGATCTTCAAGTTATATATTAGTAGAGGCATATTATATTTTTGCCACAATCTTATAGCTACCCATTGAATAGTAAAACAAATATTTTACAACAATATTCCCTTTTTTTAATAGTAATTTCAACGAAGACAAAAAAAATGCCGTTTGGGAAATTCACCCAAATATCGTAAAATGTTGATCACAAATATTCTACACCATCTATATTTTTTTGTTTTTAGTGAAGTGAAACTTTTTAAGTCCGCTGAGACTTGAGAGTGAAATTTCAAGGTCGCATCATTAGAAAGAGAAAGAGACGTCGTCAAATTCTTCAATCCAAAATGGGGTCAGAAGTTTTACTTCTGGCACGTGTAGGTACTTTATACCATCGAAGTGATTGATTCATAAGCAGTTGACGGACCTACGTGATTTGGTCGGGTTATGATAGTACAATGCAAATAGTGTAAGCAATACACGCTACGGTCTACAGGAGAGGTCACCTGTGCAGGTATGCCTGCGCAAGTGTCACTCGAAAGATTTGATTTTCGATTTTGTTCCGGTCGCCTGCGCATGGCTCAACAAACTGCACAGGTCTATTCCCATATACATTCCGGTCTACCTGCGCAGTTATACCTGCACAGGTAGACCTTTCCGGTAAACCGTAGCGTGTGGGACAGCCATTAGTCGTGATCTGTCGGCTGGGTTTGTATAACGCGACCAAACTACGTAGTCCGCCGTCTGCCTAGGAATCAACTTCTCTGTTAGTACATACGCTATATCTACAACTTCCTGGTAGGCAATCCGCCAACGCGCGAAGAAGCAGCGAGGTCCCAAGAAGACGTGTTCGGTCCTGAGCGGGACCACGAGCGGGACCGCCGCCGTGGTGATAGAGAACATGGCGCAGACCAGGCTGCAGGACCAGCCCACCAACACCGCCTCGGGCAGTAACGAGGACGAGGATGATGAGAAGTAAGGATAATAATGCTGGTTTAATATAGGTAATAATAACCAGCCAAAAGGGAAATATCCAAAACTACAGGCGGATAACTATGTATTTTCGCTAAACTCTTTGAAAGTATTGTACATAAGCAGGGGTACCACTACTTTATTGTAACCTATGCTACTTGTATAAACCAGCAACTTGTATAAACCAGCCTTTAAGAGCAGAAAAAATTTTTTCTGCTCTTAAAGGCTGGTTTATACAAGTTGCTGGTTTATACAAGTAGCATAGGTTACAATAAAGTAGTGGTACCCAACCAGTAGCTCGCGGGCATCTGGTAGCCCGCGACCTGTAATCTAGGCGCCCACGAACAATATGGGTCAAACAAATTAAATAAACAGTGACTAAATTACCTAGTTTCCTTTATATTATCGCTTATGCTTTTTTTAAAATCTCGTGGTGCCCGCGTGGTTTATCGGGATTTTCAAAATAGCCCTTGGAGCAATACCAGTTGGGCACCACTGCATTAAAGTTTTTTTTTTTTTTTTTTTTTTAATGAAATAAGGGGGCAAACGAGCAAACGGGTCACCTGATGGAAAGCAACTTCCGTCGCCCATGGACACTCGCAGCATCAGAAGAGCTGCAAGTGCGTTGCCGGCCTTTTATGAGGGAATAGGGTAATAGGGGAGGGAAGGGAAGGGAAGGGAAGGGAATAGTTGAGGGTAGGGAAGGGAATAGGGTAGGGGTTAGGGGATTGGGCCTCCGGTAAACTCACTCACTCGGCGAAACACAGCGCAAGCGCTGTTTCACGTCGGTTTTCTGTGAGAACGTGGTATTTATCCGGTCGAGCCGGCCCATTCGTGCCGAAGCATGGCTCTGCCACGTATAAAGTATAAGAAAATATTTCCAGATTTCACATTTGTTGTAAATTCCATGTATATCAGTCAAGTTTATTCAGAGTCAATTTTCTGCAATTAACTCCTCTATATTATCACTAAAGTCAACTCTGAAGATATAGACACGCGGTAGTGTGGCCGAACCTAGTTCCAGTTTATAGAACTGGCGGGCAGCGCCCGTGGGCCGTGTGTATCATAGGAATAATTAATTGGCATTTTTGACTTTTTTTATATCCCTTTTGATATTTTATTTTTGTCCTTGATTGGAAACTTGGCTCGCATTTTTACATATTTTATGTCTGATGTATGATGTATGATATTGTATGATAGGATACCTATGTCTGAATCAGTGTTCCCTTACAGCAGTTTCGACAAGACGGACATCGGCGCGTACGCGGAGGAGATGGCCAACTCGCGGTCAGCGCGGTTCATGCTGGCCGCCGTGGTAGAGGAGACCGGCCTGTGAGTATCCTGGTGTTGCAGATAGCTTTTTTAAACGGGCAAATGGCCACACACTCCCGCCACTGCAACTCCAGGTGTCGCCAGGATCAACAGTAGTACGGGAGCCCTAGAACAAATTTTTTTATTACTATCAAGCAATTTTTTTGTAAGTAGCTTCATTTTGATAAGAAGAACAACATTTTTATCTGCGAAAAATCTCGAAAGTGGTAGCTAACAGAGATAGAAAGGATTTCATACTTTGATTTGATGGTCCTAAAATATGGATTGTTCTATTTGTAGGACAATATTACACTTAAATGGATTACCTTTATAACCATTAACCTATCTATATACAAAAAATCAGCTCGTTAGGGTTTCGTTTTAGGGTTCAACAAAACCTGGTTGATTACGGAACCCTAAAACCCCATTACTACTCCAACTTACGTCAGGTTGGATAATGGAAATATTAACACTAGTAAAACAAAATTTTTCGTGCACTTTTTCCGCCATATTTACATTTTTAACTTAGATATTCCCCCTATTATCTCCAAACAAAACTAGCCCATGACTTACATGATTTTCTGTATGTAAAGGGCGGCGAAAATGATTTTTGCCCGGAGCACCTAAATGGCTAGATCGGCCCCTGCTGAAAAAATAGAATAGTGAAGATACACAATAGAATTAATAAAGATACGCAATAATCTAAAGACTATTTACTTTAGCATGTAATAAAAAACAGTTCAATTATTTATACCAGCGGAATCTAGGAATCTAATTTGTTCAATTCAATTTGATGGCTGCGAGATGCTTTAGCCATATTATTGCCATAGCCGTTGCCATACCAAGCCGTTTAAGATTATAGCTGTTTTATTATCAGTGCAATGCAGCTCGCCTATAAACTTTAGCGGAAACTCATGCATTTATTTAAACGAGATGCTTGCTAAAGTCGAAGCCATGAAAAGAGTCAAAATATAATACTTTCTAAAAGCCGAGCTTTGTAAAGTCTCGCGTTGTTTTTCTGCGTGGTAATAATCTTTAAGGCAGTTTTTTTTTTTTAATATTTGAAACCAAACCTTGACTGACCGATAATGACACATCTACATATATTTAAATAAAAATTACTAATATATATGTTAAAGCACGAATCAATAGGCGGGATAGTTTTTCCGTAAAGTGTACCTACCACAAAATGTACTAGGACGAGCGAAGCGAGCCCTGATAATTATTAAGATATTGACATGTAATAAGAGATCATCTTATTTGTGATTCCGATTATTATATTAGTAGTAAAAAGCCAATTTCTACAAACACGTTTACTACATAATTATATGTCTAGTAAAAAAGTCCGTGCGAGCGTCCGTGGCCTAATGGGTAGACCTTTGGTTCACACTCTTAGAGGGTGGAGGTTCGAACCCGGGTGGAGGCGTGTACCTATGAGACATTTTCTGATCTCAAGTACATAATACGGACGCTCGTACGGTGAAGGAAAACATCGTGAGGAAACCCGCACATAGTTGGTCCCAGACGTATTGACTAGTTATTTCCTCTGGACTGGGCCGACCATGTTGCGAGAATGCCGTATGTGCTTGGGCAACCATACGGACATTTAAAAATCTTGTCCCAGGCACTACAGTATTTGAGGAGTGGTTATTTCGCTCTGAAAAATACTGTATAAATCATCCATTACGGATGTAAAGGCCTAGTTAAAAAAGTAACGGTTTTCAGGAGGTAAGAGAGGTACAGTATCTATTTTTGCATATCCATCTGACGCATGGATCATTTTATCAGACAATCAGCCTGCATTGTCCTAGTCAATCTTGGAATCAACATTTACAACGCGGGAACCGAACCTTCGACCTCCAAGTCAAGGCAAGCTGTAAACCACTGAAAGACGTTGAAGCTACCTGCATCCACGTAATATATCTTGATGGATTTCTCCGGGAGAATCATATATATTTTTAAAATATCGTATATTTTATGTTGATGCACCGAGATGCGAGACCGATTTCCATTTCATGCGGTGCATTTTGTATGAAGGACTGGTTTTAGTTCAGTTATTTTATATTCCTAGTTCACAATATTTACCGCGTCCCTGTCTTCTGAGTTTACGAAATGTTTATAAATTATTATTTTGTTTAAAAATGTTCATGCAACATTATTTCAACTTGTTTGCTATAGTAAACTGAACAATAATTAATAGTAGGCGACAAACCATAGCCCGACCGACCGTTCTTAATTTTGGGAGATTACGATAAAATTAATAGAAATCACTAAAGCCTATCCAATTTATAAAAAATCTTTAAAATAATCTTTAATGCACCTAAAAAATCTATTTATGTATTTAAAAAAAATTTAGAAATAAATTACTATGTTACAGAAAAGAAGGTTAGGTTAGAAACCTTATTTTGTAAGCATCAACAATATGGTGCTTAATATTATAATTAATTTATTATTATTATTTTTAATTTATTTAATTTTAATTTATTCAAATGCAAATTAGTTCCAATGTAAACAAAAAGATAGAATTAGACCTCAAAAATGTGTATCAGTGGCATAATTTAATGGCGATATACATAAATTGGTAGAGTTCTGACAGTAATTACTGTCTTATTATTAAAGGTTTGTATAATATTAGGTATATCTCTTCTAATATATAAAATTCTCGTGTCACAGTGTTTCTGCGCGAACTCCTCAAAAACGGCTCAACCGATTTTAATGAAATTTTGTAATATTCGTTAAGCCTGAGAATAGGTTTTTATCTGCTTTTTATATTGATACTAGAAATAATGTATATGGCAAAACAATGTTTGCTGGGTCAGCGAGTTATTCATACCTTGAATATTTTATACTTGAAGGTTGAACATATTCTAGAGTTCTAGACTTAGTACCCAAAGATAGTAGATGTCCTAAGGATTCCAGCTGCAAATTCCTTTATATTCAAAATCCCTTTCAACCAATTCTATGATATAAACACTAACACTATTACAAATATTTAGTTTCTAATTTAAAATTGTTAACAAATTACCCATGTGGTTGGGTCGTGGGCTCGTGGCTACACATTTAGCGCTTAGGCTGGACTCAGAGACATTTAATAATTACCTGTAATATTATTTAGATATTGACAAAACTTCAAATATTTTCTGCCAAACTGTTGATAAAATGTAAGTCAACTAAGTATGGCCGTAGTAGGAGCTGGCTATGCTCCCACAGACATAGATCAAAATCTTGATCTATGTCTGTGTATGCTCCAATCTGCTGTTTTTGCTAATCCGCTTGTCAAATAAAATGCTCTCTGTTATATAATATTATCATGTCGAAGAACGAATAATTATCAGGGCGAGCGAAGTGACCCTGGTATATCCCACAGCCTGACCACTTTTTAGTAAACTTTACGGAAAAACTATCACGCCTATTGATTTGTGCTTTAACATAGTAATCTTTATTTATATTATGCAGATGTTCTATCATCGATCAGTCTATGTTAGTTACTATTAAAATATAAAAAAACTGCCTTGAAGATTATTAACACGCAGAAAAACGACGCGAGCCCTCCCATAGCTCGGCTTTTAGCTAGTATCTACTTATATAATATAATAATAATATAATTATTATCATATTATTTTAAGTAGATAGTATTCATTTCGTTCTTCTAATCAACGATTATAGAAACTGGTGCAAGTGACTCTTATGACTTATCCAACTATTTTATAATTATATCCGCAGTACACGAGCCACTTATATCCTAAGATCCGACCGTAAAATCCTGCATGAATCGTTGTTTTCGATCAAATATATTTTAAAATAATCTTTAGAACGTTTAGAATGGATTAATGTTGGATTGTTAAAAGTAGTCGGATCCAATACTATTACAGTATACAATATCGAGAATCAATTGTTAAATCACTTACAATGAGGTGAAGTAATCTCGTTACATGCCTGTGGCGCGGGCGGTCCGCGGAGTTCGATCAGCCGTCGCCCGGTCAGTTGGAAACTTGTCGAGACTTGCTCGGGGTTTTCAATAGAAGTCTTGATGGAAATTGCTTATGAAATTAAGAATAAGAATAATATACAATCCATATCCATACTTATATTATAAATGCGTAAGTGTGTCTGTCTGTCTGTCTGTCTGTCTGTCTGTAAAAAAATATATCCACAGCCGAACATATAACCTCCTCGTTTTTTGGAAGTCGGTTAAAAATGTAGTATGATATGAAGGAAAAGAACAGGAATTAAGGATCAGGTTGATGACAACCTGATCCTTAATTCCTGTTTTTGTTGAGGCTCCGTCACTCCGTTTTATAATTTTTAGGGTTCCGTGCCCAAAGGGTAAAAACGGGACCCTAATACGAACTACGAAGACTTCGATGTCTGTCTGTCCGTCTGTCTGTCTCCAGGCTGTATCTCAAGAACCGCTATAGCTAGACTTCTGAAATTTTCACAGATTGTATATATCTGTTGCCGCTATATATACAATAAATACTAAAAATAAAATAAATATTTAAGGGGGGCTCCTATACAACAAACGTGATTTTTTTGGCCATTTTAGCTCCTATACAATAATGCCGGTAAGCACTTGAAGTACTTACAATATTCTTAATTATATTTGTACTTTAATAATTAATAATAAAATTTAAATAAAATAATTAAGGTTGGCTCCCATACAAAAAAACACATTTTTACCATAATATTTTTACCTCTATGATGGTACGGAACCCTTCGTGCGCGAGTCCAACTCGCATTTGGCTGATTATTTTAAAACTTGAAATAAAAAGTTTCCTATTACAATTTGCAACTTCAATAACAATAATCATCAACATCAAAATATCAATATGATTTTAACAGCTTTATATTAAGTATTTAAAATACTTTCTCATTTCCAGCATAATGGCGAACCTCGCGTCACCCATCCCCATGATGGACCCCAACACCAACAACGACTCCGGCTACGCGCCCTCCAACATGGACGTCGACAAGGACCACACACCCCCACCCTCGCCCAACAAGAAGACAGAGGAGAAGAGCGAGAGAGAAGATGAGAAGAGCGGGACGGAAGATAAGGATGTTAAGCCCGCGTTGCCTAAGAAGCCTGAGTTAAAGTAGGTATAACTGGTCGCTGTTAAGCATTGATTTATTTACTAAGTACAGTACCCACAATATTTTTTTTCTGAGTTCTGAATGCAGTCTTGTTCTAAATGATATTATAACTACATTAGTAAATCAAAACGTATTTTTGTGGAATAGTACACAAATGCTTAATAGCGTGCTAGTAGTATTTTGTTCTTATAGCGGCAACAAAAATACATCATTTGTAAAAATTACACTCTGGCTGTCGCAGTTCTTGAGATAAAGTCGATGTCTATGAGTGATAGACAGACAGACGTACAGAAGGCGAACGAACGGACAGACACTGAAGTGTTAGTAAAAGAGTACCGTTTGGTGTAAAAGTTTTACAAAGAGTAGAAAGGGTACTAGTAGTAAAGACTCTACTTTCTGTTTGAAAAAGTTCCCTTTTTATTCGGTCCGAAACACTAAATATTTTTACAAAAAGAGAACAGGAAAAGTCCTTAAATGTGTCCCTGGAAGGTCGCAGTTTATTACACCCATATCTAACACAACAGTCTAGATCAGTGTTTTTAAATCTAAGAGTTGCGAACTAGCGACCCTCTTAGGGGGTTGCGAAGCTTCTGTAGAGGGGTCGCCAGAGACGGAGAAAACTATTTTAGTAAAAAAACAATAAAGACTAAAAACTTTGATATATTATAAAATAGGATATTTTATTCATAAACATTTAGTATACAGCACACAACAACAAACTTGGGTGGCCGCATCAAAAAAAGGTTGAAAAACACTAGTCTAGATAGTATTTATGTGTAGTGTAAATTGTATGGAAGGTCGGGCCTGGGTCGCTAAGTGCCTATCGCGGACCACTGAAAGCCGTGACGTCACACTATAACATAGTGCTCACACACTACTAGGTATTATTACATAGTACTAGAAATGTAGGGGCGTTCATAAATTGTGCAAGCAAGTTAAGTAATCTCTTGTAAGTCTCCGAAAAGATCGCGTAGTTTTTTCAAATTATATAATTACCCTTCTTGTGTTTTTGTACACAATTACCTATTAATAGTTACATATTATTTTATACTAGAAGTATGCAGTGGGTCATATTCAATGATGACCCTCTGCATACTCAAAGCCAGCAACAGTAGTCGCGGTAAAAAAGCCTATGTCCCCGTGATCAACTTTGTGCAGATTTTTATCCAAAAGTTCAGCACCGAAATGAATTCTATTTCGGTACGTAAGTTTACGTACCGAAATAGAATTCATTTCGGTGCTGAATAAAATAAACAAACCTTTATTTTTTATGTTAATAAAATAAAATAAAATAAAATAAAATAAAAATAAAAATAAAAATAGCCTTTATTCTACCACCATACAGGAATATTGCTACATTATTAATTATTATAATTATATTAGAATGTTGCTACATTAATAATTTTATTAGAATTACACATTAATATATATTTTCTTGAATCATTATTATTGGTATCACAACAATTGCTTTAAACATTTTAACTTGTTAATTTTAAAGATTTTTCAATTATAATTTTAATAATAATAGTAATATTAGTTTAGCAATATCTTATTAGTAATTCCTTAAACCTAAGATGTGGAAGTCGCCTCTTTGGCGTAGGCCTCCCCCAGTCTTCTCCAGGTATCTCTGTCTCTCGCTTTCCTTCTCCAATTTAATCCACATTTTTCCAAAACAAAAAAAAAAAAAAAAAAAAAAAAAATTATGTTAGTATGGGAATAATAAAAGTAGTGTACATAATACATGTAACATAAAATATTATAACTGTACTGTCTGTCTGTTACCTCTTCATGCCCAAATCGCTGAGCCTTTTTGTGTTGAAATTCGGTATGGAGATACTTTGAGTCCCGAGAAAGGACATAGGATATATCCCGGAAAAATGTACGGTTTCCGCGCGATAAACGAGTTTTGGCGCAACGGAGTTGCGGGCGTCATCAAATAATAGCTGTAACACATAAAGTTTTAGGACACTAGAAAATTCTCCGAGTACTAATACCCCGCCTAGGTTATATAGGAATATATAGGAATATTACAATTTACAGTATTCTAATTTATATCGTACTCATACATCATACTCATGAAGGCTCACATCGATGTCCCTTAGGAATGTTTAGACATGTAGGTTTCTCTAGGTAATACATTGTCTTAGATATGAGATACCTAGTTAGAGTACTTATTACCGCAGTTACAATAATTCGGATGCTACGATGATACTGACCGACACACTCGCAAACAATCACAAAGACAAAATATCTTTCTCTAACTTTTTACACGTCATATTTTGAACGAAACGCCGAAAATGATAACGCAGCTGAACCCACATGAAAATAATAATAATTTTCCTACTCGCTGGCAACCCCTTCCCACCACCCGATCGATTAAAAAAAAATTGGGTGCACAGGAACTAGGAAGTACAGAGCAACTATTTGGAAAAAAAAACGTCGCTACATTTTTTCCATTTTTTCCCCACCCCACTACACCCACATCCAGCGCCCATGGCCTGCCAGCACGCAGATTATCAGAAAAGGTTGTTCAGGAAAGCAGCTAACGGAGTTTTAATCCAGCTGAAGCCATATAACCGATTTGGTCGTCACTCTCGTCAGCTCTTAGTCGATAATATAAGCTGTGGAGCCTAAAATCTTTTTGTAACTTTACCTTCTTCTTGCCAATTCATTGAACGTCAAAAACAATGTTAAAGTCGATCGACATTCGAAAGTTGAAGATCGAGTCGCCGCAGGTTGATCCCGAGTTTCTTCTCGAAACTTCTCGAGTCTTCTCGAAACTTCTACAAGTTTGGAATATATCAGGGGCTTCTCACCGAATCCCTTTTAAAATTTAATGTGGATTGTGGGTGCGCCGAACTTGTGGCGTTTTAAATTCGACTCAAACTTTGCAAATGGAGGTAACAGAGTTTTGTTCAGAGGAAAAATCGTAAATTACGAAAGTTACAAATAAATTCTTATTTGTGTATAATAAATGTTGTGTTATATGTACAACATAACAAAATTATAGCTCAGAATATTATACAAAGAGGATCTTACGTCTATTTTCAGAATCACTCCATAAATTAGCTCTCGGAAACATTATGTACCATATTTTATTAAATTGATTAGCAGGTGACACACAGACTTTATTTATAAGGGTCAATTCAGACCGCAACACGACGAGGCGAGGCGAGGCGCGGCGCGGCGCGGCATTTTGTATGGATTTGACAGATTTCAATTGCGTGAGACGTCTTGCGAATCTGTCAAATCCATATACATTTAGAAATGCATCTATGCGTCGCGGTGCGGTCAAGTCGATGAATCAACTCCTAAGGGTTGATTCAGACCGCAAAACTCACTCACTCTCGGTTTTCTGTGAGCCCGTGGTATTTCTCCGGTCGAGCCGGCCCATTCGTGCTGAAGCATGGCTCTACCACGTAAATGTCACATGATATTCTAAGCAGACTAACATAAATAACCTGTCAGCAAATGATGAATTAAACCCCAAAAAGTCAGACCGCTAGGGGTTGACAGTTGTCTGGACTTGTTAATTGAGGGTACATTAAATAGTTAGGGTTTCGGTATTTCAGCATGGACATGCGTTTCGAGAAAATTATTAATCTAAGGCCTAAGCAAACAACTAACTAAATAATACAGTGACAACATTAAAAACACAGGACAATCTATACTATATACATGAAATATCTAAAGTGATAAATAGGTAATTACTTGATACGAGATAAGAATAATTAATATAATATCATTTCGGGCTTGGTAGTAATACTCGTAGTAAATACAGAAATATAGAACATCATATTCTGTTACTGTAATTATTATTTCGTTACCATTGAAGAAATTGATTCATTGGAAGATGGCCGTTCTGACATCTATAATGGGCTACGTTCTATTAATATTAATTATTATGTTCGGATATTATATCAAGTCAATAGTTATTCGTGAATTCGTAATTTGTCGGTAGGACTTGACAAAGACGAATTATTATAGGTCCGCGATTTACCCATCATTACATTGTTCTGAAAGCAATTCAAATTATTGTATTAATTTACAAAGCTGATTTATATTAATAATCCCATTATTCTATTCCTTTATTTCATACGTGGGAGAGCTATGCTTCGGCACGAATGGGCCGGCTTGACCGGAGAAATACCACGTTCTCACAAAAAACCGGCGTGAAACAGCGCTTGCGCTGTGTTTCGCCGAGTGAGTGAGTTTACCGGAGGCCCAATCCCCTAGCCTATTCCCTTCCCTACCCTCCCCTATTCCCTTCCCATCCCTACCCTCCCCAATTACCCTATTCCCTCTTAAGAGGCCGGCAACGCACCTGTAGCTATTCTGATGCTGCGAGTGTCCATGGGCGACGGAAGTTGCTTTCCATCAGGTGACCCGTTTGCTCGTTTGCCCCCCTTATCTCATTAAAAAAAATGTACATATCTTACGTTTTCCAATATTTACAGTAAAATATCAAAAATGTCCTCCCCGAAATCACTTCATAAAAGCGATCTATTAAAACCTGTCAGCTCTCCCAACAGTTTGAAACACGACTTATCGATTAAAGCCATACACTGTGAACCACGCTTCATTTATAAACCACACAGTGTGCACAACGCTTCATTACGCTCCAGCGCCATTTTGTCATCAGATTATAAGATGGCGGGCGTTTCGCGCCTAAAACTTTTGACAGTTGCCATCTAGAATTTTCCGCGAAATGACAAAGGAAATACACAGCTTTGTTCATTTACGATGAGATGCTAAAATTCTGGGAAATCTCAGTATTGTGGCAGGTTTTGAAAGACAGAGAGGGAATATGGATTTTGATAACTCACTTATTATATTGATGACTGGTTGACTTTTGGCTAGCAAAGCCTTGACCAATATCAACAATGTTAAATAGATAAAAAGAACAAAATGTTTGAACATGTACCCGGCTATACAGGTTGTTCGGGTGAACACCGTTATCTTAAAACCATCAAATGAGGCCGTCAAAATGAACAACTCATACCTATGACAAATTACCGATCCGAGCAATTGTATGGGTATGAAGACGGCAATTTTTTTTTAATTCCCAGCATTGTTCTCATAAAAAAAGTTGTTCATTTTGACGGGCTCATTTGATGGTTTTAGGGTTATCCTTAAAACCATCAAACGGTGTTCACCCTAACAAACTGTATAATAGCGTCTCAACTCTTTAAGAAATAAAGACAAATGATTTGGTATATCTTACGGAGTTTGCATCAAGTCTATATTTTATATCGAGTTTCAGTTCAATAGTTCAATACCCTTTTTCGGATCATCATATTTCCTTCCAGGAAGAAGCTGAGTCGTCTGAGCAATAACTCGCTGATCTCCACACCTCGTCGGAGGTTCCGGTCTGCAGCATCAGCGGCCCGGTTCACCATCTTCCGGGCGAACCGCGCGGGCAAGATGCGCGCTAAATCCTTCGCCAAGAAGGAGAAGAAGGCTACGCAGACCCTGGCGATTGTTCTTGGTAACGTATATTCACCTTTTGTGTCATGCTGCTCGTGAGGCCGCACTATGTGACACTGTGCGGCGGCGGCGCCACACGACACTACACGTTCCTTAGAACTGACGTTATTCAAACATGAATTTGACGTTTTACAAACATCAGGCCCCTAGCCGAGACGTGTTTCTTTATTGCATATAGAATAGCGAATGTTGACTTTACTTTAAATATGAAATTAACTTTATATCGCTCAAGGGCCAGTTATATGAAACATTAAGTGTCGCCTTGTTTCGTGTCGTCGTGACTCGTGGGTCTCGCCTTTAGGCTGCGTTCAGACCAGCCGAAAATGACCAAGCGTTATCCAGTTTGTGGTATTTCATATATTTTTATGTTACTCACATTTGATTGTTCACACCTTACCAACAATACATTATTGATGCTAACTAGATGACTGATAAGCTAATTAGCTTGTCAGTCCACAGCTGACAATCAATTTGGTTTGAGCCCATCCTTAGGCAGTGCCCCGCTACCAATATCGTCGTATCCTACGAATAAGGGCGCTGTTGCAAAAACCCTACTTTACAGGAGAAGGTTTTTTGTGTTTATTTCAAAATATTGTTAGACAACTTAGAAATTAATGATGAAATTATCGCATAACTACGTAGCGGTTGCTATGACATTTTGAATGATTGAATAATTTGATATTTCGGGTAGATTTGTCCCTTATTTCTTTTTTCTGCGGAGTAAAATAAGTCTCATCAGACACAAGTAAGGTTATGCCTATTTTGTGCGGATTCAACGGGGTCTTAAGAGCATTTGTGTCTTTTTAGTGATCATTATCAAAGAATTTCCTTTTAAAACCACATTGAAAAATCGGCCAAGCGCGAGTTGTACTCGCGCACGAAGAGTTCCGTACCATTATACAATAAAAATAGCCAAAAATGTAAGTTTTTTGTATCATAATTTTTTAATTTATTTTAATTTTGTCGTCAATTATTATTAAAGTATACCTAAGTACAACGGAACATTTCAAAAGCTCACCTGTTGCTATTATTGACATGGAGCAAAAAATTGCAAAAAATCACGTTTGTTGTATGGGAGCCCACTTAAATATTTAATTTAATTTTTTTTCAGTATTTATTGTTATAGTGGCAGAAGATATACTCAATCTGTGAAAAGTTTTTGAGAGAGAGCCTGGAGACAGACGGACGGACAGACAGACATCGAAGTGTTATTAATAGGGTCCCGTCTTTACCCGTTGGGTACGTAAACCATATGGAAAGAAACATATATTAAATTAATAATATGGAACGTTTTATAATATTAATTCTCAACCCTTCAGGGTTGAGAACCAATAGTTATTGTGATTGCTTTCATGCAATCACAATAACTATTGGTTTCCTTCAACTTGTAAAAATAAAATATATAACGTGATAAGACTTAGCCTTATTTATTGATTTTTCCCGGGCATTCGATACTCTCGATCATAGTACGCTCATTGAACAACTTGATTGTTGTGGAATTAGAGGTAATTTACTTGAATGGTGCAAAAATTATTTAAGGAATAGGAAATTTAAGGTTAAGGTTGAAAAAACCACTAGTTCCTTTGTAAACGTCACAAATGGCACAGCTCAGGGATCGGTGTTGGGACCCCTATTCTTTCTGACCTATGTTAACTCAATGCACCGGTGCATTAAACATTGCATGTGTTACCAATTTGCAGATGACACATGTCTATTGGCAGCAGCTAAAGACCTTAAAACAGCAATAGCTAAGCTTCAATCGGACTTTAATGAACTGTTAAAATGGTGTCATGACGCAGGGCTGGTAATCAATACGGACAAAACTAAATTGTTAATTATAAAATCTCCTTACCTTAAAAAAGACCCCACCCCCGTCAATCTCATAGCCCATAATCACTCTTGTATCCATATCTCAAACACCTTACGAACTTGTGCTTGCCCAAAAATTGATATCGTCAGTAGTAAAAAATACCTTGGACTCATTATTGATACCAAATTCTGTTGGTCATCCCATATCGAACACGTATTAAAAAAATTAAGACAATTTTTGGCTAACATTACTATTTTGAAAAACCGTATCCCGCTTAAAACTAAGATACTCCTATATCACTCGCTGGCTGAATCGTATGTGCAATATGGTCTTAGTAGCTACGGGAGAACTTATACAACTTATCTTAACCAAATCTATAAATTGCAAGTCAAAATCCTCAAAACAATATTACCTCTAAAATCTAAATCAAACGACGGCTGCTTGGAATTATTGTTCAAACAGTGTAAAGTTTTACCTGTACGAGTACACGATATGATAAAATATAATTTACTAAAGGAATACTTTTTTGACGATGACTTAAAACATCCTATTGAACATCCAGTGTGCACGCGGGCCGTCACTCATAACCGGCTCCGTACACTGCGCGCGAGCAATGTGTACGGTGAGAGGACGGCGAGATACCTAATACCGCGCTTATTAAATCAATTACCTCTTGAATTAATAACTACCATAACTCATTCTAACATAAAAAATAAATTAAAATCTTACTTTCTTTCGGAACATTGATATTATTCTTCAAAATATGTAATACCATTGGAATGCACTCATCTTACTTCTAAAAATTTCGTACAGAGACGTAAACTGATAACTTGTACTACGTCATTAAACCTACGTGGTTTTTCTGTTAGTACTAAATTATAATTTTTTTCATCTTGTATTAATAAATAAATAAATAAATAAAAATAAGACTTTACAGTTTTATGCCAGTTATTTTAAATTACCAAATAACATTATAACTAACGACTAGTTACTCTGACTATTATAATATTGGTTAACATTTATGACAATTAGATTATCCAAGAGCCAGCGATAGACAGATTTTTGTCATTTTATAAAAGCTGAAAGTTTTCCTGTATGAACAAACAGCAACTATAGAATTTCGATCGCGTTTAGGAGGTATCCAGTTTTGAAGGTCTAGCCTTCGATACAATGTAAAGCGCTTTTTTTTTTTACTTCTTTCGGAAATGTAGGCATTTCATCTCAGACACCCTTAATTATTCCCTAAAATGCCAAAAGTATTACACTTTAAGGTGGTATGGCAGTGGGAAGTAACTGGCATAAGTTGTCTGGCAATAGGGAGCAACTGTCATAAGGGTCCGACAGTGGGAGACGAGATTCGAGAGAGAGAGAGTGGGAGAAAGGAAAAAAAATACCTTAAATTTTATCGAAGGTACGGTAGACTTTCAAAACTGGATACCTCCTAAAGTATCCGCGACCGAAGCTCTATAATAGTTGGTTGCCGTTCTTACCTCTATATGAGTTACTAGCTTTTGCCCCCGGATTCGATCGCGTGAAATTAAAAAATCGCGTAAAACACGAGTATTTTAGGAACATTATGTTTTTCCAAAACCAAAAGTAGCCTTTGTTACTCTTCATTCTTTCGACTTAGTATGTGCTTAAAATCATGTCGATTAGTTGCTTCGCTAGGGCGTGAAGGAAGGACAAACAAACATACTTTCCCATTTATACTTTAAGTATAAATGGGAAAGTACGAGTATAGCATAATGATTATAGGTAAAAGAAAACTCTGGCTGTTTCTGGCACTTGGTTTAGCTTATGAGTAGTTACAATATGACGGAGCGGTGCCTATTCTACTTCAACATCAGCTTAGCATAATAACGCTAATATTTTGTATTCTAAATTAAATTCTTTTATGAGACGATATACGACATCCCTCGTGTCCTTTTGCAAGAGTGTGATGACCGATGATACATCATCAGCACAGCTCAAGAGATGTACTCGAAATTTTGGGTACATTCAGTTACTCACAGTTCGTCCAATAAACCAAAAAAATTAATGGTAACAAAAAAAAGTTTCGTTACACTCACTCTTGTTACACCAAAGCTCTTTTCCTAAATTTTTAATAAAAAAGAAACTTTTTTTTCAATTCTTTCAAACACCGGGGACTGTTTTCGTTTTCTAGATCCTAAAAATACAAAAAAAAACTCAAATTATATTGTTGAATATTATTTTATATTTAAATATTCTTGTAGCACACTACCTTTAATTATTTTTCTATACGGCGGAAGAAGCCACAAAGTTCACTGCGGCTTTTTAACAAAATTAAAACAAAACATTATAAACTTTCAATTAAATACTTTTCGAAATGGTTAGTATATAAAAGGCAAATTCATGTAATAATTTTTCCAATTATAACTGTTTAACTAAAGAAATATTAAAGAAATAAATTTCGTACATAGAAAAAGGCAACAAAAGCCATTAGGGCAAACGATTCCCTAGTACTAGTACTAAGAGACGATTCCGTGGAAAAAGGCCACAGACGCAATAGTGTCTTTTTTCCAGGTAATTACTTATAAGAATGTAAAACATTTTTTATACTTACTGTGTGCTCCCTTTTACGGTTAACATAAAGTAATTTAAACAAAAAACAGTGCAATGACGCATACGTGAGTTCGCGGAGTAAGGGCGTGGTGGCGCGAGCGCCTCGTCCCCGCTCCGCGCGTCCTTTCACGCACTCCAAGAAAACAGTCACTGAAGCCTTTGTTGCTTTTTTCGCCGGGGAATTCAAGAGCTAGCAAATGTGGCATTTTTTAAAACTTCATTTACTGGTTATTAAAATTAACTTTTTACTATTTTTTACACTGAATTTATAGATAATGAGCTGCCGATTTCGATTTTGCAATAAAAATAAAAAGCCATAGTGACCAGGGCGCCCTTATTCGTAGGATACGACGATATGTGCAATGTGTGAAATGCACACGTTGCAACTCTAGGGGCTGCTGCACTCTAGGGGCGCCAAATCGCCATCTTTAGGGGCGCCAAAACCAAAGACCCAAAAAAATTGCCTAAATAAAGGGGCGCCAAAATCTTTTTTTTGAAGAATTATAAATATTAAATACCTAACATACAGTTACAAGTTACAACTTACAGACTCATATACATATAAAGCTTTGTTTCGGAGCTCTTCTATCATTTTTATCGAGAGATATATTTTAAAAGCTATGAAATATCTTTGGCTTTAGATTTAAAACTAATACAGTCAATAAAAATGACGATAGTCATAACTGTGACCGAAACATCACAAACTCCCATTATTTTATATGTCCACACTCCACCGTCAAAAACATATCCGGTGAGTGGAATATCACTCTTAGATCTTATTACCGAGAGATAAAGTCGAAAATGTACACCGGGTCTATTTGAAACTGAATTCTGTACTTTAAGCATGAAATAGTTTGAATAACGCTAACGTTTATTCGAGTTTGACTATGTTCCAAAACTACGCATACCTAACCTAATATTGGAGTTTAATGTGTTTGACTGTCGCCAATAATAATTGTGACAAAAACGGTTGAAGGCCAAAGACTTCTATTTAAACTGATAAATAGAAGTCTTTGTTGAAGGCACGGAAGTTCCGAACGCTGTCCACGAGATGAGTGTAGTAAGCGACTCCAGATTTACAATAAAGGTTGTTCAGCATTGTAGTTCGTTCCTCTTGCCAAAGACCACACTCCCAGAGAACGTGACGGGCGGTTCGTTCAAACATATTGCCTTCGGTCGAGCACTCGCACATAGGTGATACAACCAATATGAGTAATAAGTAACTAATAACCGATAAACAGCATTAAAACAAGTAATTCAATTTTAATAAAATGCGGCATTTTTTTTTATGAAAGAAGGGGACAAACGAGCAAACGGGTCACCTGATGGAAAGCAACTTCCGTCGCCCATGGACACTCGCAGCATCAGAAGAGCTGCAGGTACATTGCCGGCCTTTTAAGAGGGAATAGGGTAATAGGGGAGGGTAGACATGGGAAGGGAAGGGTATTCCCTTCCCTTCCCATGTCTACCCTCCCCTATTAGGGGAGGATAGGGAAGGGAATTGGGCCTCCGGTAAACTCACTCACTCGGCGAAACACAGCGCAAGCGCTGTTTCACGCCGGTTTTCTGTGAGAACGTGGTATTTCTCCGGTCGAGCCGAAGCATGGCTCTCCCACGTAATTTTTTTTACATATTATTATAATTATTATTGTTATCCCACGAATCATCCACACTAATATTATAAATGTGAAAGTATGTAACCGC
The DNA here is from genome assembly GCF_905147365.1 of Aricia agestis. Taxonomy (NCBI): domain Eukaryota; kingdom Metazoa; phylum Arthropoda; class Insecta; order Lepidoptera; family Lycaenidae; genus Aricia; species Aricia agestis. Next base: position 383,556 of record NC_056421.1, on the reverse strand, counting down.
GGAACCGATTTTGCTGAAATTCGGTATGGAGATACTTTAAGTCCCGGGAAAGGAGTAAGGACATAGGATACTTTTGTCCCGTAAAAGTGTACGGTTACCGGTCATAAACGAATTTTAGCGCAACGGAGTTACGGGCGTCACCAGCTAGTGATGATTAAACAAGCGATTATAAGGACCAGGGGCCCTATTATGAGCTCTTAAATCCATTCACTTTACGTCCTTATACAGTCAGTTAAGGACGTAAAAAGAATGGATTTAAGAGCTCATGATAGAGGCCCTGTAGAGAAGCATATTCGCCTATGATTGCCTGTATTAGTCGACGTAGATTATGCATGCAAATTGCAATAGGTTTGCAATCTTGGCTTGGCCCAACAACGTGGAGTAGGCCCGAATATACGAGAGAAAAAAAATGTGCTACATTCGATATAAAATAAAAAACAAACTCTGTTAAATAAATGAAGACTTTTGAAACAAATCTGCAAAACCAAGGAAAATAAATTCGCAGCAAATACCTTATTTTGACGCCTAAAATACATGATATTTTACCTTCGTCGTTGTATGTCACCGCTAAATTGTAAATACCGTTAGATTGTAATATTCCTGATTGATCGATGGTTTTTTTTTTTTTTTGTTTTTTTTTTTAATGGATATCTGGGACCTCTTGTTCCCCCTTCAATGAGAAGGGACAATTGCTTGCATGAATTTTACTTTATTACATTTGTATTATTTTTAACTTATTATTTACTAACAATTTTTATTTCACATTATGTTATCTTATTTCTTATTTTATTTTTATTTATTCAAATTTTTTATAACAGTTTCTTTTTCTGCACTTATATTTTATGTTACTATATTACATTTCTTTTACATTTTTATTACATACAATTTCCTTACGAGATTCATGGATCACATTTCAAATTTTCTTTTATTTTCATTACTTAATTTACATGTATTTTAAACTAAATTACATTGATTATTATTTTTATTACATACAATTCCTTTACAACATTCATGGTTTTTATTTCAATTTTTTCTGTTATTTTCATTAATTAATTTACATATTTTATTTTTATATTAACTACATTCATTCACATTTTTATTATGTCTCTCATTTACATGGGATTTTCCAGTATGTTTTCAACATTTTTATTCATACAAGGTCTTACTTTTATAAATTTTAATTTAGTTATTTTCATCTTAAGTCAGTCTTATCACTGCTTCCATCTCCAATAAAATACAGGTTTAATATATTATTATGCGACATCTAGTCCGGAATGTCCGGCCGATACGAATTATCATTGTGTTATATTATATCATAACCCGCTGAAAATAGAACAAAACACTGATAAGTGAAAAACCTAGGACATATGTATAACCATGTATAACCCAGAACAATAAGTATAAATAATATGTTAAATAACTTAATTGTGTACACCTGATATAAGCAAAAAGATTATTTGCATTTGGAGAGAATAATATTGTTTCTGTTTCCAAATTCAATATACATATTGGGATATTATTAGGTTTTACGAATCACGTGTTTGTGATACAACACAATGCCACGTAATATGCCATCCGCCATATTATTTTATAACCACTTATCCTCCATCATCCATGATTGTAAAGTTGACACGGAATTTTAGCTTCTCCTCCTTCGTCTTGTTATATTTTGTTTTTTATTTTACTTTTTTTTATTTATTTTTAAATACTATGACGTAACTATCAAATGACTTTAATGTATGTTTTTGACTTTACTGTTATAATATTATGTTAAAATATGTAATAAGATCTTTTAAAATAAGACGTAGTTACTTAAGGCACGTTGCATGTTAATTAGAATAAGATCTAAAGAAAATGTTTTGAAATAATAATTAGACAATATTTCCACGCCAATGAGGCAGAAATTTTGATACCATACATAAATATTAAGAACCATTGTTAAACAAATTTCCTGGAAATAAATACTATTCTATTCTATTCTATTCAAATGCAATGCAATTTTATGGCAAGTTCACAGCGCGCGCAATTACAGATGGTAGGCAGGTGTTTTATTACAGGTAAGTATGTTTTAGTATAATATGTGTTATGCTATTTTTTCGTCTTACTCTTATCTTATACCTTACATGCTACTCTTATTGACATCAATAATACCATGTAATGCAAAGTCCTTTTTTTTTCACATAACACATTTACATTATTGTCTGTATTGGTGTATTTAATACATTATTAACTACATCCAAGTACATTGGTGTATTCAATTGCATTACCTAGTAATTTACAGCTTTTACTTATTCTCCGGATCGTATGCAACTGTTGCGCGCGCTATGACATCCCACTTTTGACAGACCGGACATTCCGCACTAAGTGCGTTGTGGCCTGTGTCATAGGGATGTTCCTTCTGACAATTCGTGCAGCACGGCCTGACACCTTCCTTACGATCATCACACTGAGACTGGTGATGCGCCCCGGAGCAGTGTGCGCATTTCTCCTCGGTGGCACTACAGAATCGCCGCCCATGTCCGTACCCTAAGCAGCGCGAGCACTGGATTAGGGGGGACTGGTCGGCGAACCTGACGCGCTGGACGTCTATATATAGATGTCCTGCCTCGGTGAAACGCGCCCACAGCCCCGGAGACACAGTGAGCACCACGTGCTCAGTGTGATCATCTTTTCCCTTCCTCCTGTACTTTACTTTCATCCTATCCTCTCCCCCTCCCAGGATGTCTTCTACGAGGTGCCTATTCTGAGACCTGATGGCCTCTAGCACTTCGTCATTAGTATTGTTTTTAAGTACAACACGACCTGGGGGTCCTTATTCTCTATTTTCTGTGCCTCTAACTTTCCTTCCAATTTCTCTATTTAATTTAAAATTTTGTCCCTATCTTTTTTGTCCCTAAAGCCCACAATGACCTTTCTTCCTTTCCCTTTCCTAATCCTATCAACTTGTATGCCTTCCTTTCTCGCTTCCATTATCTTTCCCATCTCCTGGACTATTTCAGTAGTCGGCATAAAGTTTTCTTTGTCTGCCACAATCAGGGAGTGGAGGGTCCTGTAATTAGGCTTGCCCCGGGCGACACTCGCATATGTTGGGGGTGTCTCCCGTTCCGGTTCGCCCTGTATCATGACCTCCCGCCCCCCGACTGCGTCATTCAAAGTGTTCACTACTTTCTCTACCTCTTGTGTTACCGTTTCTATTACTTTTACCTTTTCCTGTTCTATCTTTGTATGGATACTCTCTACATTTTTTGCTGCCGTCTCTGTTAAATAGTCCCTAAGCTCATGCATCCTGACTTCCCGTTCCCCGATTACATCTTTCAGTGTATTTACCGCTTTCCCTACTTCATGTGTTACCGTTTTTTCTACCTTTCCTTTTTCCTCTTCTATCCTTGTATGTAAACTCTCCACATTCCTTACTGCCGTCTCTGTTAAGCACGGGTTGGTGATTTGAAATTATTTTGTAATTTTAAAGTACCAAAGTGAGAGGATTAAAATTTGATCAATTGGTTCTGAGATAAGAGATTACTTTCAATGATTGATTGAAGTCAATATTTTAACCCTACTGGCTACTATCTATGAAAATTTTACATAGGTATCAAAGCTAAAACTAAATAAATTCAACTCCATACGACATCCTACTATGTAAATAACTAAAATATACTAATCGTGCCGTGTAGGAGACGTCAGAAATTTCCCTAATTTTTCTGACTGTATATACTGCAGAACTGAGCCTACCTGCAAGATTAACAATGTGAGGACCCCACTGTAATTTACTATCAAGTGAGACCTACCTAAGAATATAGTGTTGTCTACTAAATTCATCTTCTCATCATTTAATACTACATTGGTTTGGACTTGCCTAACATTGGGCAAAGTAAACTTTATACATTTAGTTTTACTAGAATTTAAAAGTAAGTTATTTACATTAAACCAATGTACTATTTTTGAGAGAGCACTGTTTACCTCGTCGTAGTTCGACTGTTGTCGCTTCACTTTAAAAATAAGTGAAGTGTCATCAGCAAAAAGCACTATCTCATTATTATTACCCTTAACTAGATAAGGTAAGTCATTTATATAGATGAGAAAAAGAAATGGGCCTAATATAGATCCCTGTGGGACACCTAATTCTATTTTGGTTCCTTTGGACCTTTTACTATTTACCTCAACTCTTTGAGTCCTATTTTTAAGGTAAGAAGTCAAAAGGCTGAGAGCAGAGTCTTTAATTCCGTAGTGGCGCAATTTCCTGATCAATGTAGCATGCTCAACACAACCGAAGGCTTTGGAGAGATCGCAAAACACACCTAAGGCATCCTGCGACTCCTCCCATGCCTCAAAAATACTGCAAAGAAGTCCTATACCAGCATCCGTTGTGGATCGACCCTTAGTAAATCCGTATTGATTATCATGTAGTAAATTATTTGAATTAAAATGTACTAGTAATTGTTTTAAAATATTTTTTTCAAATATTTTACTAAAGGTCGGTAGAATTGATATAGGCCTGAAATTCGTGAGATCCGATTTAGTTCCGGCTTTGAATAAAGGAACAATCTTGCTATGCTTCATTAAGTCAGGAAAAACACCATTTTTTATACAGTCATTGAAAATCACTGCTAAATAAGGAGCTACGATGTCAATTATTGATCTAATAATTTTTGTGGACATGCCCCAGAGATCAGCAGTATTTTTAATACTCAACAATTTAAAAGTATCAATAATATATCTGGGGTTAATTTCTCTAAACTTAAAATTGACATCACATTCCTTTACATTGTCTCTGAGTAGCTTTTCGGCAGCTTCAGGCGAAGAATTTAAATTTTTTGTGGTTGAGACCGGAATGTCAGCAAAAAACTTTTCAAAGACCGTCGCAACTTCTTGATCATTAGTAATCTTTTTATTTTCAAAGTATAGTTCAAAATCAGAGCTACGACAGGTGACATTTCCAGTCTCACCAGCTATTACCTGCCATGTTGTTTTGATTTTATTTTTAGAGTTTTTAATTTTATTTTTTATATATAGGGCTTTAGCAGCTTTACAAACTTTGCTGAAGGTTTTTGAGTAGTTTTTAACATATGCTTTAAATACTTCACTATTGTTAATACGCCTTTCATCATATAAGTCATATAATCTTTTCCTACTTATTTTTATTCCTTTTGTTGCCCAATTAATAAATTTAGTTCTTTTATTACTGTTTCTTACCGTTTTAGAAGTAAATATTGAATTAAATTGAGTTCTTATGACCTTAAATAATTTATTGAAAGCTGCATCAGAGCTATGTGACCTTTCCAATAAATGGATATTTGAATTTAATTTACTTCTAAATTGCTCAATACGTTTTGTGGTCACAGGAATAAACACAAGATTTTTCTTCGCGTCACTGTCACATTTCTTATTAAAAGAAGCTATTTGTCCATAGTGATCTAGAACTTAGCTTATTAATTATTTCTTTTTTATCAGGAATAAGATTAGTAAATATGTTGTCAATACAAGTGGCTGTAGTGTCACAGACCCTTGTAGGTTCCTGAAACAAACTGTGAAGGTTATACGATTGAAATAAAGATGTGAATCTAACAGTAGTGGAGGTTAAATCTAATAAATTAATGTTAAAATCACCACATATAATAACCTTTTTGTTAGATGCACATACTTTTGACAAAATTTGTTCCATTGTTACTTCAAAAGAATCGTATAACCCTGATGGAGGCCTGTATACGCCCACAATGATTAGATGGCTCAGCTCTATGCAGGCCACTTCTATTATTCGTTCAGTAGAGAGACTCACGATATCCTTACGTTCCTTAAACTTCAAATTGTTTCTGATTAAAATTAGAGAGCCTCATCCAATGGCATTTTCTCTACTGAACGAACTTTTATCTGGTGATCATTGAAATTGAAAATGAGTTCATTTGATCTGAACCAATGTTCAGATATACACATAATATCAATGTTAAATTCCTTTAAAAATAACTCAATTTCAAGTTCTTTACCTACCATACCTTGTAAATTCTGATGCACCAGATTAATCAAATTACATTTATTTTTCCTCAGTTTAATTGAGTCTATCAAGTTATTGGTAGGATTTTCAACATTTAGACTTGAACTTAAATTCATTTGTGCAAGAGATGTCCTCCATTGTCTTATTATCTAATTTAAATAAATATTTGGAACATATTCCAAATCGTTAACACTATGACTAATATCCTGCTCAATAAAAGCAGTAGTCGGGGAAGCCAAAAACTTGGCTGGGTTTATATATAAAAAGTTAAATAGCAACTTGGCTATACGTCGTTTATAAAAATTAGATAAGAAGAACTTATCTTTTTTCATTGTGGATACCTTAAAATCTAAATTATTGATATCTATAACCTGACATTCCTTATGTGAGTCATTCAAAATTATGCAATTATTATTTACAGCAGCAGTATACATAAGGCTGTTCAGCTGATATCTAGCAAAATTTTCTTTATTATCTCTCTTTGGCAACATTCGTATATAAGGAAAAGTAAACAAGATTACTTTTTTAAGATTTTCAATACTAAATAACTGGTCCAAAAATTCAGTCATCTGTTTCCTATTTACCTTTCCTTTCCTCCCAACTAAAATTATTAATGTAGTATTCGGACAATAATTCATAGTTAAGGCCCTTTTTAAAATTTCACTGTATGTAGCTCCGGGCATACAAAAATTAGAGATAGATTGTCCAATACACATTCTATTCAAATATACAGCCAAATCTTTACCTAACTCGTCACTGAACAAAGTAATGTGTGTTGGGCATTCAGTATGCACCTTCTGACTGGAGCATATATCTGCTACTTTATTTAAGACAGAGAGATCTGTTTTATTTGAGAAGCCGTTGACCCTCAATAGAGAGTAAACCCGCTCCTCATCTTAACTACCTCTTCTTCTACTACCTATGGGCTATCTATGGGCTATATCACCAAGATGTATTACAATCTACCGGTATTTACAATTTGTCGTTAACACATAAAATCTATGAATGAAATAAAAAAATATACGCTTTTTACGACTATGTTGAGACGATATAACTCTGAGTAGCTTTATTTTGTCACACAATTTCGCTAACAAACAACAGTAAAACGGCTTCTGTGGACGAAATTGTTGCGTGAAGGTTAGCGCATAATATGACGGGCCGCAGTGTAGGAGCGGAGCGCAGCACAGCGTAAAATGTTAACCTACCAGCTAGCTTAATGATGATGGGCCAGACCGCAGCTTATCGGGCGAAACGGTGAGCATTTAAATATTTTTAAACAACTTTCATAACTAGAAGAAGATTATACGTTCGGCTTTAGATATTTTTTATGAGTACAGTGCCAGAATTTGCAAGTAAGCCGCTTGCAATAACACTCGAAGCGGAGGGAGGCGAGTCGCTCCGCATGGACGCTGATTGATTATGACGAGCATTATCTGCAATAATGCGAACAGGTGCGGCTCAACACAGTGACCGATCATTAAAATTTTTGCGGCTTTTTTCGCCCCGATACTATGCGGACCCACATAATGTGTGCGTACCTTAAATCGTTTGAAATCCAAGGGTCGCAGAGGTCGAAATACGTATTAACCCAACATTACCATATCAATCTAACGATGAAAAGATAACACAGGTCAGACGTTTGTGCTTCATCTCGTTCTGTTTTGTTTTTCAAACAATACAGATACTCTAAAATTGATTAGTTTGTCTGTTTGTCCTAACTCTCGTTGGCGATGTTTTCCAATAAGAGTAAACAAATATGATACAAACAAGCATAATGGAATTTTATGTGTACGAACTACGAAATAGAAGTGATCTCTACGCTTTTATTTTTAAAATTGAAATTGAACCACTAAATCTATACATATAAATAAAATTGCAGTGTCTGTTTGTAATATTAAAATAACCGTTTTTTACTACATGTATATGAATATTTAGACGGTACTTACACCAAAATAACAATTTTTAGAATTTTTGTCTGTCTGTATGTCTGTCTGTTTGTTCCGGCTAATCTCAAAAATGGCTGGACCGATTTTGACGGGACTTTTATTGGCAGATAGCTGATGTAATAAGGAGTAACTTAGGCTACTTTTTAACCGACTTCCAAAAAGGAGGAGGATATTTTTTACTTTTTTATTTTTTACCTATGTAGTTTACATTTTGTTGACGTGGACGAAGTCGCGGGTAACAGCTAGTATGTAATAAACTCGAATTAATATTGTGTACCTAACTGACAGCCGGCAAATAATGTCTGCCAATAACATACCTGATACGCATTTAGTTATTTTTTTTAATCAGTCCAGCCGTTTCAATTTTTTTTTTATAAAATAAGGGGGAAAAGGAGCAAACGGGGTCACCTGATGGTGCAACCTGAAAGCAACGTCGCCCATAGACGCTCGCAACATTAGAAGAGCAGCTGCAAGTGCGTTGCCGCCCTTTTTCAGCAATCACAAAAAATGTGTATCAAGAACTCTACAATACGTAGAGGCTGATATCCATAGAGCCATTTAGAATTTTCTCTATCGTGTCGGGTCGAGAGCAATACGTTTCAGCAGCATCAGATATAGTACAATTTCCACATGTTGCACAGCTGTCAAAATGTAATATCAAAGAATTCATAGGCCGTTGACGGAACCACGTCATTTGGTTGCATTATGTCAATTCAAAGAGTCGTGATCTGTTGGCTGAATTTGACATAACGCGACCTAATTATGTAGGTCGTCCATCTGCCTATGGGCTATATATATCAACTGTGAATCAACTTATCTGATAGTAACATCAAAGAAAACGATTCATAGGCAGTTGACGGACCTACGACGTTTAGCCGGATTATGTTAATTCAATGATAGCTGTGATCTGTTGTGTCTGAGCAACCAATTTATGTTGGTCCGCCATTTGCCTTTTAAGTATATTTTGCAAGAGCAATTTTGTACAACAATATTTTTATACATTAACCAAACAGCTGTTTTATTTCCAGGTGTATTCCTCTTCTGCTGGGCGCCTTTCTTCACCTGCTCGGTGCTGGACGCGGTTTGCACCAAGCTGCACGTGAGCTGGTCTCCCGGCGTCACCGCCTTCATCCTCACCACCTGGCTGGGCTACATCAACTCCTTCCTCAACCCCGTCATCTACACCATCTTCAACCCGGAGTTTCGCAAGGCTTTCAGGAAGATTCTCAAGTGTTCTTAGCCGAAGGTGAACGCGTATGACGTCACTATATAAGTGTATTGACAGTTTTAGAACAAAGTGGTTGCTACATTTGTGTGAGTTAAAGTACGCTATTTCATGAATCACGTGCGATGAAGTAGCGTAGTCTTGTGCGCGTGTGTGCGTTAGCACGTGTAAAGAAGTTTCAGTTGTAAGGCGTCTTATTGGTATTTTATTTGAATTCAGTTTGATGTAGTTGTGACATGATAACAATTATTGCGAAGAAACTCATATTAAAAGTTGTACCACGTCTCACGTCTCTATAGAATATAGATGGACTAAGTGTGTACTGTGTATAATATTATGAATATAATATTTACTTATGTATAAATTTTACATTCCGTTCCTAATGCCTTTCAGGACTCTTTTTGCGATTTTCTGTCGAAGAAAAAAGACGATTGTTGAGAGATATTATTATAGTAAGTATGTATAGCTATGAATTATTATTAAAAAACTGGAACTCTACCAAAGAGAAATGTCCATAATTTATTATGTTCTGTTTATTTTTATTTGTAAGAAAGTGAAGAAACCAAAGAGTTAAGATAAGATTCGTAATTTATTTTAACCTAGATAAAGATAAGATAGGTAAGGTTAGACCTAGGTATATCTCCTCTTAGATCTTCTAAAGACTGTCTAGAATTTATGTTTAGAATCTGCATTTAAATACTAACTTAAGTATTTCTTACTAGCTTTGATTTGCAAGCATTTCTTTTGTTTAGTCATTTTGAAATTTTTAAGATTTTTTAATACTTTTTTTCTTTTTAAGGCACACAAAGAACTTTGCAAATATATCTGCCATTAAAAATGAAAAACTATAGAAGAGTTTAGGTAGTTTAAAACAACGCAAAGCATTGTCATAAAATAATTGGCGTTTTCGATTTGGTCGCGAGCCAAGTTTGATTCCCGTTTGTCGTTTTAAAATTGTTTTAAAAGCCAAACTTCATTAATTGAATGTGTTAATTAATACCTCGATCGTGAGAATCGCAGATACAATAGTTTTTCAATTTTCAAAGCGTATGGTAGTGATGCAAGTGCTTATTCTTAAGGTTTGTTGTTGAAAGCTTTAAGTTCAACTCTCTAAACTGCCTGATATTTTATATTTATTAATGTAGAAGACTGTAACATTATTTCAAGGTTTATTGTTATTTCTAATTATTATTTTCGCTACTTAAAAATTGGAAGACGACCCTTTACGACAATTACTAACCAAATAGGTACCTTTTTTTTAACATGGGGAAATGTTTTACGCATCCCCGGCAATTTTTTTTTTTTTTTTATGAAATAAGGGGGCAAACGACCAAACGGGTCACCTGATGGAAAGCAACTTCCGTCGCCCATGGACACTCGCAGCATCAGAAGAGCTGCATGTGCGTTGCCGGCCTTTTAAGAGGGAATAGGGTAATAGGGGAGGGTAGGGAAGGGGAGGGTAGGAAAGGGAATAGGTTAGGGGATTGGGCCTCCGGTAAACTCACTCACTCGGCGTGAAACAGCGCAAGCGCTGTTTCACGCCGGTTTTCTGTGAGAACGTGGTATTTATCCGGTCGAGCCGGCCCATTCGTGCCGAAGCATGGCTCTCCCACGTAAAAAAAAAAATGGGGATATCGGCCGGGCATGTGGGACTCCTGCGTGGTCTACCCACTAAAACCCCATGGTGCTCCACTCATCGCTTAAGGCAGAGTTGCGGGTACCTACGTTAGAAGCTACCGCAACTCTTCCAGAACAATTATATAGGTACCTAAGAGAGATCTATGCAAGTGGTATATTAAGTAAGCTGTAAGAATCTTTTTTTTTATGAAATAAGGGGGCAAATGAGCAAACGGGTCACCTGATGGAAAGCAACTTCCGTCGCCCATGGACACTCGCAGCATCAGAAGAGCTGCAGGTGCGTTGCTGGCCTTTTAAGAGGGAATAGGGTAATAGGGAAGAGAAGGGAGGGGAAGGGAATAGGGTAGGGGATTGGGCCTCCGGTAAACTCACTCACTCAGCGAAACACAGCGCAAGCGCTGTTTCACGCCGGTTTTCTGTGAGAACGTGGTATTTCTCCGGTCGAGCTGGCCTATTCGTGCCGAAGCATGGCTCTCCCACGTAAAAAAAATCTTCCAGAGACTTTCTTTAACTCTTTTTCTGTAAGTACTTTTATCCTCCTAAAAATTAAAATATTTGCAAAGTATAATATTTACTCGTCAATGCTGTCGTGGTCTGCCATGGCACGTCTTATCTTGTCTAATATTCCAGACAAAGGCACACCGTAATATATTCCTTGTGTAAATGTTTTAAGCAAGGGGTTACAATTTACTTTCAAGTTGTATTCCATATTATATAAAGTATAAACTAGTCAATATAATAAGTGATAATATTTTAAGTGATATTAAAACTTTTTAATGTATTTATTATTGGAAATCTGTCATGTTAAGTTATGAAACAGTCTCGTCGTAAAATATTACGATTTTATTTCTTGCTTTATGAGTGATCGTCAATATTGTTTATGACTTCCATTCTTTACAACGACTTCAATTATTACAAAACTACAACTTAAAGAATTAACAGCCGCATTTAGAGATTAACTTTAATTTAATGAAGGTTTTGACGTAAACTACATTAAATTCCCTGTGAAACTATATTAATTAACTTATCACTAATTGTCTCTAGTGCGATCACAATTAAATACCTATTATAACTTGTAAGTAATATCTAAGACACCAAATTCAATTATAACATTATATGCCCTGGTTTTTATGTGGTAGAAGGCCGTTTCACTATGTTTATAATAATAATATTATGTTTATCGTTTCTGTACTTACTTAAAATATTTAGTTTAATGCAAAATTTTCAGTGGCTGTTTTGTATGTGGTTGTGGAATGACGATCAGCTCTATAACTTTTTTAGATTAGGTATACGACAAATCGTGCTGCGTGCAGATATCAAATTTCAAATGTCGGATCCGATAATTATAAAATATTGTGTACAATAAATAAATTGAATATCGCATAACAACATTAAACGTAAATAATTATTTACTGTCGCATGCATTTACTTCTACTGCCTCTACTAAGTCCATTATTGTAAATACTGTTTCATATTTTTGGTTACTTTTATATACTTAATTTATCCCTGTGGTTGTGAATATATTGGCTTAAGCAATAATTTCTAGAATTGAACTTGTTAGATAGGTAGACGTAAGACTTAAGAGTAAATGAGGTAAAATCTAACCAGGAAAATATTTTTGACAGCTAATAAAGTATTATTCGTTTGCTTGTCAAACGATTTTTTTAAATTATGACAGCGTCTGTACATTCTTCATTAAATAACGATTTTTAGGTAACAATAACGTCTGTGCTTAGGCTACGTACTTTTCAGAAAAATAAGTGCAATTTTTTATAAAATAAAATGCATTTTTTTAGTGTTAATTGCCAACATTATGTTGAATTATCAAGTAAAAGGTAACTAAAAGATAAAATTAAAGATGATCATGAGTTTACTGGGCTATTCTGCTTACGCCTTACCTACAACAATTTTGGTTTTGGGCTGGTTAGACTTTTACTTTTCAATAACAACAATTTAAGAATAATATTATATTAAATAATTATGATTGTAAATTATTAAGCATTCCACTATATCCCTCCGTTTTTATCCAATGTAGAAGTATATTTTATAATTAAAAGAGTTTAAATTTTATAATTATTGTAAATAAAAAGCTGTATTAATATATATAATATTTATCACATTCATAATATTTGTCATAATATTGTAAAATACTCATAATATTTTGTGTCATATTATAATGTATAAATCGGTGTCATTATGCTTTAAGTAAGTATAATATTATTAAATGTAAAAAATGCTATTTAAATATATAATATTACTCGATGTTGAAATAAATAAACGAGAATAATTATCACGTTTTATTTCCAAAAAGCCTTAAAAACTTTTCGCATTACTTAGTCGATACACAAACGGTCGCCAAAATATGGTGCCCAGCGGACTGTGTCAAGTAGCTAAAAGCCAATAAATAATATAAATATATCCATCCGATATCTTATCGAATGATATAAAAACCACTACGATCAAATTGTTCTAAAAATGAAATGAAATCAAAATGATAATATTCACTTTGGGCAATTATCTAGATGTAAGTAACAAGTATTTATATAATATCAGCAATACATCGCAAAAAGTGTTTTAAAAATTAAATAACCGAAAAATACTCCAGTCGCGAAGCATTTAAGAAGAAGTCAAACTCAGAAGTCTCGCCCGGGGGCCGGGGCGCTGCGAAATGCGAAGTTTGGACGTTTAACTTCGCAGAAAACCTGTCCTTGTGAATTATCAAGTAAATTATTATTTTTTGCTGGTTTTTAAGTAAGCACAGGTAGTAAACCAAAACGTTCTTACTAGTTATTAAAAATATTAACACAATGGCTCAGCACAATGGATACGTCACACATATACGTGGGAGAGCCATGCTTGGCACGAATGGGCCGTAATGAGAAATACATACCACGTTCTCACAGAAAACCGGCGTGAAACAGCGCTTGCGCTGTGTTTCGCCGAGTGAGTGAGTTTACCGGAGGCCCAATCCCCTACCCTATTCCCTTCCCTATCCTCCCCTATTCCCTTCCCTTCCCTTCCAATCCCTACCCTCCCCTATTACCCTATTCTCTCTTAAAAGGCCGGCGACGCACCTGCAGCTCTTCTGATGCTGCGAGTGTCCATAGGCGACGGAAGTTTCTTTCCATCAGGTGACCCGTTTGCTCGTTTGCCCCCTTATTTCATAAAAAAAAAACACGGACCTTTCTTGCATCTTAAAATCCTTAAAACCTGGCCAAAGCGACAGAAGCTCAAAAGCTAGCTAATATTTTCTATTATTTTTTTTTAGCTTTTGAGTTCTGACAGATGCAATGGCTTGAAAGCAGTGAAAGACCATCGAAGCGACGGCGGAACACGAAATACTTTGATATGAAAAAGGCTCTGAAATATGGATGCAATGAGTCAAAGGAAATATTTGCGTACTATTAGGGAGAAATGAGAATCCCTCTCATAATATCACCATTACTCAAGAGTCGAGAGTCGAGAGGAACACAGTATACCTCTACAGTAGACTCAGTCGAATCACTGAAATCAAAAGTTAACATATTATACAGTAGGGTGGAGCGAAAAATGTTTTTTTGATATTCGTTTCGGCATACCTACAAAAAGTTGTTGTTACTGTTCACAAATATACTTACAAATTTTTATTTAGATCATTAGACATTAGACGAGTCGAACGTCAACGTCATATTCGCGAATTTTTAAGTCAATTCCATACATTTTGATCGGCGATTCTATAGAAAAGCGATAAAGAAAAGGTCTTGGCTAAGGCATCGGGCTCTTATTTAACGTATTACAATGTAGTTTTTTTACAAGGAACAGCAAATATAGAAAAATACTATTGTCAAAATAATGTTTTAAAAAAAATCGTATTTTTCGAATTTTCAATTGGGTTGGGGCACCTCATAACATCAAGACAAGTAAACTATATTTTGTATGCAGAATTTACTCATTAAAGAGCAACTTTCTATTGCTATGCCGTTTAAAAAAAAATAAAAAAAAATCTTCATACATTATCGCTCCACCCTGTAACAAAAATAAGTGACTTTAGGGTAGACAAAAACTTGTTTCGAGCGTAATAATATTACTTAGGGTGGGTTGCACCAAAGGCGTTGTTATAGTTAAGGTTAAGGTTATCGTCAAATATGGCGTCCATTATGGACTTTTACTAGGGATTTGACAGTTCATTTGACATTTTGTTATGGTTAAAGTTAAGTTATAAGGTCAGGTGGGGTAAGAGGGACGCGGGGGGAAGAGAGACTGTAACTAATAACAAGAAAACTATAACGCCGAGCTCCATGGTGACTACGTCAATAAAACAGTATTAGGCGTAGTTCATATATTCCGTTCATTTTGTCCGTGGGAGAACCACGAATGGGCCCGCTCGACCGGAGAAATACCACAGCCTCACAGAAAACCGGCGTGAAACAGCGCTTGCGCTGTGTAAAAGAGAGAGAAAAAAATCTGTTTTCAAACTAAAAAAGCCAAGTCAGACAGGTGTTCCTTGTTTGTGTTATTAAAATATTAAAAACATCAGTTTTGCGGTTGATTGCTAAGGAAAGTGTAATTATTACGTTTAATCTTTATTTTCTACGTATTGCATTGTTTCTAGTGTGTGTTATTAGTGCTTTTTCGAGGTCAATAAAAACATAAACTTTAAAATGGCAAGCTGGGAAAGAGGAACGGCTATACCAGGTAAAGAGAAACATATGTTCCTCTTTCCTCGTTTCAAAGGGTAACAAACATTTTTAAAATCCGCTAAAATACCGGCTGACTTTTAAGTACTGGTTTGTAAGATGAACCTACCTATGTGTATAAACAACCTTTTCTATGGGACCAACCTTCGTACCCGAAATAAAAAGTCAGCTGTTCCATACAAAAGTATCGATCAGCTGTGACTAAAATGTATGAAATAGTAGATTTTTTCTTTCAAGTACAAAAGTTGGTCCCATACAAAAGGTTAAGGTTTATTTCGTTTTTGTATTCCTTTAGCCTAAATAAGGCCTTATTTTAAACTAGGGAAGGTTTCATTCCCATAACTCAAAGAAAATGATTAATACATGCTATATAAACACTTAAAAACATGAGTAATTACCTAAAAATATCGAGTGTTTCTCTTACCCCAAATCTCGGGAAAAAGGAACTTTTTTTATGACCTAGCTTTGTTGCTAAATTGTGCCGTCATTATACGTATAATCTAGTTCTGTGTCAAAAAAAATGTAAGTATATTTCAAAAGCGAAGATTTGTTTCAATTAATATCGAAATCAATGCATAATTTTGATAGCTGAAGACCAAAATGTTAAAAAACCAGTAAAGTATGTTTCTCTTACCCCACCTGACCTTACCTGAGTAAATATTAAAATATAATAAGTATAAGCATTAAGAATTAGAATGTCTATCAAAATCGTCTTGGGTTTCGAACTTTAATTACTTGCTTACTTATTTAATAAAAAATTACATTATTATATTTCTTCTATTACTTATTTGGCCTTTGCCCAGCAGTGGGACACTGTAGGCTGATAATAATAATAATCCGAATGCCGAATCGTCAGAAAATTCCTGTCGATTGCTTGATTTTCAACTCAAGCTGAAGCTGCTTGGTCACAAGCCCGCAGCTTTAGTGTAATACCCCTAATGGAGCAGTAAAAACTTAAAAATATAAATAATAATAATAATAATGTTTCTTCAATGAATAATGAGAAACATTAAACACATATTTTTCCCACTGTGCCGAAGAAATATTTTATCATAAGTACGTTTACTTTTAACCGACTTCCAAAAAACGAGGAGGTTATTAAACTAAAACTCATAACTCAATAAGTCATAACATATTTTGCACTATGTAGCGCCATCTATCGGTGTCATCCAAAAGCTAAGCATAAAACTTTACTTTAATAATTACATTATAATTTTTAAAACAAAGAAAATGGAATAAACAACTTTGTAATAAATTATAAGAAGGACGATTCCAGTGATTTTTGCTCATTCTTTTTCTAAATTATTGTTGAAGTATGTGACATGTTTGTTATGTAGTTGACGAAATAGTTTAGCGCTGAGCTAATAGATGGCGCTCCTTCTTCCAACAATATTTGTCACGCCCAAATATAACTAAGCTGAACAAGATGGTTACAAATTATTGTGAAATAGAAAGTATTGCTTATTAGTTCAGTAACTTGTTTCAATTCATCACTTCTGACAAAGAAAATTACAAACTCTCGTTCTCATCGCAATATTATTGCAACAAGAAAATGACGTTTGTTATTTCCAATCATTTTCATTATCTATTCATTGCGTTTGTCTCCCTCTTGCACTGCTGTCGCGCGGTAAAGTTAAAGAGAGATGAACCGATTCTCAGTTGCGCTCGAATCGGAACAGTATTTCGTATCAGCTGACAACCAAAGCAAAACAGTCGGTGCGCGACCATCTTGTCAAAACTGGAGTCAGGAACAACAAATAAATTCTTTAAAATGTCCTAAAACAAGAGTAATGACTTAACAGTAGTCGTTAAACGGTTAAAGTACAGAGTTTCGTTTATTCGTGTGCTATTTTCGATACGGTTATTATACACTTTGCTCAATATTTGGGGTTTTGTGTTGCGACAAGTGACGTCATGTACGAGTTACACGTATCGCCAGCGATTTCGTGAGTATTTTCTTTTATTATTTCATTATTTATACGAATTGATACTGCGTCCTGAATAATGTAACCTTTACCCGACGATAGTTTCATTCATAATTCATAGGGAAATCGCCACGAGAGTGGTCGGAGCGTCCATATCTGTCGAGAAGTCGGATGCCCTTGAATATTATGCAGCAAAAATCGCTCACTTGTCCGACCAATTGACTAATTATTATAACTATCACTTTTATACCGTACCGAGGATGATCGACTGTGCTAAGTATGTTACATTTATAGTATGTATGTAGCATATTGGCTCGGCAACCGATTTACATATCGCGCACTTTTCTAAAAATGGAACTTGCTCGATAGAAAGTGTTGTTTTATACAAAACATTTATGTTTACACATGCACACATAAAGGTGATGCCATTTTTAAGTTTTTTTGTTCGTCGATACATGTAGAACATGTTTTGAGCGCAGAGCTATAGATTCTGTTTGCATATCAATAAAAATATCAATTGTGTAGGTAGGTAATGAGTTTTTTCATTGTACGGAGCGTCATACACATTACACACCCATACACTCGTATGTGGCAATTGCTAGTCTGTAGGCGTTTTCCGTTGCACACTAGACCAACAATAATTAATAATTAATTAGTCGAAATTATTGATGTATTTAGCGCATGATGGATCCTATATCGTCTTGTACCAACATTATACATACTTCACACTTTATTTCGTACTTATTTCCAATTCTAATTGCCTAATTCCATGTAATATGTATTATTACAATATTATTATGATTACGTAACTAGCTGAATCGTCGCCCGCTTTGCTTAGGAAACGCGCTGAAGATGGAGATTACTGAAGAAAAATGTATGAGGATTGAGGAGGTAACCTTGAAAAACTTATTTGATTGATGGGACAAAACACCGCGGGGCAGCAGCGCGCTGCATTTTTCTGACTTTAGCATAACGTCCTTCAAAATTAACGATTTAAAATTTATAAGTGAAAAAAATTCACGACTTTCACGATGACTTTACATTATTTTGCCGGTGGGCGTTAATTTCAAAATGGTTTAACATCACGCGGGCCACAAATAAAGTCTCGGCGGGTCGCGGGTTGGGGATAGCTGCCCTAAAGTCAAACCACTAGTGACTACAATTTAATGAGTAAGTATGTCATTACTCATTAAATTGTAGTCACTAGTGGTTTGACTAATATCCCCCTTTTTATTTGGTCTGAGTATCCACAATATTTCCTGAATCCTGAGTGACCAAAGACAGAAAAATCTGGTGCAATAAAAAGGAAGGTCTTAGGACATGGAAAAAGGAGCCAGGAGCGACTAACATTACGAATACTAAAAAAGGATCTATCCACTATAATAAAAGCTCGCACACCGATTTCGGTGTCGGTGGCTGGCTTATGGAAATAAAGCCACCTGCGTGACATTTTGAAGTGCCTAAGTGTGTGCGCTGTACACTGAACTAGGACATTGTCCAAAGCTTTACTCTCGAGTCTCGTAGCCCATAAGGACGGATCACACGGCTGGCGACGTCATGCACAGGAGCCGTACCACAAAACTGTTTTGAGACTCAAACAATCCAACGAAAATGCCGTGTCCTACTCCAACAAACGTGAAATTACGTTGTTAGAGCAGGATGCAGCATTCTCGTTAGATTGTTTGAGTCTGAAAACAATTTCGTGGTACGAGGACCGAAAACTCGGTCCTGCGACTCCTGCGCATGACCTTTTAAAAAGTTAACCGACTTCCAAAAAGGGGGATGTTGAATGTTCAGCTGCAGATTTTTTAATTCATGCACATCCAATGCATTCAGCATCACCTTACTTTTCATACAATCACAAATAGTTTATTAATTTTGTAAAAAAAACGATGTAAAAGGTTCTCATGTTAACAACTAACGTTACTTGTTAGTGTTGAGTGTTACTCTCGAAATCTGATTAACGATTTGCAATTACATAACTGAGCTATGCTGAGGCCTGAGTGCAAGTTTTGTTGCAGCAGGCTGCAGGCCCCGTACTGAAAGTATTTAATATGTATGATGCAAAAACAGCGTCTTAGACCAAAAACTAGTTATTGAATGCAAAAATCATAGTTTTCTAATGATTATAATGTCTAAAACCTAAAACTTACAGAGAGACTACACTACACCTTGTAAAGAACATGATAGGTATGAAGATCCAATAAGTCCAGGCAAACGACAAAGAATAAAATCATCCCGGAAAATTTATTTGTTCTTGCGCGATTTACCGAATTTTGGCGCAACCACCAATCCTCATTTAAAATTATAGGTATTACCTATGGCAAATCCTGGCTCTCTGCTCCGACCTTTGCGAACCCTATTAGAACATTTTGGGAGATCGCAGACAGACTTTTTGTGCGATCGAGTCGCGCGCATACAGTCGGCATGGCCGCGCGCGCGCCATTCCGACTGTATGGGCGCCGCAGACTCGATCGCACAATAAGTCTGTCGTCTGCGATCTCCCTTTTTGGTGATGAAAGTAAGGCCGTCAGCCGTGTTCCAACCAAACTGACTGTGAGCAGGCTCACTGTGAGCCCCAGTGTGAACGTGATAATAAACGGTATTTCCACGTTCACACTGGTCGTCGTTCACTGTATGCCGACAATACGCTATAGCTGACGTAGCTACCTAGTCTATTATATAAATCGGCCGCCGAATGTCCGCGCCTACGCCTAGCGTAATAACGTATTGTCGGTTTCCGGTTTGGTGTGAACGAAAAAGTGAATATAATAAACTGCGTAACGTTCGCTCACTATCGGCGGCTGACAGTCAGTTTGGTTTGAACACACCCTAATAAAACCGTGAAAGTACTTAGTACTGACTCGTAACTCCATATCGAATGTCCATAATAACAAGCTTTTAAAGTTACATGTTTTATGTCACATATTGAGTAATTACCGCTGTTCCTTAAATCCATAATTTCTATTCTATGTTATCGTGAGCTTTGGTTATTACTAGCAATAGTGGGACCCATATTTTTGCGTGGTCACAAATGGACGCACGCGAATAGTCAACAACTCAACAGGCTCAAAGTACTAGCTGTCCCGGTGAACTTCGTGTCACTTAAAAACCTTCCCTGGACTTCTACGAATATTTTAAGACTAAAATTAGCCCAATCCTTTCAGCCGTTCTCGAGTTTTGCGCTTAGCAACACATTCAGCGACTCATTTTTATATTAAAGACTAGCTGACCCGGCGAACTTCGTATCGCTAACAGTCGATTCTTTAACTTTTGTATGGGAGTATAGAAGTTGTTTTTAGACTTTTTCAGGAAATTTAATTTTTTTTTAGAATTTTTCCCTCCGTAAGAACCATCCTCGTACTTCAAGGAATATTTAAAAAAAAAGAATTAGCGAAATCGGTCCAACCGTTCTCGAGTTTTGCGCTTAGCAACACATTCAGCGACTCATTTTTATATTATAGATTTATATTAGTCGAATTGTTTTTGTAATGTGAAATATCAAACGTGCTCTAAGTTGGGCTGTTTGAGCAAAAGTTTCAGGACTAAGTACTAAGTTTAGTACCTAGATTAATCATAATAATATAATAATGAATCATATAGCTATAATATTACTCAATATTTTCGTATGAGTGTGTAACGTCCACGGCGCTGATGAAGCGAGGGGAAGTCCCGTTTTGGTATTGCTGCAGGTTATTATTGAGTTGATAATTAATTTCAATCTAATTTATAACTTATAAGAAAATTTACATAAGTGCTATCTTTCGACATTATCTGCGGTCTATCAAAATTATTATGGATATATTTTACAGATCTGCAATGTGCAGCACAGTTTATCTTTACAGTTATTCTATAACATATTTTACCAGTATTAGGGCCTGTAACCTGTTTCACCACTTTCTGATAAAGTGCCGAGTTGTAGGCTATTCACAGCTTTTTTGACAAGATTCTCCATAAGTACTTCATCTGTCAAGTTAAGAGGATACCACAGCGGCTAGAGAAATGAAAAAAAAGTACGTGTAATATCTATAGCTGTCTCCCTTACCTCAAGCCTATACCGCAGAACGCGATAGAGACAACTGCAGAAAATCCAGAAAATCAACGATTCGTTGTCCCCTGATTCCTTCTCCAAAACTTAACCGATTTAAGTACTTTTTTCATTAAAGATTAAAAAAAGGCTTGAGCTGTGTTCCTATGTTTTGCTTTTTTTGTATAATCTATCCAAATCTGTTTTCTGGACGTTTGAACACAGTGGAAAATCTGGCCATTTTTTTGGGTTTTTGAACGTTCATATCTTATTTAATAATTAAATTATGAAAAAAAAGAAAACATAGGGACATTGTATTAGTGGCCGTAGATATTCAGGAAAAAAATTATAACTCTACTAGCATTATCCAGGGAGGAAACAGGGGACAACGTTTGTATGGAAAAAATGGCGGTGTGGAATCCTCTTAAGTGCACAGATACCTAAAGGTTTTAGTTCATCCACTGTACAGTTATAGTTTCGTTATTTTCGATAATTATTCCTAATAAATCATTAGTCATTAACTCATTACTAATTAGTAATTACAATTAGCAAATTAAAGACCCCAATATTTGTCTTCGCTTGCTTCTCCAACTTTTCTTTTGAAATTATTTAATTTCTTTGAGTCCCAACTTCTATTAATACAGTCTTAACTTGTCCCTCGGGCACCCCGAGATCAAAGGGTTTTCGTGGTTGGTTACCCGGTCGGCGATCGATCCTGATTCCTGGCTTACAGGAGTTTTAGTGGTAAAATATAATTATTATGCTGGGTCAAAGCTCGTCAAAAACGACTATTTAATATTTATGGTTAGCAATACTATCGGAATAACTGTCGCAGTTCGTCGAACAATCAACATAATTTTACAGATAACTAGAGTTCCACTTCCACACTTGTACAAATAGTTTAATTATTATACCACGTTTGTATATCTAATCTACATAATTTTTTGTCCGAAGCAATTATAACTGGTATCATCAACATTCTCAACCGACTTCTGTTGCACAGAATTTCATAAAAAAATTGACATTTCATAATATTATGAAGATAGCGCCTTGATTCGCGGAGACTTGAGATAATACTAATTACATCATAGACTTAACTAACTTAATTAGAGCATTATTTTTATCAGCACCTAGGTTACGATGTAACTAACTATTTACTATTTAGTAATTTGTGGCAATATCATAAATTATTAATCCATACTAGTCTAGTTACTAGTATTACCTCTTCGCGCCCAAACCGCTGAACCGATTTTGCTGGGTATGGAGACACGGAGTCCCGGGAAAGGACATAGGATACTTTTTATCCCGGAAAAGTGTACGATTACCTCGTGATAATATAGTATCTTTAAATACTAAATTACATTTGCACGCTGATCGCACAGATCTCTTCTTTAGGCACAAGGCCTTTAGCCGAAGTGTAACCTTCAAAATATGAAAGAAGTTTCCTCGACGCTATATCGGTCCCTGCGTTTACGCGGCGCACATATCAATAATAGATTAATGTGGCCGGCAGTTTATGAGTTATTTAATGACGGACGGACATGGTAATATCGCGCCGGTATCGATCGAACGAGCAGGCGGATTACCTGATTCAACAACGTCGACAGTGGGTATTTATTATTTGGGATGGTATTGGGATTTGGTACTCGACTTGTCATTCCATGATGTAATCGTAATATTATTATCGTACATTTTTTCTGATTTTTTTATAGTAGCTTAAAAGTTAAAAGTAAGTAAACTTTAAATGCGGTTTATTATTTAATAATAATAATAACAGCTCCCACACCGGTTTCGGTGACGGTGGCTGGTTTCATTGAAACCAGGCCAGCTACGCAGGAGTAATTTTATAGTGCCCAAGTGTGTGCGCAGTATACAAGAGCACTCTCTATTCCTTTACTCTCATAACCCAGTGGGACGGAAGACCGACACGACCGGCGAGAGATCAGGCGCAGGTAGGGCATCGAGACCGGGTTTTCCCGAAACCCGAAAACCCGGAAAAACCCGGGTTTTGGGGATCATGAAAAAACCCGGGTTTCAAAAATGGAACCCGGGTTTTTCGAGCTTTTCGGGTTTTTTGTTTTCTTGATAATTAATAAAGGCTAGACCTGATTTAAGGTATTTATAACAAACTAACATACAAATTATTTATTTTTATAACATATTGTATAGGTTTAATTATTTATATTGGTCATAATTAAACAAAATATAATATTTTAAAGTAAAAGTTTCGTTTTAAGAGCACTAAAGACTAATTGTCATATAATTATTTAATAATAATAATTAATAATACATAATATTTTAAAAATCTTACCAAAACTATTCCAAGCCAATTCTCTTCAAACAATCTATCCTTCGCAAAAAGTTTTCAAATTTTATAGAAGCCAAGTCTTGTTAAACTTATTTTATAGTTTTCAATCAACATTCAGTGATTGACCACAGTTTTATTTATTATGTGATCAAAGGCTTACAAAATAAAGTATGGACAGTTCAAAGGGTTCTAACTTCTAAGTCTGCTGAAAGTATCATAGACTTTTGATGATGGGCAAGTCAGCCACTAGTTAGTGACAAAAAGTTGAAACTTGTATGGACCGTAATTGCTGATAAAAAATACACCCATCAACAAAGTCTTCGGGATATTTGTATTTTTGGAATATCTAAAAACCTGTCAGGAATTTTTTAAGACAGTGTATGGAACAATGATATCTTATTTTTTGGTATTTAAAAAACATATTATTAAAACACTTTTCCGAATTTTATCGTTTCTAAAGCAATCACAGGTATCTACAGTCATAAAAATCAATGATAAGTCAACAAATCTTTATTTCGTTTTATAAACTGAACATTTCATTCAAATGAGATATTTTTATTGCTGATTGTCAAATTAATAGTAATAATTTATACTGATCGATGTTTGGCATTATTTTTACTAAAAATATTTTTTGTGCTCTGCTGCGGTATGACGCCCAGTCTTCTTTGCAATTTAATGTCATTATTTTCAGTCGTCTAACTTACTAAAAACCCTTAAAAGTTTTTGTTTGTCGTTATGTTTTTTGTCATTATTTGTTTTATTCACAACATAACAAAAAGCGACAATATTAAGACTATGAAATCAGTAAAAAGGTTCCAGGAAAGCAACCAGCCCCTAGAAACTGACAAAACTATCTCAGGAGTTTCCATCAAGTATGATCTGAATCCATATTTTTATATTGCGGTCTGGCAAATGCGGCAGATTGCTTTTCATTGCTTGAGAGACTGATGTTGGTAACACATTATAGGACGAATGGTGGCTTTCTTTAGCCGGCCGTGGATGTCATATTCACTGCGGAATTATTAAAACACGTGATTTTAGTGAATCGAGATGAAATAAAACAAGCAGAGTTTTTACCAGAACCAGCGCCAGAGATAATTTCTTGTGTGTAACAGCATGCCAACCATGGGGCTAATCTTCCAAATTCATTAAAAGCAACCTTCCGCATTTGCCATAGTATTATGGTCGGGTCTGATCAATTATTTGGTAATCGGACATGAATTTTGTCTATTGTGACTAGAACTAATGACTACAAAAAGGTTTGAGGTGTAGTGTAATGTAAGATTTTACAGTAATTTAAGATTTTCCACTAAGTTAGATGATAGAAAAGTTACCTTAAATTGCAAAGAACATTCGGCTTCATACCGTACCAAGGCAGACACAAGGCAATTTCAAGTAAAAACTAGGCACAAATATTTAATTACAGGTATAATGTATGCCAACATCAATTAGGACTAAATAATTATTAATAACTTGACAATCAGCAATAAAAATGTATAAGATTAAATAAATATTTGTTGGCATACGTTTTATATTTAAGGTTATTCTTCCATTTACTGTCTTAAAAAATTATTGATAGATTTTTATATATTTCATAAAATACAAATACATTTAATAATATATGTAATCTGGAGGTGAAGCTTATTGTAATACTTAATCTTGGCCCTAATATCTTAATCCCTAGCTTTGATAAGATCCAATATAATATAATAAAATAGGAGATGTAAATAGTCGCTTCTATAAAAGTATGGCACGGCTGCCCCGTTCACTCGAGACTTGGTTGGGCACTGCCGTGACCGCACACTATGGTATTTAAATAGTATTTTACTGGAAAGGTGTTGGCAATCGCTGAAAATCATATTTAAAGTATTTTCGCATCGTTAATCTTTGAATTTTAAGAAAACCCGAAAAAACCCGAAAAACCCGGGTACCTGGGTTTTTATTAAAAAAAACCCGAAAACCCGGGTTTTGAAAATTGGGTCCGGGTTTCGATGCCCTAGGCGTAGGACCGACTTTTTACATGCCCATCCGACGCATGGATCATCTTACTTGTCAGACAATCAGGTGATCAGCCTGCATTGTCCTAACCAAACTTGGAAATAACATGTTTCCAACGCGGGAATCGAACCCACGACCTCCGAGTCAAGAGCCGCGCTCTATACCACTAGACCACGGAGGCGTTAGTTTATTATTTAACTATGGTCCAAACCACGAGACGTATCACAAAATTTCATACTTTTGACATTAAATAATAATGTTGAGTTTTGTTAGTCGGGTTTACAAATTATAGGATCTAATCATTGCTTTTCACAACAACAAGCTATATAATATTAGAGATGGTTCCAACTTGCAACATAATATCAAGATATTGTAAAGAATAGAGAGATATTGATTGTTTTTGTGTCTTCGTTTGTTACATTGAGCTACCAAATTAAAAGATGAATAAGACATTGTCCTTACAATCTTCACGAATCACGATTCACGAATATGAGTCACTTCACAGTTGCGTTTGATCGAGCATCGAACAGACGACCTCTGGCTGCCTGCGCTAAAATATTATTATTATTATCACATCTCAATAGGGAATATTACACGAAGGTCAGAGCAGACGGCGTCACTAGCACAAACAGCATAAATAATAATCCGACAAAAACTGGCATGTTGCACTGTGTACACGTCAATCAACATTTTGACAGAAACTTTGTCAAACTTTATGTTTACTGTCTGTACAAGTGCTGCCGTCTAGCGTAAAAACATTACAGTAATATATACCCTATTCACAAAATATCACAACATTATTATTTATTATTTTACTTTTTATTCAGACGTACCTTAGGCAATATAGGACACCGCCTAGAAACTTATCTAGGACAATGTGTGTTTGTTTTGGTGCGGTTTTTCTCTTTACCCGCCAGTCAGCAGACGCCAGTCGCCACGCCTTGGGCTTTCCATCATTATCAATCTTTATCCAACACAAGCCTGTTTCTACGGAAGTAAAGACAAAGTGACAGATTGACTAAAGCAGTATTTCCCAAGTCCCGCCCTTTGTCAGCCATGGCCCACGGACCCCTAGACAATCAAGCACAGTTTTCACGAACCCCTTTAATAATATAAACCACAAAAAATCGGATTCGCCGTGCTAAGTAAGCATAGCGATTATCATCACTCATTTTTTTAAAATCGAAAATGCAAGTCTGCTTGCAATTCATGTCCAGTAATTCGTACAGTTAATTTGATATTTGTGTCGGTCATTGTAATAGTGGTGTAACTCCATATTTTTATTTTCCCATTTTTCGTTCATTAAAATAACTACGTCTTATTTTTAAGTAACTATATACTATTATAATATTTCATTTGATATCTACAATAAAAAATATAAAGCATTGAATAAAAATTTGTAGTTTTTTTCTACTCGTTAATTAACAAAACTCTTAATTTCTCAAAACTTAATTGCATGGAGATAATTATTCACTATGACAATGAACGACAATTTTCTCAGTTTCACAGTTTTGACAATTCATTTGCTGAATTGATTGAGAGGAATTGCTAAATGTGACCATTTTAGTCCCGCAGGACTCCAAAGTTCATAACTCATCTGAATCGGCTTAACATAGCTTTACTGCTCATGCGTGAATCTATACGTCTTATCTATACTAATATTATAAAGCGGAAGAGTTTGTTAGTTTGTTTGAACGCGCTAATCTCAGGAACTACTGGTCAGATTTTAAAAAAATATTTCGGTGTTAGATAGCCCATTTATCGAGGAAGGCTATCTATCTTCTATCTATATATATAAAACTCAAAGGTGACTGACTGATTGACATTATAGTGATCTATCAACGCACAGCCCAAACCACTGGACGGATCGGGCTGAAATTTGGCATGCAGGTAGATGTTAGAACGTAGGCATCCGCTAAGAAAGGATTTTGATTAATTCCAACCCCAAGGGGTTCAAATAGGGGATGAAAGTTTGTATATAATAATACTTCTTTACGCGAGCGAAGCCGCGGGCAAAAGCTCGTCAGTGAACTCTATACAAGGAACACGTACACACCCTAAAGTATTATCTCTTATTTTTGTTACACCCTGTATATAAAAATGGATTTTCAAATGTGTTAGTCGCGCTAAAACTCGAAAACGGCTGAACGGATTGGGCTGATTCTAGTCTTAAAATGTTCGTAGAAGTCCAGGGAAGGTTTTAAAGTGACACGACGGGACAGCTAGTAGGCTATATTTTATCACGCTAAGACTAATAGCACAGAATAGATAATGCTAATAGGAGCGAAGAAATAGAAGAAAATGTGGAAAAAACGGGAGGAAATATATTTGAAAGGGCATATTTGAGCGCGCTAATCTCAGGAACTACTGGTCCGATTTGAAAAATTCTTTCAGTGTTAGATAGTTAATTTATCGAGAAAGGCTATTTATTTGAAAGGGCTTATCTCACGAGCTACTGGAGCAATTTTTCTGTTATTTTGGCGATAAGCAGTAGACCACGTGAAGGATCATAGGCTATTTTTTGTAGACAAATTTGTCTGTGAAATATCTAATTTACGCTGGCGGCGCGGAACGTCTAGTAATATTATAAAGCGGAAGAGTTTGTTTGTTTATTTGTCTGTTTGAACGCGCTAATCTCAGTAACTACTGGTCCGATTTGAAAAATTCTTTCAGTGTTAGAATATAGCCTATATATCGAGGAAGGTTATATAGGCTATAAATTATTATCACTCTAAGACCAAAAGAAGCGAAGAAACAGAGGAAAATTTGGAAAAAACCGGGAAAAATATTTGAAGCCGCTTTTCTCGCGAACTACTCGATGAATTTTTTAAGTTATTTGGCACAGATGTAGAATAGAGTGGCTATAGGCTATTTTTTTGGGAAAATGTACGGTTTCCGCAAAATTCCTAATTTATGCAGGCGAAGCCGCACGGAACGTCTAGTTATCTAGTCTAGTACGGAATAAAGTAGACAGACACTTTTGGATTTGTATTAATATGGATTTACATATTTTTTTCTGCATCGTCCAATCTTTCCAAATGGGATTCCTTGTCTTTTTATCGGCCATAACGTAAACAATACTACCCGTGTAAAGTATTAGCATGTTGTTTTCGTCCGAAACACGGACCTTGACCGCGTGAAGTGTGCCGAGGCCGGTCCGACAGTGAAAACGTCCTTTAGTGAAAGTGTTGCCACAGGACCTTATCGTTGAGCACATAAGGGTCAATTTCGTTTAATCTTAGAGGTAAAGTAACTGTGAATGATCTGAGACGTGCTTTGAGGTGTTTATCACAGGATCTTAATGTTGCCTACTTAAGGGTCACTATTGTTGGATCTACGAGTGGCCGGCTCGACCGGAGAAATACCACGTTCTCACAGAAAACCGGCGTGAAACAGCGCTTGCGCTGTGTTTCGCCGAGTGAGTGAGTTTACCGGAGGCCCAATCCCCTACCCTATTCCCTTCCCTTCCCTACCCTCCCCTATTACCCTATTCCCTCTTAAAAGGCCGGCAACGCACATGCAGCTTTTCTGATGCTGCGAGTGTCCATGGGCGAAGGAAGTTGCTTTCCATCAGGTGACCCGTTTGCTCGTTTGCCCCCTTATTTCATAAAAAAAAAACCGGCGTGAAACAGCGCTTCAGCTGTGTTTCGCCGAATGAGTGAGTTTACCGGAGGCCCAATCCCCTACCCTTTTCCCTTCCCTACCCTCCCCTATTCCCTTCCCTTCCCATCCCTACCCTCCCCTATTAACCTATTCCCTCTTAAAAGGCCGGCAACGCACCTGCAGCTCTTCTGATGCTGCGAGTGTCCACGGGCGACGGAAGTTGCTTTCCATCAGGTGACCCGTTTGCTCGTTTGCCCCCTTATTTCATTAAAAAAAATGTAAATAGTCCGTAGGCTGCACTGAAGCGAACAGTGTGCTTCGAAGTGATAACCAGGTGATCTTAATGCAAGGCATAAGAGTCACTTTTTAAGATGTCAGAGGCAAGATAGCTGGTCTGCGAAGAATGGTCTGCGCCGTGGGGACTGAGGTGTTTTACATTTGACAGGACTTTATACCTTGTAGGCTTATGCCAATGAAAATGACGTAAGGACCTCCATAGAACCAGAGTTGATAAAAATCAGAAAGCATTTTGCATACTGTGTGCGACCTTGAGGGGCATGCGAAGGACTAAGGAGTAAAACATCTTTAAAGGAAGGCATGAATGCTTTCCGATAGACCAAACAAAACATGACAGTTTTCCTGTTTGGTCAGTTTTGCAAAGATTAGGAGTTTTTTTTTTTTTCTTTGCGATAATGTCGATGGCATGTAAAGGAAATACTATTTGAATTAAAACATAGTTTTATATTTTATAACAACAATCAACCGACCTTTCCAAGTAGTCTGCTACATGAATTTTGCCTCTTGCCCCAGTTTCGCCGACCGATCTTAAAATTGTGCACATCCTATACTTTATTTTCATCGACGTACAACGACGCGTCACACGACACCTATTCGCTTTAGTCTCTCAAAACATTCATACTAGATAAATATTCTTTGCCAAGTGCATATTTCGTAGCTGATAAGCACTGATAAGAGGTCGGCGAACCGTGCCACATAAAAACAAATCCGATATCTTTCTACTTAGTACCTACTTACTTTTTTATTGCTCTCAGCTTGCATTACTTTGTAAGTTTGGTGGATAGGATCTTACCTACATGAAAACTTTGGTTCCGATTTGTAGTCAACTAATATATTATATTCTGTGGTATAGTTTATCTTACTGTCCCACCTTAAAATCTATACGTATTGTAATGAGATGTCTTCGGCCATAGCAGAAATGCGAAACAAACAATGACAATTGACAGACTTTGAAGAAAACCTGAGAGATTTCCTTTGTGAATCCTTCACTTTGTATGCCATAAACAATTCATGATAAGATTAGTGCAAAACCACTAAAATTGACTGATTGTCCGTTACAAGTTACAACGTATCGACTATCATATCACCCATCTCTCTCTCGTTACAGATAGTGACAGTATGCATGAGCAGGACGGCGATACAGAGCCGGCGCACCACGCGCGTCGGCCCATGAACGCCTTCCTCATATTCTGCAAACGGCACCGTAGCGTCGTCCGCGACAAGTACCCCAATCTCGAGAACAGGTGAGCGAGACGGACTATAGCGATAGTTTGTAGGTGCGAGCAGGACGGAGATAGTGAGCCGTCTGCAAACGCACCGCAGCGTCGTCCGCGACAAGTACCCCAATCTCGAGAACAGGTGAGCGAGACGGACTATAGCGACAGTATGTATGAATTTTGAGGGCAGATGAGGAGAAGATATTGTACTGACTGCTGTCCCACATCGCGGAGTACCTAATAAGCATCTTCATCCGCAAATAGGTTATAAATATGTCCGAGTAATTCTGGGGATACGCCCGGCGGATTTCCATATATTTAGATGATTCATGAATCATGGTCGACTTATATGTAACCCACCCTAATTTTTACTTTTCTGTCTTTTTTTAAATTAGAACTCATGTTTCGTATAAGTATATATTAACCCCCTAATGCTAGCGTATATTAATTTAATAATATTTTCTTTATTTAAGAGGGTTTTATGTTGAATTCTAATGATAATATTTAATTATCATTAGTCTTCAAGCTCAAAAAGTTAACAGTCCCCGTATTTTTCCAGCTAAGTAGGTTAATATTTGAATGCGACCCAGTTAATAATACTATTTATATTATCAGTTTTCCTCAATTCTCTAATCCTAATTAGTTTTAAACAATCGCTTGAAGTAAACACTAAAAATATTTGAATGTTATCCTCAATAATATGTGGGAATGCGGAGTTAAATATTATGGCACCTGAAAGTTCAACCTTTGACTAATAAAGATATTATTTACCTTTATCTGTCATGTGACGTTTCCTATTCGCGAGGAATACACAAGCAGGCCTTGAATACTGAACTGTACTGTGTGTTTTAGTCAGGAGTTTCAAGCTTAATAAAATAAATCACGTTGTCTTGTATTATGTAGGTATAGCTCTGAAAGAGTATAAATTTATGTTTTTTTGTTTTTCTTTTTCCAGATCTATCACAAAAATCTTGGGCGAGTGGTGGGCGAACTTGGATAAAGAAGAAAAGGCTGGTTACACCGGTCTTGCCAAACAGGTAATCAAATTTTGGGCTTAATCGCCAATTAATAAAATTATAATGGTGCACTGAATGTCAATCTGTATGTTTTTTCCCTATTAACCGACTTCAAAAAGGAGGTTATCAATTGAAGACGATTTCCAAGCCGGTTTCAATTTTTGTTTAAAAATAATTATTAATAAAGTTACGTTAATATTAAATACCTATTATAACAAAGAATGCCTTATGCCATGCTTATCAATTTCAGTATAAAGACGCCTTCTTCAGCGCCAATCCTGACTTCAAATGGTACAAGTTGCCCGCCCCCCCGCTCCGCACGCTGTCCGCTCGGCCTCGAGAGAGCGAGAAGCACACAGAAGTGGAGGACCACGAAGAGAGGACCAACAACAACTCCACCAGAGTAGACCTCAACATCCGCTCCGATGACGACAGCAACGAGCCCCAACCGAGATCGCTCTCCATGTTTACCCCCGGCAAACTCGCCGATGAAGCCCAAATGGGCGGAATCAGCAGCCTCCTAGCTACCGACGCGAACTACCACCCACGATCGATATACAGATCCCCCGACCGACCCAAGAACGATACCATCCGGGAGCTCCAAAACGCCCTGTCCGAAACCAGTAAGCTGTTCGAGGAGGATTTCGAGGGACCGTACCGCTACAACGTACCTGGTGAGCTCACCAATCAGGATGTGATAGACCAGATAGTGGATAAACGCTACTCCGCCGAGGAGCTGTCTGATGATGAGAGGAAGTCCGGCCGCTCCTGCAAGGGCAAGAGATACCAGGAGTTCATGGCTGTGGGCCTGCTCGTGAAACGGCGGAGGGATGATCCCGAAGATGACTATGCCGCCTGCAGCTGGGAGCCTAGTAGCTCGCAGCCCCTGCCCAAGTACGAGTCAGACTCGACAGCCGCCGAACCGGACAGCAACCCGACCAAAACCTTCAAAGCGGCCGACTTCGATCTCGACGCGAAGATACGAGCACTTCCCTCCCTCAGCCTCGAGAAGTTCCAGCAGAGGAAGCGTGAGAACAAACGCAAGAAGAAGTCGCTGACCTTGAAACCGAAATACCCTCAGATCGTCAACTCCGTCCCGCGGAGTGTGGCCGACGAGCGGCAGGAC
Source organism: Aricia agestis (assembly GCF_905147365.1). Classification (NCBI taxonomy): domain Eukaryota; kingdom Metazoa; phylum Arthropoda; class Insecta; order Lepidoptera; family Lycaenidae; genus Aricia; species Aricia agestis. Next base: position 350,565 of record NC_056421.1, on the reverse strand, counting down.
CCCTGGCGGGAGACGGTCAGCGGCAGTCAGAAACGGAAACCCCGGAAGAAGAGCATCACGCGCCTCGAGATCAACAGCCTGATAACGCGCGTGGAGAACGGAGGGAACAAGATTAGTCCTGAGATTAAGTTAGCCACGGAAGCCACGGAAGACCTGTTCGCTCTGGCTACCCTCGCCGAAGTAGCCGCTAACACGTCCAAGCTCGACAGCACTGGAGCTTCCCAGGTATGAGATACTAGCCTTAAACGATATTCCAAATATATTTAAATCGGATATTTATATAGATCTACTTTTACATGTACACTTTTGATCGTAGGTTTTGTAACATAGATATAGAGTTTATTTATACTATAGAGATATATGTATACTTAGGTCGACGTAGTGCGTATATTGCTCGTTAGATATATGGTGATAGATAGGGTGTATGGCATAATGTAATCGAGTACGGTATACGCGGGGGCGGAGGCGCGGGGAAGTCAATTAGTGAACTACTGAAGTTTACGTGGCGTTCTGTGGCCGCCCGACATCACAATTTATTTGAATGCCAAATATAAGTCATGTAATGTTATAATGATTTTATAACCTCATTAAAATAGTTAGGTTTATTGAATCGCCTTATTTAGAGTTTTAAATCAAACGTAAGACACCACATACATAGACTGTTATGCATTTTTAAAGTTTTTTTTTTTGTTTTTTGTATACAGTGTATTGCATATTTTTATATATTCTGTGACTGAAGTCACTGTTCTGTTTAAGTCCGGCCGCACATTGTCCGAAATTTCTGATCAGAAACAGTTGAACGTCCGCGCTGTCTCTTACATTTTGTACTGAGCCGAGTGAGCTCGAACTCGCCGGAAGGATATTTCGGATAGTGTGCGGGGTGGCGGTCCGGCGAAATTCAACTGTTTCTGATCAGAATTCGGACAATGTGCGGCCGGGCTAAATCTTCAGTGAAAGTAAATTGTTCTATTACATGTTCTATTTTCATTTCGTAAGTGGAGGTGGCACAAAGCGGCCATCTAGTAGCCATATTATAAGAGCAAAAGTGACAAATAACTACTATATTATCCTTCTTTGTCTCTCGTAAAATATTGCTTGTACCACCTTTATTTACGTTACCAGCGGTGTTAATAGTTAAAACCATTTTGAAAACATACTTTTGCAAAGATTTTAGCCCATTATTAATAATGCTATAAACCTATTCAGGAAAAATACCTTAGCATAATCAACTTACATACATACTACACAAACCAAATGTTATAATGTAACCAATAAGGGTTGGTTCAGACCGCAACGCGACTACTACTACTGCGGGGCTAAAATGGTCGCTTTAAAGATTCATGATATGAATCATATTATGATTCATTTTTCTAAAATTGCAAAATGCAACTCTGCTTGCAATTCATTTCTGTATTTTTGTACTGACTTGAAATTTGTCACTTTGACAGTTCTGACAATTCATTTGCTGAATTGATTGAGAGGAATTGCTAAATGTGGCCATTTTAGCCCTGCAGAGTTATTGACAGATTGGCATGTCGCCTCGCGCAATGAAATCTGTCAAATCCATACAAATTTATGCCGCGCCGCGCCTCGCCTCGTTGCTGTCTGAATTGACCCTAAGGGTTGCTATTATAATTAATAATGGGTTACACACGTTATAATGTTCCCCTGCCAATAAATAATTATTATAAAGGCTCCAAAGCCAAATATAGTGGGTGTAACTCACAAGTACCTTTGTGATAATATGTTAATTATTATAGTATTTTTTTACATAAAGCATGCTATTCGCAAAATAAACAGTTGTCGCTGTATAAACGTGATTTTATATTTTTTATATAACAAATGAAACAATTTCATCACAAAAATGCCTTAATAAATATGATTATATATTATATTTGGTGTCAAAATAATTATACATTGTGTAGGTTACCATAAAAATATCATATTTATGTAAAAAAACATATTTACTATTATAAGCACCGCTTTTAATAGATTTATAATTGACGTTTAAACTATCCACCATCTTTTATTACTAAAATATTTAATAGGGAATAACAGAAAATAAAATAAGTTCCTTTATGTATAAAAGTTCAAGAAAAAGCCGCCTTGGCGCTAGTGTAGAAAAAAACATACCTAAATCGGTTTGTTTAAATGTTCATCACTGAAAAGTTTTCAGAGTTATTTTACTTCTGACAGGGTCGTAACTTTTAGAAAAAAAGGTTATTCTCATTAATAACTTTTATAAAATATTTGTATCATGGGTAAAATAATTCTGAATAAATTGTACAACACAAATTAACCCTGTGTGACAACACTTTTATTCTTTCTTCCACTCTTCCATTGTAATGGATGATTGGGGCAAGGGAAAAATAATGTTGTAAAAAAATCTAATTTTAAATGCATAGTTATCGGTGAAGTATGTATGAAGGGCCCGACAAAAATATGTCCAAAGCAAAGTGTTTCTTTTAAGGTCCTTAATCCTTAAATTAAAAAATCATAATTTCTATTTCCTAATATTATAAACAGCACGTGCATAGCATGCTTTATTAATCCTTATTAGCACTCGTTAATATTATATCAATGTTGCAATGCGAAGCAAATTTTAAAGAAACAATTGTCCCAATTAGGTACCTGACTTTCAAAATTTTCATTAAATCATTCGTAAATCGTAATCCGCCGTAAATTTTAAATATTTATACGGTACTGCAAACGGGGTGGCAAAGACGCTGGTTTTATTATTCACCTTGTTCGGTAAGTCGGAAATGAGTAATGACTTACATACCTATAGCTCACTTCCACATAGGCGGATTATATCCATTTTATTTAAGCTACTTTTAAAATATTTTTAATTTACATATTACTGTTATTTTAGTTGTGTTGGAACTTGGAACAGTGTTTCTCAAATTTTGTTTTTGTTTTTTTAAATTTTTATAATGATTTTACAAGGCTTCTGTGATTTTATTCTTATTGAAGAGCTTTTATCAGATTGTTATCGGTTTGCGTTGCTGGTCTAGTCTATTATAGTATTTAAATCATGTACTAAATTCGAAAGTGCACTTATATAATTTATGATACAAGCCATGTGACATGCTCATCCAAAGACCAAATGTATTTAGCATAGACAAGCTAGAGTAGTGTACATTGTAGGTGATATAGTTGTAATATGTATCATAAATGAATGTATTTTAACAGTAAAATTTAATTCACAATCATGAAGATAATATAATGGTATTGCCGCCATTTTTATATAAACTTTTTTCATCGCATAGATTTTTTCAGCAAAAGGTCTCAATAATTTGCCTTGTCGAGAGCCTTATTTAAAAGATTTCTATTTAGGGTTAAGGATATTAAGGGGCCATGAGACAGAATGAGATAGAAATATTATATTATACAGTATTGCGCAATATAGCGTTTAATGGAGAGCTTATTATACTCAATATTTATGATGGAGTGGTTATAATAATGATGGTGCTGGTAGATCTGCTTAGGAATACGATTAGCCGTTTTAATGAACGGTAGGTTTACAGGATGAAATTAAAATTATTATAGATTGCATATTTATAAAGTTAATTATTAAATGGTCAGCATTTAACTGTGTACTTCTATACATTTTCCGTCGTCCTGTATCAACGTGTCAGTCATTATTGTCATAAAATTATATAATAGTGTTAAAAATAATGTTTTAGTTCCTTACAAATGTTATGGAATATGGTTAGTTTCGTAACGTTGTAAGTAATCGTGGGTGTAAAATATACGATGGTTTGAGAAACACTGGTCTGTAATTGTTATAGGGCATAATAAGTCGACACCCAAAGTGTTATGTTGGCTCCCAAAGTATTTTGTTGAATGTTTTGTTAAACACAAACTCGTTTCAATTTATCCTTTGATGTAGTAATAAAGTTTATTAATATTATTCTGTGTTTTTTTTTTCAATTCCAATATTATTTTAATGTGTATACTGTATACCTAAACAACGCGAAACAAGTTATTTCTTTCGCGTTGTTTAGGCCACTGGTCATTTCTGGCCATTTAACAAATGCCAAAAAAACCTAATGATCTAAGTAGTAGTTTTATGGTGTGAAGCAATTCACTCATAGGGCCGAGCCCTGATTACACCTATCAAGTAGAGTGGCGACTGGCGCGACAGTGTTCTCGACCAGAAAAAGTTGCCGAGAGTACAATATGTCTCGACACTTAACTCAGTAGGTGTTAAAAAGGCATTATTGTTTAACTGCCTTTGAAACGCCCTTCACATACTCTACGGCCCGGTGCTGGCACTCACCAGCACTCACATTGTCATATGTGTGATTGTGACCCGTAAAATCTGTGGTGTCAGGTGTGGCCCTTGGCCAGTAAAGTGTGCCGACCACAGAACACAATATATTTTACTCCTAGTGGAGGTGACGACCGCTTATCTAAGTCCTAACTCCTGAGTCCTGTCTTGAGAAATCGCGTAATTCTTATCATAATTATTTTTTCCAACAAAAATGAGATGTTTGTTGGAAAAAATAATTAGGTACATTACCCTAGTTCATAAGGAGTTATTTTCCTATATTTTTAATTTGATTGTCAAACAGTTTCCATTTTAGTAACTAGATGGCGTATGGGTAGACAACTATCGGTAATACCAGGGAATACCATCAATAATTGCTACAAAACTGGGCAAAAGAATGTAAAACTTGATACATTTCAACTTGACAAAGACGCAATAATATTCCAAAGAATACCATAATAAAGTTATTATAACGATATTTTAGCTAAAATTCACGGAAGAAATAGCCATATTTTCCGATATTCACACCAAATGTCACAGGAATTATACATTTTGGTTTTGACAACACATCTTACCTGCACTTGTGCAAGATAACGGATATTTAATGGCTAATATTTTACCAATAATGAATATCAAAAACCCAAAAACCACCATTTGGGAAAAATTAATAAAAACCACACCAACAATAAAAAGTAGAAGAAGTTTGAAAGTGACATGCCCGCGAAAACTCTTTTAGTTGTCAAGTTTCAGTTTGACAAGTTTTTATTATGTCAGCGTGTTCCTAAACTATTACCAGTGTACTGGTCTAATCGCTTAGGCCAATGATCGTTTAGGTTTAAGATGTTTTGATTTATGTCACACTTGACAGTACACTGATATTTTTTGGAAACACAGCCTATATGTAGTCAGTGATGCCAACCTGCAGATAATTTCAGATCGGTGAGGAACCAATAGAAAATCTAGAAGTGTCTTACGTCATCTAGTTAAGATAAAATATAAATGAAAATCCCTCCGTTGCAACCAAATATCTTTAAATTGTTTGCAAGTTGCAACGTATCCCATGTATTGCTCTATGTTGCAAAATGCAACCAAATGCAACTATTGACATATTATGCTGGTTTAAAATGCTCTAAGATTATATTATAAGAAAATAGGTATTTGGTTGCAACGTTTTCACAATCACAGGCTGAATGTTTAGATGCATAATCCTAAATGCCAGAGGAATTTAAAAGGTAAATACGTCAGATTCTAGTTGTCAACTGTCAGTTGTCACTAGCAAATGTCAAAGTCACGAATGTAGTGATTATTGAGGTTATGTTTATTTTTGCTTATTTTTGAATTATTAAATAGTGGGCTTTAGGTTTAAATTCTTAATTAAGGTAAATGCAAAAAATAATCAGATTCTGAGTATAGTATTATGGCAAAACATATTAAACATTACTAAAGTTTGTATAACCTTTTCAGATGAATCTTATAAGGAGAGGGTTTTCTTTGCTTTCTTCCACAATAAAAACACAATGTTTTACACCTCAAGGTATGTATATATCTTTTAAACGATATAAATTATAGTAAGATGAAAAAAAAGAACTAATTCTAACTTCAATGTCATTCCTAATATTGATGATACAAAAGTACTGTTTCATAATTCTTTGGGATCTGCAAGAGTGAGATAAGCTGTAAGTTGTAACATTAAAATAAAAAGAAACAATATTGAAATTAATCCTTCGATCGTGGATTCTTGGAAATTTATTGTTATTTTATTGTATCTCGCTCACCGGTGAGCTTATGGGGCAATGATGGGTTAATAAAATTTTAAATAACCCATCAGGGTTAAGGATAAAGTACCGACTCAAAATTGAAATAATATACACAAAAACAGTTTAAGGTTACCTATTGTTTTTTAAAGTGCAGTGAGAGATTGTAATGTGTAACCCACATAATCTAAAAAGTTTTTAATATGACATCTTGAAACACCACTGCCTAAATTGAGCACACACACACATAACAATATTTTAGAATAGTTAATGTTAAAAAAAATACATATATTAATTGAGGACCCTTGAGGATTTATTGATTTGAGAATCCAATGCTGCTCATAAATTAAATGATGTGGTTGGGGTTGGTTTCACGAATTTCCTCTATGGACGAGTATCCGTAGCGAACAAGGTGCCTGTTTCTGTAGTAGAGCATAAAAAAATTAGGTCTATATTTCACACTTGTTTGTTTCTTTATAAAATCTCATAGTTTATAATTATGACTGCCTGGACACAATAGCTACTTCAATACCATCATCTTAGTTCTCTACGGCAAGTAACATCACTCAGCACTCCAAAAAATAAGTTGAGAATTATTTCCAATACTAATATTATAAATAGGAAATTGGATCCGTATTTCTGTCTTTCTATATTAATTAAATAAAATATTTTTTAATTTTATTACTGAATAAATTTGCAGCAAATACTTTCAGTTCCTATGTGTTTACCTACCACCAGTTCAGGAACTTACCCTGCGAGAAGAACCCACCTACGAAACTCGCAATTCGCGTTTCTTTATGTAATGTCTTCACGCTTAAACAGTTGAACAGATTCGAATGAAATGTAAATAAATTTAGTCATATTCAAGGACATGTTCTTAAAAACTTTATGTTGCTAAGAAAAACACTTTTCAACTCCATTTCTATCGAAACAAATAATAATAATAATTAATCAATATCCATTCACATAAAGAGTTTGGACTTGTAGAGTTATTAAATAAAAACGACTTGTCTCGTCCGATCTATCTTTATTAATGATTAATCTCACTTAAAATTATTACTTAGCTTATTCTACTTGGGTGGTACAATAATTATTAAGAAGTTACGCCACAATATTCGGAACAACGTTGGACACATTGGGAAATAAGCATAAAGTTAATATCATACATTAAGCTATACCAATACTATACTACCAATAATATATTATAGCATAGTATTAGAATATACTAAGATATAATTATCACACTTCACACAAAAATAACATTATATCACGGAAACGGTCGCGTGGTTCTGTTTATTTAGTTGTTGACGCTATACACGATTCAGAGCTACATTATGCCGACTACATAAGGTTTAATATCGTAGATCAAGGGGTAGAATAAGTGTGAATAGTACCCGGAATAAGGCAGCTGGGTCGCGAGTTTTTGCGGGGATTAGGTTCGCGCCTGTCATTTGAGACTTGCAACCCTTCCGCGTATACGTACAGACCGCACAAAAATATTGTGAAGTACACCATAAAGTGTTTTTGTTAGCATAAAAGGCTTCAATTCCGTAGACCTAGAAATATGAAAGTGAGATATTATTTTGATTTTCTAGTATTAGGCGTGGTTTTCCAGTATTCTTTACTACTCCTGAGACTTTAATAAGGACTCTATCAAATCATAATAGAGTATTTATAAGAGGTCCGCGTCGTGCCGAAGTGTCAGATGCTACAGAAAGACAACTAACCATATGTAAATGGCTGAATTTCTGCATGTCTCGTGACCCGGCTATACCATGAAGCAATTGCATCGATACAGGAGCATCAGCTCATATACCTATTAACACTTTTCTATATCTCATGAGATTTTTCTGCTGACGCTACACGATGAGTCAGCGGGGTGACCGCAACTGCGCCATTGACGCGCTGTCACTGACGTGACATCTCCATTGTCACGTCACCCACTGGACAGTGAGTTGCAAGTTGCAACTTACAGCATTATTACATTTTGCAGTACCCTATACAGTATACTACCATTGACGTAATGTTACGTCTGGGGATGTTGCATTTCTATATTGATTTTATGGTTGTCCACAATTTACAGTAGAAATTTTAAAGCAAAATCATAATATGTATCAAAGTTGCGTCTAGGATGTTTATAAAAGAGGAGTGGTCTATGTATTGAAAAAGCTCCAAAACTTAAGGCCTACCTTGTAAAGTATGGCAAAGATATGGGCTCTATATCTTTATTTTAGGCCATAGGGTATCAGATCAAGATTTTACGGTTGTTTTAATTTTCCAGCTATTCATTACTCCTCCTGTTGAATGGCAATTGACCAACAGAATACATTCAAATAGTGGATTATTTTTCTTCCTACCGATAAGGGTTTTCATTATACTTTTTGCATACAAAGGTACAGAGGCGGGCTTAATACATTTAGGCATTTTCTTCCAGCCAACCTTTGGGTGATGTTGAGACAAGATGAGGTAGATAGGTAGATACAAAGTACAATTTTATAAACATTGTACTTTTTTTCGATTATTATTAATATATATTATTTAAAGTGCGAGGTCTCTACATAATGCACATCGACGTCAATACGCGATAGCCATCAGCGACCGCAATATTGTGTACCTAATACCTATACGGTATTGTGTGAGTGTGAAGTTAAGCGTTTGGCCATTTATTGATTGTTGGGCTGCAAACTTACGCACAATGGTGGTCAGAATCTTAAGGAAGGTGTTAAATGCTTTCAATAAACTCGGCTAATCCCCTACAGTTGCTGTTGTTAACTGAAAATTCAATTTGGTTGGCAGATTACTGGGGCTTAAAACGCCAATCCATGTGGACCATACAATATTTACAACGGACCAAGGCGCAGCCAAAATTGTTAGAAATTATGTATTGTGAAATACTAGATGACGTTTGCCCGTAAGCCGCAACCTAATCGAGATGAAAACGTACATTTTCTGCTATAAAATCTATCCTTATTTCTCAAGACTCAAACGTATTAAAATTTTATTAAAATCGATTTAAAGTACTAGCTGACCCGGCAAACATTATTTTGCCATAAGTATAAATTATTTCTTGTATCAATTTAAAAAGAAATTAAAAACTTATTCTCAGATCTAACGAATGTACATACAAAATTTCATTAAAATCGGTTGGGCCGTTTGGGAGGAGTTCGCGCACAAACACTGTGACACGAGAATTTTTGTATATTAATAGATAATATAGTTTATATTTATGTGGATTTCTCAAAAAATAAGTATGCTATGTAATGCTAATTTCTTAGATTCTCTTTTCGTCAGATTAGTTCCCGATAAGAGAGACACATCAATTCACATGCTTCCAAAATAATGTTTGTTGTTATATACCTCTCATTGAAACAAGTACTGCTTTATCTGCCTATAATTTAATATCCCAAAATTACATAGCTGTCTATCATGTAAAACCCTTCAACTTAATCCTTTAAATGTGTTTTTTTCCGAAATTGCTTCCTCCAAGCGATGTCCATTCTGTACAGATTCTGTTACACAAATTGTCGCGAACAATCACTATATGCCAATTGTGTTGAAAGTTAACAAAAAGTGTCGAAATGCTCAACGTTTTGCTACGGTTAGGGAGCATTGTAATTATGATGATTCCTCTGACGAGTGACAAGTTATTATAATTCTTCTGAGAAGCGCAAAACCCTGATATTGTATGCGTATTGCTGTTTTTTTTGGACAAAATGCAGCCTAGTAAGTCCAGTACAGAGTTAATTTAGTAGTAAAGTAACTTTGGCCAGGTTTAACATCTATCTTCTTCTTATATATAAAAATGGATTTTCAAATGTGTTAGTCGCGCTAAAACTCGAAAACGGCTGAACGGATTGGGCTGATTTTAGTCTTAAAATATTCGTAGAAGTCTAGGGAAGGTTTTAAAGTGACACGAAGTTCACCGGGACAGCTAGTAAAAAATATTGTTATAAAGTTCGTTCAGTATATTTTTGCCTTGAAGTCTACAATGTATTATGTAAGTACAATTACCTTACAAAGAAGGTAGATAACAGCAAGATGTTGCCCGCTACTTTGCCGAAACTAATAACTAATATGTTATCCGGGACTTAACGAATCTTCCTAACAACTCATCAAAATCCTCTCGACGGATTAAACGGATTTACACGTGGGAGAGCCATGCTTCGGCACGAATGGGCCGGCTCGTCCGGAGAAATACCACGTTCTCACAGAAAACCGGCGTGAAACAGCGCTTGCGCTGTGTTTCGCCGAGTGAGTGAGTTTACCGGAGGCCCAATCTCCTACCACCTGATGGAAAGCAACTTCCGTCGCCCATGGACACTCGCAGCATCAGAAGAGCTGCAGGTGCGTTGCCGGCCTTATTCTCTCTTAAAAGGCCGGCAACGCACCTGCAGCTCTTCTGATGCTGCGAGTGTCCATGGGCGACGGAAGTTGCTTTCCATCAGGTGACCCGTTTGCTCGTTTGCCCCCTTACTTCATTAAAAAAAAAAACGTGAAGAGTTAACAGAAAAGCAAGCAGACAGACATACTTTTGCATATTTTATAATACTAGTAAGGAAATTTAGAAAGTTACATTATACCGTAATAAAATCTCAATAGACCACACATGGTTCCCACACATGTACCACATCCATCACATCCCGCTATCCCGTCACCCCGCGGTGTCCCGGGACAATTGTGGGACAGTGAGCCCTCAGTGGGACAATACACGCCGCCACGCCCACGCATGCCCACCTGCCCCACGTAACGGTGTATGTACAATATGTGGTACAAGATGCGTAATTTGCCTCCATTGTGGAAATTATGTTAGTATTGCAAGCGTGTAACAAAAATCATGACATACAGTTTTGATATGGTTTCGTGCGATCTGAGAATAAGAAAACTGCGGTATCCTCCTAAAGTAATAAATGTGTCGATAAATTGGAATTTAATTCATCAAGCCCCATACGGTCACCGGTGACCGAGACACAATAGAAATTCTATTGTGATTTGTGTCTCGTTTTTCCACGATCGACTGGTTAAGTCGTAACTCAGGCGCTTAGGTGATACAAAATTACAAACAATTATAACTTTTGACTGTGTAGGTACATAGTACATACCTACTGCAGTGTATGACATGAGTCATGACTGCCAAAAACTTTACCCTTCCTTTTAACTTTGTCGTAATCGGATAAAAACCTGAACCAGCAGATGTCTCAGATAAGGATCTGTCGACATCTGCATGAGATGAGATGTTATCATTAGGATCGTGCCAAAACAGTTGCTAAATATCATAATACAATGAAAATACCGCAACGGATTATGACTACGCAAATGTCTGAAGACGCTTTTCATCACATATCACCTTGAAAAAAGTAACTGAATTAAATAACTAAATATCTATACGTATTTACTATTTATATTAAAATATCCCATCGTTGGCAGTACTATCTACTATTGGCACGTGATTGGCACCTTACATATTTGTTTCAAAACAATAGGAATGCCACTAATAAAATATATCTAGTATCCATACTTCCATACATCCATACTTCCATACTAATATTATAAATGCGAAAGTGTGTCTGTTTGTCTGTCTGTTACCTCTTCATGCCCTAACTGCTGAACCGGTTTTGCTGAAATTTAGCATGGAGATACTTTGAGTCCTGGGAAAGGACATAGGATAGTTTTTGTCCCGGAAAATGTACGGTTCCCGCGCGATAAACGAGTTTTGGCTAGAGATGGGCAACGGGTTTAAACCCGATGGGTAGAAACGGGTTTAAACCGGGTTTTTTGGGTGATAATGGATTTAAACCCGAATAAAAACCCAAACAGCGGGTTTAAACTTTCAAACTTATATTTTGTACACAAACGTTAAAAAATAATCGGCCAAGTGCGAGTCGGACTCGCGCACGAAGGGTTCCGTACCGTTATAGAGCGAATATAAGGAAAAATGTGTTTTTTTGTATGGGAGCCCCCCTTAAATTTGAACATAATTTTATTTTTAGTACTTATTTGTTGTTATAGCGGCATCAGAAATACATAATCTGTGAAAATTCAGAAGTCTAGCTATAGCGGTTCTTGAGTTACAGCCTGGAGACAGACAGACAGACGGACAGACATCGAAGTCTCAGTAATAGGGTCCCGTTTTTACCCTTTGGGTACGGAACTCTACAAGTTAGTCGGAGTTCAACTTTGCATATAAATGCATACTAGCTATTTGACCGAGCTTTGCTCGACCTTGGCGGGGGTACTACCGTGCCCCCAGATACATTGTTATAAATAAAGTAACCTAAACCGAAGTTATTTTGGTGTCGTTATTCTAACAATTTTGCCTGAACAGTTTTTTTCAATATCTTGCTCATGCTTACGCGCATCTACGTATAAGTTCGTCAATTATTGTTAAGTTGTGTAAATCTAGAAATTCTGTTCTTTTCGATTGTATAAATCTAGAAATTCTAGTCCTCGACCTCTAAATTTATTTGTTTTTAGGCTTTTTAGGGTTCCGTACAACAAGGAACCCTTATAGTTTCGGTCTGTCCGTCCGTCTGTCTGTCTGTCCACGGTTTTGCTCACACACTAATAAGACTATACCTACAAAGCTGTAATTTGGCATGATGCACATAATTATTAAAGATGCCGACAAAATGGTACGTCATGAAATCTTTTTAAAGTGGAAAAAATTGTTAAGAGTCCAGTGTCGTCCCCCCCCCCCCCTTCTACCAGCTAAACGGTTGCTTCTGGAAATTTTGGATGGGTTGCTGAAGCTGAATTTAAAATTATATGTGTATAATAAATTGTTGAGTAATAGTCGATCAACTAAAAAAAATGTATTCGGCGAAGTATAAAGGAACTTTTCGTTCAAATTTCTTTGAACGTAACTGAGATGATGTTGTTAGTAGTGTTAAGCACGTTATAAATGTACATTCATTGACCATACAAAAATTTAAAAAAACTAGCGGTACTACGTAGCCCTACTATTACGTAGGCCCGACACGCGCTTGGCCGGTTTTAATGTTAATCGTATAATGCAATCGATTTGTTTAGGATCCGATACTGATTCGCCTTGAATGATGATAAGGAAAATTCGCGTATCTCCGAATTCGCATAAAAGGGGTAGCGTAAGTCGGGGTATTACTGTACAATGTACCATCGAGGAAATTGATTCCTAGGCAGCAGTCGGATCATGTCAATTCAGTGTTAATTGTGATCTGTCTGCCGGGTTTGACGTAACGCGACCAAACTAAGTAGATCCCCCATCTGCCTAGGAATCAACTTCTCTGATAGTACATGTATTGTATTGTATTGTAAGTGAATACTGATCGGGCCGAAGACAATGTAATGTGCTTTCTCATTAGAGAGATAAAGAATAGGTACTCTTTCATATGCATACGCGTGCGACGTAAGTACGACAAAGAGCGGCATACTCTTTTGTGTAAGTAAAAAGTATTTTATCTGCTACCCTGCACTGAGAGTTCATTATGTAACTTACAAAATACAAAAGAACATTCGTTAGTTTTTGTTTTACGGTGCTAAAATAGAAAAATTAGGCCATATAGATAAACACCCGAATAAAAACCCGGCGGGAGGGAATAAATGGGTTTTTATTGGGTTTAAACCCAGTGATTGGATTTAAACCGGGTCGATTGCCCATCTCTAGTTTTGGCACAACGGAGTTGCGGGCATCATCTAGTTAACTAATTGCACTTTAATTTCGTTGCGCAAAACACTTTTGTCACTCGAAAACCGTAGGTACATTTGACCGAGATAAAAACTATCCAATAATTTTTCCCGCGACTAAAACTATCCATTTATTAAATTTTCTCAGTATTATTTCATAAGTATATCGGTATTCGGTTTAAGCTAGAAGATAAGACAATATAGTCCAAATTGCGAGAAACCTCCTAATAATTTTCTTTTCTTTCTCCTTCCCAGCGTTACCCAGCATGCCCACCGCACCCAGTGTACCCAGTGCAGCGCCGTCAGGGTTCGGTCTGGTGTCCCGCGCGATGGCGAGCCTGGCCCAGATGCACAGGACCGGCCCACACAAGAAGTTCCGCAAGTCCAGAAACCCACTCAACGGGAATCCGTTTGCTAAGGTCGGTGTCTTGCTATGACAGTTCTTAAATTAATCGTTATGGTATGTTATAAGAGCATTTTTCACGTTCGGTAAGAATCCTATCCGTATTCGAGTAAAATAATGTCCGTACTCCAGAGCACGGATGGTCCGTAGTTCCGTACTCCGGAGTATAATTCATGGAAATAGTTTTACATACCTAACTACGTAGAACTATTTCCATAAATTATAACCTAAATCCGGCTTCGCGTGCCTTACTTTCTTTACCAGCAGTAAACCTCGTGATTGGATTCGGATGGGATGGGCTGGCAGTTCTTAAAATGATACGTAGACTACGTAAGTTGTAGATCATTTTTACAGCAAAATCCGAGTAGTATATATGTAAAGAAAAATGTAAATTTAAGGTAATGCATCTCAGCTGTGATATGACTTCTAAAGTCGGTTTTAAAATAATCGAATACGACTTGTCTTACCTAAGTCGATAGTAGATTCCTCTATCTATACGTTTTCAAATACATTTTATATGTTATGTTGATTTCCAGGGTGTAGTCCTGAAGACGGTGATCAAGAAGCCGAAGAAGCCGAACTCGGCGAACCGCAAGTGCGTGCTGGTGCGGCTGTCGAACGGCAAGGAGATGATCGCCTACATCCCCGGCATCGGACACAACCTGCAGGAGCACAATATCGTGCTGGTCAGGGTTGGCAGGTGAGATTATCCTTCCGATAGTCTACGTGGCTTTTCGATCCACGCGGCACGGGTGACGGGACTGCGACCGACAAAAATTCAAACGAAATGCCAGTTTATGAACTATGCTATGGATTTCATTTTGGTTTACGGTACTACACAGTTGTGCGGCGACTTTGCAATTATGATGGAAATTAAGACCCAACGTGGAGCGGGATTTAAATAATTTGACATGAAAATGTAACGCATATAGAACATAATATTGTGCTGGTCAGCCGTCAGTGAGTTGGCAGGTGAGATTATCTTTCCGGTAGCCTCTAAGTAGGTAATCAGGTTATTGTGTTTTTGATAATACTTGTCACACTAAAGCAATAAAATCGGCCACGTGCGAGTCGGACTCGCGCACGAAGGGTTCCGTACACAATCTGTGAAAATTTCAGAACTCTAGCTATAGCGGTTCTTGAGATACAGCCTGGAGACAGACAGACGGACAGACAACGAAGTCTCATGAATAGGGTCGCGTTTTCACCATTTGGGTACGGAACCCTAAAAACATCGATTTTAGGTTCGACCTCGCAGCAACTCACATAATATTTTGTCAGCAAGTTAGGTACTCGTCTCGTTGCTGACATATGTGCGATCACCTTTATATGGAATCATTTTGATAACACACAAGTTTTTTAAATAAAATTATTTTTTTAAGGCTAGCAATTGGAAAATAAAATATATTTTATTTCACAGGTAGAATTTCTTTGTAACGTCCGTTTAGACTGTCTCTAAAAAGTATCGTTTGTGTTATTACCGGTTTAAAACTAAAATAAAAATAAAATATATTTTTCGAACGAAGAAACTACGTTGCCTACCACCGGTTCGGGAACTAACCCGCCGAGAAGAACCGGCGTAAGAAACTCGCACGGGGCCATCTTTTGCAAAAAAAATGGAAAATTACAATGTTATGGCTTACAGCTATGTAACAAAATAAAAGTAACCTGCATGGAGCCACCCTATTCCCAAGGTGTGCTGTCCTCGATGAAATCATTGACTTTATAATACGTTTTAGCACACAAACGTTTTTTAACTGCTTTTTTTAAATTGTTTAAAGGTAGATTTTGAACATTTTCTGGGATTTTATTGTATAGGCGTATACATTGGCCTTTAAAGGATTTGCTTACTTTGGCTAGTCTGAACATTGGTATTGCTAACTTGTTCTTATTTCTAGTATTTACATTATGATTATCTCTTTTCTTTTTGAAAATATTTATGTTCTTTCTAACATATAAGAGATTTTCCAAAATGTATTGAGATGCGACGGTCAGAATTTTTATTTCTTTAAATTTTTCTCTTAGAGATTCAAAAGACGACATCTTATAAATAGAACGTATAGCTCGCTTCAGCAGCACAAATATTGTATTAATGTCCGCCGCGTTTCCCCACAAGAGGATGCCGTAAGACATTATGCTATGAAAGTAGCTAAAGTAAACTAATCGCGCGGTCTCTACATCAGTGATTTCACGAATTTTTTTAACAGCATATGCTGCAGAACTAAGCTTATCTGCCAGTTTTGCAATATGTGGACTCCATTGCAACTTACAATCCAGCGTTATGCCTAGGAATACGGTGGTATCCACTAAATTCATTTTCTCATCATTTAATAGTACATTGGTTTGTACTTGCCTAACATTTGGCAAGATAAATTTTAAACATTTTGTTTTATTAGAGTTCAAAAGTAAATTATTAGCATTAAACCAATGTACTATTTTTGAGAGAGCACTATTTACCTCGTCATTAAAAATTAGTGAAGTGTCATCAGCAAAAAGTACTATCTCATGCTTATCTTTAACAAGATAAGGTAAATCATTTATACTAATTTTCTCCTGCCAGTTCCAACCAAATTGGTTAAGTCGTTCCTGAGTTATAAGAGTGTTACTAACACGAATGTCTGTAATATATAACCACTATATAACTTATTGTAGTAACTACTAGTACCATATTATTATAAGTGCTAATAAAAACCTTTCACATTCCAGACTAAAAGACTGTCCGGGAGTGAAGCTAAAGTGTGTTCGGGGGAAATACGACCTGCCGCATGTCATCAAACAGAAGCAGTAGTGTGAATAGTTGTATAGTTTAGTAAATAGTTGTAATTGTTACATGGACTTTTATTATTACTGTACTAGTTGACCCGGCAAAAGTTGTTTTGGTATGCGTTGTTGAGCCTCAAAGGAAGGTCTTTTGTCATTAGTCATTAGTCATTACATACGTTGTATCTAAGTTAATCAGGGTAAGTTCGGATACAGGGTAAGTCCGGATAATTTAAGTTAACGCTAAATTAAACTACAATTACGGTACGGTACTACAGTTTGCGGTTGCAGTGCAGTATGGCGTATATGCCCGTAGCGCCAGGCAAAAAAAAAAACACTGACTAATTAAGTGATAAATTGAATTATCCTGAACTTACCCTGAGGCCTGAACTTACCCTGATTAGCTTTATACCATGCCCAACTCAAAAACTCCTACCAATAATACACTCAGCAAAAATAGCATATTTCCTTGCCTGTGGGAATTGAAATTGATAAAAATCGGTTCAGTAGTTCGTAGCCAATCAATTTTATCTAAGGTAGTTTTAATCTAATAAACTTTCAATAACATGTAGGTAAAAAGTCACATAACATATTTTATTGTCCTGTGATTGGTCGACAGACTTGCGTTAGCGCAAGCTGTGCCCTATTGCGTCACCGCCCCGCGCTGTTGGGCCCTACCTTTTAAACCCAATTCCAATAAAGGAAAAAGTTTCCTTGTTATTTTGAATTGTGAAGTTTCAATTGATTGTAAATACGTAGGTAGTATTATCAAAGTTAACTGATACAATGTGGTTTGATGATGATGATGATGGTGTTGACGTGTGTACGGCGTGCGCGTTGCATCTGCGGTAGGGTTGCGTGGGGTGGGACCCTTGTGGGTTTCATTATATAGCAGGGCGATGGGTATATAAATGTATACAGGGTGTGTATCGTTTTGGTGGCCTTTTCTGCTGCTACCCAGTACAACAGAAAATTATATGTGAGATTTGATTTGCGTTTTTTAAGGGAAGTGCGCAACGGTACTTTTTTGGCATGGCCTAAAACTTACATCTGTTAAAACTGTCTGCTTAAAACTTATACGTGGGAGAGCCATGCTTCGGCACGAATGGGCCGGCTCGCCCGGAGAAATGCCACGTTCTCACAGAAAACCGGCGTGAAAAAGCGCTTGCGCTGTGTTTCGCCGAGTGAGTTTACCGGAGGCCCAATTCCCTTTCCTATCCTCCCCTATTCCCTTCCCTTCCCATCCCTACCCTCCCTTATTACCCTATTCCCTCTTAAAAGGCCGGCAATGCAGCCCTGTAGCTCTTCTGATGCTGCGAGTGTCCATGGGCGACGGAAGTAGCTTTCCATCAGGTGACCCGTTTGCTCGTTTGCCCCCTTATTTCATTAAAAAAATCTGTTCATGTGACCCTATAGAAAATGCGTAAGACATAGGGAGAGTATACCTAGGAAATACAACAAAATCCGGCGACAGGCGGCGAAAATGTTATAGAAACTCTAAGATAAAGTTACTGTAAGCACGCGTCAGCATAAAAAGTTGTTGACTCTGTGGCCGCGCCATTGCCTGTTCCCAGAAACATACGGGGTACAGTTACCTCGCACTACCTGAACGGATTAGCCAGATTTAGCGGAAGGCCGAAGGACCAACATGCTGAGAGTTTGTTCGTAAGTGCCCATAAGGCACAGTCAAAAATATGTTGATACTAAATTCTTATACCCACTACATGAGTTGGTTTTGATAAAATATGTCAAAGAAAGTAGGTAATGAAGTTGAAGCAGATAAAATTAATTAAAACTTAAACTAACATAATGAAAATCGTTGGAGCCGATTCCGAGATTCCAATTATATATATATATATATATATATATATATATATATATATATATATATATATATATATATATATATATATATATATATATATATATATATATATATATATATATATATATATATATATATATATATATATATATATATATATATATATATATATATATATATATATACATATATATATATATAATTGGAATCTCGGAATCGGCTCCAACGATTTTCATTATGTTAGTTTAAGTTTTAATTAATATATATATATATATATATATATATATATATATATATATATATATATATATATATATATATATATATATATATATATATATATATATATATATATATATATATATATATATACAAGAATTGCTCGTTTAAAGATATAAGATTTATCATTGAGTACTACATTCGCACAAAGCAAACTCGCACATAGTTATACACAAAGTTTTCTTCTAGTTAGTAGGTACCTACCTATGTAACTCACTTTTTTCTTATAGGTACATGTTTAGCCGCCGTACTCAGAGACATTTAATTACGATTAACCTTCAATTTAATGCAGAGTTACAGCTGATAATGTATGGGGCTTATGTCAAAATTTTGAATTAATTACATTTAAGTACTTAATTAATGTTCTACTCTGAGTGTGGCAGTAAAAGTCTCAAATATTTTTAATTGATTTCATCATAATATTTTAAGCGAATACTTATGCCTATGTGATTTACGTAGCAACTATTAGGCGCGTAGCAGATTACTATAGTAATGTATAGAACGTAGTCTGTAAATTTAAGTTGAAAACTCACAATTCACGTACCTATTCATAATCCGGGAGTTGACAGTATGTTTAAAATTTTAAAATAATTATTAAATTTTATAGATTTATTGATAAAAACTCTAAAACAATACAAATAACGAAAAAATAATTATTGATTTATTTTATTTTACATTGAAAAAAAAATGGATTTATTAACTGTAAGTCACGTGATTGGAAACGCTAATCTGAAGCAGTGACGTCATCGTTCAGTGTCAAACAAAATTGACAGTTGTTAGGTTAAACCGACAGTTTAAATTAGGTCTATGGGTTAAACACTTTAACTCACTTTTGCTCTGTCTACGCTTGTGTTTCATGAACGATAACGTCACACATCACGTGACCATAATGCCGCGTTTTTGTGACATATTTTGAATTCAGTACCATTTAAAATAATTTTTTACTCATTTTAGGGCATAATAATGAATAAAATATTAATTTACAGGTATTATTGTAAACAACTGAAGCTCTTAAAACTATTTTAAAAAAGTTGTCAACTCCCGGATTGTAGTTAATAGATTTTTTATTGTTAAGAAAGTAGGGTAGGTATATACCTAAGCACGTTGTAGGTTGTTATGGTTGTTATTTACTTGCTCGCTCAACGAAGATCAATATTATACAACTGGGGTGCATGTTAGGGGTCCTCCCCCTAATGCAATATGCACCCCTTTGTAATCAACCCTTAGGGCTACGCTTTGGGATTTGTTTTGTCTTAGATATATTTTACAGACTAGTTCTAGATGATTTTTGATAGATATAAGGGTTTAGAAATCTTCCAAAATTATCTTTGACTTTTGAGCAACGACAATCGTATTATCCGCTCTATGATTACTTATTTTTTGCGCATTTATGAAATGAATTGTGTCCACTGCTCAATAGCGTTGTCCAAAATCCCTTTTATACTTTAGCGATGGTTAATGGACATTGCACCATATGTCACGGCGGCCGCGGACAGCACAATTAGTGCTCACACAGACGTCATAATCGGTAAATATGCGGACCGGACGCGCGATTGTCGCGGCCCGGCCGAGCGAACGTCCGCGCCATCTTGCATGTTGGCCGGCTCGTCCATCGCCATATTGTACGTTGGTCGCTCGCCCTGTGGTCTACCATTGTCCGGCCAAAGGGTTCCGGCACACATTGTCAACTTATACAATCATATTCTATTGCGGATTCATCTTTATCTGGTTTGCGGAAATGACTGTCACTTGGATGACTTTAAAAGACACTGATTATGATGATACCCTTTTGGTACCTATAGAGTTGGGAGTTGGGTCGTTAGGTATATAAAAACTAAGATATTATTGAGATGTATCATGACACCAATGACCAAACACACAACGTAACACACCCAAGGTAGTACTTATCGTTTAATTTATGTTCCAACACATATTTTGTGGAATTAGGTATGCCGTATGACTATGTCGGTTACTACGAGTATATAATATTAGATAGTAAGTAAGTAAGTATATGTATTGATTCAGTTATTTTCATACAATCTGATTTATCACAAAAGGCAGATTATGTACCTACTTTACGAGACTATTTCGTAGGAGTCAGAATACTGAATAATAACCCGTTAGTTACATTGATTCCGAGAGCCGTACGTTACTACAATATTTCTTAAAAGGCTTTTCGGTTAATCCCGTAGTAAGTCGACGCAACAAAAGTGTATTGACTATTGAACTTAACACTGTCTTACAAATTCTTAAGTACTTATACATATTTTTGTGATGGCGTCCTACGATTTTCAATTGATTTTATGAGAACAACTTACTGCCCCAATTTCACCAACGACTGTTAAAGTTAACGCCTGAATTAGTATCACGTTACCTCTTTCGTTTTTCTTATGAATGAAAGAGAAGACTTGACATTTTAACAAGCTATTAGCACTAACAGACGTTGGTGAAATTGGGGCTATATATTGTATTTTTCTAAAAAAAAATAGCAAAAAATAGTCATAAATTGTACAGATATTTCAAATTATCTTTGAGACTATTATAATAATTATTACGGCCTAAAATTAAGTAGACAATAATTATGTTATAGGTAGGTACGGGTCCTAAGCTAAAGTTTTATTTAACAAATTTAAATTAAGTAACGTTTTTATTATGGATCTTTCAACAGAAACCAACGTTATTAATTTACTTTTTTAGTTTTTAGGCAAAACTTAATATATATTATGTTTTTTTTTTATATTAGGAGACAATAAACATTACACAGTATCTACATCATTTTTTACGTATAATATTACCTATATCTAGATTTACATGTTTACTTTGTCATAAGTCATAACACACTTTGCGACGGCACTTAAAAGTCATATTTTGATAATGCTTAACTTTAATTTAATAAGAGTTTCACAGAAAATTTATGAAGTTTGTCAAAAGTTTCATAAAATAGCTGATAAAGTTAATTAGGAAATTATTATATCTCTCTGCGTGCCGCCATTACTTATGTTTGTTCGATTTTAATGTTGAGTCGAGCCTATCAATTACGTAAATCAAAAGCGTAGCTTTCCCACGATTAATAAATTCTTAATAGTCAATATTTCCGTATTCATATAAAAAAATCTATTGAATGACTTCATCAATTGAAAGATGCATTTAGTTTTCTATCTCTTTCTAACGTCCCTGCCCCTATTGTCAACCCCATCTATTCAACCCCTAAGCCCCGCCCCGTTGCATCCCGGGGTGCAGGGTAATAAAAGTATACACCCTTCCCAATATTGACCAGTTATATTCTAAACTTCATATAACATAGTTGTAAACTAACCTTCGAATTTAAAATACGTCAAGTACCTACCACGCAGAATAAAGTGAATCGTAAACATGAGTTTGTGGACGCCATATTTGGAGGAGCCGATGGATTTGACGAAGCAGATGCCGAAAAGGATTAAACTGAGCAACTGGCCTCTACACGAGGAGAGCTCCAACCCTGAAGACTTCCTTAGGATACCAGCATACTCCCCAACACTTGACGCAACCCAGGAACGTATACCAGCTTTCTCTCCTATTCGGGAATCTACACAAGAACGCCTACCGGTCTATTCTTGTATTGGCGACACTACCCAGGAACGAGTACCACTATACTCCCCACACAAGGACACCCAGGAGCGCCTATACTCCCCGCTCCGTGACACGTCCTCCCCGACATCAGTGTCCAGCGACCACGTGACCGAGGATCCCGAGTACCAGGCCTTCGAGAGGGACGCGCTCCGAGCGATGGCGCAGAGCGGGAGGATAGTCCAGAACAACCCGCGCATGCGCCGCGACATCCAGTCCTCGCAGACCGACGACCAGTACCGCCAGCAACGCCAGAGGAACAACATGGCCGCCAAGATGAGCAGGGACAGGCGGAAGATGAGGGAGGTGAAACTCGGCATCCAGGTGGCCTACCTCACCAGGAAACTGGTGGAACTGCAGAACAGGCTCGCGGAACAGATGTACGACCAGCCTTATCTCACCGGCCCGAGTTATAGTGTCTACAAGAACTAGATCTTAGATGTTTAAGATTTTATGGGAATGTGTAATTTATTTTTGGAATAATTATTGTACAGAATATTGTAATTACTTAATTGTATGTATTTTAATTTAGTTGTACCTACTTGTATGCCAAACGAACCTAATTTATGTATTAATTAACTTATTGTAAAACTGATCATAATGTAAGTAATGAAAATAAATGACAATTTAAATATCACACCTTTTTCTTTCGTAATCGAACAGGTACCTAGAAAATAATATAAACTCTTGTTATTACCCTACATAATATTATAAAGTAGTACTTTTTTCCTCAGTTGAGTTAAACGCTTAATTTAAAATAAATGTAGCTTAAATGTGGCTTACCCTATTTATGATTAAACTCAAAAGAAACACACATTTCAGCCATTGGCCAAGTATGAGGTAATTACAATAAGTTACACCAAGAGTTTAAAAGTGCTGAAATTAACGAACTGAGGCAAACATAATCATAGTTAACTTAATAATATTAAGGAATAACATAGCTCTTTTATAATACTGTTTAACTTTGCCAGAAAACTCACTCAGTTACACTTTAGTCTTTACTTAGTTTTTTTTTCTTAGTCTCGAGAATATTCTATTGTGTTTGCAATTTGTAATTGCTTTTCACCGGAGGGCGCCGGATTATGCAACGACGTGGACAATTTACATCAACTTCTAGGAAATAACCGTCAAGTGGCTTTTGTTAATATTGACAACACTTTCTCTGTGTAGAGCAATAACTGTTGTTGTTGCAATTATTTTGAAGCAGTTTAATTTGAATGATATTGGCAAAACTGTACTGGTTATTAGTACACTGCTGTTAGAAATAGGTGATAATTACGACGAGGCAGCTTCAAAATGTTTAGTAGCGACTATAGTGTATGGATAGGTACCTCATACCTTAATATATTTACGAAACTAGGCTAGACGTACGTTTTGTAATATATTATGGACTTGTTTATATCTAAATATTTTTAATTTACCTCGATATCTCGAGGTAAATTAAAAATATTTGTCCCGCTCTATTTTATATATTTCTTTTCTCTGTAATTTAACTTTTTATCTCTATAGAGCTGACGCCGAATAAGCAAAACTTCTTCTTATGTATTTTGTAGCGACTAAATCCGTAAGTGCTCAAAACTATGAACAATTTTCGTGTTAACTTGAAATACTAACCCCCATTATTTAGTAACTAGATGTCGCCCGCAACTCCGTTGCGCCATTCATTTATCGCGCAGAAACCTTATTTAAGGATAAAAAGTATCCTATATCTTTTCCTGGGACTTAAATTGTCTCCATACCAAACAGAAAAATTGGTTCAGCGGTTTGGGCCTGAAGATGTAGGTTTGTCTGTCTGTCTAGACTCTAGAGTCTAGAGTAACAAATAATAGTAGACAAACGAATAGACGCTTTGCTGTAATATTAGTATGGATCTGTGATAACTGATTATATTCCTTCGTGAATGACCATCCATCTATGACTAATTTAATTCGTAAGTTGTTCACATTACGAAGCCAAAATACATAGACCACTATAATAGACATTAGAGACCACTATTATTTCGTAATGATCCGGTTTCTCAAAAAGTTTTGGTATATTGTAAAATTACAATATTTCAAGAGTTTTACAAACAAACAAGGCCCTAAATGTTTTTGGCTAAATTCTTGAGCACTAACCGCGATTAAGTTTCAAGAATTTTTTGAGAAATTATGCGAAGTTGCTTAGCACAGATATTCCTCGGAGTTCGAGCCCATATAATCATTTTCTTCGAATATGTTCAAACTCCAATATCAAATCCTATTTTCATAGTGTCCCCGGGAGGTCACTCCGTATGCAACATTCACGAGAACCAAAACACAGACAATTACAAAAAAAAGGATTAAAATTGACAACTTTCTTGGACCATAACAATACAATATTGTGTGCCACTTATAAACTTTATTGATATGGGAATAAGGTCGAAAATACGCATACTTCTGAGCAGCTTAAAACAGCAGGAGCTTTCAATGAAGGCTTAAATGCTAAGCCTGTTGTAACAATTACGGGATTATAAGCCGTATTATTAATATTTCATATTTTACTGAGAATGTTGTTGATTGTGCATTTCGGACTTCGGAGAATGTCAGCCAAACATGAATATTAAAATGCTTTATTGTTCAAATTTTAATGCTACTTAACAATATTTTAGTACCTAACTACATTAACTGACTACATTGCTACAATTTCCATGACTTCATATTATATTTAAATGCGAAATAAAATCCCGCATCGAATATTTTTCCGCAGTAAAAAGTTATCTACGTCCTAACGTTACTTAGAACAGTAATCGCCAAACCAATTTCAAACCAATTTAACGGAATCAGTTACATCCTCTAATCAAATATAATGAATATCTCGATCGTATTTAAAGAGGATATTATGACAAAGCAAAGTGATACATAGTATTTTAAAAAGATAAAACCGACTTCAAATTTTATACGTGGGAGAGCCATGCTTCGGCACGAATGGGCCGGCTCGACCGGAGAAATACCACGTTCTCACAGAAAACCGGCGTGAAACAGCGCTAGCGCTGTGTTTCGCCGAGTGAGTGAGTTTACCGGAGGCCCAATCCCCTACCCTATTCCCTTCCCTACCCTCCCCTATTCCCTTCCCATCCCTACCCTCCCCTATTACCCTATTCCCTCTTAAAAGGTCGGCAACGCACCTGCAGCTCTTCTGATGCTGCGAGTGTCCATGGGCGACGGAAGTTGCTTTCCATCAGGTGACCCGTTTGCTCGTTTGCCCCCTTATTTCATTAAAAAAAAATCCTCTAATCAAATATAATGAATATCTCGATCGTATTTAAAGAGGATATTATGACAAAGCAAAGTGATAAATAGTATTTTAAAAAGATAAAACCGACTTCAAATTGTACGTAAATGAGAATTAAACTTCCCTATCTCCAAAACTACTGAACCGATTTGATGAAACTTGCACTATTCTCTAAGTTGAATAATACCTACTACAACAAAAAAGAATTTTACTTAAACCGGACTTATAGTTTCGGAGATATGTGAACACAAACATAGAAATATACATACATACATACTTTTGTATGTATGTATTAAAGTATCACCGCTGAAAGAATTAAATTTTGACCATTGTATTGATAAATTCATGACGTTCGCGTTTCTCAAGGCAAGCTGGCAAAAAAGTAAAATATTTCAGAACTTTCAAATCTTTTTCTATTATAGTGAGTGTGGCAAAGAGTTTAAGAGTACTTACATAATTATTAATTAATTGTTTAATACATAATTCCAAAGTATGAAAAAGTTTTACATAATACAGGCGCGGTCGCAGTCTGAAATTTTGGGGCGGGTCACTCACTAGTCACTAGTCACTACACTAATATATTTTTTTTATCTGCGCCCCCGGACGGTTCCGGGTTGACAGCTGTCTAATGGTCGCACGCATTGGTGGTTAGGGGATAGCTAGAAATTTCATTTTATTATTTGGCAAGATTTTGATATTTTCAATTTGACCTTAGATTTGGGGGGGTGGGGTCATGTCCCCTGTGACCCCCACCTTTGGACCGCGCCTGACATAATATCAACCTTTTTTGCCCATAGGGCGTGCCGAGTGCCGACTAAAAGTTGCACAAAAGGCGCGATACCAACCAAAAAAGCTGAAGCTTTATTTACTTTTTACGAGGGCTTTTTTTGTGCCGACAATAGACGGGTTTGTGTAGTATACTGCCCAGCCTCTACAAATAAATTTTTACTGCTATTATGTACAAATCAGTACGATGGAATTAAGCACATATTAAGTTATCTATTCTTGTATTTGATATACTTAATATTATATTTAGTGCCATATCTTAGAGTTCATAAAAAAATATGCGTTTCCGCTGTTTTCATGAGTTTAGATGATTTTTTAACTGTTATCAGGTCCCTGATTCTTGTATTTTAATTGATCTCAATTTTACTGGTATATCTACTATTCTGATTCATTTACCCGTTGTAAATGATTTAATCTCTAGAACAGTTATTAATAGGTATTTCTGAAATAAATAATCCGTATCTGAGCAAAACTATGGGTGGTGGTGCCCCACTGTGTTTTCAATTTGTCCCATATCTTGTCCGGAGTACGCGCCAGGGGATTAAACATTTCGCAAGAAACGCAACAATTAATGAATGCGCTTCTCAACCCTTTCAGAACCTCCCGAGGGAGACGGGAGTTGGAACGTTAAAGTTACATTTAAAAAATGTAGTCTGAGGAGATAATTTTTAACGTTACGCGTTTCACCTTTATAAAATTGATATAAACTATGCATTTACCTAAGTAAATGTTTACGACATACAAAAGATATTTAAAGTACTTATAACGAAACTAGAGGTTGTTTAATAAAACGGATCACCTGATGAGAAGACTGTATATTGCATAACTTTAATTCAAGTTACTATTTAACATTTAGTACTAGGTACAGCTAAATTGTAGTAGATGGTTGCAAACTGTCTTATTATACTTTACTAGGCAAATGAGTATTGAATTCGTACAATTATAGGAGCCAGACTGTCTAAGGCACTCCTTTGATAAGTTGTTTGTATAATTTATCGTGGGTGCCCAGGTACCATGAGTAGATATAGCATTTCAAATCTGCCCACTTTGAAATAAATGTAGTAAAGAATTGTAAATTGTTAAATTTGTTAACTGGAAGACTTCCTATAGTGCTAACTATAGGAAGTCTTCCAGTTAAAACAACTTAAAACATTGATGTACCTATTATAAACTTTTTTTAAATGTTTGTTGATTTTTTATTTTAAGGCAATATTATAAGACCAGAGTCTTACTTCATTAAAGTTACTTTATTCAACCTTTCCTAAAAGTTATCTAATGTATATGTTTCTCTGAAATTTAAAGAATTTTTAAGACTCCATTTCCTTCTGTTTAACTCCCGGTAAACAAGTTAAGCTTCTTCCAACCGAGGCTTATGCTTTTATTTTTGCTTCTAATCTTCTTAACTAAACCTCGTTCAAGCGAAAACTGAGACACCGTTAGTTCTATTGTCGGAAGAACCACCCACCTTACTTTATTCAAATTCTGGGGAAACTGTCGCCATTTTGTGACAATGGTTGCATAATCCCCATCCATCCGCAGTACCTGGAGACCCGCGTGTGCTCGTCGTAAAACAATCAAACACACAATCGCACAATACCCGCCTACTGGGTTTATTTTATGAGTTGTAAAACTTAGATTTTATGGTTCGTTCTAAATATCTAATGAGGTAATTAATTTTAGGCTCCTGGTTCTTGAAATATATTTGGGAAAAGTATGAACATCAAATTCTACAAAAAAATCTACTTTTGATTTTGAGGCTAAATCAGACAAGAATATTTTTATGTTTAGATCGTATTAGCAAAATAAACATTATATTATGTTTGTCTATGGAAAAACATTTGTTTTGGGAGAATCAAACTAAACTTAAATCTGAATTCTAGATTATACAATTATTGCTTACATTAAAAGTTTCATTTTCAATAGCTGCTGGAAACTAGACTAAGCGAGTTTTTGGACGTAAGTATAATGTTGGATGGAGTAGCAGGAGATCGGTTATCTTGGCGTTCATTGAGAGAGGCCTATGTCCAGCAGTGGACGACTATAGGCTGATATGATGATGATGTTGATAAAATGTAAACTACAGACAATTAAAGACTATTTAAAAAATTACTTATAATATACTCTTGATTTCCAATTTTGACAAACTTACTTAACAAGTTATAAGTAAATAATTTAATAATTATAATTTGAAAGTCAACCTGGAGTCGGGTTAGATTGTCCTACCAATATTATAAAGGCGAAAGTTTGTTTGTGGATGTGTGGATGTGTGGATGTATGGATGTTTGTTACTCTTTCACGTAAAAACTACTGAACGGATTTTAATGAAACTTTACAATAATATAGCTTATATATCGGAATAACACATAGGCTACAATTTTAACCGACTTTCAAAATGGGGGAGGTGTTATGTTCGTTTTCTTTTGTTCAACGATTACTCCGCCGTTTGTTAACCGATTTTCAAAATTTTTCCTTTGATATATAGTGTATAATCCCAATTTGGGTATTATATTCACAAAAGTGGTGATCTGGTGAAGGTTGCATAAGTAATCGAGGGAACTCCTCAAAATGTATATGGAAACATGTGGTGACTTCGGTTTCGTGAGAAGTATTCTAAGCATATGTTACCAACAAGTAAGATTTTGCACCGAGCTATACCTGGTATACCGTGGTTCGGAAGGTGCTGAGCGAACTCCTGATTCTTTATAGATACAAGTTTGGGAGTTTCGGCGTTGTTTTAAGAACGGAAAGCATATGCTACTATGCAAATTACATTTATCATCATCATCACTACCATATTATACCATACATCGTCCCATGGTTATGACTTATGAGCCTATAATGACCCTGTTATTGGTACTTTTAATAGTCTTTTAGATCGAGACTCGAGTTTGTCAAACGATAATTGAAAAAAATCTATACTTAATATTATAAACCTGAAGAGTATGTTTGCTTGAACGCGCTAATCTCAGGAACTACTGGTCCAATTACTTATTAATAACTCCGAACTTATTTCAGTGTTAGATAGCTAATTTATCGAGTAAGACTATAGACTATAATATATTATCACGCTAAGACTAGTACGACCGAAGAAACTCATGAAAATGTGGAAAAAACGGGGGAAATATTAGAAATTACGAACTACTGGAGCAATTTTTATGGCAATATTTGGCACAGATATAGAGTAAACTAAGTGTAGGGACATAAGAGCTATTTTTATGGGAAAATGTACAGTTTCCGTAAAATTCCTAATTTACTCGGGCGAAGCCGCGCGGGACATCTAGTATAAGTATAAATTTTCATAAAGTTGATAGAAACAAGAAATGAAATTCTTAAAAATTATTCTAATATACATCGAACAAACAATATTACATTATCCATGATTTATTACCCCGTACCCCGTTATGGCTACCTGCTCCCTGCCCACCCTTCCCGTAAGCCCCGCCCATTTTTAGAAGGGTTGGGGACACTGCCCCGTCTATACTGTACCGTTGTCACCACATTTACAGTTCACCTTGCGAACCGTCAACAAGTTGCTCAACTTTCAAGCATAAAGTATCGAGGTCCGTTTGATTGACTGGCATCATAAGTTATCAACAATCTTTCGCGATTTAAATAGTGTCGAAGTTCAGTGGTTTGAGCTAGTGCAACTAACGAGATGTTTCTGTGGACCCCGTACGCTGAGCAGCCCCTGGACTTGAGCAAGGCGAAGGGTTCCTTCTCCCCGCCGGTCTACCAGCCCTACGAGGAACTCCGAGTCAAGAAGGAGTTCCAACCGGCTTCCCCGCCGCAGCTGTCCCCACCCAGCTCCGTCAACCTCGATACCGGGTTCATCACTGAGGATCCGGAGTATCAGGAGTTCGAGAGAGATGCTCTACAATCTATGGCCCAGAATAACGGCGGATCCCTGGTCAATAACAACCCCAGGATGAGACGAGAGATCCACTCCATGCAGGCGGCGGACGAGGAGTACAGACAGCAGAGACAGAGGAACAATATGGCGGCGAAAAGAAGCCGAGACAGAAGGAAAATCAGGGAGGTGAGACTCGCGATCCAGGTCGCGTATCTCACGAAGAAGATCAGAGAGATCAAAGAGAGACTGGCAGAGAGAAGCGGCCAGGAGCCCTACTGTAGGTACGGATCGATTTGAAAGCCAGGAGTGACGCTTGTGGCAATATCTGGCGCGGAAGGCTGAAGGTGGATTGGGAGAGGAGGAGTCCCGAATGACGTGTGAGAATCTACTGTCAAATCGGAAAGTAGCTTAGTTTTACTTGCAGTGACTGTATAGTTTGGAGAGATAAACTATGTAATAGTTTTTATGTTCTATTAAATTAATAAAAGTAAAAAAATTGTGTATGTTATCATAATATTTTCTTGGCTATTGCATATTTTTTTCCAATTAATTGTAAAGTAATGTAACATGTACTTTACAATTAATTGATATTATGATATTATTAATTTTTGTAAATACATCATATAAATTAAATAATTTATGAGATATTGTATTTTTATTTCACTTGAGTAGTAATAAATCTGTTGCATTTAAATAATGATTGAATTTGATACAGTTTTAATAATATTTTTCCTCATCCCATCATCATTTTCCAGTAGAATTTATGTAGTAAGAACTTAGATAATACAAATTTAAATTCTAATTTCATTATTTTATGTTACTGCTGGTTTTTTATTGTGCACTTTGAGGTCATAAAACTACCCTGTGTCCCTTCGCGGACAAAGCATAACCGTGCCAAAATTTGTCTCAACCGATATAACAGTGAAGTGAAAAGCAGCCAGACGGACAGATAAGCTTTCGCATAAATAGGTTAATATTAATATTAGGTACTCATAAACTGAAATTCCTAATTACTTTATAGTTTATCCTACTGATAAAGTGAAATTCCTAATTCCTTGGTACGGCCGTAGCACGCCGTAGTTTCGTAGCCGGGGCGTAGCGGCGTAGGCCGTAGCAGAGTCTACGTTGTAGCGACTCAATAATGATTATTTACAGTGCTCCCAAAGTGATAATGCGCATAGAAATTTTCGTAATTTTTCGGCAACGGTCGTATTTCCCGAGCGTCGGAAAACGTCGCTGCAAGCGCTGTTTTAAACTTAACTTTAAAAATAACACCGCTTTGCGGCGACGTAGAGGCGCCTGACTTCCCGGTGAGTTAGCGACAGCGGCCAGCCACCGGCTATATGATATTTACTTCTATTTCCTTTGAACAAGGTGCAAAATGCAAGTTTCATAGATTCGGGTGTTTTCGTGATTACGACAATTATTGTTTGTGCGTTTTAAGATGATATCCAGGGTGACACTTCTCATATTCCTTGCTACGGGTTTTTAAAAAAAAAACAAAAAAAATCAAAATGTAATAAATTATATTCCATCTACAAAAACAAATGTTTCCTAAAATTGTAAATGAATAAACATGAAAAGTTGCTAAATGCTCACTTATTAATATAAAATTATAAATTTTAACTGTGAAAATTATTGTTACGAAAATATTTGGCAACTCAAGCCGGGGGTCGCGGGTTCGAATCCCGCCGATGGAACAAAAAGATTTTCAATGTTCCTGGGTCATGGATGTGTATTAAATATGTGTATCTTAAGAGGATTCCACACCGCCCTTTTTTCCATACAAACGTTGTCCCCTGTTTCCTCCCTGGATAATGCTAGTAGAGTTATAATTTTTTTCCTGAATATCTACGGCTACTAATACAATGTCCCTATGTTTTCTTTTTTTTCATAATTTAATTATTAAATAAGATATGAACGTTCAAAAACCCAAAAAAATGGCCAGATTTTCCACTGTGTTCAAACGTCCAGAAAACAGATTTGGCTAGATTATACAAAAAAAAACAAAACATAGGAACACAGCTCAAGCCTTTTTTTAATCTTTAATGAAAAAAATACTTAAATCGGTTAAGTTTTGGAGAAGGAATCAGGGGACAACGAATCGTTGATTTTCTGGATTTTCTGCAGTTGTCTCTATCGCGTTCTGCGGTATAGGCTTGACGTAAGGGAGACAGCTATAGATATTACACGTACTTTTTTTTCATTTCTCTAGCCGCTGTTGTATCCTCTTAATATATATATATTTCTTGTGTGCGTGTGTATGTGACTGAACTCCTCCTAAACGACTGGACCAATTTTGATGAAATTTTTTGTGTGTGTTCGTGGAGATTCGAGAATGGTTTAGATTTACAGTTTGGTCTACTGGAAAATGTTTGTCAATTAATTTCTTATTTATAAGGAGTTGTTGATTTTGGAATGTTTTACATTAGATCCGGCGGACGGCGCTATCATCGCATTCAATATTATTCTATTTCAATTTTAGTTTGTCCTGACAGATGGTGCTACGATTAATTTGAAAAAAATTTTGTTATTCAATTCATGTGCTGATTAAAATATTAAATAAATAACACATAGGCTACAATTTTAACCGACTTTCAAAATGGGGGAGGTGTTATGTTCGTTTTCTTATATTCAACGATTACTCCGCCGTTTTTTAACCGATTTTCAAAATTTTTCTTTTGGTATATAGGGTATCATCCCAATTTGGTATTATATTCAGAAAAGTGGTGATCTGATGAAGGATCCATAAGTAATCGAGGGAACTCCTCAAAACTTATAGGGAAACATATGGTGACTTCGGTTTCGTGAGAAGTATTCTAAGCATATGCTACCAACAAGTAAGATTTTGCACCGAGATATACCTGGTATACCGTGGTTCGGAAGGTGCTGAGAGAATTCCTGATTCTTTATAGATACAAGTTTGGGAGTTTCGGCGTTGTTTTAAGAACAGAAAGCATATGCTACTATGCAAATTACATTCTTCATCATCATCATCATCATCATCACTACCATATTATACCATTTCATAGTCTTTTAGATCGAGACTCGAGTTTGTCAAGCGATAATTAAAAAAAATCTATATCTACCTAATATTATAAACCTGAAGAGTATGTTTGCTTGAACGCGTCAATCTCAGAAACTACAGGTCCGATTTAAAAACTTATCTCAGTGTTAGATAGATCATTTATCGAGGAAGACTCATCATTTATCGAGAAGGTTATATTATATTATATTATTACTCTAAGACTAATAAGTACGACAGAAGAAACTTAGGAAAATGTGGGAAAAACGGGGGAAATATTTTTTATGGGAAAATGTACCTACGGATTCTGTAAAATTCTAATTTACGCGGGCGAAGCCGCGCGGGCCATCTAGTGATACAATAAAAATCTTAAACATATGTATAGTATAAATAAAAGTATTAAATATATTTCCGTTGTCTGGTACCTGTAACACAAGTCCTTCAGGTACTTAAAACGGGGCCAGACT
The DNA here is from genome assembly GCF_905147365.1 of Aricia agestis. Taxonomy (NCBI): domain Eukaryota; kingdom Metazoa; phylum Arthropoda; class Insecta; order Lepidoptera; family Lycaenidae; genus Aricia; species Aricia agestis. The sequence goes on along the minus strand of NC_056421.1, from coordinate 316,629 downwards.
GACGTGGTGTGAAGCGTCCATAGATATTATTATTATTATTATAATATTATAATTTCGATTGCAATTCCTTTAGGAAGTAATTCGATATTTTTAAATTATCGATTAATTTTCTTAGGTAACTTGCCTACTATTGTCAATTATAATGTGTCACCCATATCATCTTTTAACGCACAAACTATAGACAAGATTTCCATGCGCATTAATAATATTTGGGAGTACTGTACGTCATTTTTTCACATAAGTACTTAATTATTTTATTATTTCCGTAGTAAAATGATGTTAATTACTATGAATAATTTAAATACACTAATCAGTAATCACGTTTAATTTTAATCGAATATTAATTATTAATCCTTTTTTCGAGACGCGCGGGAACATCTTTCGACTGATGAGATATTCTACTCTAAATTATTATATAAAGTTTTGTTCTTTAATGAATCAGATCTTATTTCTCACAATTAAATCTTAATCAACAGCTGGTACTTATCAAAGTGGTACTTAATACTTAAATCAACGAAATAAAATGTTTTAGTCAAAACCACTTATATTGTAAGAAAGCTAGAAACTGAAGTCTAAATAACCCTGTCATTGTATTCCATATTCCCATGGGATCAGATGAGGACGAATTGGCATTAGAATGATATTGTATAAGTTGTCAATGTCTGCCGGAACCCTTTGGCCGGACAATTGCGGACCACAGGGCGAGCGGCCAACGTACAATATGGCGGTGGACGAGCCGGCCAACATGCAAGATGGCGCGGACGCTCGCTCGGCCGGGCCGCGACAATCGCGCGTCCGATTATGACGTCTGTGTGAGCACTAATTGTGCTGTCCGCGGCCGCCGTGACATATGCTGCAATGTCCATTAACCATCGCTAAACTCTCAAAAGGATCAGAAAAACAGTTATTATATCCGGGACGGATTACGCCGCCCGTGCGCTTGGGCAGACATTTTTATGACAATTTGAATTTCGAGTTTTACTTTTTTTAAAAGGGCCTTTCCACACGACGTATTTTTTGCGCACTGATGACGCGCGTTTCTGATGCGCTCGTCTTCTGCGTGTTTTCATCGCGTCTTGGCAGATATAAAGCTTAAAAAATATATGTGTCGGCTTCCTTCCGTTTGCTGAGCGTTCAACTTGCGTTTGTATCGATACGAACGCGTAAAAAACGTCCTGTGGACGGGCCCTAAGTGCTCCTACACAAAACTGCGAATTCGCATCGCATCACATCGTAATGTCATTTTTTGTATGAGTTTTGTCGCAGATATTTGCGATGCGATGTGAATTTGCAGTTTTGTCTAGGAACCCTTAGTGTTCTAACGGCAGCAAACTTTAATTAAAGTTCCCTCAGTTGCATTTGCAGCTTCATAGATAGCCCCTCAAATTGAGAAGGGTTGCTGCCTCACTGGCCAACCCTAAAACTTCCTTCTTATAACCTAACTTGCCTACAAACATGCAACATTCTGTAGTTTTTCCCCGAAAATATATTATCATTATTTATAAGACTAGATAGTTGTAATTACCTAATACAAAAGCATTATCATTAATAATAGGTTACAAGGTATTTCGTAACTTAAATTTTTTGTTAGTATTATCTTCGATGTCCGAGTACTACGAAAGAGTCTTGGCACTTATCGGAGATAAGGCAGGTAACAGTAAACAACACTCGGTTTACCGTTAAACACATATTTAAATAGTTTAAATATGAGGAGTTACCTTCCTAATATTTCGCGACAATATTGACTCAAGCGGTTTTACAGTTTTTGTTTAGACTCGTGAACGTGTTATTCAACACTTTATGTGTTAAATAACGGTGTATTTTTATTAAGTTTTTAGTGAAATTGCATTCTTGAATTCGAACAACCAATTATATAAATCTAAAAGTATATAGTATTTGAGAATTACAATTTTTTTAAAGAATTACATTAGAAGATATATGTAATTGATTGTACCGTTGGTTCTTGGTGGAAATGCATGTTGAACACTAATAAAACAATATTTGCGTGCACTTTTTCCACTATATTAAGAAATTATTAACAAATTACTTGATACCTGAAGATGATTAATTTCGAAACCGGTCGTGTAATTTGTTAATAATTTCTTAATATAGTGGAAAAAGTGCACGCAAATATTGTTTTATTAGTGTTTACATTAGAAGAGCCATGTCACGAAGCCACTAAAGGCTCTGTTTCCCGCCGTTTTTTTTAATATGATTGTATTCGTATTTTAAGTAGCTTTTCAATTTCAACAGTTAAGTTGGTAAACGTAGCAGTACAAAACTTTATAGTTTTGCGCATAAAACATATTAAGTATTATTATTTTCCGAACACCATGTATAAGACCAATAAACTCAGTACATACTCGTACGTGTTGAGAGGGTTTCTGCTAGGGCGGCACCCTCGCGCAACCCTCGTGAGTCGTGACGCTCCCTGCAGATGCAACTGACAACTTCAGCACTATCAACCCCTTACTCATTACTCCTTACTCCAATTTAACTCTCTAAATACTAAGCCAATCATAATTTCGAATAAAAACTCAAGAAATTATACTATGTATTAAGTTGCTATAGACTGTACTCACTCTGCGCTGAGTGCTGATTACGACATATTTTACAGAATAGTAAGACTACATACAGATAGTCCAATTTGGTGACGCTTGTAACAAAAATTCATTACCAAAAATTTCAAAACTTTTATGAAAAATTGTTCAACTAATAATGGCTTACCTTGAATAAATTATTATGTTTGCTACAGGTTCATATAGTAAAATCTTTGTTGTTATGTAAGTACATATTATTATGTACGTACATAAGTGGTAAGGGTCCCGTGTATTGTATTGCACAAGGGTGCGACTGGGCGCGGCTTGCGCAAGGGCAGCTGACTACGGAGTACAGACCAATCACAGTACACAATACACTACTTGTTTCAAACCCACTATACCAGAGGTTCCCAATCTTTTTCAGCCTGCGGTGCGGTTACACGTAACAATATTTTGTCACGGCGCCTTACTTTACCTATTACAAAAAGGTACATCAATAAACACATTTAATGATTGTAGTTTGGTTAAACAGGTAGAAAGGAACAAATATTTAATCATCTACATGATTTACATAATGATTTATATTATAATTTTATTTTATAATATTTGTGGTTTGGATTAAATGACCAGGGCGCCGCGGAGCACAGTTTGGGAACCCCTGCACTATACACCTACGTAATGCCATATTATAATTATTGTGCAACGAGTACATTAAACAGTTGATGAAATTGTAAAGCAAGAAACATACTTTATTGGCTCTACATATTATGCGAATATTGCTACAGCTGATAATGTAAAGACGACTCAGAAGGTGTACAATCAATTTCATTACTAAAAGCGAGTGTGTACAAACTTTTCACGGCCGTGTATGTGTAAGAATATAGCAGTTACGTTATTTCCTATAAAAAATGTTCAAGACAAAACAATAATATTGTGGTATTAGGTTTGCGGCTCATTGCGGATTACGTCGTGGTCAACATCTGCCGGGGTAATCTAACAATATAATAATATCTCCAATAACAACATGAGTTTCGTCTTAACGGTCCCGTAATATGAGACCATTGTTTTTTGACAGCATCAATATTCTAGCGATTGATGCAAGAGGCAGCAATCACCATTGAAAGCCCCTGTGCCTTTGCTATCATTGGAGGGCTACGCCATAACGCCCATAACAATATAAAAAAAAGATAAAACTGAAAAGGGTATTGTTTTGGGGGTGGAGTTTGTGGTGGTTTGGTTTGGTTCTTTGGTTGTTCTGATGGTTTAGTTTATGGTTAACACACGCGTGGTTGGTAGATTTAAAAGATGCAAAACGGGTTAAATTATTTATTCACTATTTACTACACGAGTTTCACTGGTCAATTATATTATGGTTTAATTATGGTAAATGGTAATGGTTACGAGCTGTCAAGGCAGCGACTCGGACGGGTGGGCCGATTGGTTGACAACTCGGCAACTACTCGACAACTGCGCTCGCAATATGCGAAAGCGATTATTATAATATAAAAATGCTGATCTGTTCGATGTACCTCGAACATACTCCCGCGCCTGAGATGAAAGGAAAGTAAACGTTAAAGCTTAGACAACTCGTAAACCATAATCTTACATTATAAGCAGTTACATAACAAGGTAACTGCTAACATACAAGAAAAATAAAACAAAAGTTAAAAGTACAATGGTAAAAAATAATAAATTGTAAAAAATATTAGAAATGGTAAAAAATATTTAAAAAAAAAAGGTAAAATAACAGAAGTATTTAAGTAATTTAAAACTAAAACAATGCACAAAGATTATGCAAAAAAGCCTAATGATAAAAACAACAAAAGTTTGAGCATTAATATTATGCACAATGATTATGGAAAAATCTAAACTAAAGAGTCCTCAAAACTAACTCGCTTTTTACGAATTGGTGACGTTTGCATGTCCCTTTTGCCCGCACTAGCACTTGGACACCGTCTAGCAAAATGCTGTAATCGCACTCCAACACTACTATCACTTTCATAAGATTTTAAATCATCAACATTAAGTTGACGGAACACTTCACTGTACACTGGGCCTGGTAGCACTGGTGGTGACGGACTAGTGCCCGTTTGATGACTCGAACCCTCCTCGCGGCGACGGGAAGGCGCGACAGCCGCCTGCGCACAACACCGGCGGCGTCTCCAACACCAGACCACGGTGGCAACTAGTGCTATGGTCAGCAGCACATAGCTGGTAGAGTAGTGATGAATGTCGTGCGACGATATGTCATCGACTTCCGCTTTGCTCATCTTTAAGTCTTTGATTTGGTCTCCGAGAATGGTCAGGGACGTATTGAGTTGCTGGTTATCTGGTGAATCCTGAGCATCCGATACTTTCAAGTTCACGATATGGTTAATTTGGTCCAACTCTGGTATGGTAATAACTGGTGAATATCTCAGCTGATTAGATTGTTGTCGCAGGGAATACAGTGTAAAATCTTTTCCCTTAACGATGCAATTCTGAGCCATGCTAATGACCCCGGAGTGACTCAGCTGTTTGACGGTAACCCGATCGTCACATATGATTTTAATTCTGTTCGAGGTACATCGAACAGATCAGCATTTTTATATTATAATAATCGCTTTCGCATATTGCGAGCGCAGTTGTCGAGTAGTTGCCGAGTTGTCAACCAATCGGCCCACCCGTCCGAGTCGCTGCCTTGACAGCTCGTAACCATTACCATTTACCATAATTAAACCATAATATAATTGACCAGTGAAACTCGTGTAGTAAATAGTGAATAAATAATTTAACCCGTTTTGCATCTTTTAAATCTACCAACCACGCGTGTGTTAACCATAAACTAAACCATCAGAACAACCAAAGAACCAAACCAAACCACCACAAACTCCACCCCCAAAACAATACCCTTTTCATGGTCCTTCGAGTAGAGTTAGGTTCGGGACGCGATTTACTGGACCATTAGGTATTTCGTGTTTTCGGGAACTAATAAAAAACCAGTGACCAGTGACCATAAGTGACCTGTACATCAGATCGGGTGCCGGTGAGAGTACTGCAGTACCTGTGTAAGGAGATACTCAGGTGAGATCGAACCATATTTTATTTTCTATTAGTTTGACTGACCAAAAACAGCTATCGAAATGGAGAAGTTGTACGCTAACCAAATTGAATTAAGTGAATATCTATCTAAATTTTTGACTAACTTTAAGAAAGATGGAGCTGAGCGAAAAACCATTGATTATTGTAAACGAAAGTTGAACACGTTAGAAGAGTATTGGGTGGAGTTTGAGCGTAACCATAGGAAGCTCTCGGAGTATGCTATTCTTGACCATGTGTATTTTACCAGTAATTGTTTCGAAACAACGGAGGAAATTTATTTAACCACCAAGGATTTGATAAACAAAACCCTTGACCAGTTGGTAGGCAGACAGAAAGTAGGTAGGGCGCAACAGCAGGTTCTTCAAGGGGGACGTACTCCAACCGCACCAGAAAGGAGTCAACCAGGCACATCCTCTTCTGAAGTTGCATATCGGTCATCAGGCGGCTTCAGCAAGCTGGATGAATTAATTAAGAAACAAACCATTAATTTTAAGGCGTTTATGCATACAGTTGGGGCGATAGAGGTAGAACGATTAGAGAATAGGTGGGAGTTTGAAGACACTCTAAAGTCTCTTCAGGCTCGGTGGGCTACCATAGACAGTTTACATTGGCAGATCGAGGGAGAATGTGATGAGGAAGACGGGTGGTACCAGACGGAGTTTAGTAGACATGAGAAAATTTATTTAGATTTAAAGAAAACCATAAATACTAAAATGTGGTCGGTATCCCATCGAGAAAAATCGACGCCACAAATGGATATCCCAGTATTCAGTGGCAATTACCACCATTGGGTCTCTTTCAAAGATCTTTTCAGTGAGGCCATCCACAAAAATCCTTCTTTGAGTAGCGCGCAGAAGATGCAGTTTTTAAAGAGTAGGGTGACGGGAGATGCCGAGCGACTCATACACCATCTTCAGATCAGCTCGGATAACTATGAAGTATGTTGGGATATACTAAACCATCGGTACGGCAATACGAGACTAATATTTACGTCTCACATCAACACCTTGCTAGGCTTGCCCAATATACAACACCAATCCTCAGCCATGATTAAAAAATTACATGATGTCACCAAAGAGAGTTTACACGCTATACAAAATTTAGGAGTAGATATCACCACATGGGACCCACTTCTGGTACATCTGTTAGGTCAAAAATTAGATAGTGAGTCTTTTTCCGAATATATAGAGTCCATAAAGAATCCTCGAGAGCTACCGATTTTAAAAGATTTTTTGTCGTTTTTAGAGTGCAAATTTACAGCCTTGGAAGCTTCTCGTCGTAAACAAGAGCCTTTAGGCCAACCAAAATTAAATACTTCATATAATCCTCCGCGTCATAATTTATCATCGAACTATAAAAAACCATTTAACTCAAACAATAACCATAGTTCATTAACCAGATACAATGCAAGTAACATGAAACCGAACCTGAATACTTGCCACGCGTCGCGAACAATAACCTGCATATTGTGTAATGCTGACCACGGATTATGGCAATGCAATAATTTTCTGCAAATGACCAGCGAACAAAAATTGAAAACAATTAACCAGTATAACTTATGTTGCAACTGCCTTACGAACCATAATAATAAAGTCTGTTTTTCGAGTAAACGATGCCGCAAGTGTCTAGGTGCTCATAATACTTTAATGCATGAGGCGTTCGTAAAACCGAAACCTTTTGTCATGTCACCAAGAGGAAATAGGTATGCCAATAAATTACCTTCTACCGAGCACGTTCCAACTTCTAGCCACGTGTCCGGGGATGATATATCAGAGATTTTACTTGCTACAGCCGTCGTCCGTGTCATAGGGGTGGACGGTTCACAACATACCATGAGAGCTTTGATCGATCAAGGCTCTCAAATTTCTTTAGTAAATGAGCATACAGCTCAAACTTTAGGTCTTAAGAGAAATCAATGTAGGGGTAAAATATTTGGAGTAGGAGAAAAGGAAAACCAGTGTAAGGGGACGATGGATATTGAGGTTCAATCTATGTATAGTGACTTTTCCGTGAAAACGAAAGTTTTTATAATGAATAATTTAGTTAAAAGCTTACCAAATAAAACCTTTTCTAAACCATTGTGGTCACACATAAATAATATTAATTTAGCGGATCCTAAGTTTAATGAGAGTCGACCAATAGATTTACTGTTAGGAGCGGATTTATATAGTAGGATTATTTTAGGAGGTATATTGAGAGGGGATAGCGATGACCAGCCTATAGCCCAGCAGACGCAGTTCGGGTGGCTGCTCTGTGGGTCTATGACACCATATTATTCGTGTAATATCGTCATACATGACACTGATGACTTACGTAGGTTTTGGGAGACAGAGGATATTAACCAGCCAGCAGAGATGTCGATTGAAGATAATGAGTGTTTAAAATATTTTTTGTCGACTACCAAAAGACTCGAGGGCGGAAGGTATGAGGTTAGGTTACCATTTAAACCAGAGGCCAAAAACCAGTTGGGTGCTACGAAACCAACAGCTCTGGCGCAATTTTGTGGTTTGGAAAGGAAGCTGGAGAACAATAGTGAGCTTAAAGTTAAATACCAGCAATTTATGAGAGAATATTTAGATTTAAACCATATGATTATTGCCCCCTCCGCTTCCGCACTTGACTGTTATTTACCTCATCATGCCGTCACCAAAGTAGGGACCAAAGCAGATAAGTTTAGGGTTGTTTTTAACGCTTCCGCGAAGTCATCAACGGGTGTAACACTTAACGATATTATGTATACCGGGCCTAAATTGCATCAGGACTTACAACAATTAATTTTAAAATGGAGACAGTATCCGTATGCTTACACAGCGGATATCGAAAAAATGTTCCGACAGATTATAGTACATAAAGATGACCAAGCTTATCAAAAAATTGTATGGCGCGTTTCCCCGGATTTACCAATTCAGTCATTTCAATTAACTACTGTAACTTACGGTACTAAACCAGCTCCGTTTCTCGCTATGATGTGTTTGAAACAGTTAGCAAAGGACGAGCAGCATAATTTTCCCGAAGCAACTAAAGCACTAGAAAATAACTTTTACTGTGACGATTATTGTGGAGGTAGTTTTTCGATAGAGGAGGCGTTGTCACTTAAGTCTAATTTAATTAAGTTACTCAAATCAGGTGGTTTTAATTTGCGTAAATGGATGTCGAATGAACCACGGTTGTTGTTAGATAAGTTAGAGACAGGAGATACCAGTCAACATACGTTTGAATTTAAACAACCAGAATCTGCTAAAACTTTAGGCCTAGGTTGGGACCCTCATAAAGACCATTTTGTATTTTCAAAGTTACAATTTGATTTGGGGCCGAAAACCAAAAGATCATTGTTGTCAGATATATCAAAATTGTTTGATCCCTTAGGGTGGCTTACACCATTAAGTACTAGTTTAAAATTATTATTTAGAGATGTATATTTATCAAAAATCGAGTGGGATGAGCCTTTACCAGAACTAATAAAATCTAAATGGGAAACTCTGAGGGATGATTTAAATACCATTAATACTATTGAGACAAAAAGATGGCTAGGAATAGAAAAAAGGGGTCAGACTATCCAACTGCATGGCTTTTGTGACGCGTCGGATAAGGCCTATGCATGCGTGATATATTGTAGGATTAACCATAATAACCAAAACCATATTACTTTAGTCGCGGCTAAGAGTAGGCTCGCATCCGTATGTAAAACCATATCCACACCCCGGTTAGAGTTAATGGGTGCTGTCTTGTTGTCAAATTTACTTAAAAAGGCCTTAGAATGTTTACCAGATTATAATGTTCAAGTATACTGCTGGATTGACTCTACAGCAGTCCTAGGTTGGTTGCAAGGCGACCCAGCCCGGTGGAAGCCGTTTGTGGCTAATCGTGTTAAATTAATTACAGCTATAGTACCATCGACCAATTGGCATTACGTAAAAACTAAGGAAAATGCAGCAGATTGTGCTAGTCGTGGTTTGACAACAAAACAGCTGATCAATCATGAGCTATGGTGGCGGGGTCCGTCGTGGCTGTCATCATTTAATAAGGATAATACCAATAAAAATATTACTTATGAAACTAACTTAGAATTAAAGACCTCATTTTTAAAGCAAGCTAATGTAGTAATTATAAACCAAAATAATGAAACTATATCTAATATAATAACTTACTTATTAAATAAATTTAGTTCTATAAATAAAATAATACGTATATTATCGTGGATATTAAGAATTCCTACTTACAGGAAATCGGTTCATCAACCCTATCTCACGTTACATGAGTTACGTCGCGCGAAAACGCTGATCGTCAAATGTGTGCAACAATCGGTATTTAGTGACGACATAGAATATTTAAATAAATACAGTAAAGTGCACTGTAAAAGTAAACTTTTAAATTTGAACCCTATTATTGACGAAAATGGTATTTTACGCGTAGGAGGTAGGTTACGTAACGCACAAATCAACCAAAATATGAAGTATCCCATTATTCTTCCCCATAACCATCGTTTAACCACTTTATTAATTCAAGAGGCCCACCAGTTAACTTTTCACGGTGGAGCCAGGCTTACGCTAGCACACTTAAGGCTTAATTACTGGATAATAGGTGGATATAGGGCAACCAAACAGTGTACCAGACAGTGCGTTACATGTAGGAAACGGGAACCATTGAAACAATGTCAACTTATGGGAGATTTACCTGAGGCGAGAGTGAATCCCGAATATGCTTTTTACCATTGTGGCTTAGATTATACGGGGTTCGTAGATGTGAAGGCCAGTAGAGGGCGAGGAATAAAAACCTATAAGGGTTACATAGCTATATTTATTTGTATGGTGACCAAGGCAGTTCATATAGAAATTGTCTCCGACCTGACCAGTTCAGCTTTCTTAGCGGCTCTTCAACGAATGTCGGCCAGAAGAGGTAGCCCACGCCATCTATACAGCGATAACGGAACCAATTTCGTCGGCGCTAATAGGATGTTACAGGAGGAGTTCGAGCATCTTTTACAAATATACAACAGCAGTAACTTCTTGTCTGACATCGCTGAAATGGGCATCGAATGGCATTTTATAGCGCCTTCCTGGCCAAATGCTGGTGGCCTTTGGGAGAGAGCCGTCCGAAGTCTCAAATACCCTTTACAAAAACCGACTTCAAAATTGTACGTAATAATTGAGAATTAAATCACTACTTATCTCACAAACTAATGAACCAATTTCGATGAAACTTGCAAGGTGAACGAGACCTATACTAGTGCAATAAAAAAATAAAATAAGTACTTAAACCTGTAGTTCCAAAGATGTTGTGCAAACACAAACATAAAAAATACATACCTACATAATATTATACACTTTTGAAATTTAGCACATTTGTTCAGACGACTAACAGAAATCAGAGTATATTACGAGGACCGTTCTGCAAATATTACATACATAATATACGGGTCGAAGACTGATGCAAGAGGCACTATGGAGAGCCCCTGCAGCCTTTGCTATCAGCACCAAATCCGTACCATTGGAGGGCTACGCTTCGGGTCGAAAAGGGCTCATGACGTGACATAAGATGATATTAAGACACACAGCGCAGTAATTGGTTACGTTACTGCCTTTGCTTTGTATTTTGCTTTGTATTGTATGTCCTGGGTTCTTTTTATTATATTATTTTCTTTTATTACTAAAACACCATACCTGTGTCCCAGCTTTTATTAACGAAACGAATAAAGTATGCGGTGGGAGTGGTGATTGGTGGGACAACGAGACAACATAGAACGAGAAACTGTGATGGATGGCACAAGGTGTGTGGGATTGCAAAATGAGAATATTGCTGTTGAAATACAGTTAAACTTGTGTATAATACATGCCCAGTTTTTGTTGGTAAATTGGTCCCTTGATTGACTCGCTCACTCACTCACAGGTTTTTCTAATAAAAGCGCTTAGATAGAAAAACGAGAACTTAGAATTACTGACGATCTCTTTTTTCTATATACATGGCTTTACTAAGTACAGAAAGTGTGCTATAGTTTTGCGTCTGCCCATAACTTCCGTTTGAAAAACCGAAAACGTGATGAAATTGTATGAAATCATTGATCACTCACATCTGCAAGACTTATTCGTTTTCAACTAATGTAATGGTTCGACCATTGTATAGCTAATGGTCAGTGACTAACAAGAACCGCTAATAGTGGTCGCGAGTGTTGACTAATATGCTGGATATTATCATTAGTCATAGCTGCATCTTTTCCAGCGGACGACAATGGACATCGGACAGTTTCCCGTGTGCCATTTTGCAATGTGCCATTTTAGTCACTGGACACTCTCAAGGGATTGAATATGCATCTGCGTGTGGTGTGGTCTAAGGCACGAGGGTTTGTGAGTTTAATGCTGGTGCCTGGTAGAACGTGGGAATATAATGTTTTCGTAGGTTCGGGCTTTTTAAGGTTTCCTGTGTAAAGTTATTTCTATAATAACTAATATTTATTATCTTAAATACAAACGGCCTTATGAATATGCTCCAAGACCTAGATTTGATGACAAAATATTATTATTTATTATGTCATAGTTTCCTGAAAGGCAGGGCATTGGTCATCTTGGCGTTCATTGAGAGAGGCTTATGTCCAGCAGTGGACGAATATAAGCTGAGTTTTCTGAAAATTTATTTAATTTCAAAACTGCGGTTTACAATCAAACCCCTATATTTGTATTGAAAGACGGGTTTTCTCTATGGTAGAGTTTTCGTAGCGCCCAAGGTAGGTTTCTGCTAACGCAGGAAAGTCAAGGCGGAAGCAGAGGAAAATGAATGACCATTGACCACTCATTCTCGTAGCTAACTGCTAATCTGTAAGTCGTTATGTTATGTTACTAGCATCTATTTTGCTGAGGCGCTTGTTGTGAGTTGTGACTTGTGACAACGACTTGCAGATGCTGTGATTCTTGTGAATGAACAGTAGGCCAAAATAATTCCCTACTTACTAAATTCACTGTGAGGTCGCTTGGTAGAGAGTAGAGACTTAAGTTGAAACATACAAACTAAGTACATATGTCTTTTATGAAGTCGCTTCTACAGACTACTAAGGAATACAATACGCTTCCGCTTGTATCTAGGACCACAAATATCCCGTGTGTTTTTGTCCAACCTGCCGTTTTTGCGGATTATGCGCGTCTAATGGTGGGCATTGTGGCCGGCATTGTTGCGCAGGCGCACAACGGGCAAGGGTTGGCGGCCATTGTGATGACGTCACGCGCTGTCACTGTCACACGCACATAACTGCACAATATTATTCGCACGTAATCCTACAGAACGTTTAAAGTTTTCTTACCTCTAGCGGGACCCTTAAGCCGAGAATATAAGGTTCGAAATTGGAGGAAAAACTTCGTATGCTGTGTACTTCTTGCAGTGTGCACTTCCCAGAAGATGTAGTTATTATAACTTGTCATTTTTTGTCATAGAATGTATTTCTGTAGCTTATTTGCGGGTTGGGAGCTCATTCAGTGGTCTGTTTGGATGGCTTTTCAATGGAAAAAAATCTTTTCGTATAATCCTAATACAATTCCATTTTTCAAAGATTGTCAATTTCATATCAAGAAAATGATTCTTTTTTCATGTACCAAACCAATCCATACTAATATTATAAATGCGAAAGTGTGTCTGTCTGTCTGTCTGTCTGTTACCTCTTCACGCTCAAACCGATGAACCGATTTTGCTGAAATTTGGCATGGAGATACTTTGATGCTCGGGAAAGGACATAGGATATTTTTATCCCGGAAAACGTACGGTTCCTGCGTGATAAACGAATTTTGGCACAACGGAGTTGCGGGCGTCATCTAGTAAGTATACTAAGACTAGCTTTTGCCCGCGGCTTCGCTCGCGTTAAGGCGAGCACTTACCTCAATTCCAAAACGATAACCTTGCACTGTGCACACAAGAAGTCATGTAAACATCGCAATAAGATTCATTTTAGCTTAGCATAAAATTGCCATGTGTTTTTTAAATATCATTGGAAATAAATATTAATAAACATAATTGTTCGGTTCAGACCTTTTTAATATAGATTCATTAACAATTTATTCAAATAAAATATATGTTATGCTAGTTAATAGGTACTTATATTTCGATGATAAAGATTTTTGTCGGAGGTAAGATTGTAAATTAATGAAAGCTAAATGAAGCCAAAGGATTACGTTTTATTAAAATGCTTATGATTTAAACCCTTTTAGAGTATATTGTGCTTTATATCTCATATGTTTTACATTTCGTTATTATATTATTTCAACTAGGTAAACCGGGGGTCAATAAATAATAAAATGGGGTTTGTCAAGTAGCAGTTTGGAAATTAGCAGCGCTGAAAGACCAATTTTTTTCACTTTTGTATGGGGAAACTCGTGACCCTGGGGCGCTTGCCCATACAATAGTGAAAAAAAATTTGGTCTTTCAGCGCTGCTACTTTCAGAGTGAACTCTCTACAAGGTACACATACGCACCCTAAAGTATTTCACTTAGTTTTGTTACAACCTGTATAACAATTAACACCTAAGTACATATTTTATCCCTGTAAAGTGTATCCTGTTTTATCGCTCTTTTCTATACTTAAATTAGACTAAGTAGGTACGTAGTACGTACATATAACTTATAACATAGAATATTTATATATTGATATTGAATGATGCGTATAGTGAATAGTCTGAACTTTGAAGTGAAAGTGTAATTACTTAAATCATAATCTTGCTCAGATCTATACCTAGTTACTTAAAGTTAGTATATAGGTCATTATTTAGTGATCTGTGGTGGCAGGTCACTTGTAACTTGTAAACTGTACATATTATGTAACCTAGATATTCCATAAGCGATGGCGACGAAAACGGGCAAATAAGCATCTCGTAGACCGTAGGTGAACAGCGTCAACTAATATGTATTCTGTCACAGCGTGCATAATATCTTTACCATTTAAATAATATACAATACAATATGTTAAGAGCCCATATGACCCTAACTTGACTACATACTTTAACCTAGATCTCAAAATCTGTAAGGTCTAGAAAACTGATTTTTTGACACAAGTAACTTCAGTTCATAAAAATTAAATGCTCAAGACGAAAACACGATTACTCAAAAAATGCTCGATAGTTTCTTTTTTACAAAAAACCTTGTTTTAGAAACATTTTTGCTTGGATCTCCGAAGTTTGCTGTCTTTTTTTTAATATTTTTTAATATCTAAAAACCTAAATTTGCTCAAAACACTTTTTTCATAATCATTATAGTTCGTCTTTTATTCAAATAAAACTAACTCGGCGATGATTCCGTGCCGTCCTTTTTCACCTGGCATATGAAAGACGGGCGTGAGTGTGAAGAGAGAAGGACGATGTTTGATTTTTAGAGTCAGGTGAGCTCTTAACAGTTGTATGAATTGCAACAAAGCCGTCAAAAATGTCTCAAATCTAGCGGTATACCTGACCCGGACGCGGGTCCGCGCAAATTACAGGCGTACCTCGCAAATACCAGATAATATTAAAGGGTTCGCAGCTGCTAATGCAGATGTCCGTTCCGGGGACGTCAGTTATGATTACGGGGCTGAAATACTACCGTTAATCGCTGGGATTGTGTTCTATTACAGAATATACTTGGGTGGCACAAGCTTTATTTTCATTACCTATCCGTCTGTTTTAGATATACTTACTACGATCGGAACCTTGGGAATTATTTGGTGGCAATGATATAATATTATGAAAAACTTAAAGCACATATTATTTTACCATAACTGGGCATTAACTCGTTAATCGTTAATTAACGAAGTTAACATTTTGATTAACGGATTAACTTTTAAGTTAACTTTTAAAAATATTAACGGACTCGTTATAAGCAGAAGTCCGTTAATCGTTAATCCAATGCCTACTATTTACCGCACGGCACCGCGGCGCGGCGCGGCGCAAAAACAGGTTCAGACAGTTAGGCCGGCCGCAAATTGTCCGAAATTTCTGATCAGAAACATATGAACTGCCATCCGATCGAGTTCTCTGGTGTTTCGTCCCAACCAAGGTTTTTGGGCCCAGTGGGCCAAATCACCAGATATGAATTTTTAACATTTTTTTCATCTGGCGATTGGTCCCAAGTAATTATTTTTTATGACTTTTGGGCTTATGTCTATGCTAGCATATATGCTAGCAAAAAAGTTGTAGATTTGAATAAAAAACAAAATAATTGCTTTGTATGAAAGCATTTATTACACACTGAATGAATATAATATGATATTTAAAGAAAAATAATACAATGGACATGTATATATTAAAATCTCTTATGACATTTTCTAAATAATCTAAATATATTATTATTGTATAGTTATTTCAGTTTAAAATTTATTTATTATTTTTATATAAAGCTTATATCGACGGGTAAAAGCGGAAGTGGCGTAACTTGAATTTTGGCCAAAATCACTTTTTAATTGATTGTTGTACTTATAATCGAATGGTCCATATCTCGTCTTTCTACGATAAATTCTAGTAAACTCACTCACTCGGCGAAACACAGCGGAAGCGCTGTTTCACGCCAGTTTTCTGTGAGGACGTGGTATTTCTCCGGTCGAGCCGGCCCATTCGTGCCGAAGCATGGCTCTCCCACGACAAAATTTTAAATATTAATTCATTATGTATGACATGTGCCAACAAAAACCTAATTTTCGCACAAAAATTACCCATTTTAAAGCCTTCTGAAATTTCTTAAAAGTCAGTAAGCAACGACAGATATGGTACAAACTACAAGCGCCATTTAATCAATAAGAAAAGTAAATGAAATTATTATCATTTAGTACTACCGACATTTTACCAATTTATAAATCCACATAATAATGTCAGAAGTGGCACTACCGACAATTTAACCATTTATAAAACCGATTAAAAATGTCGTATGTGGTACTACCGACATTTTACACATTTGAAAAACCGGTTAAGAACATTGGATGTGGTACATCCTACAGTTTTAAGTTACCTACGATAAATTAATGTTGATGAAGTTAAGAATTCATTTCATAATCAAATCTAAAGCTATTGCTTCTAAATATTTTTAACAGTATAGCTTATGTTTTATTAAACACTAGCGGCCCGGCCCGGCTTCGCACGGGTGGACATTGGTTTTTAAATTATTTTTTTTAAATAAAGGTAGTCAATCTTTAAGTTAAGCAGAACATAAAAATAGTTTACATTATTTAGCCTGCAACTACTATATTATAATTATTATGTACATATAACACATTTTTATTGTATTTTTTTTTATATTTTTATATTTTAAGTGTTATGTTTGATTATTTTATCCTTACCTGCAGAACTATAAGACTATAGTACATCACTTTGCGATAGGTAAGTATAGTCTATAATTTATAAAGCATAAGCAAGAAGGAATATTTTGGTAGATTTTTCACACAATTATTAACACTTAATACGGTTCCCTTTTTTCTCTCATTAAATATAGCCTATATTCAGCAGAAATAGTGTGGATTAAAAAATATGCATTAATACTTCCATCGTACATCGGCATCGTGGGTATCGCAGACACAATAGATCTTCAATTGTTATGCTGGCAGCCGGCTGCCGCTATTGGAGATTTATAGTTAAAGAAATTAATTAATTATAATAGCAATCAAAAATAATAGTCATTCAAAACTTATTTTAAAAAGTTCTAAAAATATTACTTTCGTAGTCATAACTTTTAAAGCTTTTTTGACATTAGGATTATAATAATGAAGCACGATAGTCTATATCAAATCAATAAAGCAGCACCCGGCTGTCGCATAACTATTGAAAATCTATTGTGTCTGCGATTCCCACGATCGAGGTAATATTTACGTGGACTCTCCGGGCGAGTCTGTGGCACTGATAATTAAATCTCTCCCCTACCGCACGCACACCCGCGCATCGCGCCTTGACGCCCAATTCGCAACGTGCAGCAGAAATCGTAATATTTTAATTTCGCCATAACATTAAAACCAAACGTCCAATTTTAATCATTCAAAGACCAAATATTATCTACATTAACTGTACTTAGTGATGAAATAATTTATTTTGATAAGGGTCAATAGCATGATTTAAATAAACGCATTTAAATATAGTCCAAAAAAAATTCTAGATTTTTTAATAAAAAAATGGTTATTGTGCCTCACTCAACATAGATAGGTATAGTGTGTCGCGGACTTTTTTGTAGATATTTAAAAGATCTATAATTACTTAGAACATTTTATGCCTCTATCTTTTATAGTTTAGGCAGCGTACGCAAAATAAGTAACTTTTCTGGTTGATTTTTTAAACCTTGCGTCCGAAAATCCCAAATATCTTACGGAACCTTATATTTTTCCAAAATAAAAATTAGCCTATGTTCAGCAGAAATAATGCAGGATTCCAATGGTAAAAGAATTTTTCAAATCGGTCCAGTAGTTTCGGAGCCTATTCGACTCAAACAAACAAACAAACAAACAAAAAATCAAATCTTTCCTCTTTATAATAGTAGTGTAGATAAGCTATACTGTTAAAAATATTTAGAAAGATTATAAAGAATAGTAAATACCATTTTCCGCACTAGCGTTAGCTTTGGACATAATATTACCATCAGCATTTTTTGCCTTTTAGTATATTTTTCTTAATTTCGTTGAGAACCAAGTTTTAATTGGCCATGCTGGACTTGTAGACATTGAAAATGGCGTCGAAAAGTAAAAAAATATAACTACGGTAGCAAAAAATCAAGTGACAGCGCGACGTCCATTCCCTCCGTTAACATAGTCGGATGTGGCACTTCGTGCGCTCTTACTCGCTTCCGCGTTCCGTTAATAACGTAGGTAGTGACTATCCGACATTGTTAGCGGGCTATCTTAATAATATACGACATTTTTAATGTGGCTATTTCAGAAACTACGAATAATATAGATTTTTTCTTTTCAACTCACGGTAGCCTTGGTTATATGGACATATTTTATGAAATAAAACAAAAATGACGATTGTGCAGATCCGACATTGTTAATAGTCATGAGCGATTTATTTATTTATTTATTTATATAATATGCTTTATTGTGCTCAAAATGTACAAACATAATAAAGGAGTTACATGAACTCAGCATGAGCACAAAGGCATATATATATATATACAAGAATTGCCCGTTTAAATATATAAGATTTCTTACATATTAATACTTTTTTATCAAGTGTCCACTCTACGGCTATTTAGGTTACTCCGTTACTCTCCACGCACAAAAAACTCTCGACTCTCTCGACTCTCGACTCGACGTTAAAAAATAGAACTATGTGCAATTTTGAATTTGAAAATTGTTCGGAAGAGATTGCCGGAAAACAATATAAGGGAACATACCCATACTACGTGACCCATTTAGGGGGAGGAGGGGGGTCTTCAAAATACCACGCTTGGTCACAAGAGGGGGGAGGGGGTCTAGACTTTTGTCACGTAGTCAATTTCGCCGAGAGAAACGTCATACGAAAATTTTTTTATTCGACATTTAAAACTTGACACTGGCATTTATTATGGTTATTAATAGCCAAAAATTATTTTTGTCAATACCACGTGAACAATTGAAGGGGGGGGGGGGTCTTGGCATATACTACGCGTGGTCACCAGGGGAGGGGGGGGGGGGGGGGGGGGTCAAAAAATCTTAAAAAGTAGGTCACGTAGTATGGGTATGCTCCCTAAGGACGCTCAACGACATATATCTGCCATGCATAGAATTATTATAAAGTCACATAATATTATAATTATAATACAAACTTGCTCTGTTTGTTGTAAATTTTATTTTATTTCATGGATTAACAAAATAATTATATAAAATTAACAATAAAAAATGGCTACAAACTAATTTTTAATGACACAAGTCACAACACAATCATGAATGATGATGATGAATTATGAATCAGGGACAGACTTGAAAGTTGAAGCATTTGTATTCTGTGCAGACAAGTGACAAGTTGACAACTGACAAAAATTGACAAAATAATAATATTTTTTAGTCTGTGAGCGGCCATTTTGGAAATCTGAGTTTGATAATTTTAGGTGTTTGTCGAATCAGAATAAATGTTATGTTTTTATTCTACCTACATACTTTCCACAAAAATTAGGCCGTTTAATATCATACATGCGTGGACGTTTCACCATCGCCGCCGCCACAAGCGCTACATCCGCCAGCTAGAGGCCCCGCGATCAGCTGTCACGTACACTTGACGTGAACACAAACAAATCAAAGGGGGTGCTATGCCCTTATCGTCATGAACGGGACGTTCTATGAGCAGCTGGGGTGCGTGGCCGGGATGTTCGAGCAGTGGGGCACCTGCGAGCGGACCGTGGTCGCCTGCGCTCTGGCCAAGCGCGTGCCCTGGCCGGGTCTGCGGCTGGTGCAGAGGACTGTGGAGGCGGCGCTGCAGAGCCGCGTCGAGGACGAGCGGTTGGAGCGGGACGCTAACGATGATACGCATGTGGCCAGCCTCCTTGCCGCCAGAGCTGACGACGATGACGAAGAAGGTACTTATCCAATATGTTACAACTTACATCAGTGGGCGTCATGTTCAACTACCTTAATTTCGTTAACAGTTTGTGAGTTAATACTTTAGTTGTAGTTAACTTGTTACTTATTTTGAGAATGTTGTAATTTAACTCCATTTTTGCTTGTTACTCTACCTATATGACTATACACATTATTGAACTTTCCAATCTATGCATTTTCTAACATGATTTAACCCGTCAATTGTGGGAAAACGAAACAATAGATATTCTATATATATACTACAATAACTGTTGGAGTCTGTTTACAGTAGATCTTGCTTACAACTTTATTTATGTACAGAAATTTTTACAACCCATGCAATTTAACTGTGCACCTTGCCCTGTGACGTTATTACGTGGTGGTACTAAATCCCAACTAAGTGCACAGTTAACTTACAAAGGTTCCGTATCTAGATGAATACATTGCTGCAATAAAGACTATCCTATAATACTCCCCAGGATACAAATGATATAATGTATATTGATTTCATCTAAATGGTTAGTTTTCAATGGTTTGAGCATAAAGAAGAGACAGAAAAACTTACATTCATAAACATCTCTTTAGAGAAGGTGTAATTTCGTATGTTCTTAGTAATATTTTAGCAGTAGTATTTTCTGATGGTGATGGCATATTTTAAGGAACATAAATATTAAATATACTTGTTTTATGTTTTTCAAAGGATTTCTATGGTCTTCACTCTTCACTCATAGTTGTTAAACCAAAATGGAAGATGTAATAAAAAATAAAATATTCTTGGGAGTTAAATGATATTGTATAACATTGATCAATGTTCCCATGTTTAATTTTTACATGAGCAATCATACATAATTTAGAAACTAGCTTATGTAGTGTTAATTATTATATTTTGCTTAACCCATTGATTGTGGGAAAATAAGACACAATAGATATTCTATTGTGTCTCGTTCACCTGTGAGCGTATGAGGCTTGATGCCTTCTTCACTTATAATCCATAATGTTTCAGCAAGTGCAACAATTGTAATTACCGTAGGGCTAAAATAATGAATCATAAGTATTATTTGATCGCTCAGAGAAACAATCAGTCAGTGGAGTAATAAAAAGTGATCAACAATGACATTTGAAGGAGACCAGACACTAATTACCGACATTAACATCACACCAAGGCTTCATTTTGTATTGTTTGCAAATGTTAATATTTATGATTATATTTGTATACAGTTTATCTATAAAAACGCTGAATGGAGTTAACTTAATATAACTTTTATGCCAACAATACCTTACTGTATTGCTATTTGCCTTTCTTTACTTTGCAAATTGTTTAATGTTTAATTTCTTTATTCATCAACATATTATAATATTATAATAATAACAAATTATATATTGGAATTAATTAGGAATGGTGCATTAAATTTTGAAAGTAAACATAGTGACTTATTTCAATGTTGCAGTGAAATTATGAAACTTTTCTAGACATTATGTTTTCACAAGGATTTTAAATTACTATGTATTTCACACTGCAGATATTTCTTTGCAAGTTATACTGGTAGATCATTTATTCACACCCAAACACTTGGTGAGAATTTCTAAGCTAATATAAATGAAGAGCACAGGGAAAGATCAAAGTCACCCTAAAACTGCTTTGAGGTTAATAACGCCATCTAGTTCGTAAGACGCTAAGCTTGCCTGTCACTATTATTTTTTTACATAAAAGTTATTAGTGATCATAGTCTAAGCAGTAAAAGTTAAAAACGATCAGAGTCCGAGGACTTTCATCATTCTTACAAGTTTTCGAACAAAAAGTCAAACGTCAGTTGACATTCTCATGCTCTGTGACATTTATATGAATTATAGGATTTAGGTTTGGCCCTGAACTGGAAAAATCTATTCATATAAATAAAATTGGAGTGTCTGTTTGTAATATTGAAATAACCGTTTTTTACTACATGCATATGAATATTTAGACGGTACATACACCAAAATAACAATTTTTAGAATTTTTGTCTGTCTGTATGTCTGTCTGTTTGTTCCTGCTAATCTCCGAAATGGCTGGACCGATTTAAACGGGACTTTTATTGGCAGATAGCTGATGTAACAAGGAGTAACTTAGGCTACTTTTTAACCGACTTCCAAAAAGGAGGAGAATATTTTTTTCTTTTTTTATGTTTTACCTATTTATTTTACTCCGCCGTTTGTGGACCGATTTTCAAAATTATTCTGTTGTTGCATAAGATATGGTCCAAATTAGATACCATGTTCATAAAAGTGGTGATCTGATGATGTAATCCATGAGAAATCGAGGGGACTCCTTGAAATTTATATGGAAACATAGCGTGATTCGAATTTTTTCAGAAGGACTTCAAGCATACACTACCAAAAAATAGGAATTTGCACTGAAGTATACCCTGGTTCCGAAGGTGCTGTTTAAAACTATTGAATACTTTTTTTTTATTATTTCTCCAAAATCATGCGATCAGTCTTTCAGACTATGAGCAGATGAGTTTAACGAATTGTGGCAGGCGGAGATTGTTCCCCATTGGGCACATCTCTATATTGATTATTTTGGATCTTAATCCAGTGTGTCTAAGTCCAGGATATTTCGCCTTTTAAGGCGATTAGTAGTGTCTCTGTGTAAGAGCATTTGGGCCAGCTGATTTGGGTGGTTTTTTAGCCGAAATTTGTACTTTGTGCTGAGCATTTAAATTTCCTCTTTCACTGTCTGAAGGCCCAAAAATTCGTGTACTTCTGAGTTTTTAATGAACCATGGGGTGTTGTACATCTGTTTAAGAGATCTCTTGAGCGGATGTTCAGCTCTTTTCTTTTGGTTTCAATGTGCTTCTTCCAGGTTAGTCGGCTATCAAGATGCATACCCAGGTACTTAACGGTATCACTTTGGGGAAGCTCTCTTTCTCCGAGTTTTACTGATGGACATTTGTCCCGACACAAGGTAAATGTTACTTGGATGGATTTGCTAGCACTAGCATTTATCCTCCATTTTTTGAGCCATGAGTCAATTTTTGAAAGACTATTCTGCAATTCTAGCGAGGCTATTGTTGGGGATTTATTTGATGCTAGAATGGCTGTATCATCAGCATATGTTGCGGTTGTAACTCCTTGGGTCTGAGGCATGTCAGATGTAAAGACGGTATAAAGTACTGGAACGAGGACCGAACCCTGTGGTACTCCTGCTAGTATATTATAGAAGCCAGATGTGCTGTTACCTTCTTTTACTTGAAAAATTCTGTCAATGAGGTAAGAGTTAAGCAGATGGTAAAAAGAGTGCGATATGTGTCGTTTGATTTTGCACAGCAGACCTTTGTGCCACACTCTATCAAAGGCTTGTTGAACGTCTAAAAAGATCCCAGCACAATACTCTTTTCGTTCCAGGGCCGCTCTTATGGTGTGACAGACTCTATGTACCTGCTCTACTGTAGCGTGTTCAGCTCTAAATCCAAACTGATGGTCTGGTATAAGGCTTTGACACGAGTCCAGGAGTCTTTCCAAGATTATCTTTTCTAGCAGTTTCGAGAGAATTGGCAGTAAGCTGATAGGTCTGTAGGAAGTTACGTCATGCTGTGGTTTGCCATTAGGGTAGTTTTGTCATTGGGATGTCTGCTGTGGTGCCATATCCTACTTAGTCTTCTTTTTTCTAGAATTTTTTGTCTAATTTCAAGGGAGACCACGTTTTGTCTTAGCTTATTATTTGTAACAGGGGGGGGGGGGGGGGGGGGGTGAGTATTTTAGCTGCGTCTTCTATATCTTCTTCGGTTTTTAAAGATACTTTTAATCTTAAGTGATCGTCTACAATTCGTCTAAAGTTGTCCCAGTCAGTCATCTTACTGTATAATTTTGACGACTTTTGTGTGTATAGCACAGACGAGCTCACTGTAAGGATTACAGGTATGTGGTTAGAAGAACCGTCAAGGCATGTCTCTACTTTATGAAATAATCGAGCTAGTCCTTTCATCACAAAAAAAGTCTATAATGTCTGGAAGCCTATTAGGGTCAGTAGGCCAGTGCGTCGGTTCGGCTGGAGTAATCGCGTTTATTTTGTGTATCTCCAAGCACTTCTTGAGCTCCCTACCTCTTGTGGTAATTAATCTGGAACCCCAGTGTACATGTTTGGAGTTCCAGTCACATCCAACTATAAATCGAGTCTCTAGTTTTTTAAAGAACTCTGTAAATTGCCTTTCAGTAATTTTATGTTTAGGTGGGCAATAAATTGAAGCCACATTAAAGTTTCCATTTTTTGTGTACATTTTTACCGTGGTTGCTTGTATGTGTTCTGTTTGAAATGGCGGCATTTCATGGTGTTCTAGTGAAGATCTTACTAATGCAGCTGTTCCTCCATGTGCCGTGCCGTCCGGATGATTTGTGGTATATATGTTGTAATTTTTTATTTTTATATTGTTATTAGATGTGAAATGAGTCTCAGATACTAATAATATGTCTAGGTCATGATATTTGATAAAGATTTCAACTTCTTCTTTGTTTGGGGATCGACCATTGGTGTTCCAAGTTGCTATCTTGAGTGTGTCAATCATTTTGTCAAGGTGTTGACAAGTGTTGTGAGAAGCCCCATTAAGGCGCTCATTTGCTGCAGTATGAGATCCATTTTTTCCGCTTGTTTTAGGTATAGTTGTTCTAGTTGGTTAGTTGGTAAGGTTTTTGCATTAGGTAAGTCATTGGTCCCGGGGACGTCAGTCACTTTGTTTTTTGTTACATTTGCATAGGATTTTGATGCATCACTTATTTTATTCACGTCCTCTTTAGGTATGGTATGCATTTGTTTAGTGGGGTTTTTCTCGGATTCGTTTCGATTGTTAACAGGCCTACCTTTATTTGTTCTTCTGGCCATTATTTCCTTATACACCTCACAGCCTTTGTAATTGGCCGGGTGTGGACCAAGACACAAGGCACATGTTGCTGTAGTGTTTTTATCTTTCTTTGGGCACTACCGAGTAGCATGTGAATGTGCACATTTAAGACAGCGATATGGCCGCATGCAATAATTTTTTGAATGCCCAAGTTGTTGACATCTCTGGCACTGAATTACGGTTGTCCTTTTTTTGGGATCTTCTATGGTAACAACTTGGTGATAGATAATTCTTATTTCTCTCGCAGCATTATTGTTGGGTCCATTTACTAGATTTACAAAGAAGGTAGAGGTTGGTTTTTTATTTGGTCCATATCTACAGTTTATTATTTCACCACAGATTGTATTGCCTGTTTTCTCGAATGCACTTTTAATTTCGTCATGAGGGGTTGTATGGTGTAAATTTTTTATTTACACCATACAACCCCCCCCATATTATTAACGACCCACAACCACAAAAATGTCAGGTTGTGGATATAAATAACTTAAGTTTTAAATTAAGTAACATGTACTTGGATAAGTATTTATTATCCAATTTCTGCAAGCGACATGTAGCTGGTATGCTATTTAATATTTTTACTTTTTCACAAGCCAAGAATTTGGCTTCTACGACTACTGGTTTTATTGAGCAGGATACTTACCATAGTATTAACGAATTGGAACATGTTCCAAATAACCATTTAAATTAGAGAATAAGACAATAGAGACTGCCTCTGGCAGTTATAATAACTCAAGTTTGAATAAAAATTTTAAAAACTTCAAAGATTTAAGTAATAATAATTGTAATGTTGATTACATTACACTCTGGTGCATCAAAACCTACAAGGAATGGTAGGTAAGGAACTTGAAACTGAGTTATTTTTAAAGGAATTGGACGTTGATATTTTGTGTATTTCTGAACATTGGTTCAAAAAATATGAACTCATTTTCAATTTCAGTGACCACCAGATTGCCAGTTCGTTCAGTAGAGAGGAGGCCATAAGAGGTGGCTCTTTAATATTAATCAATAAAAAAATTAAACTCAAGGAACGTAAAGACATTATTAGTCTCTCCACTGAACGAATTATTGAGGTAGGCTGTATAGAGTTTAGTTATCTTATTATTGTGAGCGTATACAGGCCTCCATCAGGATTATATGATTCATTCGAACAAGTCATGGAACAAATTCTATACAAAATATGTGCATCTAATAAAAAAGTTATAGTCTGTGGTGACTTCAATATAAATTTATTAGATTCGACCCCCACCACTATTAGATTCACATCTTTGTTTAAATCATATAATCTTCTTAATCTATTTTATGAGCCAACTAGAGTATGTGATACAACGACCACTTGTATTGATAATATTTTTACTGACATTACTCCACAAAAAAAAGAAATAATAAATAAGCTTAGCTCTGATCACTGTGGACAGTTAGCTTCTTTTAATATAAATTGTGATAATAACTTAGAGGAAAAGCTTGTATTTATTCCTGTGAATACTAAACGCATTGAGAAGTTTAGAAATAATCTAAGTTCAAGTATTCAATTATTGAATGGGTCGAATAGCTCAGATGAAGCTTTTAATAAATTATTTAAGATAATCATCATCATCATCATCATCATTGGCCTCTTCATCAATTACTGATGATTTAGGTAGGGGTCATATTATGGGTGCAAACTGCAAGCTTCTGTTTCAGACACTTCTTTTGATGACTATAGAGTCCAATTCTCGATCGACAAGACCGTCCGCAATTTATGCACAAGAGAGCATTGTTTGATGGATGAGGTTGTGAATTATCGCTAGCTTTGACACGCCTTTCAGCCAACCTGTCGAACCATTTTCGATCATGGTACCGGACTCCCTGAGCTATACTTTGCCTCCACCTGTTTCTGTCTTCGGCGAGCTCGTCCCATGCATTCTGCTTGATGTTGAAGGAGGCAAGGTCACGTTTAATACAATCTTTGAAACGTAGCTTCGGACGCCCAATGCCCCTCTTTGCATCCGCTACCACCGCCAACATAAAGATAATAAGAACCCAATTTAACAGTGTGTTTACTTCAGTAACGGTTAGAAACAATAAAAAAATGAAAAATAATTTTACTAAATGGGCGACTGCAGGAATTAAAATAAGCAGGCAAAGATTGTATAGTCTGTACGAAGAAAAATGTTTTAATAATAGTGTAGCATTTAAAGAATACGTTAAAAACTATTCTAAAACTTTTAGAAAAGTTTGCAAATCTGCTAATGTATGTATGTATGTACATAAAGAAAAAGATTAAAAATTCCAAAAATAAAATTAAAACTACTTGGAAGGTTATAATAGCTGGTGAGACTGGAAACGTCACCTGTCGTAGCTCGGATTTTCAACTGTATTTTGAAAATAAAGAAATTACCAATGATCTAGAAGCTGCGACGGCCTTTGAATGTAATCAAACACCAGAAATAAGTACAAGCTAGATTTGCCAGTGATCAGACTTAGTAAAGTCAGTAAATCTTTTAAAGGTCAATGTATACGCCTTTTCAATAAAATCCCAGAAAACGTTCAAAATCTTTCCATTAATAAATTTAAGAAAGTAGTCAAAGAGCGTTTGTGTGCCAAAGCCTATTATAAGGTCAATGATTTCATAAACGATGGCACATCTTGGGAGTAGGATGGCTGCTTACAAGGCTACTTCTACATTATTGTACATGACTTACTATGTATGTTTACATTGTATAATTTTAAGTTACAGCATTGTAAATTTTATTTTAAAAGATTAATTTTTTTACCTCACTTTTTTTTTGGTAAAAAAGTGGGCCCCGTGCGAGTTTCTTACGCCGGTTCTTCTCGCCGGGATAGTTCCCGAACCGGTGGTAGGCACCGTAGCTAATATTAACATTCTAAAAGTATTTTCTTAAAATCTACTCAGAAATAAAAAAAAAAAATTTTTTATTTATTTAGTTAGTACTTAGTAAGTTAATAATACATTAGTGAATTCATTAATCTAAATATTGTACACAGCATTGTTAGTAGAAAAGAAATACAATGTCAATATCACATTACTCATTCCTCACTGAATAAATCATGCAATATGTTTTAGTCAGTGAGAACTAAGTAATGAGAATGCATGCTAAAATGTCCTCATATGTTTCAGAGCGTCTCCGTCAACTGCTAACCCTGCTACCTCTCCTGCGGACGGACAACGAGCGCACCAAGTGCGTGTACGTGAGCGCGGTGCCGGCGCTGGTGCAGCGCTGCGTGGACGCGCCGCGGCGGTGCGCGCCCGACCTGTGCCGCCAGCTGCTGTCCTACATGCTGGTGCACCCCGCTCTCACCGTGCACGACCACACGTGAGTACACAGCTGCTACTGCGGATGATAATGGTGATGATATATCATATGAAATGGTTTTGAAAAAAGTAACAAAGGTTTGTCTTTGGTGTGTCCCTATTACTCTAAAGTCGGTATTTCTTGTGTAGATACAACCTGGCAGGGTGGCCATGTTAAATGTCCAAGTCGGTTTATGAGCTGCTGAGTATGACACCATTAACATAAAATAATATGTTTAGAATTATTCTGACCCTGGGTATTGTTTTTTTTGGGAATCATAACAATTATAATATAACATAATATGTAATTGTTTTTTTATTATTTATTAAATTT
This sequence comes from Aricia agestis, assembly GCF_905147365.1. Taxonomy (NCBI): domain Eukaryota; kingdom Metazoa; phylum Arthropoda; class Insecta; order Lepidoptera; family Lycaenidae; genus Aricia; species Aricia agestis. The sequence goes on along the minus strand of NC_056421.1, from coordinate 288,038 downwards.
CAGTACCCTCACACAATGGCTGCGGTTTTTGGAGAATCACATGTCCGGAAACCGAACAACGGAGGCAGTGTGGCAGCAGAAGATAGAACCGTGTCTATTCTCTCACAGCAATATATGGGGCGAGAACAACAGCTTCCGAAGAACTATTGGCAAGAACATAGAGTTCAAAGGCCTTCTAGATTCTATAGAGCAATCCATATACTCAGATATCCTGCAAGAGTCATTCTCCAAGAACGGCAGAGATGTAGACTTGAGCCTGGAGGGGGACATGCTAAGCTTTGACCCAGCAATCATACAACCCAAGTCACAGAGATCTAACAGTCTTACTCCCCCATCTACGAATATGATGCACATGTCTTCATCAGCTGAGAATTTAAATGATGAGTCCTTCGTTCAGAAGCCTAGAAGTTTTTCCCTGTCGAGTGAGCATAGCCTTGGACAGCTCAGACCAATGATCATGTATGGGACGACTGGCAGTGAAACTCGATTGGATGATCTAAGACTGAACAACTTCACGGAGCACCCGGGAATGTCGACTGTGGGTCAATGGCTCAAAAGTCTCCGTCTACATAAATATGTGTGGTTGTTTACCAACATCAGCTACGAGCAAATGATGGCGATTGATGAGGAGTATTTGGAGAAACTAGGTACGCTTCTTACTATTATAGTAGATCACAATTAAAACTAATGTTTAAATTCATTCTCCCTTACTCATAAAATGATGCGCACAGTTATAGCGTAATCATGCCTGCTCTGTTCCAGGTTTTATGTTGTAGTATAATATTTATTCTATAAACTGTTTTAGGTGTAACAAAAGGCGCGCGGCACAAGATCCTCCTCTCCATACGCAAGCTGCACGAGCGCGGGGCTGTCCTCGACGCGGTGCGGGCGGAGCTGCGCGCGGCGGGCGGGGCGGCGGGCGCGGCGGGGGGCGTGACCCGCGCGCTGGAGCGACTACGCGGCGTGCTGCTGTCGCCTATGCCGCCTGCATCCGACCTGCCCGCTGCCGTAGTTGAGGCACTCGAACTGGGTGAGACAGAGAGTATATGTATTGCGGACACACATGAGCATTATACAAATTTTAAATTTGGCGTTGGAGGCATCCTGTGAAAGGATGTATTATTTAAAATATTTTATTAAAATGCGAGTTACTTACGTTCATGTCCCTGATGTACGCGACATTGTAAGCGAATCTGGTCCGCAAGCAAGTTTCCCGCATCCTATCATATTTTGATGGATGCTTTTTCTGTCACGTGGGCAACTCGCAAGCATGTTGGCACCCGCATGTGGACCACCACCCTTATTAGGTTACTTGATGAACATGAACTTATTTGCTTGTAAGGTCACTTTTGATGTTAGATTTTTTTAAAACAGCATTTAAAAAGTATAAACGTCAAAATAATGACATTACAACTTTTTAAATTGTGTTTTCAGCGTCGGCGTGTCTCGGCGGCGCCGGCGCGGAGGAGCCCGAGGTGGATCCCATGTCGCTGCACTGCTGGCTCGTTGAGAAGGTATTAGTTATATTAATATTATCTTTTAAACGAGCAATTCTTGTATATATATAATTGAAATCTCGGAATCGGCTCCAACAATTTTCATAAAATTTAGTATATAGGGAGGGGGTTTCGGGGGTGATAAATCGATCTAGCTAGAAATCATTTTTAGTCATCAAATCAATGTCATTTTATTCGAATACCGAGCGAAGCTCGGTCAAACAGCTAGTAAATTATTATGTTCGCTGGGCTTGAAATGCTCCAACCGAATTATAAATATTATATTGGATATGATTTTTTGCTGGAATTACTTGGAGTAGAGTGGCCAGAGACAGATGAGAATCATGGAAGAGGCCAGGAGGCCTTTGCCAAATAACAATCAGAAATTGGTAAACTTAGATACTGAAATAAAGGCTATAATATATTTAACGGAGTTTACTATTATCTTCCCTACCCTCCCCTATTACCCTATTCCCTCAACGGCAACGCACCTGCAGCTCTTCTGATGCTGCGAGTGTCCATGGGCGACGGAAGTTGCTTTTCATCAGGTGACTCGTTTGCTCGTTTGCCCCCTTATTTCATAAAAAAAATATTTATTATTATATTGGATACACCACCAGCTGTATATGGGTCATTTGTTTTAATTATTTTTTTTATTTCTAAAATATGTTAGAGAAAATACAAGTATTAAAAATGAACACTTATATTTTCTCTAATACCCTGATTTGGTTGAAAAGGAAAATTATCGATATATTTTCCTTTTTGTGTTTTCCCACCGTGTTAGTTTCAATCTACAGGACCGGTGGTAGATCAACACACTGACTTGCTGATTTATTTTTTTTCAAATTAATTCACATTTAAAATAAGAATAATAATACAATATAATACATTTTATTTTTAAGGCACTGCACCACTCGTCGTTCCGCGGCGCGGAGACGCAGGCGGCGCTGCGGCGGCTGCGGCACCGCCTGCCGCCGCGACAATTCTTCAGCCACGTCAGCGACATGCCGCTGCGACGACACACCAAGCCCAGGTCAGACACACTACGAGTATAGCCATGTAGTGGGGAAAATCCCTGCGAAAGACGTTAACAACACTATTACGTATGATATTGAATAAGTTACTCATTAGGGATGATTCATGAGTTACTCATTGATTCATGAGTTGGTCATTAGAGTTACTCATTAGCTATGTCCACACTGAAACGGGTTTTTTTTTTAAATGAAATGAGGGGGCAAAGCAAACGGGTGGTCCTGATGGAAAGCAACTTCCGTCGCCCATGGACACTCGCAGCATCAGAAGAGCTGCAGGTGCGTTGCCGGCCTTTTAAGGTAATAGGGGAGGGTAGGGAAGGGAAGGGAATAGTGGAGGGTAGGGAAGGGAATAGATTAGGGGATTGGGCCTCCGGTAAACTCACTCACTCGGCGAAACACAGCGCAAGCGCTGTTTCACGCCGGTTTTCTGTGAAAACGTGGTATTTCTCCGGTCGAGCCGGCCCATTCGTGCAGAAGCATGGCTCTCCCACGTATATATCTGACATTGACCAAAAGGTAGCTATAATGACTGGTTTAATCACTAATATTTTCGATACACATGCTCCGGTCAAAAGAATTAAAATTAAACATGTACCGGCACCTTGGATGTCACAGGATCTAATTAACATTATGGCTAAGCGTAACCGTGCAATGTGTCGTTACAGAAAGAGACCGACAGACGAGAATTTTGCCAAATACAAGTACCTGCGAAATCGTTGCAGTCGTTTGTGTAGGGATGCCAAACGACGCCACATACACTCCTCAATAGATCAAGGCAAACCCCTCTCAATTATGGAAATTTTTATCAACCCTCGGCATTGGCAAAACTGCTAGTCAATTGGACAATTCTTTAAATTTAAATGATCTCAATGTTCATTTCTCTACTTCACTGTTTTCGTTGACCAGTCTACAAAAACACATACAATTTCCCACCTCGATTTGGGAATCGTATCAGGCTTACTATCCGTCTCCGTCGCAACTCCCATATCCTCTGTTTACTTTATAATATTTTGCATAATCCTCTCTCTCCATCCTATCTGCTCGATAGATTTAATTTTTCCCACCCTCCTGAAATCCCGTGCAGATCCAATGTCAGAACTAACCTCTCCGTCCCATCCCATTGTACCAATTTCTACTCCTATTCCTTTACCGTGCACGCAGTCAGATTATGGAACTCGCTTCCCCACACTGTTTGTGACAGTCCGACTATCGCTGTGTTTAAGAGACGATTGAAAGAGCATTATCTTAATTCTCAATCACCGTAATTTGTATTATTATGTATACGTATAGTATTTATTTATTATTTTCATGTTATTATTTATTGATTTCAAATATAGGTTTTATATTATAGTCTTAGTATAATATATCGAAAAAATTAGCTCTCAAATTTTTTTGAGCTGTTGTGTTTCTTTTTTGCATTGCAAGTACAGTGGCATTAGATATTATAATAAATAGCTATTCCGTCTTTATTTTTAACCATAAACATGGAAAGATTCAAACACAATTAATGTCCCTTTTTGCTTCCATTATATCTATTTTTAAACATTTCAGGTGGCGCGGCCCGCAGTACCCTACACGCCATGTTAAGCGGTGGGTGGGGCGGGGCAAGTCGCACTCGTACCCGCCCTTCCCGCCCGTGCCGCCGGGCGCCGTGCTGCCGGGCGGCGCTCCGCCCCCCGGACCCGTCGACTACTCCGGCCTCGACGCGCTCTGCCTGCAGATGACCGAGCAGGCTATCAATTAACCCGCCGAGTGAAAGACCTGTGAGGGTCGAAGAGACCCCGTTGAGGGTTGATAAGACCCTAAGTGATGTGTAGTTTTCAAAATTATGGATGACTGACGTCACCAAAAAACTCACAAAAGGCTCTACACGACCCCATGTATCGGTAATCCGCCGACTTGGACCCCACGAAGTCGAAAGATCCTTTAATAGGGTCGATATAACCCCATAAACTATGGGGTCAAATAAGTGACGTGAAATCGAGTCGAAAAGGTCTCGCAATGAATGACGTCGTAAGACGTACGAGTGACTTGTATTATACTAAAAAATAGTAGTTGGCAGCGTGTGTTGCGGGTTCCAAAAGCCGGGTCTATATGACCCCATTGACGTGAAACGAAATTGGGTGTGGGTCCCAAATGAACTATTAGCTTCCTTCTGGATGGATGCTAGGGACTAGACGCCCAACGACGTTATATTGAAGGCCGCTCCAAATTTTGGTTCCGGTAAACGATAGTTTGAGTAAACGGATTGTATTGTCAGTCAACATCGGCGTCGTAGCTTTTTCTTCGTTTCGGTTAGCGCACTTTGCATACTCTCTATATGTTATTTAGTTTGTCAAATGACGAATTTTAAAGCTGTTTTACTGTATTGTATGACTTAGCGACTATTTGATATAGTTGTATATTCTTTACAGAAAACTTTAACTAGCCTAAATAGTTTGTTCTTTCTTAATGAAATTTGTCATTTGACTGGTCTAGCATTCCACACTTTTGGACGCTGATGTTGATTGGCAAACATTGGCGAATTCTGCCAGCAGCCAGGCAATTATGTGGCTTAAATCTGCTACATACGTAATGATAAAATTGTACAGTTTGGTCACCTAGACAAAATATGTGAAAGCTTTCTATGTGCTCTATCCGTCTAGTATAAATATGAAGTCTACTCCAAGTGACCGAACTGTAAAGTTCAATTGTTACCGTCTGTGGCGGCATAGTAAAAAGAGGGGAAGTAAGTTATATTCATACATAGGCACCGCGCGCGGCTTGTATGTGTGCGCTATAGTATCAATGCGTCGCCACACGGTACACAACAAAATCTAGGCCAGTTTTTGAGGCTGGTACCGCCGAGATTTTGTTGTGTGCCGTACGTGGCGACGCATTGTGACGCACACATACAAGCCGCGCGCGGTGCCTTTGTATGAAGATAACTTACTTCCCCTCCTTTTACTATGGTGGCGGGCATTACAAGTTTTGTAATCTCTTATTTATGCTACTAGGTGATGATAATAATTTATATAACAGAGCTATTCCATTTATTTATTACAAATCTTATATTTTATCTTGTATTGGGTAGTGCACCATTTTAATTATTGTATTTGACGTTTTATTTATGTAAGAAACTGTGACATCGATTGTATCTGCCTCCGTGGGATAGTTTACAAGCAGCGCCTTGTTCATTAGCGAGAAGCTACATTGCTCCGATGTTTTATTTATGTGCTATCATAGAAATTGATTTAAAAGCAGAAGTTGACCTACTGTCGGGACTCGGGTTATATCGAGCGAGCCTAGCCGTCAGATTACGACCTACTTAAAGTAGCCCAACCAAATAGCATAGGTCATCCATCCGCCTATTATTCAATTTCTCTGACGGTATTATGCTACATTAATGGTTTGTGTGATCGGACGCGGCATTTCGACGGAACGACGGACAGGAGATGAAGTGGGATGAGTGACGCGTTATCATCGTCTTGTATAATGTATTGTTTTGTCGCGCGTCACCGCAACACATATACCAGCTATCAGAGTGATATATTCATAGGTAGCTAGCAGTCCTACGTATTTTGGTCGAGTTATATCAAATTCAGCTGACGAGTGATGGATCATGGATAACATTGACTTGATATTACCCAACCAAATAATCTTGGTCTGTCTGAATTTCTTTGGTGGCACATGCATTACTTCGTTTCGACTACAGCATGCATGGAGTAGTGTGGCCTCAAGCTAAGATGACGCTGTCCTAATTTGTTTGGTGCTATACTTGCAACATTTATTTAATACTATATTTTAGTTGTAGCGAATAGGTTTGTACTGTGTACTATGATCACATGCGTTAAGACTGCAGTGAGTCAGAATGATTTCCAAATTTATTGCTAATGTTAAAATTCACCAATTACTTTCATTAATTAGTAATGATTGCCTTTTATTGGTGAATGTAAACACGGCATAAACATCACTGGTCAGCTTAGGCGTTGGGCTTCGGTGACTCGCTGCATTCTTGACGTGATTATACTATAGTTAAGACCGAACCCCGGGTAAAATAGTTGAGCTTACGGTAGGTTAAGTTGGCACGGCCTAGCGCAGTCATGCGGGCGTTATTTTGGCACGACTCGCAATTTTATTAGTTTTAATTGTTGACTGATTGCATAATTTATAATGTTGCAGTTGCTAGTAATTCTCGGATACCATAGATGTTTTTTTATTGGGAATGTTTCGCAATCTCCTGTGCTGGTTTTGACTGGATCAAAAGTTTGATTGTATCATGTGCAATGTTTTATTTTACATAGATTACCTACGTTTTGTACATAACCAATATATTTAAGCGATGTGTTTAATGTTATGATAAATTGTTTTATACAAAAATGTGGATATATATTGTGTTGACAAATCTAATTATTACATTAGTAAACGGAATACAGTTACGCTAACATTGTTTTATTTTATTTCATGCCTGTACCTTTACCCACTTTTTAATAATTATTATTATTTGGAACCACTTTGGAACTATGCAGCCTGAAGGGGCATATTACACTATCATCACAAACTATACAGGGGTCAGGTGTAATGTCGGCTGTACACTCTCGCCGAGAGCTCTCGGGCGAGAGACTCGTGTGAGAGCCTCACACGAGACTTGCCCGAGTGCGATCATGTACATTCTCGCTTAGTTCAATCGCAATCATTGTAATCCAAAGACCTATAATCATATTTTAATTTTATTTCTCACAGACACAGATAATGACGTTTATTATTGTTATTTTTCTGTTCTGCACTGTCTAGCGGCGGCGCGACTAGTAGTGAAAAATGCGAGAGTGTCGGGTGCAAAATACTAACACCGGACTGAGAGGGTCCACACTCTGTAGAGAGTTTACTGTGAAAGTAGCAGCACTGAAAGACCAACATTTTTTTTCACTTCTGTATGGTGAAACTCGTGACGCTCGGGCCATTGCCCAATGCCCATACAAAAGTGAAAAAAAAATTTCAGCGCTGCACTTTCACAGTGAACTCTCTACAAGGAACGCGTACACACCCCAAAGTATTATCTTATTTTTGTTACACACGGTATAGAATACTAACGCATACTATCATTATCTTGGATCATTTATATTCTTTATGATCAATGATCATATAACATATCCAATATACAGTCGGGTCATTTTTAACCGACTTCCAAAAAGGAGGAGGTTCTATGTTCGGCTGTGAATTTTTTTAATGTATGTTCAACGATAACTTCGCCATTTGTGGACCAATTTTCAAAATTTTTGTTTTGTTGTATAGGGTATAATCGTGGATTGGTACCATGTTCATAAAAGTGGTGACCTGATGATGGGATCCAGGAGTAATCGAGGGAACTCCTCAAAATTTAAATAGAAATATATGATGATTTTGGTTTAATATGAAGCATTTCGGGCAAATGTTAGCAGAAAGTAAGATTTTGCACCAAGATATGCCATGGTTCGAAGGTGCTGAACAGAACTCCAACAACCAACGGTTATATAGCCGAAGTGCCATACTAAGAAAAAAAAGACGAAAAAAATTTGACTGACAACCGTGAGCCGATGTCACAACAAACAAAAAGTTTCTCAAATCTCAAAAAAATTGTGTTTAGGTACATATTTCTAATAAATACTATACCGTACTTTAATTCTTACTGTTTCTATTGAAAGTGCTAGTCCAGAATACACCAGAACAGACGACAATGGACGGACTAATATGTAGAATTTGCCTGGATAACGAGGGAACTGTGTCTCTCTTCGACAAAGAGAATGATAACGTTCAATACTCTACAAAGCTCATGCGTTTTGTTAATACTGTTGTCGCCGAGGATGACGGCTTGCCGGGAATGCTCTGCGGGGGCTGCATCGGTGAGCTGAGCCTGTCCTATCAGTTCGTCCAGAAATGCGAGGCGTCGGACCGGGTGCTTCGCTGTATTAGCTCGCCCATCGACTTGTACACCGACATCGAAACTAAAGACGAACTAGGAATCAAGCTCGAGCACGTGAAACAGGAGATCGACGCCATAAACAGGCAGGACAGCCTGGACGGGGACGAATTCTTTGAGAACTCGGAACAGACGTGCGAGCGAGAAAAGAGTGAAGATACCAAAGGTAAGCCTCGTAAGAGAAGAACTCACACAAAGTTGGGCAAAGTTCAGTGCGGCGTGTGCGGCCTGGTGGTCCCGAGCCGGTCCGCCATGGAAGCGCACGTCCGCGTCCACACCGGGGAGAAGCCTTTCGCCTGCAGTGTCTGCGGCAAGCGGTACCCCACCCGGGGCGGCCTGAAGCGCCACCACGAGACCTCCCACCAGGAGAGGGAGAGGAAGTTCACGTGCGAGCTGTGCGGCAAGAGTTTCTACAGGAAGCATGACATCAGAACTCACATGAGAGTGCACACGGACGAGAAGCCGTATGCTTGCATGTACTGCCCGAGGCAGTTCACACAGATATCCTCCCGGAATCGCCATCAGAGGACTCACACAGGCGAGAAGCCCTATGCCTGCCCTATATGTGATATGCGGTTCAGTGACAAGGTTCAGGAGCGGAGACACCAGGCTACCCACAGTGACGAGAGGAAGTTTGGCTGCCACCTGTGCAGCAAGACCATGAAAACACGGTACGCCCTCGTCAATCACTTGAAGCTTCATAGAAACGAGAAGCAAAACATATGCAACTTCTGCGGTAAGGCATTCGCCGTGAGAGGTAATTTGCAGCTTCACATCCGTAGAGTGCACTCCGAGACCTCAGGCCAGTGTTCCGTGTGCCAGAAAACCTTCCCTAACCTCGAGACTCATATGAGGAAACATACGGGGGAAAAGCCCTACGAGTGTCATAAATGTACTGCAGCTTTTGCTATGAAACGGAGTCTGACACATCATGTGATATTCAAACATGAAAACCCGCACAAGTACAAGTGCTCGGTGGGAGATTGTACCAAGACATTCCCGAGAAGCAGGATGCTGGAGTTCCATCTACTGAAACACACAAACCACACACCCTACATCTGTCCGCACTGCTCCAGGGGTTTCTTTAGAACGAGTGATCTGTCTCGCCATTTGAGAGTCAGTCACATGGATGTACAAGTTAGAGGTACCATTAAAACTGTAATTGTATGAGACCTATAATTAGAATTAAAATGTTCTAGTCATTACATAATATTACAAAGTTTTAAATTTCATAAAACATTTAATTAACATTCTTATAGGATTTTATATTTCTAAACAATATATATTAAGGACAGTTGTGACTTAAGATGACCTCAGTATTATTTTCGATTACTCTAGCTTTAATAATAATATAGTTACTTTTTAAGGTGTATTTTCACTGAAACTAATTTGCAATACATACCTATTTTGTAATATTGCATAGTGTAAATTATTGTGATTATACTGTTGTGAGCAAGTTTTATTTTAAGGACATCCAGGACAAGCAACTCTACTGTATTTTAACCCTCAGATAGTGTAGCGCAAAAAACAAATTATATTATTTAAACATTATTATATTATTTATAGTTTTAAGAAATACTTACTTTGAGAAAAAAATATTAATCAAGTGAAGAAAACATTTTTTTTTTCTATTTTTGTTTTGGAAATTGAAATATATCTCATATTTAACCGATTTAACAAATAAAAGTTATTTATGTTACATAATTACGCACTTTTTACAAAAATTATGTTTGTGCCAGTCTACAGCATTTTTTTTTTTTTTGTAATTAACTGTAATAGTGCTATACTTACTAGATTGTTGACCAAGCATAATATTATTATATGTAAATATTGTAAAGACCTAAGGTATAGAATATAGATGATCTGAGTGCAACTGTTATTTAAGTATTTATTTATTTATTTACTAGCTGTCCCGGTGAACTTCGTGTCACTTTAAAACCTTCCCTGGACTTCTAAGAATATTTTGAGACTAAAATTAGCCCAATCCGTTCAGCCGTTTTCGAGTTTTAGCGCGACTAACACATTTGAAAATCCATTTTTATATATCTTATATCTTTAAACGAGTATATATAATTGGAATCTCGGAATCGGCTCCAACGATTTTTATGAAATTCAGTATATAGGGGGTTTAGGGGGCGATAAATCGATCTAGCTAGGAATCATTTTTAGAAAATGCCATTTTATTCGTGTTTTATCGAATATCGAGCAAAGCTCGGTCAAATAGCTAGTATAGATTTAATTAGGACACCAAACAGTACATACATCTAAACATTATTAAAACAAGCACATTAATTATTAATTTTTCTGATGCATGTACCCTTAGCAGGTGACACGACATTCGTAATAAAAGCTCCACAAACTACAATACCAAATTAATTAAATACTAAACTAAAAGAACATTAATTACAGGTAGGTAAGTATAATATAAAGTATAATGGGGATTGTCCATTTTTTTTAAATTTTGCTCATTACAAAAACATTTCGAGGAATAAGGTCAGTGATCGTTTTTCTGTATATAAACGAAAAAAATACCCATTAGTTACTTATATTTTTGAACAAATATGTTTAACCTTAGTTTGAACTTCAATGGCATTAAATTAGCAATAAATTCGACCAACATTACGTTTCGAACTTTTGGTAAGCTTCTCGTATCAGCTTTCACATAATGAGAACTTGACGAACCAGCCATTATAAATAAAATTGAAAGGAAATTTAAAACATACTGCAGAGGTCAATTGGCCGCCGGTGATGACGTCAGAGCGAAACTTTAAAAATTTATTGAGAAAAAACTAGCCAATGAATTTCAAAATTATTTAATTTATATTCTTAAAATACCCTATTTTAACGAAAAAAAAATATAAAAAGTACATGTGATTTTTTTTGGACAATGCCCATTGTAAGAGTAAATATCATTTCAAGCAAAGTTAATTAAGTATTAAATTTTAAACATAATTACTGATTAACAATAAAAGAAGACTTAAAACAATGATATTACATAACATTTTTTTTTTCATATTTTCATTACAAATTAATAATTAAGTACCTATATAACTATTGTACTTTCAAGTAAATTTCATTGTTTGGTTATTAGTGTCTAAAATTGTAAATTATAAGATTATAAGTACATGTCAATAAAATATAATAAAAAATTAAGTAATAATATAGCAAAAATTAAATATTAATTATATTGCAGTAAGTCATTCAGAACAGAACAAAATGTGTACGGCAATGATATTCTATGTTACTAACGTAACTGGATTGGAAGTTTACGGTAGCAACGCGTTGCCACTTCGAAGATGCCTGCAGGCATATCTCACATACATAATGACATAACGAATATATGACTTGACATTGTCTTTTGAACAAAAAAGTGGTTACGCATTTCTGAGAATCTTTTGTAAGACATTGCTACTCTAGTATTTTAGAAACTCATTGGTGTACGGTACATAAAGCCATAATATTATAGATGTCAAAATTATTATAATTAATATGAATTGTATTATTATTATTGTCATAGACGTCACTGTATGCTGATTTAGATTTTAAGTTATTTATTAAGTATGTCTTTTTATATGAATACAAATTACTATGGAATATGTCAAAATCTGAGCAAATACTATTGTAAAGAGAGCACATTCTTTGAACAGGATTATTCTTAGCTACATTGTTTTTATACTTAGGGATGTTAAATAGTTGAGGTATACGCACGGATCGGGTAGGAACTTTAATAGATATCTGATTCAAAATCTCTATGTCTATGGTTCCGTTAATTATTTTGTGCAGATTACATAGGTCCAACATCTGTCTGCGGTATTCAAGACTCATTTAAGAGGTTATTTAAGTATTTAAGAGGAGGAGAAAATAAAAAGTTACTTTATGTATAAAAAACTCTTTATATTATTAAATAAGTTATTTCGTTCTTTTTTGATAAGAAACAACGAGCACACGAATCACCTGATCAAATATGCGTCGCCTGTAGCAACACTAGAGTGACAAGTGCCTTGGCCTTTTATACTGTTTTTTTTGGTAAGGATTTGTGGATGCACGCACGGCTAGTCATGGCTCGTCTTTCCCACAACTGTCCTTCCTTCCTGCGGGAGTCGGGACCCTCCGAATCCACCAGCGCGTGAATCCGCTCTCAAATTTCATTGGGTAAAACAGCACGCGCGGGTAAAGTTCTTAATTTAAATATCTGTACTATCTATGGGTAACAGATTACAGAGTTACCAATTCCTAAGAATTTTTAACCCTAAATATAGGTAAAAAAACCTTTAAATTCATCACAATAATAATACAAAAAATCTTCTAAAAACGTAATACACACCATGATAACAAACACACCTGAAAAAGTCCATTCGGTGGTAGGCACTAATACATCCGACGTTTAAAAAGTGCATCATGATTCTTGACAAGTTGACACCCATCCATGCTAATATTATAAGTGTGCCTGTCTGTCTGTTGACAGTTACCTCTTCACGACCAAACCGCTGAACCGATTTTGTTGTGGTATGATGACACTTTGAGTCCCAGGAAAGGACATAGGATACTTTTCATCCCGGTAAAATGTATGGTTACCGCGTAATAAACGAATTTTAACGCAACGGAGTTGCAGGCATGGTCTCGTTTTAAATAAAACATGATTTTATTCATCGATTAATTAGATCTTTTAAACCATTGTGGGGGGAAAACCTCAAAGCTGGTAACCCTGATGGGTAAAGTCGCACAGGTGAGAAAGTGGTCTCTTTCGCGGGTGTCGCTATCTCACTCGCACCGTGAGGGCCGGCGCGCCTCAGCGAGGACAGAGGACGTTAGCCCGCGCGGCACGACGCGCGACTCGTGGCAGTGCAGTTATGTGTATGTGATGTGAACAAGTTTTTATCGGATTATACGAGCACTATGAGCGAAGTGAGTATCCTACGTGGGACAACTGTACTACTTAACTCGCTTGCCACTTTAAAGTGCATCATCTCGTTTAATTACTTTTAAACGCGGTTTTTTGTGAGCGGCCAAGATTACGGTACACTCGATAAGCTATCTCCGATATTTCGTTCGCAATAATTGATTGTGTTCGGCTTATGAAACAATACGCTTATGGTGGAGTGGTTTGGCCGCATACCGGACCACGGACCACGGAGTTTCATCACCTAGCCACTTGAAACACAGATATAGTTGTACCTAGGAAGTTGTAAACACTGCCCTGATTTGCCTGGAAACTTCTATAGCAGAGATCCTTTGATATAAAGCTACTGTCTAGATTCTAGAAGGTACTTACTTTCAGAACTGAAATAACTTTACAGAAATCTCAAATCAGAGTAACGAACTCAATGTGGTCCTTGCGGGTGTAGAGGTTCTATAAGGAGTAAAATAATTTTGAATGCAACATCATTGTTTTATTCACAATCGGGTAAAAGTAAATAAGATAGATGGGGTAGTATGATTATGTTGTTATACGGCGGGCGCTCGCACGCGACAATTATCGCGCACATTATTAACAATCGTTCCGTTACTTTTACTCGGATGAGTTCTGTGCACACAATATTATGGTAACATACAGTAGAATATATTCATAGTAGACCCTTCTTTCATAGAGAAATGCGCAGTTTCCTTAACGGATTATATGGGACTCCCAGGCGTGAGATCTAACCACTAGAACGTCTAGAACCCCATGATAGTGGTTCATGTACAGCCGTAGCTGCGGAAACGATGGAATCCGCAACCCTGTCAGGTCTATTAAAGTCAGACCGAAATGGGCGTAGGTACGTGATTTCAAATGATTCGAGCGGAAAAAGAGTGTAGCTGGTAGCATCACATTAAACACAAATTGAACTTTACCTAGATTATAATATTTTGTGGAACTTTAATGCAGCATAATATGTTGCTACTTGCTAGTTTGATCCCTGTGAAACAGCAAAAAAGTATTCTCAATATAACTGAAACGAATGTTATACCTACCTACTGCACATATTTGAAAAATGGATCAAACGAGGAACAAAATTGCCATAGTAGAATTGTGATATTGACCTGTTTTGAGCGCTTTCAAGGCCACACAAGTATTCTACTGTATGCTATACATACTGTGGATGAGCTGTGTGCAGTGTGAGTGCCTGTGTTGGCGAAATGTATGCGATGCTCCCGTTCGATAAAGTCCGCATAATGCCCGTAATCGGTATGCATGCATCATGGTCAAACTACACATTCAATGGAAATTCCTTTTAAAAACGTAGGTTATCATTGAAAGCCATAATAATTTTATCATATTTTCTACATATTAATTGCTATCTAGTTTACCTACGACGTGAAAAGGTCAAATCAAAATAGTTTTTATTCAGAGTAATTATATAGTTATAGTAGATTTTTAGAACATAAAATCGGTTGGACTTGAAATCTAAACTGCAAACTATGAAAATCAAAAGACATACATGCACTTAACATAATATTTGGAGCCCTATAACTATTAAAGCTAGAGACAAGTAAATTATTAGGTTTAAAATCTATTGTATTTCATTTTCCATTAATCACTTACTTTAATATATAAAATCATAGCTGTGATAACAAGTAGGTAAGTAATCATGAAAATTTTCTTATTAGAATACCCAAGGGCGTCGCCAGCCGATGGCGCAGGGGGGGGCAAGTTGACTTTACCTACTACAATTCATACTTTTCTCATTCTCTATGAATGAGAAAAGTAGGTATGAATTGTAGGTAAAGTCGACAGCACATGCATGTGCTGTCGAAAAGCTTCATGAAGCTTTGCACTTGTACTACGAGCCTTACATCTACAGCGATTGTAAAAAAAGTATCTTAGTACTATATACATAATATATATTCTGTGATAGTACAGAGTCCAATGTGTAAAGCTAATAGCTACACGAGCACGAGCTCTTGACTATGCAATAAAAAACTTGTAAATAAGTTATAATAACATTGTATATTTTTTTAATCTGTAGGGTGGGGGGGGGGGGGCAGCTGCCCCTCTTTGCCCCCCCTTGGCGACGCCCTTGAGAATACCTAATAATATATGAACGAAAGTTGTGTGTCTCATAATCTGGATGAGATCTAACATAGCTTGTTAAAAATAACTTCTGTCACTTCTTATATAAAGTGACCCTCCTTAACCTGAGAGAACTCACGTAGATCATCACTCACTAGTCACTACTCACGTGTTATCACGTACCAAGTTAGCGAAGTAACGAAGTAAGAGTAAACAAAACTGGTTGGTACCCAATACTCCTGGGTATCCAATATCCAGATTCCACTTTAATGTTGAATTTAAACAAAAATACTAGACAGGAGACACGCCTTAAATTACTTTGCGGTATATTTCTATTTATTTTACGTCACTATCTATACTATATAATTATTTGATATTATGTATTTTTTATGTCTACAATTTCAACGAAATAGTGATATTATCATGCAAGTTTCAACTAAGCAAGTACCTCTAATCCTCAGAAAAAGTTGTGCTTTAAGTTGCGTGTAACTGTATTGCGGATATAGAAATAACTAAGACCGCTGAGAAAACAATTTCAACTGGAATCGCCCACTAAATATCTCGGAAGTCTAGAAATTACAGTCTTCGTGGAATCTAGAAAACGATGAGACCTTACATGAAAACTATTATCAAAAAAATATCATAAGTCATAACACAGTAGTTAGTACAGTATAGTAGGTCAGGGGTCACCATTAATTTCGCTCGGGGTCCGTTTTAAGACATGAAATGACCTTCGCGGTCCACACATTTTATATAAAAAAAATATTAAACAAAGGTAATTACGAAAATTACAAAGGTATTTTTAGATATCAATGAAAAGTTACCATTTTTTGTAGCTAGCAGTGTTTTGTTCCTGCCACACAAGTGACATTTTTAATTGGATTGAAGAAGACAAAACACTGTATAACTATTCAAAGCTTATACAGCGTTTATTAGTAAGGGGACATCAAATCCTGGAGATGTTCAAGTACTTAGATGAACGAAGATCATCTCCGAACATGCTTGGTCCGCACACAATAGGGCGGCGGTCCGGATGCGGTCGGCGGTCCGGATGCGGACCGCGGTCCGCCATTTGGTGACCCCTGCAGTAGGTCATCTTCATACTAAACTACTTGATTGGGGTTCACACACATAACCGTCTTTTCCAATCCCTCAATGTAGCATAACAAATTAACAATGCAGTATCACGTGTTTAAAACTTGCACAAGTTTGAAATTTAAATTAAAGGAAGGGCTGAGTGAATCTACTATGTGATATTTATACTGTGCTAATATTGTCCTCCGTGTCGCAATAGTTCATTCACAGTTGTTTTACGTTTCACTATCTATGAGAGTGACCCTTATGGCGTTAATCATAAGGGTCATATCAGACGTAGGTATTAATCATGCTGTACCGTAGCGGCAAGGAATGGCTTTTCACTTTTGTTATTACGTTAACGTATGTTAATATTTTTCGAAACTTGATTATTTATTGTACATTAATATTAAAATTAACATGAATATAACCCATCTCATTCACAAGTTTTTACTCATTTTCATTGCGCCCAATGTAACCCAGTGATTAAATAAAGTGTTTTAATGTTGTAGCAGCATTTGCTAGCTTATTTTTACAGTTCTTTTCAAGTTACAAATTACAATAAATCATTTTTTTTTCCAAAAAATATCGTACAATATGGTGTTAGTATTTTACATCCCCGCACATGTATTTGTGCAAATAAATTATAAGTACAATATCAAAGAAAGGAAAAGAAATGAAATAAACAATAATTAATTACTACTGGCAAAATGTAATACAGCAGCTTCGGCGCGCGTTTATGTCTTTTGTATTGACCTAATTATTTGGTGGGAGATAAAGGTGAAATGGGGAGATAAATATCATTACACTTGTAATAACGGGTGATCATAATATATTTGACATGTCATGTACACATGTATGTCTGTCCTTATTGTAGCTACAAAATTAATAAACTTATTTCCATTTTTTCTCCGAAATCTGAAGTGTTCGTTAGTTTTCAGTTTCAGTATAAAGTTTTACTACAAGAGAATGGAGGATTATTATAACTTTTACTAAAAACAAGATGACGCCCGCAACTCGTTTATCGCGCAGGAACCGTACATTTTTCCGAGATAAAAAGTATCCTGTCATTCCCCGGAAAAAATTCTTCACACAAAATTTCAGCAAAATCGGTTCAGCGGCTTGGACGTGTAGTGGTAACATACAGACACACTTTCGCATTTATAATGTTAGTATGGATAAATATATCTCTGTAAATACAGAATAAAAATAACAAATAAAAATTGTTTTATTTCTGAGTAGATTTTAGGAAATTCTTTCAGATAAGTTATTAATATGACTATGACATACATTTATTCTAATTAGTTCGTATGAACTTGATGTCTTCTCTGTTTTTCTTTCCTATTATAATGTAAACGTGATAATTAATTTAAACAATAATTGTACTGACATGTCATCTACGATTTATTACTCTAGCAATTTGATATTTTAATTATTACTTGGACGAATGTTGACTTCCAATAATATCTAATGATTAATGTTAAAATTGGACAATTAAGAGTTTAAATTTAAATTTTTATAATAATTATGTATATTTGCATGCTATTTTATAATATAGCTAAAAGTGTTAGACTATAAGAACATCATTACCACCTACTGTATTACACTTTTAGAGCAAATAAATAAATTGAAATTGAAATTGAAATAATTAAGAGTGAATTTCTTCTAACCTAAATATACTCTTTCGAGTAAAATTGGATTAATATGCGGGGGACTTTGCCGCCGGCCCCCACTTGGGTTTTAACTTAACTTGGTGGTGCCTACCACCGGTTCGGCAACTATCCCGGCGAGAAGAACCGGCGTAAGAAACTCGCAGGGGGCTCACTTTTTTACCAAAAAAAAATGTGAGATAAAAAATTCATCTTTCAAAATAAAATTTACAATGCTGTAACTTAAAATTATACAACGTCAACATACATATATACAGAGGTATAATATTAAAATATTTAAAGAGGTATATAAGTAAATATTCGCCTTGTGGGAATGACTATTATAGTAAAGCTTAAGTTCTAATGGCAGTCCTTGAACTTGTCGCAAACTTTTAACCAATCAGATATACAGCTACTCGCGTCGTGCGTACAGCTGATAGTAATCTACAAACACAGTTATTTCACGTCAGTCAAGATTATAGTTCTTATTGTCAGCAACATAGAGGTCCTGTGAAGGTAATATAATCTGAGACGTGAGCTAATGTCGGTTCACAAACCGACATTAGCTCACGTCTCAGAGTAATCTAGATATTATGTCCTTACTTTTTCCCAGGCTGAGTGTATAAATAAAAAATTATATCCAATTAGTTTAATTAATATTTTCCACTTAGACCTATGATTGTGTGTGGTTTACAAAACTGAGTATGTTTCGCCGGTTCTCGGTGGGCTGTGGGTGAAACGTAGCTAGCTTCTTTTACTTTTCGAAAAAGCTTATATATTAAACTTTAATAAAAAAAAACTTATTTACTTTTAATTTTTTTTTTATTTCTGGAGTAGACTTGTGATTTATCTAAGTTGTTTTAACGTTCTATTATATTATTATTATATATATAGGTATTATATTATATACGTTTTAGTACTGAACATAAGCGTAGTAGTATTAACTATCTACTATTGTGCATGATAATTATTATTAGTACCCATTATTTAAATTTTGTATTTTGAAAATTTTAACTTCTTTTGTTTTTGACATAACGCACTATGTTTATAGTTGAAGCAACTACATAATTAAACTTTACAGGAATTTCTTATATCAATAGAAATATAGTCTCGCCTCGCGGCTTTATCTACAGCTGTTATAGCACTTGTCACTTGTATGTATGTCTAATTCGGTTCTGCAGCCACACACCACATTCCACACCAAATACGAGAACTCGTCTCGACTCGACCCACATACTGCCAATACTAATTAAGGTATTTAAAGCACACAAAAATACCCACCCACCTACTCAAAGAAATAACATATATTATTATAGCCTAAAGTTTTGCGTGAAGAAGTAACAAATATATAACCACTTTCGCCTTTATAGCATTAGTGTGATATGCATATTTGACAAACGACGTATAAAAATAATTCCCGAAACATAGTAACAACTTCTCGCAGATTACTATAATAGCACTGAACAACGAGTAAGTCTGCTTCCGTCAAATTTCTCCTGCAATTTAGTTCTTAAACAATCGCGAATGTCGTGATCTTTCGAGCAATGAAAGTAAAATTCTTCACCTTCATGAATCATGAATCATGCTGCCATTTTTACACTTGTACATGACCTACATTGTGCCTGCCTATAGAAAAGGCTTTAAAATCCATATCTCTTTAACACAATTCAATGTGAGTAACAAAATATTACCCGCGACTCTGTGCGCTTGAAATCATAACATTGTAAAAGGTAGTTTATGTCAGTTCTTGCAGTCTAAAAGATTCTAAGCTTTATTCGAGATCGGTCCGGTCACTTACAAGTGGGAGTATATTATGTGTATATTATGAGTATCATGGTATTTCGAGTAGAGTACCTAATTTTTAATACGCTTATATCAGCTTCACTTGTAACTATATAAGAAAATCTTGGAATCTTAATTTGACTTCCTGGTCTTCGATTAGGATGAAATTTTGCTCTGAGTTCTGATGATAATATATTACACGATTAGCTAAGAAATTAGAAACGTCATTACAAATCCAATATGTCGGCCTCCCCAAGATGGCGGACAGGCTATTTGAAGTGCACCCTCATGATATGGGTATGAAATAAAAGGGTTTGCTGTCAGGAATACAAAAAAAAAAAGTCACGTGACTTAAAACTAACATGGCAGACATCCAAGATGGCGGATTGGCTTAGTACGTGCTAAAAGCGTTTTTTTTTTTAGTTTTTTTATTAAAATCCGTAGATCCATTGGTCATAGTTCAATAACTCAAGTCTCATCTTATCATATTATACTCCGTGTACCTAAGCAATTGATAAGATGAAACTATTTTTTGGTAGAAATATGACTTAAGGGGTTGTTTCACTACTTCCTGATAAGTGCCGGATAAGCTATTCACAACACGTGGATAGCTTATCAGGAAGTGGTGAAACAGGCCCTTACTATAATATTTTTACGTAAGATTGACGTAGGTCATAGGCAAAGATTTATTGCTCCATATCCACATATCACCGCAGCATGTAATATGTGTATATAATATCGATATGGTTACATCAATGTTAGAGAAAAAACCAGTCCGTATGTGTGTCACGCTGGCAGGGTCGGCGCTGCGCCCGCGCAAGGTCCGTTACTCTTACGTCGACGATTACGACTTAATAACCCGGTACAGTTAACTTGATAAAGGTACTGATGCTGCAGGAGATAAGTGCTTAGAGTAAACTAACATCGCATTCGAGAGGATTAGCACCAGGGGCGTAGCTACCGCCGTATATGCCGTATATGCCATATGAATTATTCGGGGCCCCTGGCCGGGCCACAAGGGCCCAAACGTGCGATAGTAAAAAAAAAATTTTGCTAGGAGCAACAATGAACACAAAGCGACATAATATATCTTATTACGGTACAAAATATTTTTGTCTCCGCCGCAGGCAAAATCGAGATTTTTAATTATGAAACGGGAACACTATAGTTAGTTTTAGGGTTAAAAATTAAAAGTACTCCGTGGTACCGAAACCAGAAAGTGTCAATAAGCAGCCCAAGTTTCCCAGGTCACACTTGGCCACTCTTGTCGATATCATCCGAGTTTGTGTAATTTTAATCGACAACTGTATAAAAACCACGCTCTGCAAGGTGTTACGAAACTAAGTGATAACACTTCAGAGTTTAGGGTGTGTATAAGTCCCTTGTATAGAGTTCACCGTGAACGTAGCAGCGCTGAAAGATAATTTTTTGTGATTTGTAGTTTGGGCAAGAGTCGTGATTTTTTCCATACAAAGGTGATAAGAAACTTACTCTTTCAGCGCTGCTACTTTCACAGCGAACTCAATATAGGTAACCTATACACACCATAAAGTATTACAGGGTGTAACAAATCCCTTTTGTTACACCCTGTATATCAATGTCATACAAGAGTCAACAGATGTTTGTAGGTCTATGTTCTGATAATCCATGTAGACGTACGAGTCGGTACGAGTCATCATGTCATTAACATTTAGCAATAGTAATTAATGTACCTATCTATTGTCGTCTTAGTCAATATTAATCTTACCGTAAACTTGCAGCACGGCCTTCGTTATAATCGGCCATTGTAAATCGCGTAAAAAGTTATTGCGATCTGTGCATAATTGATTAGCGAGCTGCGAGCAGTGTTGCCAGCTTCTAGCTAGATATAGGAACGCTGATAAATTACATTTTACCCGTAGCTTCGTATCGCCATCGTAAGCGCAAAACGAAAATTCACCGACTCCAATGACTGTAGCAGATTTTTTGATAACAAGCTAGTTAAGCCAAAAGTCATTTTTATAGTGCTAAATAATATACTATAAATATGGCAGCTGAAGAAAGGTGACATAGAGTATGTTAAAGTTAACAAAGTCTATGTAACTTTAACATATAGTATGTTTACTTATACATATATCTGTAATGTATATATTTAAATATCTATTCAGCTGCCATGATTGACGGTCAGACAGACAATGAGACACAATCGTCAAAGAAATATTCCTGCATTGCCCTTACCAAAAATTCTTGTCCCAACGCAGAAATTGAACTATGAATTAAAAGCCAAGCTCTAAACCACAACGCTACGAAGGCATGAGTCCATGACATACACACACAGCGAGCTTTAAAATAGACTATCCAACGAATAAAAGTAAGAGAGATAGTTAAGAGGAAACACCAGGGGCTAGAGAAATGAAAAAAAAGTACGTGAAATATTTATAGCTGTCTCCCTTACCTCAAGCCTATACCGCAGAACGCGATAGAGACAACTGCAGAAAATCCAGAAAATCAACGATTCCTTGTCCCCTGATTCCTTCTCCAAAACTTAACCGATTTAAGTACTTTTTTCATTAAAGATTAAAAAAAGGCTTGAGCTGTGTTCCTATGTTTTGCTTTTTTTGTATAATCTAGCCAAATCTGTTTTCTGGACGTTTGAACACAGCGGAAAATCTGGCAATTTTTTTGGGTTTTTGAACGTTTATATCTTTTTCAATAATTAAATTATGAAAAAAAAGAAAACATAGGGACATTGTATTACTGGCCGTAGATATTCAGGAAAAAAATTATAACTCTACTAGCATTATCCAGGGAGGAAACAGGGGACAACGTTTGTATGGGAAAAAGGGCGGTGTGGACTCCTCTTAAGTGTGTTCACACAAACAGCATGTTACATGCTTTATTATAATACTAGATGACGCCCGCAACTCCGTTGCGCCAAAACTCGTTTATCGCGGGAACCGTGCATTTTTGTAGGACAAAAAGTATCCTATGTCCTTTCCCGGCACTCAAAGTATCTCCATGCAAATTTTTAGCTAAATCGGTTTAGCGGTTTGAGCGTGTAGAGGGAACAGACAGACAGACAGACAGACGAACAGATAGACATACACACTTTCGCATTTATAATATAAGTATGGATTAGAGACCATACGGTATACTCGTTGCACCTGTAAACTGAACCCAGCACATCCGGTTATTCTTCTACCGTGGAATAAATTATACTAATTAGTTTTTTGTTTACGTAAGGCTGGTGTTTCCAAGCAATTTCTTTTGGAATATTATTCAAATTTCGGTGTTAGTGTACGCTTAAAAAGTCATAACATTTTAATTTGCTGTCTGGTTTTTGTAGTTTTTGTGAGTGTGGCCAATGAAAACCCGCAAAATTAATTCGGATTATAATCAAAATATTACGTGCATACCGATTGAGAAACTGAATATTTAAAACTAAAATTCTGTTTATATCTTTGCAGACGGCGCTAAAGGAGGATCCCCTCACGAGGATCCAGAGGGAGATAATAGAAGTCACGGAGAGGGAGAGGGAGTTCAAGGAGGGACACTTCCGGGTGAACCGGCTCATGTCGGAGTCCACCATCGAGGTCAGCAAACAGAACGGACACGTTAATGGAACCGACAAGCAGAAGCTGAACCGGGCCGTGTCCACCTCCCACCTGCTGGGCCCCTCGCCCCCCGCACCTCCCGCGACCAACGGCTACACGCGCCGCTTCACCCCGCAGAACGGCACCAAGGGCATCATGCAGCGGTTCATCGCCAACAAGGGCAGGCTGCCCGCCGCCCCCACGCCGCCCACGCCGCCCGCGGCCATCGCGCCGCCTCTGGTCTTCCCACCCGTCATCTCGCCCATCGTGATCGCGCCCGCCGAGATCACCCGGACGCCCGATGGCAAGCCGGTTCGGAAGGGCTATGTCCCCGTCGAAGAGAAGATCCAGCGGGAGCTCCAGGAGATGAAAAACCGCGAGCACGAGCTCCGGCGGATGAGGCGGCAGCAGCGGCCCTTCGACATCGACTTGACGGACAGCGACAGCGGCGCGGAGTCCGAGGAGGACATCCCGCCGCCGGGCCGGCTCAAGGCCACCAAGTCCATCGGCGAGCTGTACGAGGCGCTCGGCGAGGAGCTGCGGTCGCCGTCGCCGCGGAACAGCTCCGGCCACGAGTCGCTCGGCAGCCTCAAGCCGGCCAAGTCGCTGGCCGAGCTGTGCGAGCTGGCGCCGGGCCAGGAGTTCCTCGCGCCCAGCTCCACGCGCCTCATCGCGCAGTGGGAATCCATGATCCAGCAGAAGCAGGAGGCCGGCGCGGCCTAGCGCGGGCCGCGGTCGCGTTGGGAGTGCGAGTCGTCGCGTGTGAGTAGTCGGTGCGGACGCGTCGATCCTCGCGTGTGTCCGCGGCGAGCTCGGCGGGCCGCGCGGGCCGCCGGCGATAATTAAATTTGAGCGGGAGCCGTTTTCTCGGCCGATCGAATGTGGAGCGATAAATTTTCTCCCGATCGCGAACAATGCAAATGATGGTTATCGGCGCAATTACGTTTAGAAAGCCGATACCGCGCGATAAGGTTTCTTCCTATTGTTCGTTCCGAAGAAAAACCGGCGCGTTTTTGCCGGCGCTTTCCACGTTGTCACATGTAGTGGGTTCCCGCCGCACTCGCCAACGGCGCGCCCCGCGGCTGTGGGAACCGCGTCGTTTACTGTTGCGTTAATTGCTCCGCGCGTTTCCCCCGGCCCCCGCTCGCCGCGGTATGTTTTCGACTGAAATTCGTTAAGCAGCACGACCAGGAAAATGTGAACTTGTCTGCAAAATTTATTGAACACTGAACAGTCTTAAAATATTCATTTTAGAACTTCAACTTTGAGATTCAACCGACGACGAGCTAAACAGTTTATCTCGTGTTCCCAAAATGTTCATCCCTAATACGTTACATTGTTTTAAGAATGAGGGTTGAAAACCCAAGTGCGTAACAGAAAATAACTATTCGTTCGTGTAAAAAAATGAATCATCCTCAGGTATTTTCCTGGTCAGGCTTTAGTGTGTAAGTGTGAGCGCGGCCCCGCGATACAAACGACAGTACAATTCGTCCGTTCACTATTGTAGCATAATATTATAATAATTTCCCGGTAATGAGCCTGTGTCGCCTGACGCCTCGTACCGCCAGTCGCAGATTAGCACTTTCACAACGAGAATGTTAGGTGGAAGCCGACGTACGACTGGACAATTTGCAGCATGGTTTGAACACTACAATTATTGCGGTTTCACCCCCTAAAATTTCAACTCACGTCCGAAAATGTTTGTAAAAAATAAGGCGTCCATGTCGGTTAAAAATATAAAGACTAGACAGTAGACAATGATAAGTGATAAGCAAATTAAATATTTTTGAGTAGGACCTAAAAATCTGCCCTGCGCACCGCCGCTATTATAGTCGATGGTTGAAAATTGAGGGGTTGAAACTTCGGTTGAAATCGGAATAATCTATGTGATGGCTTACGTGAGTTGCGTATCAGGGGACCATGCTGAAAATTAATCAGTTTTTATCTAATTTGGGCTTCTACTAGTTGTTAGAAGCTGGCCTTCGTCTGTTGTATATATTTCGGCAAAGTTTAACTTGTAAGTAGGAGATGCTATTAGTCAGTCCGCTCCCGGGGTGGAAGTTTCTACAGAATTATGTACTTAAAGAAAATGGATTTATAAATTATTAGTATTTGTAAGTATGTGCCTTATAATGAATACAAAATATTTATATTCTGCACAACGGATAGAGTAATTGCATAATACCTAATGTTAAGATAGAACCGATGATTTTTAACTTTTTGTACCGATTGTCATTTTGTATTTTGATGATTTGTTTTCATATGTTTTGTAATAATAGTGTTATGCCAAAATTATTTAAGTAACTTGCCTCGCTATGTATAATTATTTTTGTATTTTATCATGATGTTTTCGAAAGATTGTTCTAATATTTTATATTTACGTCTAGGATATTAAAATTTGATGAGAAAATATTATATATTTATATAATTTTTATGTCTACGTATCAATTAAGTATTAAAATTTTGTTTTAGGAGCAGGTATAAAATGGATTTTATATTATTGTTAATATCCATGCGATGTTATCGGAGTGCTATCGGCGTTTATCGCGGTTTTGTTTTGAAGCACGCCTCATTGCAATTTCTTTGCGTAAATCCTTGACTTAGCTTGATAAAAAAATATTACAGCCGTGCAATATAAAACCTCCTCTTTTTGGAATTCGGTTAAAAAGTACACTGGCTCTCATCTTAATATATATATTTCTTGTGTGCGTGTGTATGTGACTGAACTCCTCCTAAACGACTGGACCAATTTTGATGAAATTTTTTGTGTGTGTTCGTGGAGATTCGAGAATGGTTTAGATTTACAGTTTGGTCTACTGGAAAATGTTTTTTCAATTAATTTCTTATTTATAAGGAGTTGTTGATTTTGGAATGTTTTACATTAGATCCGGCGGACGGCGCTATCATCGCATTCAATATTATTCTATTTCAATTTTAGTTTGTCCTGACAGATGGTGCTACGATTAATTTGAAAAAAATTTTGTTATTCAATTCATGTGCTGATTAAAATATTAAATAAATAACACATAGGCTATAATTTTAACCGACTTTCAAAATTGGGGAGGTGTTATGTTCGTTTTCTTATATTCAACGATTACTCCGCCGTTTGTTAACCGATTTTCAAAATTTTTCTTTTGGTATATAGGGTATCATCCCAATTTGGTATTATATTCAGAAAAGTGGTGATCTGATGAAGGATCCATAAGTAATCGAGGGAACTCCTCAAAACTTATAGGGAAACATATGGTGACTTCAGTTTCGTGAGAAGTATTCTAAGCATATGCTACCAACAAGTAAGATTTTGCACCGAGATATACCTGGTATACCGTGGTTCGGAAGGTGCTGAGAGAATTCCTGATTCTTTATAGATACAAGTTTGGGAGTTTCGGCGTTGTTTTAAGAACAGAAAGCATATGCTACTATGCAAATTACATTGTTCATCATCATCATCATCATCATCACTACCATATTATACCATTTCATAGTCTTTTAGATCGAGACTCGAGTTTGTCAAGCGATAATTAAAAAAAATCTATATC
The DNA here is from genome assembly GCF_905147365.1 of Aricia agestis. Lineage (NCBI taxonomy): Eukaryota > Metazoa > Arthropoda > Insecta > Lepidoptera > Lycaenidae > Aricia > Aricia agestis. The sequence continues at coordinate 260,966 of NC_056421.1, read as the reverse complement.
TACCTAATATTATAAACCTGAAGAGTATGTTTGCTTGAACGCGTCAATCTCAGAAACTACAGGTCCGATTTAAAAACTTATCTCAGTGTTAGATAGATCATTTATCGAGTAAGACTCATCATTTATCGAGAAGGTTATATTATATTATTACTCTAAGACTAATACGACAGAAGAAACTCAGGAAAATGTGGGAAAAACGGGGGAAATATTTTTTATGGGAAAATGTACCTACGGATTCTGTAAAATTTCTAATTTACGCGGGCGAAGCCGCGCGGGACATCTAGTAATTATATATATTTTTATTAACATAATCTTAACTGCAAACTATTGGAGTTTCTTAATTTTTGTGTTGTTTCATAGGCATATAATTTTCTGATTGCATTTGCCCCTATTATTCAACCCCAAAATGTCAAATTAACATCGCAACAGGGAAGATTGAAAATCTAACATAAGATACAAAAACACAAAATACACAATCATTACTTCAAATATTCTTGTGAGCAGTCGATTAAAACTTATAAAATTCATAATGTGAGAATTATTTCAAAATAAAATTTTGGAACTTTCTTGCAACATTGAAAACTTGTAATGTGACTGCAGCAATACTTATAATTGAAATTTTAAACACGTACAGACATTTCTTCCGAGAAATGTAGGTCACACTGACACAAATATTGACTTGTAAATATTTTCGTAACAAGTTTAATGCACGTTCCTTGAAGAATCTATTTAATTAAATATTAACAAAAATATTTTTACTTAATTAGTTTAGCTTCTGTCTTGGTTATTACATTTTGTCAATTTCCTTTGTTTTATTAAAGTTGCAAGAAATAAAAAAAATATTCTGTAAAAAATAACACAATATAAAGTATTCTTATAACTTAGCGATTTTATAATACGGTACATTATATTCAAATACTAATATTGTGTTTAAATGATAGACGTTTTTATAGCTACTACGAGGATTGACGTGTATTCTAAATTGTATTGTTGTAAAAATAACCTACAAAGTTTAAACATAGAAATTGTTTACGTAGCTATTATGTACGTATTGTTATACAGTTTTAGATTAATTTTGTATGATTGTCAATTTTGTATTTAAAATATTATATTGTTAAACATATTGTGATATAATTGCGTTACGGTCCTTAAGTGCTGCTTAAATTAGGAAACGTTGTCATTACAAGGATATTGACAACTTCTTATAATGCGGCCTCTCCACGTTGGCCAACACAAACTATTACGAACATTTAATCTCGTCCATGATTGCCACGTTTGACGTCGATTGTGCATGCTATAGGTAAACAGCTACGCAATCATGGTATTTCATAACGATCCAAGAATATTGCTGTGGGTGCCAATATTCTTTACTCAGGGTGTCCCTAGCTTAAGCAGCGTTTGAGAGGCCCCTGTATACTGTATTTATGAAGTTTCGCAGAAGGGTATAGATATAATATGTTGTCAAAAGATTTTCGTAATAAATATTATGATCAAAGTAAGTTGTGTTATTGCCAATCGTCTCACGTTACGGTAACCCGACCAGTAGCCAGCAGTCGGCACTGGGTCAATCGATACACTGCCCCGTTCACATTATTCGTAATGTATACTGTCATTGATGATTAAAACTATATGCCTTCTAAAAACAAATATACTTGCGACTCCTCTGGTATTTTGAATAGCCATGGGCGACGCATTCTTTCCCTGAAGCCCTATTTTTGTACAAAAATCACCCCTTTTTTGGAACAAAAGACATGCTGCATGTTGTAATTTAAAGATATTGCAAAATAAAAAGTAAAAACCAAATCCATACTAATATGATACTAATAATTATAACAAATGTGAAAGTGAGCATGTCTGTTATTATTAACATTTTGGTCGGGGTTTCAACCCCCGAGCACCACTTTCAATGGATATAGACTGAGATAAAAGGGATATCAATTATCATATTATATTTATTTTATACACTACTTACTATTAGAGAATAATAAGTAGGTATATTAATAGAACCAAGCTTATGAAGTCTACTGGCGCCCGCAACTACTAGTGTTTCTATACCCGAGGACTATCAATTAGATTTTATTATGTAGTAATGAGTGCCCCGTGGACTGAACTCGGTTGTGATGATGCAAACAGAATAATAAAATTATTTATCGTAGGTATATAATAAAATTTAGCTCGTCTTGGCCCCAGTTCCCCTGAACTACCGTGACCTCAGGTAGTATAATTCATATGAAGTGCAAACTAATATACTTATTAATAAAGTTAAGAGATTTAATTCTTTAATGAGACGGCAAGGCTCTATCCATCCTTAATATTAGAAATATGAAAGTGTGTCTGTCTGTCTATCTGTTACCTCTTCACGCCTAAACCGCCGAACTGATTTCGCTGAGATTTGGTATACTTTGAGTCCCGGGAAAGGATAATTTTTATCCCGGAAAAGTTTACGGTTTCCGCGCGATAAACGAATTTTAACGCAACGGATTTGCAGGCATCATCTAGTTAACTAATAACTATGTTATAACAGCAAAATATGCACGGAGTGGCGGAAAACGTCTAGTTGGTAATCAAGATATTATTTATTGTACTATAATTATAATCAATACCAAGAAACACTTGAAGAAGTAAAGACGCACGTGGCCAGCACTTAACACAGATATTCTTTAGCGTCAGTTATTGCTTAGTGCTTATCATCAGGCGGTATGTTCGCTCATTCCTTCCATTACCATATAACGGTCTAGACTCTAGACGAAATGTATTAAACCTGAGATTGCCACAACTGGCAAGAATGTCTCTAAGTTATTTTCAATGACTACGGATACTTTGTTGTAAGATTATTGGGAGATCCTCTCGTCATCTCATTTTTTCTGTTTTCACTTTAAACTATATAACTAAAATCTATAATATAACTTGACTTAACGGAAGCGCCCAGTAGACGTGGGAACCGGACTTTTTTAACGAGGTGAGCGTATCTACTATCTCACTGTATAACATTAAAGTGAATCCGCAGGATACTGTCCGGTGAAATGTAACAAACAGGAGGAAACAGGAAACATTAAAATTCGCAATTCGTATTGCTAGTTGACATATTTGGGCCTTTTGGGCTATAATTTTTGTGATTTACCTGTCTTTTTTCAATTATTGCACTTAATAATAATAATTATTATTTATATTATAGATGTGATAATTATCGCATCTATAATACAGATTCATTAAAATCAGTTTAGTGATTCAAATCGCTAAACTGATTTTGATAAAATTAATTGGTGTTGTGACACTTTGAGTCCCAGAAAACGACATGGGTGATTAAGGCTGCGTTCTCCCTCCACTCAGGATTATAATTTTGGATAACATATAGCCAACGTCAATAGCTCATAATTAGTATAGTATATCTCGTGTTATCGACATATTGCTATCGATCGCAACGATACGCTATCTCGACCTTGTCGGCCAGCTGTTAGCGGACACAATGTCAAAATATCTGACGTGGTCGAGAGGGCCGGGAGCAGTCAATTATCAAATAAAAGCTCCTATTATATAACTTTACGAGCTTTTGCCCGCGGTTTCGCTCGCGTTAAGAAGTATTATTATATACAAACTTTCATCCCCTATTTGAACCCCTTGGGGTTGGAATTTATCAAAATCCTTTCTTAGCGGATGCCTACGTCACAACATCTACCTGCATGCCAAATTTCAGCCCGATCCGTCCAGTGGTTTGGGCTGTGCGTTGATAGATCACTATGTCAATCAGTCAGTCACCTTTGAGTTTTATATATATAGATTTCTATAGTCATCTCTTACCTTCTATATATTTTAAGAATTAAGAGCCTATTATACTAGTCCACTGCTTAGCAAAGGCCTCTCCCAAGGCCTTCCATATATCTCGTTTGCCAACGCTGGACAGCCTGGCTAGTGGCTTGTAGGCGTCCAGTTCAAGTCGCATCTTCTTTGAGGCCTTCCACCGCAGGCCAGCCTGGCTTGTAGGCGTCCAGTTCAAGTCGCATCTTCTTTGAGGCCTTCCACCGCAGGCCAGCCTGGCTTGTAGGCGTCCAGTTCAAGTCGCATCTTCTTTGAGGCCTTCTACCGCAAGCCAGCCTGGCTTGTAGGCGTCCAGTTCAAGTCGTATTTTCTTTGAGGCCTTCCACGGGGGCCTCGTCCGTCATCTGAAGGTGACCTTTGCCCAAAGGTCGGCTGGTGTGACCCGCCCAGTCCCACGTCGTAACTGGCATAGGAACAGTCCAAAGATAAAATTTCCGTGCTCCTAAATATCCCTATCCTCAAATGTTTTTCTTTTAGATATCCCTATGTTTAAAATATCTATTCCTAAATAGACTTAATTTCAAATACATCTACTCCTTGATATTTATTGTTATCAAACAATTCCACTCTGGATATTACTATTTTCAAAAGTATTTACTTTGATATGTATACACTCCAAAACATTTCTACTCCTAAATACTACAACTCCTAAAAATTTGTATTGTAATTATTTGTACTGCGATTAAATCTACTCCGAAATAGATTTATTCTAGAAAAAAACTTTCTTCTAAGAAATTTCTACTCTTGTGTTTGGTGGGTAATAGTTGATTTTTTTCTTGATCTAAAAAAATTTTCTTTCTCTTTATAAAGTTTATATTTTTTTATGTAATTTGCACAATATTAACAAAAAACAACCTCTACCTATCTAAATTTAAAAATCATATTATATTTTAAACATCTATTCTCCTTTACCACCTGTAGCCTCCGATTCCAAAACCTATCTTACCAATTACAGAATGTTACCCCTCTTGTGTTTGGTGGGTAACATTCTGTAATTGGTAAGAGTAGAAATGTTTTGGAGTGTATACATATCAAAGTAAATGCTTTTGAAAATAGTAATATACAGAGTGGAATTGTTTGATAACAATAAATATCAAGGAGTAGATGTATTTGAAATTAAGTCTATTTAGGAATAGATATTTTAAACATAAGGATATCTAAAAGAAAAACATTTGAAGATAGGGATATTTAGGAGCACGGAAATTTTATCATTGGGCTGTTCCTATGCCGTCGTAACTTGGTCTATATATTGCACAATTTTTTTTCATCGTTTAAGTTTCGATAGCTGGGATTTCCCCTAAGTTTATTAAAAATCAGCCTTCGCCTCATATGGCCTTTTAAATAAAGAAAAGACTACATTTTGTGGATTGCCAAGGCCTAGTAAGGTGGAGGAAAGTTCTGATTAATTTTGAATCCTAATGAACACATGAATAATATTATGTTTACAAAGGTAAGCAAAAGATGATCCAACCGAAAAATAATTGCCAAAATTATCTCTTACATTTTAATTCCTCTGTTGATAACAAAATATCTTATTACACAGTAATCTCAGATAAAAAGTATTTTTGTATAAACTACGTAATGCTTGTAAAAAGTTCCGTTTTGGTATCGACGGGTGATCGGGAAAAAAGAGATTTCTTGCGGCGATTTCTGCTTAGTCAGGTGTCATTACCACCAAAATACCCAGTATTACGATCGAAGTTATTAGCACTTGGGTTTGGGGAATTTTATGCATTTTATTTACCAATTAAGTAAAAAGTAAGTTTAAAAAAATACAGAAAAAAAAACACCTTGGTCATGGTTATGTTTTTATGACTAAAGTTTTTATTTCAGTTTATATTTCCATGACTCATGTTATGACGCTATTTTACGAATTTCAGTACCTGTTTAGTGTTTATTTTGTTTATTGTACGGTTTATAATTTCAGCTGTTGTTGGGTTATTGTCAGGTCAATGGTCATGATCAATTCCGCTACTTTGAAGTTATATAAAACTCTGTGTACAATTTTGATCTTCAAGTTGTTACTTAACCACATTACTCTTTTGTTAGAATTCCTAAAATGTTAAATAGCATAACCTGCACATGAACAGATTAGTAGTAGTGAAATATACAAATGAAATTTTCTATTATAATAATTTGTACTTGAATGGAAGATTTTTCATTCTAATCCTTATTTACGAGTACAAATTGTTTTAAGCCAAGTCAGGTATTTTAGATACTTTTCCTCGTATGTCGCTTACTATGTATATTACATTATGTAACATTACCCATCTGGGTACTGAGTGGTAAGTGAGGTAAGGTAATTGTGAGTACACACACGTCTGTCTGCGCAGGCGCACGCTGAATACAGAACACAACCTTCGGGTTATTCCATAATTATTATTTCAACTTACAACAAAGTACAAGTTAAAGCTTTAAATTCTTATTCAAATGAAAGGTGTTTTTTAATTTTTAGGTTGTTTACAACAAATAACAGTTTGTCTGTCAGTCTGTAGTAGTATCTCCTTAGCCGTGATAAGTAAAATTCAAACTTTATTTTTACATAATCTTATATATCTTATATCTTTAAATGAACAATTCTTGTATACCTATATATATAAAATTGGAATCTCGGAATCGGCTCCAACGATTTTCATGAAATTTAGTATTTAAGGGGTTTCGGGGGCGATAAATCGATCTAGCTAGGAATCATTTCTAGAAAATGTCATTTTCATCGGATACTGAGCAAAGCTCGGTCAAACAGCTAGTATATCCTTAACAGTGGCAACATGACAGTTAGATCGACTAAAGACTTTTTAAACACATAATATTATATTTAGGTTTATATGTATTTTATAACAACTAAAAAGCGATAAACATTGTAAGTGTTATTGCAGTAAGGTTGTAAGACATTAACCTTCAATTAAATATAACTGAAATATGAACAACAGTTACCTCATACGTCGTAATGCAATACGAGTTACGACCTGTGTTTTACTTTATTATGTTGTATATAAACACTAGATATTGCTAGCTTCTTTGCAAATAATTGTAAAACTATGTCATAGTCTTCTATTGTCTGTCGTTCGTTTTCCTGGAGCGAAATGCGAATTAATGTATATTACATGCGAATTAATATAATATTAATATAAATAATATGTAAGTTTTATATCTTTGACGGGCCGCAAACAACTTAAGAAATAAGGACAATTTAAGTTTATCTATAAGCTTAGTTTTCAAAACTGAGAGCTTTGTAAGTAGAATTCGTTACCCAAAACCTTGTTTCAGATTATTGTATCTTAAAGCCATTAAGTATATCAATTCTCTGGATTCAAAAGTATCTCCATACCATGAAGAGGTAAAAGAGAGTCACATTTTCGCATCCACTTTATATAGATGCAGTTAAATTATTAGAAAAAGCCAGCGTGGGCATATTGCGTGGTTCCGAGTCGTTTCAAAACTGATACCCATACTCGTGTCGAATGTGTAATAAATCTAATGTTACTTCTTGTGGGCCATCCGTAGCTTTGCACCACTAAATTGGGTCACTCGGTGACAGATCTGGGGCACTGTGGCGAAACAGTAATTGGGAGTCTCGTGGGGTTGCCAAGTTAAAACGAAATTGGTTGCGATGGCACATAATTTATTAGACACGAAATGCTAACTGTGCCTTAGATTTATAATTCGTTTTTTTCGTAGTGTTGTTATCTTTAGCGCACGTTAGAAGGCACGAATTTTTATTCCAATTGAACCATTCATTATGCCTTGTTTTCCAAATTTGTCTGATGTGTCTGCAACCTTTTAATTGCGACATTCAGCAGGCAAAAAAGGGCAGTGCAGTGATTCATGCAATGCCCTGATTCCTGACCTTATAAACCTGGTCCCGGGAGCTCTGTCAGGCCGTGTAAAGTTCACTGAACATTCTTTACTACTTTTCAAGATTAGATAAAATTTATTGCAACGGAGTGTAAGATCATAGGACGATAACAAATAACCAGGGCTCATTTGTACAAGTCTTAATTTAAGTCAGTCCAGGGCTTTCGTACGAACTACGAACATTCCCGTTCCTAATATACAGGGTGTAACAAAACTAAGTGATAATACTTAAGGGTGTGTCTGTGTCTCTTATAAAGAGTTTACTATGAAATCTGCAGCGCTGAAAAAGCATTTTTAGTGATTTGTATGGGTAAGCGCCCGCGCGTCATGTATTTTTCCACGGAAAGGTAAAAAAAATAGTTACTAATTCAGCGCAGCTACTTTCACAGCGAACTCTATATAAGGGAACCCATACACACCCTAAAATATTATTACTTAGTTTTGTTACACCTGTATATGTATGAGGAGGCATAATATTATTAGAAACGATTGGCTGGGGCTAGTGAGCCTAAGGATCACTTTTAACAACCAGACTGGACGAAGCGTGACGCCACGTGCATTATGTTTTAAGCACCTCGTCTTGTTTCAATGTTCTTGACCCTAAGCCACGTGCTTGCCATACAGCACTATAATCTGTATCGCTCGTATCTCGGTCGCGCACTCGCTAACTGTACCGCGGCTAGCTGATTCATTGACGATATTTGTCTCCGGACATTCGACATTCACGTCGATATAAAATAGTAATAGAACCTAGAATCTAATCAGCAAAAAAAAACAGCGCGAAGTCTGAAAGAATGTTAAGGAAAATTTTAAAGCTTCTATATATTCCGATAAAGTTGCGATAACTTAAATACAGGTCTGTGGCATCCAATCTATTTCTTTCAATCAACACTGAAAGAAAAGCAACTGAAGAAACAAGAATATTAACTATTTTCTTATATCTCGTAATAATAATTTAATTAATGAAGCTTCAGAAGCTTCCCGAAGTTTGCAAAAGTTTTAACTACTGATTCATTTATTAATTTAATGCAGTATAAAATGGGGCAAAATAGCAAATAAATAACTTCTTTTTCTTTTTTCTTCACGTCAAAAGAAAAAACTCCAATGTTTTCCTTTAACGTGAATAAAAAATTGTGTCACTGTAATTGTCTTCATAAATATCATAATACATGATGTCAATGAATCATGTAAATTTTATCGACTTTTAATAAGTAGTATATTTTAATATTTAATAAATAGTTTATAATTTAAAATGTGTAATGATACTCGTATTGCAACAGTGACGTCAAAAGAAATACCTTCTGTAATGAAGTCGAAAATTTTCCGTCGTGACGCAAATTGAAATTTTATGGAAACCACATTCAATAAATAGTTTTTCTCGCCTGACAATAATTTTATTACTATTATAGTTACTAATAACTTAAAAAAACTTAAATTATAAGAAATATGTAATACATAAAGGTATACGTTACACTTCGAATTAGCTTCTATCCCATACTGTCTTATTTTCTAAACAGCTTACGTGCACGTGAGCGTGAGTGATACAGCCTGCGAAGCGACGAGAATTGTTTCCCGAAACATAATATATATCTATATATATTGTACATCTATGTCAATACATGTGCGCGTGTGGTACTATTTCGGCTCAATTTTTTGCTCGCCATTGAAGCCAGGAGAAACTTACGGTAACGAGCTTTCACCGCAGCGCGCGACGTGTAGGGCACCGCGTGTGGGGCACGCCGCACGTGGGTCCCAATATGGGGAACTGCCGACTGCGTACTATGGCCAATACGAGGGGAAAGGGCCAAGGCTGCGGGAGGTCCTCAGCAGCAGAAGACCGTAGACGACAGAGGACGAGTTTGTCGATAGTGAAAACCTTTTCGACACTTGAACTACGTACACGTACATAATATTATAATTATTATGTTTGCCTTAATTGAGCATACCTTGTTTATGATAAGTATTATGATAAGTATCATAGACTAAGGAAAAGTACTAACTAAGGAAAATATCTGACGAAGGTGAAGAATAGCTGTGGCCAAATCGTTTCCTCACGAGGGGGGGTTCTGTCCGAGATCGAGTTTTCCCCGAAGAGTGGCTTAAAAGCGATGTGGTTTTCTTTTTTAAGAAGGGCGATAACACCCTTCTTAAAAATTATAGACCCATCTCGCTTTTGAGTCACATATATAAGTTGTTTTCTAGGATCATTACGAATCGCCTATCCAATAAACTTGACGAATGCCAGCCACCGGAGCAGGCTGGGTTTCGCAGAGGCTTTAGCACCATAGACCATATTCACACCTTAAGGCAAGTTGTACAAAAGTCACATGAGTACAGGCAGCCATTGTGCCTTGCCTTTGTGGACTATGAGAAGGCTTTTGACTCTGTTGAGACCTGGGCTGTTCTGGAAGCCCTGCAACGATGTCAAGTCGATTGTCGTTACGTCGAAGTTTTGAAAGGTCTATATAATGCCGCGTCTATGTCCGTCCGAATACAGGGGGCCACAACAAGGCCAATTTTTTGCATCGAGGAGTGAGACAGGGGGATATTATTTCCCCGAAACTGTTCACAAATGCGTTAGAGGACGCCCTTAAGACCCTAAACTGGAAAGGACGTGGCATAAACATTAATGGCAAGTATCTCTCACACCTTCGTTTCGCTGACGATACCGATCCGAGCCTGCAAGTCCTCCAACGATTCTGCCAATATGACGATATTGGCAGAAGCGTTGGAGGACTTGCAGGAAATGTTGAACGACCTAAATGTATCTTCCCGGCGGATCGGTCTCGGGATGAACTTGGACAAGACGAAAGTCATGTTCAACGAACATGTTCTCCCGAGACCGGTTGCAGTTAACGGTGTCTTTCTCGAAGTCGTAACGGAATATTATGTCTATTTGGGGCACATACTGCAGGTAGGTAGACATAACTTCGAGAGAGAAACCGATAGGAGGATACAGTTGGGTTGGGCAGCATTCAGGAAGCTAAGCCACATTCTCACGTCGCATATTCCGCAGAGCTTGAAGACGAAAGTTTTCGATCAATGCGTGCTTCGCGTTATGAACTACGGGGCGGAAACTTGGCCTTTTACAGCGGGGCTAGCTCGTAAGTTTTCCGTCGCTCAGCGTGCTATGGAACGCGCTATGCTCGGAGTTTCTTTGGCGGATAAGCTTCGAAATGAAACAATTCGTCAAAGAACTAAAGTCACCGATATAGTGCAGAGAATCAGTACGCTGAAGTGGAACTGGGCTGGTCACGTAGCTCGAAGAACAGACGATCGCTGGAGTAAACTTACGCTGGAATAGAGACGGTGTGGGACGACGATCTCCGCTTAGTTGCAGGCCCATGTTGGATGCGAATAGCAGGAGATCGGTCATCTTGGCGTTCATTGAGAGAGGCCTATGTCCAGCAGTGGACGACTATAGGCTGATATGGTGATGATGAAGGAAAATATATTATTTATGTCTAGTATCTAATGATATTTTCTTAATAACTTTGAATTGTGGCATTGTTCGTATGATCAATTGGTCAATAATAAATAAATAAACAACTGTAGAAGTGTATATCGCAGTGGTTTTGATCTTATGCCTGTTCAAGCGGCAGCTATATCTAGGTAGGTACTATACCTAGTACATACGTCACAAAAGATAGTTCTACATCAGACTACTAGTGAGTCGGTTGTCTTGCCGGTTAAGGAAACTAAAAATCCCAGCCTAATCACGGACAGTGGGAATTTTTCGTGTAGTACTGGCACGTATTGACGTCATCATTGCACGAGTATCATAATTGACGTACGTAGGACACGATAGGTATCTCATTTTACTTGCATTCGCTAGCTTATTATCTGTCATTTGTATTTTTAAATTATAGTTTTTACGTAATTAAAGACGAGTTACTTAAAATGTTCAGTTAAGAGACGAAAAGCCTCTATAACTTGATTAAATGAAGATTTTAACATAAGCCGTAGAGTGCGCTTACCGGTGAACGAGACACAATAGAATAACCCAAGATCGACGGGTTTAATTGGCGTTAAATTCATTATCAATTTCAATTCTTCATCAAATTTAAAGGCGGCTAGTAATTTAACCAGGCAGTCTGAACTATATATTCAGCCCTAGTAGACAAGTGGCAAGCGATTATCGTAAACGCTAACAAAATGTATGCGATTTGACATAAGTCATCGCTTCGCTAGCGAATACTAATGTCAAATCCCATACATTTTGTGGCGTTGGCGTTGACGTTTACGATAATCACTAGCCGCTTGTCTAGGCCCTCAGAGAAGTTGATTCCTAGGCAGATGGTGGACCCACATAAGTTGGTCGCGTTACATATCCAGACCAAATAACGTAGGTCCGTCAACTGCCTAGGAATCTATTTCTTCGAGGCCACCTAGAAGCACTACTTCTAGGTGGCCTTCCCAGCGGCTATTTTATACTCATTTCGGATAAATCTCCAAGCTTCTGTAATCTAATTTGTTATTTTGAGCTTAACGACAGCGCGTGCAAGTGATTCTGCATATCTGCATTTCACTTTCGGAATTATTTCAACTTTCGATCAACTATCTCCCCGCAACTCACAATCATTATATTATATATTAATGACTGGTAACATTATACGGAACAAAAAATGAAGCTTGAGTATTGTAGCTTTGTATGTGATGCCTTTCACAATTAGTTAACTTACTTTTAATATCCATAATATTAGAAGATCGTAGATGAAATCGGTGATAATATTTGGTTATAATTTGTGGCAGAAAAATATAAAGAATTTTGGCGCAACAAAATTGCTTTTAACACCTAGTATTTGTTAAATAATTTATTTATTATATTTTATTAAATTCGGAAAACTTACGGCTACATACGGAACTAAACATAAGAAAACATACATGAATCTAGTATTGATATTATTGTAGAAGTTTGTGAGGAGTAATTTATTTATTTAATTTTTATTTATTCTAACAAATCTGTTTAAATGGGTGTGGAAGTGCTAAAAACTTTGATTTTACACATGAGCTATTTTTATGATAGAACAAGCAGACGTGTTTTCGGGTCACCGGTAGAGCCGCAGACAAAAGCTAATAAGCATCGAATACTGTATAGAACGGTAACTCTCATTTGACAGCTCATCATCATGGCTCCAATTACTGATATAAATACGTAGCTGGGGCAACAAAAATTGTATGACCGACCCGAGTTAGACAACCAATTGGAAGTACGAAAATTCCACAAAATGCTAACATAAGTGTTCAATTTTATTTATTTATTTAACAAATAAGACATATTACAATTAGTAAACTTAATTAACACAGCATTTAAAACCAATGAAGTTTGTGCAATGCTGCGCTACAGTCCTATTCACAGATGTGTAATTTTTTGACTGAGTTATCTTTTGTAGTACCGTTCCGATCAAGGCGGCAAGCGACCGCGACTGACAAAAATGTCACTTTATGACCTAGGCTATAGGTTTCATTTTGTTCTACACTACTACAAAGCAGCGGCGGCATGGGTTGCTAGGCCAATGCCGGAAGATCATGAAATCTAAATAGTTCAGGTCATAAAAGTAGTATTTGATTTGTATTTTTGTCGGTCGTGGACACATGCCGCGTTTGTCGGAAACTCACTTTAATTAAGCGATGACTCTCAGCTTCCCACATACTAATATAATAACAAGACATCATCTAGTAGTCGACCTAAACTGTAACTACAAGACATAATGCGGACATAATCTATTGACCCAAATGTTTGCGTGGGCAGTATGTGTGTACGGTCAACCAACAAGATTAAATTTTGGATCTTATTAACATAATAATAAGGTCTACGAGTACATAAAACTGTTCTTCGTGACCGCCGCCCACGCGTGGTCTAAGGCCAGACTAATTAGTGCTCAAATTAAGCTCTAACACTAATGCTCTAATCGCTTTATAAACACTAATCTAGTTTTGGTGAAACTAGAATTCCTAAGGTTTCTAAGCTAGCTGACATTGTCTTGATCATCCTGGGTCCCACCAAGAAATTATTATTCTTAGCTAGTTATTTATATCTTTTTTTGAAAGCAAAAGTAGCATACCGCCATTATTATTGCATTAGTAATGAAACACGCTTACAAACTTTCGTCCTTATAATATTAGTCTTATACATCTTCCCATTTATTCAAGATATCCTTCCTATTTATTATAACAAAACAGTAGCATAGCATTAAAACAAACGACTCTATTAAAGCTTAGTCATAATAATAATATTATGTGTATTCTCGTGATACATTTAACACAGTAATACATAGTAACACTTATACATTAAGGTCGTGAGAACGGAGCATTGATGTTTAATGAGAATTGAAAATTAACTGCCAGTAGATCTACAAAAATCCGTGAGAAAATCCGCCTTCGACACCCGTGGATTTGATCAATAAACAGTGTTATAGTTAGCAGTACGAGTAGACTACAATAATTATAAATCGATACAAACTTTCTGGAATAAATAAGAACTTGGTAGAAAGATTAATTTTGTTTGTATTTCAAGGCTCTAAGACTACTACACCAATTTCGATGAAAAAATTACAGGTTTGAGATTCACATAGGATTAGTTTCGTCACTATAAAATACACGGTTTCTTTTATAAAATTCCTAGTAATTTGCTTTTGTGGTTGAGGTGGTCGTCTAGTAATACAATTAAGCACCCGGCGCACCTGAGGCCATGGTTTTGTTGGTTAATGGCCCGAGATGATGTCGCCGAAATTATAGCCTATCTCAACCTGACCCACATAGGCTACTATTGAGAACGAATAAAAGAGAGTAACTACCAGATTTCAAGATAAGCAATCATTCTGAAACCTATTTATTCAGCTTTAGATTTATGTAAACTAGATAAAAGCAAGTAAAGTAAACAGTAGCTTAAATCCCTAAATTCCCAATAAAGAGCATACAAATATTGTAATTTGTATGTAAATGTATAAACAGTATTACAATCGCGATTCCTCGACAAACACTGTTATCGCGGAGTCATATCGCTTATCTACTGCTTATCACGATTACATTGTGCCGCTTTCGATTATTTGTTATGAATATAATTTAATTCCACAAATGATTATTATTATTGTTAATACATAAATTTATAATACTTTACATATTTGATCATACATTTTTCATAATATGGATTTTAATGTGATTTGTAAAGAGTCAAAACATGTACTATGCATTTTTTTAAGACAGTAAACGGTGAACATCTAACGTATTATATTCTGTGGCCATACGTCACAGTCATAACAAACACTTTTGGAATTATAACACATATTAATAAATATGGAAGTATGGATGTTGTACTACGGCAGAACCCTTTGACATTAACCAAAACATGAATGGCAGCCATTCATCTTTTCATTTTTCCGCATCGTGGCCTATGAAGGTCGTAATCTACCCTCGCCCTGCCTCTCGCCCCCGCGGCGCCCTGTGTCGCCCTGCGGCGGCCGAGCCCCTGCGACCCAATTTCTTATTCCTTTCAACGGCCTCGCCTATCGCCTATCGCCTCATAAGTCACCTTTATCGTGCCTGCACTGGGGCAGAATGCGACTTTGCTTCTTTTAATATCAACTCATAATATTATACACCTTTTTTGTTTGTAAATAAGCGAGTCTATTTTTATAGTTTTTGTAGGCCACAGAGAAGACTGATAATAATTAGGAGTTAAAACGGTGAATAGGGGCACAGAATTGCACATTGTTAAATGTCAACATTTATATTCAATTCTCTGCCTCGTTATTTTATTATACTTTGTTAGCTTGAAACTCATATTGTTCCACAAAACATTTATGATTTTGTTGGAGAGATAAAATAGCAATTAAAATACTATCTTTGAAACAGACTTTATATTGCGTATCTAGATTGACCAAATTTCCTGTCGATTGCTTATCAGATTTCAAAAAAAATATTATTATACTCCTCCACAAGCTATAATGGCCTTTCTTACATCCCTCTTCTATCATAGCTATAGAGCTATGATTATTATTTATGTAATACTTCCAAGACTCAGAGTTATATTATGTATAAAAAAACACTACTTACTCATTAGTCATTACATTATATCGTCGTATCCTACGAATAAGGGCGCTGTTGCAAAAACCCTACTTTACAGGAGGAGGTTTTTTGTGTTTATTTCAAAATATTGTTAGACAACTTATAATTAATTATGAAATTATCGCATAACTACGTAGCGGTTCCTATGAAATTTTGAATGAGACGTTTAATTTGATATTTCGGGTAGATTTGTCCCTTATTTCTTTTTTCGGCGGAGTAAAATAAGTCTCATCAGACACAAGTAACGTTATGTCTTTTTTGTGCGGATTCAACGGGGTCTTAAGAGCATTTGTGTCTTTTTAGTAATTATTATCAAAGAATTTCCTTTTTAAAACCACATTGAAAAATCGGCCAAGTGCGAGTTGTACTCGCGCACGAAGTGTTCCGTACCATTATACCACAAAAATAGCCAAAAATGTGTGTTTTTTGTATGATTTTTCAATTTATTTTAATTTTGTCGTCAATTTATTTTAATTTTTTTTCAATTTATTTTAATTTTGTCGTCAATTATTATTAAAGTATAGGTACCTAAATACAACGGAACATTTCAAAAGCTCACATGTTGCTATTATTTAAATGGAGCAAAAAATAGCAAAAAAAATCACGTTTGTTTTATGGGAACCCACTTAAATATTTAATTTAATTTTTTTTCAGTATTTATTGTTATAGTGGCAGAAGATATACTTAATCTGTGAAAAGTTCTTGAGATAGAGCCTGGAGACAGACTAACGGACAGACAGACATCGAAGTCTTATTAGACGGGACGTCTTTATCCTTTGGGTACGTAAACCAAAAAAAACAATATAAATAGGCATATGGAAAAAAACATACATTAAAATTAATAATATGGAACGTTTTATAATATTAATTCTTAACCCTGAAAGCAATCACAATAACTATTGGTTTCCTTCAACTTGTAAAAATAAAATATATAACGTGATAAGACTTCACAGTTTTATGCCAGTTATTTTAAATTACCAAATAACATTATAACTAACGACTAGTTACTGTGACTATTATAATATTGGTTAACATTTATGACAATTAGATTATCCAAGAGCCAGCGATAGACAGATTTTAGTCATTTTATAAAAGCTGAAAGTTTTCCTGTATGAACAAACAGCAACTATAGAATTTCGATCGCGTTTAGGAGGTATCCAGTTTTGAAGGTCTACCTAGCCTTCGATACAATGTAAAGCGCTTTTATTTTCTTACTTCTTTCGGAAATGCAGGAATCTCATCTCAGACACCCTTAATTATTCCCTAAAATGCAAAAAGTATTACACTTTAAGGTGGTATGGCAGTGGGAAGTAACTGGCATAAGTTGTCTGGCAATAGGGAGCAACTGTCATAAGGGTCCGTCAGTGGGAGACGAGATTCGAGAGAGAGAGTGGGAGAGGGGAAAAAATTGCCTTCAATTTTATCGAAGGTACGGTAGACTTTCAAAACTGGATACCTCCTAAAGTATCCGCGACCGAAGCTCTATAATAGTTGGTTGCCGTTCTTACCTCTATATGAGTTACTAGCTTTAATTGCCCCCGGCTTCGGTCGCGTGAAATTCAAAAATCACGTAAAACACGAGTATTTTAGGAACATTATGTTTTTCCAAAACTAAAAGTAGCCTTTGTTACTCTTCATTCTTTCGACTTAGTATATTGTGCTAAAAATCATGTCGATTAATTGCTTCGCTAGGGCGTGAAGGAAGGACAAACTAATATACTTTCCCATTTATACTTTAAGTATAGGTATACGAGTATAGCATAATGATTATAGGTAAAAGAAAACTCTGGCTGTTTCTGGCTCTTGGTTTAGCTTATGAGTAGTTACAATATGACGGAGCGGTGCCTATTCTACTTCAACATCAGCTTAGTATGATAACTTTTATGAGACGATATACGACATCCCTCGTGTCCTTTTGCAAGAGTGTGATGACCAATGATACATCATCAGCACAGCTCAAGAGATGTACTCAAAATTTTGGGTATGTTCAGTTACTCACAGTTCGTCCAATAAACCAAAAAATTAATAGTAACAAAAAAAGTTTCGTTACACTCACTCTCGATACACCAAAAGCTCTTTTCCTAAATTTTCAATAAAAACGAAACTTTTTTTTCAATTTTTTCAGGCACCGGGGACTGTTTTCGTTTTCTAGAACCTAGAAATACAAAAAAACTCAAATGATATAGTGGAATATTATTTTATATTTAAATATTCTTGTAGCACACTACCTTTAACTATTTTTCTATACGGCGGAAAAAGCCACAAAGTTCACTGCGGCTTTTTAACAAAATTAAAACAAAACATTATATAACTTTCAATTATATACTTTTCGAAATGGTTAGTATATAAAAGGCAAATTCATGTAATAATTTTTCCAATAATAACTGTTGAACTAAAGAAAAATTAAAGAAATAAATTTCGTACATAGAAAAAGGCAACAAAAGCCATTAGGGTAAACGATTCCCTAGTACTAAGAGACGATTCCGTGGAAAAAAGCCACAGACGCAATAGTGTCTTTTTTCCAGGTAATTACTTTTAAGAATGTAAAACATTTTTTATACTTACTGTGTGTTCCCTTTTACGGCTAACACAAAGTAATTTAAACAAAAAACAGTGCAATGACGCATACGCGAGTTCGCGGAGTAAGGGCGTGGTGGCGCGAACGCCTCGTCCGCCCCGCGTGTCCTTTCACGTACTCCAAGAAAATGGTCACTGAAGCATTTGTTGCTTTTTTCGCCGGGGAATTAAAGAGCTAACAAATGTGGCATTTTTTAAAACTTCATTTACTGGTTATTAAAATTAACTTTTTACTATTTTTTACACTGAAGGTTGTACATAATGAGCTGCCGATTTTGATTTTGCAATAAAAATAAAAAGCCATAGTGACCAGGGCGCCCTTATTCGTAGGATACGACGATATAAGAAGAGATAGTAACATACATACATCATTATCTCCGAAACAAATGATCGTACAATATTAAAAGAACATTTGCGTGTTTATTCTTTATCTCGTTATCATTAATTATAATTTATGATTAATGGCTAAATTGTTTATCAGACAAAAGAAAGTTAACTCCAATTGAAGAAGCTTTATGAAAAACTTGAGAACAAAACTTTTATTCAGTATTTCTGATTATATTTTGTCGTAAAATTACCTTTATCAATAAAAAGGACATACTTGAAGAAGCCTGAAGTTTATCATCAAGAAATAGTAATTTACACAAGATCTCTGAGGTTTAGGAGTTAGGTACACACGTGCGCAGCAACAAAATTGCGGATTAAAATGCAAGTTAAAAGTGTGATCATGCGGCGTAAGGCATGGGGGACGTGGGCCACCACCTATGGCCTAGCGATTTTTTTAAAGAACTTACGATCATCAAATTTTGTAAATGAAATTCTTTTTCAAAAAATATTCTCAACAAAAGCCCCCCCTGATTGATGGCGCAAGAGGACGCTCTTGCGCCATCAATCAGGGGGCCTCACAAAATATATCTTGCCTACATCAAATTTAGGTCTTGCCCCGCCACTGAGTGTGATGACCATAGTGTGTGTAGACTATAGACTATAGATAGGTGTTCCATTTTCTGTCACTTAGCCAGACAATCGCGACACTGAAGTGCTAATGTCGCCGAGTGCCGACTCGCCGCTCTCGACAGCCGCTAAGTGGTCACACACGACTACTCGGAATGCTAAGTACTCTAGATAGGATTTTCTATTAGTTAAAGGTACCAACGACCGTTGATCATTTGTACGTCTTATAAACGCAAAAAATCTTTAAAAAGTTTTACTTTGTAACTAGAAGAATTCAACTGCCAACAGATATTTTATGATGTAACTGTTTTTTATGTTGAGTTGAAAATAAAAGTCTTCTTGTTGTAAGCCATTTTTTAATCTATCATGTTCTATGTTCCAACTAACAATGTTGCCAGTGCCATGAACCTTATTAACCATAATAATTAATAATTGAAATAGGATGTGCTGCCATATAAAACAGTAACTGTCTCGTGACAGTACTTCAGTATCCTACGGAAACTGCATATTTTTCAGGTACTTACGCTGATCATGATCCATTCGTATATTTCTTTCATAGTTTTCTAGAAAGTTTTACAAACATCCATTTGTATGTGAAGAGTGAAGTGTCGGATATGGAATGTTGTACGAATCTTGCCGTATTATATTGCATCACCAATAGTTTGAGTGCACGCTTTGAATACCAATAATACCCAATAATACATCAATAAGTTTTGTATTATCAGATTTCTATAGATTATAGACAAGATGGATGGACTAAACTCTTACACGATACAATATATTGTAATACGATACAATATATCGCAAAATAATATATTGTGGACAGGGAGAGCCATGCTTCGGCACGAATGGGCCGGCTCGACCGGAGAGATACCACGTCCTCACAGAAAACCGGCGTGAAACAGCGCTTCCGCTGTGTTTCGCCGAGTAAGTGAGTTTACCGGAGGCCCCTACCCTTTTCCTT
The DNA here is from genome assembly GCF_905147365.1 of Aricia agestis. Taxonomy (NCBI): domain Eukaryota; kingdom Metazoa; phylum Arthropoda; class Insecta; order Lepidoptera; family Lycaenidae; genus Aricia; species Aricia agestis. The sequence continues at coordinate 240,733 of NC_056421.1, read as the reverse complement.
TCCCTACCCTCCCCTATTTCCTTCCGTACCCTCCCCTATTCCCTTCCCTACCCTCCCCTATTACCCCTTAGAAGGCCGGCAACGCACCTGCAGCTCTTCTGATGCTGCGAGTGTCCATGGGCGACGGAAGTTGCTTTCTATCAGGTGACCCGTTTGCTCGTTTGCCCCCTTATTTCATAAAAAAAAAATGGAGCTAATTGTGGATCACATAATATATTATTTTGCAAATAGCCCTTGGAAATCATTATATTATAGACGATAGAGACAGCCACTCTAATATTTTATATGTTTTAAAACTCTTCCACAAAGTATGATCCTTTTTATGAAAAAAGTTTATTAAGTTTATTTATTTTTATTAGAATTTCTAAATTATTTTAACATAATAATAATATTATGTTAAAATAATTAGAAATTCCATATAACGGAAAATTTATTCATATTATGGCCTAGTTTCAATAATATTTTATTTATAATTACATGAAAACAAATAAAATCATATGTAATTACTGGCATTTATTATACAATATACTCACATAGGTATTTAAAATCGATATGGTTTATAACCCATTGTGACAAGCGGAAGTCAATAAACAACATATATGAGTCATAATACAACATTATATTATAATATTATGAAAAATATTACTCCAAAAAATATTAAAAAGGTACTATCTCTTTAGCCAACATGTCCTTTCAAATTCAAAATGTTCCTTTGTAAATAATTTCTTTTCTAGTTTTTCAATGAAATATTTATCTCAATAACAATATACCGATGCGTTTAAAATGTAGGAATTTTTGTCTTTGCATAAGAATATAAAATTATAAATATGGATAAGAAAGACAAACTTTTGGAGCGTTTTGAAGGCTCTATTGTGTCTGGTATCTCATTGTCCTTGGAAGGGCTTAGGGCTACGTCGTAGGGCCGCGCCCGCGGCCTGTGTTTACATTAACGTTAACCCCGACACGACCATACACTAACACTTTGAACTGTACCAAATCTTGGGCGTTTATCTAGTTATCTACTCGATATCAAATTATAAATTTATTAAACCATAAACCGACTGTCTGTGTCTTCGAGCCCAAACTGCTGAGCCGATTTTGCTGTAATTTGGTATGAAGATCCTTTGAGCTCTGGGAAAGGGAATATTATTCCAGAAAAATGTGAAATATTGGCGAAAGGGAGTTGCGAGGATTATCTAGTGTTGTAAAAAAATTACCGCCGCGGCATCATAATTATTAATGTACTAATGTAAGACTAATAATTGATGCTGTTGACACGGTCTCATATTTTGTTTCAACCGGACCAGTAGTTTAGCCGCTTCGATGCACCGCTAACATAGTCTATCAAAATTAGTACCCTTCTTTAGGGTTAGTCGTAGTCGGGTAAAAAGGGTTTTCGGTTATTTAAGCCAAACTATAATCAAAAATAACATGTTATATTTTTTACACTTCTCGTTTCTAGAATTTTGTCACTGTCTGGACATGAGGGATTCTAGGAACATTTAAATAAGTCCTGCCTTCATTACTCTGTAAAACTTACACTGGTAACAACCTTCAAGACGTGTTGCCGACTTCATTTTAAAAACGTAACGTAAGTACAAGTCTATAAAAGCGAGTGTAGTCAATTAGTACGTTTGTAGTCATCATAATAGACCGAGTTTGGTCCGCACCAAACCCGGCACAGCTGTTAGCGCTCCTTATTTGTCACGATATAGACAGGTTGTAGAATGACGATGAAGAGTGATTGTGAACACAGAAGAGTCAACTAAATTCTATTGTTACTTATTCCATCTTACCAATGACAATATTTCTACAGCAAATAAGGGTAGATTTATATACCGCGAGATAACAAGCAAATGTATGTAAATAGCAACGCGATCGCGCCGCTATTTATATAAATTGCTACATAATGTATTTTTACGGGCTTCGACCCACCACACATTCCCACCACTGTATCTCCTGTGTCGCTAGGATCGACAGCGGTATCCAACCACGAAAACCTTTGATGTGATCTCAGGGAGCCCGAGGGACATGCTGAAATTGTGTTGGGACCCGCAGCGAATTTAATCAGAAGAAGATAGAAAAGAAGGAGTAGGAAGTATACAGTTTTTCCTCCCCATAAAAAGCGGGAGACAGCACAAAGTTGCAATGACCGAAAGTCAAAGAACTAAAGAGAAAGCACCACGGGAATAAGTAATGTTAATTATGAATACTAAGCTAGATCTAAGTTAATATTGATTTTTTTTTTGTGTTACACTGTTTTCAGTAATAATTATGATAAAAACGCTTAAAGGCACGGAAGTTCCTTGCGCTATCCACGAGATTGTCGTAATATGCAAACCTTCAAGAAAAGAGCGTATTCCCTCTTAAAAGGCCGGTTAGCACCTGCAGCTCTTCTGATGTTGCGAGTGTCCATGGGCGACGGTAGTTGCTTACCATCAGGTGACCCGTTTGCTCGTTTGCCCCCTTATTTAATAAAAAAAAATCTGCCTAATTCTGCCACAGGTTACACTCCCAGAGAATATGATGGGCGGTTTGTTCGAACATGTTGCGTAATGTATGTCGATTTATTTGAACAGCGGCGCGGGGCTTGAGATCTCACGGTGTAGCGGCCAAATCGCACGTTTGCGCCGTCACATATTATAAATCCAGCATAAGGGTCAATTCAGACCGCAACGCGATGAGGCGAGGCGAGGCGTGGCGCGGCATAAATTAGTATGGATTTGATAGATTTCAATCTAACCTGAATCAACCCAGGGTCGCAACGTGACGCGTAGATGTATTTCTAATACTCGATTTACACTCACGCGCGAACCACGAGGCGAGCCGCGAGACGCGCCGCGAGCCCTGAGTGTAAACTCGAGCTCGCGGCCCGTCTCGCGGCGCGGCTCGCGTCGGGAGCGATTTCCAAAGGAGCTCGAGGGGGACGCGAGCTTTGTGTTTACACTCGCGCTTTGACGCGAGCTGCGAGACGCGCCGCGAGCCAAAGTCACATGCAACATGTGCTTATACGTGGGGAGAGCCATGCTTCGGCACGAATGGGCCGGCTCGACCGGAGAAATACCACGTTCTCACAGAATGCGTGAAACAACGCTTGCTCTGTGTTTCGCCGAGTGAGTGAGTTTACCGGAGGACCAATCCCCTACCCTATTCCCTTCCCTACCCTCCCCTATTCCCTTCTTTTCCCATCCCTACCCTCCTCTATTAACCTATTCTCTCTTAAAAGGCCGGCAACGCACCTGCAGCTCTTCTGATGCTGCGAGTGTCCACGGGCGACGGAAGTTGCTTTCCATCAGGTGACCCGTTTGCTCGTTTGCTCCCTTATTTCATAAAAAAATTACAGAAAAATAAAATGACCATTGACAAAAATAGTGTAAAAGGAAAGTAAGACAATGTTGTATCGACATGAAAACAGGGGACAATCACCTCATATCTCTATTATTTAATTAATGGTTGTTAAAGATTTTAACTTTCTTAAAAGTCGCCACATTATGCGATGGTCGTCTGTTCTATTATCTTGTATTTTACCTTCGTTAGCTTCGTGTAATGCAACAAGTAAAGCAATTGCAACGATTTTTCATGTTATTGTCAGCTGACAGGTACGACCGACCTTGCTCTAACAAAGGCGGGAAAAATCTCAGCCTAGAGTTCCGTTTGACACAATAAAATCGACATAAAGGTAAACTTGTTTTATATTAATTCTTAGCAAATTATATAAGTTCACTTGCAAAATTTCACAAAATTCAGTCAATCCATTTCAATTTTCTTCGGGAGTCAAGAATCCGTATACGAAACAATCACAGGACAACCTTATACTCGTACTAAAAAGACAAGTCAAGACCGTATGTGTGGGCAGAGTCACGCTCCAGTGGTGCGTCAGGATAATGTGAACGTGTTGTACTGTATATGTTTTAAATTGTAATTTTCCATCTTTTTAGTAAAAGATGGCCCCGTGCGAGTTTCTTACGCCGGTTCTTCTCGCCGGGTTAGTTCCCGAACCGGTGGTAGGCACCGTAGTATCGACGTTCGGTAAAGTTTTTGTAAAAAAATTACTCCGAATAAAAATATTTTTGATTTTGATTTAACTGAAACCTTAACATACACTGCACAAGAATTTTATTACCACTATAAAAAGTAAACAGTAGGCAAAGCTATCCGTGTCCCCATCCTCTACAAACATCACTTGTTGCAGGAAGTGTACAGTAGATAAGTTTCGTCACACCCTAAACACACATGTCGGACGTGTGTACGAAAGTGAAAACCTCCTGAACTCATAAACGCGCATATTGATAGAGGTGTGTACCGTGCAGTGTGTAAATATCCCGACACAATCTAATTTATGCACACCGACAGTAAAAGATGAATCGCTTGATGATTTTCAATTACATTAATTATACAATGGGTACCACTTATTTCAAGCTTCATAATATGTTGTGTATCGATTTCTCTTTTAAATAAAATCAAAGAAAAACTGCAATACCTAAAGAAAGCAGAAGTTGCCAAGAATTCCTTTGATTTTATATTCATATTAATATTTCTTCATTTGCTTCAAAAGTAGTACATTTTGATGTTACAGTGTTATGTTAGTCTTTCCATGATCACACTACATACAAAATACAAAAAGCTTAATGCCAGGTTACTTAAGCTTGTTCCACTTTTTAGCCGACTACGGAGAGTAATGTTTTCATGTCCCTTTGCAGACACTTATTTACCTTATGGACCTATTTTTTCTGCCCTCGCACCTTTACAAGAATATTTCTACGTGCTTTAGCATGGATCTCCCACGGCTTACTCGTAAAGATCTACTTATCCGACGGAAATCGCGCAATTAGCTGAAATTAGTAGCTCTAGGTGCAGTGGCGTGAGCGAACTTTGAACTCTTGTCTGCTACACAGACGGACAGACAGACGGATGTGGTGGACTAGTAATTTGGAATGCAAGAGATGTAGAATAACGGTGATTATGTGCCGTCACAATGGATGCAGGTTGCGGCTTTTTTATTTTTACTTCCTAACTAATAATTTTAAATCTAAAACATAACTGAACCTAACTAGACTCTTTAATCTGTGTGTTTTATAGGTTTAAATACAAACAATGTTGTCCACTGACCACGGCATGTATATTAAAATTCATAAAAACCACTTAATTTTTAGACTCTTCTCAACGCAAACAAATCTATATTCCCACAAATCTTTTCTTTCAATATTATGAGCATGCAAGAGCTGAGTTTTTATTCTGTAGTCGTAGCAACTGTCGCTAGCAGTGTGAAGGTCTCTATCAGAAGTTAGGGCCAGGCCACAACACTACGTTGCGGCGTCGCATTGCAAAAAATAGAAAAGCAATGTAGTTTTTTTGCGATGCGACGTTGCAACGAAGTGTTGTGGCCCGGCCCTTACGCAAATCTCTAAAGTCCGTGGTACTGTCGTGAACGTTTTTACTAACTTTACCCTATTGACTCCAGACATTTAGAGACAGATTAAAAATATCAACAAGTATAACAGACGCCTTCAATATTTTTTAACACATTTTAAACCTTTTTACCGAGCAATAAGAGTGAACATTGATTATACTCGTATTAGCTATATGATTGTACGGTCACGATGAATGAAAATGAACACGCACCACCAAATAACTACAGCACGATTTTAAGAGATTAGGTTGTTGACACTTTTCTTTAAAGTGGTTTTCTTTTAGGTCATATAAATATAATCTCTATTACTAATAAAAATATTTACACAGCAAATAACTATATAAGGTCTTCTTGTCTTTCCCTGATTAAATAAACACGCGTCACGCTGCAGTTAAAATCTTTGGGTACAAATAAATTGCAAACGTAGGTTGAACACTACGAGATTTATCAAAATAATGTAATTATTGTACACAATAAAAATATCTACAAACTACAGAAAAGTTCGCGATGGTATAATATGTCTATCTTTTATGGATATCCCACAATAACATTTTTGTCATTTACTTTTTACGACAAATTATGGCTAATTTTCGAAACGATTTTAACCAATACAGCATTATGCAATTAAATAATTTGAATACATTGTTGATTTAATATAGATCTATATGGTCCTTTACAGCATAATATTATGATTTAAATATTTTCAAAGATAAATTACAGATTAAAAAATTGCGGGCCGTAGCGTTAATGCGTACCGGCCATTAATGCGGGCCACGGGTAGTAATGAATATAAATCAAAACTACTGGATCGATTTTAATCATTTTTTCAGTGAGTGACATAGGCTGTATATTTTATACCCATGAGAAGCCGGGGCGAGTCGCTAGTACATAATATACCTATAATAGTTTCCTGTCAAGCTGTTACCGAGTGAACCTGATGTATGACACTAATGTTCTCATCGTTCTATCTGGTAAGTAGCAAGGAAATAGCCTTTTACCACAATACGACTATATCCGCCGACTTGCCGCACCGGATATACTCAGAGTTATACTATATGAGGTAATGATATTATGCATAAAGTGACTGTTATAATGAGGACTACTTTTGGCCATAGTAAATAATAATAATAATAGCTCCTACACCGGTTTCGGTGACGGTGGCCGGTTTCATTGAAACCAGGCCAGATACGCAGGAGTAATTTTATAGTGCCCAAGTGTGTGCGCAGTACACTAGAGCACTCTCTATTCCTTTACTTTCATAACCCAGTGGGACGCAACTTTGTAATACATAAGTCAGTTATTGCTTCTCTCTTTCTTCTCAAGTTTGAAGTTTAATTGCAGCAAATCTGCTAGGATGATTATTATAGTTATAATCGTTATCTAAGAATTTACATGATATTATAATAATATTGCTGAGAAACCAATTATGTATAATATTTACTTTGCTATGGCAATCTATATTGTGTAACAAGTACGTTTTACTACTTTCCTTTAGAATCTAGCTCTAGAACTGTAAACTCAGAGTAAAGTAACATACTGCTGTGTCTTAAGACGCTTTAAAAGAATAAAGTCAGCAGTTTTTGGAACATTAGTATGACAGACACCGAATATAATAGGATCTGTCGTCTGACGCCCCGCCATCGCCAGCGCTTTGCTGTGGCTTCCATACTTATCACGTATTTGGAGTTTACTTTACAAGATAATCCTACTGATTAGTGATTAACGGATTACCTTTATATACATTTACAAAAGTTTAGGATTCTATGTATTTGAAGTGTTATAAATATTTATAAGAGAGCTGGTTGCCACTTGCCAGCTCTTCTGAGGTTGCGAGTGTCCATGGACGACGGTAGTTGCTTTCCATCAGGCGACTCGTTTGCTCGTTTGCCCCATATTTCATTAAAAAAAAAAAGATCTCAAAACTGCGCTCATTGTACTCTACTTTTGTCTTGTGTTAAAGATGCCATTTTATTTTTAATGTCGCTTGTGTTATTTAAAAATCAATCTTTTTAACCATATATAATTACATAGGTATATGAACTTTAACCTCTTTTTAAACTGTAATCTTATATATTTATTATTAATGTCTTGAAATAAAAAAAAATCCAAAGTAAATCTTCAATGTTGTAGAATGTATTTAAAACTAATTTAAATAAATAACTATTATGTTACTCTTAAAATGTTTTTCTACCAAATGTTTTAATGAGAAGGTGCTGATGTTAACATTACATGAAACTAGGTTAATTAATCTTAGAAAACTATCACTCGGCATGACATAATTGCAATATTTTAATATTATTAACAACGTAACTTATTACAATATTACACTTGTTATTTTTTAAGTAATTACATTTGTTATGTAATGATTTTAGAAAGAATAATAGTTAATTTACATATTTGATACGAGCAGATAATATCTTGTAGTATTTTAGAATGTATTGTTGTAAACTTTTATAACAAGAAAATGATGTAAATTGAGATGTTGCAAACAAATTAAGCGCTCAGTTAGAAACGTAGAAATTGTATAGTCAGGTAGAAAAAACAAGTCCTTTATACAGTCTAAACCAGGGATTCCCAAACTTATTTTGTCTACCGCCCACTTAGAGAACAAATTATGTTTTAGCGCCCCCCTTGTTTCAATTTAAAATGCATCTAGCCTCTACACAACGCCCCCATTTTTTTCTGGAACCACACAACCCCCCTCTAGACCTTCAGCGCCCACAAGGGGGCGTTATCGCCCACTTTGGGAAAGACTGTTCTAAACGATGAGACGAGGTACAATAATTGACAAAATTTGTTTCATATATGACTATTTTAGGCCGTTATAGTAGTCTATAGGTATATATCAGTAAAGAGTGCTAATTCTCCTTATGAGCTAAGCCTTAAATTGTAAAACATAATATGTGAAACTGAGGAATGATGTTGGTTGCAGCTGGTCGGTCATTTTTACACAGAACCCATCTTGGATTGCACTTTTGACAAAGATCTGCACCTCAACAATATACTTAATCCAGGGGTTCCCAATCTTTTTCAGCCTGCGGTGCACTTATAAGTCAAGTAATCCTAATAAGATAGATAAATAATCTTATATAGACGTAAAGTGTAGGTACAATATATACGGAGACAGTATTTACAATAATTGGGCAACAATATAACGCTTATTGTAATCTCAAGGGTCGCGATTACACAATGTGTCGTTATACAGTAGGTCCACGTACCCGACACACATACGTGCGTAAGTGGTATTACTGTCTATTGCGTTATTGAGACATATTACGATTGAAAACATCATGTTGTAAGGAGAAAATATGTATTTGTTTGTTAAGTTCAAGTTATTTTCGATAGTAAACTGACACAAAAACAATATTAGTATACATGTGAGTTTCGGTAGTCATAGTAATACTCCTAGTAACGTGTTATACAAAATCTCTTATATGAAAATTTTGAAAGTACATTTGATTTGATGTTAATATTATGTTTTATTATATGCGGTAGACGGCAATGCTTAACACTCTGATTTCAATAATATCTTATGCCGTCCCGTGTTAGTCGCCCAAATGCTATTTGTCTAAAATTCTTTATGATGAAAATAACCTTATTTTATATTCATTATATTATGTTGGTTCTGTGTACAGTAACGCTCATGTGACGGCGCGATCACATCACGATCACGTCGCGGTCACGTCGCGGTCACGTCGCGCACTTTCCCGTGACGGCGGCGAGCCGGGCCCGATCGATCCGCGCCGGACGTGTCAGACTATCCAGCAGATATACTGTGGAGGTGAACATTTCACCGCTGAGTCATCGTAACGTTGCAGAAAGAGATTTAATTTAAAATTCGATGCAAATAAAATTTATTTTGATTGATTGATTCGCTTGATTGATCGATATTACAATTTCGCGGCTCTTGCTAATCCCTCTTTTCTAGTACTTACAATGTTCTAAGCAGTTTGGAAGATGATATAAATCTAGGAATTTTTTCGACAGCTTGGGATACTGCTTATAGTGAATCGAAATATTATTGTGTCTTCTTTTCATAAATACAAAAAGTCAATAAAAAAACATAAAGTAGTATTATAAACGTTTTGAATTGCTTTGTAATTCGGAAACGATAAATCGATAGATAGAGTTAAGTGCGAATAGTCTCACCACGTGACCTCAGTCGGCAATCGCAAGGAGATCGCCGGCGGGAGGTCACCCCCGTCTCCGTCTGGACCGCGATCACGGCCGGCAGCATCATCATCATCATCATAGTGCTCTAATTAAGGCCAAAGTTAAGAACCATACTAACATACAGGGCGTGCAGTATACAAAGAGTAACAGTGTGTGTGTGTAAAAAGCTATTTCAGTGTAAAGTATTGTCACTTAGTTTCGTTACACCCTGTATACTCTGTCTGTGCAGTAACTGTAAATGACATGCAATATTTTTACCTGTGTATTCTTACGATTTTTCTGATTTGTGATTTACAGATTTACATAAGGCACATCAGGTGCCAGTATTGCCGGTTTCAGCTCTGGAGCACACTCTCTGCAGGGGATGCAAAAGCTTAAAACATTTCAAAATACAATGCTCGCATTAACTGTTGAGAACCAACAATAATTGAAGTATTATTCTCAACTGTTTATAACAGTTCACAACAGTCAATATAGCGCCAAAATCCAGTGCTACTGCCATCTCTCTCGTCAACTCTGGAATGAACTGCAGTATTTCCGGACCAATACGACCTGCAAACCCTTAAAAAAGAGAGCGTATTCCCTCTTAAAAGGCCAGCAATGCACCTGCAGCTCTTCTGATGTGCCGAGTGTCCATGGGCGACGGTAGTTGCTTTCCATCAGGTGACCCGTTTGCTCGTTTGCCCCCTTATTTCATTAAAAAAAATCTATAACTGTATCAATGTAAGACAGCCCTCCCAGAATTTATGCATCGTAGTTGTCGTCATCAGCTTGAATTAAATATTGCAATTGAGACTCACTGTACATTTGTGTGACATCACAAACTTTCTATATTTTTAATGTTATTTAAATGTCGTACTTTCTAATTGAATTTTTATGTAATTTAATTTATTATTTTAATTTTGCCGCTTATAAAATATTTTATGAATAACATAATAATATTATCATAATTACTACATTTATTTGTTTCGTTTATTTGTTAGTCGAAATAAATCTACCAACTTACACGAAAGTATTAAGTAGCCGATAACATTATATACTTGAAAGAAGGTGGTTACCGCCTACTTTAGAAGTCGTTTTTTTGGAATAAATTATATCGATGACCGACAACAAAGCTCTAAAAATATGAGATGATTGTCACAGCGGCATATTGCATAATCATGAATAAACATAATAATATTATAAAACATCCCACTACCACATTTCCACACATTTGTACACATTTGGAGAAGTCGTAACCTTCACCTCCTACAGTTCGCTATCAGGCACATAATAATATATTATGATACATAACGAAACCTGTTTGGTGAACTATATGGCGCCTACACGAATGTCATCCGTGAAATCATTTCGTACAACATTTTAGGGTTCCGCAGTCGATTTAAAAATAGTCAATAATAATAATTTACTGTACTAATAAAATACAACTAGCTACAAAAGGTAGAGAAGAGGTATTGGCATCTGGTATAATATCCACATATTATCTCTGAGTGCATTATACTTTTGAAACTATTTATGTGTTTGACACATAATTGATTCTTTCTAATACATCATCAATATGAAGTTAATATTCGGAGGCGCCGCCTTTATTAAGGAGAAGGCATTTATTATATTCAATCGATTAACACTAACGGTCGTTAGTGAAAAATTATCAACTTATTCTCTAAGGTTTAAAAATTTGCAAATTGCAGGTTTCAGAAATGAAATCGCAAAAAAGAAATAAAAATAATCTTCAGGCTTTAAATTATTACATTAAAATAACCGAGAACTTTTTATAACAATCATTGCTAACTCAACCGTAAACTTTGACCCTAAAGTTACCACTTTATTTCTCACTAATTAGGTTTTTTTTTCATAAAAACTATTTATTTTTAAAACCTTTTGTTTCGGGTAATGATCACCTTCACCCATTAACTCTCACGACATTGAGATGTGCAATATTTGTGCTGTACAATAAACATAACGCTGTGACTCGTGAACTAGAACAATCCAAAACAAGAATTCATCGTGAGAACTTTGGCACGATTCATTTGTTGCAGATTTGTTGAGATGATTCAAGATAAGTAAAGAAGCGAGGTTCATGTATTTTTGTAGAGAATTCTGACTTATGATAGATGATTATTAAAAAAAGTGTTGCACTTTGCTGGCATTGCAATAATTTCTAAACTTAATAAGTTATTGCAATTTGCAGCCTACTTTCTTAGGCACATTTGAAATTAGTGCGCCTTACAGAAATGTACCTGCAATATAATTAAAGTATAAGGTTGGTATTGCAGCTACATTTCTATTTAGCCATTATGTATCATCATACGTGGGAGAGCCATGCTTAGGCACGAATGGGCCGGCTCGACCGGAGAAATACCACGGGCTCGCAGAAAACCGGCGTGAAACAGCGCTTGCGCTGTGTTTCGCCGAGTGAGTGAGTTTACCGGAGGCCCAATCCCCTAACCCCTACCCTATTCCCTTCCCTACCCTCAACTATTCCCTTCCCTTCCCATCCCTATCCTCCCCTATTACCCTATTCCATGGGCGACGGAAGTTGCTTTCCATCAGGTGACCCGTTTGCTCGTTTGCCCCCTTATTTCATAAAAAAATGTATCTTTTTCAAGATGAAAATAATAGTAAAAATGTGCACGAGTTAGCGGAACACGTGTTCTCAGAAACATAAAATTTTAAGGACATTTATTCCTAACCTTATTGTAGCAAATAAATATTATGTTTATGAGTGAATAATAAAAATAGGTAAAGACATTTAACCTACCATTTATGATTTAACCCGTAGTCCTTAATATCAGTAGGTCAGTACAAGTGACATTCCCTATACCATCATTATAATCAGGGCGTGACGTCACGCGAAGGTCGGGTGCCGCTTCCGGTCAGGAGTAAGGGAGCGTCAGTTGGTGCGACAGACGGACAATCCGTTACGATATTAATAGAGAAGCCCGGAATGGCTTCACCGCCATAAAATATAGTTTCAATTAATGCTCCATCTCAATTTTGGAATATTCATTAATTTTAATCAAAATATCAATATAAATGTAAGCAAAAATTACAACTAGAAATTAAATTATGCGCGGTTTTCCTTTTGTATGTGGTTAATGTGTGACAATTTACGTGTTAGTATTGTAGTAGTGGTTGCTGAGTTATTATTCAGGTCCACTGGTCCATGGAGGTCGAGGACGTCGTGGACCACATCAGTAAGAAGACATCCTTCCGCCTGAGGGTCGAACGTCTGCAGTCTCGCCACAAGGTCAACTTCAGTTCCTTTGTGGTGAGAGTACCGACGCATCTTCTGTCGACCTTTGAGGCGGAGGAATTCTGGCCGACTGATGTGGTTTACCGAAGGTTCCGGGGGAGACTCCGGAATGAAGCAAGCGTAACGTCGCCGTTAATTCGTGACAAAGTGTAGTTATTAAGATTATAATTATAAATATGTATGTTAGACATTACGGTATTTATTGTATGGGCCTACGTAGCCTGATTTAAATAAATAAATGAATAAATTTTTTCAAAGTCAAAACGTTAACGATTTAACAAAGCAAAACATAACCTTTCGACAGATTAATCTTCCGATTGTAATCCAAGAAATCATATCAATTTATACGTGGGAGAGCCATGCTTTGGCACGAATGGGCCGGCTCAACCGGAGAAATACCACGTTCTCACAGAAAACCGGCGGAAACAGCGCTTGTGCTGTGTTTCGCCGAGTGAGTGAGTTTACCGGAGGCCCAATCCCCTATCCCTTCCCTACCCTCCCCTATTCTCTTCCCTTCCCATCCCTACCCTCCCCTATTACCCTATCCCCTCTTAAAAGGCCGGCAACGCACCTGTAGCTCTTCTGATGCTGCAAGTGTCCATGGGCGACGGAAGTTGCTTTCCATCAGGTGACCCGTATGCTCGTTTGCCCCCTTATATCATAAAAAAAAATATCAAAAGGTTATCGGGGTTGATTACTGCTGAATTGTGTATAGATATAGATCCTGGCCATCGGCCGTTGCAATGTGCCTGTGATAGAATATAATATTTCCTTAATAGGGAATAATATTATGGCAAGGCAGAGGACCCTACTAGCACATACAGTACGACCAAAATCTAACATCTGCACGTCACACATAATATCAGAATATTGACAGAAATGTTGTCAAACGTCGAACAAAACTTTTTGTTTACTGGCTGTTATATTTCAATGTCATTCATACGCAAATGTTAACAATATTTATTAACACTCATTTCAATCTGTAGCGCATTGCTTGTTTTATTTAGCAAGGAGCTCACTACATCAGAACAACAAACGCCTGTGCTTTAATTACAGCAATATTTCATAATACTATTTGCTCTCTATAAACAGTCGACAATTAGTACTCCTATCACAATTTTTATTATCAGAATTTAGTAATACAACAGTAATTACTGACTGAACATAATAATATAAAGTTTAGTACCAAAAATGAACTTGTCTGAATCCTATAATCACGAAGGTGTCCGTTTGTCTATCTTTTACCTCTCCACGCTTACCTGATTTTGCTGAAAGGTATGCAGTTACTTTGAGTCGTTCGGGAGTTAGGACTCAAACGGATATTGGACATAGGATACTTTTATTCCCCGAAAAAAATACGATTCCCGAGCGATAAGTGAATCTTGACGCAACGAATATTGGACTTCAAGTTATAATATTATAACGTTTGTTACCAAAAAATGAACTCGTGTTAGTAATCTAATAACAGAGTAAACATGTGACCGAACTCACGTGCCCAAATTGGCTGAGCAAGTGGGGCTTCGGTATTATTGTGCTGAGTGTTTCGGTTCCACTGCCAAGGGCAGCTAATGAAGTGACATTAGATGCGGTTAGCTCTGCCTCGACCCAAATATCAGAGCTAATGATTGCGAGGAGAAAATAATCTGAGACAAAAGCAAAAATTATTATCAATCTATTCTAATGCCATAAACGCAAATGTGTGTGTATATAATTATGACCTCTGTAAGCTCAAACGACTAAGTTGACTAATGTGAATGGAGGTAATATTATTATGTTGAGCTTTGGGATATGACGTAGCATTAGTTTAAAATCTCCCGTATAGTCTCCTGTATATTAATAATAATTTATCCCGCCATATAAACTTACTTCTGTGCGAAAGAGTTTGCAGACAACATTATTAGTTATGTAAAAATACGATTGGTAAGATTTAAGCAGTACTTTTAATTATGATCAAATAACAATAATCCCACCAAAAATATTTCTTGTAAAATGTTGCCGAGACGACCACATAAGGTTTGCCCTGTGAAAAAGATATGATATATCAATATGTAGAGCCAAACTTCTGAGTAAACCTTATGTGGTCGTCTCGGCAACATTTTATAAGAAATGTTATTGGTGGGATTTCAGTTGGTTTTGTAAGTACTTATTTAAAGGTTTTTTAGTTGCAGTATTCAGTATTCAGTATATTATGTCCTAATTCATAAAATTGGTGAAAGTCTCATATAAACCTCCATTTAAGGGGATGGGGGATGAAACTTGCAAATTTATGAACTTTTTTGTTGGTTGTATACTAAACTTAGATTACATGCCAAATTTCAGCTTTCTATCATATCAGGAAGTAGGCCAAACATTTTGATGATCTTTAGTGTGTCAGTGTATAAAAATAAAATTAAAATAAATAAAAATTGTTTTATTTCTGAATAAATTTGAATCAAATATTTTCAGAAAGTTGAACTACATATTGCCTACCACCGGTTCGGAAACTAACCGGCGTAAGAAACTCGCACGGGGCCACTTTTTAGTAAAAAAGTGGAAAATTTGTCTTTTAAAAAAATAAAATTTACAATGTAAATGTCAGTGACGAAATCGGAGTTTTTAGATGTCAATAAAATCTAAAGTATAAGCGCTATTCAATTGAGACTTTGTATGTTTAATTAATCTACTATTGACATCTTATTCTGAGAATATGAACTATCTGGTACATCGGAAACCAACTCTATGAGGGTTCAAAAAACCCACGAAACACTTCGAGAAAAAATGGGTAGTGCCCTTGTGTTTCGGTCGGCTCGTCTCGGCGGGTGCACCACCGTGCACCCAGATAAAGTTTATTTACTTATAAATAGAAAATAAAATAATATCAGTTAAGAAACTGATATAAGATAAATTACAATTTGTAGTGTTGACACAGCTATTTAGTATTTATAATTAAACTAATCAAGCTTAGGTAACAATTGCGTTCTATATATTTGTATTCTATAGTGTAACTCCATTTTGTTTTTCTCTGTAGTCCATGTACAATACAAGTGCAATGTTAAACTCATTATGTCTTGATTAGTTTCATTAATTACGTCTCGAGTGCGGGCTAGGGCAGCGCGTGCGCAGCGGACCGTGACGCTTGGGCAACACCCGCGGCGACAAAAGTAGCGGTGCGTCCCGCCGCGCGCCACTAGCCGCCATGCCGCCGCTGCTGCTGCAGCTGCTGCTGCTGACCGCCCCGCTGCGGGCGGCGCAGGTCTACGTCATAGCAGACACCGGCGCCCAGGCCGCGCACATCGCCGACGCCGCCCGGGAGACCATCGCCGAAGCCAACGACGCACAAAATGTTACAATACAAAACTTGGAAAGAAATGGCACCATAGATGACACTCTCCTGGAACGAAACAGCACTATCGACGATGAGACCGAGCAGGACCCGATTGTCCGCAAGAAGAGGACCTTCGGGGACCTCGTTTTTCGAGGACTGGCCGACGTGCTGGGGTACAACGTCGCACGGAAACCTGCCGATACCGCCTTCCCCCCGCCGCTCGCGCCCGTGCCCGGCATAGACATCCCGTTGCAGGCCGGGCCCGCGCCCGCGCCCCCGCCCCCGCCCCCGTGTGGAGCACCCCGGGCGGTCGCCCCGCCGCCGTGCAGGGCAGTAGCTCCCCCGCCTCCGCCGCCGCCCCCACCTCCACCGCCCCCGCCGGCACCGTGCCCCAAGCCTCGCGCGGTGCCCCGACCGAAGCCCCGGCCGAAGCCGAGGCCCGCGCCTCCCCCGCCGCCGCCGCCCCCGCCACCGTGCGCGAAGCCTCGCGCTAACCCCGCGACACCAGCGCCGTGTGCCCCCCAGCCCCCTCCTCCGCCGCCGCCGAAAGCGGACAACCTAGAAACGATCTCGTCTAACTTCCGTCTCAACTTCAACTTCAACCGAGTGCCGGCCGCCCCCGCGGCCGCCCCCGCCGCTCAGCAGGAGGAGGCAGTGGAGTTCGACGACGAGGCACTGCCCGTCGCCATCGAGCCGCGCGCCGCCCGCCTGCCCCTGGAGCAGGAGCGCCAGCCCCGCGTCTACGTCGACGCTTTCGTCGTGCGGAACGGCCAGGCGCACAAGGTGCACGCCGTCGACGCGCAGGACATCAACCGCCAGCGTGTCGCCGACGCCGACTACCTGAACTACGACGAGGATCAAACCGCGGAGCAGCCGGACGACGACTACGAGGACGCCCAGGAGTCGCGGGACCGGGCCAAGGCCGTGCGGGAGTTCGGTACTGCCGTCGACCGCTTCTGGGAGCAGAAGCAGAAAAATAAAAAGAAGCTCCCCGCGAACGACTACAGAAACGTGCACTTCGGCGATCGCGATTTCGCCAACCAAATAAGACGCCAGGGTGAGGACTCCCATCAGCACCTGCAGAGAGAACAAGCTCCCAACAAAATCCCCCTGCCCCTCCCTGAGAACGACGAGGAGGAGGAGGCCGAGGTGACGACGACCACGCAGGATCCCCGCCGGCGCCTGAAGCCCCGCGTGCTCCCGCCGACCGAGCAGAACCCCAACGAAATCGACACGGTGACCGTCCGAGTTCCCCCCATATACAAGGAGAAGAGGCCGAAGAAGCTCCACAGGGAGAGGCCGGAGCGCCCCGACCGCGACGAAGACGACGAGTCGGCCGTCGAGCGCTACGGCTCCGACGAGGAGTCGGACTCAGACAGCGAGGACAGCGCCGTCGTGACTCGGACCGAGCCGCCGAAGAAGAAGCGAAGGAAGCAGAAGAGCAGGAGAACGCGCTCGGTCGAGGAACCATATAGCGCCGGCGACTACGACTACTATGGGAGAAAGCGCCCCGTCTCCGATGTCGAGGAGGAATTTTACCAATCCCTAACCGAAGTTCCCGACCCGCCCCGAGACGAGGACGTTGCGAGAATAGAAGCGGCCGACGACGATTACTTTCTAGACGACCACGAGCGACTCGTCGAGGATAAGGAGAAAGTAGACGAGGACGACGACCGGGATGACGACGAGTCGGCGAGACTCACGGACGAGGCGGAACGGGCGGGCGACGAGGAGCGAGCCGGCGACGAGGAGCGGGCGGGCGACGACGAAAGGGGCGACGAACGCGAGCGCTCGGACAAGCTGAGCCCCAACGCGCGCGTGCACGAGACGGGCTTTCAGAATAAGTATCTCCGAGCCACCAACGTCCAAGTGGACGACCCCCGGCCGCTCGTCGCCTCCGTCAACAAAAAGAACAGAAGAATCGGCAAAGCCTGAGCGGCTCGCTCCTAATTGCCCGCCATAATAAGCCTATTTATTGTATATATGCGACGACGCTGAGTACACACTATACGGTACAGTCGTCGACAGATCCGACCTACCCTTAGTCCCTATCGATGGATCAGCACCGAAACGCTCGGGTCGGTGGCGACCGTACGGCGTACATTGTACATTCTACTACATGAGCTGTGATGATTTTGTAATTTGTATCGTTGTTTACTTTTGTATTTAGTCTTGTAATTTAAGTTTCCTAATAAATAGTTTCGATAATAAGATTTCATTGTCGGCTGTCGCGGGTGGCGTGAAACCGATTTCCTCAAGGCGACGTCGTGTCGTAGTCAACTGGGTGAAGGTCTGACGAGATGAAATAGAAAACAGCGGGTCAGTGCCCTCCCCCACCCCCTCCCCCTTAGCGAATAAGCCGCTAATAAAAACCGCCTCTAGTTTTTGTCAGACCTTGACCCTAAAGTGATAGAGGTCATTGAAAAGAAGTAAAGTAATGCTCTGGGCTAGATTTTCTAATAAGTCTAGTAATTTCGAGCAAAGCAAAATTGAAAATCTTATCTAACCTGTTATTAACTAAAGATGAGGATTTATTATTTCTTGCAAAATGATTTATCTAGGTTATTACTATAATAAAGATATACTTTTCAATTTATTGTTTGTAATTATTTTTTAACAAAAATTAAAACCGACTTCCAAGGTAAAAACAAAAGTAATATTCTTAAACATAATCTAAAAAGAATCAAATAATTCTTATTCGTTATTATAGTGCCGTCTTCAGACTTCGCCTAAACCTCAACTATTTCAGTACTCAATCTTCGTACTTTTGAAGTCGCTACCATACCTCCTCCTTTTTGGAAGTCGGTCAAAAAAGATACTCCTAAGTTATTCGAACTATTTTGATGGAATATTATCGCACTCGTAATATTCCTTTCTTTCAAATTGCGTTTAGGCTATACCTTCAAAATAATTTTAAAGAAAGTAGTTATTTCACATCCAGAACACAAAACAGGGTGATGTCAAAATTGGCGCCGCAGATATCGGTGAAAGCGAGCGCGTGCCTCAATTTTCCTCAAAACTGTTTGCAATAAACCTGTAATTCTAGATCAAAGCCTATCATTGCGAAACATGACTGACTTCAACTAAAGTCTAATAGAATTAGGAAAAACGCAAAAAATTGAATGATTTAACATGAACTGCAATTTGAAACATTGCAAGCGAGAGCCTTCATATTATTATTTTCACAATATAGTCAGCCTATTCCTTTTCATTTCCGGACCATGAAAAATGTTGGATGAAATGCACTTGCAATTAATATTTTTGAGTTTTTTCGAGGGTTGGAGTGTAAAGCAGTTCTTTTTAAGTGACTTATAACAATGCGCCGGTGTGGGGGTGCGGCTGTGCAAGAACTGATGTTGGTTTTTTTTTATGTCACACACTAAAATCCTTGTAAGTTTTTATGTTACATTTTAACAACATATTTTACTATAGGAGATTTAGTATTTAATATACTGTGTAAAACTTTAATTTTTGTTTCCCGCAGTAAAATGATTCTATCTTAGTAGTAATTGTACTACTAAGATAGAATCATTTTATTTTACTTATTAAAAACTTCACAAATCTATTGGGATTTACAAATCTATCATTTCAAAAATCTGTTGCGATTTGTGAAGTTTTTTTTTTATTAAGAGGAGTCCACACCG
Organism: Aricia agestis; assembly: GCF_905147365.1. NCBI lineage: Eukaryota > Metazoa > Arthropoda > Insecta > Lepidoptera > Lycaenidae > Aricia > Aricia agestis. The sequence goes on along the minus strand of NC_056421.1, from coordinate 220,946 downwards.
CCCTTTTTTCCATACAAACGTTGTCCCCTGTTTCCTCCCTGGATAATGCTAGTAGAGTCATAATTTATTTCCTGAATATCTACGGCCACTAATACAATGTCTGTATGTTTTCTTTTTTTTCATAATATAATTATTAAATAAGATATGAACGTTAAAAAACCCAAAAAAATGGCCAGTTTTTCTGCTGTGTTCAAACATCCAGAAAACTTATTTGGCTATATTTAAAAAAAAACATAGGAACACAGCTCAAGCTTTTCTTTAATCTTTAATGAAAAAAGTACTTTAATCTGTTAATTTTTATAGAAGGAATCAGGGGACAACGAATCGTTGATTTTCTGCAGTTGTCTCTATCGCGTTCTGCGGTATAGGCTTGAGGTAACAGCTATATATATTACACGTACTTTTTTTTCATTTCTCTATTCCCTGGTGTATCCTCTTAAAATCATAAATAAAATTCGGCCGGGTCATTGCCGCTCGTGCTTATCGGCATATAGGTGCCATAGTACCTCATACACATTTTTTTTCTTCAAAAAATTACATGAATGATTCGATAGTACTACTAATTAAGCTAAATCGTTCTGCTGCGGGAAAACAACCACTTAAATACCACGTTGTATAATTATGTCATATCTCCTATATGCTCCTATTAAAAATCCTTACCAGAAGCCTAACTGGGCACTGCAAGCTTAACAAACACCTAAACAGAATAGGTATTTGCAGATTCTGTGAGGAGGAGGATGAAACACCTATTCACCTTCTCCTCGACTGTTTTGCTCTACCACAGAGCAGGAACAGGCACCTTGGTCGCCACGAATACTCGTCCACAGAGGAAATTCGTGGCACCAACCCCAACCATATCGTTCAATTTATGAGCAGTATTGGGTTGGGGATGATACTCTAGTGCGAAGGAGTCACAATAGATCCTCATGGGTCGCAGTGACGTCAGGGCTACAGTGACCTGCCTTCTTAAAAAAAATATCCTATTAAAGAGCTGCAATTAAGCCATTCTCGGCGGAAACAACCTAGCTATAAGCTCACATTGAGATTGTTTTAAATCTTATGCCAGACTCTCGTGAGTCAATTCTACTATACGATTCTAGCGTCAGAGCTCTTCTTAGGTGACATTCCATCACACAATGAGACTTCTAGATCCCTAGATAAGGATGACGCAGGTGTTACGCAACTGCCATCGATTTACGGAGAGTGAGAGTTAGAAAGTGCTCAACATTTGGTAACGGCGCGCGCGCAGCATGCTGATGCAGCACCAGGGGTGGACTCAGTACGCCTGTCAACTTAAATATGCAGAAAAAATATTATTTATTTTGTGTTACATTTAAAACTAAAGCGGCAATTTCGAGACGAACAAAACCTATACCTACCTAATACTTACTTAATGCTAATGTTAAAATCTTTATTATTGTATATATATTCTATATATTATTAATCTATATATAATATTGCGAATGCGAAAGAATAAAATAGCTTCTTTTTTATTTGTGACTAATTCTAGTCGAGACTTCTGAGCCGATTTCATTTCGTGTAATGGTTTTCGAGTCCGGTTAAGAACATAAGATATTTTTTATCCGATAAAAATATTCGGTTCAGGCATGATGAACAAAATTTGAAGTAGCAAAGTCGCAGGCAACACCTAGATAACAGATACCGCATTATCTACGGACCGCCAAGTCCGTCCCTGGCGAGATCGCTACAATTTTCTCCATATTACGACGGCGATCGATTTGTATGGACGTCAGGACTTCGTTACATGTGACGACAGACGTGATCAACTTACCCTGTCTCATTAAAGCAATTTTATACTCTAAACTTTAGCAATAGAGTTTGTTTTCGAATGATTTTCAACAGGATACGTTTTGGCCACCATCAGCACCACTTGCTAAAGTAATCTTGGCCTTATGTCTGAGCCCTAGGGTTGTAATTCAAGTGACAGTGGCAAGGATCAGTTTTGGCATCACCCCTGGAGTCCGGATGGAGTGGAGCGGTCAGTAGTTTATATGTATGGGTGCGCTGGCGCAGCGACATTCGCAAGCGGAAGTGGACCATGGAGCTCCTGCGCGTGAGTACCGGATACAGTGCAGTGACAGTGATAACACGTGATATGTGTGATGAGGCCGTAACATGTGATAAGGCATAAGTAATGTGATAACAGCATGTGATTTATTAAAGTTTTTTTTTAACTTAAAGGAACTTTAAAAGGGTGAAGGTGATTTGTGATGTGTTTGCCAGTGCCCAGTTCGCACACCGTGCGTTGGGAGCATTATTACTAACTACATGACCAGTGATCACTTAACTCGTAAATTTAGTATCGTGTACACTATAAACCTGCTGGACTTCCACAAATATTTCATGGCTAAAATTAGCAAAATCGGTTCAGCCGTTCTCGAGTGTTAGCGATAATAACATAGCGATTATAATAATTCATTTTTATTTATATAGATAGATAATATCATGTTCTAAGAGATGACCTACATCCATGTTTAAAACAAGAATTAAATAAGTAATATTATGTTGCTACAGTAAATTAAAGAGAATTGATAGAGCCGCGCGCGCGTTGAAGTCTTTTGCAGTTGTGTTATATTATACACTATACACTACCTATACACTATACACTATACACTATACACTATACACTATACACTATACACTATACACTATACACTATACACTATACACTATACACTATACACTATACACTATACACTATACACTATACACTACCTATACACTTAGCACTATACACTATACACTATACACTATACAGGTCGATTCAAGCTCAGATGCTCTTAAGTCTAGCTAGTAGTAATGTGCACTGCCTGTCTTCTTCTGCCGTTCATGTTTATTTTGCATTTCATATTTTCGATTTCGAAACAAAATGTGTACGAATCTATCAGCATTTGTGGTTCAACAGTTTTGCGCTTACGCATTCGCGTAAGGAACTTCCAAGTTCTAGATGTGACTCACAAAAGCGAGCATAGATAGGTCGGTTTATATTGCAACGTGGTGAGGCACTGCGATGCTTTTTAGGTTTCCGTAGCCTAAATGGCTGAAAACGGAACCCTTATAGGTTCGCCATGTCAGTGACAAAAATTTAATTGACATAACCCGACCAAATGATGTAGGTCCGCCTGCTTATGAATCAATTACTTACATTGCTATTAAAACTATAAACGAAAATAAGTTTGAAGGTAATCTAATCGGTAGTTTTCTTTTGTTAGCAGTTTACAAATTATGACATAGGTAATTCGTAAACAGCAATGTACCTTTCATTCAATCAACTCAAATATAAAAATAAAGAAAAATCAGTGTCTACTTATTCCTCAATGTAAATAAATAGTACGGAACCCTTCTTGCTAGTTTCTGTCTCACACGGATTTTTTTAAATTGTTAGCCATTCTAAACTGGAACAGCCAACCCAACACCGTCAATGGCAAGTCTGTTAATACGTTAATAACGGGCTGTTAAGCAAAATTCAATTGTTTCAATATAAGATGAACTATTCACCTTCTCTTTTATTTACTATTACGCGAATTGCAGGTAACCCTGTTGGTGCTGGCGTGCGTGCTGGTGGCGGACGCGGGGCTGGCGCACCTGGCGCACAAGGCCAAGCTGCTGGCGCGCCTCAAGGCCCACCACAAGCGCCACCTCCCCACCTACAAAGTCGGCCACGACATCCCCCGCGTCACCCACTCCCTGCTCAAACCCCTGGTCGTCACCTACCCCCCCACCGCCACCGTCGCCGCCGTCAAAATACCCCTTCACCCCCCTCCGGGCTACCCCGTGCCCGTGGGCCATAGAGTCCCCGGCCTCCCGCACCCCCACTACGACCTGAAATTCCCGCTGAAGGACCACCACTACCATCATCACCACCACCACGTCGCGCCCACGCCAGAAGTTCACGTGGCGCATGCCGCTCCCGCGCCCGTCCCCGTGGCCCCCGTGGCGCACGCCGCCCCCACCCCCGTGGTTCCTCTGCCCCATCCTACCCCACTACCTCTGGCACCAACGCCCCTAGTCCTTCCCGCTCCGGCTCCGGCGCCCCTGCCAGTAGCGCCCCCACCCTTCCACTTTCTGCAGAACAACCTGTTCAGAGCCAACAGGCCGCTCCTCCCAGCGGCCGTAGCCCCACTCCAGCCTGCCGTGCTCCCCGCTCCTCAGCAGTACGTGATCCGCCCGGGAGGTGCGGTCCAGACGTCGCTGTTCGCCACGTTCCCTCGCTACCCTCTGATCAACAGCTACCAGGCCCCGCTGTTCCCGTTCGCCCCCGCCCCGGCAGTGCCCGCCGCACCTGCTGTCCAGCAGCTGCTAGTCCACCGTCCGCAAGTCCCGCAATTTAACGTCGTCCACGGGGGCGAAACAGGCCTGATCGCTCACCACACGCCTTTAGCCGTCGATCAGCCCCACCTGCATACGGTAACTCCGCAGCCCGAATTCCACGTTCAGCCCCACCTGCACACGGTAACTCCTCAGCCCGAATTCCACGTTCATCCCCACCTGCACACGGTAACTCCTCAGCCCGAATTCCACGTTCATCCCACTCAGGAGACCCTAGCTCATACTCCCCTCCATTTGCACCCGACTCAGGAGACGCTACCCCAGACTCACATCGTTCACCCGACGCAGATACCTCAGCCCGCCGTCTTGCAGCCCCACCCCACTGTGGCTCTAGACCACGACGGCTGGTCCCCCGTGCACCCGACGGCCCAACAGCCCGAGGTCCACTACCCGAACGTTCACCAGCTCACGGCAGAGGGGCACGACGATCAGTTCCACGACTACCAGCACCAGCTGCAGCACGCCCTGCACCAGATCGAGCAGGCGCAGCACCACCACCACGTCGGCCAGGAGTACGGCGCCCCGCAGCAGACGTACGGCCAGCCCGGCGAGTACCCCCAGCAGGACCTGTCGCAGCACGGCCAGGTGTACCAGCAGGATCTGGCGCACGGCCAGGTCTACTCGCAACACGATCTCGCCCAGCACGGCCAGGACTTCGCTCAGCACGGTCACGACTTTTCCCAGCAAGACTTGTCTCAACACGGGCACGACTTCTCTCAGCACGGGTACGACTTTTCTCAGCAAGATTATTCCCAACATGGCCAAGATTTTTCTCAACACGGGCAGGACCTATCTCAACACGGGCATGACTTTTCCCAACACGGGCAGGACTTTTCTCAACAAGGTCAAGACTTCTCCCAGCACGGGCAAGACTTCCATCATCAGTACGACGTGTCGCAGCAGTACGGGGTGCCGCAGGGGGTGGAGGGCCGCAGCGGGGAGGGAGACGGGGAGGACACCAACCTCTTCCACAACCACATACCACTCGCCCTGCAACCTCCGATCGACAGGCCCTTGGAGCACTTCCGGTAGACCTGCGAAAAGATTTTTAGGTTAGGTTAAGTTCGAAAATATGATACGCTTAACACTACACTTTGGTCCCGCTAAAGTGTCAGGTTGTGCACGAGTGTGGCTGTCTGTTTGTCCGTAAGGCCGCCGTTGCTACCTCCGAACTTTTGTGATATGTCGCGGCGTTAAAATACTTTTGTTAATGCATTTGAAATACTAATTGCCTAATATTTTGTATTAACCTAGTGTAAGTTTATTTATTTAATAGAATATTAAAATTGTAAAATAAATTCACGACACAAATTACTATTGTTTCATTTACTTAGCGCCTACGTTTATTGACGCAGAAGTTGAACTGAATGTTGAACGGCCATTGGTATTTAATTCAAACAGGCACTGATTGGAACTATTCATTTCTAAAATAGCTTTGTCGCTACAGCTTACTAGTTTAAAATTATCATATTTCCTGATTTTTGTTTATTTAGCTTTTAAATACATACAAAAGAAAGTGATAATATAATTTTCATATTTTAAAACATATTAATATTATTATTAGGAATAGGCATACGAAAATTTTTCTTCGTTTGATTGTCTTGTATGGATTTCTTAAAAGTTATTTAGGTATTTGCTATGTAAAACAAACCCTTCTCATAATATAAAAAAGAAAATGTATGTTTGTTTGACCGCATTCAGTAGGCTTTTTTCTACTGTCAATTAATTTTGAAGAAAACCGAGTATCGGAATTTGGTACTACTGATAGGGAACGAAAAAAGATAAAGTATTTTTCGAAAATATTTAATATCTATGGAAGCTTCACACCACATCAAATATTTTTTTCGCAACAGTTTTAAATGTTGCGTTACATGCCTGTGCGCCTGTGTACACATATCTGTATCGTGTTATATCCTTGTCAGATTACATACTAATATCTACTAATAAATAGTAATTGCTATTAATAAATACATAAACAACTATCTACAAGCTAGGGAGGTTGCGACAATTTCCGAATTTAACAGAGCCATTAGATTGTAAGTGAGTCAGACGGAAAAGTACCGGGACTATGTGGCGCAACGCGCTCTAGATACCCCCGCCCTTCACCGCCCGCCTCCGCCCGCCCCCCACAGCCGGACATATGTGACACACCCGCAGGGCCATAGGTCAGTTATGGGACATTTGATATAAGTAATAGTCTCTAGGCTGCTAACATTTAGGGTCAATACACACTGATGAGCAATCCTAATTTTTATGTAACGATTAAAATTTTTCGATTTTTGTACAAATTTCAATTCGTATCTCGTTGTGCAACGTAACGCGTAGATGATATACACGCTATGTTTTGTTGTATTATCGACTATCTATTATTGCCATGTATTTTGTCGCTCATTGGGCCATCCACACTAATATTATAATTTAAATGTATTCGTGAAACATCAATCTTACTTATCTTCCAAATGAAGAAATTTGGTGTACTTTAAATCTCGCAGACACAGGATAGTATAAACAAAGTTGCGGGTAATATTTAGCTTATCAAAGTCCAAATGTTGCTGCAACATTTACCAACCATGACCGGCACAAACAAAGCCGCTACACCGTGATATACGTTACCAAACCCACAGGAACGCCAGATATTCCAACGAGAGATTTCCGCTGCACGTACATGGTGTCCGCAGCTCGGTTTGGCGCGAGGCATGTCCAATAACTCAGTCACAGCGGATATAAAAATACCAACGATAGCTACAAAAACTGATTACAAGTTATTATACCGATTAGTATACTTTTAAACGAAAAGAAACGAAACAATGTCTTAAGGCCACAAGAGACTTTAAGCCACAACTTTTAACAGAACATAAACAATATTAACAATGTTGATGATGCACTTGAAACTTATCTTGTGTTGATAATATCGGACGATGCGTATGCTTGTTAGTGATAAAAAATTATTAAACCTTCACATCTAATTTTTTTGCAAATAAATAGATTTAATACAAATAAAATTTGAAGTTGACAGTAAGTATCTAATAGTTTATGAAGTTCCATAAATACAATGATATTATAGTTTGAAATCGATATAATAATACCCGAAACCAGTTGCACTTTACGATACAGATCTGTGCCTATTCACTCAGATAAGAATTGCCATATGCACATAATGTATTCACTATTTACATAATATACAGGGTGTTAAGGAATTCAGTTTTTACTTTTTAATAGCTACACGTTGATTTTAAATCGATGAAGTCAATGTGTATTATTAGATATTTAAAGTTTGTCCAATGGTAGGCATATAATTATGTAGACTTTCAGAAGATAATTTGTATGAAATAATTCTGAAAAAATATATAATTTTGTTAAAATTGTGCAAACACAAAAAATTACATTAATTTGGGTTAATTTTTAAATCTTATTTTTGTTATGTTTTTATTTGAATATTTTAAATGAGGTTAGAACAAGTATCAGTTACTTTACGGTTTGCAAGTTTCTGGTAAATAAAAAGATTTCTTTGTATAAGATAGGACACAAAAATGCTAAAAGATCTATCCAAATGACGACTTGCTAGTTATCATCTTAAGGGCCCTTTACACGGGTGACTATAATAGCCGCACGACTTATGCCGCACGGCGAAAATCGACTGTCTGTCTGACCCGTGTAAACCCCGCATTACAGTAAGTTAAAGCACGGACTGGGACACCCTATATATCGTCTAGTATAATGTATAACAGTAGCATAATATACGACCACCGACCCCAATATATCACTATATCACTCACTTTATGCTGTACACCAAAACTTTCCATTATTTATCGGCGTCAACCTGCGCCCTTGGGCCGGTTACGCCCTTATATTATAAAAATAACCTGCAACCGGCCGCGGCACCGCAATTAGTGTAGATCGCAATAGGCATAATCCGGCTCCTTCTAAGGCCTTCGTACTATGTCATTTGATATGTCACAAATATTCTGAGTTGAATGTTTATAATTTTACATTAGTTTAAATTGCATTATATGCTGCTTATATGATCAATTAATAAGTTGAGGAAAAAATCTTTTCGCATTATAGTATGTATGAACTTATCATAAAATATCTTGGGCTATACCAATTGTATCTGGCTGATTTTGGTATCATAAAAAAGTTTTAATTTTACAGAAGACAATTCCAAATTCAAATTAGGTAAATATGAGATTTTCATTTATTTTTCTTATTGTTAAAATGAGTGATTCTAATGAATTGTATTTGTAAAATGTATTTGAAAATTTTATAACAAAAAGGTAAAAATGCAACACAAGTCGCGAAAAAAAATTGTTATGTTTATGGACCTACTGCAGTATCTGTGAGAGTAGCGCAAATTTGGTTTAAGCGATTTCGATCCGGAAATTTTGATATCAAAGATGCACGTCGCTCTGGTCGCCCTGTTACGGACAAAACTGATGCCATTTTTGAAAAAGTGAAGCAAGATCGGCATATTAGTAGTTACGATGTAGCTGAAGAACTGGGATTGGCCACAAAACGGTTTTGGCGCGGTTGAAAAAAACTGGGTACACAAAAAAGCTCGATATTTGGGTGCCTCATGAGCTCACTGAAAGAAACCTAATGAACCGTGTACTCATTTGTGATTCTTTATTACGACGTAATGAAACCGAACCATCTTTGAAGAATATGATAACATGGTAATGAAAAGTGGATCACGTACGATAAGAACGTGCGAAAAAGATCGTGGTCAAAGGCCGGTCAGGCTTCAGAGACTGTGGCAAAACCCGGGTTAACTCGCAACAAAGTGATGCTGTGTGTGTGGTAGGATTGGAAGGGCATTATTCATTATGAGCTGTTACCGCCAGGCAGGACTATCGATTCTGACCTGTACTACGATTTACGAACAACTGATGAGATTAAATCAAGAAGTTGAGAGAAAGCGGCCGGAATTAATCAACAGAAGGGATGTGGTTTTTCACCATGAAAACGCTAGACCTCACACATCTTTAGCCACTCAGCAAAAATTACGAGAGTTTGGTTGGGAGGTGTTAATGCATCCGCCGTATAGACCTGACCTTGCGCCTTCAGATTTCCACCTGTTTCGGTCGCTGCAGAATTCCTTAGGCAGTGTCAGGTTGATATCACAAGAGGACTGCCAAAACCACTTGCTGCAGTTTTTTCATCAGAAGCCCAAAGCAATGAGATCATGTCCCTACCAACAAGATGGCAAAAAGTTATCGAACAAAATTTCATTTAAAAAAAACAATTGTATTTTTTTTTAATTAAAAGTGTATAAAATTATATAATTGAACATGAATTTCCACCAAGAAGTGACAGTACATTCAATATCATAATTGTAAATAAATTTTATAAAAACTTTTGAATTTTTATATAAAATGCGTAGAATATATAGAAACTTTTTCCCCAACCCAATATAATTATGTTCATTATTTGGTGACTCTTAAAGCTTTTAGCCAGAGAAAAGCCTACCTAACACAGCGTACCCGATGAATTTTTAGCCTTTATATTAGTGCCAAACCATTATCTAATACGTTAACAGAAAAATAAAGTTATGGGTTCTTCGGATATTGAATAAAATGTGGCATTACAATTTTTAATATAAATATTCATATCATATTCTTAGTACAATTTTAATATCCACATGTCTTGTTCCATTTTACTCATTCCCACAAATAAAAGTAGGTGCCCATATTAAGTTATCCATATTTGAATATATTTGAATAAAATTGATATTAATATTAACGTTGACTGTAGAAGTATCACATTGACTAATTCACATACAATATCGAGTTTTAATCTCCACAGATTTGTATTAATAAGCGACTCGATAGATAAAATTAACTTACTATATAATATTCAAATGGTTATTAATACTAGTTGTTATGTAACTACGAAGGTATCTCCTATTTAATTATATAGTGTGAGTTTAGTATATAATTATGTGAATAGTAGAATTCGTCTAATTTCAGTGTTTTTAAGCTTCTGGACCTTTGATGAAATTAAGCCCAAATTAGACCATGGCAAAAATGTATGTAACGGTTTTTCATTAATTTAAAATTTTCCTCAGTGTTGTTGTAATCCGCGTATATTGAACATTACCAGATTATAGTTACCAGATAACGGCATAATATAAGGACTAAGGATACATCATTTCTAATACAATGTTTTAAATAAATGAGGTGTAATTTTTGATTTTATTCTGAATAACATAATCATGAACAATAGCGAAATAACACAGAGATGAATAAAAATAAAAAAGTTTTGAAGTATAAACTTTTTCTAGTTGTTTTTTTTTTATGAAATAAGGGGGCAAACGAGCAAACGGATATATATACGCGGGAGAGCCATGCTTCGGCACGATTGGGCCGGCTCGACCGGATAAATACCACGTTCTCACAGAAAACCGGCGTGAAACAGCGCTTGCGCTGTGTTTCGCCGAGTGAGTGAGTTTACCGGAGGCCCAATCCCCTAACCTCTACCCTATTCCCTTCCCTACCCTCAACTATTCCCTTCCCTTCCCTTCCCTACCCTCCCCTATTACCCTATTCCCTCTTAAAAGGCCGGCAACGCACTTGCAGCTCTTCTGATGCTGCGAGTGTCCATGGGCGACGGAAGTTGCTTTCCATCAGGTGACCCGTTTAAACTCACTCACTTGGCGAAACACAGCGCAAGCGCTGTTTCACGCCGGTTCTCTGTGAGAACGTGGTATTGCTCCGGTCGAGCCGGCCCATTCGTGCCGAAGCATGGCTCTCCCACGTATAAATAGTGTTTAATAATTGTAAAATGGGAACTACATTTTATTTTCTACTATTAATAGGTATCAAGCAAGTTTCAACAAATATGTAAAAAGGTTACAGAGATGCTGCTGTCGAAATATACAGGAAGCTGACTGCGAAGTCCAGTCGTCCTGACTCAACCTGGCGGTACTAACAATTACTATGCGCGGTCATACCGGCTGACTGTTACATAAGTGTAATTACTACTACACACTTAATACTACACTTTAGTGGTGGCCGGTGTGACAGACATGAGCGCGGAAATGTCACGGGGCTCGTGTCACTACTCACTACTCTGTTACTACTGTGGCACCAATATGGAGTGTTCCAACGCCATTGGTTAGGTGTTGTAAGCGGTGATAAGAGATATGAGTGGTCGCTGCAAATAACTTTTTTGTTTGAACGCTCAATATTTAAAATTGGTCATTTGCGCGTCAAATTTTATATGTTTTTTAAACCATCTACTTACAACTAGTTGTATAGTTTATGAACGAACGATTTCGTATAAACTTACTCAGATTTTATGGTCAAATAACAAGACTCAGAATTTTGTAAAAAGATGTAGAAGATCAGGACAGACACTCTTCTTGAGATATTCCTACAATCGTCAGCATTAGTATCAAGATTACCGCGACTCAGCTAAATCTAACATAGTATATAATTAAAGGAGCACATAATATAATATATAAATGGCGGCCATTACACATTTCCGACGGAAGCTGCGCTTGCACAATGAGGGCAGGCGGGTCACTCCCAAACTGGAAGTGGTTAATTCGCTAAATTATATTACTAGCTGTTGCCTGCGACTTGACGTTGTCTCAAACCCATCTTACGAAGAGCTGTACACGATTTCACCAAGAACAATTGATATTTGATAGCAACATACTATAAAGAGAATTGTACAGTGTACTATCGTACAAACTACAATTATGTTTTTAGGGCCGAAACACATAACCGCGTTGCGGCATTACAACGGAAAGCGGAATTCCTTAGTTTTTTTTTATATGAGTTTTGAATTGTTTGGCCCCCGATTTTTGCGGTACGATGGCGCAACGCGGCATCCGTAAGTTGTTCCAGACTAACGCTCTTTGTCATTTTGCCTGATGTGGAATTATTACTGGTGTTATTTTATGTGACGCCTAGTTCGCATCTAGAACAACTAATACAGTCGTCTAAACGCTACAAGATCATTGAAAATCTGTATGAAAATTACAAAGGTGGCTCTTCACAATGGTCTTTGCTGGCCCACTACAAGCCATCGCCATTGTGTAGACAGGGTGGTGTATGATGGCGGACGATGACCAGCTGATTGCCAGGCAGTAATGAGCCTTACGCCATTGTGTTTAACACCAAGTGATCGCGGTCTATACTCTATAGTATAGGCCCACGATGGGCCATTGTGTTTTGGCTACTTAAAAGATATCTTAAATAGCCAGTACACAATGTTGGTTATATGATAAGGTTAGGAATACTAAGTTGCCACCCTCTTAGCCTCCCCCTTTTCACGATGAGAACCCAAGAAGAGCGAGACACAATAAACGAAAAAAAAATGCAAATAGTATAAACTGAATAGTAATATTTAATAGTAGAATGATTGTATAACGTGGGAGCCGAAACAGTGCTTATCGTACTTCGTATCTAGACCTCGAACATATACCTGTGTGCAATTTAGATGTAGGTTTCCATTATGAACTTAGTATTAACTAATACAGGATAATATTATACACAGAACACGCCTTTTATAATAATAACTGGCTTCAAATGATAAAATATTGAAGTAAATACAATTCATGGAGTATTTAGTCTTACGGACCTCGAACATAGTATTTTTAATTATAGTTTTAAAATTGAAATACGGTTCATATGTATGTGTGTGTGGTCGAAGAGTCTTCACAATAAAATTAAATTTAATACGGTATATTTTTACATTAAAAGAACATATTTTCTCCCTATTATCCGACTACAGTAATTTCAAAAGAAATGATTTTGAATCTATCATTTCAAATCAATCATAATGATGAATGATAAGATGAAAAATGGTTTTAGTAGTTTTTTATTTATTTACACTTTATGCAATTTACAAAGGCGGGCTTAATGCCTTGTATCATTCTCTACCAATTTTATAAATCTTTTAAGCATGTTTGTATGTATATTTTGTTCTACCATACTTAACGTCTAAGCTACTGATCAGATTCAAATTAATGAAGTGTTAATAGATTCATACCAATAAAACGAGAAGACATATGCTTCATATCAAGTTTCCAGTATCGTCAATGCCTATATTATATAATACTATATTATATTATTACATCTTTCTTTTAACTTTTAACACTTTAACAAGTAAACCGATTTTAATGGCATTTGGTGAGAAGATATTTGCGTCCTGGAAATAATAGAAGATTACAACTATGAAAAAGAATATAATATTCCAATCATGGAAGAAGTGCAGTTCACTATCAAAATAATATAATGGATTTCTACGCGAACAAAGTTGCAGGCTACAACTATCAATAGTATTTGGAAACACTTTTATGTGAAATTAGTTTTGGACACACATGACTACAGCCGTATTAGCCATTAATCATCATCGCCTGGCAGGACTATCGCTCGCCAGTTGCCACAGTAACACCTGCTAGTAAGTGCTCAATCGATTAATCATTATACCTATTCATACGGATTTTGTCTTGAGCGTTATCTAGCTTAGTTCAGCTTTAGGTTTAGGAGGGGCTAGGCCTAGGGTTTGTATATAAGCACTAGGGCCCGGCCCTAAGTCTAGTCTCACAGGTTACCCTACAACGACACTTGTTAAAATGAAAGCCATAGTAAGTACTCAATATTTTTTATGTACAGAGAAAAAATATAAACAGATCACTAAATTTTTAAGTTTTGATATTAACATCTAAATATTTAATATGAAATTGCATAAACAAACCATAGTTTTTCTTAAGTTTTGAGATTAACATTTAAATACTTAATTTGAAATTGTATAGAATTTGAGATTTAATAATGAAATTGACTTATATATTTGTTATTTTGATTGGTTGATTTATAACTTAAAAGTTCAAGTTCCGTTCTTTTTGGAGATTGACGTAACTTTCAACTTTAGTCGCAGGTGAGTTCAACTTTGGTCGCAGCAGAGTCATAATTTTCAATTTTGTTTTCCTAAAAACTATACGAGTATAAATTTTGCGATTTGTTACGGTTTTAAAGTAGAGTTTTAGACATGCGATTTGTAAATATTATGTACTTAAAGTGACTAGTCAAAAATAATACAATAAAATATAGTATAATCCGCAAACTATATAGACAAAATATTGTAATTACTTCGGTTAAATACGAATTGACACATTATTAATCATATGTAATTAATAACAACTTTATTAACAACAACTTTACATCTGTTACATAATTTATAGTTATTAATGAACAAACATTTAATAATTGCATACTTTGTGCAGCTATAATTGACTAAATGTATTACTTCGAAGATTAAATAAATTTTAATTGCTTTCCCGTTTCATTATTTTTACAATAGCAACAATGTTTGATAGAGTTAGCGGTAAGCTGCGGAACTCGCGGTCTGACATTTGATACACAAACCATTAGTAATCGTGCGCATGAGTTTTAGTGAAGAACCTTTAATAATGTGTGTGTGTTTAATAACATGTATTGTGTAGTTGGTAACTAAAATTTCAACGAAAATTAACTTCGATCCTGATTGTAGATCTTCAAAATATATCATGTTAGTTTGCTTTTCCTTGAATATTTTGAAGCTCTTCCACTGAAACGCGGGAAGTCCTTATATTAATCCTAAGTCTCATTAGTAAAAACTAAACAGAGAAGAATATTATATATTATACAGTAAAAGATTTTACATAAAATTACCCATCGAATCCGTTTCGGTTACAATGTTTTGCTTTTAATAATATAATAGCTCGGAATAAATATTATAAACGCGAAAATGTGTCTGTCCGCCTGTTACCTCTTCACGCCCAAACTGCTGAACTGATAAGATATTATACTTCGAGTCCCGGCAATATAAAATACTTTTTATCCCGAAATCATTCATTCCCGCGCGGTATTCGAAGTTTGATACAAGAGAGTTATGGGCGTCAATTAGTATTTGGACTATAATAACGATTATTTATAAGCGGTTTCCCCGAGTAGAGGTGATCTTAGTTACACGACTTATATCACCTTCTCCGGGGTCAACGTATGCTCGCTATGACCGTCACTAATCGATTTATCACATCCACTTTACCGGATACTGCTGTAAAAAACTATCGATCTATAATATTTTGATGATAATGTACCGCGGCCATATTTCATATAAGTTATGCTAATGAGTTCAACACTCACGAGTGTTGGGAATCTGCTGCTTATTTCTTTCGATACGAAATATTATACTTTATTTTGTAAGTTACAAAAACTCAACGCATAAAACGTTTAAAATTATTTTCAAATCTAACTAAAACTAATCTCCCAATATTGCAGATACAGCATAGAACTAATGATCATTCATAACATAACATAGAGACCGCTACAACTGCCTACATTAAATATATAAATATATATAGTTCTATAAAATAATGTGTATATTTACAATATCTCTAACTTAATACTCTCACGGGATCTTACCAGCAGGCAGTGGAGTCTATAGATATATTGACAAAGCTGTATGTTAGCCTATCTATACATCCTGGTAGTTACCATTATAGGGGTCCCTGTTGTCAGTAAAAAAAAACAAGTAGTCGATTTGTAGTTTTTAATTTTAGTTCGTTCTATCGTAGATTTGCATCGTCCTGCTGGCTGCGGCCGCCGTCCTCGGCGCCGAGGAGAAGAAGACGGAGAAACGCGGGGCCATCGGCATCGGCGCGCCGCTCGTCGCCGGCTGGGGCGGCCACGGTCTCGGCTGGGGCGGCGCCCCGATCGTCGGCGGCTGGGGCCACGGCGTCGGCTGGGGCCATGGCGTCGGCTGGGGCCACGGCGGCTGGGGTGCCCCCCTCGCCGCCCCGCTCGTTGCACCCGCACCCGTCATCAGCCATAGCGTGGCGGCCCCCGTGCTGTCGCACGGCCTAATCGGTGGCGGCCTCGTCGGCGGCCACGGCCTCATCGGCCACGGCTGGTAGAGAAGTTCAGTCGAGTCTCGGTGTACTCGAGGGCCGAGACGAGGTGTGCCAAAATAGTGTTTCGTGATTCGTAAAATAAATTCCTTTTGTAAATAATTTCATGTTTTTCTTGTGTTGCAGCTTTGCAAAGATCTTCTGATTCCATCCTAACTTTTACCTTCCTTCATTCGCTTATTTAACTCGGCCATAATAATTTATTCTACTTTAACACCTAAACATTAAAATCTTTATAAAAATAAAGTGGTAGTTAAAAGAATAGGCCCATATTCCGTTGTAGTAACATTGAGACATCTAGTCACCCGCAGCGGGGCATGTGTGTCGGCAGTAGGAGAGCTCCTCCACCGACATTACCGCGCCCTGTGCCCTTATAACATTTAAATATCTCTCATTTTAAAGTAAAATCGTTTAACCAATTCCGAATATTAATACCGTCATTTGTATGTATTATACGGAGTGTTTCAGGTTTATAATTATTTGAACTTATAAGTTCAAGGAGAATATATTCTATGATAAAACTGAGTCGTGGTAGCAGAAGCAATTGACTACGTTTTTGTAGCGTTAGCTAATTTTTGAGATTGGGCTCGGTCATCATTTTATTCGGTTATCTTTCTAGGGCGTTACAAATACGAAGATTTGCCCTGCCCACCATGTTCAAGAATGAATGGAAAATTCGAACTTCAACAGATATTTTCATCCAAAATAGATTAGTTACATATTTATAACTACCCACGCGAGCTAGTAATACCAGCTAGTCATAGTAAACCTTTTTTTTTTAAACTCACATGTTGTAGGTATAATGGGATATGGTAATTTTGATATTTGGGTCATTAGGTAATCGTTGGAGTAATTCTATTTTTTTAAACTCGGTCCTTAGAAACAAGAAACTTTTTTCTTTTTCTTGCTTGCCATAATATTGCGCTGTTTAAAGAATGTTTAAAATATTATAATTAATTATAATATTTTAAAACTCAAGACAGCTTAATGGTGCATTCAATTCGTGTGAAAAGTAAAAAAGTTGTACCGAGTAATACAATTTCATAATAATCTTATTGAGCAACAATTTACCCTTTGAATTATAGAATAGTCTACAAATTTGGCATTCAATACAAACTCACAAGCGCACGATATCGTAGGAAGTATAGCGCTAAAGTTTCACCATTATAAATGGAAAATATAACAAATATAACAAATTCCAACCATTTATAAATCAATAACTTAACTGATTTGAATGAAATATGGCACACATATAGTGATTTATAGCCTTAAAATATATGTATTATGTTACGGTCTTTCATCATATTATGTGCCAAAGTCACACACCGCAGCTGATTATAATAAAATGTAGTAAAACTTTGCTTTATATAATGAGTAATAATTGTAGCAAAATCTAGCACAAGTGAAATGTCGAAATAATAACTTTCCTCCGTCCCTAACTGGGACTTAAAGTACTTCCATATACTTCAGTGGTTACATCCTAAATATCAAATAGACTGACAGATATATTTCGCATGTATGGCTGGACTAAAGTTTATATAACTGAGGAGTTTGTGAGCTACTTATAGTGATGATGTATACGTATGTTGATACACAGATAAAATCTAATGTAAGATAGCGAAGTTGCAAAAAATCATTGTAAGTGTAAATTTCGCAACCTGTTTATACAAGTGGGCCGAGCTAGGAATGGGTTTGGTAACCCGGGACCAGAGACCAGTATGTGCCTATGTCACAATATGTGGCGTGTCCTGCGCGAATGTGTAACATGCAGGCATTCCATTTGCGCGAATGTGTAAAGGAAAATCTAAAAAAACAAGGTAAAATCTATACATCTATACATATAAATAAAATTGGAGTGTCTGTTTGTAATATTAAAATAATCGTTTTTTACCACATGCATATGAATTTTTAGACGGTACATACACCAAAATAACAATTTTTAGAATTTTTGTCTGTCTGTATGTCTGTCTGTTTGTTCCGGCTAATCTCCGAAATAGCTGGACCGATTTTGACGGGACTTTTATTGGCAGATAGCTGATGTAATAAGGAGTAACTTAGGCTACTTTTTAACCGACTTCCAAAAAGGAGTAGGATATTTTTTACTTTTTTATGTTATACCTATGTATTTTACTCCGCCGTTTGTGGACCGATTTTCAAAATTCTTTTGTTGTTGCATAAGATAATTATGGTCCAAATTAGATACCATGTTCATAACGTTCATTCTTTGTTATCAACTTATCACATTTTTTTGACGCGGACGAAGTCGCGGGTAATAGCTAGTAGTCAATAAAATTACACGTTTTAGCAAAATATTATGTGTCTACTTTATGTGTATATATTATGTGTATATTAATTCAATATAAAAAATATATTACTTTGAAATATTTGCATATCTACTGTAAACAAAATAAAATGTGTAAGTATATACTACAATAATTATTTATTGGTGAC
Source organism: Aricia agestis (assembly GCF_905147365.1). Classification (NCBI taxonomy): domain Eukaryota; kingdom Metazoa; phylum Arthropoda; class Insecta; order Lepidoptera; family Lycaenidae; genus Aricia; species Aricia agestis. Next base: position 202,249 of record NC_056421.1, on the reverse strand, counting down.
GAAGAGTGCTTGGATTGGTATTGATATTTTTTTGCCCGCATTTTCAAACTCTTACTGTGTATTCCCTATTAGGGTAAGCTAGTGTATAAAGTAATATAAACACTTGTTAATCTTAGAAAAACTTAAGAGGTGTCAAGGGACACCCAAATGGAACGAAGTTATAAAAAAAAACCCGCCATAGAGGATTCCTCTATGGCGGTATATACCATTCGGTAGAATTATAATTTTCCCGCCAGTTGACGTCATCGTCACATCAACGCCCTCTGCCCCCTACTTTGCAGGTACTAAATAAGCGTCGGTCAAAAAGTGTCGTTACAACTTTTTCCGTCTAGCCCCTTTTCGCAACACGCGATAAGGAACTTCGTTCCAAAAAACTGATAGATCGCATTTTTAACCCCCGACAAAAAAGAGGGGTGTTATAAGTTTGACGTGTCTGTCTGTCTGTCTGTCTGTCTGTTTGTCTGTGTGTGTATCTGTCCGTGGCATCGTAGCATCCAAACGAATGGACCGATTTTGATCTAGTTTTTTTTGTTTGAAAGCTGACATGATCGAGAGTGTTCTTAGCTATAATTCATCATCATCAGCCTACTCAGTGCTGGACAACCAGAGTTTATCTGGTTCATGAAAGGCCGTTAGCAACTTGTATTCGTTTGATGGGTTTTATATTTCATTCTTTATTATTATTATTATTATTAAACCTCCTTTGGAAACCTGACGTTTTTCCACAACCAAAAGTAGCCTATGTGACTCTTCATCCTTTCAACTAAGTCTACGTCAAAAATCAAGTCGATTGGTTGCTTCGCTAGGCCGTGAAGGAAGGACAATCAAACTAACAAACACACTTTCGCATTTATATATTAATATTAGAATGGATATTGGATAGTAATGAAAGGCAAGTAGTATAGTAATACTGTATACTCGTACTGTATACATAATGATTATATTATTATTAATAATTGTAAGTTTTATTTGTTTCTTATAAAAATCGTTATTGATATTTATAGTAGTAAAAGGTACCAAAAAGGAGAAAAGTAGGACTCTACAAAAAGAAGTGAGATCCCATCAAAAACATCCTGTAAGAAAACCAAGTCTCGCAACTCAGTTTTTATACTGTAAAAATTTATGAGATCCACGCAATACCAAGTCGGTTAATTTATTCAGTCCCTACCTAGGGGACCGTCTTTCTCAAGTTATTACGTAAGTTATTATCATAAATCAATATTAAAAATCTTTTACGTTTTAAATAAATAGATCGACTTGGACATCGCATGAAAACACAATGTATCTTACAATTTAAATACATAATTATGCGATTGATGCAAGCCCGTAGTGCTGTGTGATACTTTATAGTGTTATAAAACAATCTAATCATGCGATGTCCAAGTCGATCTATTAATATATATCGTATATTAATAGATCGATATAATAACTTGAGACAGACGGTCCCCTAGGTAGGGACTGAATAAATTAACCGACTTGGTATTGCATGGATCTCATAAATTTTTACGGTATAAAAACTGAGTTGCGAGACTTGGTTTTTTTACAGGATGTTTTTGATGGGATGTAATTTTCTCTAACCTACATTAAAAACCTTTTTGCTATGGTGGCAAAAACGTCCCCACCGAGGAAGCTTCTTACTAAAATGTGGGCTTTATGGAACCGTCGCGAGCTCTTTAGTTGTTTTGGCGTATTGTAAATGATCGGAATGTCACCGCCATTATAGACCAATTATAATTAAAGCGAAGTTGCGGATATAAACGAGTTGGGACGGCCGGAGAATTCCCGACCGCCAAAATACTATCGTACGACAAGAATTGTAGTCTTCGAGCATAGAAACGTAGTACAATTTCTGCTGTGTAAAATTACAGGTTGAATAATCATACTCTTTTTCTCTCCTATAACTTAAAGAGGAGTGATAAAATTTAGAACGACAACTAACAACTAACTTTTGTGACGCTTAGACATTAATATTTATCTAGAAATCTCTTAATTAAAGCAAGGTTTTGATTATGAGAAGGATCTCATTTACTTCCTTTTACTATTATACTTCCTTTACCAGGAGGTAAAGGAAGTATAATAGTCAAATTTCTGCACGAATAATGTGGAAGTCAACAAATGTACTACTAACTAAAGTTACTACGATTTATTATAACAGGTGTCGTGATGTTAGAACTAAAATTCATAATAGCCCTTGACACATCGTATCAGTTACATTTTCACCACCATTATGAGGTGTGGCGATTCAAAGAAATATGTCTAACGAGTGGGCAGCGAAATATAGAGCGATATAGCGTCAACCATAAACCTTAAGTTAAAATTCACATATTATGTGAATACAATTTATTTTCACATGCGTAAGTATGAAACTATAAGAATATAGAGCCTAAATCTCGAACCTCGGAGCGAAAAAGCCCGAAAATCCAAACGAGGTTTTTATGAATAAGTCAATGAATAATTATTATTATAAATTATTACTAAGCAAAGGGGCTGTCTGCCTCCCTTTAAGATCAACCATACAACTAGCAACAGCTCCAAAAATACGTGACACGGTTTAAGGCAGATCCGGCATACCAGCTTTCAACTTCAATACTACATAATAAAGTTCATATGTCACCGGATCAGTCGACTGTGCCTACTGTGTAAAATGTAATAAGCTGAAGCTGTTTAAAAAACCACTAAAATATAGCATTAATATTCATTGGTGTTATTTGCTCACAGGTCGGAGATAAAATTGGGGCACGGTAGTGGACGCGCCAAGACGTGAAAATGGAATGCTGATATACAATGCTCAAGTCCACGTACTTTTCTATGCGAAATAAATTATACTGTATTCCTAAAAATTGTTCTGTTTAGTTATAAATTCAAAATATTCACAAATGTGTAGTCATAAATCGTTAAGTCAGCTATGGACTGACTGTACATCTTGGACCCAAGGTGGACCCGCACTCAGAGACGAATATTAATTACTAATAATTAGAATTAAATGAATATTTTGACAAAAGCTCCACACATTATCTGCCAAACACTTCATTAAATTGAAGTTTAATCATCATTTAATGTCTCTGACTGTGGCCGTTAGACCTAATATTCTAGAACCTACCTATCGCCGTTTGACCAATACTTGTCTACAAATATAACATCTCAATCAAACTCGACTTGGCATGACATTACATGAGCAGTTTCGTTGTGATGTAATTATACAATACTACTGACCTATCTGCTCGTTGACTCACTCAATCCCAGCGCCTTCGACTTATTATCAGCTGTTTAAGTATTTTATGTACAAGTTCTGTTATACACTACCGGGTGTCAATGTATTATTATTAACTATATTTATCCTCATCTTAGTCTGACTAGTCCTATTGGGCTGAAATATAGTCGTATCGTATGAAACTTTCAATTAACAATGATGATAATAATGGAAAACAACGTAAGGACACTAGCACATAGTTGAGCCCAGACATATTGACCTGTTCATTCCTCTGGACTGGTGCACTACATACTCTGTGTTTGGACAACCATATAGACGTTTAAAATAAACTGACCCAGTCCCACAAGCGATAACGGATGCTAAAGTCTTAGAAGTTAATCTATACATATAAATAAAATTGGAGTGTCTGTTTGTAATATTGAAATAACCGTTTTTTACTACATGCATATGAATATTTAGACGGTAAATACACCAAAATAACAATTTTTAAAATTTTTGTCTGTCTGTATGTCTGTCTGTTTGTTCCGGCTAATTTTTGAAATGGCTGGAGCGATTTTGACGGGACTTTTTTTGGCAGATAGCTGATGTAGTAAGGAGTAACTTAGGCTACTTTTTTAACCGACTTCCAAAAAGGAGGAGGATATATTTTAATTTTTCATATTTGTTTGCGGATAACTCCGCCGTTTGTAGACCGTACTATGTAAAAATTATTTTGTTTTTGTATAAGATGTAGTCCGAATTTAGTAACAATGTGATAACAAAAGTGATGATCTTATGATGCATTTCATGAGATATCAACGGGATCTTTTTCTAAAGGATTTCAAGCACATACTACCAAAAAGTATGGATGTGCACCGAAGTATAATATCCTGGTTCCGAAGGTGCTGTACAGAACTCTTGAATCATTTACCCTTTGGGTAGGTAAGCCTAAAATGGGGAAAATCATCTTTATTATTATTTTTATGTTGACGCGGACGAAGTCGCGGGCAACAGCTAGTTACTAATAAAATAATTAGGCAAAAAATGATGTAAAAAGTAGTATTTAACAGGGTGGATGATTTAGATTCTTAAATCTAAATCATTGAGGTTATTAAGAACATACAATAATGTATACACAGATTACATGACCTTGAATGTTCACACATAAAATTATAGAGCAATAATTTATATTATTTTGACACAAATATACCAAAAAATACCTGACATTATTGTAGAGGTGCGATAAATTATGATATCAAAGTTAAGCAGCCTTCGGCGAACTTCAATGTTTTGGGGATCCTTAGAAAAATATATTTACAACCATTACAAGTTTTTTAATTATCTTATAATATAGTTTTAAGCATTCATTGACAGATAGAGATGTAGATAGGGCAAAATATTAAATATCTTCTCCTAGCCAGCCATAAAACTAGTTTTTAAGCTAGTCCTCAGATATTATTAATTATGAATATTTCGATGCTATAAAATTACAAACGTGAATACGACCTCATTATTTTTGTAAAACATTAAATTACGTCATCAGAACTTAGAGGAGAACTGTATTAAAGTACTAGTAACTAGTAGTCATGCCTATTGCTAGTTTTAAAGCAAATACAAAATCCCAATATACGAAACCCTTTTTAAATACACGGCTTACGATTGCTAATGTTATTGAAGAACAGCCATAAAAATAATATGAATTATTGAATTTGGGAAATCCATAATACCGACCCGATCGCCAAACACAGATGTGCAGATTATTGTAATGTTTTATTTTTATGTATCTTACATAATGTTCATTGGGTTATCTTACTACCAATTCCTTCACAAGATAAAAATTATATGGTGATTTCATTACGCAAATTTAAAATAGATTAAAGGGTAAAATACAAACCATGAAATCAAGATTGAGTTTTGATTCCCTATTGCCTGAGTACCTGTGCATTAAGGGTTTAGCCTAATTGTTGAAGCATTATTTTGTAAAAACACAATTCAAGTAAGTTACAAGTTCAATACTCTTGAATAGCAGTTATTCACTTAGCACATAAATGGTTAATAGAGATTTAAGCCTACAAAAGTAACTCTACAGAAATCTTTTTCCACATTTTTTATTTCTTGTTCATTAAATAATATCACATATAAGTCCAGCTGTTATGTTTATGGATATATAATTATAGAATATTCTTTTAAAATATAAATATAAAACAAGTTATGTTTGGCTTTCGTATGGTCATGAACTCAAAATAGTTTCTCGAACAAAATATTAGATGCCAACTAATTTAAATTAGTTATTTATTTTAATTGGAATTCCTAATTATTATATAATTGCAATAAAAGGATATGACAGGATATAATATATAACTCTATCTACTAATGAATTACATTATTTAACCCATCAATCCCCGCATAACAATTGAAAATCTATTGTGTCTGCGATTCCCACGATCGAGGTATTACTGTGGTGAAAATATTTGTAGACTAACGAGTCACAACGTGGTGACTATCAAGATAGGTCTACAGATATCTTATCTGAAGACCTGACTTTAACTTGCTTTCAGCTTTGAACTTGCTTTCGATGTCTTAAATGAAAAATTGATCGTCACCAAAAGACGCTCTTAATGATAAATACATAACAACAGACTGAAAATAGCAAATATAATGAAATCACATTATCACAAAATTATCAGATTTTAATAACATAAACAAACCTCGCTGCAGCCGCATGCCAGTCTCGGCCAAACCAGCTAGTGATGAGCTTTAAATTGCAGTTTTATTCTTCTCTCAAAAATATCTTGCAGACATTGGTGTTCATAAGGCAGGTAACTTATCGACTATAATACTTAATGTATCTAGTATAATTCTTGCATGCTTTAAACGCTCCAAGAAACGCTCCAAAACACAGTTATTTAAACAGTTTTTTTTATAAAATGTAAAGCATCAATTATACAAAATTTCATGACAAGGAAATGAATTCACATCCGTGACCAAGGACGTTACTTATTAAAAGCTAAATGGTCGAGAGGAATGTGATAAATATTTAGATAACATTTTAGAGACACATTTTACTAATGCTTATTAATTAGCCCTATAAATAATTTTATTAACGACTTGGTAAAGTAATTCTTTACAATCAAGATTGATTAAATATTGATACTATACTGTATATAAATTAAAAGAAAGACCTACCTAATACAGGCATTTCATCCAGATATTATCTAGTACACAGAATTTAAAAAATTAGGAAATTTCTGAATTTATCCAAAAGTTAAAATCTATCCAAAAATAATAATGTAAGTTTTTTTTTTTTTATGAAATAAGGGGGCAAACGAGCAAACGGGTCACCTGATGGAAAGCAACTTCCGTCGCCCATGGACACTCGCAGCATCAGAAGAGCTGCAAGTGCGTTGCCGGCCTTTTAAGAGGGAATAGGGTAATAGGGGAGGGTAGGGAAGGGAAGGGAAGGGAATAGTTGAGGGTAGGGAAGGGAATAGGGTAGGGGTTAGGGGATTGGGCCTCCGGTAAACTCACTCACTCGGCGAAACACAGCGCAATCGCTGTTTCACGCCGGTTTTCTGTGAGAACGTGGTATTTATCCGGTCGAGCCGGCCCATTCGTGCCGAAGCATGGCTCTCCCACGTATAAAGTTTTGTTTATTGGAGTAAAACTTAATATTTCACATCACTATAAACACATGATGAACCTAGGAATAGGCTAGACGAGACCGGGATCCGGCCACTAGACGTCGATCAGCTCATTGAATATATTTCACGCGATGACTTCATTGCACACGAAGCACCCGACATTTGAGCAGAACCTGCAGAAAGCCATTAAAAATATTTACCGCGTTCACTGATGTAAGTACCCCACTTCTTACCGACTATAAGCTACTAATATCTAATAATAACAAAAGTTTAAAATATTGTTAGTAACGCTATGTGTCAAAAATTCCCATAATGAATATTAATAATAGTATCCCAGCTTGGAAAAAAATTGAAATATGACAAACTATAGTATAAATCATCAAAAATCAAATCATTTATTTCGGGCATCAGAGGCCTATAAAACAAATACCTTAAATCTAACATACATAATATTAATTATATAATAAGTACCTTAAAACTAACATTCATATTTTATATAATAAACTTAAAAACTAACACTGTCACGTTTTGCCGGCGACGTGACTCGCTTCGTTCCGGAGTCTCCCCCGGAACCTCCGGTAAACCACATCTATCGGCCAGAACTCCGGTGCCTCGAAAGTCGACAGAAGATGCGTCGGTACTCTCACCACAAAGGAGCTAAATTTAACCTTGGGGCGAGACTGCAGACGCTCGACCCTAAGGCGCTTCTTCTGGATGTAGTCCACCACGTCCTGGACCTCCATGGACCAGTGCAGGCGGGATATAAGAGCATATATAGTCTGATTCATTGATAGTGATATAATCAGACATACTACAATATATCTATAGATCTCAATTATGTAACAAAATATGCAAATGCCGGCGCGTTATACGAACAAATTATAGGATCCGATGTGTGATAAGTGATATATTTAACTGTAGTAACTCGTTCACAGAAAAATAAGCCTTTTAATTAAATATTCATGTTTTGTAAATGATAATATGATAAGTTCGTACCGGTCCGTAGCCGGTTTGGGATCTATCCTGCTCATAGGTATCGATATTATTACCCATCTTTTCGTATATATACGATGGGAGGAGCAAATTAGAACAGTACACACTTGCCTTATTCCACAGTAGCGGGTCACACACTCTCATTCAACATGAAGGTCTTGGTAAGTTACCCTCAACATCACTGATATTTTTAAATATACTTTAATTACAGATAAGAAAAGAAAACAGTTAAAAAGTAAAAAAATAAAAACTATTTTTGGAAGTTATTCAGAAAAAAACATCGGATATTTGTGGGCCTCTTTCCAAAAACTTAATTGGATCGTAAAAAAATATTGACTGACATGACTGATGATAGAGTAAAAGCCCCGGTGTCTTGTACTTGAATACAATATTTCTCTCATTGCTTGTACTTTTATTTTACTCTAAATATTTTATAACAAATTTTCGACCTATAAACGTTTGCTTATAATCAAGTGGCATCAGACGTCATATCTCTCACGTGGAACAAGCGTTGGTATTTTCCATCTCTCTCATAAAATCTGCTATCTCATTTCCACACAGTTCACAATGTTATTCATCGTCTTATTTTAGATTGTTCTCGCCCTCGTCGCCGCCGCCAGCTGCGCCCCCGCCAAGGAGGCCGAGCGCGAGAAGCGCAACCTGATCGGCTCCTACCCCCTGGGCTACAGCACCGGCTTCAACAATTTCGGGGTCTCTGCCGGCCCCCTGGTCTCCAACCAGGTGCAGCAACAGGACACCGTCGAGTCCCAGCACGTCCAGACCTCCAACCTCAAGTCCACCTCCACTAAGTCCCTCCTCCAGCCCACCTACCAGGCCATCCAGCCCGCCATCCAGGCCTACCAGACCTACCAGCCCGCCGTCCAGACCTACCAGACCTACCAGCCCTCAGTCCAGGCCTACCAGCCCGCTAGCTACGTCAGCTACCAGCAACCCGCCGTAAGTTATCATTTGATATATTAATGATTTTTTAAAGGCTAAGCTATTCAGTTATCTCTATAATTAGTAGTAGTATACCTAGTCTGTTTTTGGTACAAAGATCATCATTACCTTATCAAGCCATCCAATAGCATTGAATCTAACGTAACTCTCTTTTTGACGTCAATAGACTATAGGCTGAAATTGCAAGATTACACTATAGCGTAGACTACAGCCAATTAATTAGGGTAAATGACTAGTAGATTGGACAGTACTAGTCCAATGACTATATGTTATTTTCTGCTTTTGTGCTTTTTCCAATGAAAAAGCACAAAAGCAGGAAATTTTTAAAGCAACATTAATAAATATGGTGTTTTTGTGCTTTTTCCAATGACTGGTACTGTCCAATCTACTAGTCATTTGCCTTAGCTTTTCCGCAGTAAAAAGTTTAAATTTCATATTTCACTCACAAATTATAACCTTTGAGCCATCCTAGTTGGCTATGCGGAAGTTGTGCAAAAATTACGTGTTATACATAATATAATATTATATTTAACATTTATGTAAACGCAGCATTAATCAATACATTATCTTCTTAAAGATTCGAAGCCTGATTAACCTTACAACAGCTAGAACCATCAAGTATTAAAACTTTTTCATCTGGATCTCGTGTTCTTGGTGTACATTGTTTGATGATCGTTTCTCTCTCTTGCAGTACTACTCATCCGCTGCCCAGGTCCTGCCCGTGCAGTCCTCCTACTACAACGTGCCCTCCTCCGTGCAGTACGTGAGCCAGCCCTCCCTCTACAACAGCGTCTACCAGCCCTCCTACTCCGCCCTGCCCTCCTACTCCGTCTCTTCCCCCGTCGTCTCCTCCGGCGTCGTCTCCTCTGGCGTCGTCGGCACCGACCCTTGGTGCTAAGCAGCTCCTCGACAAACTCCCACCAAATCTAGTGCCATTGTAGTTACCACATTATGCAATAGTTACAGTTAAATAAAACACAGTATTTTCTCAATATTTTCTTTTATTTTTGCCTAAACGGTTTTTTTTACTTAAAAAGTTCTTTGATAATTTTTCTAATTCATTTTTTAAATACTAGTAGTTTAAGAAGTTATGTGGGAATTCGCAAGAAGTAGATGATATTAATGCATTCTACAGAACTTTTCATTTAGTTTAGATAAATAAATAAATAATCCCAGACACCGTTTTGTTACTTTTATGAGACAAAGCCAAAAAAACCTTGCTCTCACAATATAAAGCTCTCATAAAGTAAAGAAATATCAAATAATGCATGCTGCAGGGCCCGCAAGGTTGAATTGTAGAAGGTAGGGCTCATATTCTCTTCAGCTATTATAATACAACATTTGTGTTTTTTTTTCAATATAAATTGAGTATAGTTATATAAAAATAAATAGAAGTACAATAAATTTAATGGTGGAGTTCAGGAAAAATCAAATGTTACTGAAACGGTGACATTATTATAATTGCAGCATTTAAACGATAAAATCGATAAATCCCATTATTTTTAATTAAAACTTCTTTTAACTTTATTTATATTTTAAATGTGATATAAACAACGGATGATCAATTACCGAGGACCTTCACAACCTGTCGTAGAGGTCCCGGGCTCCGCCGGCACTTGACCATTAACTTGGAAGCGAAACTGATTTGATAAATTGATTACCAGATTGAAACACCATCAGATCAGATTATCGTAATAAAATTAAAGATTATACAAATGCTTAGGAAGAACAGTGAATTCCGAAACGCAAATCTTTCTGCCTAGTGATAGTGTATTTAAAGCAAAAACAAATTAGCATCAAAGGCCCTCCAGCAGATTGTAAATTGATTTTACCACACCTAAATTTATTACATATTTTATCCATACTAATATTATAAATGCGAAAGTGTGTCTATCTGTCTGTCTGTTACCTTTCACGCTCGAACCGCTAAACCGATTTTGCTGAAATTTGGCATGGATATACTTTGAGTCCCGAGAAAGGACATAGAATAGTTTTAATCCCAGAAAAATGTACGGTTCTCGCGCGATAAACTAATTTTGGCGCAACGGAGTTGCGGGCAGCTGGCGTCATCTAGTATAATATAATTTAGTACCTGTTTAAAGTAATAAAGTAGAAGTTTCAATCTCTCACGCAAGTGAGTGCTATTATAATTTTTCAGGCGTATAATACAAAAAATATATGTTACTCGCAATACTTGATTAGGATAAACGCGGTGTATAAGTGTCCCTGACTGTGTGCTTGTTACCTCTTCACGCTTACACCCCTGAACTGTTTTTTTCTTTTTGATATGGAGGCATAATTAGAATCCTGAAAAAGGGTTTAGGATAGTTTTGATGCCGTAAATAAGGCAATTTCAGAGCAACGAAGTTAGATGGGCAAAGTTAAGGATAGACACAAAAGTCAAGTTATTCTATTAGACACCATAATACATCATATTGATATTATGTTATTCAATATAGCCATCCATAAAATTAATTGAAGATAATAACACGTGTAGTCTCCAGGTAATTTATTGCAAATCGAGATACAAAATCAATTGAAAAACCAATTAGTTCCTTTTTTTTCATTTATTTTTTTACTACATACTTAATAGGAATAATTTAAATTTGAAGAATTTTCCCGTCCATTCTAAGTTATTTTTTACACTTGAATCAAAATGAATAATTGAAAACGAGTATAAGGGCGAATGCTCACATAAGAACAGTCTTAAGACAGGCTATTGGAAAACAAATTATTTGTTTGTGTATTTACGCCATGAGATTTATTTTACTGTAGCAACAAGACTGTCGTAATAAATAAGTGGCCCTATGTATCTAATTTACTGAATTAACGTGTATTAATTTATTGCATGATGATTGCTTGATAAAAGAACTGTCATTTAATCCTTCAATCGTTGATTCTTAGAAATCTAGTGTTATTCTATTGTGTCTCGCTCACCGGTGAGCTTATGGGGCTTAATGGGTTAAATTGGTAGAATTACAGTGTCTTTTCTTTGTTTGTATCTGAATAGAGTGTAGTACAGAGGCGTCAATATCAACAACATTTGTTTTGGATGGTGTTATGCAACGGCCGGTAACTCAGCACCGTCCTCGAGGTGTAGACCGGCTCCATATTTGGCAGATCCATTTTAAACTATTTGCATACACACCGTTGTGATTACGTAATTCGGTAAATATTTAACCAGAGTTGGTAAAGGAGATGAAAAAACAATGATTTAAATGAGATGTATTATTTTTGTATTTAAAATAGCTCACTCTACATGCCATATCCATCTTTTCTCAAGTTTTATACATCTTCGAGGTGGAGGAGTTCTGGCCTGCCGGTGTAGTTTACCGGAGGTTCTGGGGGAGGCTCCCGAACGAAGCGCGCATCACGTCGCCGAAAGAGACTTTACGTGATAAAGTGTAGTGTGATTGTGTGTGTGAATGTGTAAATAATATTTTTTTTTATGAAATAAGGGGGCAAACGAGCAAACGGGTCACCTGATGGAAAGCAACTTCCATCACCCATGAACACTCGCAGCATTAGAAGAGCTGCAGGTGCATTGCCGGCCTTTTAAGAGGGAATAGGGTAATAGGGGAGGGTTGGGATGGGAAGGGAAGGGAATAGGGTAGGGGATTGGGCCTCCGGTAAACTCGCTCACTCGGCGAAACACAGCGCAAGCGCTGTTTCACGCCGGTTTTCTGTGAGAACGTAGTATTTCTCCGGTCGAGCCGACCCATTCATGCCGAAGCATGGCTCTCCTACGTGTATATATATATTAGGATAAAATTGTTCGGCGTGCATCCGTTGTCTGATTGCCATAACACAAGTTTTTACTTAGCATGGGATTAGACGACGTGATGTACGCTACCTAGCTTTTATACTATTGTATAATATTATTGTATGCTTAATAAATAATTTGAATTTCAATATGAATTAATTTTGTCTGTGCGAATGGAACATAATATTGTGTTCGTATGTTACTGTTCTTTCCATGAGTATAATATATAATATAAATATATAACGTCTGAAATAAAATTGAATTCGTAGAAGCTAGAGTTTCTGTCTAAAGCTAAGGATCTCTCTGAAGCTCAGCAACAAAGGCTTGAAGCGAGGCGCGTAGCTAAGAGGCTACATAGGCGGCGTCTGGAGAACGCCGCGCCGCTTACACGAAATGAACCAACAGTGAAGCTCTCTTCTCAAGAAGTTCTCGAAGAGGCCAGCAAAATCATTCCATACCACCGCTGCGGCAAAAAAGAACCGGGGATGGCTCGTGCTTTGCGGTCGAAAAATAATGCTCTGCTTACCCTCCGCTTGGCATCCACGGCCGTAGCTAGAGGGGGGCATTGGGGGGCAATGCCCTACCTTAAAATCATAATGCCCTACCTTAAAAATACCAAAACCCAAGAAATCAATAAATTATGATTATTTTTTTGTACTTCTGCCCTACCTGTAACCAATGCTGCCCTACCTCAAATCTGACTGTAGCTACAGCCCTGTTGGCATCGCCGAAAGACAAGGGTATTGGGAATTTAGACGGTAAACCCTGGTAACTACACTTCATCTCGGGCCACTTCATAATTGTTATCATATGCCGAGGGTGGGTAGGGACATACGTGTAACGTATTTCCTTCCAACAAATAACACTTCCTTCTAAGAAAATACCAGTCTTAACCACTGAGAGTATTTAGAACATTTCTATTTCTACAAGTACCTTATGAGTTACTTACTAAAACTCTCCAAAAACCTATGTTTTGTACTATTTCAATATAATTTTATTATTGAAATGTATTTTTTTGGAAAATTCTAATCGCACTTGATCTTGGCGCGTCCGTTGACAAATACCTTCGAACATAAAATTCGTTAAGCCGTTGTTATTCGATATTGTGATTCAAATGAGGCGATTAGCTGGACGATATATAGTGGTATATATAGTTGTATGTTGTATGTTGTGATGCATCATGAGGTATATATAAGATGGGTCTCGAGCTTGAGGCACAAAGTCTAGTGCTTGCGCTGTAACAAACAATACCTCGATCAACATGAAATACTTTGTGAGTATTTTAATATTATAAATAATATTATATTTAAATTTTAAACTTAAGTTTGCATTAATAATCTGAATACTTACTGTAATTGATGTTTGTTTTGTTTAAGTGTTGTTGTGTTGTTTAAGTATTGTTAAAAAGTAATCTAAACTTTACTAATCTTTGGAGCCAACCGTGTTATAAAAGAAGTGAACTGTTTCAAAGAAAATATTCTGTTAAAATGCACAGAAATTTGGAGCAATGAATATTTTTTGGTAAATGTATTATTTGAAACTAATATTGAATGGTTCATAAAATGTAAATAACTCTACATTCTTCGAAATCACCACCACCAATAGTGTCGCGTAAATTTTTGAAAATATTATGTTCCGTAGCATTTATTTAAAAATCATTTACAATATGGAGTGTCAATAATCTTGTGTTATGTACTTAGATTTCTTTAAAAAATCGTTTATTTTTCATTTTCTTTTTGCTAATTACTACTGTGCGCCAGAAGGAGGATTATAATAATATTATGTTTTCGGGAATGTATTAAGTAAATACATTACTTTAGCACGCTATAAAACCTTAAAATGTTCATCAGTGTATGAGAACTTGTGATGAGATGTATCAGTTATTTTCATTTGATTGATTTCTTACTAATTATGTCATGCAAATTACGCTAGGTATAAAATAAATCAGTTTTTCGGTTCGTTAATTTTATAATTAATAGTCATGTTTATAACTGCATGGGTAAATCTCATGTCTACATCTGACAGATGTAATTAAAATTAGAACAAATTCGTAGTAATATTATACATCGTACAGATCAGCATTTTGGCATTGTAATAGTCGCATTCGCATGTTGCGAGCGCAGTTGTCGAGTAGTTGTCGAGTTGTCAACCAATCGGTCCGCCGTCCGAGTCGCTGCCTTGACAGCTCGTAACCATTACCATTTACCATAGTTAAACCATAATATAATTGACCAGTGAAACCCGTGTAGTAAATAGTGAATAAATAATTTAAACAGTTTTGCATCTTTTAAATCTACCAACCACGCGTGTGTTAACCATAAACTAAACCATCAGAACAACCAAAGAACCAAACCAAACCACCAAAAACTCCACCCCCAAAACAATACCCTTTTCAAATGGAAACGTGTCTGTCTCTCTATCTCTCTATCTATCTGTTATATCAAGGTTAAACCGGTAAACCAATTTTGAAAAGAACATAGGATATTTTTATCTCGGGAAAATACCGTCAGCTAGTAAGTTAATAAATTAAAATTTTGCCTTAATTCCAGTTGTCCCTGCTGTTGCTGGCCGTGGTGGTCTCCCTGGCGACGGCGAGCTACTCATACTACACCTCGCCCGTCGTCTACTCCCCGCGCGTCTACCGCCCCTACGCCTACACCTACACCTACCCCACCTACTCCAACTACTACACCGGCTACCGCGGATGGTGGTGAATAAAATGGTTGAATTGTAAACTTGTTTTATTGTAATTAATAGAATCAGGCGTTACTTTACGGAAATAGCTTTAGTAATATATATTTCGCGGAATATTGGTAAAACTAATAATAAACTATTTTTATTAAATTGTGTACTAAAGTCCCTCATCGAGTTTGCGTGCGTGCGTATTAACTATAGTAAAAAACAATTAAGATCACGCTAGCTTCCAAACAAACATAAAAACTTCAAAATCGGTTAATTCCGTTTGAAAGCTACGATACCCCGGACACAACCCCATGAACAAATTATATTATACTGATTTCTTCGCTTCATTGAGACCTTTTGGTCTGAATCTCTCTGTCTTCTAGTGCGTGATAAGTGTGTTGGATCACTTGTATCTTTTTTCTTTGGCCCTTTTCTTCACGAGGATTAACTAAGAACTATTGCGCCAACAAGCGAAACAATTTTTTTTAATAACCGGCCAAGTGCGTGTCGGGCCACACGCAATATAGGGTTCCGTAGTACCGCTAGATTTTGATAATTTTTGTATGGTATTGACCATACAAAAATTTTCTAAAACTTGCTGTTTATAACGTGTTTTACACTACATACTAACTACATCATCTCAGTTATGTTCAAAGGACTTTTAACTTAAAGTTCCTTTATACTTCGCCGAATTCCTTTTTTTTAGTTGATAGACTATAACCCAATAACTTATGAGGTCTTCTTAGCCGTGATAGTTTTCCTTTTAAATTCAGCATATTGCCTACTGCCGTGAATTTTTTCACATTTCCGTTTAGCTGGTAGAAGGGGGGGACACTGGACTCTAACGATTTTTTCACTTTAAAACTTCATGTTTCACAAATGGATCCCTAAATCGAAAAAAAATCTATGAATACTCGTAATATTTTTGAAAACGATCCAACACGGTGGGGTGGACACGAAAAAAAAAATACACCCTGCTTGATGTGTATGGTACCATAAAAAATATTTTTTCTTTCAAGAATTTATATACCATTTTGTCGGCATCATTAATAATATGTGCATTCTTGCCGAATTATAGCTCTATAAGTATAAATCATTATAAGAGACTATAGGTACCGACTATACCGGTAAGACTACCGTCTCTGAGCAAAACCGCGGACAGACAGACGGACAGACAGATAGACGGACGGACAGACTGAAACTATAAGGGTTCCTTGTTAACTACAGAACCCTAAAAATGGTTTCATTCAAGTAAGTTGAAATTATGATTTGCTATAAATTTTGTGTAGGCGCTTAATAAACTCCTTAAGCGACCTCAAAAACCTTAGCTCCTTAAATAGCCTTGGGTCACTTAATACGAATATACATATTTTTTTAAATATCTACACATACATAAACATTAAGGTACTGATGAATATTGTAGGTTTTATTTCATCATAATCCTTTTATAATATTTATCCTTTTAACATAGTATTTACTATGGGTGGGTTGTTACTTTAACTATAACTGTAACTTTAACTATAACTACAATGCAAAATGTCATATATTTGGTTAAAGTCAAAATGGACACCATATTTAACCATAACCTTGAGCTCGACAAGGCTTTGAATGAATGTGGCGAAAGAAGGAACTAACGCTGTCATCATACAAAAACGTAATTTTTGACAGTTCTCCTTTACCAGCAGCGCCCCCGCCCACGTTCATTTCAAGCCTTGTCGGACCAGCTGTCATCTGTCAAATTCTGTGGTCAAAGGTTAAGGTTAAAGTTAAAGTTCACCTTAACTATAACCATAACTTTGAGCATAACTTTAACTTTATCCACGCCTCTGGTGCAACCCACCCTATTCCAGTCCTGGTAATTTTGCTCATATTTATCATCATTGATTATGAAATATGAAGACGTAAACACAAAAAAAAACAATCAAATGTACAAGTTTTGGAATATTTAACCTCGGTCCTCCGTCCTAGGTGCTATCAGAGAAGTTGATTCATAGACAGATGGTCCACGTAATTCGGTCGCGTTACGTCAAACCCATCAGCAGCAGCAGATTGCAGTTGACAATGAATTAACATAATTCGATTTAAAGACGTAGGTCCGTCAACTGAAGGCTATGAATCAATTTTTTCGATGGTACATGACAAAAATATTGTTACCATTTCACTAAGCTGTAAAAAATAAATTTAAGATGTGAATGAATTAACAGAAAAAACACAACATCATTTTTGTACTTCTTTAACTTGGCTTCATTAACTTACCACACAAAATAACAATAACATACCTTATGTTCTGCCTTTCATTGAAATTAACATTTTATTGAAATATTTCTAAAAATATTGAAGTAAAAGTATAAGTGGAATTTTTTTTCATTTCCAAGTAAAAAAAAAATATAATTAAAGAGAAAAAAAATTTTTTTGAATACGTAATTTTATTATTATCGATTGAATAAAATAAAATTTGAGTTTAACATATAAAACGAATTAAACTACGTGTTGTTAAAAACTTTTTTCAGTTACAGCATTGGAATAACAAAAAATATCAGGCGAACATATAACCTCCTCCTTTTTGGAAGTCGGTTAAAAATGGACAAACAATTTTAAATCAAACCAGAAATGATTTTGAACATTTACAGATTTCTGATACTAGTGCTAATACGCCCACGGCAGCCTAAGAAATCGTTACAGATATCAACATAATAGTCTTCGAACATTACCTGCTGCAATTATAATAAACAAAAGATTGCTGTCGGTCTGTCTGTCCGTGTATATGGTCGGCGCCGCTGTGTCTCCTGCGGGCGGCGGCGCGGCGTGTGTGCACGTGCGGCGCGCGGCGGCAGTCGGCACTGAAGGGACATCATTATAATTTGATTGACAACATTTTCTCATCATTTCCATATCGAATCATTAATCGAGGTTTCTTTTTATGATATTTAAATTAAATCACTTAGAATTTTCGAGGGCCGTGTCAACTGATCCATATTTCGTAATCTCCGGGTTTAAATAGGGCCACCGTGGTCGTCGATCATCAAACACATCTGCTCCTTCGAACTCGCAACCCCCAGCAACCGACAACCGACAAAATGAAAACTTTCGTAAGTGCCTTTAATTTTTTTTGTTCATTTTTCCTTGGTTATGCAAAGTATCCTTTATTTATGTTTAATACTGATTTCGCAGATCACTCCTCCCTAATTTTAATATTCGTGTAAAATCTAACATCATAGTAAAGCTATCTTAACCAATACAAGCAAAGTACAAATAATATCGTAGATTTTTAATATTTAACAGACTGAATTGAAATCACTGGGGTAATTCTGTACTAGAAATCCAATGAGCTATGTATAAATTGATATATTTATAAAAACGTTATTTGAAATAAAATCTGTGACTGTCTCTAAATACACCTCGAATTAGTCCCGAAAAATACTATAGAGACGAAATTTTATAAACAACTTCTCCTTTAACGCAAACTCAAGTTGTAGACAGCTTATTTGTTATTATTATTGTATTTAACAAGTTATCACCTGTTAAATACAATAATAATAACAATTATTAATATACCTCTATAGTAAATCATTAAAAGATTATAAAGATAGACTGCAATGAACTATGAAGTGGTCGCTAAGGTTGGGTTGAGCCAGAGGCGTGGTTATAGTTAAAGTTAAATATGGCGTCCAAACACCCCATATCCTCATACGACATCTGTCAATTTTTCCTGTTATAGTTAAGGTTAAAGTCAAAGTTAGTTGGTGCAACCCAGTCTTAATGTATTTTCGTAGCGCCTCGTAGCGCGTCGCGGCGCGGGCGTCGCGGCGCGGGCGTCGCGGCGCGGGCGTAGCTCGCGGGCGTAGCTCGCGAGCGTAGCTCGTAGACGCACGAGCGTGTAGCATCTACGGGTGACGTAGCAGGATATATTTCGCATAACAATAAATAATAATATTATGTAGCTAATAAAATTTTTTCTTTTTTGAACATGACTTAAATAAAGTATTACATTTGTTTTATGTTATATCGTTTATTAATTTAAATTACATAGCATAATAAAAAAAATATTTAAAACGCTTAAATAAGTTATTGCTATTTTTATAAAAAAATCGTATCGTTTAACTTTACTTGACTTGAATTGACCTACGAATAATAAAAACTAAGGAATCGTAACTCCCATGCTATTACCGTTTTAAATTTGGTTCCTTTTGATCCGTCATATAACGTCAGCCTAATACCGCTCAAGGTCACCTAAATATTGCAAATGTATTGAAATGTGTGCCTAAGGTACACTTTTTTGACAAGTATTGTAGAGCATGTTTTTTGATGGAGTTACTTTTCCTTAGTTTTTATTATTCGTAGGAATTGACATACGCGGACCACAATATGACGTAGGTCCGTCAACTGCCTAGGCATCAATTTCCTCGATGGTACAACCCGCTCGGTACAGCACCACGTGGTGCGCCACGGTACACGGTTACCGGTAACCCAACACCACCCAACACCACCCAACACCACCCAACACTCACATTAACATAACGACGCTCGTCAATTATATAATGATCACTTTCTGTCACAATATTATATGTTCGTATTAATTAATTACTGTTTTATTCAATAATGGGTGTGGATGGTGTGCTGTGGTTCTAAACTTTCACGTAAATACCACAATTATATCGTAAAAATTGTAACTAGTTCTTTGACTTTAACAATTCATTGCTACCAGAAGCTTAGAACTAAACCGCTGAATAGATTTAGATTATATTTTGCTCAATAAGTTTATTGCAAGCCCCGAGAACGATATCTATTTTTGACATTTGTATGCATGAGAAACTTACGATATGAGGAAACCATATTAAGGCAAATATACTATATTAATTGTGATATTTTAATCTATAAGAAGTGCTGTTTTTAACCAACGTTTACAAAAGAAGAAGTTGTATGGTAATCTGCTTATATTCTATTCATTATTTCAGGTGGTCCTCTGCGTGATCTTCGCTGTGGCGTTCGCGGCGCCCGCCGACAAGCCGGACGCCAAGCCGGAGGAGGGCGCGCGCAACAAGCGCAACCTGTACAGCCTGGGGTACCCCTACACCTACACCTACCCCGCCTACTCCGCCTACACGCCACAGGTACCTACTCTTATTCAAGTATAATTATCTATAATCCAGATAACGAGGCATACAATTTTACACAAATTTTCACATTTTAGATAAAGTTTTGTGGCTCGATACGCCGTTTAGACTTTAGTAGAAATTAACCTAATAATAGTTCACAGTGAAATCTTTATCAATATATTATGGTGGACTTTTATATATTTAAATACTATATGAACTATAATTTCAACTTCTATATCAGAATCAGGGTCACACCAATGTCCCCGACATACCGAGCGTTTCTTTACGTTTCATACTATGAGGTTTTCGTTCGTGTGGAAGAAACGTTTTTTTCCCATTTGACTTGCTTTTGATTTCGATGACCATATTCTGCACTAGCGTTTGCCTGCGACTTCGCTCGCGTTAAGAATTATTATTATGTACAAACTTTCATCGCCCTTTTAACCCCTTGACGGTAGAATTGGTCAAAATCCTTTCTTAAGGGATGCCTACGTCATAACATCTACCTACATGTCAAGTTTCAGCCCGATCCGTCCAGGGGTTTTGGCTGTGAGTTGATAGATCACTATGTCAGTCAGTCAGTCAGTCACCATTGAATTACATATATTTAGATAACAATGGATATACGATGTATATGTGTACCTCACAGCAGCATGGTACAATTTACCTAGTACGGTTATATTTTTCATTTCAAATATTATGATAATAAGCCCTTACTTCTTCCCAGGTGGTGAGCTACAACAGCCTTCTCCACGTGCCCAGGGTGGTGAACGAGCCGCACGTGGTGACCGTCCCCCGCGTCTACCACGAGCCCCAGGTGGTCTCCGTCAACCACGTCGTCCACCACCCCACCATCCTCTACAAGTAAAGCACCCGACGATTTCACCTAGCTATTAAGATCAACGATTAGGGTGTTCACTTGATGTAAATTGTCCTACCTTTGATACTTAAAATGCAGGTATACAACCCGAATATCAACGATAGGAGCTTTTACCTGGCGATTAAGATCAACGTTTGGAGTGTTTACCTGATGTAACCAATTGTTGATACCTCAAACGCTAGAACCTTATTGTTGTATTTATTTTGACCCGTGCTATCCAAAGGACTACTGATGTTACAATTGTTGTCGAGACAACGCAAGTCATTTTATTTTAAGTTTGTTATATTCTGTTGTTATTATATTGTTTTTATTTACTCCGTCATTTGCTTTAACTACCTGACCTCTTTTCGTTACGGACTCGTCCCTGACCGATATAATTAATTTAAGATCTAAACAACCTCTAAAAGGATGTAGTGAATACTTTAGTTAAATTTATGAACCTCTTAAAACATTCATAAATATTAACACCGACACTCGGTCGGTTCCGATCGCTTTAATTTAATATGCGCTTGCGCAACCGGTCGGAATCGATAACATTAAGCCCGAGTCATCACTTATTAGTGACTTGTATCTTATTATATTTTGCCAGACATATAGACATAGAGACTAAGCTCGAAATGATACGTATACGATTTAAGCCTAATGATTTTTAGGAATTTATCTTTAGGAACAACTGCAATTTAAAATATATTTTAAACTAGATGACGCCCGTAACTCCGCTGCTCCAAAATTCGTTCATTTTCACACTTCTTCCAGAATAAAAAGTATCCTATGACGTTTCCCGACACTAAAAGTGTCTCCATATCAAATTTCACAAAAATCGGTTCAGTGGTTTAGGTTTGAAGAGGTAACAGACACACTTTCGCATTTATAATAATATTAGGTATTGATGTTTTAATAAGTATAAAAATTACGATCCATTGCTTAGTAAAAATATACTCATTTATTTACATCAGCAACGAGTTTTAAATAGATTTGCAACATAAACAACAAAAAAGTCGTTGTAATTGTAGAACATGTAGAATATTAAGTGTCCAGTTCTCACAGGGTGATGAAACGTGGCAATGGGATCAGGTTTGCTGATGATGAAACCGTTACAATTCTACGGATCACAATATTTTGATCACATTACGGAGTTTCGGTGCTACGATGCAAATTATACCTTATGTTTAGTACATAAGGTGGAAATTCGATGCGTCTAAATTAATCATCAGCTGATCGACGCACAACGTTGACGTCTGCAAAAATTAACTTTATTGCAAAGTCAGATGGTTCGATTTTGTTTGCAGCTTTCGAAGAATCTGCCCGACGATGTACCGGGGCCGCTGCTCGTCCTTGCTACGAGGTGTTTGACCAAACATGGCAAATGTTAACAAATTGCGACAAATTTAACTCTAAATATTATAGTATAGATAGTTTAATTAATTATTTAAAAACAGACACAATTCTATTAAGTACACAGCCAAAAGAGACTTGTATAAAAATCAAACTAATATAGTCTACGCTAAGATGCTTGAGGCGTTGAATTTTTTTCTGATTCAAATTTGTGATTTTTAAAATAATTTGAGTACCGTGCCCAAAAACAACTGTAGATAATAGTATATGAAAGTGCTGAAAATGTTTTAATTTGATCAAACAATAATTATTATAAATACATAAATAGTCATTCTCGTCTTAAAGTTAATGTTAAATAAACAAGATATAGCAAAAAATAAGTATATTAATTAACATGTGGACATAAAATAGTAATATAAATAATGCTAGTAAAATGTCTTGTCACATTTTGCAACATTCTAAAGTAGTTCACTTTTGAGCCATACTCTAGTTTATTTCAACATTAACGTTATTGTGTAAAGCTATTTTTTATTTTAATTGGCAGAACGCTTATTATTTTATAATTTGCAACCATTTGTAACATTTTGGTTTCAAAAATTATTACCAGGATACACTGATGATCGTGCGAGGATAAAACCTGCAATTATAGAGTCACATTTAAAAAATTTGCTTGGGGAAATTCCTAAGAATTCACATTTTAAGATAGGACTGCGGAAAACACTTCTTAAAGGGTATCGTAAGGAAAGGGCAGGTAATTAATAAAATCTTTGTAATGATGATGGCGTAAGAGCGAAGATACGTCGCTCTTCTACATTACGTAGCGGTGTGATCGCTGTGCTATAATATTATCCAAACCACATTTATGCGTTTCGTCATCGGATCTTTGATGCTGGATTATGGGATAGTTCTATAAATAATTTAAAAAAAAGAAAGTGTTTGTGGTTACCGATATGTGACGTGTTACTCGCTGGCCATCATGTGTGTGTTATCGACGCAACGTAAGTCTAGCATACGATGCGATAATCTGTTGCGCCGCAGACACACGACACGACGCAGTGTATCAACGCTTAGGTCGTCACCTCCTAACCGTGACCTTTATAACAGATGTACACGAAATCTAGAGTACAATATTATATAATGCTCCGTCACAGAAACATTTTTGGAGCTCTAATCTCTGCCACACTCGCATTTGAAACAGAATAGGCACACGCGAGTGAGACGTAATCGTAACGATATTCGAGGTGTGAGAATCGAACCCCTTAAACCGTTTGAAAATGAACGTTTAAGGTGGCACATTAGCCTTACATAAATTAATACGATACACTCCTCGCGCAAAATTTTTAATTAAAAGTTTGGCTTTTACAAAACATATGAGATCGTGACTAAAGATCCATAAATTATTGTGATCAAGTGTACAGTCGACGACATATCCGTTGCACCATCTTTGAGTCTTATCGCCAAGAAATAAAGTCGATAATTATTCAACTTTAACTGTACGTTGAGCGAGTGGCTCGCCTTCGTGGTCCGTTTTGAGTGTTTTTATTGACCGTTAGTTACCAAATGCATGGGCGTGGCGAGATTCTCGCTGATATGAGCCAGGAGACGAGCATCAGCATCAGGATGTGATCCAATCTCAAAACACAAGAGTTTTCCCCCATTCGAGCTAATGGTCCTGGTTCCAAAATCAACTGGTTAGGGTTCCGTTTTAGGGTTCCGTAGTCAATCAAGTTTTGCTGATTACAGAACCCTAAAACGGAACCCTAACTAGCTGATATTTTGTATATTTATATGTTATTGGTTATTTAATTTAAGAGTAACATTGTCCTACAAATATAACAATCCATATTTTAAGACCATCAAATCAAAGTATGAAATTTTTTCTATCTCAGTTAGCTACCACTTTCGAGATTTTTCGCAAATAAAAATGTTGTAAGTCTTATCATAACTGTATTTTAAAAAGATAAAACCGACTTCAAAATTGTACGTAATTTAGAATTATTATCTCCAAAACTACTAAACCGATTTTGATGAAACTTGCACTATTCCATAAATTGAACAATACCTAGTACAACAAAAAAAGAATTACTGAAATCGGAATGGTAATTCCAGAGATATCTGAACACAAACGTAAAAACATACATACATACTTAGATACATACATAATTATATACTTACACTTTTGAAATTTGGCATTAAAAATGAAGCTATTTACAAAAAATTAGCTTGATAGTAATAAAAAAAATGTTCTAGGGAACCCGGACCACAAGCTGGGCAATAAGTATCCCATATATAAGGATAAACATTGGAATTAACATAATAGTAGGTCCGTCATCTACCAATGAATCAATTTCTCCGATGGCATATAAGTGAGACCGTCTTACTAATGTAAGAGCATGATACATGGGAGAGCCATGCTTCGGCACAAATGGGCCGGCTCGACCGGAGATATACCACGTTCTCACATAAAGCCGGCGTGAAGCAGCGCTTGCGCTGTGTTTCGCCGAGTGAGTGAGTTTACCGGAGGCCCAATCCCCTACCCTATTCCTTTCCCTACCCTCCCCTATTCCCTTCCCTACCCTCCCCTATTACCCTATTCCCTCTTAAAAGGCCGACAACGCACTTGCAGCTCTTCTGATGCTGCGAGTGCCCATGGGCGACGGAAGTTGCTTTCCATCCGGTGACCCGTTTTTCTTCGGGTATCAAGAGAAAGACATCGAGATAGTAGATGTCGCAAACAACACGACTTTTAGACGAGACTTTGAACGAGAGCGGACCTCTTGACCACTAGATACTAGATAGTTATTAACTACCTCTTGAAATCTACACATACACATAATATTAGAAATCGGCCAAGTGCGTGTTGGGCCACGCGCAATATAGGGTTTTTTTTTTATTATTATAAAATTGTGGCCGTCTATGGACTGTTCGTCCATATCCTTTTTTTGTTATTGTATTATTTAGATTTTTCGCACCAAGGATAATTGAAATAATATTATGAATTTTAATTAATTGTGGTCCATCACGCCATGGACACTTTTTTTTTTTTTTTAACATAAGTAATCTATAATTATATATATACTTAGTAGAATAGACTATAATATATTATACATATAATAAATAAATATATATTTATTGTTTTATAAATTACTAATAATAATAGTATGTTTTGAACGGTGAGGTCCCAGTCGGTGTGGCGGCAATATAGGGTTTCGTAGTACCGCTAGTTTTTTTATATTTATAACGTGTTTTACACTACATACTCGTACTAACAACATCATCTCAGTTACTTTCAAAGGAATTTGAACGAAAAGTTCCTTTATACTTCGCCGAATACATTTTTTAGTTGTCAATAACTTATGAAGTCTTCTTAGCCGTGATAGTTTTCCTTTTAAATTCAGCATATTTCCTAATCTCGTGAATTTTTTCACATTTCTAGAAGCAGCCGTTTAGCTGGTAGAAGGGGGGGACACTGCACTCTAACGATTTTTTCACTTTAAAACTTAATATTTCACAAACGGATTCCTAAATCGAAAAATGATCTATGAATAATCATAATATTTTTTAAAAACATATCCAACGACACCCCATACGATGAGGTGGAAAAAAATTCATCCCCGCTTGATGTGTAGGAAAGGTACCATAAAAAAAAAAAATTAAGATTTCAGATACCATTTTGTCGGCATCATTAATATGTGCATTCATGCCAAATTACAGCTTTGTAGGTCCTATAGTCTCTGCGCAAATCCGCGGACAGACAGACAGACAGAGAGACGGACAGACGGACAGACAGACGGACGAACAGACCGAAACTATTAGGGATCCTTGTAGACTACGGAACTCTAAAAACTAGATGACGTCCACAACTCCGTTGAAATTCGTGTATCACGCGGGACCGTATTTTTTTCGGTATAAAAAGCATCCTTTGTCCCTTCTGAGGCCCAAAGTATCTCCATACCAAATTTCAGCAAAATCGGTTTAGCTGTTGGAGCGTGATGGGATAACCGACGGACATACACACTTTCGCATAATATTAGTATCCATATTATAGTAATTTCAACGTCATTTTGCGACTTCTTACAAAAATAAAGATTAATGTTTTTGTAAAAAAAATCTCCAATTCACTTATCAGTCCAACCAAACTTCCACCGCCTTAACAAGCATTTAGGAGTATGCCTCTTATGCCATCGACCTAAAGGACCCGTTGTGCATATCTATACTAGCTAAAAGCCGAGCTTTGTGAGGGCTCGCGTCGTTTTTCTGACTGATGATAACACATCTACATGTTATAAATAAAAATTATTACTATGTTAAATCACAAATCAATAGACATGATAGTTTTTCCGCAAAGTGTACCACAAAAGTGCTCAAGTTGTGGGATATAGTAAAGCTCGCTTCGCTCGTCTTGATTAAAATATTATCTGATTTCTGGTTTGCAGGAATCTGCAGCTGCTTAACTGAAAAAAATCGCTAATAACAACATCGCACTATAGACACGCTCTTTTAAGCAGGATGTAGCACACTACTAGTAACTAATTAAATGTAGGTTTAATAGCACCAGTTAAATACAATTAATAAAACACAAATAATCAATTTTTAAAAATAAAGTCTTTAACCGTAATTTAAGTACCCGTACCTAACAACAGATTCCTAACTTGAGTCCCTGACAGCGAACATAGCTATTATACGATTGAATTTACGATTTTACCAAAAACAATCTTAAGGTTAAACGATAGGATTAAATTGTTGGATTCCCAGCCTGGGGCCAGAGCCTCACGAAGGTCGTCGCTGCACCGAGAGTTGCGCACGCGCAGCTATATATAGCGAGCGTACTGTCACAGGACATCATTCGCCACTCATTGTCGAGTACCAACAGTACCAACAGTACCAACAGTACCAACACCAAACATCACCAACATGAGAACTTTCGTAAGTATCTCAGCCTCCCGACTTACATTCAAGTGTAGTGTCGCATTACCGTCTCAAAGCGTAGTTAGTATCTTGTGTTGTGTCAAAGTGACAGTGAAAATAAAATAAAAAGTGTCCTAACTAATGGCATCGCCAAAAATAGAGCTAAAGAAAGTCTAAGCACATAAAATTCTAAATAGACTCATCGGTGCTTTAATACGAGGACAATTTACATTACAATCGGTTAAGTCACATTAGACCCTTCGCCTAAAATTACTTACTTCAGTACTTCATTTGGTTTATCGCTTGCTACCTCTATATTTGCCCCTGTAAACTCACTACAATCTACACTACTATTATAAAGAGGAAAGATTTGATTGTTTGTTTTTCTTGAATAGGCTCCGAAACTATTGGACCGATTTGAAAGATTCTTTTACCAATGGAATCCTACATTAATTCTGCTGAACATGGGCTAAATTTTATTTTGTAAAAAAATAGGGTTCCGTAAGATATTTGGGATTTTCAGACCCAAGGTGTAAAAAATCAACCAGAAATGTTACTTTTTTCGCGTACGTGTAAACTATAAAAGATAGAACCATAAAATGTTCTAAGTAGTGTAGAAGTAAGTAGATCTTTTAAATATCTACAAAAAAGTCCGCGACACACTATACCTATCTATGTTGAGTGAGGCACAATAACCAATTTTTTTTTTTTAAATCTTGAAATTTTTTTGGACTACATTTAAATGCCTTTATTTTACTCATGGCATTAATTCTTATCAAAATAAATTATTTCATTACTAAATACAGTTAATGTAGATAATATATTTTGGTATTTGAGTGATTAAAATTGGACGTTTGGTTTTAATGTTATGGCGAAATTAAAATATTACGATTTCTGCTGCACGTTGCGAATTGGGCGTCGTCAAGGCGCGCCGCGCGGGTGTGCTCGCCCGGAGAGTCCACGTAAATATTAATTATTATTACCTCGATCATGGGAATCGCAGACACAATAGATTTATAATATAATAGTTATGCGACAGCCGGGTGCCGCTTCATTGATGGGATAATATTATAGTGCTTCATTAATTCATTACGTTTTGAATGACTATTATTTTTGATTGCTATTATAATTAATTTCTATAACTATAAATCTCCAATAGCGGCAGCCGGCTGCCAGCATAACAATTATTGAAGATCTATTGTGTCTGCGATACCCACGATGCCGATGGAAGTATAATTAGGTCAGACTTTCAAATTAGTAGGTAATGTTTTACTAATGGTCAACTAAACGTTGGCCTATCCCGAGTTAGAGCTGCTGATAATCAATTTATTTTGCTGCCACAAAATAAAACAACATCAAATATCGTTTACAGGGAAGCTTTAACCCAATTTTAATGGAATCTTTTACGCATGTATGATGTAGGTAAGCATAAAATAATAAAGCATAAAACTACAAAAAAAAATCAAATACTTTAAACAAAAAAAATACATTTAGGAATTACAAAATAGTATAAATAATAGTATCTTCTGTAGGTAAGGATAACATAATCAAACATAACACTTAAAATATAAAAAAAATACAATAAAAATGTGTATAATATTTATAATATTTATAATATAGTAGTTACTGGCTAAATAGTGTAAACCATTTTTATGTTCTGCTTAACATAAAGATTGACTAAGAAATAAAGATTGAAAAAGAAATATTTAAAAATCAATGTCCACCCGTGCGAAGCCGGGGCGGGCCGCTAGTTAGGATATAAAATAGACACAATAATTAAGCTTATAATGTGATGGTTTCAGTTGATCGTCCTCGCTGTAGTCGCGTGCGCCGCCGCCGGCAACGTGAACCGCGACAAGCGCAGCGGCTGGGGCGGCTCGCTGGGCGGCTGGAGTGGTTCCTCGGGCTGGTCGGCGCCCTCCGCCAAGCTGGTGACGGTCAACAAGGTGGTGAACACGCAGCGCGTGGTGGAAGTCCCCCAGGTAGTGAGCGTGCGCAAGGTCATCAATGAACCCCGCGTCGTCTCCGTCAACAAGCTGGTGGCTGCGCCCAGCTACTCCTCCTACAGTTCCGGCTTGGGCTACGGCTCCGGCTATAGCTCCGGCTACGGCTCCGGCTACGGCTCCAGCTACGGCTCCGGCATTGGCTCCGGCTATGGCTCGAGCTACGGCTCCCACAACAGCGGCTGGTGGTAAACCGTAGTTCAATGTAGACCCTAAAGTATTGTACAGTTTATGTTTATATATATTTTAGTTCACTCATTTTGTTCTCTCCGATGGATGCTATTTTTATATGTAAATAAATTTTATTTTTACACATATTAAAGAAATTTCATTTTACCTTTCAAACTGGCAGAAGTCCTATTAATTGCAGATATTCTGGCATAGAACTCACGATTGACCGAATTCAAAATGATGAAGATTGAAAACAGAAATACTGCGTAGAGAGAAAGAATCTAATATATAAAATTCTCGTGTCACAGTTTTCGTTGCCATACTCCTCTGAAACGGCTTGACCGATTCTCATGAAATTTTGTGAACATATTGAGTAGGTCTGAGAATCGGCCAACATCTATTTTTCATACCTAAAATTATTTATATGGCAAAACAACGTTTGCCGGGACAGCCAGTATATTATAATTATAAGAATATATTAATAAGGTTCATTTAAGAATACTAGAGATCGCCCAATGGTCGAAATTCGACCTTAGTTTCAAAGACATTAGGACTACTACCTATATTTTGTAAAAAAAATATTGACTTTATCATAATATTTTTTTCAACTCTTATCTCTGGGACTCAGGCTCTGATCTGCTACTGGCCATGTAAGCATTGTCTAATAGTACATAGATTCAATAAAAAAAACTATAATCTAGTTTCAATTTGTCATCTTGTTGTCAACAGACTTCAACTATAAATAAAGAGTGACATAATTCATATTATGCTTGTATAGGCTTGTCACTCAAAAATCTGTCATTTTTCCTAGTGTGTGTGTTGTAGTGTGTGTAATGTTTTATTTGTTAAAAAAATGTATGATAAAAGCATAATTTCAAAATAATATTAGCTCGGTGCACTCCTTC
This sequence comes from Aricia agestis, assembly GCF_905147365.1. Classification (NCBI taxonomy): domain Eukaryota; kingdom Metazoa; phylum Arthropoda; class Insecta; order Lepidoptera; family Lycaenidae; genus Aricia; species Aricia agestis. The sequence continues at coordinate 171,722 of NC_056421.1, read as the reverse complement.
ACCATATAAACTATAACTGTGCAAAATTTCATTCATCTACGTTTTTCCATTTTTCGTCAAAAGGGATACAAAGTTTTTGGCTCACGTATTAATATATTAGATTATAGTTTTTACCTTGGAAGTCAGTTTCAATTTTTTGGTTAAAAATAATACATAATACATCCATGACTTTACTGATACTTTGTTTGCTCGATATCTAAACTACACAGTTATTTTCTACAAATTCACGTTTTCTGCTCCACACTATTTGGTTCGTAATAATTGTTGATATGTACTTTTTATACTTTAATAGAACTTAGAATTTGACTTAAGGCTTTGAAAGCTAAAGAGCTTAAGAAGCTATTAAAGTCTAACTAATATAGATGGTGTAACAAAACTAAATGATAATACTTTAGGGTGTGTATAGAGTCCACTATCAAATTAGCAGCGCTGACCACCTTTTTTTAATTAAATGTATGGGAAAATTGATGTCGCTCGGGTGCTTGCCCATACAAAACACACAAAAAATTACTCTTTCAGCGCTGCTACTTTCACAGTAAACTAATACTTACATAATAACTACGTTCACAATAAACTCATAAGGGACACATACAAACCCTAAAATATTATCATCATAGTTATGTTACACTTTTTATACATTTAAGACTAATAAATAAAGTATTTTTATATAAAACTATATGTACGCAAAAATTACCCAAAGCATTTTGTAAACTCTTCAATTAAAATATTTAAATAAAATGGTTTTTTTTAAGATTTTTATTAAATTATTCTGACTTTAAAAACGTCTTTCAAGGTTAGCATTTATTAAAATTTAAATCTAGTGAGTAAGTAACACAGACTCACTTGTTATAGGCTATAGCTAGGCTTATAAATTATGTTAGTAGCATTATATTTATGTTTATGTAAATAATAACTTAAAGGCACAGCAGTGACGCACATATGGACAGTCAAGTCGACTGGCTATCATAGCAAGATTGCTGTCGGTACTCCCCCTCACTTTGCGCACTAAGGACGCGCATCGTTTGCTCATAGTGGCGTAAAAGCAATGCTCGCGTGCCTCGGCACACCCTGAAGCGATGCAGTAGCGGGGAAGTCCCAACAGCATCCTGAATGCGTTATTGACCTGGACACTAGTAATGGGAATTAATGCTATTTTCTATTAATTTCATTAACATGCTAATTTTGATGTCACAGCATGCTTAGTATTATTGCTTTGCTATTTGTTAAAAATGCGGCATCGTGAATTATCGGTTCGCATCGCACCGCTCGCGTCGTGTATTATTTCGCATCGAGTGAAAAATAGCAATTCATTAACAGTTAGCACCGCGGTGCGAAACAGCGCGCACGTGATTTTTATATATCGTATTTATTAGCAAGTACGATTAATTTAATTATTGCTAATAGGCATTTAACAATTAATTATTATTGCTAATGCTAATTTTACAAACACTACTGGACACGGAGAGCGTTGTAGGCCCTTAGCGTGTATGAGCTCCATAGAAGCTGCAAGTGAAGAAGGTGGTGCAAAATGCTCTGAAGAGAGTTATTTTGACCGCCCTCGTACAGCGCGCAAACCTGCGGACCAACATATTAGCACGGACCGGTAACGCCCAAAGTCGGAGTCAGCATGTGTCCTAGGTATTAAAACTTGTGTAAAAATATCCACAGCCGAACCTATAACCTCCTCCTTTTTTGGAGTCGGTTAAAAAATGTGATAAAAACCTATTCTCAGACCTAACAAATGTAGTATAAAAATTTCATTAAAATCGGTTGAGCCGTTTTGGAGGAGTTTGCGCACAAACACTGTGACACAAGAATTTTATATATTAGATGTAACAGTGTTAGAGAATCAATAAAAAAATACTATCCATTGTCAATTTGATCACAGACCAAAAACCAAAGAGATAATTCTGGTAATATGCACATTGCAGTGTGTGTAATCTAACTACTATTATAAAGAGGAAAGATCTAACTACTATTATAAAGAGGAAAGATTTGATTGTTTGTTTGTCTTGAATAGGCTTCGAAACTACTGGACCGATTTGAAAGATTCTTTTACCATTGTAATTCTACATTAATTCTGCTGAACATAGGCTAAATCTTATTTTGGAAAAATATAGGGTTCCGTAAGATATTTGGGATTTTCGGACGCAAATAAACTATCACGGTTCAAAATTTCATGCTCCTACGTTTCCGCATTTTTCGTAAAAAAGTATTTCGCTCGCGTTTTAACCAAAAGTAAACAAAAAACCAGAATGTAAAAGAATAAGACTTTATTTCATATAACTTATAAATAAAGAAAGACTAGAGGAACAAAAACATAACAAAATTACAAAACACTTTGGACTACTATCACTTTACATCTACCACCAGCCGTTGTTGGCGGCTACGAGGCTGGAGCCGCAGCCGTGGCCAGAGCCGCATCCTGAGCCGTAGCCGATGCCGGAGGCATAGCCGGAGCTAATGCCGGAGCTGATGCCGGAGACGTAGCCGGAGCTAATGCCGGAGCTGATGCCGGAGCCGTAGCCGATGCCGGAGACGTAGCCGGAGCTAATGCCGGAGCTGATGCCGGAGCCGTAGCCGATGCCGGAGGCGTAGCCGGAGCTAATGCCGGAGGAGTAGCTGGGAGCGGCCACCAGCTTGTTGACGGAGACGACGCGGGGCTCGTTGACCACCTTGCGCACGCTGACCACCTGCGGCACGTCCACCACACGCTGCGTGTTCACCACCTTGTTGACCGTCACCACCTGCGCGGCGGGCGCGGCGTAGCCCACGCTGGGTGCCGCCCAGCCCGATCCGCCCAGCGAGTAGCCGGCCGAGCTGCCGAGGGAGTACCCGCCCAGGCCGCCCAGGGAGCCGCTCCAGCCGCCCAGGGAGCCACTGCGCTTGTCGCGGTTCACGTTGCCGGCGGACGCGCACGCCACCACAGCCAGGATTACCACCTGAAACGTAATCAGAAAATTAATTTCCAAATCCCAATATTAAGTACTATTCAATTGGGTTTCGAGTACACCATAGTTAGAATCGTGATGTGAAATTTTTGTGGTTTTATTAATGTATACTCACAAAAGTTCTCATGTTGTTGGGTAATGAACTGGTGTTTATCTCAAAGGATATAAGCGAGTGATACTCTTGCTGCAAATCATTTCTAATTTATATCATATTTTTTGCACTATTTTGCAACCCTGTCCTTGGTGTCTTCGTAGATCACATCTCATTATACAGTGTGGCAAGAATTGTATTTTTTTTACTAATTTTAATTAAAAATATTAGTTATCCTTGTGTGATAATCGGTTTATCACACAAGGAAAGTTAATTTTATCTTTATAGGTACACTATGTTTTTTTGCACACATACATAATGTGTGCAATAAAACATAGTTTGCTCTGATCTCAATGACACTAATAAAAAAATATTAAACTTGTAAATAGCAAAATAATAATTAATTATAATATTATTTAATGTTCACACGCTAAAGTAAAATTACAAATAAAAACTAATAACTATAGTGTAACAATGGCGGCCTTATATTATTTATTTATTTATTTAACTACTTATTGCACATACCATGAAATACAATACATACCTACACACAGAAGAAAAACGACACAACAGGTACTACTGTCTACTTATCTCTAACAGTTTCTTCCAGCAGTCTCGGAGAGAAATGTGATAGAAAATATCAGATAGGGACATATAAATTATAAAAACTAGATAATAATACACAATATATAATTTAAAAATAATAATACTAATATCGTGTGTTAATAATAATATAATAATCGTGAGCCACTTTAATTTCTTTCTTAAATTGATACAATATTATGATCGTACTTTTTTAGCCCAACGCAGATGGATGCAGAAATTCCGCAACCGTTCCAGTTTTGATAACAGCTCTTCGGTAATGTCCTACTAGCAGGAGTCCGCCTAGTCAAAGGTATGAAAAGTAAGGGTCTGAACTGTTAAGTTGTTGTGTTTTAGTATGTAAGGTCAAGACTTTTTGAAAGTTTGTCACTTTGTTCGTATAATAAATCGGAGTACAATTATTAAACATGATCTTGGCACAATGCAAGCGCTTGATCATGTACTTACTACCGACTTTGTGACTTTTTGGGATTCACCAAGAGACCAAAAGAGTAAGCCCAATCTGCAATCCGCTGTAGATCAGTATTGACGTCGCTGACTGCTTACTTATAATTTATCGCCAATCGCACATTGAAAACATAATAATATAATGTGATTGACGATAAATCTGCAAGTAGTCTGCATAGATGGATAATAATGGTCCATGATGCCTGCAATAAAATAGAGATGAAAGTTACATAATATGACTAAGGTCACTGTGTTACTAAAATTGAGAATGTTAACAGTATTAACATTAGATGAAAGTATATTATGTAGATAAAAAGTAAACATATGTCATATTTTCGTAACATAATATGTTCTTCAGTAAAACTTGTTTCAAGCACAAACTTCAAGCAAATATTTTTATATACTTTCTAAATACATAATTGAAAAATAATAAGAGGAAGTGCCGAGTGCGTAGTACTCATACATACGTGTATACCGTATACTACGGAGTACAGTTATTTAGCACAATAACCGGCGCTCGGCCTTGAACTTATCGCGTGAACTTGCGACGTCAGCGGCCGGCGCACGCGCAGCCCGCGTGTGACGTCACCGGGTCATTGCGCGCCGCTGCAACCTAAATGTCAATGCGAAAACCACGAGGCTGAGATTGCAGCATCACATTTTGGTCCTAGTATATATTGTGATGACTCCGAGACGAGGATATCATTCGCCAATCCTAGCACCACTAAGATAACCAAACATCATCATGAGAGCATTTGTAAGTATATCAAATGCGACAGATAAGAAAATATAATCATCGATTTCGAGTACGACACATAAAGCTTGAATATTGTTTGGAGTTAAGATTGTTATTCCATTTTTTTTCACTTTTTAATAGTAAATAATTGAAAAACACCGTTATTAAATTGCAAATATTTGTCTTATAGGTGGTAATCCTGGCTGTGGTGGCGTGCGCGTCCGCCGGCAACGTGAACCGCGACAAGCGCAGCGGCTCCCTGGGCGGCTGGAGCGGCTCCCTGGGCGGCCTGGGCGGGTACTCCCTCGGCAGCTCGGCCGGCTACTCACTGGGCGGATCGGGCTGGGCGGCACCCAGCGTGGGCTACGCCGCGCCCGCCGCACAGTTGGTGACGGTCAACAAGGTGGTGAACACGCAGCGCGTGGTGGACGTGCCGCAGGTGGTCAGCGTGCGCAAGGTGGTCAACGAGCCCCGCGTCGTCTCCGTCAACAAGCTGGTGGCCGCTCCCAGCTACTCCTCCGGCATTGGCTACGGCTCCGGCATCAGCTCCGGCATTAGCTCCGGCTATGTCTCCGGCATCAGCTCCGGCATTAGCTCCGGCTACGCCTCCGGCATCGGCTACGGCTCCGGATGTGGCTCCGGCTACGGCTGCGGCTCCGGCCTCGTCGCCGCCAACAACGGCTGGTGGTAGACCTGACTCGACTCGTCCAAAAATCTCAAAGTCTGTTTACTCGTAATTTATTGTTATGTTCAATTCTTCGTTGATTTAGTTGTTTAAAATGATTACAAATATATTTTTACAAAACAATTTATCCGGTTTCAATTATAAAATATCATGTACCTACTCTTTTTAATTATTAGTAGATATCGAGTGACAATAGTAATTAATAATAATTGTTAAGAATACAAGCAATCGTAATTCGTAAGATTAAACTTACCACTAAACAATATTCAGTATGCCATTAATTAGCACTAAGCGGCGCGCGTTGATGTCTATTGTACGAGTACTATTGAACAGAGTTATACTGGAGCTTTCGTGTTCCTCTTTTAACTCCAAGTTAATAGTAAAGCAGGTTATAATAATATTATGTTTTACATTATAACGTGCAATTAGTATAATACGATGTTTTATACTTGTCTGTTTGGGACTCATCTCACATTTCGGACAACGACAAACATGCTCATTCATTATGTAAATAATATTATGTTTGTTTGCAGGTACCTACCTTGCCCTACCTACCTTGAAATGACTACAATAATGCAAAACTCTAAAGACATTCGCGGCGCGCATAATTGCCTGAAACACAAAATCAACTCATATATTTTGTCATAACGTGCTTACCCCCCGCTCTATAAAATTAAGTATAGACAAAAAATGACTATAATTTATTATAAAGTCGGTATATATTTGACTAGTATTATATTATAGCGTTTGATTCGATTCAGCGGTTGCAACACGAGGTCGGGGCAGTTTTACATATTCAACAAAACATTTTGTGCATTATTTTTAATGAACTTATAACCGGGTCAAGTTCGGAACTCGCACCATGAATAATAATCATATTAAAATTAATATTCACCCGTTGCTAATTATTTTATAACTATAGGTAGCTATCTAATAAAATCATCTCAAGCTATGGTAAACAAGGTATGTAAAGATAGCAACACACTTTTGTTGATGCGCATGTTTAGATGAACTCCTAAACTCAGGCCTTTGCATCCTTTGTGGATGGTTTATACAGTATTTTCAGAGCATAGTAACCACTCATTAATATACTGTAAAGCCTACGAATAATGTTACACCAATAACGTGTCAAGTGAATAGAAATTTAAATGTTGTCCCACAAAACGCTGAACATCTATAAATATTTTTATTAGCTAGTTAGCAATAAATATATTTTTAAGATCGTAACCGTATTGTATTTTTATGTTGTTAGTCCTAACGCACAAAAGAATTTTGGGTACATCGCGTAAACTAATTCATCAAGCCCCATACGCTCACCGGTGAAGGAGTTCACCGGTGAGCGTATATTGGGGTGTCTCGACACAATATAATATCTATAATTGTGTCTCGTTTCCCCACGATCGACGGGTTAAATATTATTTATAAATTACAATTATATTTTGGACATTTTTGTCTTATGTTTTAGCCTACACTGTCCCACTGCTGGGCAAAGGCCTCCCCTCTTTCTTTCCAAAGTTCACGATCCTGTGATGTTGTTGGCCACTCTTTATCAAACGATGTTGTTTAGTAATTCATAATTAATTATTTTATTTTAAAACAGGGAAAAAAACAAGTTACACTCTCTCTAATATTATAAAGGCAAAAGTTTGTGAATTCGTGAGTTTGTGAGTGTGTATGTTTGTTACTTCTTCACACTTAAACGGCTGGAGCGATTTCGACAAAATTTGACAAGCAGTTAGCTGACCTACTGGATTAACATGTTCATAAAGCTTGTCATCGAAACCATAATAATTTTTTTAAGCATTAATTGCATTTCAGTATATCAAGTGTCTTGCAATAGTTTGACTCTATCGTCAACATTATGCACTCTGCGTTTTGTATGTTTAATTAACATAATATTTTTCTTTTTCCTTATTCTCACGTCAATACATAAGGAAACTAAGGCTACTGTATTCAGTAACTTCGATATGATTAGATGTATTCATGGTGTGGTTGCCTCACATCGGCCCAGCGGTGCCTCCCGAAATATTAATTTTATGCGTTTTTGTTGAAAACCGCCAAGGATGGTGTTACGACACGCACCGCTGTTCCATATATATACCCGGCCGACCACCACACACTATCAGTTCCATCAGCCCCAAACAACACACACCATGAAGACCTTCGTGAGTATTACCAACATTTAAAAAAAAATTTAAAAAAATAAAAAAAGTATTTTCTATGTACCATGATACTGAAAATGGAATTGATACTTTTTAAACTTTAATTTTTTAAACGCTTCCCGTGATTTTAGATAAAAAATTACATATTATTGATACCTAGTGGTGTAAAAAAAATCTCTCGGAAACCGAAACAAAGGAAGGCCCTTATCCAATCCTAAAAGTATGAAAATTAGCTTTATAAACTTTTATTATCTAAGAAATACATAATCATTATATTTTTAGAAATAGTTAACTTTGTTGCCAATTACAATTGATTTTAATAGTAACGTTAAAAGACTTGCAAAAAGTACGAAACTTACGAACAAGATGTGTAACAATCAATGATTTTATATGAAAATACCGTTTAAATAGTAAAATTTATAGTCGATGCATTATATGAAACAAAAACTCGTAGCCAAACTTTGACGAGTCGGTTAAAAGTGTGCAATGTCGAAATGGTCAAAATACAAATATGTAACCTTCCGGTGGCCGGTGCTACACATCTCTATGGAAATGTATTCCGATGTTGCGCAAGTTGTTGATGGTGCCAGGTTTGGCAGGCCCGTGGAGCCACTAGCCAGGTCACGGCGACATTACAATTATTACAATATTACTGAATTAAATTATCATACACGAGAATCATTTACATATTATTTAGAAATTACTGAGGAGGACATTCGAAAAATAAACCCAAAAATTATTTTTTTTTTTCATAAAATACTACTACCTATTATTGTCACTTTAAAGAGCGTAATAAAAAATGGACACCCGGATGGAACGAAGTCGCTTTCTATGGAAGAGAGAGAGAGAAACAGATAGAAATACGCGCACGCCGCATGGCTTACAAGTATAGCAAAAAAGTGTCGTTACAATTTTTGGTCGTAATTTTTTCCGTCTAGCCCCTTTTCGCAACGCGCGATAATTAACTTCGTTACAAAAAATATCCATAATATCTATCAGATTTCTAATGTCATCTGAGTTGGATCTACATCACCATTGTTGTCCCCCAGGTCGCAATCCTCGCCCTGGTCGCGTGCGCGGCCGCCGGTAACGTGCGGCCCAAGCGCGGCTTCCTGCACGGCGGCTACGCGCCCAGCATCGGCTACTCCGCGCCCGCTCTCGCCGCCCCGCTGAGCTACTCGCCCGCCCTGGCAGCACCGGCTATAAGCTACTCCGCCCCCGCCCTGGCCGCGCCCGCCCTTAGCTACTCGCACGCCCTGACCGCCCCGGCTATCGGCTACGCTTCCCCGCTCTCCTACTCGTCCCACGCCCTCGCCGCCCCCGCTCTCTCCTACTCGACCCTGGCCGCCCCCGCGATCCGCTACTCGGCGCCCGCGCTCGCCGCACCCCTGAGCTACGCTGCTCCGGCTCTCGCCCCCTCCCTCGCCTACGCCCCCCGCCTCGCCCCCGCCATCGCCCCCACCGTCGCCGTGGCACCGGCCCCCATCGCCGTAGCCGCCCCGGCCGCCAAGGTGGTGACAGTGAACAAGGTCGTGAACGCTCAGCGCGTGGTGGACGTGCCTCAAGTAGTCAGCGTGCGCAAGGTGGTTAACGAGCCCCGCGTGGTGTCGGTCAACAAGGTGGTCCCCGCCGGCCTGGGGCTCGGCTACGGCTCGAGCTACGCTGCGGGCTATGCCAGCGGCTGGTGGTAAACGCCAACACGATTATGTTCCAAAGCCAAATGTGATTTTAGTTTATGTTACTCTTATTTTTTAAATATAATTTTGATACAAAATTACACGTTGTGTTTTAATACTTTTGTTTGCCTTATATTAATATTATTGTCGTCTAAGTTTGATCATTTTTATCTAGATCTCATTCCAAGTTTATTGGACTCCAGTGTACCTTACTTTTAGAAAATCTCTCAATTTTATTAGTGACAATACTTAGTTTATTTAATTTGGCGCCTACATTGAACTAAATACAACGCCGTTGACTGTTTATTTGCTCTTGTAAATAATAATAAATTAATCACATTGCGTTGTTCTTATAACAAATTTTGCTGGAATATTTTAGCAGGCGCTTAAGTCGCCGTGTTATGGCTTGTTTACACGAATTAAGTTAATAAGCAGTTAACTAGACTTTAACTAAATTTTAAGTTGTTAATTGCACGTAAACACAAAATTTAGTAGCAAGTAGCAAGTTAAAATTTAGTAAGTACTAAACTAGATGACATTTAGAATTTAGTTACAAGTCTTGTCTACTTAATACTTGTAAACCAGCCATTAATGTGACTTGACCATGTGTTAGACTAAGAGTATATTTACTTATTATCACTAGATTACTATAATAATATGTAAAATATTTTATGGTCTAACACTACGAATAATAAAAACTAAGGAAAAGTAACTCCGTCAAAACATGCCCCACAATACTTGTCAAAAAAGTGTACCTTAGGTACACATTTCAATACATTTGCAATATTTAGGTCACCTTGAGCGGTACTAGGCTGACGTTACATGACAGATCAAAAGGAACCAAATTTAAAACGGTAATAGCATGGGAGTTACGATTCCTTAGTTTTTATTATTCGTAGGTCTAACAAAATTCTACACGTTTGACGGTAAAGATCAACTTGTTTGGATTTTGGCACTGCCATCGAACATGTTTCAATCTAGTGCCGCGTCCAAAATTCAGCACCCAGTAGAAATGTAAATGAGTTTCTGGTGGTACGTTTAAACAGCTGATACGCTACATTGTAACGACAATGAAATGACTCATCGTAAGCAACGCTCACTTAGTATCCAGCAAGTGTCACTACTCACAACCTGTGACTAGACAATCTACGCATGTTGTAATGTAATGAGAATCTGATCACGCGCTTCTTAATGAATGAAACAGGAGAGTATCAGAACAGTAGCAGTTTTATATTGTCGATCTCTATTATATTAAAACTGGGATTTCGTGGAAAAGAGGATGTTTTAGTAAACCACAAATAATAACTTAAATTGCTGTCATCGTTTAGGACAATTCCTCATTGCAAATTAAACGTTTTTTTATAAGTACTTGAGTTTTTACATGAGTTGATGCTAACGAAAATCAGATAGTACTCTACATAGAGAACCGTGATATCTGTTTTCCGTTCTAGTCTGCATATATTTAGAGGATAAGATCTCTACAAACTCTACCTTAATTCCCAAACTCGATAACAATGGCCGCCCGTAACAAAGAAGTATTCGGGGCAATTACAGAGCTATGTAGACTGTAGAGGCTGTATGTAGAGAACGTATGGCGCAGTAGAGCAGGGCCTCTCAAAGTGTGGTACGCGATAGTTGGGTTCACCAGACGCCGCAGCAAGAACTACATTTGTAATGTTATCAATATGTGCACAGTAAGGTATATTTGTTTGTTTGTACATGATGCCGATAGATTAAATAAATTAATATAATTATAAAAGAAGTTTTGACACTGTATTTTTTTGTTACCTTTTAGTGAAATAAGAACCATATAATTATAGTTTCGTCATAGGTCAATTTTAATATTTCGCATGAGTATCATTTTTCATGGAGTTAGCCGAGTTTTAAAACTTTCGTGGAACAAAAAGTTTAGGAAACCCTGTTACAGAGTCTGCAAAAGCTATGTGAGGTCGCAAGTATGAACGCAGCATTGTCAAAATTTTCACATGTGTGTCCGTGACACATGTGGCTACTAAAGGTATTATACAATTTTCCAGATAATTTTGTATAACTAGCATTTTTGTGTAAACAATATTACCTGCGATCCATGATAAGTACCAAGTTATATATTCTTGTTTGTGGTGCCGGTTTCTGTACAAACTAACAAGCTATAGGAGTATTATAGGGTATAAATATACGTTTAATATTAACAAAATTTCACCTTGACCAGCTTCAAATACGAGCAATTTCCCCTTACAACCTTACCTTAAAAATTTAGATACAAAGATTACGACCACAGAGACTACAGACGTAGTCGATATACTTATTTGTACATGAGTATGTGACGGCGCTTTATTCGGTATCGGTAGTGCGGGAACTTTGTCGATTAATTAACCTTTCCGAGGAGTCTGTACCTTGTAGTAATGTAAGAGTGTTATCAATTACAAAATGACATTTTTTGAACCGAAAAAGGTTAACGAGCCGTAATTATTTTTTCGAAATGCGTCCAAAGGTCTTATGAAGGTCAATATACAGCTACTGCCAACTCTAAACTTGAAATATACGGTTGAATTGAGAAACCTCCTCCTTTTTTTGTCGTTAAAAAACCTTTTTTTTACAATGTCTGTGTTTGCTAGATACTCAACTTTTCGAGCAAAGATCTTGATCTTTCTAGAAGACATTTTAGACATTGAAATACCATATTATATTGCAAATCATACAATGCTGTACTGCAAATCGACAGAGAAGAAGAACACACGCTGTTTCGCTTTTCTAGCGAGTAAACAATAAAAAAGGAGTACTTGTGTAAGTGGGAGATTAAAGACTCTAATTTCTTTGGCGCCCTTTTCCTAGTCCTTTGCTTGCTGCCTCCCTTTGCTTAGCTTTTGTGTACAAATGTCATTAAAAATTGACCATCAACACTATTCGCGACAGTAAGGTGAGCGTGAGAACCTGAGAGAAGGGAACCCAGAGACCTTCGGGACCTTTCGTCGCCGATCTACAAGGACGGATGGGTGCAGGCTGATGATGATTATTTAAAATATATAAAAACTGACCTGCACAAATCTGAGTTATAAATAAAATAAAATAAAATTAGCCTTTATTGCTGTAAACTTATAAAACATAATTTTGCTATACCTTCATCTAATTTTAACTAAACATTTATCATACTTAAATTATTCTAAGTTTAACGGCATTCGGGTGATTTTTTTTTTTGCTTGTCTTTCGACATAGGCCTCCTCCAAAGATTTCCATTTTTCTCTGTCCTTTGCAACTCTGATCCATTCTGTACCAGCCACCTTTTTCAGATCATCTTCCCATCTTTTCGTTTGTCCACCTTTGCTTCTTTTACCGTCTCTTGGATACCACTCTGTTATTATACGGGTCCATTTATCTTGCCTTTCTCTTAACATATGCCCTGTCCATCGCCATTTTAGTATTCCATATACAGAATGTGCCTGTTTGAATTGTGTTCTGTTTTTTATGTGTGTTAGTTTTACTTTGTCTCTTCTATTGACTCCAATGATACTCCTTTCTATACTATTTTGGCAGACGCTTAGTTTATTTGCTTGGTTTTTTGTTAATGACCATGTTTGGCTACCATATGTTAAGCAGGGCAGGATACAGGTGTTGTAAACTTTTCTTTTAGCTTTCATAGGCAATGCCTATTAGGCATGTCTCTGTCCTTCATAACTTCGCTAAGCGACCAGTATCTCTTCGAAGTGTTGGCAATCCTCCTATCTATTTCTTTATCCATAGTTTTGTTGGGCGAAATTAGTTGTCCTAAGTAGACGTACTCGTTAACATATTCTATTTTCTGCATATTTACTATGATTTCATATGTTTTTGAAGAGTTAGTCATGGCTTTCGTCTTGCTGATATTCATTCAGTCACACAAATCTGAGTTTAAGTTAGTTAAATGGAACGTTGTCTTTATAAAGAACAAGGATGAAACACTTTAACTCTGATCTGCGCAAGTGGGCCTAAGAAGTTAATTTGAATAATATAAAAATTTAAAGTCCTAAAATATTTGTTTTTATACATTTATACAAATCTTGACGAAAATGTTACAAAGGAAAAGGATAAAACATAATTTATTTAATTATATAATATGGAAATTTATCTTATATATAAAATTCTCGTGTCACAAGTGAGTTCACAACGTTAGCACCGTAATCCTCCGAAACGGCTTTACTGATTTTAAACAAAGTTTATATAATGCATATTCAGTGGGTCGAAGAATCGGCTACTGGGTACTTTTTATATTGATAAGTGCATTTGTTAAATAAATAATAGTAAATTATTACAACTCGAGACTGACGGCGACCATTGTTTGTGCGACGGGATAGCGATGGACGTTGCCATGGTGACATACTTATTTAGTCACTTCAATCAAATAATATGGGCGAAATACTTTATATGGCAAAGAAATGTTTGCAGGGACAGCTAGTTTTGTAATAATAATATAATAACTAGATAACATAATCTGAGAGTTACGTTTTTCCATACAAAAGACATCAACGACATTCATAGATGTATATTTTAGTATAATGCAATGATATTCTATGTTACTAACGTAACTAGATTAGAAGTTTACGGTAGCAACGCGTTGCCACTTCGAAGATGCCTGCAGGCATATCTCACATACATAATGACATAACGAATATATGACTTGACATTGTCTTTTGAACAAAAAAGTGGTTACGCATTGCTGAGAATCTTTTGTAAGACATTGATACTCTAGTATTTTAGAAACTCATTGGTATAATGTGTTTTTTGTTTTTGCTCGATATTACAGCAAATACAGAGGCCTCATGAGATAATAATCACGTTAGTTCAGCTTGTTACAGTTTATGGTACACACGGGATGGCAAAACTACAAACACGTATTTTGATTGTGTCATTGGAGTTTGGGCTAAGTGAAGTGCAATAAAGATTAAAAATAATAATATTTCATATTAAACAGGGCAAGAATAATAATAGTGGCAACTAGATGTCGCATGAAACTACGTAAATACAAAAGCAAATTCAGCAGCATTCGATTGTTCCCGCCGAAATAGTAAATTTTTTTACAATCTCTACAAGTTTTGAAGCCACCGCAACTTTTGGAATTATATATTTTAATTCAAACAAACAAACAAATATTTCCTCTTCGTTACGTGCAAAATAAATATTATTAATATTATGATTGTGATGATATTGTGACCTGCATCGAAACTTTCCCCGCATGTGGACGGTGGACCAAGTTCAAAGTCATTATCTAAAGTCAAAGTATTCCGCGGTAACTCGGTGTATGCTCGGCGTATCCTCGGCGGGTATTTCGCCGAAATATGATGCAAGATAAAGGTGTTCGCACATTATAACGTCTCTAAAGAAACCCAGCGTTATTATAGAAAATATTAAGTTCTATGTGACTCAATTATAGAGGTTACATTTGAATTCTATAATAATATGTGCTTTTTATGTATTTTTATGTGTTTTTTGTTTTTCTGACACGTTTCGGCTGCTTTCTAGTACTCTAGTATCGCTCAAATGACAGAAAAATAAAAATGCTCTACGAAAAAATCCATAGGTGCTCAAAACTATATAAACCACATTCACGTTAACAAAAAAAATGCTATTTGAAGAGTTATCGTGCAGTCGTAGTGTACTCGAGCCTTCACTCGACAAAAAGGTATAATATTATGTTACAATTCCAAAGATCGTTTAAAAATTCCAATATAAGTATGTAAGGAAATCGGGTCATATTAATTTCAGCGTACTTATCAATGCCATACTCATCAATGGTAAACATGTTGCAAAAGTATATAGTATACAAGAATAACATTTATTATCATTATTTTGTAACTACAAGTAAGTATACTATCTTGAATGCTATTCTAGAGGTGTCAGCGGCAATGATGCCGCTGACACCTCTAGAATAGCATAATAAATTAATATATAGAATAATAAATTTTCTTTATACACACGTATGAACGTGTGTATAAAGAAAATTCGAGGAAACCGTATATTTTCCTGCAATAAAAATCAATGTTCATCACCTATCTACCATGATATTATATTGTAACAAATTTAGAATTTCGTCGAAAAGTAAGTGTGAAATTGTATAAAATAAGTTGGCCCCATTTCTGTGTAAAGCGATGATATAGAGAAAAAGGATATAACATTAGAAAAAATATGAACAAAATACGTAGGTAAAGTTTCACGTTTTTTACGTGAAAGATTGTCAACGTAGTTACGTGAACTCGTCGCGGAACCGCGGGCCGGGCGCGCGGCGCGATCAGCTGCTCGTCACGGCTGCACCAGCTTCCTGAAAAACATTTTAATGTTCATCGTGCATACAACATAGTTGTGTGTGTGTGTGTGTGTGCTCTTTACTTTCATGTACAGTTTCATGTAGTCGCTGAGATATCTATGTAACATTTTTCTTGTTGAACATATTTATATTCGGCTTTCATATTATATTTGTAGCAAATTAAAAAATATATAGTTAAGAAAACGTATAATGTTATGTATTATGAATACTTACAATAAACCTTTGTATAAGAAGTTGTCGTAACAATGATGGCTTAAACTGGCCTTCAATTTTTTTTATACGTGGGAGAGCCATGCTTCGGCACAAATGGGCCGACTCGACCGGAGAAATACCACGTTCTCACAGAAAACCGGCGTGAAACAGCGCTTACGCTGTATTTCGCCGAGTGAGTGAGTTTACCGGAGGCCCAATCCCCTACCCTATTCCCTTCCCTACCCTCCCCTATTTACCCTATTCCCTCTTAAAAGGCCGGCAACGCACCTGCAGCTCTTCTGATGCTGCGAGTGTCCATGGGCGACGGAAGTTGCTTTCCATCAGGTGACCCGTTTGCTCGTTTGCCCCCTTATTTCATAAAAAAAGCTACATTAGTACTTTATAGGAGCATAATACGAGTATTTATTATTGACTGATTACCCCACCCCTGTCTTCCACCCCCCCCACCCCCCACCTCTTCCCGCAGTAACCCGCGCAAGTCCTTGATACCTTCTCCTCGATCCTCGATCTAGTCACTAGTCACATCAGTGACAAAACACAAACACCATTCCAATGTTAATTACTATGCCATTCAAATTGCATCGATTCACTACGTAGACAAACTACCATTAAATTATACTGATGATGATTTAATTTTCTTTTTCAATAAAATATGAAGACGACTTTACAACAATAATAAGTTTACCATACTTCTCCGAAAGTCTCAAAAGTTATCGGGGAACTCTCTTTCCTATCATTTCTTTTAGAACATGACAAGAACCAAGTCTTGGTTCCTTCGACATTGCAAGAAATTGTCATCTTTACACTCAACAGAAAACGTAGGGCGAGTATTGTCCCCTCACAATTTAAACCACTAAGTTTAAAATTGTGAGATTAGGACCGTTAAAACCAGTTCGAACTCTAATCGTCGAATTTGTAACCCACATATAATTTTATAGTATCAAATTCGTGTTTTGCAAGTGTGTAGAGTTACCACGAGTGTCGCATACTCTCTGTTGTTGTAATTCCTATGTGGGTCACTATTTGCGAAAAATCTGAGGAAAATTAAAAATATATATTTTTAAACAAGGTTCAATTTCAATAACTTTTTTTACTATTATTTAAAAAAAATAACTTAAGTTTACACTAAACTTATTTAGTTGATTTGCTATAACGTGACACCAAGATAATGTCTAAGTAGATGTAAATCAAAACGTCTATGAAGTTTTGAAAATTATAATTATAATATGTACGCAGTAAATCTTGGTCAAAGTATAAAACCTCAAATGAAAAGGAATAAAAACCACAATTGCTTCAACAAGTCGAGCTCGCCAGCTCTTAGAACTTTTTTAAATCTTGAATAACGTCCAGGATTAAAGCTAAAATACAACTCGTAACCGATTACCGTTAGAACACATTCTTAATTTAAATTACCTTAAATATAAGTAAAGCATCCCAATTGAGTAACTACCCGTCCCAGTGTCAGTGCGTGCGGCGCGCGGGTCCGCAGTAATTAATCATAATGAGAGCGGTGTCGCAACGCGCAGGGGGCCGCAGCGGTGAGGCCGAGACACCACCGTATATAACGCCCGGGGTCCGACACACAGTAACCACTCGCAACATGAAAGCCATCGTAAGTGTCCTTACTCCTTAGTCCTTAACCATAGTCGAGTCGCCAGTTAAAAGTCAGTAGCCAGAACAAAAGCTAGTGTCATTGAGTTTGGAAAAGCGGTTAAGTTTGCATTGGACTCGTTCTAAACAATACAGCTCGCAGCTCATGTGTTTTATGAGAACCTTCATATTTTTTTTAAATCTTTTTATTTTAATTAACTGTTGTGACTATAGCAAAAATAACGGAACCGTAAAAAGAATTAACAAGTGTAAATAAAGCTGTTTTAAAAAATGCATTGATCAAATGCAGTATTTTCAAATACTCTCCATGTGTGTTCATCCTCTACTGTAGTCTGTTCTAATATATAACCTGGACGCACACAAAAAAAAAACCATTAAATAAAATATGTGTCATTATATTTCTTTATACCGTGATAAAAAACGTAGGTACCTATTGGATTCCATTCCCGCATCAACTTCTAACGATCTTCTTTTCTTTCTCGTTTTCAGATCTGCATCGTCCTGTTCGCCGCCGCCGTCTTCGCCGCGCCCGAGGGCAAGCGCGACAAGCGCGGCTACCTGCACGGCTACCACGGCCTGGAGTTGGGCCACAGCCTGGACCTGGGCCATAGCCTGGGCCACGGCCTGGGCCACAGCCTGGAGCTGGGCCACGGCTTCGGTCACGGCTTCGGCCACGACCTGCACCTGTCCGCGCCGATCGTCCACGCGCCCGCCGCTAAGATCGTGTCCTACAACAAAGTGGTCTCCGTACCTAAGGTAACAATCTTAACGTGCATCCATTTGAATGCAATATTAATGCAGCTGTGCTGTTTGTTCGATCTAGTTCATTTTCTATCAAACTACAAAACTGTTGACATGTCAATTTTGTTTATTTTTATAAGGGACTGGATCAAACGAGGTACAAAGTTGCACTCATTTTTCCATCAAAATAGTAGAATAGTTAAACTTGATTGACTGTGACATACAAGAATATGTTCCATACAAAAGACATCACCGAGCTCAAGTAATATCATGTAATACAAAATATGCGGTAACTATACTATCTATGTGCGCTGCAACTATTTTTTCGATGCATTTGGACCTTTGTATTTTTTTAAACTCTCTGTCAATTTGCGTAGAAAAATGGAGATTGACAAAACCAGTTTAACTGTGCATAATATTAACTTATTGTTCACGTAAGTTAAAAATAAATCAATATTATGCACATTTGTGGTCGCGTGTGTGTTGTCTATGATCATATTTTTTCATTAGCGTCATAATAACCGTTTAAGTTTATTATCACGTCGCCGGTAATGAGCTTCCGACGTGAACTACGTGATCGAGTACTATTCATTTACGTAGGAAATATTACAGAATAGATTTGTTTGTATAATAATATGAGCATAACACAATTTTAATAACATTTCAATATTGAAGAATAATATTTCATATTATTTTTGTCAATAATTGATTTTTTTATTAATATCAATATTCAACATGATTATAAGTAAGGGTGCTATGGTGGGGCAAAAGCACGTACGTACCCTGCTCAATCATTTGACTTCATTTTAAAAAACATGGACTTATTTTTTAGTCAAAGAAAAGTCCCGTCGTATGCTATTTGATGATATTTAGAGTATAATAATACAATATTTTTTTAATAACAAACTTATAAACCATATAATTTTCTCTCCAGGTTGTGGAATACCAGAAGATCGTGTCCGTACCCAAGGTGGTCTCCGTACCCGAGGTGGTGAAGGTCTCCAAAATCGTCGAGACACCCCACTACCACGGTCTCTCGCACGGCTGGTGGTAATTTAGAGATATAATTCAATAGCCGAAGTACAAAATACTAAAATTTTATAACAAACGTTTTTACCATGTGCAATATTATGGAAACAGACTAAAATATAAAATGTTTTGTTATACAAAATTATATATACAAATGTAATACAAACGATATACACTGTGATATTATGCTGAATGTGAAAAATCATAATTTTCCTACCGAGCGTCTGAGGCTCTCTACCAAAACTATTTAGTTGTAAGAAATAAAAATTATTTTTATAAACTATGTCGCATTATTTATGTTTTGTCTAAAGCTGCTGCACACCGTAACTTATACTTTGTTCAAATTCATAAATACTACTTTAAGAGACACTACTAAGAGTCTACATCCTATTAATCTACATTCAGAATTTATGACACGAATCCTGAAGACACAAACTTACCGTTTTGCCGAAAAGCTTGAAAAATAAATTTTTTGGACCTTTGACCCTGAATAAAAAATTTTGCACACATTGTGGATATGATTGGAATTATGGGGAACTTTCAAATTTTATTCGTAATCACAACAATATTACCGATTTTCAGCTTGGTGCGAATTTATGCAACCTTACAGGGATACAATGGGTTGACTAGGGTATCAAGCACATACATTCATTGTTCCTCCGATCTTATACCCCATTCGTTTTGTTTGACCGGTCCCACGACACTATTCACAATCAATACAAGTCATAACACATAAGTTAGCTTCCGTTATTAGTTGTCGCATGTATAATAGTTCAATAATTTTATTTCTTGTTAATTTCTAACCATTTTGGAAATAAAACGTTTTTCACTTTTAATTGGAAATTTGCCCTCTGATCGAGCGTGTGAATGGCAAGCACTAATGGTAGTATCGCGTGAGTGAACATATTACAACTGATACTGTTCGTCGACCTTGACTCATCAAACTCCACCAGTGCTTCTCACACCATGCTATTTGAGACGTAGAACAAAGGGACCTTCAAATTATATTACAAGTACTTGAGAGTTGAGATATAAATTTTTTTTATGAAATAAGGGGGCAAACGTGGAAACGGGTCAGCTGATGGAAAGCAACTTCCGTCGCCCATGGACACTCGCAGCATCAGAAGAGCTGCAGGTGCGTTGCCGGCCTTTTAAGAGTGAATAGGGTAATAGGGGAGGGTAGGGATGGGAAGGAAAGGGAATAGCCGAGGCTAAGGAAGGGAATTGGGCCTCCGGTAAACTCACTCACTCGGCGAAACACAGCGCAAGCGCGTGAAACAGCGCTTGCGCTGTGTTTAGCCGGTTTTTTTGAGCCGGTCGAGCCGGCCCATTCGTGCCGAAGCATGGCTCTCCCACGTATAAAAATTTGAAAGAAAGAAAATATAATTTATCCATAAAAATTTACATCCATAAGGCCGGTATTTCGGGGCCATTTTGAAACTTGAAATTGACGCCGATTTTGTATTTTTTGTGTTAAAATGTTCTAACCTGCGTTTTGAAATCGTCGTTATTTAAACCGTGCTCTTTTTATGCAAAACCTATCAAGCAAATCACTATTCACTCACACCCAAGTAGGTGTGTATCATGCACCACCTATATATTATGGTACAAATAATGATTAATTTGTGCGAAATGTTGGAAGGTTACAAGTTAAACCTCTTCGAGTTAGATTTTGCATATTGAGTCTAGCGTTGAGAAATGTATCGAATACGATCATCTATTACGCCGCGGCAGGATTAGTATACAGACTATACATAAATACAGTATACACGTGACGACATCCGCAGGAGATTGTCCGATGTACCGCCGAGGAAACAACAACCGGTAGGAGGGTGTTCTATATTTTTGTAACCGACTGCGCCAAGACAAGGTTATGCATATATTTTCTGTGGCATGCCGAAGGGCCTAAACAACTTGACAGATTTGATTTGACTTGAGTTTTCAGTTACAGTATCAGAAATCAAAAAAAAATCAAAAAATCTTTATTTTCATTAAATTTACATATTTGCAATGTGGTGGAGTTCTCCTTTTAAGTAGAACTTGTATTAGGAGAGACCCGCTCTATCGGTCTAACATGAATTACAATATGACATTACAGTGATTTATGCTTGTTCCATAATAATTGATTTTTTATCTAAGATATAAAGGCCTAGTATAAGTTAAATAATATTTCTATATTTTAGTTTCAAATGTGTGTGTGTGTGTGTGTGTGTGTGTGTGTGTGTGTGTGTGTGTGTGTGTGTGTGTGTGTGTGTGTATTTTAGTGCTCTATTTATTTGTGTTACAGGTGTTGTAATAATAAAGGTATACTTATATATTTTATTTTTCAATATTATGTATTCTTTGTAAATATAAATTATTGAGCATAAACATGCATACACATATACTTATACTATATGTGTTTAAAATATTATTGTAATAAATAATATATATTACATGTAATAAAAATGAATATTTGCACGGTTATTGCAGTAGTTGTTCAATCTCCCCATAGGTTAATTGTTTAAGCCAATTCATTAATGTTTTTTTGCACTTACTGTATGGAATTGAGTAAATCTGTTTAAGTCTGTTTATTTTATTATAAAGTATAATAGAACATATGCAAAATTGTTGTTTTGCAAATGATGTACGCACTGTTGGTAGGGTGATAACACAACGAGGGTTTCTTTTATTCAGTACACTCGATTCTATTTTTGTATTTTTATGTGTCTTAAGTATAGTTTGAAGTATATATAGTTTTCTTACAGATAGAACATTACAATCTTTATAGAGTTGTTCTGTGTTGTAGATAATTTTCTTTTTTATCATGATTTTAAGTAGCCCTCTCTGTGCACGTTCTAGGTTTATTATATGTGTCTTTGATGAGCCTCCCCAGACCGTTATGGAATAAAGAATTACAGATTGTACTAAGGAGGTATATATATTTGTTATAAGTTTTTTATCCATAATGTTACGTAAGTATCGAAATATCCAGGTTAATTTTCTGATGCGGGTTGAGACAGCAGTTAGTTGCGGGATCCATGACAATTTACTATCAAGAATTACACCCAAATATTTAGTTGAGTACACCCTATCTATTTTTTGACAAGAACAGTTATTATTTGGTCTTAAGTTACAATGATGAGCTGTTATATTAAGATTACTAGGGGGCAGGGTTGACGTATTGATAGCAAATGGGATATAGTTAGTTTTACTTGTGTTTAATGTAAGTGAGTTTAAGTTTAGCCATTCAATTACCTTATATAGTCCAGTTTCCGCACATTTATATACTGTAGACCAGCTTACGTCTTCAAATAGCAATGCTGTGTCATCTGCATACGATATTATAGTACAGTTATGTAATTTTAAGTCTGTTAAGTCGTTTATAAACATCAAAAATAGGGTTGGGCCGAGCCCACTACCTTGAGGGACAGAATATTCAGAAGTTAACATTTCATCACTAGTGATGTTTGAGTCTAGCTTTACTTGCTGTGTTCTATTAGTCAGATAGCTGGTCATAAGTTCCATAAATGGACCTCTGATTCCCATTTTCTCCATTTTTCGAAGAAGAAGTGGTATATGAACCGTATCGAATGCCTTTTTTAGGTCTAGAAAGATACATAGTGTTTTATTTTTAGTATCAATGCTTTTTGTAATACGCTTTACCAGATCATGTATGGCATCTTCAGTACTAAGTCCTTGCCGAAAGCCGTATTGGGATGTAGATAAAAGATTATTTTTATTAAGATAATTTATTAGGCGTATGTTAATTAATTTTTCAAGAATTTTTGCTATTACTGTCAATACCGATATCGGTCTATAGTTATTAATATCTTGCCTATTACCGTTCTTAAAGATTGGGTGTATTATTGACCGCTTTAATATTTTTGGAAATGTTCTATTTCTGAAGCTAATAACACTCAAGTGTGTAATTATGGGAGTTAGTGTGGATTTAGCCATTTTTATGAATTTGGTCGGTATTTTATCCCAACCTGCTGCGGATTCGGACTTAAGGTTAGTAATTATTTTACTTACTTCCAATGCGTCGGGTTCAACCATGCCTATTGTGTGTAAACATGATGGTAATAAGTTTATGTATTGATTGATTGTATTTTGATTATTTTTTATGTTTTCAGCTAATCTTTTGCCAATATTATTAAAATGATGATTGACAAAGTTCGCGGAGTCTGTTGGATTGTTTTTTAGTGTAATTAATTCTTTATTAAGTGTTTTTTTTTGTTTATTTAAGTTAGTAATATTTTTAATACAATTCCATAAAGATTTGTTATTTGACTTAGCTTTGTCGATAAGTTCTCTTTCGTAATTGGTTTTAAGTTTTTTAATTAAGTTAGTGCAATAATTTCTATATCTTCGATAGGTTATTTTAAGAATTTCGTTATTTTTGTCCTGCCTAAGTTTATATTGTAGTTTATTTCTATTTCTAATACACTTTAATATACCAGGCGTAATCCATGGCTTAATTATTATTTTAGTGTTCGCTGGTTTAGATACTGTGGTGTTTAGGTTAAGAGAGTCCGAGATAATAGATGTTAAATTTGTAGCTAATTTATCAGTGTCATTAATTGTAAATAAGTCATCTGTAATTTTAGATTTGAGGGTTTGCAGTGCTGCCTTGTAATCTGTATTTATTCTAGTTTTACTGCGTGTGTGTTGTTTAGTTTTTGTGTAAATAAAAAGACAAATCATTTTGTGATCAGTGATAGTTGTGTTAAGAACCGCGATTAATCCGGAGTAATTATTAGGGTTTAAGTTTGTAATTACGTGGTCCAAACAGCTGTTTTTTCTTGTGTCAAATGTGTGTCCTAGTAGCAATCCATTAGATGCCATCATATTGATATAATTTTCTGTGTAAGTACTATTATGACCTTCTATTATATTTATATTTATGTCTCCTAGTATAATTATGTTTTTGCTACGTAAATATGAAGAATTTAAGTAATTATTTAGTGAAGTAATAAAGTTACTTGGGTTTTTTTCTGATGGGGGCCGGTAAATACTGACAATAAAATGATATGGCGTAGTTACTTCTAGACAGGAAGCTCCAGCAAGTGTTATTTCTTTGACATTATGTTCGAGTGTCTGTTTAATAAATAATACTACTCCATCGTTCTGGTTAACTTTTCTAATTGAATGATATGTTATATAACCTGTCCTATGTGGTAGGGATTTCTGTGAGTTAATTCGGCATTCTGATAGCGCGATTATATCAGTGTCATTCTTTAGGAAACTTAAATTGACCTCAAGGTCATCAATATTTGTATTTTTATGTATGCTTCGTATATTTTGTGAAATATAGTATAGCTACCATACTGTGTAGTACAAAATTAATTTAGACCCAAAATTCCTTAGATGAAAAATAACGATCCGGAAAATTTATTTAACCCTAAGTAAGAGGTAAATAGCATAACGTAGTATTATACCATCTCGTAATATTTATATTTCTGTTGTTACAATATTTTTTTAGTGTTTCTATATTCGACTGCCAACCAATACAATATAATATTGTGCGGAGGATCGAACTATCAGGCTTATAATATTTCCCCGTGTGTACATTGTATGGTTTGTAAACTTATGCGTTGGTTAATTTAATCAAACTCAATTTACTTTGGCGAGAAGGTTAATGATATACGTGTACTACAGTTACTTGATGGTGCTTGTAATGACTTATGACTAGCACTTATTGAGTGATTAATGATTTAGTAATTTATTGTAAATTATTTCTATAAAGTTGAATGCAACTTTGCCCTTTGTATTCAGGGACACAATATATAGGTTTGAATCTACCTAAGACAATACACTGAACAACAATAATTACATATTCCCTTTGATCTTAACGTAAGGAAAGCCCATTATAATATGAAATCCATAACCCTTTATCCTCCTCCCTAATGTACACTGCGGACCAATGCCGTAAATAGGGCAATGCCACCGGTGCCCAGGCACAGGGCGTAGACTCTGGGGGGCGCAAGAATGGCCAGACCAGACAGATCCTTATTTTTCGAATTGCTCCCGATAAGTTCCCGATAATGTAGTAAAAAATATCCACAGCTGAACATATAACGTCCTCCTATTTGGAAGTCGGTTAAAAAACAAAGGTGCAGTTATATAGAAGTTCGCACAGGGCGAAAAAAATTCTATTTACGGCACTGCTGCGGATAGGTGACATAAATAATAATAACGAAAAACAAATCTTAATCTTGACTAGACTCTATAAAAACCGTTTTTAGCTACTAGGAAAGGAAATATTATGGGAGTTAACGATTTTTGCCGAGGTGAGAAGCTCGTAGAGTAGGGCTAGCGGACCGGCGTTGCACAATGCACAAGTTACAACCCTGAAGACAACAACGAAGGAATTTTAAAAACTAGTCGAGGCCTATTGCATTTGTCTCTACATTTCTAGTTTCCACATATAAAGTGTAGTTTGTATTCCACGGGGCAGTGCTGGCGCGGCGGGTTTGAAGTAATTTCAACTGGTTTGTAAAATGTTACCCAACGGTGAAATTTGCAACTATATACTAGTTTTGAACACTTACAGAGTTTGTCTCTCTCGGTGTTTCGGTTCTGTTCCAGTGGGTGTGGTCTAGTGACCACAATAATATTATGTAAATATGCGTCGGGAATAGGAAATCAGTGCTTCACGATAAACTCCTCAATAATTCATGTAATAGTTTTTATTATTCGTAGTGTAAACCTAAGAATAATAGTTTATTATGGAAATGATTAGAATCTAAAATATCTGATATTTTTATATCTAAAAGGTATGATTCGATTTTGATGTTGTTTTGTATTTCAGTCCCAGGAAAGGATGTAAATTGGTTTTTAGTACGAAAGATTTTCTACTAAAAACGAAATACGTGAATTTCAGCGCAACAAAGTTGCGGGCAACATGCTGTTTGTAAAACGATAAACGGTGTAACTTGATCACACAGTTTTAGTAGGAGGGCCATCAGTAGCTCTACCATGAGTTTAAACCTATAGTTTTTAGCGATACTCGATACCGACTACGTATATTATTTAGTATGGCAAATTTTACAGCGCCTCTAGCGGTCACTTGCGGAAATAAAATCACCATACTACTTATTTACGTAGTCGGTATCGAGTATCGATAAATACTATAGCTTTAAACTCATGGTAGAACTACAGATGCCGGCCACGTCCAGTGCGGGCGGTAATTGTATATCATTTGCTGTGAAATAGTTTAAATACGACACGTTTGTGACCGGCCGCTTGCGTAACCCGTACTTTATTCAGAACACCTAGTTTTGGCTCATCGTGACATCAGGGTGTAGAAACAAGGCTATTTCCCTTGACCAGCAGCTTCGAGTAACCTTTTCGCTACCGACAATGCTGTTCTGCTTTCCACGGAGGATTGGGACTACAACCGCGAATAATAATATTATGTAGGGCTCGCTTAGTCTGTTGAGATAAGGTAGTGGACGCAGCCACTAATGGTAGTTAACCTAGGTTAACTCAGCAGTACTCTAATAGCACGGACCCAGCCAAAGCCGTAGAAAAATGTCGGCAACTCCAGAAAAGTTTCTGGCAACTTAAGAAATTATACAGCTTCGATTCAATCCAAGTTGCTAATACCTTCAGCCCAATGTAAAACGACTTTTGACCAACCAGACGTTTGACGTTGGTTTTGTGTAATATAATTGTAGTGAAATTGCTACATCGAGAAAGCATCGGAAAAGTATATCAAAGCTATATCAACAGCATTGAATTCTCCCAAGTCTCAACTTACCCTAGTCAATTAGTACGTTTCGTCCGATCGTCGACAACATCGCTCGAGTCGACACACTGTAGCGGACCAGCCCCCGTAGACAAGTGGCATACATTTTGTAGCGCTAGCGTTAGCGTTAGCGCTTCGCCACTTGTCTACAGGCCCTGAAAAACTAATTAGCTACTCAGGAAGCACGCGCATCGGATACAGCACGCACTGGAACTGGGAAGTTGCAGCTTGGCTGAGCACGACTAGGGGGGTGCGGGGGACAAGGGGGGGCGTAATTAGCGCGGGCAGAGGCGGCGCCGGCCACATCGGTTCGGGAGCTCGCGGCTGCTGCACACCACAGCCGACATGATGGACTACACTGTGAGTACTGTGAATTTGGCAGGCTAATTTAGGGCTGTCATGCCCTTGACGGGAAGGAAGGCCAATTTGGGCAGAGTTATGCATGCCCTGAACCTTTGCCGGAAGAGTGTAGTTCAAAGCAGAAGAGCAGGATTTATGATGTGCTCCTAATTATCGCGCTTGTCTTAAGATATCAATACGTGTGCTTAAATTATCTTTATCATACAAATAACCAGCTTGTTTCATCCCCGTCTTTGAGCGCAGTTACCTGCTAGGGGTATTCCCAACAGCTTTCCAACCTACATAACGTGCCTCGTCTGTTCCAGCTCCATATCCTGCTGCTATCGCTGGCGTGCGCACGCGCGTACCAGCAAATCCAGCAGTACGAGCCGTACGGCGTGCTTCTGCAGCCGCGCGCTTCCAGCTCGCGCGCCCCGCTGCCCGCTGACCTGCTCGACGAGTACGAGCCGTACGCGTACGCCGCGATGCCCATGCCGGCCATGCAAGTTAGTCACGTGAACTGAAAAAAGGGATTTAGAATACAATGTGTTCGAGGCCTTAATCGATACACGGTCATTCTGGCATCAGTTCAGTCTGATCTAGACTGACGGGAGGATGATCGTGAAGCCACGTGATTGACGGACCATCCGGCCATCATTCTGACGTCAGTCTCAGACTGCTACACTAAACTGATGCCAGACTGACCGTTTAACCTACGTCTTGGTTCACTTCATGCATGTCGTTTCCGTGGCGACAGTAGGGCGTAGGCTACTTTATTTACTTCGGGGTAATATAGCTTTTAAAAGCACTGCAGTGTTATCGACTTTTTGTGAGCCTTTAAAGCTCTCATCTCACCAACTGCTTGATTGGCGACAATTTTCGTGAGTTCGCTAGCTCTGTCGCTCGTCTGTACTAGTCTTTGAGATGCTCCGAGAAGAGTCAGCTTAATTTTCTTCCTTTTGTGCTCCAGCCTCGTGTTGTGTTTGCAGGTGCTGCACGTGGTGACGCCACCGCAGCCGCAGCCGGCCCGGCGCCGGCGCCGCCCCGCCCCGCGGCCCGCACCGCGCCCCGTCGAGCCGGCCTACTCCGAGGAGCAGAGCTACGAGCAGGAGGCGGCGGACGACGCCACGGTGCTGGTGTACGCGCGCCCCAATCGCCACGGCGGGTACACGTACCGCCGCCCGCTGTCCGCCGTCGCACACGCCTCCGCCCCCGTCGCCGCCCCCGCCCACGTCCAGCCCTTCGTCGTCCGGATACACAAGTACAAGCTCAACGCCGACCGATAGGCGACCGCGATTAGAGGAAGCGTTGTAACTTTGTAACTTTCGATTGTATAATGTATAGGTATATTATCATAAGTATTTTGTACAAACGTGTACAAAACAGTTGTATGATACTAGTTATAGCGAAACTATTGTTCTAATCACGGCTTAAAATTGCTCGCACTGTGTCAGTACTCAGTTGTCTCACCTTCGACTCTTAATTTTGGAGATACTAAGTGTAGGTAGTTTATCCATTATAAGGGACCTAAATAGTTACCTAAAGATTTATCAATTATTGCTTAATTTTGTGAATAGTATTTTGTTAGTGCACGCTACAGGTTCTACCTATTCATGTCTTAGACGTTAAAATATTTAAGAATTATTAATGTAAGTAATTGTTAAATATTGTAAATTTATTGTTGCACCATGGCTTTAAACGTAGTGTAAGAATAATGTATATTATGTGTGTTATTAATTTATTTATTAATTTGTGTTGTGTAATTTATTTATTTGTGTTTTGTTACCGTGAAATATATTGTTAAATAAAATATAAAATTTTATTACTAACCCATCAAGCCCCATAAGCTCATCGGTGAGCGAGACACAATAGAATAACAATAAATTTCCAAGAATCCGCGATCAATTTATTAATATAGTAGATTAGAGTTATAATCACGTCACGAGATCTTTTCAAAAGAAACGAGTTCTTAGCACTATCAGAATAATTTGATTCATAGGCAGGTGGCGAACCTGCGTAGGTCACCACAGTAGACAGATTAACTAAAGGTCGCGTTTTGTCAAACCCAACCGACAGAAATAACGACTTTAACGTTGACATAAGCTGACTAAATGACACAGGTCCGTCAACTGCCTATGAATCAATTTCCTCGATGGTACATATTTTAAGTGATCTCGAAGTTTCCTTTTTGTTCATCAAAGTTCCCATATGATAACTAAGTATATTATATCTGTCATGTATCATAATTACCTAACAAGTTATAATCCGCCTAAAAAACATTGAAAGGCCTGGAGCTTACAGACCTCTACAATTTACAGCCACCACTTCCATGACTCGTGCAAATTAAGCAGGGGACTGAAATATCCAATACAATATTATGACTACAGCTGCTGTTGTGGTAAAATTCATTTCTCTTACTCTATAATCAAATAATAATAAGAGAATAAGCGGCTTATAAAATATTGAATCCATGACAATGACTTTCACTATCAGCAGCAGTCGGCGGTCGTGCACTAGACACTAGTGCTACGTTCGTGGTGGGCGCTGCGTGCGGGACGTAAGCAGAATCAGATGCCGGAACACGATTATAGCATCGATAAATTTATGCCGAATAGTGAATACTCACCCACTTCCATATTCAACTCCGCGCCGCCACGCGTGATGGCTCGGAAGAAAAACCGACCGTGACCGATTAATGAAATTAAGAATATTTTACGGCTGACATGCGATCAATTGTTAATAATTAATGTTATCGATTGTAAATAACACTTCAGTAAGTACAAGTTGACTGGAATTCAGGATTTAATGGTCTACTCCAAGTCTACTCACTACTGGGTCAAAGCTGGCAGCAAAGCTTTGCTTCAAACTTAGAGCCTCATGTACAATTTATTTTTTTTTAATAAAAAAGTAGGTATGTCAGTGTCAAATGCCAAATACGAGTTTTGAAAACATAACCTCAAAATTAACCAAAACAATAAATTGCGCCAGATCTAATGTAATTTAAAAAAAATAATTTCCTAAAGTTAATATGATTATTTAATAATGCCGCGTGTAAAAATTGATTATATAGTAAGTTTTAGCAGTGAAGATAAAGTAAGTATCGGCTACACCAATTTACAAATTTTTTGAATGTTTCTTGCTAGATTGTTTTGTTCTGATGATTCCTTTATTTATAAAAAGAGGGAATATAATTAATAATCAGTCCATGAATGCTAATAGGTGAGAATAAATTACTTTCAATGACATTATATAAATGATTAATTTTCGAGCAAAAAAAACTCATCTAACAGCTGTACAAAATATCACAACTCACAAGTTTATTTTATTTATACTACCTTAAACCTCAATTAACGTCGTTTCCAGGAGAACCCAGCTAACAATTTGCTATCATGGGAAATTAACAAAAAGAAATGGCTGTGTAAGGAATGGGAGCCATCCTGTTCCATTGTGCTGCAGCTAGCAAAGGCTGTTCAGGTAACTTTTCGATTTAAGTATTAATTACTATTGTACTTGACTTTGACTCACTTTGATCAAAATTAAAAAAAAAACGGTTTAAGTATATGTGAGAATAAATGAAATACTTAAATTTAAATTCTCCACGACACAGGGAATCCTAGTGTGGGGAGCAGTGTTTTGTTTATTTAAGATAACATCTACTACTTGAGGGAAATAAAGATTTGTTTATTTGTTATTTGTTAAAAAAAAACGAAGTAAATACCTATTAATTAGTGCATAATATTATGTGTACAAAAACAATAATTATACTGTAGGTAAAACCTCATCAAAAAGGTATCCTAAACTAACCCATTTTCTTACAGTCAGCATTAAAATATTATAAAACTAGTACTGCTAAAATTAAGTATTTAATTTGGTCATTTTTATTACTTTAGTAATATTCCAATGAAATACATATGAATTTATTTATTCATAAATGGAAAAACATTCCAGATAGAGTCAGTGAACATTGGTGTGCACCATGCCGCTCTTGTGGAGGTGCTGGTTGGACTCTCTGAGAAACCCAATGATCCCTTTGAGGTATGTTTACCAAGTACTTGTGTAGTAATATTGGTCATAGAAGTACTTAAACTATAGTAATAATGTACCATTGAGAAAATTGATTCCTAGGCAATTGACCTACATCTTTTGGTCGGCCTGTGTCAATTCAATGTTAGCTGTGATCGGTCGGATGGGTTGACTTAACATGACCAAACTATGTAGGTCCATGAACACTCAATAGCCTAGGAATCAATTTCTCTGATAGAACATTATGTACCAAGTACTTGTGTAGTAATATTGGGTTTGTTATAACTGCAATTTCAAGTTCTCGTTAAGTAAATTACTATAGTTATAATGCTGTTTTTAGTATAATAAGAAAACATCAACAAGTATTGCTTAATTAAGAACATTTCACTTATATTGTTATCATAGAATTGAACAAAATTATGTTGGTCAACATTTTGTGAAGCAGTCAAAAGTAGGCTTCGTAAATGTAATTAAATAGCAAAAAACAACTAAGTACTGCCAAAATAACAGACCTGCAATTCTTCTTCAATGTATTTTCTGGGCAACTCTGAGTCGCAGAGCAATAATTATCATTGTAAGTAGTGTACTGTAGTTTATTTTCATTGTCATAACAGAAGTCTTTACTTAGCATAGGATCAGATTAAAATTTATAGCCTTCTGCATACATCCTGTTGTTTGATCCCATGCTATGTTATATATTTTGTATAATGTTATTGATAACATGTTGTATAAATACAATATGTTTAATCTATTGCAGCTATTCTCAAAGTGTGCTCCACGGAGCCTTAGGCCTGCGAGCGATACATATGTTTTGAATAAAAACTTTTTGATTTTCTATTCTTTACAGTTTACACAATACCTCACCTTATATTCTACTAGATGACGCCCGCAACTCCGTTGCGCCAAAATTAGTGTATCGCGTCGGAACCGTACATTTTTCCGGGATGAAAAGTATCCTATGTCCTTTCTCGGGACTCAAACTTTCTCCGTGTTAAATTGCAGCGAAATTGGTTGAGCGGTTTGGGCGTGAACAGACATACTTTCGCATTAATAATGTTAAGTATGGATGTTTCCAGGTGCTAGTCCCCAGCTGCGTGTTCGTGTCGGCGTCTGACAGCCGGCGCGGCGATGGTGTGGAGCGCGTGCGCGGCTTCAGCGGCGACCAGCTCAGCGACAAGCGGGCGGGGCGCTGGGACCGCGTGCGCGTAGTGTGCTCGCAGCCTTATAACAAGAGGGTGCAGGTGTGTCGATTCTTTAAGGTAGCCTTTCGAAGCGAGCGTCTATTATAGCGTCAGTGACGCCGCGACTGTGAAAAATGTATGGTTCGGCGTCGAGCACAGCGACACTAACGAAAAGTCTGTGGCGTCAAAACCATACATTTTTCACAACCGCGGCGTGATTGACGCTATAATTACTTTGCGGTGAAATTCGTTAAGCGCGCGTGAACCAGACATCTTTCCGTTATAAATGATAAATTATAGAAACCATTGTGTGCCATTTCCTTTTCTTTCACTGAATTCGAAGTAGCTCCATAGCAAACATGTATAACGGTTCAATTCAATTCTCTTCAAGCGTAACAGACAGACTCACAGATACACAATATATTATAATAAATTCCCAAGTACAATATGGATAATTATTGTCATAATAATTTAATGATCTTTAAGAAAACTAGATAAAATGGGTTTATGTAAGGTAAATGCTAAATACTAAAATTATTATGTTACAGTATGGCCTGACATTCGTCCACATACACAGCAAGGAGAGCGACGGTTCGGGTCCTCAGAAAGCAGTGGACCACAAAACAAACTTGGACCCTGTAACCAAAGTCGCGGACCCCCAGGGCAAGGCCGCGGCTGGCCCCCTTTCGCGACTGCTGGGGCTGGACGCGTACTCGTCTGATGATGATGACTTCCGCCCCGGTGAGCTGTTCGCGCAGAGGAACAATAATACAGGTTAGCTTTTTGTACCTAAATGTTATGTATACAATGAATATTTACTTCGTTTTGGATCTTTGCAGAACACTGTTGATAAACAAGCAAGAAAGTTTATATCTTAATTCGGTGTGCTTGTTTGCAAAGGCCTCCTCCTGCTCTTCCAAGTATTTGCTATACTGTGCTACTCTTGTCCAGTAAGAAAGTTACTGTCATAAAAAAGTTGCTTATATTCATTACACCTATTTGGAGTGTATTTTAAATTATATTTTAACCATCATGTATAAATAGAATTATCAATTAATTTTGTGATTAGTATTTGCCATCGAGTTAATAGTTTTTATATGGATATTACATAATTAATCAATTACCTCAATGTACCTACCTGTAAACTTGTATAATATTATTATTTATTATATTTATTAAATCTTCGGTTATGAGTTATGACTTATGACCAATAAATAATAATAAAGTTAATATACCTAGCGGAATAGAGAAACAAAGGCCTGAGCAAGAGAAATGTCACGTATATTTATTACTCTATGCTATCAGTAACACTGCGTGGTAAAAAGAGATGTGTGATACCTACATGACGGCAGCACTCTTTTTTTGACGTCCGGTCGGCACGTGCCGCACGTTGACAATTTAATCTCATAGAGTTCATGTTCAATCATGCTTGTGTAAGTGTATACATACACATATTTTTCACACAGATGAAAACCAATTTTGGTTTCTTTTGGCAGCTTGAGATTGTTGCTCTATTCCGCTAAGTATATTAACTTTATGGTTATGACATGGTTATGACATTAACTTATTATGTTACAGATGCTCAAATCAGACAAGCGTCATCACAGGCACTGAACAACATAAACAATGCTTCAACTAAACTCGTCAAAACACCCATAGCCAAGACCAACAGACAAAGCGGGGGCCAGCCACAGACAGACAGGAAACGGGACAGTCTGTTGTATACAGAAGACGATGATAGACCAAACGACAGGATTGACAGACTCGTGCAGAACCATCGGACGGAGCAGGAACGAGCTAAGAAGAGAAACCCTGATAGAGAGCTAAAGTAAGTCATTTTGCATTCTGTAAATGTTTCTTGGTATATAATACTTTTTACTTCTATCTACTACAATAATATTACATAAATCATAATAATATACTTACAGTAACCATAGATTATAATTATTATAAACATACTTTAAAATATTATATTAATTTCTGGTAGACAGTTTATGATGGTTATTATTGGTTTTATTAGTTGGTTATTGTTGGTTTTAATAGGGAGATCGCAGACGACAGACTTTGTGCGATTGAGTCTGCGGCGCCCATACAGTCGGCATGGCCGTGCCATGCCGACTATCTCCCTCCCTTAGATTATACTGATACTGATATAATCTCAGGGATATACTGATCTCCCTTAGATTATAATATTGAGATTTAATACACAATATAAACAATTTTGGGATTTCAGAGATAGCGGTCGGGCGAAAAGAGAGAGGATAGAGGAAGACAGGAGTAGACATAACGACAAACCTAAGACAGAGAAAGTGAAAGACAAAGAAAAAGATAAAACGAGTAATGGTGAAGTGCAAAACAGGAGAAACGAGAAAGAGGGAGATAGTAGTAACAGTAATAAAGATACAAAAAGAAACGATAAGGGAGTCGACAGACGCGCAGCGACGTCGGCCGTTGTTGACACACCGAAAACTAAAACAAACGGTAATTACAAAATAAGTACTATTACAATAATTTTAATTGCAATTTTTTCCATATATTTATTTTAACTATATCAGACAAAAGAAAGATGAGTAGTGAAATACTCTCATTATCAAAAAATTACATAATATTGTGTACACATACATAGAGTTATAATGTTTTGTCTTTGTCCTTACAAATGTGAAGGTCTTAGGTAAGATGCAGTTTACAAATTATTAAGAATGTAAGCCCTTTGTAAACTACTTTGGTCGCTAAATAATGAGTATTTTACTTGTATAGCTGGCGGTTCAGATGTACTGGCGGGCGTGGTGTTCTCCATCAGCGGATACGAGCAGCCGCGGCGCGGGCGCGTGCGCGACGCCGCGCTCGCTCTCGGCGCGCGCTACGAGCCGCACGCGCTGCAGCGGTGCACGCATCTCGTGTGAGTACACTCACTTATATTAATTAATTACCTTCAAGAAGAGAGCGTATTTCCTCTTAAAAGCCGACAATGATATCATAGACGTGGGAGAGTCATGCGTCGGCACGAATGGGCCGGCTCAGCCGGATAAATACCACGTTCTCACAGAAAACCGGCGTGAAACAGCGCTTGCGCTGTGTTTCGCCGAGTGAGTGAGTTTACCGGAGGCCCAATCCCCTACCCTATTCCCTACATGTAGCTACTTTTATTTCGCGATTGTGACGTCATGTTATAATGGCGTGTCCCAATTTTGAATTTTAAAGTATAAATAAAAGGGTAAAACAAGAGGGATGTAAATTCAAACTTCGTATTCGATTTTTTTAAACTATACTACAGACATACTCTGTAAGTGACGAGCAAAAACATTAAATGTATCTCAAAAACCGTCTACTAACCTTATAAAGCCACCAGCACTTGTAGGTTTTTAACGCTGAATATCCACAGACCACAATAATACATAATAATCAATAACAAATGAATGTTACAGTTGCGCGTTCCCGAACACGCCGAAGCTGCGCGAGCTGCGGCGCGTGAATCCGGGTGCGCGCGCCGTGCGGGCCGAGTGGGTGGAGCACGCCGCCGCCGCGCGCCGCAGGCCGCCTGAAGCGCCCTACGCGCCTGATAAGGTGACAATTAGTCACTCATTTTAGGGAATCAATATTTTTTTTTTACTTTTTTCCAAGCTATGCGAAAGTGTGTCTGTCTGACCGTTTGTCTATCTGTCTGTTACCTATTCACGCCCAAATGTCTGAACCGATTTTGCTTGGTGTAGAGATATTTTGAGTAGTGTAATGCTACAATGCGATATTTTAATGCTATTTTAAGACCCCGCCCCCCGCGCCTTCTTCGTCGCCGCCTCCTGTCGTGCAGTCTCCGCCTCCTGCCGCGCCGTCGCCGCCTCTCGACGTGCCGTCGTCGCCTCCTGCCGCGCCGTCGCCGCCTCTCGACGTGCCGTCGTCGCCCAAAGCCGTGACGTCACCGCCGGCAATCAGCGACGCGGACACGGATGATGAAATTGAGCGTGCGATGCTGGCGGGAGCGGGGGCAGAAGGTGATGATGATGACGGAGCGGACACGGAGCCCGACGAGCCCCCACCCAAGTGTGATAACCCTAAGGTATAGTTTTTTGTAATTATAATGTTCAGTACCTCGAATCACCGTTCAATTTTCATTTGCAACATGTGCAAGCTCCCATCAATATTTTGTGGATATCCTGAGATACAAGGTTAAATCATTTAATTCCTATGCAGCATCTAATATTTCTATTGGTATATTCACCTAATTCTGATAAATAAAAAAGAATATGAAACCTACATTTACTGCAAACTAATTAATTCATCTGAATACGCATAGCAATACATTCAAATTGGTTCAGCAGTTATAACGCATAGACATTAAACACACTTTCGTATTGATATTAATATTTCACCAGCACCTGCCCGCGCTGTTCGCGGGGCGGCAGGTAGTGTTGGAGGCGGGGCTGGGGGCGCGCACGGCGACGCAGCTCGCGCGGTACCTGCGGGCGTACGGTGCGCTCGTGCTGCAGGTAACTAGTCCTTATTCTCCTAATAAAAAAACTACGTGCCCGCCTGAAACTGGACCCTGCGCACAGATGAATGAATGTAGTTGTCAACGCGTTTGGGGTTGGGATAGATCATAGAGATAAACAAGAAGTCAAGAATATTCCTGTATTGATTCAACTCATAAGTGCCTGATAGACGTACGAACTTAAAGTACGCGGGTTTTAAGTTCGCGAACTTACTCGGCTCGCGTCGGTGACACACGAGAATCGCTCACACCGGATTACCATGCCCCCAGGCTCGCGGCTCTTCGCTGACACACGGGCGATAAAGATCGTCAAGCCATAAGTCCGCATACTTACTCGCACGTCTGTCACCCCCTTTAGATCTGACTATAATTAAATGGGGTATGAGATAATATATGATCGAGCCACGCGCTCGGTAGAAAGTTACACAAAGGTGCAGATGCCATTAGTTATTACCTAAGTTACATCTAGGTAATAAGGCAACACACACACGAGACGTTACAGTAGCAACTAGCGATAGGTACTCAGGTACAAAAGTGATAAATTATTACGCCATTGACGCCCACAACACTGTTTGGGCGTGAATGGGTAACAGACAGACACTTTTGCATTTATAATATTAGTATGGATACTTGTAGTTTTCGTATTACTTTGTTAGTCTCGCTAAAATTCGAGAACGACTGAACCGATTCGGCTAATTTTAGTCTTGAAATATTTGTGGAAGTCCAGGGAAGGTTTAAGGAGGAGAAGAATATGGATTAAGGAGGAAAGTGATACGAAGTTCTCGGGCTCATCTAGTATTTTATATTTATTTTCAGGCGGACGAGGTTCTCGACGAGGGGTGTATCGACTACGTGGTAATGAGCGGTGCGGGGTGGGGGGGCGCGCCCGCCGCACGCAGAGTGCCCCCGCAGTGGGTGTGGCGCTGCCATCGCAAACAGAAACTATGCTCCACGGACTAGTCTCAGCTGTCTAGTCACTGGACCATAGAGCATAGGGCTGACCATAGAGGACCAGAGACAAATAAACAATGTGAAAATCTAGCTGTCTAAGAAATGTTGCCCACTACTAAGAGACAAATTAGAACATACAGAAAGACGAATCAGTTATTTTATATCTTATTTTCTGGACATAGGGATGGATTACTTCCGAAGAATCTCCCAAGATAAAAAATCTCTGAATAAACTATAGTCTTCTTGATTTTAGATTGCTCAACAGTTTAATGGCGCAACGAAGACAACTCGACCATACATATTGTGTTAACTGTTATATTAATTATAATAAACTGTGTTTTTGTTTGCAACTATTGTTTTATTCTAATTTTTATATGTTGCTGTTAAAAATTCCCAAGTTTAATATTCAATTGTAATATTTAATACTATTCATAAGAATTAAAATAAAAGCAACATTTATATTGTGTTGAATGTATTGAGACCGGTATAGCTGTACAGTGGGGCGGGTGACATGACATCGCGCGTTACTGTCACGTCAGATCTTGCTGTGACGTCACGCGTTACTGTGACGTCAGGTGTTGCATGACGCCAGATGTTGCTGTGACGCCATGTGTTACTGAAACTCAGGTGTTACTGTGACGTCAGCAGCGTCAACTTCTCGTTGAGCTGGAGTTGAGTCTTGATCAGTTGTGCGAGGGTCACCACCTGAAAGAAAGAAAATGTGGGATTAGCATGGTATATAACATTTATAATTTTTTAAAATGTTCTATAGTACATTTACGTTACGAAGAGTCATCAACGCAATCACCAAAAAGCATTGTTAGCACCAATAAAGTTGTGTTCGTAAAGTCAAATGACACATTTAAAAAATAATATTTTATTATTATTAGCCTTTATTCAGAAAACAATACATATTTCATTTTACATGAATTGCAAAATATTCAAATTAATTATTATTCGGTAGCGCGGTCTTCGTTTCTGTGTGCCTCTTGGTAAAAAATAATATACATAACAAAAAGTCACTGACCTTCATTATACAAGTACGCTGGACTTATGATACCTCACTTTGAAATGACAGCTATTTTTTGTGCCTATTTGAAGAGGAATCAGCGCCCCCAATGCGGGGGAAGGGAACTAATCTGACGTAAAAATGACGTTTGAAAGTCGCCATATTGGCGCTAATAGCAGTAGTGAGAGTACTTGGAACTAATGCTAGTGATGACAACCAATAACGATTTCACTTGGGGCGACTCCGGTCGACCTACCCTCGTCGACCGCCCCGCGCTACCACCTGCGATATATTGTCAGTACTCACCATGAGCAGGTCCTTGATGTTGGAGGTGAAGGCGTCGACGAATGTGTCTGAGGCGAGCGCCGGCGCCGCCGCCACCAGCTGCAGCAGCTCGCGACCCGCCGCCGGCCGCGCCGTCGACCGCCCCGCTAACACCTGCAATATTGTCATTCATTATGTACTACTTACATATTTTTAAGGTTCCGTATAATACTAAGAAGCGAGCCGCCCCGGCTTCGCACGGCACGGGTATAAAATATATAGCCTATGTCACTCACTGAAGAAATGATTAAAATCGATTCAGTAGTTTTTAATTATATTCATTACTACCCGTGGCCCGCATTGGTCGGTACCGCCGCAAAAGCTACGTCCCGCAATTTTAGAATCTGTAATATTTTCGAAAATATTCATTTAAATCATATGTATATAAGATTATGAGGTTAATTTAAAATTTTATACAGAAATTCAAAAGTAGCTGTTGGGTAATAATACTTCCCTCAAGAAATGTTGTATTGTTTTGTGACAAAAAGAGAGTAACTTTGACAGCAAAACGTCATTGACAAACAGGTGCCCCTACCAATGGCTGAATTTGTTGAATACTCGCCTTAGTGACTGCCACCAAGTTGATGATTCAATCTCTATAGTATGTATCTGTTACGCGCAAAGACCGAAATCGCTCAGTGAGCGAAAAAATAGCTCACAACGCGTTGTGGTCATAGTGAAACAGCCACGACGCGTTCTGGCATTCACAAAACGACCATAACGCGAAATTCGTGTCGTGGCTGATATGCTATTCGTTTTTCTTGATTTGTTCTTGATTGATTAATCGTCCATAGGTATGGAAGATTATATTTGAACTACCACGCGTACTACAAAATATTTTTTCTTTTACTAAATCACTGCATAACGTGTTTTTCATTATTATTTGAAAATATACATTGTTCCATAATATCCGTGCTAATATTATTACTGTCTGTCTGTCTTACGCACTGTTTCACTGTGACCACAACGCGTTGTGAGCCATTTTTTCGCTCATTGAGCGATTTCGGTCTTTGAGCGTAACATATCTACTAATCTACCAATAATTTTGACCTTCATAAGTGTTACTAAGTGACAATTGTGTATATATATAATTGGAATCTCGGAATCGGCTCCAACGATTTTCATGAAATTTAGTATATAGGGGGTTTCGGGGGCGATATATCGAATACCGAGCAAAGCTCGGTCAAATAGCTAGTTATTATAATATAAGATAACTGATTTTCTTAATGATTGCACACCTTGGGAAAAATAATTTGACAGACCATAAGACCTATACAAATGTACCACATTTTTCACGTTTTAGGTAAAAGGTGGCCTCGTGCGAGTTTCTTACGCCGGTTCTTCTCACCAGGTTAGTTCCCGAACCGGTGGTAGGCATTCTAAAAGTGTTAAATTTGTTAACCTATTTAGAAATAAATATTTTTATTTTGTTGGAATAATTTTAAGCAAAATATGGATAAGTGTCAAAAGCACAGGTCTCGTACCTCCTCAACATACTGCAGCAGCTGCTCGAGCAGGGCGGACAGCTTGGAGGCGGCCTCGGCCACCTGCGCCAGGTCCATCATGGGCTGCACCTGCCGCGACCGCCCGCCCCCGCCCATCGTCTTCTGGCACAGCTGGAGCCCCACCACCTGACACACAAATACACCATATAATAAAATACTTAGATAAGATAAGCCTTTGTTTGACGACCTCCGTGGCTCAATGGTTAGAGTGTGTGGCAACTCAAGCTGGGGGTCGCGGGTTCGAATCCCGCCGAAAGAAACAAAAAGTTTTTCAATGTTCCTGGGTCATGGATGTGTATTAAATATGTGTATGATATAATAAAAATCTTAAATATATTATGTAAAGTATAAAAGTATTAAATATATTTCCGTTGTCTGGTACCTATAACACAAGTCCTTCGGGTACTTAACATGGGGCCAGACTGACGTGGTGTGAAGCGTCCATAGATATTATTATATTTTATATTTGTTTACAACAATTATTATACATTTACATAATTACACAAAAAATAAAATTTCCTTGTTGGTTGTCTTAATGTCGGCACTACATTATCCGCCCGCACATTATCCCATCTCTCATCCTCTCCTCTCCCTTCCTGTGACACTTTCTCCTTCACATATGTTACTGAGGATGATGTCGCTAAGCATATAGCGGCTATTAAATCTACTGCTGTAGGCAATGACAGTCTCAGTCGGCAGTCGGCAGTCGGCACTACTTAGTACTTAGTATACTTGTATAGGCGAACGCGTTGGCCGACGCGTTGGCCCAATGTGTAGAACGGGCGTTCGCGCGTTGGCGGTAGGTATTTCGCCTGTTCTACACATTGGGCCAGCGCGCCGGCTAACGCGTCGGCCAACGCGTTCGCCTATACAAGTATGTTGTGCCGACTTAAGACATAGGCCTCCTCCAGATTATGCCAAAGTCAAAGATTATGTAAAGTCCTGGCTTTACAATCTCTTCTCCAGTTCTTTGGTAGGTCATCTTCCC
Organism: Aricia agestis; assembly: GCF_905147365.1. NCBI lineage: Eukaryota > Metazoa > Arthropoda > Insecta > Lepidoptera > Lycaenidae > Aricia > Aricia agestis. Next base: position 129,944 of record NC_056421.1, on the reverse strand, counting down.
ACCTTTTACATTGCCTTCCTTGTTTTCTTTTTCCATTCCTTGGGTACCATTCTGTTAGATATTTGGTCCACTTTTCTTTGTTCGACCTCATCCCGTAGTAAATTTTTACGCAGAAATCTATGTAATTACTATAAACTGAAAAATAACTCAAACATGTTAAATATTTTCATATGAGAAAATGATTTTGGTATTACGTATGTATGAGAATTTCGATGGCATCCGGCCCCTTAAACAGCTAAACACAAAACTTGGTATGGCAATATTTAGAGCACTAGTTCCCAACCTGTACACAGCTGTATAATTATATGTCTAACCAAACCATTTCCATCATTCTTGTAAATAAACACACCATATATAGCCGACTTAATCTTCAGGATGTAAGGCTTATAAAATAAATAAGAATAAAAATAAAAAAAAAACACACCATATATCATGGTAAGCATAAAATTGTAAAAATTGCTAAGAATGAATATAATAAAACAGACCTTGCAAGAAAATATTGTGAACCCAAACATATTGCTTCTACTATATTTTTCGTGTCATTAAGACACATCCACATACCTCGGGATCATAGCTGATGAGCGAGACGTCGATGGGGGTGAACATGCAGCCCTGCTTGCCGCGCGGCACGCCGAGCGCGACACACACGTACGCGCGGAGCCCCATGCGCGCGCCCGCCAGCGACGTGTCCAGGGTCACGTGCACCGGCGAGCGGCACTCGCGGGCGTAGTACTCGTGGATGACGGATGAGTGGTTTGTCACCTCGTTGCCCGTTGCCCACCAACCTGGAACATTGTAATTTACATTTAAACTATATACCGATTCAATTACAGTTTACATTATGCCCATCCCAAAATATTTTAATGATACACATTTTGTTTTGCGGGGTTTGCATTTATGACAACAAAAACTCTTTCGTTTTATGACTACTATCAACACTTTTGTGCCTTGTTAGTATGATATTTTAGCTGGATCCACAACATAAGTGATTAATAGTTTCTCATCATTTTGATTGAGTGCTACTACTTATAAAAATACATATTTTTGAACATAAATTTTCAATTTAATAAATCCAAAAGGAAGGGATATTTTTCTTACACTTAATCGGGTACAGGGAACTATTTTCCCACCCTCTCAATCTAGCTGAAATTACAAATATTTTTGAAATGGCAACCTTTTATGATATTTTTTTACACTAATAGAGTCTACGATAATGTTACGGTACATGGTATACGGACACGTGGTGCGCAAGTACATACTCGAACCTTCTAAAAAGGTCCATTGTTTGTTTACGTGTTTACCCTTTATTTGTTAGCGTGTTTGAATTTAGACCTTATGACTGAGTCCATAAGGTCTAAATTAAATTCAACTTACTGCACTTATCGCAAGGACGGCAGTTTTATTGTGGTACATGCCCGAGCCGCCTAGAAATTTCCCACGGTTGTTTACTTGTTTACGTGAATCGGGAAATTTCTGGAATTCGTCTCGCCATATAAAAAGAGCCGCAGGCAGGTCCGGCAAGTGAGTTCCTTTCGAGCTATCATCAAGGCGATTTCGGAGTGATCAATAGTGAGTGAACCAGTGAAACCTGCGACTTGGCTACGACCTAGGACAGTGATAGTGCTTAGTGATTGGACCTAGTGATTTGTGTTTGGACTTAGTGCTAAGTGTTGTGACCTAGTGTTTAGTGCAGTGTTAATAAAGTCTTCAAGAGAGTCACCAGGTCTTTCTCTCCAAATCCTCGAACCCTAGCACGTAACAACTGGTGTCAGAAGTGCGATTTGGAGATGCCATTGACTCCGAGAGAGGACTTCAAGGGGAGTGTCAGGACAAGGGCGCAGCGAGCTGCTGCCATTGACTCCGAGAGAGGAGTTGCGGAGGCCACACCCACTGGGGACCAAGCTCCGCCCACTGAGGGACAGGCCCCACCCACTGGCCCCGCCCACTGGCCACGCCCACCAGGCTCCGCCCACTTTGGCTGAAGCCACGCCCGCTGGCTCCACCCACCGGGACACGCCCACTGGCCACGCCCCTCAGGCTCCGCCCACTTTAGGCATGGCCACGCCCACTGGCTCCGCCCACCAGGCCACGCCCACTAGCTCCGCCCGCCGAGCTCCGTCTGCTCAACCCCTGCCTACTGGCTCCAGCCACCATGCATCGCCCGTAGCTTCTGCGGCCCCTCAAGTGGCTCCCCAATTACAAAGCCTAATTGAGTTAATTCAGGCTCTGCGAGAATCACAAGACCGCAAGTTCAGCGCTTTGCAGGAGTCTCAAAAAGCTGAAAGTCAGGCGTTGAAAGATTCTCAAAGGGCAATGATGGAGTCACAAGAATGCAAGCTCGGCGCTTTGCAAGAATTTCAGAAGGCTGAAATCAGAGCGATTCGAGAATCACAAGAGCAGCAAAAATACCTCCAAGAAAAAGCACTTGGAGCTATAAAGAATGTAAGTGACACGGTGACTAAGCTTCGTAAAGATGTCGACGTAATGGACGAACGCGTTACCGGGTTAGGAGTGGATGTGGAAAATGTAAAAACCGGCCTCACTGAACTTCAGAAGAAAGTAGTGCGCCTGGAAACCACAGGAGTCGCGGCGTCTAGTGGAGCTTCCGTAGTGGTACAAGGACCAAGAGTTAAAGTGCCACCATACGACGGTACTACTTCTTGGAACGCTTATCGTCAGCAATTCCAGACGGTTGCTTCTGCCAACGGATGGACTGACGAACAATGCCTGACCGCTCTCACTGTCGCGCTCAGAGGGCAAGCCTTGTCAGTCCTGGAAGCGCATACAGGAAATGGGTTTAAAGACCTGATGGAGGCCCTTGAATCCAGATACGGGGAGCGACACCTGGAGCACGTATTCCGTGCTCAACTTCGTGACAGAGTCCAACGCTCAGGAGAGGGACTACAACAATGGGCGTTGGAAATTGAAAAACTCGTCAAGAAGGCACACCCAGGAGCTGACGCCAAGATGGTCGACACGAATATTGTGCAAGCATTTGTCGACGGAATCAGGGACCTGGAGGTCAGAGCTGCAGTGAGGCTACGTCACCACACCTCGCTTAAGGAAGCATTGGCGCATGCTTTAGAGGTCGAGGCTGTTCGGCGTGACATACGGCAGACATATAAGATCCGCGAGGTCTCTGAGGAAGTCAAGGAGGTTAAGGCTCCTACGAAGAGAAGTTCTGGAGCCATGTGCTACAAGTGCGGCGAGAGGGGCCATCTTCAGCTTAACTGCCCGCAGAAAGAGACCCAAATGGCAAGGATGAAAATGCTCGAGGAACGTCTGGAACAAATGGAGGAGCTGCAAAAGCAAGGGGCCTCGTTCCCTGCCCGTGATCAGGGAAACGAATAAAAGCCAGGACTAAGGGGCGAGTGCTGGCTGACACGGAGGAAGCCCCGATAACGGTTGTCTCCCAAGCAAGCAGCGGGAATAGTCTGGTGATTCAGGGGACTATTAACGGGACGGACTGCAAAATGACTCTAGACACAGGAGCCTCTAGAACAATAGTGAACCCAAATTTGATAAAAGCCGCAAGGAGGCGCAAGAGGAGAATTAACTGTCGGCTTCTTACCGCCTCCGGTCAGCCAATACCCGTCCTGGGAGAAATGTCAGTTACGATGAATGTGGGGGAGTCCTCATACCCTCATGACGTTATCGTGGCTGAGATTATGGATGTTTGCATCTTGGGTTTGGATTTCATGAAGAAGCACAACTGCAGAATTAATGTCGCTGACGGAGTTTTCAAGTGTGGTGAAGAAGAAATTTTCATCCTTGGAGGCGCCTGCGGGAAAGTTGAATGTGTAAAGAAAGTCATAATACCTGGACGTGCGGAAACTCGGGTGCTGGTGAAACTACCGCCAGCTGGAAAGAAGAAGTCAAACAGATGCGTGTTAATCGAAGACACACCTACCAAGACATCAGCGCAAAAATTGATGACGGCAAGAACCCTTGTTAGTGGAAGCAGTAACGCTGTGGTCAGAGTTTTGAATCTTGGTGATCGCGAGATCTGCTAGAACAAAGGTGACGTCATTGGAAAGTGCGAGGAAGTTGTCTGGATGAGAAAGTGTAATTCGATCACAGGCTCAGACTCAGCAAGCACCAGCAACTATGGAATAGTGACTGAGCTACTCGATGACTGCAAGAGTAATCTGACTTATTCGCAGAGCATGAAAGCTAAGAAGTTTTTACAACGCCACGCGAATATCTTCTCCAGTCAGGAAGGCGACCTTGGAAGAACGTCGATGGTTCAGCACAGGATAGATACCGGAAGCGAGAACCCAATTCGTCAACGAGCAAGACGGATACCCATTGCAAAGGAAAAAGAAGTTGAAGGCCTTTTGGAGGACATGAGAAGGAATAAGATAATTGAACCGTCTGCAAGTCCGTGGTGCTCACCAGTTGTATTAGTGAAGAAGAAAGATGGCAGCACAAGATTTTGTGTGGACTACAGACGTCTCAATGATGTCACTAAGAAGGACAGCTATCCATTACCTCGAATCGACGACACTCTGGATACCTTGAGTGGCATGAAATGGTTCTCGACCCTGGACCTGAAATCTGGATACTGGCAGGTGGAAATTCATCCAAAAGACAAGGAGAAGACAGCGTTCTCCACCGGTAAAGGTCTATGGCAGTTTAACGTCATGCCCTTTGGATTGTGCAACGCACCTGCCACATTTGAGCGACTCATGGAGTGTGTACTGGCAGGCTTAGTTGGAGAGGCTTGCTTAGTCTACTTGGATGACGTCATCATTGTTGGCCGCGACTTCGAGGACCATTTGCGAAACTTAGAACGAGTTTTCGCCAAAATAGAGGGGGCCAAGTTAAAGTTGAATCCGAAAAAGTGTCGTTTATTCAGGAGTAAGGTGAACTATCTCGGCCATGTTATCTCCTGTGATGGAATTCAGACGGACCCGGAGAAACTAGAAGCAGTCCAAAATTGGCCAACCCCTAAGAACAAAACCGAAGTGCGGGCATTTCTTGGCCTATGCTCCTACTACAGGCGTTTTGTTAAGGGATTCTCAGAGATAGCCAAGCCATTACATCGGCTGACAGAAGATAAACGACAGTTTATTTGGGACGAGACTTCTGAAGATTCTTTTCAGAAACTGAAGAAACATCTCTGTGAAACACCAATCCTGGGGTATCCACAACCTGAAGGTCAGTTTATAGTCGATACGGACGCAAGCAACACGGCCATTGGAGGGGTGTTATCTCAAAAACAGGGTGAAAGAGAAGTTGCAATTGCATATTTCAGCAAATCTTTATCTAAGCCAGAGAGAAACTACTGTGTGACAAGAAGAGAACTCTTGGCTGTCGTAAAGACGCTACAACATTTCAGCAAGTATCTCATTGGCAGACACTTTTTACTGCGAACTGATCACGCAGCCTTGAAGTGGCTACTACAATTCAAGAACCCAGAAGGTCAAGTAGCTCGATGGATTGAACAGCTCCAGGAGTATGACTTCAAGACCGAACACCGCAGCGGAAAGTCGCATGGGAATGCCGACGCACTCTCACGAAGGCCGTGTTCAGAAGACTGCAAACATTGTGTTAAGCAGGAATCTAATGAAGTAACATTAAAGTTAACGAAAACAAGTCCTTTGGGCCCATGGGAGAATGATGCTATGAGGGAGGCTCAAGAAACAGATGACGACCTTCGGCACATCATCACATGGAAGAAACGGGGTGATGAAAAACCAATCTGGAGTGAGGTTGCACCCACTGGCGCTGTCACTAAGGCGTACTGGGCGCAATGGGACAGCCTGATACTTCAAAACGGAATACTCTACCGGAAATGGGAGAAGACCAACGGCAGAGAGTTCCATCTTCAGATAGTTGTCCCAAGAACGAGAGTACCGGATGTTCTCCGAGAAATGCATGATGGCGTATCAGGAGGTCATCTAGGAGTAAAGAGGACGTTAACAAAAGTGCGAGAACGATTCTACTGGTTACATTGTCGAGACGATGTACAGGATTGGTGCCGCAAATGCACTACTTGCGCTGCAGTGAAGGGACCACAGACAAGGAGCCGTGGGAGCCTGCGCTTGTATAACGTTGGCGCACCGTGGGAACGAATCGCAGTTGACGTAGCTGGGCCATTTCCCGTGACGGAATCGGGAAACAAGTATTTTATGGTCGTCATGGATTACTTCACCAAATGGCCCGAAGTGTTCGCCATACCAAACCAAGAAGCTACAACAGTCGCTTCTAAATTAGTCGAAGAAGTGATATCTCGGTTTGGTGTGCCTCTGGAAATCCATTCTGATCAGGGCAGGAATTTCGAATCGCAGGTCTTCCAGGAAGTGTGCAGAATTTTGGGAATGCATAAAACGAGGACCACCGCGTACCATCCGCAGTCTGATGGAATGGTTGAGAGATTTAACCAGACCCTTGAGAGGCATTTGGCGAAATTGGTAGATGACAAACCAAAGGACTGGGACAAGTATATACCGCTCTTCCTTCTGTCGTACCGTACCGCCGAGCATGAGAGCGTAAAAGCTACCCCGGCGTATGTCAATTACGGTAGAGAACTGCGAGTACCAGTAGACTTCTTGACAGGAGGGTCACCGGAGGAACCGAAGACCGTACCAGATTATGTCTGCGATTTAAGGGAAAAGATGCGCTATATACACGCCATGGTTCGGGAAAATGGGTTACAGTCAAGTGAGAACATGAAGACCAGATACGACCGGAAATCGAATACAAGCGGCTTCGAAGAAGGGTCACTGGTGTGGCTGCATAACCCAACTCGCCGAAAAGGCAAATCTCCAAAGTTGCAGACCAAGTGGGACGGCCCATACAAAGTGGTTACCCGATTGAATGATGTGACTTACAGGATTCAAAAGCAACCAAGAGGGACATTCAAAGTGGTACACATAGACCGTCTGGCGCGTTACCATGGCAGTAACAATGATCCTCGGGACGAGCATCTCTAAGAGGGGAGTAGTGTTACGGTACATGGTATACGGACACGTGGTGCGCAAGTACATACTCGAACCTTCTAAAAAGGTCCATTGTTTGTTTACGTGTTTACCCTTTATTTGTTAGCGTGTTTGAATTTAGACCTTATGACTGAGTCCATAAGGTCTAAATTAAATTCAACTTACTGCACTTATCGCAAGGACGGCAGTTTTATTGTGGTACATGCCCGAGCCGCCTACAAATTTCCCACGGTTGTTTACTTGTTTACGTGAATCGGGAAATTTCTGGAATTCGTCTCGCCATATAAAAAGAGCCGCAGGCAGGTCCGGCAAGTGAGTTCCTTTCGAGCTATTATCAAGGCGATTTCGGAGTGATCAATAGTGAGTGAACCAGTGAAACCTGCGACTTGGCTACGACCTAGGACAGTGATAGTGCTTAGTGATTGGACCTAGTGATTTGTGTTTGGACTTAGTGCTAAGTGTTGTGACCTAGTGTTTAGTGCAGTGTTAATAAAGTCTTCAAGAGAGTCACCAGGTCTTTCTCTCCAAATCCTCGAACCCTAGCACGTAACAATAATTATTATAACAGTATCTTACTAGCAAACCAGGCCTTTCAAGTATCAAATGTGAATGTCAGAATCAAATAAATGTCAGCTTTGAAAAAATTGTGCGATTTTCACATAGTGGAGACATAAATCTGCAAAGTTTCTTCAAAAAAGATTCTGGTAAGTAGATTTTTGATTTGTTATGTACTAATTTATTGTATTTTGTTATGACTTTCAGTGCAAAAACTTAATGTTTATGTGGTTTTGATTAATTTGAAATACATACTTGCAAGTGGGAAAATAATTCCCATAGTCCATTAGCAACACCATTTTGCGTCACATTAGGGTGGAGCGAAAAATGTTTTTTTGATATTCGTTTCGGCATACCTATAAAAAGTTGCTGTTACTGTTCACAAATATACGTACAAAATTTTATTTAGATCATAATAAATTTAGAGGTGCCCCCAACGTCATGAACTTTAGAGAAATTCAATAGAGAAAAACTTTGTCAAAAACCACCAACTTCTAATATTGCCAAATTAACGCTGAATTATATTCTGTGTATTCCGTTACGTTCGTAACTGTTTAAGCTTGAATATTGCTCAGATAGATGGGGAGATTGAGGCAGGAGAGGTGATTTCATTGCACTTTTCAATCGTTGTCTGAACGCCATAAAGTGCGCGCTATTATTGTAATTCTGCTTGTGAGAAAAATTGATTTTAAGCTCTACCCACAAGAAAATAAACTCCTGCAAGTAATATTTTTAAATTCCTGTTCACTTATTGTTGATAAAATACTATTTTCGATATACTCTATACCTAGTATTTCTCTTTATTACAGTCATAATATATCGTTAGAACACGAAAAGAGACATGTTATCCCGTTTTTGGTTTATCGAAGAAGTTACCAGTTTATAACTACCAACTCATATTTCTGTTATATAAATTACATAATTATTAATTAATATGAATCAAAGCTGGACAAAACAACAAAAGAGCCGACAGTTCATGATGTATCCCAAAGACTGGCTACGGAAATTTTACATATCTGGCGAAAAGCGTCGCTTCCCAAAAAATAAGTATATTATTTACTTGATTAACGAACTGCAAGAAAAATAAGATAGGCCGTGTAGATTTAAATGTGACTAAAAATATGAAGAAAATAAAAATACAAGACAAAGAATGACTTCAAACAAAGAGATAATGGATCCTAACCATCTGTATACGCAGAATTTATTTGATGGCAGAAAAGGTGGCTGTGATGGTACAGTTGTGAATATATTTTCAAAGGAGATGTTATTTGTTTTATGAAAGAAGTAATTAACCAACTATTAAAGCATTTTTTTGTTTGAAATGCGTTATTGTGAAATAAAAAAACAATTAAATACCAAACAATCTCCTTTTTTCTGATGATCATTCCTTTTAAATTCAATTTATATTTTCTCGATAAAAATATTGATACCACTAACCAGAGCCTGTAGTCAAGACCTTTTCTTTATCGATTCTTTATAGAATCGTCGATCAAAATGTATAGAATTGACATTAGACGAGTTGAACGTCAACGTCATATTCGCGAATTTTAAGTCAATTCCATACATTTTGATTGGCGATTCTATAGAAAAGCGATAAAGAAAGGGTCTTGGCTAAGGCATCAGGCTTTTATTTACCGTATTACAATGTAGTTTTTTTAACAAGGAACAGTAAATATAGAAAAATACTATTTGTCAAAACTAAACCAATGTTTTCAAAAAATTCGTATTTTTCGAATTTTCAGTTGGGTTGGGGCACCTCATAACATCAAGACAAGTAAACTATATTTTGTATTCAGAATTTACTCATTAAAGAGCAACTTCCTATTGCTATGCCATTAAAAAAAATTTAAAAAAAAAATCTTTATACATTATCGCTCCACCCTAGTCACTATATATAAAAATGTGTCTGTGTAAACTGTTTAAATGTCTGATTAATGGTTTTTTAAAGAAATAACTTTAAAAGTTTTGGTATTTTACTGTTTACTGGATCCTTTATTCTCATACTGATACATAAGCTTGTTTTAGTTCAAATAATTTTGTGCACATTTATTGAGGAAAATAAATACAAAAGTAGAGTCAGCACAACTAACTAGTCTATTTATATAATTTTCCACATTGGGTGGTCATGTACAGGCACAGGGAAATAATTTCCCACCCGTAAATACTTAATTATTTTCAGTTTCAGTAATTCATAATTGATTTTATATATACAGATATCCTAATTGACCTAAGAACATCTACTTAAGCCATGCAAAACTGTTTTTTTTTCGTTAGGCCCGATTAAGGGTTAAAGTGCACATTTTGTTTCAGTAGTTTTTTTTGTAATGTTTCGTTTATTTTATATTATATTATTCACTTTATGTGCTTTGTCTTATGTGGAAATAAAACATTTCAAATAAGATAAACCTACTAAATCCTTACCGACTATGCTCTCTGATGCATTCACTCTCCTGTTCAGCTCATACACGTCCATGGCGTAGTTGAGTTCAGCCTCCACCTGGTCGGCATGTTCCTTGTGTGGCACGCAGAAGCAGTTTGTCACTTCCACCACCCCCTTGTCTGACGTACCTGAACCAGAAAAAACACAAACATAACCTCAGCATTTATCCAAGTGAACGTAAACGACTTACAGACACCAGTCTAGGGTTCAAACTTCAAATTATGCGATTTACACCCAGAATTATTCATTGTGCATTATATTTATACCGAAAAAGTTATAAACAACCAAAACAGAGAGGTTATGATGCAGTATACGTTGACACATGAAAAGTAACTATGCCTTATAATTTGAGCACGAATTGATACCAACCCAGTAACGTGCCGATAACTCGGTGTGAATCTGCATTTCGCCGTTCATATGCGTCGACAATTTGAAACAAAACAACAGGATGAATTTTAACAACTAAGTTGAGCGCCATGTTGACGGCAAAGAGAAACTGAGTACTGACAGATGTCATTTGTCAAATGAGTATCAATAATTTGACAGCTGAATGGCATTTATACTTTTTTGAGATTTAAATACAGGCACAAGGCTATTAAATAAAAGTTCCAACATTATATTTTGATATATAACACGTCTTTGCATATAGTTTTATACGCCTCTAGTATACCGACGCTGCAAAACGCGAAAATCGAAACGCGAAAATCTGCGAAACAGGAATAGAGCGAGATGCAATTTTTACCCTTAACGTGTGGCGGGTCCGCTGTTTCGCGGACTCGCGGTACGCAAATCGCAGCGTCATCGGTCATCGGTCATTGTACAGCGGACTCGCCAGGCGAGTCGCCGGCACTGCAATATAAATTGAATCAACTCGCCACGCGAGTTCACTGGCACTACGTAACGGTAAATTCAAATGTTTGTTATTTTTGTGGCCGTTACAGTGTAACTAAGGTGTTCAACGTAGAGTTCGACAAGGCTGTTTATGTACGTGGCGAGAAAAGGAACTAACGCTTCTATCATACAAAAACGTCATTTTTGACAGTTCTCCTTTACCAATTACCAGTAGCGCCTTATATCCTTAATCTATGAGTTGCGCACATTGACTGACATTGACACAATTTAGCTTGTAAAAATGGTAAAATCTCTTTGGATATAATAAAAGGTAAGTTTGTTTTGTAATTTGAGCAGTGGTTATCAATCTTTTTGGTTACTGTTATGGTTATATTTTGAATTTCTAATACTTGTGATTCTTGTGAATAGTCAATTTTACTTTGAAATATTTTAATACGGGCTTTACATTAAAATATATTTTAATCTAAAGCCCGACGAATTTAATTGAAAATAATTAAAAAAGAAACCACTCACAGTCTGTCAAGAAAGTGAAGAAATTAAAAAGTGGCAACATCGTAGTGTCATCCCTTTTTTTAGACTGATTTGAAAGGGATGACACTACGATATTGCCACTTTTTAATTTCTTCACTTTCTTGACAGACTGTAGTTTGTTGCTTATTAGCGTGAACATGACTAGTGATTGGACAGTTCTAGTCATTGGACAGAGCACAAAAACACTATATTTTTGTGCTCTGTCCAAGGTTAGGTTGCTTTAAAAACTAGCTGTTTATCTTTAAAATCAGGCGTTCTTTTACTTTAAAAACAGGCAATTTTTAAAGCAACATTAATAATTATTGTGTTTTTGTGCTTTTTCCAATGACTGGTACTGTCCAATCTACTAGTTATTTACCCTAGTTCCATATCACAAGTATTTAGGTAGTCCATGCTATTACGTTGACGTCGTTTTCTAACATGTAGGTACATATTATATCGTTTTTTTCCTTTCAAAAATAAACGGGATCTCTACGCCCGGCCCACCGCGTTAAGTTTAGCATATATTTCGTCTAAACTATAATTTTAAGCAGAAAATACGGATCTGCACTGGAATCAAATTAACGTGAACTCCCGGGCGAGTCGGTGGCACTAAAAATGTTAATCAATGTTATAAAATTAAACATAATATGCTGTTTAATCTATATATTTAGGTATATCACAACAATAGACTAAAGACATAAATAACAACAATTATAGTTCTAAAGAATGAAATTCATTTAAATTTTGAGAACTTGAATAATGCTAGGGTGACGTTATGATGGTAACTTATACATAATATGGTCATGTGGGTCAAGTGTGTGCAGCGTGTAAGTGTGCGCATTTTAAATATCTCGAAAAATATACGACGCTAAGGAACGGAAAGCCCCTTCTTCTTCGTAGGGCGTCCTGTGGGTTATTACCCACAGGACGCCCTACGAAGCGCTCGTGTCAACGGCTGTGCGGGCGGCATTTTTGGATTAGCAGATAAATGAAGATTTTTGCTCAAATATTTACGATGTTTTGTAATTTTTAATGCATTATTTTTTGAAGTCATGTATTTTTTTTCTAAATAAGCTTTTTGCTATCGAGTGCAACGTTTTTTTTTTATGAAATAAGGGGGCAAACGAGCAAACGGGTCACCTGATGGAAAGCAACTTCCGTCGCCCATGGACACTCGCAGCATCAGAAGAGCTGCAAGTGCGTTGCCGGCCTTTTAAGAGGGAATAGGGTAATAGGGGAGGGTAGGGAAGGGAAGGGAAGGGAAGGGAAAAGTTGACGGTAGGGAAGGGAATAGGGTAGGGGTTAGGGGATTGGGCCTCCGGTAAACTCACTCACTCGGCGAAATACAGCGCAAGCGCTGTTTCACGCCGGTTTTCTGTGAGAACGTGGTATTTATCCGGTCGAGCCGGCCCATTCATGCCGAAGCATGGCTCTCCCACGTATGATATATGATATCAAGTTTGTTATTTGCCAGTGTTTAGGAAATTATGATGATGCAGGAATTAACAATATTCGTATAACCCTGTTCCTATGCTTTGGGTTAAGTGTGCGCAGAAGCCTTGTCCCTTATGTGGCGAACAGTATTCTGAACCACCGACTGAAGGTTGGATTGAATGAAGCTTTTGTGGAATCTGGTGGCAAAAACAGTCCACCAGCTCCGCACACGACTTTTTTTTTTGTATTAAGTACCTACATGCAAGACGAAGTAACAAAATATTTTTAAGTGAAAATATTTATCATAATATTTTGATTTGACGATTTTGTTCCTTACTTTAAGTAACTATGAGTTGTTACAAATAAAAATTATAAAAGAATATTCTTTATGTTCTAAAATATTTAAATATTTTGTTGTTGCGTACACTTACCCAAAGTGCTGCGTACACATACCCCGATACTGGGGCAAAAGTGCGCAAATGTAAGGGTTATTGTTTTCTAAAGTTTCAATATAAGCTACTGAAAAATACAATTGTTGTGTTTAAGTTGCTCACAAATAAACAGGCTTACAAATTGACGTAGTTTTGTTTCATTGTACTAATAATATTTAAGTTTTTTAAAGTATCAAAGTTTAAATGTGCACACTTGATCCACAAGACTCTGTGTACTTAATGAAAGATAATAACATCACCCTAGCATTTTTAATGTCCAAAAATGATAGAGTAATGTATATAGTTACTTACAATCATGTAACTATAGAATGGACCTTAACAAAAGACACAGTATTAATTGTCAACTTTAGACGGATTTGTGTGTATTCTAATACCATGCATTTCAGCTATTTCACTTTTTAGGGATTCTGTAACAAGTCTATGCTGCTTCACCCTGGACAAGCCAACAAACTCTTTGGCTTCAATGCTAATCTGAAACAAAAAAACATAATGTTTTAGGAATGTTAATGGAGACTCATTCAGTGGTAATTTATTTGCACAAGTTTTTGTCGGTGATTTCATATACACAAAGAGTCCAGAAGCTAGAGGCAATTTGAATCGAAAACAATGTAATATTTTCTTATCATTTTAGGATATATATAGATTAACCTCAAACATAGCTCCACAGCCACCAGATATGTCTTCAACGCTCACATAAGTGATCCCCGGTATAGCTTTCTTCAAAGCTTCAGTCAGCTGCTGCTCCTTCGACACACAGTTACGTTCGAAAGCACTGCCAGCACCTCCTACCGTGCGGGTCTAGAAAGCATCCAAATATTTTACTATAACTCATAGTACAATAAGAGTAATAATTATACTTAAATTCAAGGAAGTAATTCAGAACTATCATAAACTTACGAGACTGTTTTTGAGAGGCTCTAAGGCCCTAAATAGCTGTCGAAACATGTTTGTTTAATATTTGAATATTTTATTTTATAATATTTTATATAATTTTATACAACATTTTCTTAAATATTTTTTGTTTTAAAGATTTTTCTAACCTAAAACTTTTCAGATGTCAATAATTTTGACAACTGTCACACTGTGAACTGTCACTCAAAAGTTTTTTTTGTGCCTCACAAAGTGCTCACAAAGATCTCTAAATCAGTTTTTTTCATATAAATTACATTTGATAGCGATGTTCGGTGTAATATATAATACATTTTTAGAAAATGTACAAGTATAACCTATTAATTAGAGGATTTAAACCGTAAAAACATTAAATTACTGAGGGAAAACAGAATTTTGGTTCCTATTGTGTTACGTTTTCTTTGAACAATATTTTAAAAAATGCATATTTTTCCTTTTGATATAGTTATTTATTAAAAATATAAATAACAAATACATCAACAAAGAGAAAATAATGTATTAAAATTGTAATTTATCGTTAAATTTCGCTCTGGACTTTTTTCTGTGTTACCTTGACAGCAAATCGCACATAAAGTTTTGTTTAAACAAGGATTCTAAAAGTAGGTACTGTCATTTGGTATTTGTTTAATTTCCCTCTTCTCCCAACTAGAATAATAAGTGTTGTGTTAGGGCAATATTTTTCAGTTAGTGCCCTTTGTACTATATCCTTATAAGTGTCTCCGGGCATACAAATATTAGAAACTGCCTGTCCTTTGCATATTCTACTTAAATAAGTACCTAAGTTCTGTCCTAACTCATCACTAAATAACCTAATATTTGATTGGCTTTCAGTATGTGCCTTCTCAGTGGAACATATATATGACATATTAGAAACTGAATGATCCACCTGAAGTGAGGAAATATTAAGTCTCAATAAAGAATGAACACGCTCCTCATTGTATCGAGTTACTTCAAGCAAATCATCCATTGCCAATATATGTGCCTGTATTTCCTTTTGTGAAGATTCATACTTTTTTGTCAAACTGTCTAAAGTATCATGTAAATAGGAAATTTCTAACTGAAGGCTGGATACATCGGCCTCATAATCACATTTTGTCTGTTCTAAGACAAAGTTACAATCTAACAAGTTATTATGCAATTGGTTGGTTTTGTTTGATACTGTTTGCTAATCTGTTCATAATGTTTTTCATTGAGAGTTGGCTATACTTTTTGCTACATTTTTTAATTTTAATATATTTCTTTAATTTTTTCTTACTGTTCATTTTAAGGGATGGTACTGTATCATCACAAGCATAGACATAATATAAATATATTATGTCTATGATCACAAGTTAAGTCTAGGGTAGTAATGTCATTGCAAGGCACTGACAATTTCACGTTTGGAATAAGTTTCTTGAACAGGTCTTGTGTTTGACTGTAATTATGATAGTCTAGCTGGTCTTCAAGTTTCCAATAATTCCAAAACTCCATCGAAAGTTTCAGTAAAGCGTCTACCACTTTACTGAATCGACCAACTTGACTTCTTGACTGTATTGACTTTATACTTAGACTTTGACTAGACTTTAGAACTGACTGACCTGACAATAATGTAGAAAATTGTATTAAAGAATATTGTTTTCCCGCCATAATATGGCCATGGTTATAGCCGAAGTGCCATTATAAGAAGAAAAAAAGTACATGACCAGTGACATTGACATCGAACAACTAATAAAAAAGAAGAAGAAAAAGATAGAAAACAATGCGCATACTAACCTGTGATACTAACTGCACGTGTATAAAATTGTAAAATTAATTTTAGATTAAATTCTTTTGAAAACTATGCCTCCTTTCAGAAAAGGTTTGGCCAAGAGAAAAATTGAGGCTGAAGAAACAAGTAAAAATCAAGATGACGATGTAAGTGTTAAAATTATAAGGTGGACATTCGTCTAAAATGTTACATCCGAGTTTCTGCTTTTGTAATTTTAATGTCATTGGAACACATTACGAAGATCTAATGGGAGGTAAGATTACATTGTAATAAACTTTAGTTTTGCGTCTGTGTTGTAGGAGTCGAGCAGCTCGGACGCTGGCGAGGACCTGATGCCGGGTGAGATAGACGACGAGGGAGACGCCACAGATTCCGAGCAGGAGGACCAAGCGGCTTCAGACGTGGAGCAGGATGTATGTGTTTTTTAATGTGGCAAACCAGCACAAAAAATTTGGCAGAGAATTTTGTGAGACTTCAACACTTACATAAGTGATCTCCGTAAATGTTAATGTAGATTTATAAATGTAGAAGCATCTAAAAATGTTACAGGCATATTAATTGCTATGGTGGCCATGCTGAGAATATATTTCTGCATCCCTAATCCCTAGTTTTTGGGTCATGTGAAACTAAAAGCAAATCTAAAGTGTTATTTTCTTAAGTCAAGTGTGGCAAGCACTTGCACTGCTTTATGGTAATGCATAAAATCACTAAGCATGGGCCATTTGTTTTACATATTACTTATTTCTCTCAAATAACGAATGCAGTAGGTTTTTATTCTTTGTTTACTAGCTGCTTAATTATACAATAACATTACATTTTCAGGAGGTGCTTTTCAATGAGAGTGATGATTCAGTCATAGAAGAAGATGGTTCAGAGGAAGAAGCTGAGTCCTCAGTATGTATATTTTATATTAATAACAATTATTATAAGAAACCGTTTTCAGCAGTAAGACCATCTTTTATTTTACTACAAAATAAAGAATTTTCTATTATAAAATAAAATAAATAAAAATTGTTTTATTTCTGAGTAGATTTTAAGAAAATACTTTCAGAATGTTGATACTACGGTGACTACCACCGGTTCGGGAACTATCCCAGCGTAAGAAACTCGCAATTTAATTCTAATTATAATTTTTGTTCTTTGGTATCTTAAAATTGTACTATAATTATGATAGAACTTTTGTTCAACAATATTCTTGTTTTAATCAGGAATTGGAAGATTCAGAGGACGGAGACACAAGTGATGAAGGTGACAATGATGATGATGAAAGTGATGAGAAGGAATCAGAGGAGAGCAATGACAGTGGAGCAGAAACAGCCACTGCCACCCCACCAGTGTCCAGCGATGAGGCCAATAAAAAAGAAACAAAAAAGACAAAACAAAAAGTTAAAAAGAAAGAAAACAGTCAGAAGGAAACATCAAAAAGTATAGATTTATTGTCAAAGAAAATAAAAGAGGTAGCAACACTACCCGTACAACAGAAAGGTAACAGCTTATAGTTACTTTAGAACAATTAAATGTGCTAAAACTGAATATCCTATAAAAATGTAAAAGTGATGTTGGTTTGAGCTTTTAACACTTATGATTTTAAAGGTTTAACAAATTTATTCCCATAAAGATAACACCACTAATTCAGTTCTTCATCTGCACACATTTTTTAAATTCTAGTAAAACTTTTACAGGCTGCTCAATAGAATTGCCATAATCAATGTTAGAGGGTGATTAAAATATTTATATAGCAAAATTGTCTAGACCAGCACATTGGGACAGTCAATTGACAGTCGAGGCAGTAAACCTTGAATACTTATATGTTATGCTGTATTATGTTTATTTGTAAAATGGTGAAAGTTCCTAAATAAATGTAAAACAATTTTTTATGATGAACTTGTATCTTACAAAAACCGGCCAAGTGCGAGTCGGACTCGCGCACCGAGGGTTCCGACAGCTTAAAGGTATTATAGACCTGAGTATTTGGTATGAATTTCAATTTAATACCTCTACGCGTTTATGAGGAAATAGGTAGTAAGTTTAAAATTATTAAAAAAAAATATATTATGTGATGTAACTAAAAATTTATGGTTTTCGTAATTTTTCCTTTATCTATGCTATAAGACGTTGCTTCGTACCAAATTTCAAGATTCTGAGTTAACGGGAAGCACCCTGTAGGTTTTGATTCCCTTGCAAGTGTCGAAAATTTGCGGCATAAACGGCTGTATCTTTTGATTGCGTTGGCTTAGAAGTTTGATTTTTTCACAGCTTCAAGGGACAGTAGACCTGAGTAATTGATATAAATTTCAGCTTCATACCTCCACGCGTTCCTGAGAAAAAGGGTCTTGACAGACGGACAGACGGACAACAAAGTGATCCTATAAGGGTTCCGTTTTTTCCTTTTGACGTACGGAACCCTAAAAATAATATTTTTAATCTTAATCTATGTATGGTAGGAACTTATTTTAATCTATGTACGGTGGGAACATGAGTAACAGCCAGAGTAATTGCTGTTGATAGGCATTTGGATATTTGAAAAACTGGATAATTGATGTACACAAAGAAAAGCAGGTTTGGTGCATAATAATATTATAATATGCAGAAAATCAATGTTTATTAATTAAATTAAATAATTTAGAAATATAATAATATTCAGTTGCAGTCTGTATAACAGAGGGTCGGACAATCAAGTTTCTACCATAAGTGAACTAGCTGAATGACAGTCTGACCTCTCGATGCAGGACCTAAACTACAAGGGTTAGAAACTTGAAAATGTATTATGTTTTATGGTATTCCAGACGAGTACGAGTCAGGTGACACGTCGGACGAGGAGGACCGTCGGAACACGGTGGGCGACGTGCCGATGTGGTGGTACAACGAGTACCAGCACGTGGGCTACGACCTCGACGGCCGCAAGATCATCAAGCCGCCCCAGCGAGACCAGATCGACGAATTCCTCAAGTCAGTATAAGCACAACAGACATGGCTGAAGTGAATATCAGTATTAGAGAAATTGATAATCACCTAAAATATCACAATTACTTTGACTTGGTATAAACCAACGATATTACTTTAGTTTCAATCAATGTCTCTAATACACCACAAATCAAATCAAAATATTTTTTATTCAGAGTACTTTTTTTACAAAAATATTTCCGAACGTCGATACTAAGGTGGATACCACCAGTTCGGGAACTAACCCGGCGAGAAGACCCGGCGCAGCGTAAGAAACTCGCACGGGGACATCTTTTACTAAAAAGATGGAAAATTACAATTTAAAACATAAAAAGTGCACCAATGCTCTCGACGACCTCTGTGGCTCAGTGGTGAGCGCGTTGGTAGCTCAAGCCGGGGGTCGCGGGTTCGAATCCCGCCGACGGAACAAAAAGTTTTCAATGTTCCCGGGTCTGGATGTGTATTAAATATGTGTATGATATAATAAAAATCTTAAATATATGTATAGTATAAAAGTATTAAATATATTTCCGTTGTCTGTACCTGTAACACAAGTCCTTTAGGTACTTAGCACGGGGCCAGACTGACGTGGTGTGAAGCGTCCATAGATATTATTATTATTTTATTTTTTTTCGAAAGGGTCTAAGCTACTGGTCTGGTTAAGACCACGGCAGTTTAATCATGGCTATAACTAGTCTGTTGCTAGTTGGTTTGGAGATAAGCAATGAGGGGGCCTGGCCCCCTCCCCTAAAGTCACATGTGTGACATTCTAATCGGGCAATGTTGAGGAGAGCTATGAAAATAAGCTATTTTTATCTGACGTGGGGACACGGGTCCCCCCTGTTCTTAAGGGGTCCGACCCCTTTCTCACTCTCCGACGAGTGAGGCTGCACGCGCGCGGTAGCACAAACTAGCTGCGTACGAGTTATCGCGGTAGACGAGCTCAAGTTATTGTTATTGTATAAAAGAGGGCCGTCCCTCTCCCCTTCCGAGTCCGGTTGGGGTGACATACGCGTGTATGTTCTAATGTCAAAGTAATTGGAAGAGCTCTCTACGACAATGTCGCGGTCGCGGTCATGATTTAGATGTGTTCCTATGCTATCCGCATGCGAACTCGAACCCGGGATCGAGCTCGGCACCGGATTTTGGTCGGTCTGTCTGTTTGTCGTTCGGGTCGTGTTGAGTCCTCGGGGAAGGCTCCGGCGTCGTCCCCGGTGCAGTACTAACCACGCGGGTGAGTGTGATTTGTGTTTACGTAACTGCACACAGTACGTTACGTATTCTGTGATGGGGTCTACAGGGTCGGCTAAGATATGCTTAGGCCGTCTGAAGGGGTATCGGAATGTCCGTGCGTCATGTTCGTAGCCCACAGCCTTACGAATGAGCGGATTGGGATGTACTTTGCCTTTCTCAAAGAATCTCTCTGAGAGTTCTTTGATATAGGCTTTGATAGTGATAAGCTCGCAGTCTCTATGCAAGTCGATGTTTCGCATGTAACGGGGGGCACCTGTTGCCATGCGCAAAAAACGGTTTTGAACTCGTTGCAATTTGTTCATCTGATTGTCACTTATGTGTGCGAAAGAGACGCACGCATAAGTGAGTATCGTTCTTATACATGTTTTGTATAAGGTGAGCTTATGTCTTAAGAGTATACACCAGTGGCGAGAGAAATTGAAAATAGGTATTTGAAAATGTATTGCTGTCTCACCAATCTCAAGGCTCCCACCGCAGAGCGCGATAGAGACAACACGACAAAAGTTCTAATAAAAGAACAGAAAATCTTCGATTCGTTGTCCGCTGATTCCTTCTCCAAAACTTAACTGATTTAAGAGGATACCACAGCGGCTAGAGAAATGAAAAAAAAGTACGTGTAATATCTATAGCTGTCTCCATTACCTCAAGCCTATACCGCAGAACGCGATAGAGACAACTGCAAAAAATCCAGAAAATCAACGATTCGTTGTCCCCTGATTCCTTCTCCAAAACTTAACCGATTTAAGTACTTTTTTCATTAAAGATTAAAAAAAGGCTTGAGCTGTGTTCCTATGTTTTGCTTTTTTTGTATAATCTATCCAAATCTGTTTTCTGGACGTTTGAACACAGTGGAAAATCTGGCCATTTTTTTGGGTTTTTGAACGTTCATATCTTATTTAATAATTAAATTATGAAAAAAAAGAAAACATAGGGACATTGTATTAGTGGCCGTAGATATTCAGGAAAAAAATTATAACTCTACTAGCATTATCCAGGGAGGAAACAGGGGACAACGTTTGTATGGAAAAAATGGCGGTGTGGAATCCTCTTAAGTATTTTTTTCATTAAGAATTAAAGCAAGGCTTGAGCTGTGTCCCTATGTTTTATTTTTTTTTGTATATTTTAGCCAGTTTTGATTTCTGGGTGTTTGAACACAGAGGAAAATCATGCCATTTTTTTGGGTTTTTGGACGTTCTTATCTTTTTTAATAATAAAATTATGAAAAAAAAAAGAAAACATAGGGACATGCTAATAGTGGCCATAGATACTCAGGAAAAAAATCATAACTCTACCGGCATTATCCAGGGAGGAAACAGGGGACAGCGTTTGTATGGAAAAACGACGGTGTGGAGTCTAAAGCCTGAGAAAGGACATAGGCTACTTTTTACTGGAAAAAAGGGTTGTAAGGGGGTGAAAATGCGTAAATTTGTTCAAATTAAGTTAGTTCCAAAAATTCATAATAGATGGCGCCGTGCGTCTCAGTACATTGCGCTGACGATTGCTCAAAGTCTCAAACTCTTTCTATAAGAGGTGGTATCATCTTATATCCGCAATCCGCATTTCGATTTTTTTTCGATTTCTTTATTACGTTATAACTCAGTACTTTATCTATGCAGTGACGTAACCTTAAACCTATCAATGATAAATAGTTTATGGGTAAAGTTGTGTAATTGGGGGGCTAAATAAGCTTTAAAATTTGGCATAACATAGAAAGTTTAATTTAAAAAATGAAATGTTATGTGTTTTGATTTAAGGGATACCAGGTTTTTTTTTTATAAAAGCTTTTGACACCAATTTTGTTGACATCGCGCGCTATAAACTGAAGTCCACGCGGACGAAGTCGCGGGCAACAGCTAGTATGTAATAACGCGATATAGCAGCTGTTGCATTCAGATTTCAGCACATGTATTAAATGTAAGTCGGCACGAAACAAGTTTGATCCTGTTTAGGGTTCCGTACCCAAAGGGTAAAAACGGGACCCTATTACTGAGACTTCGATGTCTGTCCGTCTGTCTGTCTCCAGGCTGTATCTCAAGAACCGCTATAGCTAAATTTCTGAATTTTTTACAGATTTTGTATTTCTGGTGCCGCTATAACAACAAATACTAAAAACAAAATAAAATTAATATTTAAGGGTCGCTCCCATACAACAAAAGTGGTTTCTGGCTCGTAATCAATAATGGCAACCTGTAGACACTTGAAATTTTTACAAAATCCTCAATTATATGTATTATGTGTACTTTAATATTTGATAATAAAATTGAAAAAAAAAATTAAGGGGGGTTCCCATACAAAAAACACAATTTTTCCCCTACTTTCGCTCTAACCGTACGGAACCCTTCGTGCGCCAGTCCGACTCGCTTGGCCGATTTTTTAAGTTATTGCATACCATTTATCGCGGGCTTTGAGCGCGACGACCGAATCAAGAAATTTCGTTACGAAAAACACCTAAGATTCGTCTAACGTCATTTCAGTTCGGCGGACTTCAGCTCGGTGGGGCTCGGGGTGTCGGTTGTTTGCGTGCGACTAGACGTCTGACGTATGCAAGCGCGGATCCAGGGGGGGGGGTCATGGGGGTCATGACCCCCCCCCCCCCCCTTGGCTCGGTCCAGGTCCTAGTCGAACCACTAAGTAAATAATCAAAATTAAATTATAAGTTCTTGTGTCTTGACCCTGACTATGTGACCCTCCCCCTGGCGCCAAAGCTGGATCCGCCCTTGGACGTATGGAGATTATAATTGCACAAGTTGCTATGCGGTTTACCACGGCTGTCCTCTAGTGCCACACGTATTTTTATTCTGTTATATGGTTTTATGTAACAGGAAATGCGAGGACCCGGAGTTCTGGCGCACGGTGCGCGACCCGGCGACCGGCCAGGACGTCGTGCTGTCTACGGAGGACCTGAAGCTGATCGAGCGCCTGCGCAGCGGCCGCGCACCCACTGCTAATGAAGAGGAGTATGAACCTTGGGTGAGTTACGTTTGTTGTTTGCTACTAAAGGATCCATAAAGTACGCCACACAATTTTCATGATTTTTAGAATGTCACACCTCCCTTTATTTTAAGACAACCTCTGTCAAGGTATCGAGATATTATGTACAAATACCCTATAAATAGTATTTTTTGTCTACTAACTATAGTATATGTAGACAGTGAAATTTCCTATCAAAATAAGTAATAATAATTTTTATAAAGATATAAGTGGTTGATGATTTTTTCAAGTTTGAAAAATACAGTTTTAAGCCGAATTGAGCGTGAAAGGCGTAAACGCTCTTAAATCGAACAATTAGACGAACATAGACGGGCTGCATCTCAGCCGCGCGGGGGAGTCTATGCTTCCCGCGTATCAATTATTTGACTTAATTAATATCTAACATGATTTACTATCAATTTGCCAGGTGGAGTGGTTCTCCCGCGAGGTGCTGGCGACGCCGCTGCGGGCGTTCCCCGAGCACAAGCGGTCGTTCCTGCCGTCCCGCTCCGAGCAGCGGCAGGTCGCCCGCATCGTGCACGCGCTCAAGATGGGCTGGACCAAGACTAGGAAGGAGATCGCAGCCGAACGGCGCAAGCAGCGGGTCAGCGACACACAAACCTCGATCTATATGAGTTATCTTTTATAGGATCCCTGCTAAGTCTAGCCGACGACGTGTTCCCATCTTACTCACACACCCACACCTACTACTGACTGTCTTTTAAACTATTGCATATTAAAAAAACATTTAAATTACTTAATTATATAATTAAATTTAATTTTAATAATAAATTAGATTTAAATTACAAAACAGGCAGTTAAAAAAAAACTGCCTCTTTTGTAGAAATGAACTACATGTTTTTTTCAAATTTTTCTCTACACCAAAAATACATAATATTTAGAATGAGGTGAAATCATTACGTTGCGCCTTCTTTAATGATCTTTTTACATTCGCAAAATAATGAGATATTATATTTTATATGCATTCTATTGTAAATATCTTTTAACAAAGTATTAAAGGCATACCTACCTCATCAATTACTAAATAACGCTAATTTACTTCCTGAACATTACAGGAGCGTCATTTCTACGACCTGTGGGGTTCTACGGAGGGGGCGGAGCGTCGCGGCGCCCGCCACATCCCCGCCCCGCGCCGCCCCCCGCCCACACACGCCGAGAGCTACAACCCCCCGCCGGAGTACTTGCTCGATAAGAAGGAGGTATGTTCATGTTGTAGGGATTGATTTTTTTTAATTAGAGGGCAAACGAGCAAACGGGTCACCTGATGGAGAGCAACTACTGTCGTCGTTGGACACTCTCAACATTAGAATAGTTGCAGTTACGTTGACATCCTTTAAAATGGTAGTGATGTGATAGCTATGAAGTGAAGTGGGTTTTTACAAGAGCAATTGCTATGCTTACACATGTTAATGTAAAGACGCCATTGCGAGAGCAATAGTTATACTAAATACTAACTAACGCGACTAATGTTGTTTGCGTCTTCATGTTTTAAAAATGTTGCCCGATAAAATTTAGGACAAAGTGAAAACGAAATATAATATGTTACATAACCCCAGCTGACCCGATGAGCGTTATTAGGAGCTATTTCGGGTGAAAAAAAAATAGATATTGGCTGATTTTCAGACCTTCCTAATAACCACAGCTGTCTGGTGGTCAAACATTCGAGCGTGAGCCTTCGACGCGGATTGACGTACACAGTAAAATTTTATTGTTACTAACTACCTGTACACTATGAATAAGTGTGGAATTTGTAATAAAGCGGTCACGAAAAAATCGCCCGCAATAACTTGCAGCCGATGTGAAATTGCTGTTCATGAGAAGACGGAATGCAGTGGTCTAAACAACAAACAAAGAACCGCTCTTCGAGCAACTGAGACGCTCGAATGGGTGTGTAGCGCATGTCGCCTGTCGTCAACTCGAAGAACATCATTTCTATCAGCTCAAGGAGATGAGGACGAAGACGAAGATGAAGTTAATTCCGACACTATGCCTGGGGTTGATGTAAAGAAAATGCTGGATAATATAAGCAAAGAAGTTCATAAAATTGTAACGAAGGAGTTGGAGCAAATAATAAAATCAATGCAACATATAAGTGATAAATTTCATGAATACGAAGAACATATTTCTGCAACATCTGAAAAAATTAAAATACTAGAACGTAAACAAGTGGTACCAAAAAATCAATGCACCCACCTAGAAACAACAATGGCTTCTTTGGAACAACGTCTAGAATTGGGGGAACAGTCGGCGTTGGTAAACTGCATTGAAATTGCCGGAATACCAACCCAAAATGATGAGGATGTGAACAAACTGGTAAAAATAGTAGCTAACTTAGTACAAATGGGCACCGAGGATAAAACCCAAATACAAGGTGCGCGACGCCTACCCGCACGAAAAGGCAAAAATTGTGCTATTTTGGTGCATTTACATAACCAGGAACGAAAAACTCAATGGATAACCGCTGGCCGAATCGCAAAACTTACCGCTTCCTGTGTGCTACCTAACTTATCTGGAGAGATTGCAGCCGAACCCATCTACATCCGAGAAGCACTCACCCCACGTACCAAGTATATTTTGTCTAAGGCCAAACAAGATCTTAAGGAAACAAAGAAATTTAAATTTGTATGGTGCAAATATGGTAAAGTTTTTGCGAGGAAATCAGAATCAAACAAAACTGTGTGGATTAGGTGACAAGGACATAGAATCTCTTGCTTCCTAAATATTTTATCATATAATATTTTCTTAATTTAGTAACATTAATATCTAAAACTGCATATTTTTATGGATAGCCACTATTTATCTAGTAATTGTAACGAACTATTTAATTGCACTGATATTCTTAACTTTACTAAACAAACATGTAAGAAAAATTCTAATAACCTCATATGTATTCACACTAATATAAATTCCCTAACTAAACACTTTAGCGAATTAGAACAAATTGTTTTGTCCCAATGTAAGCCTCAAATAGATATTATTGTCATCACCGAAGCTAATGTTTCATGTAAAATAAGTCATTTGTTCCAATTAAAGGACTATACAATGCACACCCTACTTCAAAAAAACAAAAAAGGTGGAGGTATAGTGATTTACGTTCATAATAAACACAATCGCGATACTAGAATTTCATGTATTTATCGAATTAATTTATAGTTAAATAAATACTGAAATAATACACCACATTTGGAGGGTGGTCTGTACTACTATGTTATGCTTATTATCAACACTCAACAGATGAAGGAGTGGGACCGCCTAGCCGAAACACCATGGAAGCGCAAGTACACGTTCCTGCCGACCGCGCATACCTCCCTGCGCGCCGTGCCCGCGTACCCGCGGTATATCCGCGAGCGGTTTCTCCGCTGCCTCGACCTGTACCTCGCGCCGCGCGCCATCAAGATGCGGCTGACGATCAGCGCCGACGACCTGGTGCCCAACCTGCCCTCCCCGCGCGACCTGCAGCCCTTCCCCACGGCGGAGGCGCTCTGCCTGCGCGGACACACCGGCCTCGTCCGCGCCGTCGACTTCGACCCCACCGGACAGTACATAGTGTCTGCGAGCGACGACGGCACCGTCAAAGGTACGAGCGACATGTTGTAAATATCAAATGTTTTTTCTTAATTAGTCTATGCTGTCCCATTGCTGGGCAAAGGCCTACCCCACAGTCAAATCGTAGTAAATATATTTTTTTAATACAGCTCATTTGAATTAGAAAAGATACAATAGGGAAGATGCAGTCAAGTGTTTTTATTATGGCTTAAATTAAAAATTAAGACGGAAGGTTTGACGACCTCTGTGGCTCAGTTGGTGGGCTGTTGGTGACTCAAGCCGGGAGTCGCGGGTTCGAATCCCGCGACTCCCGGCTTGATCTACCAACAGCACGAAAAAAGTTTTCAAAGTTCCTGGGTCATGGATGTGTATTAAATATGTGTATCATATAATAAAAATCTTAAATATAATATGTATACATAGTATAAAAGTATTAAATACTTGCTGTTGCCCGCGACTTCGTCCGCGTTAGCATAGTAAATCACATCCCAAGTATTATTTATTGTACAAAAATATTCAATATACAGAATTGACTTTCCTACGATTTTATTATATAATATAGATGTTCCGCGCGGCTTCGCTTGCGTAATTTAGGAATTTCACGCAACCGTACATATTGCAGCAAAAATAGCCTATGTCCCTTCACGTGGTCTATTCTTCATGTTTGCCAAATAACATAAAAATTGCTCCAGTAGTTCATAATAATATAATAAGCAATTCCATATAATTTCCCCCGTTTTTTCCACATTTTCATCTATTTCTTCGCTCCTTTTAGTCCTAGCGTGATAAATATAGACTATAGCCTACCTCGATGAATGGGCTATCTAACACTGAATTTTTTTTTTAAATCGGACCAGTAGTTCTTGAGATTAGCGCGTTCAAATAAGCCCTTTCATATAATTTCCCACGTTTTTTCCACATTTTCCTCTATTTCTTAGTTCCTATTAGTCTTAGCGTGATAAAATATAGCCTATAGCCTTCCTCGATAAATGGGCTATCCAACAGTAAAATAATTTTTCAAATCGGACCAGTAGTTCCTGAGATTAGCGCGTTCAAACAAACAAATAAACTCTTGCCAATTATAATATTAGTATAGATATTTCCGTTGTCTGGTACCCGTAACACAAATCCTTCAGGTACTTAGCACGGGGCCAGACTGACGTGGGGCGTCCATAGACATTATATTATTATTATATTAATTTCACTTATCTAATAAGTCAAAAACAAAATTTAAATACATAGAATTCTTTGGTTAAAAAACAAAAAAAAATTTTATTTCTTTATTTAGAAGTATTGCCACTTTGATTTCAAAAAAAAATTCCGATCCTTGTTTTTTCAAATTCATGTTTTTATTATCAATCAAAATTAATTGAGAAGAAAACATTACAATGCAACTTCTTTTATGTTCTTTTTCATTGTACGTGTGATATAATGAGTTATATTTTATAGTCTTCACAAGTGACTTACAATTTTGAAAAAGGAAAATATGCTCACAAAAATATATTTATATACTAGATGTCCCGCGCGGCTTCGCCCGCGTAAATTAGAAATTTTACAGAATCCGTAGGTACATTTTCCCATAAAAAATATTTCCCCCGTTTTTCCCACATTTTCCTGAGTTTCTTCTGTCGTATTAGTCTTAGAGTAATAATATAATATAACCTTCTCGATAAATGATGAGTCTTACTCGATAAATGATCTATCTATCACTGAGATAAGTTTTTAAATCGGACCTGTAGTTTCTGAGATTGACGCGTTCAAGCAAACATACTCTTCAGGTTTATAATATTAGGTAGATATAGATTTTTTTTAATTATCGCTTGACAAACTCGAGTCTCGATCTAAAAGACTATGAAATGGTATAATATGGTAGTGATGATGATGATGATGATGATGAAGAATGTAATTTGCATAGTAGCATATTATGCTTTCTGTTCTTAAAACAACGCCGAAACTCCCAAACTTGTATCTATAAAGAATCGGGGATTCTCTCAGCACCTTCCGAACCACGGTATACCAGGTATATCTCGGTGCAAAATCTTACTTGTTGGTAGCATATGCTTAGAATACTTCTCACGAAACCGAAGTCACCATATGTTTCCCTATAAGTTTTGAGGAGTTCCCTCGATTACTTATGGATCCTTCATCAGATCACCACTTTTCTGAATATAATACCAAATTGGGATGATACCCTATATACCAAAAGAAAAATTTTGAAAATCGGTTAACAAACGGCGGAGTAATCGTTGAATATAAGAAAACGAACATAACACCTCCCCCATTTTGAAAGTCAGTTAAAATTGTAGCCTATGTGTTATTTATTTAATATTTTAATCAGCACATGAATTGAATAACAAAATTTTTTTCAAATTAATCGTAGCACCATCTGTCAGGACAAACTAAAATTGAAATAGAATAATATTGAATGCGATGATAGAGCCGTCCGCCGGATCTAATGTAAAACATTCAAAAATCAACAACTCCTTATAAATAAGAAATTAATTGAAAAAACATTTTCCAGTAGACCAAACTGTAAATCTAAACCATTCTCGAATCTCCACGAACACACACAAAAAATTTCATCAAAATTGGTCCAGTCGTTTAGGAGGAGTTCAGTCACATACACACGCACACAAGAAATATATATATTAAGACTAGATGTCCCGCGCGGCTTCGCCCGCGTAAATTAGAAATTTTACAGAATCCGTAGGTACATTTTCCCATAAAAAATATTTCCCCCGTTTTTCCCACATTTTCCTGAGTTTCTTCTGTCGTATTAGTCTTAGAGTAATAATATAATATAACCTTCTCGACAAATGATGAGTCTTACTCGATAAATGATCTATCTAACACTGAGATAAGTTTTTAAATCGGACCTGTAGTTTCTGAGATTGACGCGTTCAAGCAAACATACTCTTCAGGTTTATTAATGATTAAACGAACTTACTTGTACGTGAAGTTCTATCATAATTATACGAAGTGTTTCGTCCGAAGAGATTAGTATCTAAATATTATTTTCTAAAACACAATGTAGTATCGCGTTAAGTGATACCACCTCGCACTATAGTTGAAAGCTGCTGTCAACACCAAAAAAAAAAAAAAAAAAATTATCCCCCACTCCAAACTCAACTTTCCCCAGATTGGAGGCCCGGCTTCATTTAGTTGAGATAAACGATTATTGTGATATTTCTTATACTCATGTAAGGGCTGTATTGGGTGGGTGGGTATCACTAATCTCTTCGGACGAAACACTTCGTATAATTATGATAGAACTTCACGTACAAGTAAGTTCGTTTAATCATTAATTATACTCGTGTTTCGTCCTCAAGATTAGTATCTAAATATTATTTTCTAAAACACAATGTAGATGTTTAGAGTAAGAAATATCACACACAGGTATTTATAAAAATCCTTTAATATGAGTACACAACTTAATTAAAATATTACAATCAGAAATAGAAAATTCTAAGAGCTAATTATAACAACTTCTTATACTTTAAGTTCAAATTAAAGTTAGATATTATAAATTTTATTTAATCAGTGAACACAAAGACTTAGCTAGAGCAACATTATGGTTCTCTACTATTGGTCTGTCATAGAATTTAGCGAAGGTAGTGGAATTGCCGCTCCATCCTGCAGTTTGCCTGATGGCATCGAGATTAACACCTAGCTTTTTTGCCATCGAGGTAAAAGCATGGCGAGTGCTATGTGATGAGAAGATAGATACGTCAATTCCACTATCTTTCAAAGTTGATTTTATCCAGCGGCTAATAGTTTGGCTGGAAACCGTTTTGTGAGGTTTGCGAATACTAATAAACAGTTCTTTTGACTTTCTCAGATCTTTTGTTTTCTCTATATAGACTTTAAGAGTGTCAGCTGGACAAATTTCGGGGTGTTCATCAAAAAACGGTAAATACAAAATCGGTTGCTTTGTACCTATTTTAGAAGACTTTATAAAATCACATATTTTTATAATTACTTGATTATTAGAAATCACAATTTCATCTACTTTTATTTTAGAGATAGTTTGTACTCTGTGGGCGGTTACTAGAGCAAGCAATGTGACACATTTTTTAGATAATTGGTCTAAGGATAAATTTTGATTAGGAAACCATGAAGCTAAATAATTAATCACCACACTAACGTCCCATGTATAATTGTAACGAGGCAATGGTGGTTTTAATTTATAAACACCTTTACAAAATCTAGAGACCCTATCGTCGGCTGATAAATTTTGGATAACTAATGACAAAGCGGACCGATAACTATTAATAGTTCCATACTGCCCCCCATCATTATAAACTTCCGTGAGGAATTTTAATATCACCGGGATAGACGGTTGGTAAACATCAACAGAGTTAATATGACAAAATGCATACCACTTTTTAAAACAAACGTCATATTGTTTGAGTGTATTTTCCGACAGGGAAGCTATCATTATCTCTATTGCGGATTGTGGGATACCTCTTTGCAGCATCGCCTTCCCGATAAAATTCCTGCAACCAGGGTAAGGTGGTTGTGTATGTTTCTGGAATTAGGTATAATAAAATTATTAGAATCTATTCTCACTAATTTTGATGTCAACAATTGTGTAAACATGGGGTACCAGGGCTGTGTAGGCCAATCCGGTACAACTATGATCCCTTTTGCCCTATCTGTAACAATTTTTCTCAATACTTTAAGAACCATTGCTACAGGGGGAAAGGCGTAAAAATTTAGTTTAGACCAATCCAAGGTAAAGGCATCAATAGCAAAGGCGTCTGGATCTCTATGCCAAGAGACGAACTTACTACACTTTTTGTTAATTCGAGTAGCAAATAAATCAATTTGGGGAAAAAATGAAAGTGTGTTCACCAACGTTGTATAACTATCCACCGATAGTTCCCATTCTACATCTGGATGAATTCGTCTAGATTCTTTATCGGCTATAGTATTTTCACTCGATTTGATATAAGAAGCGAACACAAATATTTTACGGTTTTCACACCACTGCCATATGTCCTTGGCGACTCTAGAAAGGTGAGGGTATTGTATACCGCCCATACGGTTTATATAACTGACTGCTGTGATATTATCGATACGCATTAATACCTGACAGTTCCTGTACTCTTTAGCAAAAATTTTAAGGGAATAAAGTGCAGCCAAAAGTTCAAGATGATTAATATGTAGGTTTAGCTCTGTAGTAGACCACCGACCGTTAGCCGTTTGGCCCTCACAACACCCGCCCCACCCCGTTGTTGAGGCGTCAGAGAATATTTCCAGACGATATTGATCATCTTTGATTTTATGAGAAGAATGATCGATATTATTAATCCACCAATTTATGTCCGGCAATAATGAATTGGGCAGGTACATAACTTTGTCGTAATCTTCGTTATTTTTTAGATTAAGGTACTTACATCTTTCGAGTTCTTTGGTATATAACCAGCCATATTCTATTGCCGGACATGCAGAAACTAACAAACCTATAAGTTTAGCTAACGTCCTTATTTTAAAACGGCTTAATTTTTTTATTTTAATAAGTTCAGATTTAATTCGTATTCTTTTCTCTAGTGGTAGACTTAAGGACCATTTACTGGTATCAATAATATAACCTAAGTACTTTACAGATGTTGATGGCTGTATCACACTTTTTTCGTTATTTATGATAAATCCTAAGTGTCTTAATAATTTTTGAGTAATATCTACATTTTTGACACATTCTTCATAAGTACCCCCAATTAAAATTAAATCATCCAAGTACATAGAAGATAACAAACCGCACGATCGTAAGAATTTAACAACTGGTTTCATAATTTTGGTAAAAATATATGGAGCTGTACATAAGCCAAACGGTAAAACATTGAATTCATATAATTCATGACCAACAGAAAATCTAAGATATTTTCGTGAATCGGGATGAATATTAATTAAAAAATAGGCATCTTTTAAATCGAGGGTAGCTAAATAACAATTTCTTGAGATTAATTTTAAAACTGTGCGGATATCCTCCAACTTAAAATGACGGGTATTTATGAAAGTGTTCAAATTCTTTAAATTTAAAATGAATCTCATTTTCCCATTAGGCTTAGGTATTAAAAAGACACGGGATACAAATTGTTCTTGACAAGGTTCACAACGAGAAATAGCACCTATTAACAGTAAACTATCAACGGCTTCTCGTAATTCTATTGAAGGCGAATTAAAAACTTGTACACTATTTTGATAAACTGGTTCGTTAAATTTGATTTGATATCCTTTAATGCAGGACAATACGGACCGATCAGATGTAATGAGCGTCCATTGCTTATAAAATCGAGCAAGTCTGCCCGCGTAACGTACCTCGTCTATTGGCGGCGGCTCTGTTTGGAGTGCCGCGAGAATGTTTGAGCAGCTTGCCTCGGAGGTGGAGCCCTCGGAGCGGCAGACTGTTGATGCCGCGGTGCTTGGCCCGTCGGCTGTCTGCGAGCCGAGGTCCCCGTCTTCCAGTTTAAATTATGCCTTGTCGGTGCAGGTTTTATCTGTTTTTGTTGTTCTGCCTTCAGGTCCGAACTAGACTTCGAAACTGCTTTAGCAGTTTTTAACGTTTCGGCTAAATTTTCGCCAAATAAATAACTGTCAATCTTTGTCAAATCTAGGTGGTCTTTTAAATTCTTTTTAACGAAGTTTAAGGCTAGATTTCGCCTAGCAGTCGATTGAGAATGCTGTATGTCGCATAATAAGCGACCCAGGTCCATTAAATCCCGCATTAAAGCGTTGTTATCGCACTTATTAATTAAGATATTGGACATTATAGATCCTAACGACGAAATAGCTGCCGCCATCTGGTTTTGTCTGTATTCGATGGCTTTGTCGCGTTTGACCACTGAATCCGATAGGGCTGCTTTAATTTCAGCATTAAGACGTGGCGCTGCAATGTTAGTGCAATTGCCTGGGACCTTATGTTTCTCAATTAGAAGTTTTCGGTTATTTTTGTCCAAACCGGAAGTACAAATGTGTGTAAATCTGGATGCAATTTCTTTATGTATTTCAGGCCCGTAGGTGACGGCCGTTGACGGGTCCTCACCTAAAATCTCGATTAACTCGTTTTGTGGCCTTTCATCATTTGAAGCAACGTTTTCGGTCACGGGAACAACATCCGTTGAAGTTCCCGGACAGGGCTGTTCCGGTACATCCGGAACAGCGTTTTCGATCGGAAAAGAGTTATTTATTTCCGCTGGTATATTGCCTTCCGTTTCTGGAATACAAGGAATAAAAATCTCTTGTATAATTCTACATCTATATAGCCCATGCGACTATTCTGATGCAAAATATTAATAACCGTTAACCCACTACATCTATATAGTCCTGATGACTATTCTGATGCAAGGAATTGGTTATAGCAATGATTTTTAAATTTTTATTTTTAAATGACTTACCGTTAAGATTTTCCGGTGCGATTCCAATTGAAGCTATCGATGAATTTGAAGAACTACTTGACGAACTGGAGCTGGATATTGATCTTCTATTGTAATAGCGATCACGTTTTATTTCTTTTTCTAATTTTCTCAACTTTTTAACTATATAATCGAGACTATTATCATCACTTTGCCTTTTAGACATTTTTTATTATTTTATATTAAATTTTAATTTAATTTAAACGTGAAACCAAATGAGATGCGAAGTGGTTGAGCACTAAAATGCGAATGAAGCCGGGCCTCCAATCTGGGGAAAGTTGAGTTTGGAGTGGGGGATAATTTTTTTTTTTTTTTTTTGGTGTTGACAGCAGCTTTCAACTATAGTGCGAGGTGGTATCACTTAACGCGATACTACATTGTGTTTTAGAAAATAATATTTAGATACTAATCTTGAGGACGAAACACGAGTATAATAATATTAGGTAGATATAGATTTTTTTTAATTATCGCTTGACAAACTCGAGTCTCGATCTAAAAGACTATGAAATGGTATAATATGGTAGTGATAATGATGATGATGATGATGAAGAATGTAATTTGCATAGTAGCATATGCTTTCTGTTCTTAAAACAACGCCGAAACTCCCAAACTTGTATCTATAAAGAATCAGGAATTCTCTCAGCACCTTCCGAACCACGGTATACCAGGTATATCTCGGTGCAAAATCTTACTTGTTGGTAGCATATGCTTAGAATACTTCTCACGAAACCGAAGTCACCATATGTTTCCCTATAAGTTTTGAGGAGTTCCCTCGATTACTTATGGATCCTTCATCAGATCACCACTTTTCTGAATATAATACCAAATTGGGATGATACCCTATATACCAAAAGAAAAATTTTGAAAATCGGTTAACAAACGGCGGAGTAATCGTTGAATATAAGAAAACGAACATAACACCTCCCCCATTTTGAAAATCGGTTAAAATTGTAGCCTATGTGTTATTTATTTAATATTTTAATCAGCACATGAATTGAATAACAAATTTTTTTACAAATTAATCGTAGCACCATCTGTCAGGACAAACTAAAATTGAAATAGAATAATATTGAATGCGATGATAGAGCCGTCCGCCGGATCTAATGTAAAACATTCCAAAATCAACAACTCCTTATAAATAAGAAATTAATTGAAAAAACATTTTCCAGTAGACCAAACTGTAAATCTAAACCATTCTCGAATCTCCACGAACACACACAAAAAATTTCATCAAAATTGGTCCAGTCGTTTAGGAGGAGTTCAGTCACATACACACGCACACAAGAAATATATATATTAAGATTACCTCTGAGATTGGACCTCTGTTAACGTGTCGCATATATATGTATCAGTGTGGGAGACGAGCACGGGGCGGTGCCTGCGCACGCTGGAGGTGGGCGGGGCGGTGGCGGGCGTGGCGTGGACGCCCGCGCGCGGCCTCAGCCTGCTCGCCGCCGCCGTCGGCCCGCGCCTGCTGCTGCTCAACCCCGGCGAACGCATCGGCGCGCACCGCGTCGCCGCCCGCACCGACGAGCTACTGCGCGAGCCGCCGCCGCAGCGCGACGTCACCATGGACGAGCGCACCGCCGCCGCCGTCACGTGGGAGGACAGCGACCCGGCCCAGTGGGCGCGCGGCGTGCGCCTCGCCGTCGCGCACTTCCGCCCCGTGCGCACGGTGGCGTGGCACGCGCGCGGCGACTACCTGTGCGTCACGCTGGCGGACGGCGGCGCGCGCGCGGTCGTCGTGCACCAGCTGTCGCGCCGCCGCTCGCAGCTGCCGTTCCGGCGGGCGAAGGGGCTGGTGCAGGCGGCGGTGTTCCACCCGTCGCGGCCGCAGCTGCTGGTGGCGACACAGCGCGCGGTGCGCGTGTACGACCTGGTGCGGCAGGAGCTGGTGCGCACGCTACGGCCGGGCGCGCAGTGGGTGAGCTCGCTGGCGGTGCACCCGGGCGGCGACCACGTGCTGGTGGGCTCGTACGACCGCAAGTGCGCGTGGTTCGACCTGGAGCTGTCGTCGGCGCCGTACCGCACGCTGCGGCTGCACGGCGGCGCGGTGCGCGCGGTGGCCTTCCACCCCCGGTACCCGCTGTTCGCGAGCGGTGGCGACGACGCGCGGCTGGTGGTGTCGCACGGCATGGTCTACAACGACCTGCTGCAGAACCCGCTGCTGGTGCCGCTGCGCCAGCTGCCGGGCCCCGAGCGCCGCGACGACCTGTGCGCGCTCGACCTGCGCTGGCACCCCACGCAGCCCTGGCTCGCGGCCGCCGGCGCCGACGCCACTATCCGCCTCTACACGTAATAAACTCTACCGACCGACGTATTTGTTTATCTTTACCCAATCCCCTTACATAATATTGCTCGTTACAATATTATGGTCGCAGCGATTTGTTTTAAGGTGAGATCACACGACGCGACGCGACACTTTCCATTCCACAGCCGCGTAGTGCAGCTCACTTATATTCACAGAATACAAAGTAGGTACTACGGAGCTCATATTCGTATCGGGCGGGACGTGTCGCTTTAACGCGGACTCGTCTTTAATATTGTAATCAATACAGAATTATTGTTAGAAAGATGATAATAACACTTCTAAACTTGTCCCGGACTCTATATCAAAACGTGAAAAAGACATGGAGTCCAGAGTATATTTAACATTAGGAAAAATAAATACAAATGATATTTAAATTTTAAACTATAGTCCGTGCACGTCTTTCCTCGAGTATCTAAGGGCTCTTCCACACGACGTTTTTTACGGTCGTTTGTATCGATACAAACGCAAGTTGAACGCTCAGCAAATGCAAGGAAGCCTAAAGTTTTATACTTTATATCTGCCAAAGCCCAAAACGTGCAGAAGACGAGCGCATCAGAAACGCGCGTCGTCAGTGCGCAAAAAAAGAAACGTCGTGTAGAAGGGCCCTAAGATCTATAGTCTATGACAATTCTTCATAATATTTTCTTATATATTAATAATAAGACTTTCAATCACCAAGAGTGTCCACCACCTTTACTCAACGGAGTACCTCTGAGTCGTGTTACAAAATTTAAATACCTCGGTCATGTGGTGACAGATACTCTTAGTGATGAGGAGGATATTGAGAGGGAGCGCAGGGCGCTATCGGTCCGCGGTAATATGCTGGCACACAGGTTTGCCGGGTGTACAGCGCCTGTCAAGATAACGCTTTTTAAAGCATTTTGTCAGGCGTTTTACACCTGTGGTCTGTGGGCCAGCTTTACTCAACGGACCTATGGCGCGTTGCGGGTCCTTTACAATAACATATTCAGGTCTCTATTGCGGCTCCCTCGATACTGCAGTGCATCCGGGATGTTTGCCGATGCAGGAGTCGACGATTTCTATGCGATTATGCGGAAAAAGGTAGCGTCAGTGGTGCATAGAGTTCGGGAGAGCCGGAATGGGGTCCTGAAGATGATAGCGGAGCGAATTGACTCTCCACTCCTTCGCAGACTCACTGAACTACATGTCAGGGTAGCAAGATGAGCTGATGAGCTGCATTGTGATTATTTGTTTAGTTCATAATTATTTTATTATCAAAAATTATTTATAATATGGGCTTCTTTGTCTGAAAATAAATTTTATTTATTTATTTATTTATAGCTCTCGGTTGGCTGCATTGCTTTTAATTGTGTTGCCATGCTTTGTTTTCAATTTTTCTCCTTAATATTTGGTCGCTGTTATATTTTGATAAGTATATAATATTAATTTGTCTATAAAACCACAATTTCTTTTTTCTTGAGTTATGAATGCGATCTTTTTCTAAATGATCTAAAGAGCATGACTACATTCATAGCTCAATACGACATTTTTTTTGGGATGATACACAAAATATGATTATTAGCGTCCATTTAATACCCCGATCGTGGGAATCGTAGACACAATAGGTTTTAAATTGTCATGTGGCAGCCGGGTGCCGCTTGGGGATTGATGGGCTAAGACAATTTATGAGTAGGAGTTTTTTAAATTCCTTTTTATTAAAAAATTTTTCCCGGTGCCGTTAATAAAATATGTGTTAATACAGTCTGTCAAAAAAGTCATGAAATTAAAAAGTGGCAACATCGTAGTGTCATCCCTTTCATGAAAATCAATCTAAGAAAAAAGGGATGACACTATGATATTGCTACTTTTGATTTCATGACTTTTTTGACAGACTGTACTTAATTTCCATTATTCCATAAGATCCACAAACAAAATATTATATTATGCACTTTCAATTAAAATGTACTTAGATCTGGGGGCACGGCAGTGCCCCCTCCAAGTCGAGCAAAACGCTTTTTTGCTTGCACGGCCGTACTATCCTTTTCTCGAACCAATTCAGGCTCTTTTTGACCCCCTATAACTTCATTGTGGATAAACCAACAAGCCTGAATTTTCAGTTGCTAAGCAATCATTGTATAAACACGGTATGTTTAAAATTTTATTCAATTTGAACGAGTAGTTCAAGAGCTGTAACTTGTTAAAGTTTCTTAATTTTGTCACTGACTGACCGATCACCAAAAGTCTAAGGCACTTCTAGCAGACATAGAATCTTCAAACTTAGAATATAATTAGTGTTTAGTGTCTAAATCAAGGAAAAAATCAAATATTTTAAAATTTCTGTCCAGTTTTCTAGATACACTAACTTCATCAAAAACATCCTGTAAAAAAACCAAGTCTCGCAACTCAGTTTTTATACCGTAAAAATTTATGAGATCCATACAATACCAAGTCGGTTAATTTATTCAGTCCCTACCTAGGGGACCTTCTGTCTCAAGTTAGTACGTAAGTTATTATCATATCAATATTAAAAATCTTTTACGTTTTAAATAAATAGATCGACTTGGACATCGCATGAAAACACAATGTATCTTACAATTTATACATAATTATTATATTATTAGATTGTTTGGTCTATTGCGCTCCATGCGATTGATGCAGGCCCGTAGTGCTGTGTGATACTATATAGTGTTATACTAAACAATCTAATCATGCGATGTCCAAGTCGATCTATTTTTTTTTTTTATATCTGCCAAAGTTTTGGTTATATTAAATATATTCTGAATATATTTAATATAACCAAAACTCACAATTTGAAAATAGAAGTCAAAAAAAATTCAAGCAGATATCGTAAGTATTGTAATCAATTTATTATTAAAATACAATAAAAGTCACAAAATACATTTTAGTGTAAAAATTATATGAAAATAGCAAATCAAATTTAGCTACGAGGTTGGTCACCTGGGATCTTTAAACAAACTCCAGCGTGAATAAACTCAATTACAGATATAATTGCCACTCATCAGAGCACGCGAGCTTAGATATTTGGCAATAATACCATTTACTTTACTCTTATTAATTACCATTAATATGAGTAAAGTTTATAGATGGTAACATTTATGTGACAAGTAAGGTTGGGGAGCAAAGGACTCGTTTCCAGCTCCCAATAAATAAATAAAAAAAAAGTAAGGTTGGCCAACATTCAGATTTAAGTTTGTTGTCTGTTGAGCTTTGAAGTTTAGTTTGAAGTTTTTATAGTGCGCCAATGTGACGGCTTGACGTGACGCGAAAGTCAAGCCATTTTATAAATTTGAAAATAAATCGTTTTATAGTAATTTTATCAAATAAAGCTTTCGTATTTTATATTACATATCCTAAATAAATAAACTTTTTTGTGATATCTACCGGCTTCACAATAGCATTTAAGAACTATGAAACTTGAAAGTACTGTGCATATTTTTAATATTATAACGATCACCCAAACCGGCTAAAAGTGTTTTATATTAACTTTCGATCATTGTTTATGATGTGCTACGAGTTGTAAGAATACAAGTGAACAACAGACTGAACTTGTAACCATGAACAAGTGCTAACGTTATAGTAGTACTGGTATTTTGGAGTCAGGATGTCGGGTTCGGGAGCGACGACGCCGACGACGGTGGAGGCGCCGCCGCTGGATGACAGAGACCTGGAGCCCCGCACGCCCATGAAGCGCCTCGGCTCCACCAGGAAACTCGCAGCTTTTAACAGTAAGTGCTTTTCACATTAATTAAAAAGTAAAAATATCCATTCGAAATTTAAATACATTCTAGTTATTAGGAAGATTAATCAATACTTAATTACCTACTGCAATTAAGCATTGATTAATCTTCCCAGGATAAAAATAATACAAAATCTTACTTTATAAATAGAAGGAAAACATGGATAACATTTTTAACTAGACACCATACATAAACCAGTCATTAATACAATCATAATCGAATTTTAGCAGAGGTACAGGTAAACACTTACCGCCATACTCAGAGATATTTAATTACGATTAACCTTCAATTTAATGTAGAGTTTGACAGATAATGTATGGGGCTTATGTCAACATTTTGAAATAATTACATTTAAGTAATTAATGTCCGACTCTGAGTGCGGCAGTTAACTATTTAAAGTAATTAAGTTGCACAAAGATCTAATATATCAAGTTTATTTTTAGTACCAACAGCTCATGAATTACGTCTCTGGCTTTAAGTACAATTAATTTCAATGAAGTTCTGAAGAATAAGGTTTTCTTTGTTAAAATATTTTTATTGTATTACATCACATAAATATAAGTCATACATGTGGAAGAGCTTGACTCTTTAGCATCAAAGGGCCAGCTTGACCAGATCAATACTATAGCCTCAGCCCTCACGGAAAACTGGTGTAAAATAATCTTATGTTGTGTATGTGTTGTTGTTGAGTGAGTGAAGATGCCGATTGGACTTCAAGGTTTTAGGACCATAAACTAAACATACAGCACAAAACTACATATTAAATGCTCTAATGAGCAACAATTTAAAGTTAAAACACCAGTGTAGGCTTAATATTGGATGCACTCCTAGTAGCTGGAGACTGAGGAACATGAAGGTACGCAGTGAGGACAAAGACTTTGACTGTGGAGTCAATTACTGTAGACATCTCAGAAATAGTACACAATATGAAGCTAAAACATTTGACCTTTCATATATACATTAGCTGTAGCCCGCGACTTCTACATCGAACATCAACTAAATCGTTTACGCGTAAATCAGAAAAGTAAATTGTGTGGGAACCGCACATTTTTCAAAAAAGATAAATAGTTTAGGCGAGAGTCATAGAAGTTTATTGTGCGGGATCTGTATATTTTCCGGGATAAAAAGTATCCCTTGTCCTTTCCCGAGACTGAAAGTATTGCCATACCAAATTTCATCAAAATTCTTTGTCCTCCCAAGTCTCAAAGTATCTCCATACCAAATTCAATCAAAATCAATGATATTCTTTTTCATATAATATCATTGAACAAAATAGATTGAATAGTTTACGCGCAAATCATATATTGTGAAGTAACCATACATTTTTCTGGGACAAAATGTATCCTATGTTCTTTTTCGGGACTCGAAGTAAATGGGTCCAGCCGTTTACGTTTTATGTCGTGACCACGCGAAAAATAACGTTCCGCGCGGCTTCGCCCGCGTAAATTAGATATTTCACAGACAAATTAGTCCTCAAAAAATAGCCTATGATCCTTCACGTGGTCTTCTTCTTATTTGTGCCAAATAACAGAAAAATTGCTCCAGTAGTTCGTGAGATAAGCCCTTTCAAATAAATTCCCCTGTTTTTTTTCGACATTTTCCTCTATTTCTTCGCTCCTATTAGTTTTAGCGAAATAAAATATAGCCTATAGCCTTCCTCGATAAATGGGCTATCTAACACTGAAAGAATTTTTAAAATC
The DNA here is from genome assembly GCF_905147365.1 of Aricia agestis. Taxonomy (NCBI): domain Eukaryota; kingdom Metazoa; phylum Arthropoda; class Insecta; order Lepidoptera; family Lycaenidae; genus Aricia; species Aricia agestis. Next base: position 88,219 of record NC_056421.1, on the reverse strand, counting down.
GTACCAGTAGTTCCTGAGATTAGCGCGTTCGAATAAGCCCTTTCAAATAATTTTCCCCGCTTTTCCACACTTTCCTCTATTTCTTCGCTCCTATTAGTCTTAGCGTATTAAAATATAGCCTATAGCCTTCCTCGATAAATAGGCTACCTAACACTGAAAGAATTTTTCAAATCGGACCAGTAGTTCCTGAGATTAGCGCGTTCAAATAAGCCCTTTCAAATAATTTTCCCCCCGTTTTTTTCCACACTTTCCTCTATTTATTCGCTCCTATTAGTATTAGCGTGATAAAATATAGCCTATAGCCTTCCTCGATAAATGGGCTATCTAACACTGAAAGAATTTTCCAATTTGGACCAGTAGTTCCTCAGATTAGCGCGTTCAAACAAACAAACAAACTCTTCCCAATTATAATATTAGTATACATTATAATTATAATATTATAAGTATAGATAATATGCATATAGTCTCGAAAACTCAGTAAGTAGGTAAGTGCTTATCTAAGTAGATTTTATAAAAAGAAATTGTTACTTAATTACTGAAATATTATATTAATATAATATTTTAATATGCTTTATCTAATCAGCTTGTGCCACATCTGCAGGGTGCCCTTGCCCTTCTCAGCTGTTATCAGCAACAGGTGAGCTTATCTCCGACTATATTAGCTCGTTCCTGTCACTATCAAGGACCTTTATCTCATATATTTGCATATTCTTAGGCTGTCTTAGGCCGTCGCGCGTAATTAAATTTGTTTGAGGAAAATTATAGGCTCCTGATCAGGCTTTTTTATATACAGGTTTAAACTATTTTGATGAAACAACACATATTGTTACATAATCTTTAAAATTTATAGTCCTATTTTCTGATTTATAGAGCAATAAAGTCTATAAGTCATAATGTGAAGATATTTATACTGTACGGTATTGTAACTGTTCTATGCTAACAGTTATCACGGCGTGCTAATAAACAATCTGCAATTGTTTTGTTCATGTTCACGTTTTTATCGGCGCAGTAACAAAGACTATGCGCCTGTCTGCGTTATGTCACGCCCTGCGCCGGCGGCTCTGGTGCCAGTCGCGAGACATGTGGAGACAATTATAATATGACGAATCTCAGCCGGGTTGTAAACTTAGATTCGTCTGGAGGACACGGCGACATACACATTTTATGACTTATGAAAATATGGCCCGCCCCATCATAATAATATTATACGCGTATGTGAAGCAGAACAGGGGAGCCGCTGTCGCGCACTATGTCATTGAACACAAAAGGAAGAGCGGCCCGCTCCACACATCACCGTCATAATGTGCGCGTACCATTAACTGAGAGAACAGAAAGGTGATGATGATATTGACGTCGATTCACACGATGTAGGGCAGACAACACTACCGGTACAGGTGGTAGGTACTCCCTATTACGTCTACAGTCTACACAGAACCACCACTTCCAGTTACAAGTATAAAAAGTTAAAAGACATTCCTAGAATTGCGGCATGCCATTGTCTACACATTAGCGGACACATATGGAACTCACTCTGTATCTGGTCCGTCCGTCTGTCACAGTAACGCATGCGACATAAATATGATCGCTTTGTTAGTGAATCATGTTAAACGCATTAATTATTTATTATTGTTGTTATTATTATTAATTCATTAACCAAAACTGGAGTGAACAGGAAAACGGTTAAAAGGAATTAGACGTGTATGTACAACAGTCAACATAAATTATAGTATTGTATGGTAAACTTTTTATACGATTAATATAGAATGGTAATGCGACGCATTGACCCAACTCTTAAATAATATTTTATGTTTGTAATCCAAGTACATACTCATATTATGGACCTGAAGCTCTATGTAGAGCTCATAAGATCTAGTTCAGTGCTTGTTCCACTAAGTACATTAATACGAGAGGTTTTCAGCGTGTAATCTGTGTAATGTAGCAGTCGGCGCCGCGCCCCCCGCCCCCCGCTCACCCCCCCTCGCCCCCGCCGCCGCCCGCACATCTGGCGCTCACACGTTGGGGATCGGGAATATTTCACACTCCAGACGAGAAAGTTATCATACAATTTGTATGTTAAATTAGAATTACTGTGAAGGGAGAGAAAATCTGTCTAAGATTGGTTGAGAAGTGAGGACTCTTAAGTCTACAGGATCTACCGAAACCACTAAACCAAAGGAAAGAGACAAGCGACATCCATATACCTTATAAGTAGGCTTCGGTTCGATAACCTTTTACTGAATCGTCGAACATATTTTGATGCAGGCTGTGAAGATTTTTATTTCAGAGCAAGGACACAAAATGTACAGTTCCTGCCCGATAGACGAAATGTGGCGAAACGAAGCTGCGGGCAACATCTAGATTCTAGTAGAATTATCTAGTAGATCATCCGCGCTAGAAATACTCACAACATCTAGCAGTTCATCCATGACAGAAATATTTAGACCATAGGGGCGCATTATGTGAACATTTCACAATATTGATTGGCGAAGTTGTGTAACATCAGCATCTGCCCCAGCTGCACCGTCTAATCAATATGTATCCAGTATCGACCGGCCATTATCATAACCTGTCGGGATCGCGGAGAAAGGACCCTGATGGCAGATGCTCACTGATCTTACGTCATCGATATCAGCTTAGAATAGAAGTTCGAAAAATCAAGTCAAAAGGATGGTAAAACATTAAACAACTAGTTATCCAACGAGGTTATAAGGAAATCTTATGATTGTAAGCCAGGCAAAAGCTTCGGTGGGATCTCAGACCAAATAAAAAGTCTTAAACTTTTTATTTGGTCTGAGGGTGGGATATATAAAGCCAGATAATCGCATCGAGATGACTCGAATCGCGATCTCCTAATCGTATCTCTAGTCTCTACCTTTATTATATTCTACAATACCAACCAAATAACTTGTAGTCAATTTTCTTCTGAGTCCTTATACCTGTCAAGTATTTCGACCCATCAGCAGTCTTGCCTAGAAGCTTTGAGAAATGCGAAGAAGGTATTTCAATTGCCTTTCTAACGATGGAAGGCGAACTATCGCTATTTTAGAACTGGGATCATGAAAGATGATGAAGATGTACGACATAGAGCATCACACTGTTATGTTATAGTTGTTGTCCAGCGACCAGCACATAACTACAGATACAACCGTGACCGGTGACACATTGCGCCGGCTAATAAATTAGTTGTGCTCGCGTGCTGTGTGTTATGTTGTATGAGTAACGCTCTACGTGGTACGTGCTAATTAATTTAAATAAAACACATTATTAATTATTAAACAACAACGCACGACATTTCATTGTTATGTACAATAATTTAAGTATGTAATAAAATGATATACTTATGTTGAATTAGCAGCTTCCAGTTGAACATTACGAAGTCCAGCGTTACTGCTTGACAATCTCGTTAATTAAGTTGACAAACATAAACGCGCGAGTCGCGACTCATTGACGAGTAGTGTTTCGCTTAAAGTTTTAGTTTATTAAATATTTGCTGGTTAAAAGTTACTTAGTTAGTAGTTAGTTGATATACATAAAAAAGCACTTAAGTGACCCAAAAGTTTTAATACCTCAAAGTTTTAACTCAATCTTTAGGGAACAGGAATAGAGAGATTTTAAACGAGAGAAGAAAATAAGAGAATATTAGTATGTCTTAGATGTAACATCCTAATTCTTCCAAAAACCCGGACACAATCTTGAACATATTTTTTAAACTATAAACTACTAGCTGTTGCCCGCGACTTCGTCCGCGTGGACCTCAGTTTATAGCGCGCGATGTTCAAACAACAAAATTGGTGTCAAAAGCTTTTATTAAAAACCCTGGTACCCCTCAATCAAAACACCCAAAAACAGTTGTGCAGTGTGCACATAACTTATATCATTTTTTTTAAATTAAACTTTATTTATGCCAAATTTTAAAGTATATTTAGCCCCCCAATTACACAACTTTACCCATAAACTATTTATCATTGATATAGCCCGTCAAAAAAGTCACGACATTAATAGAGTCGCCACTTGTTTCCGGTGTGGCCTCTTATGGCCACACTGTATCCAGTCACTATAAAAGATTTTGATACTTTATATTAAATACAGTTAAAAAAAACACGTTTTAAATAATATGATTTATATAATATTACATTATGTACCTAGTTAAGAAAATTTGAAATAATTATGATGCAGTTATAGTGTGTGTTTAATTTACGACATCACAAGAAACAATCTAATCTATGTAAAGTATTATAATCTTTGTATAATATGTCATAGTCTGTCTCTGTCAAGAAAGTGAAGAAATTAAAATGTGGCATCATCCCTTTGAAATCAATCTAAGAAAAAAGGGATGACACTACGATGTTGCCACTTTTTAATAACTCGATCAAACGGTTGAACTGATGTGGCTAATTTTAGTCTTAAAATATTCCTGGAAGACCAGGGAAGGTTTATAAGTGACACGAAGTTCACCGGGACATCTAGTCACTAGTGTCACATATTATGAATTTATAACATCTGTTATTTAAGTACCCTCTCCCTGAGAGCTGCAGAGCTACTTTGATGAGCAGTGAGAGCTGAGAGAAGCTCACTCCTTTTTTTTATAAAGGAACTACTTGTTTAAGAAAATACAAAAAATAAATAAATGAAAAACAGGGTTTTGGTATTTTAATAAAATATGATCATCCAAATAATATTCTACAATGCAGCCGGAAACATAATCATCGCCACTTTCTAGGTCCATGTAGTTACAGCAGTGGTGTCACAGTGAAGAGGCACTTTCACCTTCAATAATCAGCTCTTCAATATCCTAATAAAGGGTTAATTCCCACTCCTTGTATTTATTTTCAGTATTTTTTTTTTCAAAATAATAGCATAAATTCTCCCAGTTATTTCGGTTATTTCGTTAAACGCTTTTTCTGCTACCTGTAAACATAAAACGTAATAATTATAATATTATATTATAACGCTGCTTCAAAGTGTTAAAGGAGTTAAGCACATATACTGTGACACGAGAATTTTATATACATCTAAGATACTTACTTAATTACGCAAAGCACCTAAGTCAAAGTACAGTCTGTCAAAAAAGTCATGAAATTAAAAAGTGGCAACATCGTAGTGTCATCCCTTTTTTCTTAGATTGATTTGAAAGGGATGATATTACGATGTTGCCACTTTTTAATTTCATGACTTTTTTGACAGACTGTACCTATCAATCGTTGTTAGGCGCGTTATATGATAGATTTCTTTGACAGTTCATTGTTTACGTAAATATAAGGTTTATGTAAAATTGTTGTTTTATTATACCACATAATACTTACTCAGGCTACTTAAAATTGCATTACACAATAAATTTGATTATTGATTGATGAAATATTATACAATAAATTTGACAAACAAAATTTATAAAACAAACGCATAATTACCTGCTACTATGGCGATTGAGCGATCAGAATCGGAAATGTGGACGCGAGAATTTCAGTGATATTTTCGCGGTTTACTATTTTTCTTCAATGAAAATCTTCGAATTTTCAGCACTATGACACGTCTTTCACTTTAATTATTAATAATAATCACAGTAACATGTAGTTTTCACATTGTAAAACTAAATTTAAGCAAATTGAAAATCTTTGTTTTGTAAATTTTATGTCATAGAGTATTGATACAACAAAGGGACAAATGTCAAAAGAGTGTTGCTATTGCTAAAAAAAAAAATTTCGCCTCCTAGACATTCTTGACGCACTGTAGGTTTAAGGTTACGTCACTCATCACTGCATAGATAAAGTACAAAGTTATTTAATAAAGTAAAATAGAAATGACAATCGAAAAAACCGAAAATCAAATGTAAGATGATACCACCTCTTATAGAAAGACTTTGGAGCAAGCGTCAGCGCGATGTAGGAGACGGCACGGCGCCATCTATTATCTATTTTTGAAAGTAACTTAATTTGAACAAATTCACGGATTTTTACCACCTTACAACCCTTTTTTCCAGTTAAAAAGTAGCCTATGACCTTTCTCAGTCTTTAGACTATCTGTGTACAAAATTTCATTACAATCGGTTCGGTAGTTTTGGCGTGAAAGCGAGACAGACAGACAGAGATACTTTCGCATTTATAATATTAGTATAGATAACTACTAACTATATAATAAACAATAGGGCACGATAAAAAATAAGATCACTGACTTTCAAGAACTCGGACATTTATAATTATGTTGGATCATCCGATTGTTGATTGCCCAACAATCATTCCGAGATAAGGATTAAGGACAACCGTCGATACTTGTATAACACGTCGGATGTGGGAATCAGGAGACATTACCAATTCGGTGCGCGCCGCCACTGATTGTAATTACGTCGCTGGCCATTGTCTCGCGGGCGGGGGCGGGGGCGGGAGCAGGGAGAGGGTAATTCAGTATTTCCGTCAGGAGCCAGGAGCTTCCTCCGCGTGAGTTAGCGTCGTGATGTAAGCGAGTGGGCAGCGCCTCCGCCGACCGCCGACGGTGCTGACTGCTGGCCCTTTGTCTTTGTCTCAGGACTCAGTGTGACCAATGAAATGGTTACGACTTTGTTTCGAAGAAAATATATTAAGAACTAGCTGTTGCCCGCGACTTCGTCCGCGTTAACAAAATGTGATAACAAAGATAATGAAAAAGAGGGAAATTTTCCCCCTTTTTAGGGTTCCATACCCAAATAGTAAAAATGGGAACTTATTACAAAGACTTTGAAGCCTGTCTGTCTGTCCGTCTCCAGGCTGTATCTCAAGAACCGCGAGCTAGATATTGCCGCCATAGCAACAAATACAAAAGAAACAAAATAAAGAAAGTATAATATGAAGGAGGCTCCCATACAACAAATGCCTGATTTTGGCCTTTTGCCGTCAATAATGGCAACGGGTATGACCATAAAATACTCAATTGTATTTAAATTTTATTAATCACTACATGTTATAAATCAAAGTCTTCAGTTCCGTCTGATCGTGGTAAAATCATGCGCTTTTCACCAATCGAAAGAATTTTTCTTCGGGGGCTAAGGCATATTAGTTTTTTTTAGTTTCTGTGTGCATTTGAGTAAAATATAATATTAACATTTCTCAGAGATATCGGAAATCTGGAATCTTTCGACGAAAAAGCTGCCTAAGACATAATATGAGATATAACTAAACTATGTATGGCGGAAATATTCTTCTTTTCTAGATCTACAAAAAAGCTCACTATACTTATAGAATATGTCTATCCTTGAAGGTGAACTTGCTTTTATTCGTTATATATAAATAAACACTACAGCAACGAAAGAGTTTTGAAAATCAGACAACAAACGGTAGAACAATAACATAATCAAAGGCAAGAGTTTTTATAATAATGTGAAGATTCATGGCATTATTATAGTGATGATGATGATTAGTATAATTGACACATTGACATTTAAATATGCTTTTAGTTGTTGAAACAACGCCAAAATTGCCGAACATTTCTATCATCTATAAGGATTCAAGAGTTCTCTACGGCACCTTCGGAACCAGGGTGTACTTCAGCGCAAATTCTAATTTTTTGGTAGTTTTAGCTTAAAATCCTTCAGAAAAACGTAAAATCACTATATGTTTCTTATACATTTTAAGGAGTCCTGTCGATTTACCAAGGATTGCATCATCAGATCACCACTTTCGTGATCATGTTACCAAATTCGGGTTACATCTCATATAACAACAAAAGAAATTTGGAAATCGGTCTACAAACGACGGAGTTGTCAGCGAACAAAAAATAAAAAAAGTGAAATATATCCTCCTCCTTTTCGGAAGTCGGTTAGAAAGTAGCCTAAGTTATGCCTTACTACATCAGCTATGTGCCAAAAAAAGTCCCGTCAAAATGGCTCCAGCCATTTCAGAGATTAGCCGGAACAAACAGACAGACAGACAGACATACAGACAAAAATTGTAAAAAATGTTGTTTTGGTGTATGTACCCTATATACATTCATATGCATCCAGTAAAAAACGGTTCTTTCAATATTACAAACAGACACTCCAATTTTATTTATATGTATGTATGTATGTATGTATGTATGTATGTATGTATATCTTAATATATATATTTCTTGTGTGCGTGTGTATGTGACTGAACTCCTCCTAAACGACTGGACCAATTTTGATGAAATTTTTTGTGTGTGTTCGTGAAGATTCGAGAATGGTTTAGATTTACAGTTTGGTCTACTGGAAAGTGTTTTTTCAATTAATTTCTTATTTATAAGGAGTTGTTGATTTTGGAATGTTTTACATTAGATCCGGCGGACGGCGCTATCATCGCATTCAATATTATTCTATTTCAATTTTAGTTTGTCCTGACAGATGGTGCTAAGATTAATTTGAAAAAAATTTTGTTATTCAATTCATGTGCTGATTAAAATATTAAATAAATAACACATAGGCTACAATTTTAACCGACTTTCAAAATGGGGGAGGTGTTATGTTCGTTTTCTTATATTCAACGATTACTCCGCCGTTTGTTAACCGATTTTCAAAATTTTTCTTTTGGTATATAGGGTATCATCCCAATTTGGTATTATATTCAGAAAAGTGGTGATCTGATGAAGGATCCATAAGTAATCGAGGGAACTCCTCAAAACTTATAGGGAAACATATGGTGACTTCGGTTTCGTGAGAAGTATTCTAAGCATATGCTACCAACAAGTAAGATTTTGCACCGAGATATACCTGGTATACCGTGGTTCGGAAGGTGCTGAGAGAATTCCTGATTCTTTATAGATACAAGTTTGGGAGTTTCGGCGTTGTTTTAAGAACAGAAAGCATATGCTACTATGCAAATTACATTCTTCATCATCATCATCATCATCATCACTACCATATTATACCATTTCATAGTCTTTTAGATCGAGACTCGAGTTTGTCAAGCGATAATTAAAAAAAATCTATATCTACCTAATATTATAAACCTGAAGAGTATGTTTGTCAATCTCAGAAACTACAGGTCCGATTTAAAAACTTATCTCAGTGTTAGATAGATCATTTATCGAGTAAGACTCATCATTTATAGAGAAGGTTATATTATATTATTACTCTAAGACTAATACGACAGAAGAAACTCAGGAAAATGTGGGAAAAACGGGGGAAATATTTTTTATGGGAAAATGTACCTACCTACGGATTCTGTAAAATTTCTAATTTACGCGGGCGAAGCCGCGCGGGACATCTAGTATGTATGTATGTATGTATGTATGTATGTTTGTATGTATGTATGTATAGATGTATAGAAGAAGGGCAAAAAGACAGACTGAGAAAGGATCCTACTGTGGTAAACCTACGCGTTCTAGCTTGTTTGCAGTCATGCAACATTTGTGCAAGATACATAAACATTTATAATAGGTACTCGTGTCTTGGCTAAAGCCTCTACTCTCTAACTTGATAGCTGTAGAAATCGCATATTATGTATATTACAAGCACGCCCGTCTCCCGTAGCTACTGGTGGCTTTTTAGGGTTCCGTAGCCGAATGGCAAAAAACGGAACCCTTATAGATTCGTCATGTCTGTCTGTCTGTCTGTCCGTCCGTATGTCACAGCCACTTTCCTCCGAAACTATAAGAGCTATACTATTGAAAATTGGTAAGTAGATGTAGTCTGTAAACCGCATTAAGATTTTGATACAAAAATGGAAAAATTATTATAGGTACAGTACAACTGAAACAAAAAAATTTTTTTTTCATCTAACCTATGCGTGTGGGGTATCTATGGATAGGTCTTTAAAAATCATATTGAAGTTTCTTCTTTAATGTTTTTGTAACCTGAATAGTTTGCGAGAGAGACTCTTCCAAAGTGGAAAAAATTGTGTCCCCCCCTCTAACTTCTAAAGTAGGGGCATGATAAGTCTAAAAATAATATATGGTGTACATTACTATAAAAACTACCAACGAAAATTGGTTTGAACGAGATCTAGCAAGTAGTGTTTTTTATACGTCATAAATGGTAAACCTTAAATTAATTTTCATTAAATCAACTGAAATATAAAAATAAATCAAAAACCTTTTAATTTCATTAAAATAAACCTTATTACTGCTGCGGAACCCTTCATGGGCGAGTCCAACTCGCACTTGGCCGCTTTTTGTTTTTGGCAGTATTACATTGTTAAGATTCTTATCGTACCGAGTAACAGTTCAAGCGGCTTTCTGCTACTGTGCAGTGTGCAGTGCGTGTGAGGTCCACACTTTTACGGCGTTACTCGAGAGCCGCGTTATTCCTCATAAAACCCGGGAGAGATCAGCGCCGATAAAAATTTATGACGCCTTCTCACTTCCCGTAAAAACAGTAATTAACAGGAAAAACATCGTTAAAGTGTTACAAATTATACTAAAACATTAATTTAATTAAGTTTAACATTTATTGTAATTTGGGAGTTGGCTAACCTCAGGGGCGTTGACTCTACATTAGCTAACTAAATGACTTGTCCACGCACGCGTTCACATACAGGGACACGAAGTGTACATATTATCAGATATTATTATGTAGCGATCGGCGGCGGTATGTAGGCTACATACATCACAGCCCCCTTCGGGACGAAGTTAACGTCGCGAAATGACACGTCAACTGCACAGCACAACGATTGAAACAAAGTGTGTTGTGGGTCGACCCCGGTGCCCCCGGTGCCCCCGGCGTCCCCGGTGCCCCCAATCATCCAATTGCCGGTGGTCGACCTCCCCGCTCCCGAGTCCCAACTGCGGCCAAATATTGACCAACGTCCGCCGCGCGCCGCTCCCGCTAGAGGAACACATCATTATGTTTCATTGAAAAGTTACACACTGATGGCTTAGTTAGGGAGCTATGTGATGAATATTAACAGCTATAACAGCTATATAAAATGGGGAAGCTCTAGTGCTTCGGCTTGTGCTTGTTTAGAAAACATATTTCGGTCTCACGTCAAACCGTCGCCGCGTCGGGCACGGCAAGATCTACAATAAAATCCTCCGCGTTGCGAAGCTTCGGCTCCAACACTTAATATTATTTTTTGGAATGAGAATCGTACCTACAATTATGTAGGTACGATTCCTTTTAACAAAATAATAAATTAGAAATTATTCTAAAGTTATAAATCAAGTGATATGTATAATGTAACATTAAGAAAAGCTGTACAGATCGACTCGTAAAGAAGCTTTGCTACTGCCGGTTACACATTTCACATAGTCGCGGGTGTACTCGCACGATCAGGCGATCCGTCTGCACGTTTTCCGGTCTACTCTATCGAGTGAGGGTGCTCCATGCGAATTATGAATTCATAAGCTCATACGTTGTGTATTCACACGCCGTCCGCCCCGCGCAGAGCTCATTATAATATTACACTCGGTAATGTATTACACATTATACACCGATGAATATTAAACGCTGGTTAAACGTCGCCGCGTCGTTGGAGCTGCCACTGATTTGCACCGACTGAATAATGTCGCTAGGATTTTAGAGAATGTTGACCGTTTGAGAAAATCAACGGCGCGGTAGAGATTGTTACCAACTCTACACAAATTGAGATTTGGTAACAAAATCGTTGCAGATTTGAAACAAAATGTGTCGTGGGTTGATAGCAGATTTGGAAAGTATAAATATGTATAATATAATAGTTTCCTTCCAGACAAGAGCGTCACTGGAAACCACGAATCTTTTACAGGATTTTTGTTTTCTGATCGAAATCTACGCTCTCTGTGATTTTATCGGGCGTTATTCTGTAAGTATAAGTTTATGATTATTGTTCGAGTTTGTGTTCTTCAAACTCGAGTTTATCGAAGTACCGATCGTGTCGTATTGTGTGCGGGAATAAAAAACATTGTAGGGCCGTGCCCTTACCTGCGAAGGGTCCCCGGCATGCGGGGGAACGATTACCACTTCGCGGTACTAGACGCCTTCATGCCAAGGGTATAAGGTTCATTAGCGTAGAAACTCTGGGTAAAATAATAGTGAACGGCGTCCACCAGCACCGTACAATAAACAGAGTCACTACCGCGCGTCGTATCAGCTGCGCGCTGCGCTGTGTGCCCGATGTTTGTCGACGACTGTTTGCTCATGAATTATGTGTTCATAATAGACTTTCCATTCTCTAATGTTTGTATTGTCTTATTCCCATTGTGTTTAAAACATTTTAATATAGATTGTTTGGATTGAAATCTGGCGGGTCATCACACATCTATTATGTTCCTATATTCAGGAGCATTTTCATAAAATAATCATCCCCATAAGGACACAGGTGACCGCGACAACAATAGAATAACAATAGATTTCCAAGAATCCGTTATCGAAGGATTAAAGTAGAGATTCGTTGCCTTTTAATGTAAATTATGTTGGTCTGCGATAAAAGACTCGCTTTGGTGTTATCGGATGCTTGTTATCATAAAACTCTTTTTATGTGATTAATTTTATTAGATGCACGATGCAGTACGCGGTCCTGTTGTAGGTTATCTGTAAAGTTGATAGTTGTGGAGCAGCAGGAGGACGTAGAGTCTAGGGTTATCTGTAGGTTTCCGGAACACAGTCCAAGTAGTCTACACTGCAGCACGGAACATTCGGAGCTCTGTTAAATCTAAAGGAGCCGTTATGTCCAGGACAAAAGGGTGGTGTAGCTCCGAAGTGTGGCCGGTCTGTAGGCAAAGGGGCGCGGGGGGGGGCTGGCGCGGCGCCAACTCAGCGTTTGGCAGCGGCCTTCGGTTAGTTCGTGCTCTCGGCCCATATCCCAATGTTTTACATTATGTCTCACTTCCGCGAGTCCCAGAACTATAACGACGCGAATGTACCGAGAATTGCAATAGAGCGATGCTTCAAACATGAATGGGAGAAAAGCTCCGGCCTCATAGCGAGACGACCGATTATAGGCGTTTCAAATATTCGCATCACTTTCATAATCCAGCGTTGGTAGTGACTACTGATCATGAAGTCGATTGCTTCTTAAATCTTTCGTGATTCGTCTGTACATTTTTCGGGCATATTCTATAAAATAAATCAACGATAAGTGAGATGTCGGTGTAATGAAGTCGTAAGCGCGATAACAGGCTCGAATCCTGATCGCGACGCTTGAGCGATCGATAAACGTACAGTTACAGGCAGATCTGTTGGCCGGCCTTTAAGTCTTATGGCCGGGTAGGAAGGCCGGATAGTGTGGCACCGGCAAACGCACCGCGGAGGCAACAGGTTTGCGCGTTCGGGAGATAGCCGATAGGGCGGCGGGTTCGATGGCCGCGCATTGGAAAGCTCCGGCTGTCGCGAGTCGTGCGGCGCGGTACACTGTACACATGCAGCCCGCCGCGCGGTGCCGCAGATACGATGCACTTATCGCCCGACGCGGCGCGACACAGCGATAACAGCCTAATTTATTGACTGATAGACGAAACGCGTCATCCGATTAGTCGGGTTTCCGGGGTCACATTTGGACCTTATTGCCGTAGTGAAAAGCTAAAAATGTGATAAACCGAGTTTGGTGTAACATTGTATACACTATTAACATCGTTTTTACAATGAACATATTAAAATGCGGTTAATGTATCTTATCACTCGAATGAGTTTCTTCAATGAGTCTATCTCGTACCTGTTTTCACAGCGCCGGAAGCTCGTTATCACATAATAGAGTGATATTGTGTAACGAGATACTTACTTCGCTTCATTGCCTCCTAATGCGCCACAATGGCCGCGACATTAGCGAGAGTTTGCATTTGCATTTATATCGAGTCTAGCCCCGGAGGAGGTCCGGCAGCCTTCGCCGCGACGCGAGATCTATTGCCGCTCGTCGGAGTAATCGGTCATTAGAGGCGGCCATTGTGGTCAAATTGGTTATTAGCGGGAACAATCGGGCGTGATTTACGCCGACGACGGACCGCGTGAGGCTGATGTCACAACTCACACGCTAATTGATACCACTCGGTCAGATGTTATGTCACGCCTGGTTACGTAAAACTGACCACCTTAATGACGAGTCTAGCCTAATGAGCGATTGTACGCTCGAGTACAACTACAGTAGAGTACAACTTTAATCTCCAAGACAATAGCACTCTGTGTAACAAGAGTAGTAGTTTTGACGACTCCCGCTCTTCCCACGTAATTATAGCAATCGGAGTCTGTCAGTTGCTTCCTTTTCGGTTCGCGCTCCGACTGCGAGAGCTTTGTCTGTCGGCGGTGGGGGGAGGGGGAGGGGCCGCCTGTATCGATACGGAGTACGGACTAGTTTGGAGCTATATTTAGTCGGCAAATCTCTCAACTCCATGTACATTGTACATTATCTGGAGTTTTGTATTCGCTGCGCGGCTCGTATGCGGATCGAATTAACATCGAAAGACAATGCCCTGCCGTCGTGAATTTTATATTAACCTGCGCGTTCGCAGCGACGAGTGCATGATGCATTTTTGTTGTCGTCTTAAATATCGGAAATATTAACTTTTATTATAATTTGATTCAGTTTAAAGCTTCATCCGCTAAACACAATATTTGACTTTTAGAAGACGCAAAGCTCTTTTGCTGATTTGGTGATTTTTTTATCTTAGTTAACTGTATTTTGTATGGTGCTCGGTTCCCATAAGTATTGACCGTACAACACAACTTGTTATAGCGGCTACTCAAGCGGCTACAACCGCCTCGCTTGAGTTTAAACGAGTGTTCGATATTTCATCGACGTGGGATAGTGCCGTGCGTGCGTTGTGGCGCTGGTGCGGTGGTGCTGCGTGCGCTAAATATAGCCCCGTCCCTCCTCCATGCTCCCTCGCCGCCCCCGCCCTCGTCCGCCGCCGCCCTGGAGCGCGGCTTAATCACACTTCCATGTAGGGGCGACTGATCCCCACTATCCTCGATCTACTTAAACCAGACACGGATTCAAATTGTAAACCGGATTCCGCTCTGTATTTTTTATTATGTTCGGCCGAACAATGTAACTCTACATTCCGTCCTTTGTCATTCTGCTCAGCAGAGAAAATGGTTTACGATTTAGGAAGCCTCTTCCTAACTTAGGCTAGTTACATCGTAAGTTGGACTAATCAACAGATTATAAAGATGTCGACTTTTTTGGATGGAACATGTTTTCTGATGATGCTTCGAAATAATGTTATGAATGACATGTTAGTAATTGCAAACGTGGTACTCCAGATTTTATGGTTGCATAGAGTCGAAGTTTATGTAGACGAATGGACTCGAAAGTCGAAACGCATCGACATCTACGAAGACTTGCTTTTGTTTGTTGTGAATATAATATAATAGTATTTTCCGAAGTTTCCGCTACACCACAGTGTGCAGTCATTGTTGCAGCGAGTGGTCAGCGAAGTAGGTCGCAGCGGTTTCCTGTTTGTGACTTACCCCCCTTCCCTCCCTCCCCGCTGAAGTGTATTTGTGGCATCTGTTTATGTGGCGCTCCGCGCTGAGCGTTCTCACCACAAGTTATCTACATAATATATTCAGTACCGTAGTTCCGTCAGCATCTTCCACAGTACAGGCTGATGCGGCTAAGCCTCTCAATTCGCGTCCGTACAAGACAAAATACCCTCCAGGTCCGGGGAAGCTCGTGAGCCAATTCCTTATTGCAAAGACCTGGAGTGCTTACAGAGCTTCCTCTAATATAAACTGGCGTATTAGATTGACGGGTCGTTTATTACGATTGACGTGTAGTGTATGACGAAATTGGAGCTCGTTATAATTCGAGATGGGAGTGTTCGTCGTAATTATTTGGAAAATGCCCCGCTAAGTGCTGCGTCTCGTCAACTCTCGCCGGCCGGCGCGCGCTCTACTTAGTCTTTGTTTATGTTTTCGATATTTTTCGGTCGCGGCCTCTACGGTGAGCGGTTCTCGGAGATATGAGTCACTGCAATTGGCACACCGCGGTTTAGTGATCGATAAATTGGCATTAATATGTGCCAGATTACTTGCTCATTTGGATTTAAGACTGATATTAACGTGGCCTAAATTGAGCGCTTCCATATTTTTTTCTTTCTAAATCTAGTTACCGGCGACAACTAATCGAACTTCTTACTCCAAAACCTGGAGTTTCCAAAGTGTGGACCATTATGCTGTTATGTTTGAACTTTGAACCAAAGTACAACCGTAAAGACCTGAAGTGAACATATTTTACTGATATCTGAATTGGTGTTCATAAACGTAAGGGCTCGCCGCGGGCTGAGGCTATAAACAACCTTCAGAATTCAGATTACCTACTCGTTGCCTGAACCTAGCTGAGTTGTCTTCGGCCCGAGTCTACTTTATGTAGGAATTGAGTGTACTGTATTTACTGTGCCATCTAGATAGCCTTATGTTTAATTAATCCTTCAAGCCGGTGATCGCGACAACAATAGAATACAATAGCATTTCCAAGAATCCGCGATCGAAGGATTAAATGTAGTTAGGTTTGAGGTTTTATTGGTTATGGTCTGCTACTGCCGGCAAATTATATGATATTTATTACTTTAATATGATAATTAGTTAATTGTAATTCGTCCACTTGCATCCGCATTGGTGTCCTCGGTGAAATAATGCAGCTGCTATTTGTAGTACAAAGAGCACGCTTTAAAAATATAAAATAAAGCAAAGATAATATCTTTTATTTAAAAAAGTTGGTTCAACTACATGAGCAAACCATACAAATGTAATTTATATTAAAGGTAGAAGAGGAATTTTTGATAACATTACGTACAAATTACAACAATTTTATAATCGAAACAACGAGAGTCGACACGAATCAGAATACTTCATATTAAATGTCAAATTGTGTTGTTCAAATTAAATGTCCATGATTTGAACATAATTTAAGATCCAATCTGTTGTTATCTTACATCGTCAGTAGAGCTAGAGTCTTGAGTCTTGACTCTTGAGGGAGTAGAGTTTGCGCTCCCTCCGTTTAATAGAATTACAATAACAATAGTTTGTGCTATCTGAGAAGTGTAACGTACTATAATTATTATCATTGGCTGTGAGAATGTGTCACTATCATATTGTACACTTATTAGTGTATACAGTATAGTGCGGCAAGAGCCCCGCCCGCGGCGCCGCCAAATAATTGCCCGCCTTATTAGCGGAGTGTCCCCGCTCCCCTTCTGCTCCCTCGGCGATAGGGCTTGGCTGACGGCCCTTATTGAACACACTAATAATACAATATGGCCTTTGTTTTTTTAACACAAATTACTGTTTAACGTTGTTCGTGGCGGCCGAAAAGGAAGATCTTCCGACCGAGCGAGATAGCATGCTCGGTCAGGCCGAAGCCCACTGACGACATTATATCTTGCCGTTCTACGAAACTTCGATAGCGCAATGCAGGAATGTTAGGCGAATTGTGGGTACCGCCACATCACTCCCCCCCGAAGACTTGTGGTATTCTTCGATGCGCTTGTGTTGTCAGGTGTGGGCCGAAGCTACGCGTGCAATGACCAGGAGAGGGACCCCGTGCTCTGCTTGCTGACCGGTCGTTGTAGCCTATGGCTGCCCCGATCAAGCCAGACACGGGTTCGACCGGCGCGGAAGCCTAACGCGGCTTATGGTCGAGGCGACCCGGTTATGCTTGATGTCTGCTGACGTGGTGCGGATGGGCGGGGAGTGTTGATGATGATTGATGTCCAGAAGGATGTATGTTCTTGTCGGTGGTCACCAATTTAACGTTGTTCGTGGCGGCCGAAAAGGAAGATCTTCCGACCGAGCGAGATAGCATGCTCGGTCAGGCCGAAGCCCACTGACGACATTATATCTTGCCGTTCTACGAAACTTCGATAGCGCAATGCAGGAATGTTAGGCGAATTGTGGGTACCGCCACAACTGTATATCTATACATATCTATACATATAAATAAAATTGGAATGTCTGTTTGTAATATGAATATTTAGACGGTACATACACCAAAATAACAATTTTTAGAATTTTTGTCTGTCTGTATGTCTGTTTGTTTGTTCCCGCTAATCTCCGAAATGGCTGGACCGATTTAAAAGGGGACTTTTATTGGCAGATAGCTGATGTAGCAAGGAGTAACTTAGGCTACTTTTTAACCGACTTCCAAAAAGGAGGAGGATATTTTTTTCTTTTTTTTTTATGTTTTACCTATGTATTTTACTCCGCCGTTTGTGGACCGATTTTCAAAATTATTCTGTTGTTGCATAAGATATGGTCCAAATTAGATACCATGTTCATAAAAGTGGTGATCTGATGATGTAATCCATGAGAAATCGAGGGGACTCCTTGAAATTTATATGGAAACATAGTGTGATTTGAATTTTTTCAGAAGGACTTCAAGCATACACTACCAAAAAATAGGAATTTGCACTGAAGTATACCCTGGTTCCGAAGGTGCTGTTTAAAACTATTGAATACTTATAGACTGATATAATATGTACGGGAATTTCGGTGTTGTTTCAACAACTAAAAGCATATTACCTAATATGATGTATCAATTATATTATTCATCATCATCATCACTATAATTATGACATGCATCGTCACATTATGACCTTATTAACGGTATTTCTCATAGTCTTTTACTTCAAAACGCGTGCTTTTATTATTATTCCTACGTTTGTTGACTGATTTTTAAAATTCTTTTCTTAAATTGTTGCTGAATATATATATTATATAGGTATAACCTGAATTTGGTACCATGCTTCCGAAAGTGGTGATCTGATTGGAGCTCCTGAGTCCAGGATCTTTTTTGGGACACACATAGACACCTCAACTATGTCTTTGATCAATCTTCATATTTTTTTAGTCGGTACCAGCTAAGTTCAACGGCAGCGTAAGTTCTATGTGCAATTTACTGCATTAATACAATAACCAATTTTCTGAAATCTATAATAAGCATAGCAAGTTCACCTACAAGGAAAGAAATAATATTCTATAGCGAGCGTTTTTTTGTAGATCTAGAAAAGGGGAATATTTCCTCCCTATATTATTTTGTTATGTCACATCTCATAGGGCTTAGGCAGCGTTTTCGTCAAAAGATGGCTTAATTTTTTCCAACACCTCTGACAAATGTTAATATTTTTTACTTTAGTAAAAAATATTAACATTAACATAATATTAACATCAAGTTGTGCATTTTAATGCACATTAGAAACTTGACAAGTTATATGCCTGAACCTCCCTAGGAATCATCATGTCGACTTTTTTTTTTATGAAATAAGGGGGCAAACGAGCAAACGGGTCACCTGATGGAAAGCAACTTCCGTCGCCCATGGACACTCGCAGCATCAGAAGAGCTGCAGGTGCTTTGCCGGCCTTTTAAGAGGGAATAGGGTAATAGGGGAGGGTAGAGATGGGAAGGGAAGGGAATAAGGGAGGATAGGGAAGGGAATTGGGCCTCCGGTAAACTCACTCACTCGGCGAAACACAGCGCAAGCGCTGTTTCACGCCGGTTTTCTGTGAGAACGTGGTATTTCTCCGGTCGAGCCGGCCCATTCGTGCCGAAGCATGGCTCTCCCACGTTTAATAGTGAAATTGTGAAAAGTGCATAAAAATCCGTGAATAAAGGCATTGATTGTATGGAAGCTTTCTTCAAATATTTACGTTACTTTCTTTATAATGAAGTTTTAGTGGCAATAGAAAACGTAGTTTATGAAAATGCCAACTATCTAGCTAGCGCAGTTCTTGAGATACAGCTTTGAGACGGACATACAGACAGGCTGCTGCTGTCTTTGTAATCGAATAGAAAATTTTCTGTCTTTGGTATCTAACTTATTACATTTTGTCGACGCGGACGAAGTCGCGGGTAACAACTAGTATTATATAATTTTCGCACTATAGACATTGAATGAACCGAGTAACAATTGGTATTGGGGCTGTCTGGTACATAGAGAGAAAAGACGTTAAAAATAAGCTAGTAACTATGAATGAACCCTGATATGAAACCAAGTAATTAATCCATAGTAGATAGTTTTGGCTAGGTCTTCGTTTTTGGCATTTAAATGTGTATCTGATATCAATGATAAATATATATTATGTCGACTATGATTCGTAAACAATGTATTATAAATGGCAAACGATAAGTGCTGAATGCTGATGGATCATGGAATAATCTGCCGTCTGCTCAATTATCTTAATGGAAAATACTAGTCGCCAGTCGCCGACCGCCGACCACTAGCCAGTAGTCGGTAGTCAGTACTAGGGACCGGAAACTACAGATCGATGAGTGTACCAACTACAAACCAACATAATATTATAATATGTACACTCGAAGACACTTTATCGCTGTAATATTGTCAATATTCAGCCGTAAGAATACCCAAAATTTAAACGAGACGTAACATTCGGTTTAGTTCGAGATGTTTAGCAGAATGAGACCATTACTCTAACCATTTATATATTTTGTGTACGAGGTTGTACGGTTTTGACAGGAGCGTAAAGGATATTATCACATTTGTGGAGAATACTTATTACACCTGGTAATCCGCCAAAGCTAGACCAGCCAGACGCCTGGCAAGCTTTACACTGGGTTTATGGGTGACTGTACCTAGTCCATATCACTATATTACCACAACAAAGCATGTAATCAGTAGTTAATTACTCCAGGATTAGATGATATCATCGGCAATAGCGTCAGTCGTCACATGCGGCTGGGAGATACTGCGCGCGGCGCGCTCGTTTATATAAGTATATAGAGGAGATAGAGATACTGTGAGCGATGGACGATGGTGTTGGCTGTGGGATAATATCGTACCACTAGTCTCTGCAAACTAATAAATTGTTGAACCAGTGTCAAGGGTCGAGAAGTTTGAAGGATTTGCGTAAACGCTCTTGTTGCACGTCAGGCACGATTCACAAAACTTTATGTTAGTAAAATGAAAAAAGTGTGTGGAAAAAATTTGGCAAGCCCGGAAGGATCTTCTGACGGGATGGTATTTACTACTATTTAATAGCTTTTTAGCTACCGTAAGCTACCTTAATACATTCTTTAAGCAGAGCACCTACATTATGTAGGTTGTAGAGGTAATGAATTCAATACTTGTAAAATGTAGAGTTACAGTTATTCCTGCAGAGCGTCAAGATTTTCGGCACTACAGCTATATCTTAATATATATATTTCTTGTGTGCGTGTGTATGTGACTGAACTCCTCCTAAACGACTGGACCAATTTTGATGAAATTTTTTGTGTGTGTTCGTGGAGATTCGAGAATGGTTTAGATTTACAGTTTGGTCTACTGGAAAATGTTTTTTCAATTAATTTCTTATTTATAAGGAGTTGTTGATTTTGGAATGTTTTACATTAGATCCGGCGGACGGCACTATCATCGCATTCAATATTATTCTATTTCAATTTTAGTTTGTCCTGAGTCCTGACAGATGGTGCTACGATTAATTTGAAAAAAAATTTGTTATTCAATTCATGTGCTGATTAAAATATTAAATAAATAACACATAGGCTACAATTTTAACCGACTTTCAAAATGGGGGAGGTGTTATGTTCGTTTTCTTATATTCAACGATTACTCCGCCGTTTGTTAACCGATTTTCAAAATTTTTCTTTTGGTATATAGGGTATCATCCCAATTTGGTATTATATTCACAAAAGTGGTGATCTGATGAAGGATCCATAAGTAATCGAGGGAACTCCTCAAAACTTATAGGGAAACATATGGCGACTTCGGTTTCGTGAGAAGTATTCTAAGCATATGCTACCAACAAGTAAGATTTTGCACCGAGATATACCTGGTATACCGTGGTTCGGAAGGTGCTGAGAGAATTCCTGATTCTTTATAGATACAAGTTTGGGAGTTTCGGCGTTGTTTTAAGAACAGAAAGCATATGCTACTATGCAAATTACATTCTTCATCATCATCATCACTACCATATTATACCATTTCATAGTCTTTTAGATCGAGACTCGAGTTTGTCAAGCGATAATTAAAAAAAATCTATATCTACCTAATATTATAAACCTGAAGAGTATGTTTGCTTGAACGCGTCAATCTCAGAAACTACAGGTCCGATTTAAAAACTTATCTCAGTGTTAGATAGATCATTTATCGAGTAAGACTCATCATTTATCGAGAAGGTTATATTATATTATTACTCTAAGACTAATACGACAGAAGAAACTCAGGAAAATGTGGGAAAAACGGGGGAAATATTTTTTATGGGAAAATGTACCTACGGATTCTATAAAATTTCTAATTAACGCGGGCGAAGCCGCGCGGGACATCTAGTTATAGTATAGTTTGGGAGTTTTAGTTGTTTTTGATTTTAATAATAAAACTAACTAGTCCGGTTAACGAATGACTCAAAAGAGGGTATAGAGTGCGTGAGCGGGAACCGAAGCGATTTCTGCTGGAACTTATTCAGGGTGATCAGGGACAAAACATACTAAAAGTCGTGACGTCTAGGAGGTGAGCCGGAGTGAGGGGAGGGCGACAAAGGTCATTTTTTTTGCTTTTTTGTCAATAACTAAAAAACTATGCGTTGTAGCAAAAAATATTCTATGACGAAATTAAAGCTTATTAAATTCTCTATAAATTAGATTGTATACACTTTTTCCAAATTCTCATCCGTTTTCGAACTACACGCTCAGGAAAAGTGAAAATTAAGAAAAGCTTTATTTTTTAATATTCCTTTCTATTTCTATTTGAATAATAGCTTTATCGCTACTGTGCTTCGTTCAGTGAGTGAGAGGGCCTCACTCACGAAACCCAAATCGCCTCATCACACCCCTTAAAGTGGCAACGCACTTGTAGCACCCCTGGTGCTGCAGACGTCGCATAGGCATTATGGTAACTATAGACCATACTCTTGTTTGCCAGCTTAGTTATTTGTATAAAAAACATCATGAATCATCGGGAATGAGCTGACCCCTCAAGAGTGAGGGTGGAAAAATGAAGGTAATATCTTGACGCCAAGAACAATAGATGACTTACCAGCATCTGAGGCTTTAGTAAGAACAATATTTTGTCGCTGCAAACAGAATTAGAAAGGAATACCTACATATTGAAAATAAAGTTTTTTTTTAATTTTTACTTTTCCTGAGCGTGTAGTTCGAAAACGAGTGAGAATTTGAAAAAACTGTATAGAATCTAATTTATAGAAAACTTAATAAGCTTTAATGTCGTCATAGAATATTTTTTGGTACAATGCATATTTTTTTAGTTATTGACGAAAAACCAAAAATTTAGACCTTTGTCGCCCTCCCCTCCCTCCGGCTCACCTCCTAGACGTCAGGACTTTTAGTATGTTTTGTCCTTAACCACCCTGAATAAGTTTCTGCAGAAATTGCTTAGGTTCCCGCTCACGCATTCTATAACTACTTTGTTGACTGAGCTAAACGAGCAGTAGCTTGTTGATAAATTGCGTTGTTTAATGGCACTATTACGTGTCTTGAATATAGGTAAATAATACATCGCAGTATGTAATGCACCGGAGTACTACGGTTAGTTTTAACCTTTTTGCCAATGACACATCGCCATGGAAACTACGGGGTAATATAACTGTGAACGTCCTGCACAGGTTCATAGTTCAGTCTGCCCCCATATAGTCCCCTAACCTGCGTCCAGCACATTACTTGTCTGTCGCATGTGCGTTTTACGCCGACGTTAATAGTGCAGTAACTGTAGCGATAACTCGTCGGTCGTCGCATACTCGTACCACCTCATATTGCTGCAGCTCATTAGCGATTGCCGCACGTGTCAATATGTTTTATTACATTTTAATATGCGCCTCTGACACACACAATTCACAAATAAACTTTGCACCTGCTTCCAAACACTTTTTTACTACGTTTTACATTGTAGCTGATACAAATAGGAAATTATAATCATAATGAAGCAATCTGAGCGACATAATCACCCCTGCTTGTAGGTACAGTTACGGCACCAGGGCAAAACTCTACCTACTTTTGGAATTTTTGTCTCTAGCGCTTTACCTCTACCATTTACAAGTTGCAACAAAATTGAAATAACTTGATATAAAATGATGCTGAAATTAAAATGGTATAAGTTATAACAGAGTACTCCAAAGATTACCAACATTAGTTTTACATCGATATATAATAAACTAGATGTCCCGCGCGGCTTCGCCCGCGTAAATTAGGAATTTCACAGAAACCGTACATTTTTTAATAAAAATAGCTATAAATACTCCTTTCACGTGGTCTACTCTATATAAGTGCCAAATATTGCTCCAGTAGTTCGTGAGATAAACCCTTTCTAATATTTTCCCCGTTTTTACCACATTTTCCTGAGTTTCTTTGGTCGTATTAGTCTTAGCGTGATAATATAATATAATATAGCCTATAGCCTTACTCGATAAATGAGATCTAACACTGAAATAAGTTTTTAAATCGGACCCGTAGTTCCTGAGATTAGCGCATTCAAGCAAACATACTCTTCAGGTTTATAATGTTAAGTATAGATTTTTTTAATTATCGCTTGACAAACTCGAGCCTCGATCTAAAAGACTATGAAAAGGCTCATAATCATGGGACGATGCATGGTATAATATTATGGTAGTGATGATGATGATGATGATGATGAATGTAATTTGCATGGTAGCATATGCTTTCCGTTCTTAAAACAACGCCGAAACCCCCAAACTTGTATCTATAAAGAATCAGGAGTTCTCTCAGAACCTTCCGAACCACGGTATACCAGGACCAGGTGTACCTCGGTGCAAAATCTTACTTATTTATAGCATATGCTTAGAATACTTCTCACGAAACCAAAGTCACCACATGTTTCCCCATAAATTTTGAGGAGTTGCCTCGATTACTTATGGACCCTTCATCAGATCACCACTTTTGTGAATATAATACTAAATTGGGATAATACCCTACATACTAAAAGAAAAAATTTG
Source organism: Aricia agestis (assembly GCF_905147365.1). Classification (NCBI taxonomy): domain Eukaryota; kingdom Metazoa; phylum Arthropoda; class Insecta; order Lepidoptera; family Lycaenidae; genus Aricia; species Aricia agestis. The sequence continues at coordinate 63,471 of NC_056421.1, read as the reverse complement.
AAAATCGGTTAACAAACGGCGGAGTAATCGTAGAACATAAGAAAACGAACATAACACCTCCCCCATTTTGAAAGTCGGTTAAAATTGTAGCCTATGTGTTATTCTGATGTATAAGCTATATTATTGTAAAGTTTCATTAAAATCCGTTCAGTAGTTTTTGCGTGAAAGAGTAACAAACATCCATACATCCACACATCCACACATCCATACATCTATACATCCATACATCCAAACAAACTTTCGCCTTTATAATATTAGTAGGATATTAGTAGGACTAAGATCGTCGTATATTTAGAGCTGACCGGCTCTGGGCTCACACTTACGGTTCAACACATTCGTAATCGGCAAGTGTTAGCATGATTTGTTTCTATATTTAAATGTTCGACGTAAACGACTGGCGCTGGCGTGTGCGGTGTGTTATGGACGTATAAACGAGTCGATCACCGGAGAATGGGCTCCATCTCCACACGGTTTACACAACTACCCACTACCGCGAGAACAAAATACCGATATTTGATGATTGGATCAGTGGGATTGGATTCTCTTCTCATTTGCAAACAGCAAGTACAAATGGACGTCCATAGGCGATATCTCGAAACTGCGTAAATATTAGTAATGGGAATTAATGCTATTTTCTATTAATTTCATTAACATGCTAATTTTGATGTCAGAGCATACTAAGTATTACTGCTTTGCTATTTGCTAAAAGCGCGGCATCGTTCTTTGTTAAATTATTATCGGTTCGCATCGCACCGCTCGCGTCGTGTATTATTTCGCATCGAGTGAAAAATAGCAATTTATTAACAGTTAGCACCGCGGTGCGAAACAGCGCGCACGTGATTTTTATCATGATCGCTGCGCACGATAATATTAGCAATCGTATTTTTTAGCAAGTACGATTAATTTAATTATTGCTAATAGGCATTTAACAATTAATTATTATTGCTAATGCTATTTTTACCAACACTAGTAAATATGTAGCTCTATACAATGTAGATTTACATTTAGGGATTTTAAACTAAGAACAGATAATTCGATTTTGTCTGTACTTTGCACAAGTTCCAAATACATTATAAACATTGATCACTGTCTCTCGAAAGTCAAAACAGAGGTCAGTGATTTTGTAGAGAACATCTCAACTCGGTTCGACATCTATAAAGATAATTATGAATCAGTCATGCTTCCGAGAGAAGTACGAAATTTTAGTAAACCTGTACTGGCAGTACCTCGCGCTGGTCAGGACCGGATGTCGCCTGCATTCCACAGACAAAGAAGAGGAAGAGCAAAAGAAAAAGAATGGGGAAATGTACTATCAGACATATTTAGACACATAGATAGAGTATGTAATAAAATTAATAGATTTGTGTTTGTTCTAAGTAGTCTTACGAGAACAGTGAACGAACATGCAGCGTTAATGGCTTATCACGGCTATGTGTCAACTGTTCTTAGCTATGGACTTATTATTTGGGGAAATTCCTCACATATAGACAAGGCATTTATAGCTCAAAAGAAATGCCTTAGAGCAATAGCTAAAAAACCGCCGTATGAATCTTGTAAGCCAGTGTTTAAAAAATTTAACATTCTGCCTTTACCGTGCATATACATTCTAGAGGTATTTAAATTTGTCATCAAAAATAAGAATTCTTTTACACAATTGATAGATAAATACCCCACGAAATATTTTCGTAATCAACACAGATTAATTATAGACAGAAAACCCAAAACAACTATTTTCCTTAAAAATAGCCACTCCATGTGTGTTAAAATTTACAATAAGGTGCCGGCACATTTAAAAGGTTTAACATACAATAGATCTGTAAGAGAACTGAAAAAAATGCTAATGAATAAGTGTTATTACAGTGTAAAAGAATTCTTAGAGTCGTAAACTTACCTGTGATATATTATCTTTTATTATTATTATTTTAAGGATGGTAAAATGACATATGGAATGAGATTAATTTCTAATTTGTTGTATTTGTTATATTTAATTTTAGTATTTTAAATGTATAAAATTAATGGTTCATTATTTATTAAGTATAATTTATTTTAGGAGTATTGATTGAATTGTAATTTTTTATTTTTTAGGGTTCCGTACCTCAAAAGGAAAAAACGGAACCCTTATAGGATCACTTTGTTGTCCGTCTGTCCGTCTGTCAAGACCCTTTTTCTCAGGAACGCGTGGAGGTATGAAGCTGAAATTTATATCAATTACTCAGGTCTACTGTCCCTTGAAGCTGTGAAAAAATCAAACTTCTAAGCCAACGCAATCAAAAGATACAGCCGTTTATGCCGCAAATTTTCGACACTTGCAAGGGAATCAAAACCTACAGGGTGCTTCCCGTGAACTCAGAATCTTGAAATTTGGTACGAAGCAACGTCTTATAGCATAGATAAAGGAAAAATTACGAAAACCATAAATTTTTAGTTACATCACATAATATATTTTTTTTTAATAATTTTAAACTTACTACCCATTTCCTCATAAACGCGTAGAGGTATTAAATTGAAATTCATACCAAATACTCAGGTCTATAATACCTTTAAGCTGTCGGAACCCTCGGTGCGCGAGTCCGACTCGCACTTGGCCGGTTTTTATTTTATAATATAGTATTATTTTAGGAATTTAAAATGAATTGTTATAAATGACTATTATGTACTTAGATTTAAGACTATATTGCACACCATGTATGTGGTATAAATTACAATACTTGACATAGATACTCAATGAAATATTTTTACCAGTAGCTTAGTAATATAATATATAATAATGTAATTGAACTTTGACAATAATAATAATTTGCATGCCTCATATAGGTTAGAATAAGTTGCACCTCCTGTATTATAAATCTGTAACATCTTTTCACCTACTTATTCTGCAAATAAATGATTTGATTTGATTTGATATTGATTCATAGGTAGATAAAACCACGTAAGTTGGTCGGGTTATGTCAACCACAGCTGTGTTGCTGGGTGACCACCCAGCAGCAGATCGCAACTAATACGGACGGATAATTGAAATATTTTTTCAGATTGCTCGACGGCTTGCTGAGCTGTGACTTTGCTTATCGAGAGATTTGATTGGGAAAACTATTAACTAGGCAGCCAAAGTACTGCATGTATTATGTATAAGTTTCCATTATATCACCTCTCGGGTGTTAAGGGTGGCATTAAAGATAATATGTATGTATATATATGTTAATTCTTATCAATTGTGGTTTTATAATATAAGGTAGAGACTAGAGTTGGTTGGATCTCGTGCTCGATAGAGCTGATACTGTTTTGCTTGATGAACTGATTGAGTATATAGTTTGTTTGCTGCCAGCCGTCAGCAGTTACAGAACTCTATGGCTATTATTAATGGAGTATCCATTCCGGTAAACGTAACACTTAAATTAGTAGGTATCATTATAACAAGTGTTATTAACGGGATCAAATGATAACAGATCATATCTCTCAGTGGGATACACCAGGGCCTGGGGGTGTCAACAGATCCATCTCCAGGAGGTGTTGACGGCGTCGGGATCGATACGGCGCGGTCTGTCCGATAGTAGAATAACACTCGCCATATTCACCCACACTTTGTTCCGACTTATTTTTCCTTTATTTTCAATGAAATAAAGGAAAAATAATTATCAAATGTGTTCGGCATAAAGATCAGAGGTACGATAAGTTCGCACGATGAATCTAAGTACCTACTGACTTGTGGGTCGTAAGTCGTAACATTGACCGTGGCTGCAGGTGCGCTTTTAAGTTACGATTGCATTTACTTCATCGGTGTGTACTGTCACGTACTGTGTAGTATTAACTATTAACTGCTCGGATGCTCTCGAAGAAGAATTAATGAACTTCTAGAGCTGATAACTAACGGGTTTAGTAACGGGTTGACTTTTGTAAGAAGAATTGCGAACTTACTCCCTGAAACCCTAGCGGTCCATGGTTCGATAGATTTTTATTAATAATTTATCCACACGCGTCGATTGACACGACGAAACGGGGCGAGGAAACGTGCCCCACTGAAGCGGATGATCAGCTCTGCGCCGAGAGGAGACCTTGTCCACCTCGCAGGAGCGGGGATATTTATATAAATGTATTAAATCTGTTGAGAGTTTCTCCCCCAGAGACCTTGTCCGACTCGACGGAGCGGGGTACTTAATACTTATAATATGAAAGTTAACTTTATAATGTGTTCGTAACGAGCTCCACATCAAAGAAGTCTATTTAAGGATATCGTGTGCACCCATCTGAATATTTTTTTAATAGCTTTACAACGACTACTAGTCAACGCTTGCTAACGACCATTAAAATAGATATTCAGTTTGTAGAACACTACTCTCAAGAGTCAAGGGAAAAAGCTTAAAAATGTGTGCTCTATAAAATTTGTATTTTGTACGCAAATTATCTACAATGCCCCAAACTAGCTGAATATCTTTCTGACCGGTAACAATACGCGTTTTGGCCACACCGTGACATCCTACACGGGGTACAGCTAGACGAAGTGGCGTGTCGTAGGTCGGGAGGTGGGACCGCGGCGGGCGCGGGGCGGCGCGCTCGTTAGCGATGTCTCTGTGTAGATTGCAGCCGCTTTTTGCCGCCGGAGATGATCGTTATCTCGAGGAGTATAACCGAGTTTTAATTGTCAGCTGTTGTCAGCCTTCCAAAACGAGCGGCCGATGGCCTGCTGCCCCAGTATACGCCTCGAAAAATAAGAGAGAAGGTGCCATGAAGATCGATTGCGTTGCATTTTGACACCATTTCGAATTCCACGTCCATCGCGTCTTATTATAAAATAGAGAAGATGATGCTGTAAATTGCAATCGATTTGAATCGAATGCATAACAAAGATAAAATCGTTTTTAACAGTAAATAGAGTGGAAACTATTCAAGATGAGGGTACTGCATTTTGTACTAGTCTAGTACCGTACGTAGTTAGCGTATAAAAGACACAATGCATGATGCAATGCAATACGTCGACTTCCGCGGCGATGCATCGTCTGCGGCAACACGGGCGATATTTGCCGGCCGACTGCACAACTTAATTTCCTGCTGGCTGCGACTCACCGGCCACCAGCCGTGATTTGCAGTTTGCACGGCTTCGACACCCGACCGCGACATCCGAGACACACTGGCGACTCTTACTAAACTAGACGTTTTAGACATACGAATTACGATACAGACAACCAAAATATCTAAAATGTAGAGTTTATTTCGCAAGTGGAGCTCGTTTTATTATAATGGTTTGAGACTTGCCCAGGAATTATAAATTGGAGAATAAACCTCAAAAGAACTCTGTAACATCTATACTAATATTAAAATTGGGAAGAGTTTGTTTCTTTGTTTGTTTGAACGCGCTAATCTCAGGAACTACTGGTCCGATTTGAAAAAAAAATTCAGTTTTAGATAGCCTATTTATCGAGGAAGGCTATATTTTATCGCGCTAAGACTAATAGGGGCGAAGAAATAGAGGAAAGTGTGGAAAAAACGGGAGAAAATATTTGAAATGGCTTATTTGAACGCGCTAATCTCAGGAACTACTGGTCCGATTTAAAAAATTCTTTCACTGTTAGATAGCCCATTTATCGAGAAAGGATATAGGCTATATTTTATCACACTAAGACTAATAGGAGCGAAGAAATAGAGAAAAATGTGGAAAAAAAACGGCGGAAATTATTTGAAAGGGCTTATCTCACGAACCACTGGATCAATTTTTTTGTTATTTGGCACAGATAAGAAGTAGACCACGTGAAGGATTATAGGCTATTTTCGTGGGCTAATTTATGTGGAGTGAGTGAGAGTTACGTGGGAAAGATATGTGGAGGCCCACGGACTTAGGTATAATGCTACGAAGAGTGAGTATATGGTTTTCAAGTCAGGTACGAAATGCTATGACATGAATATACCTATAAAACTATGTAACACTCCACTTAAAAGAGTTAGCAAATTTAAGTACCTAGGTCATTGGGTCACCGATACTCTTAGGGATGATCAAGACATGGAGCGTGAGAGAAGGGCATTGGCAGTCCGATGCAATATGCTGGCCCGCAGATTTACTCAGTGTAGCAGAGACGTTAAAGTTACTTTGTTTAAAGCGTACTGCCAATCTTTTTACACGTGTAGTCTGTGGTCCAGCTATACGCAGAGGTCATACAATGCACTGAGAGTACAGTACAATAACGCATTCAGGGTGCTGATGGGGTTGCCGAGGTTTTGTAGTGCGTCGGGCATGCTGGCCGAGGCGCAAGTAGACGACTTTTATGCAATAATTAGGAAGCGTAGCGCCTCACTGATGGCGAGGCTTCGGGACAGCACCAACAGCATCCTGAGGGCGTTTGCGGACAGGTGGGACTCTGCACTGCTTGGGCACTGGATTAGACTTCATGCACCTGTAGCAAGATGCATGCTCGTCACATAATGTAGTGTCGAGCAATTAAGATTAAATAAAATTAACAAAAAAGTTAAAATTAACATTAATTACTAACCTACTAACATAAGTTAAGGAAAAATTGTTACTAATCTACTAATAATTCATATGGGCTGTATTTTATTGCCTGAAATAAAGCATTATTATTATTATTATTATTATTATTAATTTGTCTGTGAAATATCTAATTTACGCAGGCGAAGCTGCGCGGAACGTTAAATTTCGCGTGGTCACGACATCACGTGTAATCGGCTGGACCCATTTTGCAGTTTGCTATAAAGATACTTTGAGTTCCGAAAATGAACATAGGATACATTTTGTCCCGGAAAAATTTACGGTTACTGCACAATATACTTTTATTATTTGCGCGTAAACTATTCAATCCATTTTGATGAAATTTGGTATGGCAATACTTTCAGTCATATTAATAAACTAATGATTCTCGCCTAAACTATTTTATCTATTTTGATGAAATTTGGCATGGAGATTGGAGATACTAATTTGAATCTGGGACAAGGAATGTTTTTTGTCCCGGAGTAATGTGCGGTTCCCACACAATATACTTTTATGATTTGCGCATAAACGACTCAATCGATGTACGGGAACAATTATAAACTGAAGTCCACGCGGACGAAGTCGCGGGCAACAGCTAGTGTATAATATAAAATGTAGAGTCTTGGAAGCATACCTTTTTAGAGTTCGAACGCCTCCGTGGTCCAGTGGTTAAGAGCGTTTCTCTTGACTCGGAGGTCGTGGGTTCGATTCCCGCGTTGGAAACATGTTATTTCCAAGTTTGGTTAGGACAATGCAGGCTGATCACCTGATTGTCTGACAAGTAAGATAATCCATGCGTCGGATGCAGGGCATGTAAAAAGTCGCTCCTGCGCTCAGGCGCAACGAGGACCAGTCACTCGAGAGATCAGTCCCTCGCCAGTCGTGTCAAAGAAATAGAGAGTGCTCTTGTGTACTGCGCATACACTTGGGCACTATAAAATTACTTCTGCGTAACTGGCCTGCTTTCAATTCAACCGGACACCGTCATCGAAACCGGTGTGGGAGTTTTCTTTTTGTTAGCAGTTAGAGGTAAGAATTAGGATTGCCAAGAAAATGTGCTCTATGTATGTGTATATTCTTGCACTTAGAACTCATCACATATCATATCACGGTCCATAATAATTAGGTATAACAACGACAAAAAGTTGAACAAAATAGACGTTTCGAAAATTACGACTCAAATATAGAATTTTTTCCCGAAGTAAAAAGCAAGTCGACGCTTCATTCAACGGGGCTCGAGATAAGTCTGTCTCTTCAGTGTAGGGCTCTAGGCTGCGGCCTGCGAGACGCGCTACGGTCGATGGTACGCCTTGTAACCGACTTTACAAAGGAGGAGCTTGTTTGTTATACATATATATTTCGATCATCTTCAGGAAATGGTTAACACGCGAGTTTATGCTAGTACCTACCTAGTTAGAGCTTTTGCATAATATGTATATTTAACTTTAAACCTTTCCGTTGATGCTACACAATCATTATTACATAACTAATACTTTTGTGGAGCTAAGTAGTAGGCTTAGGCCTAATTTCACCAACATCTGTTAGTGTTAATCGCTTGTTAAAATGTTATGTCTTCTCTTTCGTTAGTATGAAAAACGAGAGAGGTAATGTTATACTAATTCGAGCATTAACTTTAACAGACGTTGGTGAAATTGAGTCTTAGCCTTCTCATCTATAATAATGTATTACAATTTGTATTGTTTGTAATTTAAAAACTTTAACGTTTAGAATGCGACATATCACATAGATCTATCAGTGATCGGTATCAGTGTACCAGAATTGTAGAGTCAAACTAGCAATATGTACTTCAAATAATCTTGCAGTACAATGTCGTCAGATGTAAGAGGTCTAACAGTACCGCGGGACCGGTCCCTCGCCCCGCGCCGCCCCGCCCCCCGCCGCCCCGCCCCCCGCCGCCGCCGCCCGCTGCACCGCGCTATTGTGAAGCGCCCTGTTCCACCCCGCACGAGCCACGGGGTGCATTGTTCACGTTCACAGCGTTCACTCGAAAAAAAGAGCGCAGTAATGGGAGATGCTCTTTATAAGGAACGTCTTGTGGAGCTCAATGAATAAGGTGGAGCTGATAAGTTGATGGTGTCAGTATTTTACATCGATCATCATCATTCAAATCGGATAGCTGTTCTGTTATGTTACCATTTTATAACTTGAGTCTCTTGCTGTTTAGTTTTTGGAAGTCATTGGTTCCTCTTACGCCAGTGCTCTTAGGCCTCGGATAACTAAATACTGAGCAGTGCACTTTAAATATGTTTCTTATGTCAATGACTTTTATAGTAGGCCGATCGGTTTGTTTTGTTGCGAGTTGCGACTCTCGGTCCTTCCGTCGCGCGCGTCCGTTTGAAACTCCGCTCGCACAGCGTGTGCATAGCCTTATGCACCGAACGGTCCGGAGGACGGGATCGAGCAATTATCAAGTCGACATCCCGTGCGGGGTGAGCCGGGGTGAGATGTGCGGCGGGCGGGGCGCGGGCGGGGGGGCGGAGGCTGCGCGGCTGCGGCGGACAGTCGCCCGCGGGCCGCGCGCCAGGCATGTTCCAGTGCGTGCAGCCGCGCACCGACTGGGCCGCCTCGGACCTCGCCAATGCCTTCCCCGGTACGCCCGCCGATAAACCCCTAACAGTGATGTTCGAGACGCATGCTGAAGTTGATAAGGCACGAGAACCTTTCGGTTCCACTTTGCAAATGTTTGTGATTTAGGAGATCATGATGATTGTAGTTTTTAAGTAATCGGCCGATAGTCACCATGTTTGAGCTCTCGGGGGCTTTCCACGTCAGAGTTTGTTAGTTCTCCATAAATTTGAGTACCGCTCGTTATCGGGCAGACGCGACGCACTCACTATTTAGTTTTTGGCACAGCAATATCTGTAAAAATGTCGGAAACCTGTCTAATAATAGTTTCCGGCGTCGGTCGTCGTCCGAGCGAGTCGTGAGCTCGCCGTGTTTGTGTTGACTGTTGATGCGGCGAGGAGCCGGCTTTCGGCAATTTACACTTTTTGGTGGCAGGTAGGGTAGGCGCTGCTATCGTCGCAGGTTCTTACGTTCTTGTTGTCGTATATCGAGGGTCTAGTGGTTTAGACATCAGCTGTCAGAGTTCTGTTCGATTTCCACTTAAAAAAAAACCAACAATTGTGTTTTTAGGTTAAGCTGTTATTTTTCTAAAATATTGTTTTCAGGCTATGTGTAACTTATAACTTATAAGAAATATTTATTATGCATACGCATGCAATGGGCAAGGTATGTATGTAAATTGTAAATATTCGTGTAGTTACTCCTGCGTCCTGATATTTCGCCAGTCGTATCGGCTTATCCTCAATATGTGAGTGTAGGAACGTGGTAGGAACAGAGAGTGTCTTGTATATTATTGCGCACACATTTTGGCACTCCAAAACTAGTCACCGACACCAAAAATAGTGTAGGAGATGTAGAAGCTCAATCGTTACAAAAAATAACGTTAACTCTAAAAGTTGGTTTCAAATAGAAAACACCTAACTTGTACACGTACAAACTCACAATAATAATGAAATGTTAAATCCTACTTCCTACTAGTCCTACTAATATTATAAAGGCGAAAGTTTGTTTGGATGTATGGATGTGTGGATGTATGGATGTGTGGATGTATGGATGTTTGTTACTCTTTCATGCAAAAACTACTGAACGGATTTTAATGAAACTTTACAATAATATAGCTTATACATCAGAATAACACATAGGCTACAATTTTAACCGACTTTCAAAATGGGGGAGGTGTTATGGTTTTCTTATATTCAACGATTACTCCGCCGTTTGTTAACCGATTTTCAAAATTTTTCTTTTGGTATATAGGGTATCATCCCAATTTGGTATTATATTCACAAAAGTGGTGATCTGATGAAGGATCCATAAGTAATCGAGGGAACTCCTCAAAACTTATAGGGAAACATGTGGTGACTTCGGTTTCGTGAGAAGTATTCTAAGCATATGCTACCAACAAGTAAGATTTTGCACCGAGATATACCTGGTATACCGTGGTTCGGAAGGTGCTGAGAGAATCCCCGATTCTTTATAGATACAAGTTTGGGAGTTTCGGCGTTGTTTTAAGAATAGAAAGCATATGCTACTTTAACGTTGTTAGTGGCGGCCGTAAAGGAAGATCTTCCGACCGAGCGAGATAGCATGCTCGGTCAGGCCGGAGCCCACTGACGTCATCTCAGACGTTGTATATATCTTGCCGTTCTCCGAAACTTCGATAGCGCGATGCAGGATTGTTAGGCGAATTGTGGGTACCGCCACACTACTATGCAAATTACATTCATCATCATCATCACTACCATATTATACCATTTCATAGTCTTTTAGATCGAGACTCGAGTTTGTCAAGCGATAATTTAAAAAAATCTATACCTACCTAATATTATAAACCTGAAGAGTATGTTTGCTTGAACGCGTCAATCTCAGGAACTACAGGTCCCATTTAAAAACTTATCTTAGTGTTAGATAGATCATTTATCGAGTAAGACTATAGGCTATATTATATTATCACGCTAAGACTAATACGACCGAAAAAACTCAGGAAAATGTGGGAAAAACGGGGGAAACATTTTTTATGGGAAAATGTACGTTTTCTGTACAATTCCTAATTTATGCGGGCGAAGCCGCGCGGGACATCTAGTTCTGATATAAATCTCATTTTGTCCGTTTTTAGAGCTATTTACAGTTTTTATGAGCATATGTTGAAAGTTGAAACTGACATTCATACTTTGAAAATACATATACATACATAGATACATATATTTTTGGGATTTTTAAAATATATGACTCTTAATAGAATATGTAAGTGTATAATATTTTAATATCGAGGAGATTCTCTACGATTGAACATAAAAGTGGCGAGTGCTATAATATACCGCAAGTAATGGGGATGGATATGAGCCATAGTAAAATTATGAGGTGTACATCGGTGAAGTGTGGTCAATGCTTACCGGCCCGGGTGAAATGTCACCGTGACATTCATGCGCCCCTCGCCCCTCGCCCCGCGCCCCGCACCCCGCACCCCGCGCCCCGCCTGTGCCCACCGTCTGAATTACTTCAGACTGCCCGGTGTATAGGAGTCTTTTTCTAGCGACAGACAGGAAGATATATAAAATTGGTATATATAAGATTAACAAAAAAAAAAAAAAACAAATATCAGCAGCTGTTTTTGAGAAAATAGTTGACATTACAGATATAATATATTTTATGCCTCGATCACACCTACCGAGTAGAGTGGCAAAACAGTGCTCTCGGCCGAGCACTCGGTATGTTTTGTATGGATGTGCTCGACCGAGGACAAGTCGAGAGATTTTAAGTTTGATTGCTTAAATATCATTTTTTAAGATTTTAGATTTTAAGATATATAGAAAACTTACAGATATTGTTACAATGAAATTAAAAAATAATTATTAATACAATAAATTATAAAATCATAAGCATATTTGTTTTATGTCGTAGTTAATAAAAGGACGTGTCTCGTTTTTGCAGACATCCGCGTGCAGCTGTCGGAGCAGACGCGGCTGCTGGAGGCGCGCGCGGAGGCGGCGGCGGGCGCGGCCGGCGAGCTGCACGACTACTGCCGCCGCCGCGCCGAACTCGAGCACGAGTACGCGCGCGCGCTCGACAAGCTCGCCCGTGCCGCCGCCGCCCGCCACCGCGACCCCCGCGCCCCGCCACCGCCCGCCGCGCGCGCCGTCTGGGCTGCCGCGCTCGAGCACACGCGCGCGCTCGCCCGCGACCACGCCGCGCTTGCCGACCTGTACGGCGCCGCGCTCGCCCCGCGCCTGCAGCGCGCCGCCGACGACGTGCTGCGCCTGCACCGCCGCTGCCGTGACGTGCTGCACGAGCGCCACGAGGAGGTCGCCGCCGCGCTGGCGGAGGCGGCGGCCGGCGGCAAGGCGCACGCGGCCGCCGCCGCCGACTGGCGCGCCGCCGCGCTCAAGCTGCGCACGGCGCACGCGGCGCGTGAAGCCCTGGCGGCCGACCCGCCGCGCCACAAGAAGCTCAAGGCGCTGGACAAGGAGCTGGACAAGCGGCGCGCCCGCCACTCGGAGGCGCGCGCGCGGGCGCTGAGGGCGCGCGCCGACTACCAGCTCAGCCTGGAGGCCGCCAACGCCACTCTGCAGCGCTACTACCTCGACGACGTGGCCGACATCATGATGGTCAGTGTCGCATCGCCACCTCGATATAGTCGCTCGGGGCGAAATACAATAAAATAAAACGAAACGTGACTTTTTAATATCCTTTTATCTGTAACAATTTTTGTTCAGAACTCAATATACAGTCATATTTTACAGCATTCCTAGTAGATACAAATAATTGGAATTATCATACGACTGTTTCGTTGCAGTGCACGGAAGTAGGATACGAGGCGGTGGTGGGGCGGTCGGCGCGCGCGGCGGGCGGGGCGGAGGCAGCGGCGGGGGCGGCGGCGGCGGGCGCGGCGCAGGCGCTGCTGAGCGCGGCGGACGCGCTGGACGCGCTCGCCGACCGCCAGCGGTTCGTGGCGGCGCACCCGCACGCCTTCTCGCCGCCGCGCCCGCTGCCGTTCGCGGGCGACCCGCCCCCCGACCACGACCGCGCCATGAGCGAGCTGCTGGCGGGCGCGGCGCCGGACACCGACGACGCCGCCGCCGCCGCGGCCGACGACCTGGCCGCGCGCCTGCGCCAGCTGGAGTCGGCGGCGCGCGCGCTGCGGGCGGAGTGCGCCGAGAACGCCAAGACGCTGGACGCGGCGGAGGCGGAGCTGCTGCGCCTGGTGGAGGGGCCGGCGGCGCAGTGGGAGGTGGCGGGGCTGTTCGGCTCGCGCGCCGCCCCCGCCCCGCCCGCCGCCCCCACCCCCGCGCCCGCCGACGACGACGCGCGCCGCGACCAGGAGGACTACTACCTTCAGGTACCGCGTTGCGTTTCCTTCTTAGAATGCTTCTAATTGGCTCCTTATTATGTATTCCGTTTTTTAATTTCATTGTAACAATAGCTGTAAGTTTTTCATGTATCTTAAGATAAAAATAAAATAAATAGAATTCTAATTAGTAATTAGAATAAATGTCCAATCGACATTTATTAGTAGACCTGGATCCCAGAAGGATAAGACATAACTTACTCTCTGATGGATGAAACCATAGGTTATTAGTAGTGCCTTGTGTCTAAGTACACGAGACACTACTAATAACCTATGGTATACAATAAGGGATCTGGGTCTAACAGGTAGGCACTTGATATATATGACCAAAAAATACTCAATTGTATCCATACTTTAATAATATTCACTACATGTTAGGAAGGGGAGGTACAGTCTGGATATGGACAGACAGACAGACGGACAGGCTGAAATATCTTTGTTATCGGGTCCCGTTTTTACCCTTTGGGTCAGGAAACAGTGGAAAATTGTCCATCTTTGTTATTATACTATGCAGTATGCTGACACGGACAAAGTCGCGGGCAACAGCTAGTAGAAAACAAATTCTTGCAATATCGTTTTGTTTTATAAGGTGTTATATTAATTTATAAAATAAAAATAATGCCTTTCAAAAAAAATAGCAACAAAGTTACTTTTAAAACATCTTACAATAGTTTTGGTCATTGTAAACTGTCTTACACTACATGATACTAGTTCAGAACAATAATCTACAAATTATATATAAATATTAGCCAGTTAATGGAATCAGGCGTTACTTTGCGGAAATCCATAGTTTAAATTTAGTTTGTTATTATTTTTAGCAATATTCCGCGAAAACAACTTCCACCTTTAAGTAAATGAGTGAGTGTACGCATAGGCATGCGTACAGCACCTCACCATGCAGGTTGAATCAACGTTGAACGGACGTTGTTCGTAGAGTCCACATCCTGAGGATGCTCCGGTGTTGGGGCGAAACGCGCGTCGAGGTTTTCAACCTGCATGGTGGTGAGGGGCCTTGCACGGATTTGCCAACATTATTGCTTGTGCAATAATGTTGGCAAATCCGTTGGCAAAAAGCGCGCCCTGATAACATACCAGCAAAGTTTTTAGTGCGTTGTGCGTCCTCTATATCTAGGTCAATCTCAATTCTATTTAAGAAATCCCTAGACTCTTGTATTGTTCCCAAAATTTGGAAACAAGCTTTTATCACCCCCATCCATAAAAAGGGCTCAAAAAATGATTTAACCAACTATCGACCGATCTCAAAATTGTGTATCATCGCCAAAATTTTTGAAAGGATAATCTTTAATCAGGTTTATGATGCCCTCAAAAATTCTTTTAGTCCTTTTCAGCATGGATTCTTAAGAGGTCGGTCGACCGTAACAAATCTTATACTATTTAATGATTTCATCACAGACACCATGGACAATGGTAGTCAAGTTGACTGTGTATAAACAGACTATAGCAAAGCGTTTGACCGCATTGACCATGAACTACTAATTTACAAGCTAAAAAATATAGGTATACATGGAGATCTTCTCAGGTGGTTCTCCTCTTATATCAAGAATCAGGCCACAGTACTCAATAATTACATATCCGGCTGGGTTCCTATACCGAGTGGTGTACCTCAAGGCTCGCTACTTGGGCCTTTACTATTTATAATTTACGTAAATGACATTGATTCCTGCTTAAAGTTCGCAAAACTATTATGTTTTGCAGATGATATGAAAATTTACGCTATTATAACTTCATCTGTAGATGTTCTTAATTTTCAATCAGACCTTTCCAACCTTGAAAATTATTGTAAAATTAATAAATTAGATCTTAATCCCAGCAAATGTGCAATAATAACGTATACTCGGAAGCGTTTTGCCATAAACGCAAATTACTCATTAGGAGGCCAAATCTTATCTAGGTCGAGCTGTGTTCGTGATCTAGGCGTACATCACGATTGCAAGCTAATTTTTGATACTCAGATTGAGGCGATTATTAACAAAGCTTCCAAGGCCTTGGGGTTTGTGATGCGAATGTCAAACTGTTTTAACGAAGCGAAAACTTTAAAAATTTTGTACTGCTCATATGTCAGAAGTCACCTTGAGTATGCCTCGCAGGTGTGGAGCCCTTATTATCATAAATATATAGACCGTATAGAGGCGATTCAAAAACGTTTTATTAAATATATGTGCTATCATCAAAAAATAGCATACCATTCGGACAACTATCTAAGCCTATGCAAGAAATTTCATATCCTACCATTAAAAACTCGACGCATGATAGCTGACTATACTTTACTATTAAAGACGATGTCAAATGAGTTAGACTGTCCTCAACTACTTTCTAAATTCTCGATTAATGTCCCCACTAAATTCACCAGGTTCAACCCACCATTAGCTGTACCAATAGCATCTACTAACTACAGACAAAATTCGTATGTTGTGAGAGTGAGTCGCAACTTCAACAAGCTATGCCGGGATTATGATCTTGACGTATTCACTACAAATGCAACGTCGATTAGAAACAGTTTGAGCCTTAAATTTTTTGATAATTTGATTTCTTAAAATTTGTATCAGTTGAAACCATATTACTTATTTTATTGTAAGTAGCTTGTTGTTCTTTTTGGTTTTTTGGTCATACTATCGTTTAAACCTTTTGCTATAAGTACTTGTTTTGCATGTATCCTATTTAAGAAACATTTCTATATAATGTAATTAAGACCGTTCACAATATCATGTATAATTTTATCTGTTACTTAGAGGTGAAAACTTGTAATTGGCTTTCTGATAATCATACATAAAATTGCCACCGACATTACTTAGCTGTAAGTTTTCCATGTTATATAAATAAATAAATAAATAAATAAATAAATTGTGTGGTGGTGGTGTTTGCAAGTTCTTGCATGCGAGTGTACGCATAGGCAGTGTGGGAGGAGGGAGGTGCTGTACGCATGCCTATGCGTACACTCACTCATTTACTTAAAGGTGGAAGTTGTTTTCGCGGAATATTGCTAAAAATAATAACAAACTAAATTTAAATATTAGTCATTTGAAAATAAGTAAAGTAAGACTCATTTTTAGTCCACTTCGGTTCCTGGTACCTGACCAGGTGTCACACTTAGAGCTACACAAATTCGCAGGTATTCTAAGTACACGAGGCGCTACTAATAAGTTAATAACCTATGGTTTCATCCATCAGAGAGTAAGTTATGTTTTATCCGTCTGGGATCCAGGTCTATAGATAACAGTCAATCAATATTGTCTTATCAAATATAATAATCAAATATTGTCACTATACAAAATTGTCGTTCTGTCGTAGTTTTCAACATCATTTTGTTGAAAAATCAAGGACCAACGTCTCGCTAAATTGACTAAAAGTCAGCGAGAGACGTCGGTCCCTTGATTCCTACTCTAAGCCCAGATGGTGTTACGAATCATTTCCACACTAAACTAAATCTTCCCCTTCCGATTAAGTTCTAAACTTCGTTTATGCGAAAACAAAAAACGAGTCGCTGTGGGAGTAAAGTAAGTTTTTAAACTCGCATTGTACGAGCATGTATGTTAGTTCGGGTGGAAACTTTACAAAGAAGTAAATATTTTCAATTTAGTCGGTAATAATATGCTTAAAAAATAGTTTATTTTTCTTTATTTATTTTACCTTTTTGTGGTGAATTGTTAAAAAGAATAAGAATTTTCGTTGAACCGCTTCTATTCTATTAATATGGCATCGATAGTGTGGACTGCAGACCGGGGAACAATACTCCAATACCGTTCTCACAAGCATAAAATACAATAATTTAAAGGGTGATAATAACTTACAAACAAGCCTAAAATTGCTAAATGAAACTAAACGACTTTACGGTAATAGGGATGATGACAAGGTCAAAGATTAGCGAATTTTGTTAATAAAATAAAGAAATCACGGTAAAAAATAAGTGTTTCCAAAATTTTGTATTTTTTTTGTTATGCGCCTTCAAAGTTGGATATTCAAGTCGTATTTTTTTTCAATTAAATTTCTTAATATTTATATACAATTGGATAACTTATGCAATTAAAAGCAACAACTTTTGTTATGAAACCACTTTCATAAACGCAAATATTTTATATACCTGTCGAACAAAGTTGTCTCCCGATGCGTACAAACTACGAAAGACTGACGTCATACTTTCGTAGCACTTTGTATGGAGCGTTTCGGGCAGGTCTTTTTTATGAGATAAAATTGAATTGTCATATCTTGGTGAACTTTTAAGCTATCAGAGTCATTCTTCCAACGATGTTTCTATTTTTTAAGTGTCTTTCAATTACCGATAAGAAAAAAAATAGTCATTATTATATACTATTGCAGAAGTTCCGTGCGTACGTGTCGAGCGCGGGTCGGCTGGCGCGCGTGGAAGCGCGTGCGGCTGCGGCGCGGGGCGGCGGCGGGGCAGGGGCGGGGCGCGCGCGCTCCCCTCCGCGCCGCGCCGCCCGCGCGCGCTCTCACTTCGCCGCGCCGCTGGGGGCGGAGCTGCCTGCCGTGCTGGTGTCGTGCGTGCGAGTGATCGCGGCGTACGGCGTGCGGCAGCAGGGCGTGTTCCGCGTGTCGGGGTCGGCCAGCGAGACGGCGGCGCTGCGGGCCGCCTACTGCCGCGGCGAGGACCCGCTGGCGGCGGCGCGCGGCCCGCCCGACGTCAACGCCGTGTGCGGCTTGCTCAAGCAGTACGTGCGCGAGCTGCGGCCGCCGCTGCTGCCGCCGCGCCTGCAGGAGCCGCTGTGCCGCTGCGCCGCACTGCCGCAGCCGCAGTTCGCGAGGCGCGTGCGCGAGCTGCTGGGCGGGCTGCCGCCGGGTGCGCTGCTGGCACTGCGCTACCTGTTCGCGTTCTTGGCGCACCTGGCGGAGCACGCGTCGACCACGATGATGGACGCGTGGAACCTGGCCATCTGCCTGGGGCCGACGCTGATGGCGGCGTGGGGCGAGGGCGGCGCGCAGGTGCACGCGCAGAACCTCGTCAACGAGCTGGTGAAGCGCACCATCGAGCACCACCTGGAGATCTTCCCGCAGGACGTCGCGCCGCACGCGCTCTTCGTGCCGCCACCGCCGCCGCCCCACGAGTCAGTACATAAATTTCACTGACCTTAGGATTCCTAAAAGTCGTTTAATCTTACAAAGAAAAACAAAAACTTATCATTTTTAATATACAAACAGTTTAGCACGTGTGTCTGTTCGCATGTTAGACCTGAGTCGTTATTTTATTAAAATTTAATAAGCTTCGCTGGCGCGTTACAGGGAATCTGACGAAGCGGATGGCGCGGACGGCGCGGAGCCGGCAGACGAGGCGGGCGCGGAGAGCGGGGCGGGCGCGGCGGGGGGCGGGGTGGTCGCCGGCAACGGCTGGGACGCCACCGCCGACCTCCAGCGATACGTCGACGACAACGGTACGGAAGATTTTAAACTAAGTTGTAAAATTTTAGCGTAAAATATTAGCATAGGTCGTTTCAGTAAGTACGTTTGTTGTCGGTGTTGCAGACGCAGACCTGGCCGCGCTCACCGACACGGACGACGACCCCGACGACAGGTGCGTCAAGCAGGTCGCGCTACACTGTCATACAGTCACTGGCCGGATACAATTGAGAGTGCATATGACACGCTCGTTGTTGCGTCCAGCTCAGAATATTATGCGGGGTGTAACGAAGCAAACTGATGATACTTTACACTGTAAAGCATCATCAGTGTCCCTTGTGTAGATTACGCTGTGAAAGCAGCAGCGCTAAAGGGTTACCTTTGACTTCTATGTTTCTTTGAGAAATTCCCCGTCGTCATGTATTTGCCCATACAGTAATTAAACAAAAAAACACTCTCAGCACTTTTACAAATTATATTTAAGGGAAAATCACATCCTAAAATATGATCACGCTGTTTTGTTACAGCCTGTGTACGCTTATAAGAATATCTTTCTACTATTTATTTACGACTAAACACTGACCCGGTTTCCTAACGGGATATCTTTGACCGAATAACAAAGCCACTGCTTAATACATAGACAACGCACAAACGCCACACCTAAACCGCATAATAGAATTATCGGATGCGTCGTGTGAATTATTCTCGTACACAAATCACGATAAGTCAAAATACGCAAGTCGACCCTATATTCATGTGAGTAATCTCGTGGTGTGTTGCAGGGCGAGCGGCGAGGACGAGCAGGTAGCGGTAGTAGCGGTAGTAGCGCGAGTAGCCGCCCCCCGCCCGCGCCCCCAGCTGACGCAGTAGCTAGTGTAGTTAGTCGCTTGTGGCTTGTGGCTTGCGCGGCGCGGGTTAGTAGCGTAGTGTAGACGCGCGTGTGGCCGCCATTACACCCGCCTGTGTGCAGGAGCCGAGCGCCGCGCCGCCCGCCGTCGCCGCCGCCGTCGCAGCCCCGGCCGCCGCGACCGACGCCGACCCCGACCACGACGACGACGCCGCCGCAGACACCTGCAGGTACGTTGTAGGGTCGGCTCTCCGCGACGTCACGCGTAGATGCGGCCGGGAGATGCATTCTTAGAGTAGGGGTTTTATGTTGTTTTAATTCTCCGAGTGGCGTGGAGATGGTACTGCGTGTCCGTATCCGTAACAATATTATGATTCATAATAATATGATTCTAATTAAAGTAATTTGTCACATAGAAGTTAGGTAACAATACCGCGTAAGTTAAATTTGAAAAGCTAGAGACGTAAATAAGTATTTTATAAGAAATCATTTGACCTTTCATTTAAAACATTTTCTTTTTCAAATAAAATATTTTATTTTATTTTATTTAATATTAAAATTTCAATTAAAATTATTATTTCTAATTAAATAATATTATGAAGTTTTGTTGCCTCTACTCTGTACTGAAAACTTTCCTAACATAGCTTTCATGTTATTGTTACGTTAAATTGAAAATAAAAAACTAGAACGCTCACTTCGTCCCACCTTCTGGATGGATCCTTTTGAGCGTTGCTTGAGCAAAAACGATGACGTCATGAGTGACGTATTCGCCGCGATCAAAACGACCACGGTCGCCAAGTTGAAGGGCGGATGGGGGCATTTTGAGCGTTTTGATCATTTTTAGGGTTCCGTACCCAAAGGGTAAAAACGGAACCTTATTACTAAGACTTCGATGTCCGTCTGTATGTCATCAGACTGTAACTCAAGAACCGCTATATCTAGACTTCTGAAATTTTCACAGATTGTGTATATCTGTTGCTGCTACAACAACAAATACTGAAAACAAAATAAAGTTACTATTTAAGGGGGGCTCCCATACAACAAACGTGATTTTTTTGGCTTTTTTTGCTCGTAATCAATAATGGCAACAGATAGGCAATTGAAATAGTCTCAAAAATTTAAATTATAATCGTACTGTAATGTTTAATAATAAAATTAAAATAAAATAAATAATGAAGGGCTCCCATACAAAAAACACAATTTTTTCTCTATAACGGTACGGAACCCTTAGTGTGCGCGAGTCCGACTCGCACTTGGCCGATTTTTGCCTACTTTCACTCTACACCGGTACGGAACCCTTCGTGCGTGAGTCCGACTAGCAATTGGCCGATTATTTTATGAGGGCCAACGCTAAAACTCGCGCAGGCGCACGCTCGCGTGTGTATAAAATATAAAAAATAGTATAAGCAGCGCAGGCGAGTGCGACGGAGCGCGGACGTGGGCGCTGCCCATACTATTTTTCATTTAATACACACGCGAGCGTGCGCCCGCGCGAGTTTTAGCGTTGGCCCTTATCATTAAGTGGAACGCGTTCTAGTTTTTTTTAAATTCAATTTTGCGTCGCGTCACTTCGACTGCGCCGGTGTGTGTGTCGAGCCTGACGGTGTGTTGTCCAGGCGGCTGGCGGAGAGCACGCCGGACCTGCTGCTGGACACGCCGGCGCGCGCCGCCGACCACTTCGCGCAGGACCGCGACACCCTGCGCCGCGCCCCTCCCCCCGCCGCCATCGCCGCCCCCGCCGCGCCCGCGCCCGCCCAGCACCACAGGTATGTCCCAGGCGGCTGGCAGAGAGCACGCCGGACCTGCTGCTGGACACGCCGGCGCGCGCCGCCGTCCACTTCACACAGGACCGCGACACCCTGCGCCGCGCCCCTTCTCTCTAAATCTTCACAGTTGTTGTTTTTGTCAAGGGTTATAATCGTATTTAAAGACCACCTGTCATTTTCTATTACATTATATTATTTCCTTATTAGTCAGAAAAAAACAGTGCTATTGTATACACTTTCCAGCTGTCACTGCCTCTTTTTGCCTAGCTGTCTGCTGTACATTAAATTTTGCCGTTAACGAAACTATATCAATACTAAAGTCAATTATTACTCACATCTAGGTATTTACTATAAAATATGTTTTAAGTTTGATGGATGTAGAATAGACGAGCTAAGGTGGTATACAACAATAATTATATTCGTAGTTTTTGTAGGAGCTGCTTACTCGACTACACCCTTTTTGTGATATGATAGATGATTGATAAATTGAAAGTCCTTGATATAAAAATGATAATATATTGATTGAATGCTAATGCTAATAATGAGTGCGCGATTGATGACGGCTTGTAGCGAACTGCCCGAGAGTATGCACTTGCCGGGACTAGGATCAGCAATGTACGTGCTAGCTCGTACAGTTTTGTTTTGATTATAATATTTTGAATGTATTGCTTACAGACAGACGAGCTCGGACGGCGGCGTGGCTCGGACGGAGCCGGGGGCGGGGGCGGGCGGTGCGCTGGGCAGCCCCGTGCCGGCGCGCAACACGCTGCGCGTGGCCGCCAAGTTCGCCGACCTCACGCTCACGGGCGGCTCGCTCAAGCCCGCGCTGGCCGCCAAGCCCGCGCTGCTGCGCCGCCCCACCCCGCACCCCGCGCACGCCGCGCCCGCGCCCGCCTCCGCGCCCGCCTCCGCGCCCGCGCCCGCCGAGCCGCAATAGCACGGGACTGCCCCGCCCCCACCAGTCTCGGGTCGTATTATATAATAGCGGCGTCCGCAACGCAGAGCGTCGGCGCCGCGCCGCGCCTTCTCCGTCGTTAGTAGATTTTGTATGCATGCATATCGTTGTACTATATGCGAATATTTTTGTACCGTCGCCGAGATGCCGCACAATAAACAGTATTATCGACGGCGTTTTTTATTGTACCCTAGACGATAACATATTTTTTAATGATTATATTTATAATAAAGTTAGTAATGATGATCGATTGGTGACTTATTTTTTATTTATTCGTATGAATTCGTCGAGGTGTTGTGAGTGTGACGTCTTGGGAATTCAAAATTGGGTCAACTTTAGAAAAGTTGATCTAACTAATTTTGAATTCCAAATTATTTACTGTTGATTAAACTTAAGTTCATTTAATATAATGTCTGAGGTACTAAAAATCGGTAGAAACTCCATGAACACTAAACACTATAAAAAATTAGGTTATTTCTGTAGTAGACACCTTAACAGTGAATACCAAGAAATTAGTAGCTTCGAAACAAACTCAATGAGTGAGCAGTCTATCAACGGGGGTTTGCGTCTTTTCCTAACACGTAGTTCACAGACTTACCGTAAGAGGGGGTTAATAGTAGGAGACTGAACGGGAACTGACAGACGGGAACGGTTAGTTGCGGTTAGTGACATCTTGCGACTTTACAATAATATTTGTCACTCTTGATTAAAAATTAAAACTAAATGAAAACCATGATGTAAACGGTGGCGACTTCGGTGCTGCAGAGTCACCGTCCATCTTTTGATTAAATTTTTACTTCTGTGAGAACTTCGGTTGATTAAAATATTATTTAATTTATTTATGTTATTCATCAGGTTTTCTCTGCTCTTAAAGGATGGTTTATACCAGAGCAGCATGGATTTCTAAAGGGGCGCACAACAACCTCTAATCTTCTTCTAACTTACGGCCATGTCAGTTCGGGCATGGACTCAGGTGTACAGGTGGATTTGATATTCACCGACTTTAGCAAAGCCTTTGATCGTATTGATCATCGTATCCTGCTCCAGAAGCTAGCTTATGCGGGTATACATGGAAACCTTCTCCGATGGTTTTCATCGTATATTTGTAATAGGTCCCAAGCCGTTGCTATTAATGGGTTCACTTCTAGGTGGATATTTGTACCTTCTGGTGTTCCGCAAGGCTCCTTGTTGGGACCTTTACTTTTCGCTATATTCATTAATGATATTTCCTCCTGTTTTCGTCATTCTTACTTCTTGTATGCTGATGACACTAAAATATTGAAAAACATAGCATCTCCTAATGACTGTCACCTTTTACAAGAGGATTTAAATAGATTTAGTGACTACTGTGTACTTAATAATTTAGATCTTAATGTATCCAAATGTTTTGTCGTCAACTTTAGTCGTTAACAAAATTTAATTAAATTTAACTATGAACTTCAGAATAAGACGCTTGTATATAAGAAATCTATAAGGGATCTTGGAATTATTGTAGACTCAAAACTAATTTTTGATGAGCACATCGAATATATTATTAATAAGGCCTCAAAAGCCTTGGGTTTTGTTATTAGGTCCTGTAAAAATTTTAAATCTATCAAAGTAGTCAAAATACTATGTTGTGCGTATGTTCGAAGTATTTTAGAGTATTGGTCAGAGTTATGGAACCCTGCTTACAACGTATATATTGATAGAATTGAGTCCATACAAAAACGTTTTCTCAGGTTTCTTCAATTCAAATGCAACCAATTTTTGACTGATTATGATGCTAGGTGCAAAAAAATTCATTTTCTCCCTTTATATCACCGGAGACATATAACTGACCTATCTTATTTATGTAAAGTGCTAAACAATAAAATAGATGCACCCGAATTACTTAATAAAATTAATATTTATATCCCTTCTAGAAATGCTCGTTATTTTATGCCACTTTATGTTCCACCTTATAACACATACTACCGTAGAAATTCGTTTATACTCAGGTCTAGCTCACAACTTAACAGATTTTTAATTGCCCATCCACTCGAAGATATGTTCTGCCTAAAATCAAATAAAATTAAAAAACTCATGACTGATAAGTATTTTAACTAAACTAAATTAAGCACACTGCCTGTATTATGTTTATTGATTTATTAACGAAATACTAGAGGATTGTACCATCTGCTGTGAGTATATTTATTATAATATTGTGTGAGTACAGTTTTTTTATTTTACAATTTTTAATAGATTGACCATTTCTTGTGGCTTGATAAAATTTATAGTACTTAGTTAATAATATTTTACACTTAAAACTTTTAGGTTAACTTTTAAGTTATATAATAATTAATATGTAATGTGTCTCGTCAGAATTTGATGTGTAGAAGACAAATTTTAGCTTTAACTTATTACTTATTAGCGAAAACTTGTTATTGGCATGTCGCTATCTAATATGTATCATTACCCACATTGTTATCTGCTGTAAGTTTTCCCAATAAAATAAAATAAAAAAAATAAAAATCATCAGAAATGACTCGGCAAAGGAGTCAGCCGCGGCCCTCAAAGACACGTCTAATGTAGGGCTAAAACCTATTCTGAGGCTAAAACGAACGAATAAAACAGTACACCTAAAGAATCTTTATTACAATAACATTAACATTCTCAATTAGCTCAATATAAACAATTATCGTTATTATAATATCTAAATGTATCACTATGTATATCAGCGGGCGAGGTGCGGGCGGCGAGTGGCGACTAGTAGCGCAGGCAGTGGTCATGCAGCGCGTGGTGCAGCGGCTGTGGCGCGGCGTTCTCCTTGTCGCGCGCCGCCGCGCCCCCCGCTCCCGCCGCCGCCCCACCCGGCGCCGTCGGCCCCCCGTAGCCCGCCCCGAACTCGGTCAGCGGCGCCTCGTACTCGTCCCCGGAGCCGTCCGACGCCTCCAGGTAGCCGAACAGCCGCGCCGCGCCCGCCGCGCGCCCCTCGCGCCGCCGCGCGCCGCCGCCGCCCCCCGCGCCGCTCGCCGCCGTCGGCGCCGCGCCGCCCGCTACCGCGAACCCGCCGCCGCCGCGCCCCACGCCCGTCGGCACCTTCAGGTTGCGGCTCTCGATGTGGCTGCGGAACAGACGCACCGGTTAGCGTTGCACGGCTCGCCGGTTCGGGGAGGGGGAGGGGAGGGAATACTGACTGGGCGTCGCGCAGGTGGAGCGCCAGCTGGTGGTGGTCGTCGGCGAGGAAGGGGCACTTGGCGCAGGCCTTCTTGTTGTGCACCTTGTGCACGTGCGTGGCGAGCCGCTCCGCGCGCGCCGCCTTGTACTCGCACAGCGCGCACGCGAACGGCTTGAGGTGCGTGTTGAGGTGCCGCTTCAGGCACCAGTTGTCCACGCCCGACCACGCGCAGTAGCAGCACGCGTACCGCCGCTCGCCCTGCACACACACACACCTCATTACCGTACACGACATACATACATGTACCTCGCCGATGAAAATCGATGGGTACATAATAATATTATATTGTTATATTGTCGATTGGACAAGTAAGATGGATAGTAATGGGGGGGGGGGGGGGGGTCCGGACCCCAAGCCCCCCTCCCCCCTTATATACGCCCATGATTATAATTATGATCCATGTTGCCTGTAATAAACGGTAAATACTTAAATAAAATTAATCCCAGGCAGACGCCTAAAAATATAAGTAGGTAAATTAGTATATTTCGTATGGTATATAACTATATATGTTACGGCTAATAGCCGAAGTGCGGCTACACCTAGTTTTACCCGGCTACACCTAGTTTTTAGGTGTAGCCGGGTAAAACTTGCACGCAAAAACTACTGAACGGATTTTATGAAACGATTACTCCGCCGTTTGTTAACCGATTTTCAAAATTTTTCTTTTGGTATATGAGGTATCATCCTTATTTGGTATTATATTCACAAAAGTGGTGATCTGATAAAGGATCCATATAAGTAATCGAGGGAACTCCTCAAAATTTATAGGGAAACATGTGGTGACTTCGGTTTCGTACCGACTTCAAAGTAATGAAGACTGTAGTATGTACAGAAATAGTTGAGATTTAGACGAGTTCTGAAAATGGCACTATTATAGAGTAAGAGTTATTTAATACTTTTTAGTTCATA
Source organism: Aricia agestis (assembly GCF_905147365.1). Classification (NCBI taxonomy): domain Eukaryota; kingdom Metazoa; phylum Arthropoda; class Insecta; order Lepidoptera; family Lycaenidae; genus Aricia; species Aricia agestis. The sequence continues at coordinate 37,025 of NC_056421.1, read as the reverse complement.
TTACTTATTATTGTTTTTACCTTGGAAGTCGGTTTTAATTTTTTGTTAAAAATAATAATTTCACTAAAATAAAATAAATAAATAAAATATCTATTTATACAAAATGGGTATCATGATACACTTTTTGAAAGTCGAACGAAGAAACTACGTTGCCTACCACCGGTTCGGGAACTACCCCGCCGAGAAGAACCGGCTTTTTAGTTATCTACAAGATAAGGCTTTATGCGTAAATAACCACTACGAATGTTAACTATTCACATTATGTTACTGTAAGCGAAATTGTGGTAAATGCTTGCAGTTATCTAAGCGATGCTGCAATTTAAAAACTTTTATCTTTAAAGTTTTTAAATTGCAGCAAAAATCTTCTGTTCAGTGCCTTTGGACCAAGAGACACCTTCGTATGAACTTTCTCTTATTCGTAACATATGTTTAAGTTACTAGAAACAACATTTTAACCACTATAAGTCTTTTGATAAATTTCAAGGATTTCCCTCGATTGCTCATAGATCCCATCATCAGCTCACCACTTTCGTAATAATTATACAAAATCAAGATTATATCCTATACAACAACACAAGAATTTTGAAAATAGGTCCACAAACAGCGAAATAATCATCTAAAACATCTGTTTCGATGCAAAATATCACGAAAAGCATCAATAATTGGGTCATAATGTGATGACCCATGGCATAATTATGATTTTGATGATGATGATTAAATAAATATATGTGTTGGCTTATGCTTTCAGTTGTTTAAACAACGCCGAAATCCCCGAACCTGTATATATAAGGATTCAAAAGTTCTGTTGGGTACCTTCGGATCCAGGGTATAACCTGGTGCGAAATCTTACTTTTTGGTAGCATTTACCTCGAATGTTGCAGAAAAAATTGAAACCACTATATGTGTCGATACAAATTTCAAGGACTCCCCGCGATTCCTCCAGGATCCCATCATCAGATCACCACTTTTGTGAACATGGTACCAAATTCAAGTTAAACCCTATACAACACAAAAATAATTTTGAAAATCGGATCACAAACGGCTGAGTTATCGTTGAACATACAAAAAAATTGTATGTGTAAATAAAACAAAAAAAATTATACGTGGGAGAGCCATGCTTCGGCACGAATGGGCCGGCTCGACCGGATAAATACCACGTTCTCACAGAAAACCGGCGTGAAACAGCGCTTGCGCTGTGTTTCGCCGAGTGAATGAGTTTACCGGAGGCCCAATCCCCTAACCCCTACCCTATTCCCTTCCCTACCCTCAATTATTCCCTTCCCTTCCCTTCCCTACCCTCCCCTATTACCCTATTTCCTCTTAAAAGGTCGGCAACGCACTTGCAGCTCTTCTGATGCTGCGAGTGTCCATGGGCGACGGAAGTTGCTTTCCATCAGGTGACCCGTTTGCTCGTTTGCCCCCTTATTTCATTTAAAAAAAAAAAAAAAAAGACATACAGCCGAACGTCTAACTTCCTCCTTTTTGGAAGTCGGTAAAAAACGACTTGACTATTCAACTTTGAAGGCTCATAGTCATAACAAAAAAAAATACACACTTGTCAAGCTGAAATTTTACAAATACGTTTACCGACGCCTCTAGTCCACCGACGCGACGCTGCGAACCGCGAAACAGCGGCGAACCGATTTACTGTCTCATCCGCCACACCGCACACGACAATGCGTTATATTGCATCTCGCTCTGTTCCTATGTTTCGCAGATGTAGAATTTGTGCACTCTTGCAGGACGGGTAAATTAAACACAGAATACTGTAAGTATTACTAAGCACTAGTACGACTCCGGCTCGCGGCTGGTGAATTATGAAGAAGAGGATGTCGGGCGACCATTCCTTAAATATCATCCCCACTCCCAGTGGGCGTGCCTATCTTTATTTATCAATACACCACATAAGATATTTCGCAGTGCGCAGCGTTGGTGGATTAGAGGCGTTATATCTATATTTTATTTTAAAAATCTACTAATCTTTGACCTAGTCAACATCCCAATTATGTAATATAGGTGTCCTTCGATATTGGAATCGACGTGCGAGCTACAACTTATACTATTATTACTATCGTTTTGGTGTTGTAAACGAAGCGAGCAACTGACCTTGCGGCGCACGGGGCCGGGCGCGGCGCTCTTATGCGCGGGGCCCGCCGTTTCCGCCTTGCTGAGCGGCGCGCGCTCGAGCTTGACCGGCACGGCGCGGCAGTCCGCTCCCAGCGCCACCCCCGCGCCCTCCACCGCCTTCACCACGCCCACGCTCCCGCTCACTCCCCCCACGCCCCCGCCCACGGGGTTGACGCCTACGCCGACGCTTGGGTTGACCGCAACGCTCACGCCGACGGCGGTGCTCCCGCAGTACACGGGAGCGCCGGTCACTACGGGCTTCCCGCCGCCCGTGCCGCCCCCGATACCGGCGCCGCCCCCGATACCGGCGCCGCCGCCGATGCCGCCGCCGACGCCGCCGCCGGCGCGCCGGATTCGATTCAGGTCGTAGGGCTGGTCGCGGTGCATGCGCAGGAAGTGTTTCTTGACGTGGTCGGCCCGGTTGAACTGCTTCTGGCAGAGGTAGCAGTGGAAGGGCTTCTCGTCGCGGTGGATGTTCTCGTGGCGCGTGAACAGGTCGCGGCGGTCGGTGGCGTACGGGCACGCGCCGCACACGTAGCGCTTGCCCGCCTCCGCCGCCCCCTCCGCCCCCGCCCCCGCCGGCGCCTCCGCCCCCGCCGCAGCGCCGGCCCCCGCGCCGCCCGCGCGCCTCTCCGTGCGCGCCGTCTCCACCTTGTCGTTTACAATGATAGTTTATTCGTAAGGAACTTGCTGTGAATTAAAAAGGACTCGCTGCTCGTTTAAAATAGACTTGTCGGATGGAGTTATAATTTGAAGCCGATTACGAGTTTTCTCAAATGATTTGTAGAAACATTATGTTCACTTAAAAATGCTGATTCAATTATCGAAAGAATTATGCAAACGAAAACGTGAGCCGAGGATGCGGCCGACGGCAAAGCGTCGCTCCCACCTTGTTCTTGAGGCGCTGGAGGTATCTGGTGAGGTCTTCGAGCGCAGGGTTGTCGCGCAGCAGGTGGTCGGCGGCGGCGGGGTCGGAGTGGTGGTCGCGGGCGAGGTGCTGGCGCACGGCGCGCGCCCAGCCGCTGGCGAAGCCGCAGCCGGCGAGCGGGCACTGGAAGGCGCGCGCCTGCGAGTGCGTGCCCAGCCAGTGCTCGGCCACGCGCGCCAGGAAGCCGACGCACTCGCAGTCCGTGCACTTGAACAGCCGCTGGGCGGGGTTGTAGGCGGCCACGCGCGAGTGCGCCCACGCCAGCGGCTCCTCCGCCGCCGTCCAGCGGTCCTCGGCCGTAGGGTCCGTGCGCGGCGTGAAGTTGGCCTGCGGAAGCACACGCTACATACGTACACCGAACACGTCACCAACGTGTGCCGACTGCCGACTACCGTCGCCGTTCAGTTACTTGTACCCTATACTCTACAGTCTACAGGACTTGTGACATTGCATTGAAAGTTCTGCCTAATTTATGTTATTTTATCATTTTTTGCAGGGATCTTGGCTACTGATATTTCTTATTCGAAAAATTATTGACAAGTGCTGCCACCTAGACCTTAATTTAACTTTCATTAAATCAACTGAAATATAGAAATTAATCAAAAACCTTTTAATTTTATAAAAATAAACCTTATTGCCGCTGCGGAACCCTTCATGGCCGAGTCCAACTCGCACTTGGCCGGTTTTTTTTTAATTATTAGTTACCCACATGATCCACTAACGTCTTTAATTACTGTCAGGAGTTTGGTTAGGTCAGATTTTTTTATTTTATTTCGAAATTATTTTTTTTTCTATTTGATACAAATTTTTATTATCGCGTAAAATAAAGTGTCAATTAAGCTGTTTACAGACGAACGGCACTTGCCGCTCGTACACTTACCTACGTATATTTTTATTTACATACGTTCGTACACTTACGCATATTTATGTACATTTATACTGATATCCGTATTACCGTATATTAAGTTTATTTTTTTTGTTTACTTTAAAAAACGTGTATTTCACCCCCGACGCAAAAACACCCCTCGTGTTATAAGTTTGACGTGTCTGTCTATATGTTTGTCTCCGGCATCATAGCTCCCGAACGAATGAAGCGATTTTAATAATTAGTTTTTTTTCTATTAAAGGTGACTTGCGAGTGTCGGGGTTCTTTTTATATTTTTTTTCAAATTTAAGTAGGATAGATCGATAGATCTACAAAAAAAAAATAAGAAACTCCCGCGCCAGCCGTAGCCTGCGTCGCGCCGGCCCATGCGCCCGCGCGCGGGCCGGCGGGAGGCGGGGCGAGGCGGGAGGAGGCTGGGGGTGCGCACCTGCAGGATTCCGGGCGGGGGGAAGCCGTTCTGCATGAGCGCGGCGAGCCCCCACGCCGTGATGTGCTCCTCGGGCCGCTCGTCGTCGTGCAGCTCGCGCTCGGCCGCGGGGAACTCCACGCCCACCACGCCGCCCACGCCCACGGCACCGCCCACACCCACGCTCGTCTCTTCGCCGTACAGCTTCTTGGTGATCTCCTTGAACATGTCCTCGCAGTCCATCGTCAGTGAGGCCACGGCGCCGACGCCGCTGCTCTCCATCGCTTGGAGCCCGGTGAACCTGCGGACCGCCAACTCGTCAGTACCGGCGGGGTCGGGGGGGCGGGGGGGTGAGGGGGAGCGGGTGGGGGACGGCCGACGGAATTCATCCGGGTGGTTATCGAAATAAATAAGTGCGAGGGCGTCCGCGCCCGGCCGGGAGCGGCGCCGGAGCCGGGAGGCCGGGGCGGCGCCCCCCCGGCTGGGTGCAGGCGGGCGTACCTGGGCCGCTGCGGTCCGCGTGGCGGGTGCTCGCCTACTAGCGCCCGGCGGGCGGCGATCGATCGGGGGCCGCCGCCGCCCCCGCGCCGCCCCCGGCCCGCGCGCGCCGGCCCCGCCCGCATCGATCGCCCCGCTATCGATCGCCGCCCGCCCCCGCCCCGCCCCGCCCGCGCGAGCTATCTCGCTAGCGATTTACTTTCAATACTGATGAGGCCTGTCCTGTCCATTGTGATACGACAAAAATTCGCCTTGATCACTCTACACTTATACAGTTTAAAAAAAACTAGTAGTTTTTTTTAAACTGGAACCGATTGTGGAAAAGGGAAATTCTTCGTTGAAAAACGGTTATCGTAAACTCTACATTTTTTACCTAAGTATCATTATTTTTTTGTTTGTTTTTAATTTTTTTAAAGCAGCATGATTAGGTTTCGTTGAGAACCGTATTACACTGTGGTGTTACATATTATTTATACAGCTCCTAGATTGAATACCTTTTCTTATAAAATAATATTATATTAAGGTATCACGACCGGATCCCATAGATTTTCCGAAAACGACTTCCGAACAAAGAACCAAGGGAAACGGGGAGCCGCTTCCCTCGGCTCCGTAGGGATCAGGCCAGGGTGCAGGGGCCGCCACCCGCCGCCCCGTCCGCCGCCTCCACTCCCCGCTAATTAAATATGAGGCATCGCTCGCGGCCCCGAGCCCGCGTCTGTCACCGTCACGCCGCACTCGGCACGGCGCGCGGGGAGGTGCACGCGGCACGGTGCAGTGCAGCCCGCGCCGCTCGCCGGGCACATCGCCGACACCCTTACACACCTGCGTCTTGCGTCTTTCGTCAGTCTGCACAGGGTGTAACCAAACAAACTTATAATATAATGTCCTTTAGGATTTGTACGTGTCTGTTATAATACCTATTATAAATTAATTATGTTACCGTTTACGCACATTGCGTAGGTAAACCAGTTAAACTGCAGTTTAACAAGGTATTCTGCAGAGTGAAAACTACCTGATTATAATATTCTATTCTCATTAAATTACATAAAACAAGTTCTTGTTTGAATAACAATAACACATAGGTAATTTACTTAGTAGAGAATTATTTAATATAATAATTTATTGGACATAAACAAAGTTTAGTGTACAAAGGCTGGGGTCTTCAAATTAAATACTGGATGAGCTGAATCACTTTATTCGCACAAGTTAGGTAGGCGATGGGCAGACGACTAACTCTCGCAGGAGTTAACTCGCCGCGTTACAAATATCGCTGAATTTACAATATGCAATTACCGAGAAATATAACACACACTACAAAAGGAATAAATTATTAAATTTTAAGTTAAAAAATGTAACTCCACTAATAAAATAATACTAGCTATTTGATCGAGCTTTGCTCGATATTTGATAAAACACGAATAAAATGACGTTTTCTCAAAATTATTCCTAGCTAGATCGATTTATCGCCCCCGAAACTCCCTATACAGGGTGTAACAAAAATAAGTGATAATACTTTAGGGTGTGTACGTGTTTCTTGTAGAGAGTTCTCTGTGAAGGTAGCAGCGCTGAAAGACAAAGATTTTTTTCACTTTTATATGGGGAAACTCGTGACCGCGCTCGGGTCCTTGCCCATACAAAAGTGAAAAAAAAAATTCGTCTTTCAGCGCTGCTACTTTCACAGTGACACAGAGTTCACTGTGAAAGTAGCAGCGCTGAAAGACGACAACTTTTTTTCACTTTTGTATGGACAAGGACGAGGGCCCGAGCATCACGAGTTTCCCCATACAAAAGTAAAAAAAAATGTTGGTCTTAAAATACCAAAATAACTGTAAGAATGATAATATGATTGCGAGAAATAAATCGAGAAAATTTTGAATAGTTGCCCTTGACAAGACAACGGGTCAACAAGAAAAAATAAGTGATTATAATTTTATTTTCGGAGGATTTTTATCAAAGAAAATATTAGAATAAACCAGCAGTGAATATGGAAGGCATTATTCGGATACAAAAAAGTATTCAAATCCAAATCGATAAGGATTACACTAACTATAAGTCGCCCAAGGCAAGAATAAGTAGCTCCTATGTTAAGACAAGGCTTTCAAACTTAGAGGTAGAATGGGCAAGATTTCAAAGCAACTATTACAAATTAGTAGCAATGGCAGAGTTGACGGAGGATAATGATTACTTACTTAATAATATATACGATGAAGTAAAGGAGAAATATTATGAGTATAAGGAAGATTTAGACGAAATACTTGAAAATATGTCGATCGCCGCTATATCCTCTGATAGCAACATTAAACGGTTAAAAGAGGACTCATCAAAGCCTGTCCCGATACCTAATATAAACATTCCTGTTTTCTCTGGGAAATATACTGAATGGAAAACATTTTCGGAGTTATTTGAGTTGCTCATACACAAAAATTCGGAATTAGAGAACGTTCAAAAGTTATATTACCTTAAGAGTTACGTTACAGAAGAACCTGAGCAACTGTTGCGACATGTACCTACCCATAACTGAGGCGAATTACGAGAAGAGTTGGGATATGATGAAAAAAAGATACAGGAACAAACGTTACCTAGCGAATATTATATTGACACGATTGATAGACCAAGAAAAATTAAGATTTGAAAGTAGCAAACGCATTAGGCAATTACTCGACACCACCAGCGAGTGCTTGAGTGCACTATCAAATTTAGATTTCGACGTATCTACATGGGACTTATTCATAGTTTACCTTGTCACTGAGAAGTTTGACCGCGAGTCCAAAAAGCTGTGGGAGCAGAAGGTCAGCGATAATTTGCAGTATTTCCCAGTTTGGAGGACCTTTTCACATTTATGGAAGCAAGATTTAGGACATTAGAGCATTTAGAGTTGAGAGAGAGAAAAATTGATAAATCAGAAAGAGAAAAAGTATATAAAGAGAAGACTCACGTCTTCCATGTTGCCGCTGTAGTGTGCTCATTTTGTAAAGAAAATTATACGATTAAGACGTGTCCGGCATTTTGTAAGTTAGATTTTAGTACTAGGTTAGATTTTATACGTGACTAGCGACCCGCCCCGGCTTCGCACGGGTATAAAATAAATTATGGCCTAAGTCACTGAAAAAATGATTAAAATCGATTCAGTAGTTTGATTTTAAATAATTTATATTCATTACTACCCGTGGGCCGTGGCCCGCATTGGTCGGTACTGCCGCAAAAGCTACTTACGTCCCGCAATTTTTAAATCTGTAATATCTTCGAAAATATTCATTTAAAATTAAAATCGTAATAATTATGCTGTAAAGGGCCATAATCAATAATGTATTTAAAGTATTTAATTGAATAAGGATTATTGCCGTATTGGTTAAAATCGCTTCGAAAATTAGCCATTATTTGAAGTTAAAAGTAAATGACAAAAAAATATGTCATTGTGGGATATATCCATAATAGCTTCGTGGGAGAGCCATGCTTCGGCACGAATGGGCCGGCTTGACCGGGGAAATACCACATTCTCACAGAAAACCGGCGTGAAACAGCGCTTACGCTGTGTTTCGCCGAGTGAGTTTACCGGAGGCCCAATCCCCTACCCTATTCCCTTCCCTACCCTCCCCTATTCCCTTCCCTTCCCTTCCCATCCCTGCCCTCCCCTATTACCCTATTCCCTCTTAAAAGACCGGTAACGCACCTGCAGCTCTTCTGATGCTGCGAGTGTCCATGGGCGATAGAAGTTGCTTTCCATCAGGTGACCCGTTTACTCGTTTGCCCCCTTATTTCATAAAAGAAAATATACCATCGCGGAGTTTTCTGTAGACCTTTTCAATGTGTACAATTCGCACCCCTGCATTGGTACTTGTACTATTATCTATTCTGTGGCATTGGTAGCGCCCACTTCGAAACGGGCGTAAATCGCAATATTTTAATTTCGCCATAACTTCTAAACCAAACGTCCAATTTTAATCATTCAAAGAGCAAATATAATCTACATAAACTGTAATTAGTGATGAAATTATTTATTTTGATAAGGATTATTAGCATGAGTAAAATAAGTGCGTTTAAATGTAGTCCAAAAAAAAAATCAAGATTTTTAAATAAAAAAATGTTTTTGTGCCTCACTTGACATAGAAAGGTATATTGTGTCGCGGACATTTTTGTAGATATTGTTACGTGCTAGGGTTCGAGGATTTGGAGAGAAAGACCTGGTGACTCTCTTGAAGACTTTATTAACACTGCACTAAACACTAGGTCACAACACTTAGCACTAAGTCCAAACACTAATCACTAGGTCCAATCACTGAGCACTATCACTGTCCTAGGTCGTCAGGTCGCCAAGTCGCAGGTTTCACTGGTTCACTCACTATTGATCACTTGTTGTCGCCTCGAAGATCGCTCAGATCCAACTGACTCGCCGGGCCTGCCTGCGGCTTTTTATATGGCGAGACGAATTCCAGAAAGTTCCCGATTCACGTAAACAAGTAAACAACCGTGGGAACTTTCTAGGAGGCTCGAGCATGTACCACAATAAAACTGCCGTCCTTACGATAAGTGCAGTAAGTTGAATTTTTTGGCAAATTTAATTTAGACCTTATGGACTCAGTCATAAGGTCTAAATTAAAACACGTAAACACGCAAACAAATAAACGGTAAACACGTAAACAAACATTGAAAGGTTTCTAGAAGGTTCGATTATGTACTTGCACACTTCATGCCATCTAGTATTGAGTAGGGGATTTATGTTGCCTGTGCTCCCTCGGTGAGTTTCGCTGGTTTGTCGCCAGATGGCACCACGTGTCCGTATACCATGTACCGTAACAATATTTATAAGATCTACATTTACTTAGAACATTGTATAGTTCTATCTTTTATAGTTTAGGCAGCGTACGCAAAATAAGTAAATTTTTGGTTGTTTCCGAAAAACTGAAATATCTTACGGAACCCTATATTCTAAAAAATAAAAAGTAGCCTATGTTACTCGTAAATAATGTAGCTTTCGAATGTTGAAAGAATTTTTAAAATCGGTCCAGTAGTTTTTGAGCTTATTCATTACAATGAAACAAACAAACAAACAAACAAAGTTTATCTCTTTATAATATTAGTATAGATAACAAGTTATGCTATAATAGTTTTGGGTCAGGTCACAGAGTTGCTAGGTGTAAAGATTTTAAGGGTTGCCAGTGGTGTCACCGTCGACACCATACGCTGTTGCATCCACAGAAGCGATGGGAAAGTCGTCAAGTTTTGCCTAATGAAGTGCCGTCCCAAGTGGTTCAGAAAGATTGCAGAAAAATCTCAGTCGACAACCCATCTAAGAGGTTGGTGCGTGATTCATTTAGTTCACATGGACACGTTTTGTTACCTACTGCTGTAGTCAACGTAAAGACAAAGAAGGTGTCTGCTTGTGTCAGAGCCCTTCTCGATCAAGGCTCACAAGCCTCCTTTATTATGAAAGGGCTGTTCAGTTTTTAAGACTTCGTAAGTCAGCCGCAGAAGGTATGATATCAGGCGTGGGAGGGGACACAGCAATAAAACATAGGGTCGAATTAAATCTACAATCCACTACTTGTTCATTTAGCTGCAATATCCAAGCCTATGTTGTTGATAATGTATCACCCACCCTTCCCACAAACTCTGCTGACCCAAGCTGGGAGAAATCGGGTAATGTAGATTTGTTATTAGGCGCCGATGTTTACGGATATATACTGAAACAAGGTATTAAGCGTAATCCGTCAAATACTTTGACTGCCCAAAACACGCAGCTAGGGTGGATCATATCTGGTCGGATTTCAGTTGTGAGGGACTGCGCTCAGAGAGGTTTAAAATGTAATATTATAAGAAATAAAATAGTTGGCGAGCAATTCTTACATAAATGGGGGAAATTTAGAGATAGAAAGTTGTACTAGGAATTAAGATGTTGGTAGCATATTGTGTTAAAAGGCAAACTAAAGTTAAATAAATTAGAGAAGAACAATATTATGTTTTTTTTATTATAAAATTGTGGCCGTCTATGGACTGTTCGTCCATATCCTTTTTTTGTTATTTTATTATTTAGATTTTTCGCACCAATATATATATATATATATATATATATATATATATATATATATATATATATATATATATATATAAACTAACAATATTATGTTAGTTTATTTTGTTTTATTTTGATCAATTTTATATTAGCTAGATATATTTAGAGATTGTTATAATTGTTATATTAATTTACTGTACCTGAAAATAACGATACTGTTTATAAATAAATAAAATAAATAAAACGTTTTTATTTCGGTCTGTGGACCATATAGTGTTAGTAAACATTTTACTTAAAAACTATGTTAGTAAGAGTACAGCATTGCGAATTATAATAATATATTATGGGACAAGCACAATATCACGTATAATATAACTATTATACGTGATATTAGTGTCCTTAACTAGGTGGACGCGAGTCCAGTACTGCATCATAGCACTGTCCACTTCCAGTCTCTCCGCAATTGTTCTCAGGAGGCTGTTGGCGCTGCCCCGAACCCGATGTATCAGGGATGCCACACATTTCCTTATGATAGCTAAGAAGCTATCCACTTCAGCTGAAGCTAGCTTCCCTGAAGCACTGCAGTGTCGGGGCAGCCCCAGCAGCGCCCTGAAGGCATTATTATACTGAGTGCGCAAGGCTCTATATGTAGTTTGACTATAATTGACCCACAGGCTGCCCGTGTACAGAGAGTGACAGTATGCTTTAAAAAGAGTTATTTTCACTCGTCTGGAACATCGGACGAACCTACGGGACAACATAATATTAGCTCTAATACATAGAGCCCTGCGCTCCCGTTCCATATCCTCATCATCTTTGAGCGTTTCGCCGACCCAGTGCCCCAGATATTTAAAGCTTTTAACCTGTGCAACCGCGGCACCATTGAGTGTCACAGGTGGGACCTTATAGCTCTTGTTACCAGCCTTAAAAACCAGCAACTCACTTTTGGTAGTATTATACCTGAGGCCATGGGCCATAGCGAAACGCTCACAGATGCCAACGAGCTTCTTAAGAGCGCTTATTGATGGGCACAGCAGGACCATGTCATCTGCGTAACTAATATTGTTGACAAAGGTACCGTCAATAGAGCATCCGACACCAGCACTGCTGAGCTCATCAATTAACCCATTTATGTACAGATTGAAACGCGTTGGAGAGCTTACCCCCCCTGACTCACCCCGCATTCCAATCGGAACATGTCAGAATGCGCTCCTGCCCACTTCACGTAATTCCTCTGATTAGCATACCAATACTTCAAGATTGAGATAAATGCATATGGCAGATTCGTATCTTCACGGAATTTTCTCCAGAGCTTGTCGTATTGGACCAAATCAAAGGCCTTGGACAGATCGAGAAAGAGAGCATAAACTGGAGTATTCCTGGTCGTATAATACTGAACAGTATGCTTGAGGCACAGGATAGCTGCCTCAGTAGACAGACCCGGCCTAAAACCAAATTGGGCATCATTAAGACTAATGTGGGCCCTCAAGTGCTGGTCAAGCAACCTGTCCAATATCTTTGCCACAGTAGTTGCCAGGGATATTGGTCTATAATTAGTTTTAGTACCAGTATCTCCTGTTTTATTTTTGACTACCGGTACAACTACAGTCTTGAGCAAGCTGTCAGGTAAGTATCCATGATTCAAGCAGAGAGAGAAGAACATAGCTAGAACTCGAGGCAGGTGAGGACCAGCACATTGAAGGTGTTCAATACTTCAATGGTCGTGCCCCGGCGATTTACCTTTTGTCATATTCTTTAAAATATGTCTTATCTCCTCTGCCTTAATCACAACGGATTTTCTGCGCACACAATGTACATTACAATTTTTAGAGCTGTTAGAACTATTACAGGCTGCACTATAGGTGATTCTACTTTAAAATGATCTTTGGACATTTCTGCTATCAACGAGGGTTCACTTAAACCTTCCACAATCGATGGAACAGATGGTTTAGGGTTTAAGAGCTTAGTTTGTTTCCAAAAGCTTGAATTTTTTTTATTTGAGTGATGTTTAGTTTTTATAACTTACAGCATCTTGTAACATTGTTATTTTTGAGACACCTTGCTAGGAACATGCTGTATCAATGAAGGGAAAGCAATACAATAGTGATGAATGCTATAATATTTTAACTTATACATTCATGGTGGGGGAGTGTTTAATGTATTATTGACATATTGCAAGAGCTCTTTCTCGTTACAAAACCATATTCTTGTGTGTCATACACAAGAATATGGTTTTGTAACGAGAAAGAGCTCTGAGTATTATTGTGGAAAATAAATATCTAAACCAAGACTTTCAATCTTTTCTTCAGATATTATAAGATAACAGATCGTATTGACAACTAGAAAAAAAACAATCAAAACAACAACAGTCAGAAGTCTTTGGTTGACAATATATAAAAAGTTTTACCAATGAAGAGAATGCAAACTGACTAGGTTAATACAAATATAATATAAGCTTTTTTATAGAAAAAACATCACATTTTAACGGATGGTATCAGGGAATCTGCCATATATATTAAGTCTATGGAATCTGCAGATTACCTAGGTAATGTGCAGTGTGCACGTTAACACTGCATTCTAATGGTAACATAATAATAAATAAATAAACTCTTTATTCAAGCCATTAGTGAAACAAATCAGTTGACAATGGATACAAAGAAAGAGGAAAAAAAACAGTTTGAAATGGCGTCCTTACTGCTGTAAGCAGTTTCTTCCAGGCAACCGTAAACTTAATTACTTAAATTAACAAAACAAATAAGAATAACAGAATGACAAAATGAGATAAGTACAATATATAATAATAAATAAGATAAATAAATACTTATTATACACAATAAATATAATAGATACAGTTTCTATTAATAAACATAGATAATAAACGAACATAATATATTATGATACGAAGTAGGAAATAAAAGAAATCAGAGTTTTAAGGGTTTGCAGATAGATCTAATAGTAATGTTGTGTCTTTTCTTGAAAGTATTAATAGATTTGGAATTTTTTATGCTTTCGGGTAGAGCATTCCACAGACGGATAGCAGAGACGGTGAAGGAAGAGTCATAAAATTCAAATTCAAATCATTTAATTCGGGCATCAGAGGTCCATATAACAAATACCTTAAATCTACCATACATATATGATATAACTATATAACAAATACCTTAAAAACTAACATATATATTATTTTATATATACTTACTTAAAAACTAACACAATAAAAGTTAGTGTTGTGAGAAGGGAAGGCAAGAGTTAGTTTATTCGCTGAGCGAAGTGTAGGAGGTTTGTGTCCAAGAAAGGTAAAATTTTGTTTGAGGTAAGCAGGAGATTTGGGATTAAATAAAATATTGTAAAGAAAATGAAGAATGTGTGTATTCCGATGCAACGAAACGACGCTCCCTGTACGGTGTCATAAATCACACCGTGGCATTTTTCACTTCACTATGCATTTTACCGTCAGTATGCGTTCATAATCAGTAAGCACCGCGTGTGCTACCTAGCACCTTTATAGATCAATCTTATGTGGGACAATTAATCATAATATGCTCGGGAACACATTTGCTTTCATTAGCCAAACCCCCCACATAATATGGTCCTTCGAGCCGGATTGGTTTCATTAGCCAAACCCCCACATTCCCCATCGTAAACGAGCAATGATATTGTGATCATTTCCAATGATGCGATATAAGAATAAATTATAATAATATTATGTTTGAGGTTATCCTCAATAAATCCTTGTTTATACAACGATTTATTATCTTCCCGCTAACCTCCGCCGAAACGCAGTCTGCTAAGGATACGACAAATCGCGCCCCGCGAACCTTCCGCGGCGCGCGTGCTGCTAGCTGATAGTTGAATAAATTATAATATTCTTATGTTTATTGTGTTTTCCACCTGAGCCCCCGCCCGCGCCTCGCCGCCCGCCCGCACCCGCGCGCGGCGTCCATGAATGAATCGCGAATTACGCAGCGTGCGCCGCACAGGTTCATCGACCGGGAAGGGCGCGCGCGGGCCGCGCGATCTGGGTCGGAGCCGCGCCGTCACTGGGTCAGGCGGAGTGCGCGCGTGCGCGGGCGGGCGGTGGCGGGCGGGGGCGGGCGGGCGCGGCCGCGGCGCCGTCAGTCGCGTCCCGGCCGCGGCGCGTCCCGTGCTGCTCCGCCGCGCACGCCGCATGCCGCGCCCGCGCCGGCGAGCCGCCCGCCGCCGCACCGGCAGCGTCGGCCGCCTCGCGGGCAGGTGAGCCTCCCCGCCCCCTCGCCCCGCCCTGCCGGCCGGTCGACGCGGTCCGGTCCCGCGCCGACCGCGCCCGTATCGACCGGCCGCCCGCGCCGCCGCCCGCCTCGGCCGCGCTATAAATAATCGCGCGACCCTCACCCACTACCCTCCAAACGCGTTTATTTCGGAGTCCGACGCCGGCCGTCGCGTCCACCGCGCCCCGGCCGCGAACGGCGCGCGAGGCCGGCGCGGGCGGGCGAGCTCCTCGCGTTCGACGATAGTCGATAGCGATGTTTAGTTTACCCGAGTCCCGAGCGGCTCGCCGCGCCGGCCGGAGTCCGCGTCGTGCGGCCGGAGCGCGGTCGCTGGCCGAGGCGCGGCGGCGGCGGGAGGCCCCCCTCCCGCGCTATCGACGAGAACGCGCGGGAGGCGCGGGCGGGGGGCGCCTGCGCCGTGGCCCGCGCTCGAACTGCGGCGCTGAGTATCGATGAAGGATTACAGATCTACCTCCGGGGAGTGCGCTGTGAAGTTCGCGGGCCCCC
This sequence comes from Aricia agestis, assembly GCF_905147365.1. Classification (NCBI taxonomy): domain Eukaryota; kingdom Metazoa; phylum Arthropoda; class Insecta; order Lepidoptera; family Lycaenidae; genus Aricia; species Aricia agestis. The sequence goes on along the minus strand of NC_056421.1, from coordinate 21,416 downwards.
GAGGCCGACCAGTGGGCCCCGGCGGCCACTCGCCCGGGACCGGACCCGTGCCAGTGAGTGAGAGTGCGCCGGCGGCGGGATGGGAGCCCCGCCGTCGGCCTGAGCGTCGCGCGACGGCCCGCATCGCCGCCCGCCAGCTGTAGGTGCGTACCCGCGGTCGGTCGGGACTCGGGAGTAGGTACATGCCGCCGCCTGGCGCATCAGCTCCGAGCGGAGGTGGTGGAAGTGTGGCCGCAGCCCGCGACCCCGCGACCGTGACGGATGTCGATAGTCCATATGTGGACTCTCGACATCCGTCACGACATCCGAAGTGCGAGCTCTTTCAGGTGTGAACGTGGCCACCTCTATGTATGTTGTGTCAATTAGGATGTTTTCATAACTGCGGTGCGATACGTGACTGTTGTATGATGTTAGGTCGATTATAAGGAAAAAAATTACGGAAGGAACTCTCGTTACTACAATGGGAATCCCATAGAAAATTATCGATTTTACAATAATTTACTCTAGTACCTTAACGTTAGTTATACTTTTAATCGTACTTAGGGTGGGTTGCACCAACTTACTTTAACTATAACTTTAACAGTTAACTTTAACCATAGCAAAATGTCAAATTACTGTCAAATCCCTAGTAAAAGTCCATAATGGACGCCATATTTGACGATAACCTTAACCTTAACTACGCCTCTGGTGCAAGTTGCAACCCATTACCCACCACTACAGTCTCAAAGTGTTTAATGAAAATTTTTTGTTTTGAACTTTCCGGCGCAAAGGAGCTTTCTGTCACGAAAAGCATAAGCTTTTACTATAAAGTACAGGAGCCCTAGATTTTTTTTTATTACTAACAAGCAAATTTTTTGTAGCTTCATTTTGATAAGACGAACAACATTTTTATTTTCGAAAAATCTCGAAATTGGTAGCTAACAGAGATAGATACTTTGACTCGATGGTCCTAAAATATGGATTGTTCTATTTATAGGACAATGTCACTCTTAAATTATAATATAACTACTAACCTATCAATATAAGTACAAAAAATCAGCTTGTTAGGGTTCCGTTTTAGGGTTCAGTAGTCAACCAAGTTTTGTTGATTACAGAACCCTACCAAAATCTCTGTTCTTCCCAAGAAGGTAATTGCTTAAGAATGTTAACGGAAGAAGCGAAGAGATAATGCTTAAAGACAAACAAACATAATTATTGTCAAATTGTACACGCCCCGGTAGGAAGGTACCGAGTTTTCAGACTTAGCGCCCTCCTTTTTAATTATTATAATAAAATGGTCACTTCGAGTGTTTCATGCTATGTTTCAAAAAAGCTCCTCTACAGGCTACAGCTGTCTACAGTAACTTGTAACAATTTCACTTTATTGACATTTGACAATATCGAGGAAAGCGTCAGATAAGTCCGATAACAATTACTTATTATTATTATAGTTAGGTACATTATTAGTCACCCTCTCCTACGATCGCCTCCCCCCTCCCCTCTCCATCTCCAGAGTACCTAATTATACTCTTCTCCTGAAGTTCCACCGCCTAATCTCTGCTACATCCACCCATCCTAGTATATTAGTACTTTGAGCGATTAGGTACCTTATACGGTACCTAACTACCTACATAGCTCTTATCATAATAATTGGTTATCACTTCGCGATCCCGCCCTCACTACCGCACCACCTGTATGTTTCAAACACTAGACGTGTAGGCTAAGGTATGTGGCATGTGGCTCTAGCACGGAGCACCCCGAGCTGCCTTCCCGAGGATCCTTAGCGGAAAAGCTGTGTGAAAATATTATGAGAATCAAATCGGGATTGTGCGAAATTCATTTAAAAAAGAAACACGATTTAGAAAATTAAATTTTCATTATCATCAATCCTAACAATCCTTCGATCGGGGATTCTTGGAAATGTTATTGTATTCTATTGTTTTCGCGGTCAGCGGTGTCCTTATGGGGCATGAAGGATTATTGTGATGTCAGTGACTAGTGAGTAGTGAGTGAAGTTGCAATGAATTAGTGGAATGTTTTGCTTCATATGAGCTCGAATTATCCTTTTGAATAAAAAAAAATAACTACACTCACAGTCTAAAAAACAAGACACAATTTAAACGAAAAACATCTCGTAGACATCAGACAGCTGCAGAGGATTTTTTGAAGTCTTGCAGATGCCATGGACGGATTTGTTACTAACTATATCAAATATTACGTGGTTAATCAGGGTGTATAAATTGGGTACAGCGTTGGGCTAAGCACGGTTCCGTGGGAGACGCCTTCATGTCGGACAACGACAACGTGAACTTCTTCGCCAATTTTAACAATATTATGTTTTTCCAGCCTGTGTCCTGTGTAGATTATACTGAACACTTGTTGTAACATTATGCTTAAAATATTAAATCGCTTATTAAATTTTAAAAATTAAATAAAAAAAAACCCTGCAAACCATGTGCAAAACCGAATAACAAAGACGAGGCGATTGCGGCGGCGTTCTCGTAGGTCATGTTAGGGACGCGAACGTTTTATTTACATGGAAATACTTACATCAAAATCCACGCTTAGCTGAGCACGATTACATAACACACGCGTGACGCGGTAATGAGGTCGTTTACTTTTTAATGAATGCTGAAAACGAACAACTCGAGTAAGTAGATACGTTGAATTTGAATTAAGTGTTAAAAATATCTTATGTTAAAAATATCTTCGTGTTATAATTATCGGGTAAGAAATGTGTGAGAAATATTTATACAATTTGAATTCCTTCGTATAATTTTTCACCAAACTTCTCGCTGATGAGTACTTAGGTCCTAAGAAAGTAGTTTATTTATTTTACTAGTAGCAGCTGGGGTATCGAACGAAAGGCAGACTCTAACTAAGTCAATTGGACCTATTTATGCATAACAAGTCCAACCCACACGATGACAATTCTGAAAAAAATCCGTTTTTATTAAAATTGTGTACTCTTTAAAACTGATTGTTATTTTAACTAAATTTAATTTACAATAGTATATTTTGTAATTTATTCTATGCGTACAAACATAAATATGTTAAAAATTACGACTATTTTTAACAAAAATTAAACAAAAACAGAATGGTTTCTTTTGGAAAAACTATCTTAGTGTGGGATAAGTACATACAATCCAAACAGAACCTCTCTTTGGATTTATCAAGTCAACTGAATTTTTGCGCATGAGTTCTGTGCACCCGATTTGGATGTCTAACATCTAATTAGTCATAGAAACAATGATTTTAACTTATAAAATTTGCTTAAATTATATAAACTGAGGCCTCATGAACTTTCAAATTTTGAAGAAAATCTGTATTATTTTTCTTTCGGTTATGTAGTAATAGAACGAAATATATATTCATTATTTTTTAGTTTATATTGTTGCTTATATACTACATATATTGCTTATATATAATTTAGATTTAAAACTTAATATTTTTTGTATCTAGGTGAACATAATATCCTAAAATTTAGGATATTATGTTCACAAGATATATTTAATATATCTTGTTGTAAGCTTCGGCAGTAAGTACCTACCTGATATCAGCGTTGCAAATAATGCATTACTTTAGTTAATGCATTGACGTCTCATTACTCATTATTTTAGTAATGAGTAATGAGACATTTCCATTACTCATTACTTTTAGTATTGAGTAATGAAGTCAGTGTCCATGACTCATTAATTTTAGTAATGAGTAATGTGAAATTTCCACTACTCATTACTTTTAGTATTGAGTAATAGTGTGAGTTCCCATTACTCATTACTTTTTTTTAATGGCATAAAAATAAATTCTCATTACATTTTTTTTGTAATGAGAAAAGTAGCATCTTTACATTACTCATTTATTAATTTAATGTGTATTTTAAAAGTGTACATTACAAATCACAATTTTTAATGTAAATGAGTACCTACTGTACCATTACACATTATTTTTAAAAGATTTTATTTGACTTGCTCTGTATGTATATAACTTTTTTTTCAAAGACCCAGCGAGGGATCCCCCCGGCTAAGGCACAAGTACCTTTGGGCAAAGGTACCTTAGATCCAAACTAAATGGTCTCTCGATTTTCTTTTTTAATTAGGCACTTGTAGAATCATGCGACTTGGTTGCTGATTGCATATTAAAAAAAGGCTTAGTTCTTAATATTTTACAAAGACTCACGTGGCTGGTTTTTTGTTGATAATATTATAAGGGCGACGGGTGATCAAGGCCCGACACAAAAGAGACATACCCAGCGAGGGATCCCCCCGGCTAAGGCACAAGTACCTTTGGGCAAGCAAACTTTCAAGACTTCACCAACATCACTCTCGTGAAACTCCCCCCCTGGAAGAAAACCCCTCGGCTCATAGCTCGGCCGTCTTTAGTCCTGGGCCCCCCGAGTGAGGGCTCATTTTAATCAGGACGAAGAGATCTACAACTTTTCCCCAACAGAATTCCCGAATTCCTGATTCATGACCAGGGAATGGGGGATCCCTCACACTCCTTCTTCCCTGGTTGTGAATCGGGAATTCTGTTGGGGCCAAGTTGTAGAGGGTCTTTCATGGGGGAGTGTTTGGGGGTCTTTGAAAAAAGTTACATATATACATATAGAGCAAGTTAAATAAATATAAATTTTTTAATTTTGGATTCATTGCTATTAAGCTTTTAATAGCAATGAATCCAAAATTAAAAAAATATATAATCATTACACATAATCATTTAATGAGTAATGGATACGTACGTCACTCAAACTTTTACCATTCAACTCGACCAGCATATTATGAATTAGGTGTCGCTTTATTTAAGTAGAGTGTCAGTTTTTGGCTTATATACCAACTTACAGCTGATAATACTATTGGGCGGCTCATATACCAACTTACAGCTGATACGGAGCCGGCCTCCGCCGACCTCCGGGCTCCGGACACGGAGCCGCCGCGCTCGCTCTGTTAACTTCTGTTAATTTTTAATAAATAATAATTCGTCGGAGTTTGGCCCGCCGCGGGGTCCCGGCGTGGATATATTATATTTTATTCGTTCATTACCTACGCAGTACGCTACAAAATATGGCGAGCTACATACTTTATGTACAAAGGCTTCCGCTAGATGGTCCTCCGTCAATTTTTTATATTCATGTCACTGTTTTACTTAACAATATGTTCTATGTATTCAGAAAATTGGAATAAAATTAATCGGAACGTAGTATAGTCACAGAATACATTTTTTTTTTATTATAAAATTGGGGCCGTCTATAGACTGTTCGTCCATATCCTTTTTTTGTTATTTTATTATTTAGATTTTTCGCACCAAGGATAATTGAAATAATATTATGAATTTTAATTAATTGTGGTCCATCACGCCATGGACACCTTTTTTTTTTTTATATGTGTATATGTATATTTAATAGAATAGAGTATAATATGTTATACATATAATAAATAAATATATACATTTATTGTTTTATAAATTGCATAATAATAATATTAATGTTTTGAACGGTGAGGTCCCAGTCGGTGTGGCGGCCAGTAGATCCGACATTTTCCGATTTCCTTAGATTTTATGCTGCTCCACCCTTTGCCTTTACATGTTGTGACATTGGCTTGGTGGAGAGGGGTCACTCAAGCTGGGTGGAGTTTCTAGGTTGTTAAAAAGATATCGTTCTGTGTCGAATCTACCCGCCATGAATACATATTAGTGGTATGGTGTGTACATAATAAGTAGCGAGTGTGGTGTGGTGAGTCATGGTGACGGGCTGACCTGGTGGGCGCGTGTTACAGATGTGCAGCCTGGCAGCGCTGGCGCGCGGCTGCCGGCCCGCCGCCAAGCCGTGCTGCCTGTGCTGGTGCTGCTGCTGCTCCTGCTCCTGGTCAGTCCAAGCATTTTATATTCTATTCAGACGACGATAACTTGTAGAGGAGTTGAGATATTATTCTCATTTAAGTTACACGTTAAGGGTGTAACAAAGCAGGGCTCTTTATAATAATATTATAGAGTTTACTGCTAAGGTCGCAGCGATAATAAGAGTATACAGTTCCGTTTTAAACATTTGCATGGGCAAAATCATGATATTAGTACATTTTTCATATAAACATATTAGAAGTTAAAAGCGAGGTAAAATTATTAATTTGTAAAATAATATATATACTTAATTGTCATGGTAAGAGTAAAATTATCTTGACAAATTATTACAATATTTACAATATTTACCATAGATAGGTACAATTTATTAGCATGGAATACCTCAGACTGACCCGGCGTTTGTCGTTTTCAGGGCTAAATGGTAAGTGGCAAGCGGTCCGGCGCCGCCTCTCCCCCGACCGAGTCTCCCACCCCCGCGGCCCGCCGGCACCCGCCACACGCCAGCACGGCGGAGTAGCACCTCGCGGGCTGACGCAAGGCGACGGCGTACTCGCCCGACGCCTCGTCGCGTCGCGTCGGTACACTGATTTAATTTAATAAACATACCTTAAATATCATCGGCACGGATGTCGAGCGCCTAGAGACGACCGGAGGGGTCGAGAGGCGGACCTCCTCCCCGATGTGACGTACGGACGTACTCATAATGAGCGTGGGGGTAATGTTGCAGGTTAGCGGCGCGCGGCGCAGAGGGGGGGCCGGGCAAGAAGCCGCGCACGGCCGGCCCGCACGAGCCGCTGCTGCTGGACGGCGACGCCCCGCCCAGCCTCGAGGAGGTGCAGAGCTGGGGGCAGTCCTTCGACCGCCTCATGCGCAGCGCCGGTCCGTCGCCACTCGCCGCACACCATCACGTTCACACACCGCACACGCATACACTACACACGATTACATACGACAGCCGCTCGAGAATTAGAATCGACACGATCGAGTGTCATAGAGTACCTTATCCGATTCTTTTCTGTAAAACAATTTCACAGGAGGCAAGTTTATACTGGTGGCCCCACAGAGCTAATACTAGCTCCGTGGGTGGCCCCCATCTCGCTAGGTGTCAATAGGCGGGTCCACACAGACCGAGCAGCCTCGCGAGGCATTCACCGCGCGACGCGCCTAATCGAATCCGCTGGGCGCTGCGCACGACACGCCTTCCGAGAGTTACGTACTGTTGATTTATTGTTTTACAAAATACGAGTACAAATTACGATACAACTTAAAAGACTGTCGCTCCTACAAAATCTACACACGTAAGGCGGAGGGCCCTTCCCTGGGCGCGTAGGAGATAACATTATACGCTTGGCAGGAAAAGGGCCCAAACAAAAAGCACACAAGTTTACAGTTTTTCAGTATCTGTAGAACAATTTACTCTGTATTGTAATATGCTGTCCAATAATATGCTAAAGAGTAAGGATTTGATTATAATCGGAAAGGCTCCAAAGCTACTACATACCTATTGCCTACCCTCGAAATTCGAATAAGTACTTAAGTTCGCGGGATAAATTTAGGAAATATAGGAGACAGGGTAAAATGTACGGTGCCTGCCCACCTAGTCTAGCCTGGCGACTACCTCGATCCTCCTGCTGCGACCGTGACATCAGCGGCAGCCGGCAGGATCGCGGTATTGTGTATTGTGGTGACTCGTGTATGTGTGTGTGTGTGTTGCAGCGGGGCGCAAGGTGTTCCGGGACTTCCTGCGCGGCGAGTACTCGGAGGAGAACATCATGTTCTGGCTGGCGTGCGAGGAGCTCAAGCGCGAGACGGACCCCGACGCCGTGGAGGAGAAGGCGCGTTTCATCTACGAGGACTACATCTCCATCCTGTCGCCCAAGGAGGTGTCGCTGGACTCGCGCGTGCGAGAGACCGTCAACCGCAACATGGTGGAGCCCACGCCGCACACCTTCGACGAGGCGCAGCTGCAGATCTACACGCTCATGGGCCGCGACTCCTACCCGCGCTTCGTCAACTCGCCGCTCTACAAGACCCTGGCGCGCCTCTCCGCCGGCTCGCCCTCCGCCCCTGCGCCGCCCGCGCCCCCCGTCGTGACCCCCGCCGCCGACGGCAAGTGACGCCCCCCGTGTAAATACAGACTCGTTCGGCGAACGTTAACTATAACAAACGGGTACTAATTTTGTATATAGCTAGGTTAAGTGTAACAGTAGGTGAGGCGCGCGCGGCCGCCGCTGCGGCAACTTCGCTGGTCCACCGCCGCCTGCGCCCCTCCCCCGGCCCCGCCCCTCTGTCCCCCGCCCGCCCATGCACAACTCCCCCGACGCGCCTCCGCGTCTCGTCTCTAGTTAGAAGCAATAAAGGTGGACCAATTAAGTTTGCCCGAGAGTCAACGAATAAATTGTGAATGTAAATTTGTGTTAACTTCGTTAGGGTATGTGACGCTCGCCGCTCGCGAGAGACGTTTCTCTGTGTATCTCTAAGTCGAGACTCTCCTGCGTAATGAAACTCTAAACTACTTACTTCATAAGGAAATAACTTGAAATTATTTTACGAAACATTTGTTATCGATGACGATGTAAACAACATACTTTCTGAAACTCTCGCCGTGTTTTTTTTCCCTCCTCTTGATCCTTTCCAAGCGGCGGGACCTGAGCGGTGAGCCTCGGCCCCCGTCACAGCGGTGGGTACTGAGTATCGTTGAATCTTGACTCATTTAACTGCAGCTGCAAATTATGTCAAGCTAATTAATTTTATTTGAAGAAGTTACTAGTTCAGTATGCAAATAGACACATACCTACAGCAGCTTATGTGAAGACATTCAGGTGTAAAAATTAAAAAGCAACTTGCTATTATAATTGTTACTACCTACTACCCAAGTAAAAGTGTTAGACAACATGAGTTAATGCTCTTAAACATAATTATTGATTAAAAGAACTTACCTTACGTGAAGTTCAATCAAAATTATACGAGGGGTTTGCCCGAAGATATTAACTACAGGTACCTTTTTACACTAACGGCCGTTCCCAATATTTGATCTATCTCTGGTTTTGCCCTACTACAGATAGGAATAGCTCACAATTGACATAAAATATATGTCTCTAATGTCAATTGTGAGATATTCCTATCTCTAGTAGGGTAAAACCAGAGATAGATTAAATATTGGGAACGGCCGTAAGTAGTACACTTCTATTTGTTACCACGTCATAGCACCATTTTAGAGTCAAGAAAAAAAAATAAGTTGTCTCTGGATTTTGGTTGCCACCATAATATGTTCCCGCCTCTTGTCTCTGATTTTCCTTTTCTCCTGTCACCTGCAACTCTCTAGAACCTTCGTTTAGTTCAGAGCCAAAAATAAAATGACATCTCTAATCTCTTACTCGGGTGTTATCTACTGAAAACCAATGTGGGTGGGAGTTCCTACTAATATCTTCGGACAACTACAAACCCCTCGTATAATTTTGATTCAACTTCAAACTCATTTTTTTTTTTCAGATTTTTTTTTCAAATATTCTCTGAACGTCGGGATCGGGACTACACTGGTGCCTACCACCGGTTCAGGAACTAACCCGGCGAGAAGAACCGGCGTAAGAAACTCGCACGGGGCCATCTTTTTACTAAAAAGATGGAAAATTACAAAAAATAATCTATACATCTATACATATAAATAAAATTGGAGGTTCTGTTTGTAATATTGAAATAACTGTTTTTTACTACATGCATATGAATATTTAGACGGTACATACACCAAAATAACAATTTTTAGAATTTTTGTCTGTCTGTATGTCTGTCTGTTTGTTCCCGCTAATCTCCGAAATGGCTGGACCGATTTAAACGGGACTTTTATTGGCAGATAGCTGATGTAACAAGGAGTAACTTAGGCTACTTTTAACCGACTTCCAAAAAGGAGGAGGATATTTTTTATGTTTTACCTATGTATTTTACTCCGCCATTTGTGGACCGATTTTCAAAATTATTCTGTTGTTGCATAAGATATGGTCCAAATTAGATATCATGTTCATAAAAGTGGTGATCTGATGATGTAATCCATGAGAAATCGAGGGGACTCCTTGAAATTTATATGGAAACATAGCGTGATTTGAATTTTTTCAGAAGGACTTCAAGCATACACTACCAAAAAATAGGAATTTGCACTGAAGTATACCCTGGTTCCGAAGGTGCTGTTTAAAACTATTGAATACTTATAAGACTGATATAATCATACAACAAAATCAAGTTTGTTGTATGAGAGCCCCCTTAAAAGTATTTAATTTCTTTTGTTTTTCGTATTTATTGTTATAGCAGCAATAGAAATACATAATCTGTGAAAATTTCAACTCTCTAGCTATTATCGTTCTTGAGTTATAGCCGGAGACAGACAGAGGGACAGACAGAAGGTCAGGAAGACGGACAGACAGACGGACAAACAGACGGACAGACAGATGGACAGACAGATGGTCAGGAAGACGGACAGACATTAAAGTCTCAGTATAGGGTCCCGTTTTTACCCTTTGGGTACGAAACCCTAAAAAACACACTCGGCCAATTTTAGAAGCTTATAGCGAGGCAATGATTGGAGATAGATACAAAGTGTAAAGGACGAAGTTATAGAGAATTTAATTAGCTTTTTTTATGTAGTACAAGAGAATTTCGTTCGAAGCACTGTTTATGATGAGTAAGCAAAAAACCAAAAAACGGGACCTTCTTTGCCCCCCCCCCTCCCTCGGGCTCACCTCGGAGGGGTCAGGACTTTTAGTATGTTTATCTCCTAACTACTCTAAACAAAGTAGCAAAGTTAAAATTTCTGCTTTCGACTTTTCCAAGCAGACCCCCATTTTGGGCATTCGTTTACTAGGCTAATGGGGTATAACCTGAATTTGGTACCATGCTTACGAAAGTGGTGATCTGATTGGAACTCCTGAGTCCAGGATCTTTTTTGGGACACACATAGACACCTCAACTATGTCTTTGATCAATCTTCATATTTTTTTAGTCGGCACCAGCTAAGTTCAACGGCAGCGTAAGTTCTATGTGCAGTTTACTGCATTAATACAATAACCAATTTTCTGAAATCTATAATAAGCATAGCAAGTTCACCTACAAGGAAAGAAATAATATTCTATAGCGAGCGTTTTTTTGTAGATCTAGAAAAGGGGAATATTTCCTCCCTATATTATTTTGTTATGTCACATCTCATAGGGCTTAGGCAGCGTTTTCGTCAAAAGATGGCTTAATTTTTTCCAACACCTCTGACAAATGTTAATATTTTTTACTAAAATGCACATTAGAAACTTGACAAGTTATATGCCTGAACCTCCCTAGAAATCATAATATTAGTATAGATAAACTATAATTATTGAGAATACTTAAAATTTAGTATTTTTTTATGAAATAAGGGGGCAAACGAGCAAACGGGTCACCTGATGGAAAGCAACTTCCGTCGCCCATGGACACTCGCAGCATCAGAAGAGCTGCAGGTGCGTTGCCGGCCTTTTAAGAGGGAATAGGGTAATAAAGGAGGGTAGGGATGGGAAGGGAAGGGAATAGGGGAGGATAGGGAAGGGAATTGGGCCTCCGGTAAACTCACTCACTCGGCGAAACACAGCGCAAGCGCTGTTTCACGCCGGTTTTCTACGAGAACGTGGTATTTCTCCGGTCGAGCCGGCCCATTCATGCCGAAGCATGGCTCTCCCACGTTTAAAAGTGAACTTGTGAAAAGTGCATAAAAATCCGTGAATAAAGGCATTGATTGTATGAAAGCTTTCTTCATCTTCAAATATTTACGTTACTTTCTTTATAATGAAGTTTTAGTGGCAATAGAAAACGTAATTTATGAAAATACCAACTATCTAGCTAGCGCGGTTCTTGAGATACAGCCTTGAGACGGACATACAGACAGGCTGCTGCTGTCTTTGTAATGGAGTAGAAAATTTTCTGTCTTTGGTATCTAACTTATCACAATTTGTCGGCGCGGACGAAGTCGCGGGTAACAGCTAGTATATATCATATCATCATCATATCAGCCTATAGTCGTCCACTGCTGGACATAGGCCTCTCCCAATGAACGCCAAGATGACCGATCTCCTGCTACTCGCATCCAACATGGGCCTGCAACTAAGCGGAGATCGTCGTCCAACCTAGTTGGAGGTCGACCTACAACTGGTATATATATATATATATATATATATATATATATATATATATACTAGCTGACACGGCGAACTTCGTACCGCCTAACAGTCAATATATTTTATTATGATGAATGATGATGAAAACATACAAACAGAATGAGAATAAAAATAAAAAATAATAATTAAGTACTTCAAACTCATGTCAGAAAAAAAAATGATTGAAAACTATGTTGTGCAGATTGGAAAAAAAAAAAACTCGGATTAATTCATTAATAGGATTTTCATTCAAGCACTTTGTGGAAAACGACATTCTTTGATTTTTGGTCAGGCGCAAGAACAAATAAAGCGCATGGTTTGCCGACACGTGAGCATGCCACGTATAATTGGCCATGAGAAAAACATGAATTTTCTAGATTGAGGCCACAAATAGTCAAGGATTGGCCCTGTGATTTGTTGACAGACAGACAGACAGACAGACAGACAGACAGACAGACAGACAGACAGACAGACAGACAGACAGACAGACAGACAGACAGACAGACAGACAGACAGACAGACAGACAGACAGACAGACAGACAGACAGACAGACAGACAGACAGACAGACAGACAGACAGACAGACAGACAGACAGACAGACAGACAGACAGACAGACAGACAGACAGACAGACAGACAGACAGACAGACAGACAGACAGACAGACAGACAGACAGACAGACAGACAGACAGACAGACAGACAGACAGACAGACAGACAGACAGACAGACAGACAGACAGACAGACAGACAGACAGACAGACAGACAGACAGACAGACAGACAGACAGACAGACAGACAGACAGACAGACAGACAGACAGACAGACAGACAGACAGACAGACAGACAGACAGACAGACAGACAGACAGACAGACAGACAGACAGACAGACAGACAGACAGACAGACAGACAGACAGACAGACAGACAGACAGACAGACAGACAGACAGACAGACAGACAGACAGACAGACAGACAGACAGACAGACAGACAGACAGACAGACAGACAGACAGACAGACAGACAGACAGACAGACAGACAGACAGACAGACAGACAGACAGGTTAGGTTAGGTTAGGTTAGGTTAGGTTAGGTTAGGTTAGGTTAGGTTAGGTTAGGTTAGGTTAGGTTAGGTTAGGTTAGGTTAGGTTAGGTTAGGTTAGGTTAGGTTAGGTTAGGTTAGGTTAGGTTAGGTTAGGTTAGGTTAGGTTAGGTTAGGTTAGGTTAGGTTAGGTTAGGTTAGGTTAGGTTAGGTTAGGTTAGGTTAGGTTAGGTTAGGTTAGGTTAGGTTAGGTTAGGTTAGGTTAGGTTAGGTTAGGTTAGGTTAGGTTAGGTTAGGTTAGGTTAGGTTAGGTTAGGTTAGGTTAGGTTAGGTTAGGTTAGGTTAGGTTAGGTTAGGTTAGGTTAGGTTAGGTTAGGTTAGGTTAGGTTAGGTTAGGTTAGGTTAGGTTAGGTTAGGTTAGGTTAGGTTAGGTTAGGTTAGGTTAGGTTAGGTTAGGTTAGGTTAGGTTAGGTTAGGTTAGGTTAGGTTAGGTTAGGTTAGGTTAGGTTAGGTTAGGTTAGGTTAGGTTAGGTTAGGTTAGGTTAGGTTAGGTTAGGTTAGGTTAGGTTAGGTTAGGTTAGGTTAGGTTAGGTTAGGTTAGGTTAGGTTAGGTTAGGTTAGGTTAGGTTAGGTTAGGTTAGGTTAGGTTAGGTTAGGTTAGGTTAGGTTAGGTTAGGTTAGGTTAGGTTAGGTTAGGTTAGGTTAGGTTAGGTTAGGTTAGGTTAGGTTAGGTTAGGTTAGGTTAGGTTAGGTTAGGTTAGGTTAGGTTAGGTTAGGTTAGGTTAGGTTAGGTTAGGTTAGGTTAGGTTAGGTTAGGTTAGGTTAGGTTAGGTTAGGTTAGGTTAGGTTAGGTTAGGTTAGGTTAGGTTAGGTTAGGTTAGGTTAGGTTAGGTTAGGTTAGGTTAGGTTAGGTTAGGTTAGGTTAGGTTAGGTTAGGTTAGGTTAGGTTAGGTTAGGTTAGGTTAGGTTAGGTTAGGTTAGGTTAGGTTAGGTTAGGTTAGGTTAGGTTAGGTTAGGTTAGGTTAGGTTAGGTTAGGTTAGGTTAGGTTAGGTTAGGTTAGGTTAGGTTAGGTTAGGTTAGGTTAGGTTAGGTTAGGTTAGGTTAGGTTAGGTTAGGTTAGGTTAGGTTAGGTTAGGTTAGGTTAGGTTAGGTTAGGTTAGGTTAGGTTAGGTTAGGTTAGGTTAGGTTAGGTTAGGTTAGGTTAGGTTAGGTTAGGTTAGGTTAGGTTAGGTTAGGTTAGGTTAGGTTAGGTTAGGTTAGGTTAGGTTAGGTTAGGTTAGGTTAGGTTAGGTTAGGTTAGGTTAGGTTAGGTTAGGTTAGGTTAGGTTAGGTTAGGTTAGGTTAGGTTAGGTTAGGTTAGGTTAGGTTAGGTTAGGTTAGGTTAGGTTAGGTTAGGTTAGGTTAGGTTAGGTTAGGTTAGGTTAGGTTAGGTTAGGTTAGGTTAGGTTAGGTTAGGTTAGGTTAGGTTAGGTTAGGTTAGGTTAGGTTAGGTTAGGTTAGGTTAGGTTAGGTTAGGTTAGGTTAGGTTAGGTTAGGTTAGGTTAGGTTAGGTTAGGTTAGGTTAGGTTAGGTTAGGTTAGGTTAGGTTAGGTTAGGTTAGGTTAGGTTAGGTTAGGTTAGGTTAGGTTAGGTTAGGTTAGGTTAGGTTAGGTTAGGTTAGGTTAGGTTAGGTTAGGTTAGGTTAGGTTAGGTTAGGTTAGGTTAGGTTAGGTTAGGTTAGGTTAGGTTAGGTTAGGTTAGGTTAGGTTAGGTTAGGTTAGGTTAGGTTAGGTTAGGTTAGGTTAGGTTAGGTTAGGTTAGGTTAGGTTAGGTTAGGTTAGGTTAGGTTAGGTTAGGTTAGGTTAGGTTAGGTTAGGTTAGGTTAGGTTGAGCTTAAATTTTCCGGGGCGGAGCCTATGCTTCTTGTCGGATATTTAAGTTCAGGGTGTCAATCGATGCGCCTATCGGTGACGAATTTTTTGCTGTTTGTCTCATCTCAAAAACCTCCGTGGTTTTTGAGAAATTTGACTTTTTGTGTTTTGGTGTTTTGTTAGTAGGTCGTCCAAGTAGACGTTCACCGGTCGACGAGTTTGTCCCGGTGTTCTTTTGCAAGGGTGACCTCTAACTGGGGGGGGAGTAGTTTTAAAAAATAGTTTTAGTATTACTCTTTATTTTGGTGTTGGGTTTATTTATTTTGGTGTAGGTTTTTCTTAGGTTTAGTTTCTAATATAAGTCAGATAAAAGATTCCTGCATTTGAAGGAATCCTTTGCCTGTACCTGCCTGATTTTTCGGGTGGGTTTTGGTGAGATATGCCTAAGGGAGGAGGAAAAAGGCAGGGGGGAGTTGAAGATGAAGGGGGGGGATCTGATGGGGGGGGGGAAAAGTCTTCCGATGGGGAGTTTGTGGCCTTTTATGGAGACCATAGGACAGGAGACGAGGATATATTGGAGGAAGTCAGGAAAGATAGCAGAAAGGATAAGAGGGAGGGGAGGAATCTGGAAAAGGTTGCCTCGAGGAGTACTGCCCGTGCGGGTATTACTCTAGAGGAAATTTTGGGTACAGAATCCATACCCTCCATGTCGGAGTCTGAGCTGGTCGCGACGAAGCGACTTTTTTCGGAGCTTTCCGGCTCCGACACGGAAGGTGCTGGCGCGGGGTCTGACAAGACTGTTAAGCCCCAAGTTGCCAAGCGAGGAAAGTCTCGCAGCTCGACAAGCAGGCTCTCTGCTGCTCGTCAGGACCTGCGAGAAAGGACCAAGGAGGCCAAGGAGGCAGATTTTCTGTCCTCCCTTGATGGGAGGTCCTTCAGAAAAGAGGTGACGGAGCTGGCGGAATCTCCTCCGCCGGGGCCCCTTGACATTGATGTTGAGGCGATGGGACCAGAGGACTTGTTGCAGGCTGCCGAGAAGAATCTCCAGGAGATTGTCGGCATTGCAAACAAGTCCTCCAATTTGAAGGGTGGCTATGCTAATAAAATAAGGCGGGCCACATCAGCTGTGAGGTTGGTTTTAGACGCGCTTGGGGCGCGTACTGAAGCAGAGGAGACTCGCCGTCTCAAAGCCGATAATAATCGGCTCCAAAGAGAATTGGCGAATCTTCGGGAGGAAGTGCGCGCCTACAAGCGCGAATTTGAGGAAAGCCGGACTGAGGCGGCGAAAGAGAAGCGCTCTCCGATGTCCAGTGAACAGTTGGGCGTCCTAGAGAGGAATGTTGCTCGTTTGGTGGGCAACTTGGTGGACAAGCGTTTGGCGGCTTTGGAAGAGCGTTTGCCTCCTCTTGCCCCCATCCGTCCACCCCTAGCAGCTGACAGAAGAAGGGCAGCTGCCCAGGAGAAGGGCCCTGCTCATGTCGCCAGTTCGGCTCCGGTTGTTTTACCGTCTCAGGATCTCTCACCGGTGGTCTCTACACCGGTGACACGCCGTGTGGAACGGGAGGAATTTCCAGCACTCCCGGTGCGTCCGGAAGTGCGTTCGGCCCCTGCCCCTAAAAAGGTTAAGGGGAAGGCTAAAGGGTCGAAGTCCCGGGAGCGAACAGAAGCTGGTTCGTCGGCCTCGGCATCGGCTGTCACTGCGTCATCGGGTGCCCTGATTGACGCACCAGCACCAATAGCAGTGACAGCGAATCCCACGGAGGAATCCTCGGCCGGATGGACAGAGGTTGTCCGCCGGAAGGCGCCAAAGAAGAAAGAACCAATGGCAAAACCGGTGAAGAAGGCGCCTAAGGTCGTTATGCCCCGGTCCACAGCCGTTGTGGTTAAACTTAAACCGGAGGCGATCTGCAATGGCTCGACGTACAGCTCTGTGTTGCAGAAGGCGGAGGTGTCCATTAAGTTGGACGAGTTGGGCATCGGCCCCCTCCGAATAAGACAGGCTGCTACGGGAGCCAGGGTAATAGAGATTCCTGGCTCTACGAGCCATGATAAGGCGGATTCATTGGCGGCCCGTCTTGCTGAGGTCCTCGCAGAGGAGGTAGAGGTTTCCAGGCCCGTGAAATGTGCTGATTTTAAAATCACGGGCCTGTCTGATGCTGCGACGGTGGACTCTGTAAAGTCTGCCGTCGCGAGAGAGGGTGAGTGTCTCCCCACCCAGATATGGGTGGGAGAGATCCAACGGGGATTAGTGGGCACGGGCTTTGCTCGTATGAGCTGCCCAGTGACTGCAGCTAAAAAGCTGGTGTCATTGGGCAGCATTGCTGTGGGGTGGAGCAAGGTTACGCTCCACCTCGTTAATGCACGCCCCAAGCATTGCTTCCGATGCTTGGGGATGGGTCACTTCGCTGCGTTGTGTCCCCCCTCAATGAAAGACCGCAGCAATCTGTGCTACCGCTGCGGTCAATCCGGACACAACGCATCTGGGTGTGTGGTAGCAAAACCGAAGTGTGCGGTCTGCTCGGATGCAGGCCGCCCAGCGGAGCACGTGATGGGGGGTAGATCCTGCAACCCCCCACCGGTTCGTGGGAAAATTCGCTCCTCCTTGATAGAAGGGAGGGGATTGGCGTCGCCTGAGGCCCAAATGTCCGACTAATGCCTGGACATTTGGGTTTTCTTCAGGGGAATGGTAATCACTCCGCCGCGGCTCAGGATCTCTTCCTGCAGTCGATGGCGGAGTGGGATATCGATGTGGCGGTGTTGGCGGAGCCCTATTGTGTCCCTCCTCAGCCTCATTGGGCTGGGGATGATCAGGGCTCCGTCGCCATTTCAGTGAGGCCTGGCGCTGGCCCTCCCCTCATACCCAGAATGAGGGGTCCAGGTTACGTGGTGGCGGTTTGGGGAGAATACGCCATAATCGGGGTTTACTTCTCTCCAAACCGTGATTTAGCCGCCCTGGAGCAGTTCCTCGATGCTCTAGGGCCGCTAATTAGAAGGCTAGCCCCCCTCCCAGTGATAGTGGCAGGGGACTTCAACGCTAAGTCCTCGGCGTGGGGTTCCCCTGTCACAGACCCGAAGGGGAGAGAGGTGGAGGAGTGGGCTTTGGCCTCGGGGCTGTCCCTTCTCAATACAGGAACAGTCCCGACCTGTGTGCGGCGGACGGGCGGTTCAGTGGTGGACCTGTCGTTCGCTACTCCCGCCGTCGCGCGCAGGGTGGAGAGGTGGAGGGTAGTGACGGAGGTGGAGACACTCTCGGACCATCGCTACATACGGTTCGAGGTGTCTTCGGCCTCCGCATCGAGTCCAGCATCGCGCTTCAGGGGACGTAGTGGGTTCCCGCGTTGGGCTCTCTCAAAGCTCAACCGGGAACTAGCGGAGGAGGCGGCCATCGTCGGCCGTTGGAGTCTTCCGTCCTCTGAGGGAATGGGGGTGGACGAAATGGCTGGCTGTTTCGGCAACGTGCTTACTAGTGTGTGCCGGGCGGCCATGCCTAGAATGCGGGGTCCTCCCCCTCCTCGGAGGGCAGTCTACTGGTGGTCGACGGAGTTAGGCGAACTTCGCGCCGCCTGCAATGCTGCGCGTCGCGCGTATACTCGCAGCAGGCGGCGCCGTCCCCAGGATGAGGAGCGTGATGGCCGGCTGTATAGGGTCTACCGGGCGAAAAGGGAGATCCTGCAGCTGGCCATCAGTCGGGCCAAGGAGCGAGCGTGGCTGGAGTTGGTGGAGGGGATCGACAATGATCCCTGGGGCCGACCGTATAAAAGGGCGCGAGACAAACTCCGCGCCCAGTCGGCCCCGCTGACGGAGACACTCCAGCCACAAGTGCTGGGGAATATTGTCCGGGAACTGTTCCCGGACCCCCCAGTAGGATTCGCTCCTCCGCGAATGGCCCCGCTGATGCTGGACTCGGTGGTGGAGGATGTTCCGCCACCCGTCACTGACGCAGAAATGGAGGCGGTTCTGTCCCGCCTCCGTAGTAAGAAGAGGGCGCCCGGTCCGGACGGGGTGCACGGGAGGGTTTTGGCGATAGCCCTCGTGCACCTCGAAGATAGACTCCGGGAGTTGTTCAACTGCTGCCTACAGAGCAGACAGTTCCCGGAGGCTTGGAAGAAGGGTCGGCTCGTCCTTATTCCGAAGGGCGGGCGACCACCGGACTGTGCGTCGGCGGTGCGGCCGATCGTGTTGTTGAACGAGGTGGGCAAGGCTTTTGAACTTATTCTTGCCTCCCGCCTCGTTCAGCATTTGGAGGAAGGACCCGGGCCCAGGCTGTCTGACAGTCAATTTGGGTTCCGGGCCGGTCGGTCGACCGTCGACGCCCTAGGGCGCCTAAGGTCAGTGACGGGTGATGCGGAACGTCGAGGGGAGGTGGTGGTGGCGGTGTCGTTTGACATCGCCAACGCCTTCAACAGCCTCCCTCACAGCGTAATACGGGAGGCACTGATCTACTTCGGTGTGCCCCCGTATCTCGGGAGGCTGTTGAATGCGTATCTCTCCGATAGGGAGGTCGTGTACGAGGACGGGTCGGGGTCCTTAGAGTGGTTGGAGGTCGAGTGCGGCGTCCCCCAGGGTTCACGTCTGGGTCCGGACCTTTGGGACGTCGGCTTTGACTGGGTCCTGCGGTGTGCTCTTCTCTCGGGCATGGTGCTCGTCTGCTATTGCGACGACACCTATGCCCTGTTCCGAGGGAAGACCTACGAGGAGGCCGCGCGGCTGGCTGAGGTGGGAGCGTCCCTCATCGTCAGCCGCATAGAGCGGCTGGGGCTTCGGGTACGTCTAGACAAGACCGAAGCCCTACTCTTCCGCGGACCCGGGAGGAGAGGACCCCCACCCGGAGCACGACTCCTTATCGGAGAGACGGAGGTCAGGATGAGTCCGACGCTAAAATGTCTTGGACTCATCCTTGACGGGAGGTGGACCTTCGGCCCACATTTCCAACAGTTGGGACCGAAGGTCGTTAGGGCGGCGTCAGCGCTGGGCCGGCTCCTGCCTAATATAGGAGGGCCCAGCGAAGCCTGCAGGCGGCTGTACTCCGGAGTCTGTCGGAGTATAGCCCTGTACGGTGCCCCGATTTGGGCGGATTCCCTTACCGCTCGCAATAAGGCCCAGCTGCGAAAAGCGCAGCGGGTCATAGCGGTGAGGGTGATCAGGGGGTACCGTACGGTCTCCTGGGCGGCAGCAACTGCCCTGGCGGGAGACCCGCCGTGGGAGCTGGTTGCAAGGGTCTTCGCCGAGTTGCACTTCCTCGTTTCAGAGAGGAGGTCGCAGGGCGAAGGCCTGCAATGGGAGGAGCTCCAGCGGGTCCGAAGGCTAGGAGAGCAGTGGCTGCTGAGGAGGTGGGGTGAGGACCTGGCGCAGGCCCAGTACGGTCAACGTACTGCTGAGGCTCTGCGTCCAGTTCTTGCGGCGTGGATGCGCCGCAAGAGAAAGCCCCTCACCTTCCGCCTTGCACAGGTACTCACTGGACACGGATGTTTCGGTGCGTACTTGTGTAGGGTCGCCAGGAGAGAGCCAACGCCAGCCTGCCACGACTGTGGCGCTGCGGAGGACACGGCCCAGCACACCCTCGAGGTGTGCGATCGTTGGGCCGTGCAGCGCCACGATCTCGTGGCGGTGCTAGGTGGAGACCTCTCACTTCCGAGCATGGTGCGCTGCATGCTCGAGAGTGACGAGGCTTGGCAGGCGGCGGTCTCTTTCTGTGAAACCGTCCTTTCACAGAAAGAGGCCGCGGAGCGGAACAGAGAGGATGACCCTTCCTCCGTTCCGCTCCGCCGGCGTAGGACGGGAGTGCGGAGGCGTCGCTATGCGAACCTCCAATAACTTTCGTCCCACGGGGCTCCGGGTCAGGATGGGTACCTGCCCGGCTTAGCTAGTCCCGGCGCCGAGGGGAACGCTTTAGTTTGCCTAAGCGTTCCCTAACTTGGTGGAAGTCCGGTCCCTTGTGAGGTAGACCGGCCGGTCGTGGAGGGAGTCCTGTGTTAGAGAGATCCAGGACATCCCTCCGTATACGGCTGAAGGCAACCGCAGGTGGTTTTAGTGAGTAAGAGTCTCACATACCCCCGGGGTGCTTCAGCTTAACTGAGGCACATACCCGACCCGGGGGACCCATGATGGGTTTCCCCTGCGCATCAAAAAAAAAAAAAAAAAAAAGGTTAGGTTAGGTTAGGTTAGGTTAGGTTAGGTTAGGTTAGGTTAGGTTAGGTTAGGTTAGGTTAGGTTAGGTTAGGTTAGGTTAGGTTAGGTTAGGTTAGGTTAGGTTAGGTTAGGTTAGGTTAGGTTAGGTTAGGTTAGGTTAGGTTAGGTTAGGTTAGGTTAGGTTAGGTTAGGTTAGGTTAGGTTAGGTTAGGTTAGGTTAGGTTAGGTTAGGTTAGGTTAGGTTAGGTTAGGTTAGGTTAGGTTAGGTTAGGTTAGGTTAGGTTAGGTTAGGTTAGGTTAGGTTAGGTTAGGTTAGGTTAGGTTAGGTTAGGTTAGGTTAGGTTAGGTTAGGTTAGGTTAGGTTAGGTTAGTTAGGTTAGGTTAGGTTAGGTTAGGTTAGGTTA